>NC_079487.1:130014384-131264384 GCF_020520425.1 Spinacia oleracea
TTTTTGGCTGATGACCATATTTAAGAACCAGATCTTGAATTAGATATTCAGATCTATGAAGTATCATAAATGTTTCTGTTGTGTGTGTGCCCTGTGTTTGGGGATATTACACTTACCCGTAGTATATTCATGATACCCTCTGACCTAAGGAGGGGGGGGGGGGGGGGACTGGAACTCACAAGGGGCCAGTGATAAAGCCCCAAGTCACATCAATTAGGTAGAGAGCTTCAAGTTTTGATCCGTAAAAATCAGTATGTGTATGACAAAGAAAAAAAACAAGCAAATTGCAAAAATCAATTTTGTTCGCTAAAATCGGTTTTTAACCAGTAAACATCTGTTTTGATCAATCTAATTCAATTTAGTAAATCGGTAAGAATCAATTCCAGAAAACAAGAAAAGAATAAGAGAAGGGAGAGCATGACAAATATACTCTTCGAGTCGTTCATATTGGATTATGGGTTCTTCAAAAAGATAACATCGAGTTTTTATTCTTGTTGCTACTAGTTGATATATACTCCGTACGAAATATTAATATGATTGTTGTTACACATAGTCAAAAACTAGTGTAAATCCAACCAGACCCTAAACCTAACAACACATAACGAGAAACAGTTAGATTGGTACTTCTTTTATTTTCATTTTTTTATTAATTGTTCCACTTTTACTTTTGCACTCTTTACATACCTGATACCCCACTTTGACTATATTTTATTATATACAAAAACAAATGTTACGGAGTATAACACAAAATGATGAAGTATTTGATTTGCCTCAATGGATATTTCAATATTTCAATATTTTATACTATCTGCTCTTAATATTAGTATGTACAGTGTACTACATAACTTAACAACAAATGGCCACTGGACCTGGATCGGTTTTGACTGAAATTAGCCTGTAGAAATCACCTTCTTCTTTCCATCCTTTGTGTTATATTTTAGCTCATTTTTTGGGTCTTCTAATTTCTATATCCCCAAATTATTTTTCCCATTATTCTTACCTAACTGAAAGAAGAAGTGAAATCCAATAACAGCGTTGAACACAAGGATAAATAAATAGAGAACGATAAGGACATTAGGGGTGACAAAGCCAATTTCAGCTTCCCTTCTTTTTTAGCCGCATGTTACAAAACCAACCTCTCTGTTCCCTAAGGTCACTGTCCAATTTAAGTAGTGGGACAGTGTGAGTGTGTGACTGCAACACATAAATAAATAATTATATTAGTTGATTGACTGGCCCTAGTTTATTTATTTATGGCAATTAGTAGCCAATTACGCATATATAAGCTCAAATGTGATACATTACATAATGACCACTATCTTCACTCATATCCATTCTCTTATTTTGTCTCCTGCTTCCCATAAAATAATTTACTTCTAATCCATCTCCTATTTGGCTATTTAACCTTAATGATTTGCCTCTAATCCGGACGGTGCACGTTTTTTTTGGATATAAATAAGGTAGGAGTAAATCCTAGGGAAAGACCAACATCAACCTTCTTCCTCATTTCTCTTTCACCTCTGTCATAAAGTCATACCACTCAAAACACATAACTTTGAGAAACATGGCCGCCTCAAACAAAGAGCAAAGCAAGCTACATATTGCTATGTTTCCTTGGTTTGCATATGGTCATATAAACCCATTCATCCAGCTCTCTAACAAGCTTTCCTCCCATGGCATCCAAATCTCTTTCTTCTCAATACCAGGAAACATTGATCGTATCAAATCCTCCCTTAATCTCTCACCTCCCAACCAGCTCATCCCCCTCACTATTCCCCCAACTGAAGGACTCTCTCCCAACTTTGACAGCAGCTCTGAAGTAACACCTCAAACTGCTCAGCTTCTCACACTAGCACTTGATCAAATGCAGCCCCAAGTCAAAGCTCTATTACCTCAACTCCAGCCACAAGTTATCCTCTTTGATTTTGCATATCACTGGCTTCCCTCAGTAGCTTCTGAACTAGGCATCAAAGCTGTTCATTTCAATACATTCCCAGCTGTTATCAATTCATATCTCACTGTCCCTTCAAGAATGACTGATCCAAATAAACCACCGACATTTGAGGACTTGAAGAACCCTCCTCAAGGCTATCCCAAAACCTCAACCGCCTCAGTGAAAACCTTCGAAGCTCAAGATTACCTATTCCTTTTCAAGAGTTTCGATGGCGGACCGTGCCATTTCGAAAAGATATTGGCATTCACAAACAGCTGTGATGCTATACTTTACAGGACCTGCAATGAAATAGAAGGTCCATTCATAGATTACTTCAAGACCCAAATAAATAAACCACTGCTTTTAGCTGGCCCAAGTGTTCCTCTACCACCCTCTGGTGAACTGGATGAAAAATGGGAGATGTGGTTAGGTAAATTTCCTGAAAAGTCAGTCATATACTGCAGCTTCGGAAGCGAGACATACTTGAATGATGCTCAGATTCAGGAGCTTACACTTGGGTTGGAGCTCACTGGTCTGCCCTTTATCTTGGTTTTGAATTTTGGAACAAGTAACAGCACCGATGCCCACAATAAGCTAGAAGCATCATTACCAGAAGGATTTAGAGAGAGAATCAAAGACAGGGGCGTTCTGCATACAGGATGGGTGCAACAGCAAAACATTTTAGCACACAGAAGCATAGGATGCTTTCTTACTCACGCAGGGTTCAGCTCTGTAATAGAGGGTATTGTGAATGACTGTCAATTAGCATTTCTACCTCTAAAGGCTGACCAGTTTATGATCGCTAAGCTATTTAGTGGGGATCTGAAAGCAGGGGTGGAGGTAAATCGAAGAGATGAAGATGGGTCTTTTGCCAAAGAAGATATTTTCGAAGCAATAAAGACGATCATGGTGGATACTGATAAAGAACCAAGTAGATCCATCAGGGAGAATCATAGCAATTGGAGAAAGTTTTTGATGAATAAGGAGATTGAAGCTAGTTATATTGCAAATTTAGCTCATGAACTCAAGGCATTGGTTCAAAAAGCTTAGTGAGAGTTATGAAGGACAAGAACTATTGAAGATTCAAGGCACCCCCTTCCTTTTTATTCTTTTATATATGGCTGTACTTTCACAATGATGAAACTCCACAGGCTTTCTCCATGTTTGTAATATTGTTTAGTGCTTCTATGTTAAAATCAAATAATTTCAGCATGTTAAACACATGTCAAGGATTTATGATTCCAGTTTCCAACAAACTTTCCCAAAACGCCTCAAACATGAAGTTCTTCAAATTCAATAAATGGTTGATGAACACAGTCTACACAAAGGGAAATTTGGTGGATGTTACTTGAGTTTGTTAAGTAAGCAAATTGGCGTAAAAGAAGGAAGTTAGATGAGAGGGAGAGGAACTTGAATTTGAACTAAAAAGAGGCAAGTATGAGAGAAATTTCCTAGTGACCCAGTGTGAGACCACTGTTTCAGGTAATGTTTCCAGGGCTATATAAAATTATGAAGTAATCTTTTGGGCATCTTAATGCTTAAACTGATACTACAACCAGGAGAGACACTCTACAAAGTCCTAATAGGATTTCAAATGTGTTTCTTCTAAATATTGCACCTCAAATCCTTTAACAATGTCATAACTCCTCATTGCCCTAATTTTAAATTTTTTTAAAAAAAACCCTGTAGAAGACATCAGGATAGACAAAAACCACCTAATAAACAAAATGGAACGCCAAATTGCTAAACACAACCCCTCTTGAACCAAATGAAAACCTGAAACTCTGAAAGTATCATCTCCTCTTAGCTTATGATCCACATTAGATCCAAACTATTTGCTAAATATCATCTCTTTCTTTCCTATCATCACTAGTTCAGACCTTATAATTGCTTCTAATATCAACCCTACAAAGTTCTTTTTCCAAAAGAACATACCTACATAATTTATTAACAAATAATGTACTGGAATTAAGGCCAATGGGCAGCAAAACCAGTTCTGGCCTTCCGGTCTCTTGGCTTGCCATGCTGTCCCAAATCTCCTCGAGAATCACAGAGTAGGTTAATGGCTAAGCATGATATTAGATTCTAAAATTCAGTAACAGAAACATTATTGGATGATGATCATATTCAAGAGCCAGTTCTTGGGTTAGAAATTCAGATCTATATCATAATGTCTTTCACTATTGAGCTATTGAATGTTTGTAGGTATTAGAGAGATAAGTATCGGCTATTTTGGGGTGAGGGGAAAACTTATTTGGGAATCTATGGGCAGTCATGATAAGGAAATACAAGGAACAAAAAAATCAAGTTGCCCCAACTCAAAGTAATTAGACACAGTTTCAAGAAAATGTCGGTTAACTAGCTAGCATAGTATACGTCCACAAATAGAGTATCAATAAGAATCAACTCAAAGATATGAAAGACAGAGCTTCAACAAAATTAACAACCTTTGACTTCCATATCTTTAGTCCGTTATTGGAGGAGATTTATAAATTTATCTGTCTTTTTTTCAATGATAACAATGGCTGTTATAGCGCAATTTAGAAGGTGGACCATGGTGCACATCGTTATAGATTTAGATAAAATTTGGATCTATGTTTTTATGTAGAATATGCTATAGCATTTAGCAACCAGGCTAGCTCATAAATCATATGTGATACATTACATTACGACCACTATCTTCACTCATATCCATTCTCTTATTTCGTCTCCTGTTTCCCCTTAATGATTTACCTCTAATCTGTCTCCTGTTTCCCCTTAATGATTTACCTCTAATCCGAACGTGCGCGTATGTTTGGTAGGGAAATGTTAGGGAAGGAAACATCAATACCTTCTTCCTCATTTCTCTTTCACCTCTCTCATAAAGTCATACCACCCAAAACCCTTAGCTTTGGGGAACATGGAAGCTTCAAACAAAGAACAAAGAAATTTCACATTGTTGTGTTTCCATGGTTTGCATTTGGTCACACAAACCCATTCATCCAGCTCTCTAATAAGTTCTCATCCCATGGAATCCAAGTTTCTGTTTCCTCAATACCTGGAAATATCCCTCACATCGAATCCTTCTTTAATCTCTCACCTCCCAACCAACTCATCCCCTCACTCTCCCAACCAACATATTATGCAGTTTTTTTATTTTATCAGTACAAATTGGAACTTTGTAACCAAACAATAAAATGTCACAATAAACACACACACACACACACACACATACTCCTTCCTATGGTCCTACCCCCATTATACAGTAAATCGCTAATGGCTGGGAGGAATATTAATGTATACAGGAAGTGGATCGAAAATTGTTTGGTTGACACAAAAAAGTAAAAAATAGAAAAGTGGAAATTCATGGAAATAGAACTTCCAAAAAACATGGGATATAAATTACCATGTCCCTCGTGGTCAATCAAAATACATGTGAATTTCAAAATTTCATTGATGTCAACCAAACAAGTTAAGAAAGTTCATAGGAATTTCACAAGGGAGGTAACTTCCCATGAAATATAACTCCACTTAGGAATTTACTTCCAGTTTAAAGCAAACAAGCACTAGATTTCCTTTCTTTCCTAATGGAAAATTCAGAAACACCTTTAGGACCATGTAAGCTACTACCGTTAATGAAATCTTAAGATACCTCCACATCTATCTTTCTTTGTAGGCTAGTCCGTTGAGTATAACTATACAAAGATCCTTATTCTAAATAGGGGTGTTAAGTAGCCTGGTCGGATCGCAGGCTGATCACAATCACCTTGACATTTTACCGAGATAAGAAGAGCTAAGGTCGACTGGGAAGACTAATGAATAGGACTGGATTATTTCAATATATTTTGTAGGGAAATTCTGCATGATACCCTAATTTACCAATCATGATTTTGTACCTCAGCTTTTATGCATTAAATTGAGATCTTTTCCTTAACTAAACATAACACTTCTAAAGTTCTAAATAAGGAGGAATAGCTTTTGCTAACAACTCTCCCCTTCTGTTTTATTTGGAGAACGTCAATAGTTCAGCTATTAGGTGACATTTGGGTTCATCAAAATTCATCATCTTTGCATCATATCTGGCCCATTGTTGTCGGTATAAATCTTTTGATCCAGTTGAATTCAGATGATACCATAAACGTGTTTGTATCAAGAAAGAAAGGTAGGATTGTGTTAAACCTTGATTATCACAAAATAGTGGATACCTCTTTTTTATCCTCCGACTTTAAGAACTTGTTTTCACAGCATTTTAACTCTATTGGTATCAAGGGTAAAGAAAGTATACTAATTAGGAGCATGGCCTCCTATATATTTATGTAAGCTCCGAATCTTTAAAACAATTGCTCTATAAAACTCGAATAACAACATCTTCAAACACAAGCAATAGATTTTGAACTATAGCAGCTTAATATTCCTAAACATCTGAAGCAAGCTTACTACTCATTTCATCTACTAAATGTGAAATGTGGTTTTCATACTATCATATATGCTATAATACTACTGTGGCAGTCCTTCACTCCTTCCAGCCACAGTGATACGTGCAACAGATTCAGAAAGTAGCACATTGCTTTCAGAAATGATATGACGACAGAAAGGCTTTATCATAAGAGAAATCAAATATCCACTTGTAAAAGATATACGGGGGTTATACTCTGTTAAAGCCCTTATGTTAGAAAATCAGTAAAATATCCCTTTGTGCTGTTCAGTTCCGTTTTCTCACTGGAACAGTGAAAACGCGCTCTGAGTTCTAGTCAATATTCAAGCTTAAAGTGATGTCTGTTGGCGCATTCAACAAAAGTCAAGCTCCATAATGAGGAGTGCTTTACAGGAAGTGAGTCTTGGACACCCAGCCTCGTAACTAGAGACTCGAAGCTTGAACTTAGACAAGTTAAGTACCCATTGGGCCAAAACAAGCCAAGCCCCAATAGACGCATTGCATATTATATGTTTGCATGATTGGTTGATTGTGAGTATTTCCCACATGAAGGTAAATCCTTAGCTCATATTTCTTCTCCAAATCATGAACAAACCTAAAAATTAAGTAAGTTGCTCCCGCAATTTAAGGCCCCTGTTTCAAGCGTAGTGTGATAGTAGCAGCACAATTGGCTAACATTTTTGGAAATGTTCCCATACGATGTTTGCTTTTGGTTCACCTTCGTGTTTAAACTGATGCTCCAAACAGGAGACAAGCTCTCCTAGTAAAATCTCAAAATCATTTCTTCTAAACCCTTAATAACTAGGCACATTTAATCCTTCACCAATGTCATATCTCCTCATCCTAATTAAAAGAAAAACCATCTTAATAGAAAACCTCCTAGATGACATCAGGAATGAAAAAACTTCTCAACATAGAAAATGGAACTCTAAACACATTTAAAAAAATCAAAACCTGAAAGAATCATCTTTTCTTTGTCTACCATTAACCTCTGATCCACATCAGCTCCCAAATCTATACAAAACTACTTATCTTTCTTTCCTATTATCATAAGCCCCATTACCTTTTAATCGTTTCGCAAACCCGTAAGAAGTTTCTTTAAGGAAAAAAAACCCATGATTGAATATCATACACACCTCCTCTAACACAAGTAAATTAAGAGAAGGAGAAGAGTATTCAAAGATAATATTTAAACATAGGATATTACGAGTGAACTTTTGCTACTACTTTGGTTGCTATTATTAATTCTTAGTTGCTTGACCCTTCCTCTTATCTTTCTCCCTTTCCCCTCTTCCCTGTCTATATCACTCATATCATGTTGTGTACTGCCTCCTCCAAAACCTCTGGCCCTGTCACCTTCTAATAGACATTACAAGCCAACGCTTCTCATACATTTTCAAGAGCTTCAGCAGAAAATATCATTTCAGCAAACTCCTTACGACTAGTGAGTAGTGAGTCCTAAATCCTAACTAATGATACCATAATCTACTAACAAACCATGTACTGGAATGACGGCCAACGGGCAGCAAAACCAGTTCTAATCTTTTGTTTGGTCATGTTATCCTGATTATCCTAAAAGTTCATAGAATAGGTCAATGGCTAGCCATGATGATGATTCTCAAATTCAGTTATGCTTCAGGACTATGATGGGGAACATTTTTGGCTGATGATCATATCCAAGAGCCGGTGGTTGTATTAGAAATTTATATTTATACCTATATCATAAATTTCCTGCACTCTTGACTTCTTGAGCTATTGAATAGGAATCTGAAAGTTTGACATGGAGGTATCGGAGAGATAAGTATGGGCCATTATGGGGTGAGGAGAAAACTTATATGGGAATCTATAGACAGTAAAGGCAGCCATAGTAAAGAACTGACAAGGAACCAAGAAAATTGATTAGGCCCAACTCTTATAATTAGACATAGACCTTCAAGCACACTTTGGCTAATTGGCTGTCCTTGAGTAAAACCATCTAAAAAGAAGCAACTCCAAGATATTAGACAGAGCATCAAATTATCAGCCTTTGATTTCCATATATTAGTCGCAAATGGACGGATTTGATTGTATAGAATTCGAAAAACCTGGAGATTATGCTATGTAGAATGCCCTGAAGATTTTAGCAACAAAACTAACTCATAACTCATAAGTACATGAAACATCCAAATTACCAATGCTTGGATCAAGAACTAACTACTCCTTATTACATTTGCTAGAAGCAAAACTATGAGTCTAAGACCCCCGAGTTGATAGAAAATAGTGACACTATCCTATCTATCACTTCTTAATTCGTAAGATTTTAACAACCACTTATTTAGTTATTTCTCAATACTCTCCATAAGCCTCGTAGATCCTAACGGCACGACTTAGTAATGGGTCATGAGACTCATGAACCAAGTCAGGGTTGGAAAATGGCAAGGCAAGACACGACACGACATGACATGGTCACGAGACCTCATGATGCAACAAGTATTATGCAACATTTTCATATTTTATCGAACATCTCCAAACAAGTTATAATACAACTATTTCCAGCTTGCAGGGGGTAACAATAAAAAAAAAAACTTACTGCCATAATAGGACACCAAGGTTGCAGTCAAGAATCGACAATTCACCCGCTAACAAAAAAAAACAATCACCATCGAGTATAATCTGTTCCATAGAGGGTAACAACACCCTAATCTAAAACATTAAACAACCATACAACAATAGTATACCATTATATAATGCAACCATTAAAAAAATCAATGAACAAATCAACTGAATTTAGAATTTCAGATTTTGAAACTTTCTAAGAAAAACAAATTAAAAGTACGGGAATTTGGGTACTAACCGCCAGAGGAACTTCCACATGATTCGCAATAACGGCAATCAGAAGCATAATTTGAGTCGAATTTCAACATTAATTAGGACAAATTTTGGAACCCAGAAATTCGATGATGATGATAAGAGCTGAAATTGGGAATTTCTTCTGGACTTGGCAAGAAATTGACGTTGAATCTGAAAATTTAATTGCAGAAACAAAATTGCAAAGATTTCGAAATTGAGAAAATATGACTAGTGTAGAGTGGAGTGTGTGTAAGTTCAATTGTCAAATTTTAATTGAAGTTGATCAATTGCCAAAAATCCGAATTTGATCGAGTTTTAGTAAGGGGGAAACGAACGGGATGGGAGGAGAGAGAAAAAGAGAGGGCCGACAGGGGTGGTGCTGGCTGGTTGGCGGTGGTGGCGTGGGTGGCTGGACTCTGGAGATGGAGGAGGAATAAAGAGAGAAGGGGAAAGGGCAATTTTGTAAAAGAACATGGCGGTATCATGGAATTTTCTGACTAATCTTTTACATTTTCACAGTTTCACTTGTTTGATTACTGATTAGGCTTGATTTCATCTGATTTGGATTTAAATTAACTTATTTCGACCTATTGTATTCGGTATCGACAAATATTTATTTTGTTCCTAAAAAACTTACCATTTATTTTTTCCGAACTTATTTTAATTTTTAACTGGTTCGAAACATGAAGTAATTTTGACATATTATTTAATTTATTTTGGCACACTCCAGTATATCACGGTAAAATCATTTAATTGTTGTGCCTAAATCAACTTCATGTCTAACTTAAAGTATTTGATTTACGAAAAGTTAGATTTTTAGGTTTCGTTCTAGCTAGCTTGGTCCAATGACTTAGGGTGTGATTTATCGACCGGATTTCTACTTATCTAACCTTGTCTGAAATTATTATGAAGTAAAACTTATCATATAGACTAATACATTTTAGTTATAAACTAGTGTGTGGGTGGAGCGATGTATCAAATTGCTAATTAAATATATTGTAGTGTTTTAGTAAGATAACCATGTACTAATTTTTTTATTCAAAAAAGTAACTTTTTGGAAGAAAAAAAAAATGTTATTATATATCACAAATGAGGAGAGAAAACAAAATTCAGATACCACAAATTTTAAGTTGCTGAGTTACTTCATTGCATAAACAAAATTTAAATTATCTTGTACAATTATTGCATAGTGGAAAAAGTGGTAAATCAAACATTCATGTTTTCATCTTAACTAAATCCATGAGAAATAATAAACACAATTTATAGTTAGGTAATTTGGTAACACTTATAATTGATCACAAGTTTGAATCTTCATATAAGCGTATTTTTTTTGTTATTAAAAGGGTGATGTAGCATGTTGCATTGTTGCAAGCCCTTTATTTTAATGGTGATACTGAAAAAGGATGTGGTATATTCTTAGCCCTTACAAGGGTGACAGTGACACATGTCGTATACTTTCTGAGGAATAAATATGTTCTTGTAAAGTAGATCATTTGCTTCTACATAAGTTTCTTATCAAGAATTAAAGATATTTGTCAATAAGAAAATTGAAATAAAAGTATTTGACCTTGTTTGATTCTTTGTAATATAATTTTACTAATTATAAATAATACTCGTAATTTTTTAAATAAGGTGAATGTAACATTAACCATGTTCTGTTCACCTTAAAACATAAACACTCATAAAAAAAAGTTCATTTAGAAAATTAAAAGTCATATTTAATCAGTAAAAACGTGGAAAATACGGTTAGATTAAAGATGTCTTTGAAGCGGAAGAAGCTAGTGAAGTTATTAAGGGGTCGTTTGGTTCGCTTGACGGGAATGGAATGATATGGAATCTCATACCAGAGAGGTATGGATTCTATTTCCCATACCAATATGAAACTGTTTGGTTTGGATTCTATCTGCCATTCAAGTTGTTTGGTTCGTTCTTGGAATGGATTTTGTATTCAACTTTTATATATATATATATATATATATATATATATAGAGGAAGGCTCCCGTAAGAACACTTCTTACGGTGAGAACACTTCCTTACCGTAAGAACACTTTCTCATAATGGCAATTTCGTAATTATTATTAACAAATACCCCCCATTTTTTTTTCACGCCATTTCTTTCATTTTCAGAGTCTCTTTCTCTCTCTTCTATTCCTCCCTCTCTCTCTCCAATTCTCTCTCCGGTCGTAGCCACCACCAACGCTCGGCGGTCGCCGGTCACTTCTCACCGGTTGCTGCTCGCGGTGGTGATTCCTTCGCAGAAATCCAGCGACGCCGCCGACACCTTCCTCCTCCAATTCATCAATCGATTGAGTCTCAAATCTCAATCGCAAATTCTGGTGGCCGCAAATAATCAGATATGCGAATAAGAACACGTGATTGCTGGTGGCTTCTCGCTTCTCGCCGCCGTGGCTGCTCGCTTCTCGCCGCCGTGGCTACTCGCTTCTCGCCGCCCTCGCTGCTCACCTCTCGTCGCCGCCGCCTCTGCTCGCAGCCATTCAATCACAGCCGCTGCTCGGTTAATCCAATTGCTGGTGTTCTAAATCGATTTAAATCGATTATAAAATCAAATCGATCGGCAGTTCGGTAAGATTTTTCGAAATCGAAATTGATTTCAATCAATTTCTCAATTCGGAAATGAAAATCGATTTCTCAATTCAAAAATTAAATCGATTTCAATTTTTGTGGCGGCGAATCAGATCTCGTTTGAGCGTATATCAAGATTTACGTCTTTGAGCATATATCAAGATTAATATCTCGTTTTATTCTGAATTTGCTTCAAAGTTGCAGCTATTTTGAGTGAATTTTGGAAAATCTCGATTGTGTATTAAATTGAAGAGATGATAGAAATTGCTGAATTTTGTAGATCGTCATGGTTTTGATGTATATTCGAATGCTAATTTAAAGATTTACTTCTAATTTCTCATGCCATGTAGAGTAACTCACTCAAATTGCAAAATCAAGTCGAAAATAAAGTTAGAACATATTTGAATAAATTTAGAACACTGTTGGATGAAATTAAAACATGCTTGAATAAATTTTGAATACGGTTGAATAAAGTTAGTACATACTCGAATAAATTTAGAACATATTTGAATAAAGTTAGATTATGTTTGATTAAAGTTAGAACATGTTTAAATAAAGTTTGAATATGCTTGAATAAATTTAGAACACTGTTGAATAAGTTTTGAACATGCTTGAATAAATTTATAACATGCTTGAATAAAGTTAGAACATGCTTATATAAATTTTGAAACACGGTTGAATAAAGCTAGAACATGCTGAAAGATTGAATAAATTTAGAACATGCTTGAATAAATTTAGAACATGTTTGAATGGATTTAGAACATGCTTGAATAAATTTAGAACATGTTTGAATGGATTTAGAACACGCTTGAATAAATTTAGAACATGTTTGAATGGATTTAGAACATGCTTGAATAAATTTAGAACATGTTTAATAATTTTAAAACATGCTTGAATTAATTTAGAACATGTTAAATAATTTTAGAGCATGCTTGAATTAATTTAGAACATGAGCCTGAAATTTTAGAACATGTATATATGTATATGGGTTGACTAGGTTCTCATGTTCTAAATTTAGAACATTCTTGAATAAATTTAGAACATACTTGAATAAATTTAGAACATGGTTGAACAAATTTAGAACATCGTTGAATAAATTAGAACAGGGTTGAACAAATTTAGAACATCAATGAATAAATTTAGAACATGCTTGAATAAATTTAGAACATGCTTGAATAAATTTAGTACATGAGTTTGAAAATTTAGAACATGATTGAATAGTTTTAGAACGTGCTTGAATTAATTTAGAACATGAGCTTAAAAATTTAGAACATGATTGAATAAAATTAAAACATGCTTGAACAAAAATAAAAAATGGTTGAATAAATTTAGAACATGAGCTTGAAAATTTAGAACATAGTTGAATAAATTTAGAACATAGTTAAACAAATTTAGAACATGGTTGAACAAATTTAGAACATGGTTGTACAAATTTAGAACATGGTTGAACAAATTTATTACATGGTTGAACAAATTTAGAACATGTTTGAACAAATTTAGAACATGGAGAGTGTAAAAGTGTTCTTACCGTAAGAAGTGTTCTTACCTAAGGAGGTGTTCTTACCGGATCCCTCCCCTATATATATATATTTTATTTCTCACAACAATATAATTTTTTATATATACTTAAAAATGGACTAACTGCTACTACCAACGGTACAACCCAGTATCCAAAAATTAATCAACCTTATTATCATTATAGGGAATAAAAATTGGAAAGGATATAAATTAAACAGATAAATTTAACCACTGCTACTGAGATTGAGTTTATGCTTCTTTCATGATTGGACGGGAGGTGCAAACATCAAATCAAGTTGTCCTCACATCAAATTATCCTTTATTCAGTGTTTTGCTTATGATGGGAATATCAAAAGTAACAATAACCATGATAATGTAACAACTCTATACTCTGATAGAAATTCTCGATCCAGAATTTTACAATTTCAGATGAAGATCAATTGATTAATACTTGCATACATTAAAATTAGAAGATCGCAACATGAATTACCCATCGGAGAAGATGCAACGAGCACTGGTGACTGTGGCCGGATCGACGGTGGCTAGATAGTAGTCGCTAGTAATGGTGGGCGACTGCACCTTCCTATATCTTCTTTCTCTTTTGTATTTAGGGTTAGAAACTTGGGTGATATGGATTTTGAATCTTAGGAAATAGGTGGGTATGAAATTACATAGGTGTGATAAGGAGATAGAACCCCTTTAGTATGACATTCCATTCCAAAAAAGCCCAACCAAACAATAAAATGGATGGAATGAAATGCAACCTCATTCCACCCATTCCCAATGGCTGAACCAAACGACCCCTAATAGTTTATGGTGGAAAGGATTACATGGTAGTTTTTTAATAAAATATTGACGATGACTTTTTATAAATAATATTTTTAACAAGATATAAAAGGTTAGTTAATTAAGACCTTTCCAATTTTACACAAAAGACAATAATTTATGCATTTAGAAACTACGTTATCGAGTTATTTTTTTGAATTTTCTTTTTATAAATGAATTAAAGCACGTTAATAATTTCATTAATTGTCAATATTTTCAAACCAACCACCGAGGAATCGATATGATGTTCATTTTTCAAGTTTTATTCACTAAGTTTAGCAAAAATAAGGGTTGTACTTCCAAGTACAATTTCTTGTTGGGTATGTTACGTTGTATGGGTGAAAAGTCAAAGCCAAAGGTTTGCTCAAGCTCCTCTCTTGTGTCTGTAAAAGTCAAAGATTCTAAAGCTAGACATCTTGCATTAGTTAAAATTACAAATAAAATATGTTTTTATAAACTTTAATAAGTTCACATAAGTTAAAATTAGGTGAATTGATAAATGAAATAAATAAATAATGTATATTTATTCTATTTTTACCTTCAATAAAAAGATAACTTACCTTTATTCTCTCAAGTTTATTCTTTTACAATCAGATTCAATAAGTTCAAATAAGTTCAGAAGATTTCGCCATTTCGGTTAAAGAAAATACACCGTGGTAGGTATTTACAATCTACAATAATAGATCTGGAGTATGTTTAATTTGCACGCTGAATTTGTGATCACAATTCACAAGTGAAATGATTCTCCCCTTTCTTCCTGCCAACCAAGCAGGATAGTGCAATTAAGGGAAGTGAGGAAGCATGGGATATAGTTATGGGAGGTTGGACAAACCGTTGGACGTACAGCTCATTTCCTACAAAACTAAATAACTAATGCTGCAACTCGCACGTTGTCAAGTCCCAGTTTTAAATTCCAAGTCAATCAGATCAAATTTATAATTCACCACATAAAATAAATTATTCAGGAAACAAAATTCTGCAACCTTATTTTTAAACTTCATTATTATTATTATTATTATTATTATTATTATTATTATTATTATTATTATTATTGAGATGAATATGCATGTGAGTTGACACTAATGGTCTATTCGTCTCACGTGAAAGAAGGAGAGTCAAAATGACTAATCTACATTACAAGAAAAACTCTCGTTAACGACGATAAATCTGGTCGAAAAAATTCCATTTTGATAGTATAACGTTATTTACAACGGAAAAAAATTGTGTAACTAGGTTTACATGTTGTCATTCTCTTCTCCAACATGAACTTGTAATTGGCCCCATGAGATTTATTTATATCATCATTACACTCTTCATTTTGCTCTTTCCTTTGCATTTCATGCATGGCTGATGGCCCCAACATAGTGAATGGTTGCATGCAGCACCACACGATTCCGTACTAGTACTTCACCTTATCAACTTATCATCATAAATTCATAATAATAAACATAGTAACTGTTTGGGCTCCCAATTGATATTCAATTGGGCCACTAAGTCCAAAGCCCAATGGCTCTAAACAACAGCATCAAACCTACCATTATGGCTATTCAGCCATCCATTAAGGCCCAAGGCCCAATAGCAATAAATGACTTATGGGCATTTATTATGCAAACACTATAAATAAGCCGCCAAGGCTCACACCTCAAGGTACGTCCAATTTATCGCCTTAAGACTACTCTTCTAGATAACTTCTCTCTAGAATCCGAGGTTCTTACTTAGGCATCGGAGGGGCTTTCCTCGGAAACACCCCCGAGGCTAGTGACTTTGCTCTTGTGCAGGTGAATTCGGACTCAACTCATTCAATCAAGCAAGATCTTCAACACACACGAAAGGACCTTCATTAGAAGCCCATTGTTTCCATCTTTACAACACCGGAACAGTAACTTTACTCCTTTGTAAGGGCATATGGCCCGGGCGAGTAATGAATAATTAATCAGTGACGGATTTAAGAAAAATAAAAGCTTGTGAATATTGTAATCACATCAATTAGAAGATTCGAAGATCCGATTCAAATTAAGGGGAGATAATTGATATGATAACGACTCACAACTTGTCAGCTAATTAGCTTCATTTGCCTCTAGTACTAATACCAAAACTCGGAGTTTAATAGGATGCAACTATATCTGTGACTTTTGAGAGCTAGCTAGCTATCTATTAATAAAATCAAAGGTTCATTTCATAGTTACTTGTACGCAACTAAAGAAGATTTATGTTGTAAAATTAAATATGCATAAAACACATGCATTAATTTATTTTATATTTTCATGCATCAAACTTGCCATGATGGCTTATAAAAGCTATTGATTTTTGAAAGTGATATACGGAGTACTTAGTTTTTTATTTCATTTGGAAAACAAATTACGGGCAATATTATGCAGTTAATATCGAAATACATAATTTTTTTTAAAAAAATAATTGTACATAACTTTTGTTACTTCGTTTATTACTTATAAATTATACATAGTACATTATAAATAATTTTCTTACTGCATCAGAAAATGTGATTAACTTATATGTATCCTATAAGGGAACGTTTGAAGCGGCGTAAATAGTGATAGTTTTCCAATTCACCCTATGAGAATGTTGAGATGTTGATATGATATTCATATACAGTGACTAAATTGCCCACCACGTACGTACCAAATTGAAGGCTAGGGCGATACTCCTACTATAATTTCATAAAAATATATAATATATAATATATAATATAAAATATAGAAAAATTCAAAGACAGAACAGTAAATAGGATCTTTGTAGATTTCTTAAATGCACACGAATTCATCATCATTTCAGTGGCCTTCAGTGTTTTCCTGTTGCCCAGTTCTAATGATCAAAAGATATTTCAATAAGATCGAGAAAGTACTCGATCTCATGTTTATTTTTTTAAATCTACGTACCCACTCCGAGTTTCTTCATCGTCCGGTCACTGGTGATACTTTTGCTTGTAGAAACCTAGTGGTAAAAGTTTGGCCCTCAAGGTTATGGGATCAAATCCCATTAGGGGCTCTTTAAAGGTGAGAATCTCCCCTATAAAATCCCCCTTATTTCCAATGAGTTTGACCTTTTCAACTAACTACTTACAACACAATCAATTTCAAATCGAAAGAGTACGCACTTCGGCCACTGTCAACGTAATTTATAAGCGGGTGCAACATTTTAAGTTAATTACTTTGTGCTTATTACTAAAATACACGGACTACTCTGTAGTACACTTAAGCACTATTGTCCTTATTTCAGCTTAATTCGTACTCCTTCCGTTTCTTAAAGTTCTTCTCATTTCCTTCGGGCACACTTATCAATGCAAATTTTGTATCGTTTATCTCTAATTACATGTCACTCCCTCTGTTCCTTAATACTCGTCATGCTTTCTTTATAAAATTGTCCCTTAATAGTCACCCCGTTTCTATAAATGATATACTTTTTTACAGAGGGATCAGTATTATTGAAATATATGGAGTAAGTATTCCAAAAAATGGCAGGTGTGGACAGTAATCCAGAAAGGTGAGATTCAACCTTAGGTAGAACAGAAACAAAAGGTTAGAGGTCCATCCATAAAGATTAAAGATACATTGAAAGCTACAGATGAAATACGGAGTACTGCCAACTGCTTCTACTCTGTCTAAATTTCAGTAAATCCCCCCTTCCCTATTTTAGAGCCTATTTCTTTGACAATACTCGTAGACAAGCAGGAATCACACATACAAGATATACCTGCATTTGATTTTAATTTAAAAAGAATTTATTTTCTGGGTCTAGATAAATTCTGTGTTCTGTATATTCTGATAATTGCTACTACTTGTTGCTCTAAATTCCTACACCAGACAATCTATACAGTTGATAATATAACAATCTTTAACCCTCGACGTACCTTTCCCATAAAATCATATCGACATTACCCTGCATGTACATTAGATTTACCCAGTCCGGCCAACATCATCTCTTAAACGACTCAGAAACTCCTGCATACCCATCTTTTGTTTCTAAGATGTATGAAATTCAAACTCCAATGATATCTCCACCCGGGGGGTTGAATATATAATATTTTATCGAACAAGTTTTGAGTAGACCTGGTTATTGGACAGGGTACTCCAATGGATATAGGGTTAGAGTCAAGTTAATAGGGCTTTTATTAGACAAAGTTTTTATTGGACAGGGTCTTTATTGAACAGGACTATTATAGGGTCAAACTTATACCGCAATAATTTTGAAAACTAAAATAGTAATGATACAAAAAATTATAGTATTCACTTGTACTTGCACACGGCTCTTTTGTTTTTCATTTTTCATTGATCGTTGATTGACCCGCCCACTAACGATCCGCTATTGACTCGCGATCCTCTTTTGACCCGCCTATTACCGACCAGCTAAAAATGACCCTTTCAATACCCGACTCACACCGATCCTGATCCGACCCGTCCAATAACCAGGTTTAGTCTTGAGTGAAACTTTCTCACTGAAACTGCACTTATCTAAGATTATATATATATGCTTGGAAATTATGACATGTAAGTATGTAACTATTTCCTTTTATTTATAATATTGGCCTTGTTTGGTTAATAGCGGATTGAATAGCTTTTAGCGGATTAGAGCACTATTAGAAGTTTGACCACTTCAATCCGCTAAATCACGTGTTTGGTTGTAAACGGATTTTAATAGTGGTTTGATTCCAAAACTCTAATTTCAAAAAAGCTGCATATATATATGAGCTTTTACACTTAGAGGATTGTTGAATGAACACTAAAAGACAACTTTGCCCCCAACCTTTATATATTATGTTCCTCAGCCCTCACCTATGATGTTTTCCTTCCATAAGCAGGATTTAAGCTGCAACTTTTTTTGGTTGCAAATTACATGCAAGTTGCAATTAATTAGACATACTACAATAAAAAAAAAGTCCAACAGAAGGTTGTAAAAACTTTTTTTTAAAAAAAGAAAAAGAAAAATGCCCACCTAGAAAATGAAAAATGCGAAATTAATTTAATGTGAATTAATTATTAGGGAGTGTAAAATTAATATAGTTAATTATTAGGGAGTGTAAAATTAATCTAGTTTGTATTGACCACTTGTTTATTCGATGGTCGTTATTGGTTTAGTGGGTGGGGAGGGTATGTTTAGTTTGACAAAACTTAAGTAAATATTACAAAGTTTTTGTTTTTCGGTTAATTGCGTAAAACTAAAATTATAAAGTGCTCAAAATAAGTAGTACTTGTTGGTACATATAATAAACTCATTATATACATCTGCTTTATTTTAATAAAATCCAACAACTAATTAGGACAAGGTTTTTTTTGGTTATTTACACAATCAAACAGCTAACATGAATCAGTTATTTACCAAACACTTTTATAAAATCAGCTAGTCAAATCAGTTAATAAAAAACAGCTAGTCAAAACTGCTAATATAACCCACTACAGCTAACAGCTAACCGCTGATTGTTAAACAGGGCCAATGTTAAATCACCTGAATCAGTCGCAGTTACATCAAGTTACTGGTCTACTTAATCCATGAGTCTTGGGCTGCTGCTGGGCCCATCCCAGAAAAACCCCGTTCAGGTCTTAATGCATGTACCTTATCATTAGCCAAGGAAAAATGCTTCTAGCTGGATGCTTTACCAGCTATCAAGTAATGATCGAAATGATGTACATCAGTACATCTGTACATGTCCCTAGATATGTACTCCTCTTCTCCGTATGAATTACGGAGTATATATGTCCCGTAGGAGGATTTATGATGTTTTGTAATTAAAGGTTTGTTATATTCACTTGATTTTCACTTATTTTTTCTGAATTTATTTTATTGGAACTTATTAGAACTTATTTTAGTTATAAATTGTACTTGGTCAGTCCTACTTTTATAGAATTGTCTAAGCTTATTTTTCTTAAAATAAGTGAAAAATAAGGTGAACAGAATAGAGTCTAAGGAGACACTCTTACATGCCAAGGGATTAATTAAAGGTCAGAATCTTGATTTACTTGCCAAAGACGAGACTTGATACCAGGACCTTCTACATGATATATCTAGGGACATTACTACATCTACTCACTTGATAGATAATTCATAATTTATAGAACATTACAAAATAATTATTAAAGGTGATGTGGATTCCACCGCCACTACTCTCTATTAGTGATGACTAGTTTACCCGATGAATAAACATAGTTAATTTTTTCCTTTGTCTAGTGGCAACTAAACTAGAAAATACGTACTCCGTACAAGAAAAGGGGGGAAATATATGACATGCATCCATGAATATTTAAATGAGACCCATTTGCAACAATATTTTCAAGAATAAAAAGGAGTCCCATTTGCAATATGTGTAAATTAAATGAAATCAGAAACTAGTGCATACAAGATAATTATTCTTGCTTTCTTTTTGTTAGACGATCAACTTTCTCTTTATTATTAAAGGGATGGAGGAGATAAACTGATCTAGCCTTAGCTTCTCGTTATAAAGATGGATCACTTCTTACGGCTTATAAAACACTACACTTCCCTTTCTTTTTCAAGTCTTACTAGTATGTCCTTAATATATTGATGTGGCAGACAAAGGGTATGTGGCCTGATAAATTGATAATATGACAACTAATTTCAGCTAACTATTTGATATCACATTGTTTATCTCAATGAACAATGTGATTTCAATTCAAAGGAACTATATCTTATTAGCTTATTCATCAAGTGACTTATAAATTAAGGCCGTAATTAACGAAACTAAAAATATATGTTTACATGATAATTAATTTCGAACAAAAGAAGATAATGTTGGGAGATAATGTTGGAAGATCTCATTGGGAAACTCAAAGAAAAAAATGTAAAATAAGAGAATCCCGCATTGGAAAAACTCATCATATTCTCTTTGTTTATTAATTGGGGTGTGGGTGTAACTCTCGTTTCATAAAGTGTGTGAGTGGTATGGGTGAACACAACACATGCGCGTCGGGCCGGGCTTGGGCCTTGGGAATGCGGTTCGCGGGCGTGGGGTGAGTTTTGTGGGTCTTACCTATTCTTTTTGGTACCAGACTGTTTTGGTTAAGTCCTTGTTACGAGAACCTGTATTGATTACGTAACTGTGGGATTAATTAACCTTAATGATGTCCATTACAACATTAATATATTATTTATGTCCGTTTTTTGGTCGTTACAATTTTCATTGTTCCAGTTGTTTATGACTGTTGCTCTCCTCAATTCTGATTACTTAATCAAAATTTCGGTATAATCAAGCACATTTCCAGAAAAATACAAACACACATTCTTTCACGGTTTTGGGCATGTGTTCTGATCGACTCCATCCGATTTTGTGAGTGCACACAAAGTCGGCGTTGCGCTAATCCTGAAGGGTGACCGCATTCTGTTCTACTAATTCAGGAGGTAGCGTGGAATCGTCTTTTAGGACAATGAGTGTCTACGACGTAACAATTATTTATCCACCACTTAGTTCATCAACCAGATAAGTTTGTTCTAACTTCGTATTATCACAACAGATAATACGAGTAATAAATGATGGGTGAAACTATGAAAGTGATCGAAGTAGCAGGTATAAGGAAATGGTGCATAATGGAGTACAATAAATGTAGAATGGAGTAACAAGTTACAAACAAAGATGGGCATCGCACTTACCCCAAGAAGATTAAAAACAAATCAACTGGATCCCCCACCCCACCCTAGCTACTCCCCTCTCTTCATAATTCAATAATTCATACTCTATCTTATCTTTTTATCTTTTTTTTTCCCCTTCTTCATCTTCTTCATCTAGCTTTTGTGGGGTATGATTTTTGAGAACTCCCAGAAAAATATTACACCCATGCATGTTCACCAGTGAGTTTCGTACGCAGTTCGTATCAAAATGCGTACTCTTAAGTCTTAATTTTGTGCATGGGAGGAACATTATTCATAGGACTAGCTCCAATCCCTAGTAACCGTACGCCTTAACTCACATCATTACAGATCCAAGTTCTTTACATTTTGCAATATAAGTTTATAGTAGCTATTACCTAATACTCCCTCCGTCCCGGAATACTTGACCTGTTTTCCTTATCGGGCCGTCCCTTAATACTTGACCTGTTTCTAAAAATGGAAATATTCTAACAATATTATATTATTTCTCACTCCACCCCTATTAACCCACCTACTCCCTAAAATAATTAAAAATTCAACCCCTACTCTCCCCAACCCCACCTCTTAACACATTTCCCACTAACTACATTAAAATAATACCCACTATTAACTACTACCTATTAAATTAAATAAGTCAATTCAAGTACCTTAAACTCTATGCCGGTCAAACCGAGTCCAGCATTCCGGGACGGAGGGAGTACAAAAAATATAACCGTATATTCTTATTAATATATACGAATTGAAGTACATAACATTATCATGTGTAATTTTTTTTAAATTTATATCAGTATATACTTTCGTAATCTC
The DNA here is from genome assembly GCF_020520425.1 of Spinacia oleracea. Classification (NCBI taxonomy): domain Eukaryota; kingdom Viridiplantae; phylum Streptophyta; class Magnoliopsida; order Caryophyllales; family Amaranthaceae; genus Spinacia; species Spinacia oleracea. The sequence goes on from NC_079487.1 coordinate 130,036,908, forward strand.
AATTTTTTCTAATATTTTTTCATACGAAATTAAATACGTTAATGGTTGAACGGATGCAGTACTCCCTCCGTCCCTTAATACTCGCACCAGTTTGACCGGTGCGGAGTTTAAGACATTTGAATTGACTGTATTAATTTAATGGGTGTTAGTTGATAGCGGAGTATTTTTTTTAATATAGTTAGTGGGAAATGTGTAAGGGGTAGAGAGTAGTGATGGGAGTGTGAATTTTTAAATGATTTTTTTGTAGGAAGTAGGGGTGTAGGTGGGGTAGTAGGTAAGTGTGAGAAATAATATAATATTGGTAAACTTTTTCATTTATAGAAGCGGTGCAAGTATTAAGGAACGGCCCGAAAAAGAAAGCGGTGCGAGTATTAAGGGACGGAGAGAGTATATCTTTATGTTGCTTATGAATACAAATGACTATAGTTGCCATTTGGAGCTTAGGATCGAACCTTTATCTTCTCCGATGAGCTCCCAAGGACAACCACCATGTACGTATTATGCCCAAGACTTTAACCAAAACTAAATACTAGTAACGTAGTTAGTAACTTAGTACTACCCCCGTACGTTCTAATATGCAACATTTCTTTTTGCACGTCAACACATTTTTTTGACATTAATGTCTTTAAATGCATATGAGTACAAATTATATAAAGATGATGTTTGGAATCCTCGCATTGATACGAATTTAACAAGATCTTATATGACTATGTTTTTTCTTACGTACACAACGGTGAAAGGAATATTGTCAAAATTAATTGATGAATAATGTTAAAATGAGAAATAATACATATATTGTGAAATGAATGTAGTATGAAATTACGTACAAGTACTATTAAATAAAAGTAGATAGACATTTTATTATTATTTGGGGTACGAACTACAAAGGAACTTAGTACGGAGTACTCCACTAGTCCACTAGTTCGTATAAACAGATGTAAATATTGGTAAGTACATTGTACCATTTCTATATTTTTTTGTACGTGGAACTGGGGACTGTTTTTCCTTTTCTTTCTTTCGCAGTTTAGTAATCATAACTATACCTACTCCAAAGAGATCTAGTGAAGAAACATCCAATCCTCACCGTTAAGGTTGTTCCATCACTAAACATAAAGGCTACGGCTTTTGGAGGCGAGATTCGATCTCAGGTTATGGATATCAAACTATAAGATCAAGTGTTTAATTTTAAACAGTCTCATAACCTATTTCATGTATGTTTACGTGTTTGGGCATGTATACAAGCACGATAATGTCAGAAGGTATATGGATATAAAATAAATATTTTAAACTACGTTAATTGACATCCGCATGCATTAAGACATTAGAGTGAGAGATTAATCAAAAAATATTTCTATGACTTGTGATTAAAAAAAGCTCTTATTTCAGAAGACAGCATTATTTGGGTCCTGTTTGGGAGACATTAAATGCTCCGAAGCTGGCATCTTTCAAGGGTACACATTATATATACCCCCCTTTCTCACACAGTCCTCTCATATCACACATTCCCAAAAACAAACCAAGAATAAAAAAAAGAAAATAAAATTCTTTTATTTTCTAAGCATAATTTAACTTGTTAATTAAGCATATAATTATTATGGCGAAGGGTAGTAAGTTCTTCCAAGCATCCATAAACAAGTGTAGGAAAATGGGAAGCAAGGCAATACATTCATCATCAGAATATGAATGTGAGTCTTGCTGTCAATGGTGTTTCTGGCCATCGTTGAGTTTACAGCAAGAAGCAGAAAAGTTCATCCCTAAAGATGTGCCAAAGGGTCATACGGTAGTATACGTTGGCCAACATCAGAAGAGGTACGTCATCAAAATCACGTTGCTTAAACACCCGCTTTTTCGAGCTCTGCTAGACCAGGCTAGAGACCAGCATGACGACTCCACCACACCGCCACGACTATGGATCCCGTGTGATGAACATGTCTTCCTTCATGTTATCCGATGTGTCCGATAACTAAATCAGCTAGCTACCCTCTCTCTTTTCGTATGAAATTAAACTGCGTGTATCTGGAATATTATTGAGGCCATTTTCAGCTGACTATTATTATGTAAGAATAACATTATATTCTTTGTAAGATAATGTAGTAAATAATTAAGACTTCTAAACTCTATGCCTGCTTATGTCCCTTATTCTTACACTGAAAGCTTACTTTCATCGCTGAATCTGGACATGATGAAGAACCATTAAAAAGAAAAGACGAACAATGACATAAAACAGCAGTAAAAACTTTCAGAAGAATACTTCGATTGGAAGTTGATATTTGTTGATACAAAATTATACAACACAGGAAACCACAATGTTCCTGTTAAATAGGAATTTATTCAGATTTCTGAATAGTAGCAATTGTAGCTAAACAAGAAAAAATGTCCTGATAACTTGAACATGTAGTTAGTTTAAATTCACCTGGATAATTGTTGTTGAATAGCAAAACTGGAATGTCTTCCAATGGGAAGATTCTAAGAATCGCGGAATCCATTCACCATATTCACGGCCGCATCAACGGTTTTGGCAAGCTCGGTTGCTGCTCCGATGTATGTGTGTGGTGTCAGCTTTAAGAGAATAGCCTTTGCCTCCTGAGGCAATTCCAGTCCTTGAACAAACTCTTGCATGCTTTCTTGAGTGACTGCTTTTCCTCTTGTAAACTCCTTTAACTTTTCGTACGGCTCAGGGACACCATATCTTCGCATGACCTGTGTAGTACATGGATAAATGGTCAGACAAATAATTTCGACATAACTTAAAAATTGTAAAGCATCAAGTCTACTACCTATGTTTTCATATGTTACTTGTTGTACTTTCGCAAAACAATGGAAATTTGAAAAAAATATTAACGGTGAGTGTAAGAAATAGTGGATAAAAAGGTAAGAGAGACGAAGTAAAAAGGCGAGTGAGTGTAAAAACAAATGTGGACAAAGTAAGAGAAAGTGAAAAGGTGTAAACATTGTGGGGTAAGATTGGTAACCAGTGCTTCCAAAAACAGAATAAAGTATAACACCGCGTGGGTAGAAGTAGTACAAAAGCAAATTGAGGTAACATTACTGATCGAAGACTTTCTACATGAGATGAAAGGGAATGTGGTTTATCAAAACAGAGTAACAATACAATCAAGTTTTATTGCCTGTGGTGGAAATTTAACCGATTTTCACACTCATTTGAAGATCTTTAGCTAAATTCACGGTCAATTTTGTCGAATTTAGTCTTCTAACTTGCAAACAGTGTGGTGATCTTAAACATCTTCTTCCGAAGAGAGACTAAATGGACTTGTAAATAAAGGAATCAGCATACATGTCTTACAAGTTACTCCGTACAAATTTGTAAATTTTGTCAGCTTAACAATCCTTCTAGAAAATATTGAATTTCCTTGACAGTTTACTGATTGAGACAATTACAGTCGTGCACATCACCAAGCACATGTAAAGTAATAAACTATACCCTACATTCTTTGGAGTATAGCCTTAACTAAGTGTCAGGGAAATCAAATAAATGCCAAAGAAAAACTAACCAATATCCTCAACAGTGGCTCAACTCCATCAGTGTATAATTTCAGCATATTTTGTCTTTTTCATATGTGAGAATAGTCTACCAAAACAGGAACTATAGGATATTAACCAATACCAACTCATCCCTCCAAAAAGAGTAAATAAATTGTTTTTTTGTTAACAAGTCTAATGGTAGTTTTTATTATTTGGAGTAAATGCATTCGATACAGGTACATACCGTTTGTATAGGTTCTGCAAGTACTTCCCACGAATGGTTCAAGTCTTCATCCAACCTGGTTTGGTTCACCTGTATGTTCACACAAAATCAGAGTCAGATGAAGTAACTGACTAAAAAGTATTACTGGCAATAGGCAGATACGTTTACTTCTTCAGGATAGCATATCCTGCTTTTAAACATATGAAATACTTATATATAGGGGTGTCAAATCGGATCAACGGATCGGGTTTGGGTCGGACTCATCGGATTCGGGTTGAAACGGATCGGATTGGAACGGATTAATTTGGCTAACGGGTCGGATCGGATCGGATTGAAAACTTAACGGACCGGATCGGGTCGAATTTTTTATTCACGGATTCATATCGGATCGGGTTGTAAACGGGTCGGATTGTAGTCGGTTTGGGTCGGATCGGATCGGATTGGAATACGACGGATTGTTAACGGGTTTAGTCGGACTATAACGGGTTCGGGTTCATGTCGGTCGGATTCATATCGGATCGGATTCATTTCGGGTCGGATTCATATCGGATCGGATTCATTTCGGATCGGATTCATATCGGATCGGATTAATCGGTAATAGACTAAAACGGGTTGGATTGAAACTAATTTAGCCTGGTTACATTGGATTCAGTTTTATATTGGTTCGGGTAATTATCGGATCGGGTTATTTGGTAGCGGGTTGGAATTTGGGTCAATTCGGTTCCAAATTATATATTCATATCGATGACTTAATTAGGGGACGAAAATAATAACTAACTTTTAAAAGTAATAAGAATTTAAGATTAGTAATATAAGTTATTGAATATATTATTATATCGATGAGTTGGAATTAGTTCGGATTAAACAGGTCACGGATTAAAAACGGATCGGATTAAACGGGTCATGGGTTGAAACGGGTCGGATTAAACGGGTCACAGATTAAAAACGGATCGGATTAAACGGATATTCCTCGGGTTGGAACGGATTCGGATTTAAACGGATCGGATCATAAACGGGTTTCGGATCGCTTCGGATCGGATTAAATGGATCCGGATTGTCACGGATCGGTCTGTTAACGGATTCGGATCTTAATCGGATCAATACTAACGGGTTGGGTCGGATTTGGGTTGAATATAATCGGATCGGATCGGATTTCGGATTTTAACTCGCGGGTTCTAAACGGTTCGGATTTTAAACGGTCGGACAAACCCATCGGGTTCACTGGGTCGGATTGAGAATTGACACCCCTACTTATATATACTAGAGTTACCAATGCCAATTACCAAAAAAGGGCATGCACTATGTGCAGTAAACACCTTACTTTGTGCAGGAGACACCTCAATCAAATGGTAAAATGCAGTATTACAATAAGAAAACAGTGAGTATGATGATATAAAAGTACACCGTGTTATTTGATGGCCTCTATTCAATCACCAATTAACCAGAGTACCTTAGTTTATTCAACATTTGACCATAACCTATGCACCAATCAGGTGTTTGCATTATACGTAAGAGAAAAAATAGAAAAGAAAAAAGAGCATGCAAAAGGTACAAAACAAACTTCCATGATAGGATGAGGACGGATGGGATAGTCTAGTATAAGCAATTATCAGACTTATAACCAAAGCCTCACTCCCCCAGTCAACTTTGGTAATAAAGTCGGGTTGACTCTGTTGAGACTCAAGATTTAACATAAACATGTGACTTGAATAACAACAAAGGTTATAGTTGTAAGGAATATATCAAAGTTACTATATCGGATTATCAGCAGCATAATATTTCAAAATTAATATTGTTATTAGCACGCGAGGTAGCAGGAAAAGTAAAAGGCCACTTAAGTTCACTGATAAATAAGGGAAAATCAAGAACTAAAAAGAGCAAACACAATCAGAAAAACACAAGTGATACGTGATAGTAAATCTGTAGCACCAAACAATTACAAGCTTGTTGCAAAGGGACCAGTCACAAGGAAAATAATGCATGTTTTACTGACCTGGAGCTTTCCAATACCCTGCAGGGTACTTCTGTACGCTAGTAGGGAATGTCCTAATCCTTCGCCCATTGTCCTCAAAACTGTTGAATCAGTCAAGTCACGCTGCAATTGTAAACTTTGAGTTACAGAAAATTTCACAAAATAGAAGTAACAAATTTAGAAAGTAGATGTAAGTTTCCTGCTTTGCAGGCACCAACTTAATTCAGATTCAAATTTTGTACATGACACCATATCTTATGAAGTCACCTACCCTTCAACACACCTTCCAGATAAGTATTAGACAGGAAAGTACATATTTTAGCCAAATGACCCATTTTCAGGAAGAATGGTATTAGATTGACCGTCTCAGGAGAACCCTTTCAAGAAAAGGCCTGAAAACGGCCATCCATAAAGTACATATAACTTGATAAATACTTAAAAAGCCAATACAGTACTAGCTAGTGGCTACTATATCAATTAGAAGAAATAGCAAAACAAGAAAGCAAGAGGAAAAGAAGTTACAATCATAGCGTGACAATTCTGACAAAAGTTGGAAAAAGTTGCAAGTTTTCAGCATTTTGGATATTGTAAGTTTTCAGAAGAAGGGTGAAGTTGTAAATAAAGTCATTGCACAAAAGACTCTGCAGTTCTGCAGAAATCAACCCAGAAGTCTTAAGATTTTTTTTTGACAGAAGTCTTAAGATTACTCAGGCTTTCAATGTCAACAAAAAATGATTATTCAACCGCTTAAGAGGACTCAGTAAGCTCTGGGAAAACATTAATCATAAGAAGCAGGACATGGATGAAAGTCAAGCCACTGAAACTGCGAGAGATTTATAATAACATGAATTAATCAAGACTACATAACATTATGATAATTTACCAAGACTGATGAACCAAACACATAACTACTTGGTCAGGAAGGAAGGTCCGTGGTCGAATCTTAATCAAGAAATTGAAGGACATTACCTGCCACCGTGAAATAGGCAATTTCATGCTTAGAAAAGATAGACCAGAATTAGCCTTGCCAAGGTTCCCTTCACTATTTTCAAAATCAATAGGGTTCACTTTGTGAGGCATTGTAGATGATCCGATTTCACCAGCCTTAGTCAACTGCAAATGTCGAACATTAAATTATTTGTTACAAAGGAGTTAATGCTCATTTTGTTATTTAGAAAAGTTCCTACAAAAAATTCACCTGCTTAAAATAACCCAATGAAATATAGCCCCATACGTCCCTGTCAAAATCCGTTAAAATATTGTTGAACTGGATAATTGCGTGGAATAGACTAGCCATATAGTCATGAGGTTCAATCTGCAAAACATTGCACAAACATATTAGCAATTGTTATAGGACCCCAGGAGAGAGGAATTGTACAAGTAGACAATAAACCCGATAAACATCATACAACCAAAAGCATCTTCCATAAAAAATCTAGTCTCCAAGGACATCGTGTAAAAAGAAGTATTAACCTATTAGCATCATCTATGACAAATAGAGCATAAAGCATTGCAGGGTGCAAAATGCAACAGAGAGGACACAATGTTGTAGTGAAATCGTATGACAGAACACCAAGAGGGCAATGTGTAATTACAATCTTACATGTCAGTTATAGGGACTTGGAACAAATTCAACTCCTCTCCCTTTTCTTGGGCAATTCACATGGAGGAAAAACGTAACTCACACGTCCACCATCAACTCCTCCCCTCCTCCCCCCAACAAAAAAGAAATTAAAAAGAAATTGCTTTATCTGTATACTCACATAATTAAATTAGGAATATGGAGGAAGGGAGAGCCAGCGAGGACTAAAACCGAATAACCTATGTGCATAATCCTTGACATAAGCTTCCTAACAACGTGAATATCACCATATCTTCCACTTCACCTCACCTCTCCCACAAAGTGTTTCTAGAGATAATAATGTCAGTAAAACAAATATCTCAGTAATTCTCCACATTTACATTGCACTTATAGTAATAGGAAATTTATCATGTGAAATTTTGCTAAATTTTGTCAAACGAACTCTTATCACAATTTCATTATACAGGGACAATGGGACCAAACTTCTCAAACATATTGAATGCTTAAGCTCGTTAAGGACACATGAACATTGCACTTTTATATACCAATGAAAGATCACCCAACATCTTAATTTCAACAAAAACCAGTTGACACAATAGGTAGCACGGTCTCAAGCTCCACCTCATGTGAGAGGGAAGTGGAGGATCTGGGAACCTGGGCTTTTCCTTTTTTTTGTAAAATCATTTTCTTTTGGGGGCGGTTTTATGGTTTCAGGTCAAAACCTGCAAGATATTCGGGGTCACGCTTACCTAACTAAATGTATAGGAAAAAAGAAAAATCTGATCTTAGAACCAACCTGAGTATATTTACAAAACATAGAACTACAAAACATAGAACAGCATTAGTTGTATGTGAAAATGAAGATAACAAAATCAACAAACAAGCAAAGGAATTAACATTTAGCCTACAAGAAGAAACATGAAACAAAAAGATAACAAAGTTGTCAATTTAAACTCCAACTAAAACATCATCAACATACTTGAGTCACATAAGGATTGAAAGTTAATCCTAAAGATTGCACAAATTCTTCTGCAATCGTTGGCCAATTGATCTCAGGATATGCAACAACATGAGCATTGTAGTTTCCAACAGCACCACCAAATTTCCCCAATAACTCGATCTGAGAAAGTCTCTGCCTCTCTCTGCTTAGTCTGACCGCAAATATTGCCATCTCTTTTCCCAAGGTGGTGGGTGAAGCTGGCTACAAAATATAAGCACGGAAAGGGAAATGAGCGACTCTACGATAAACAAAACAGAACATTTAAAACTTTCTTATGCTCACTGCTGGAACCAAGTTCTACTACAATTGGGGTGACAATTCTAGTTCCACAAATCACAACAAACAATGTTGTTTACCAATCACACTCTTCTTTAGAGGTTAGACAAAGGATATCACGAGAAGCGTATCAAAGAAGTTAAACATGCTATAGAATAATGATAATGCAAGAGATAATATGCTAAGAATATTTACATTAAGAAGCTACTGCTACCAGTCAAACACATAGATCATGGTTGATACTAGAAAAATGACCCAAAAGCTAGTTCTAATTGGAACCTAATTTAGTAAAGAGGCAACAGCTAAATGCCTAAAAGGCTAAAAGTACTTGCAAGAATTATATAGGATATTAAGATGGGATTAAATTACTAAATTTTCCAACTTCAACAGCTAAAAGCCTAAGATTACTTGCAAGTAAGAACTATCATCATTATCATCATTATCATTATCATTATCATTACCCCATTGCCTCAAATAGGCTCCCGCAAGAAGCGGGGTAAGGGGGGGTCGGGTGTACGCAACCTTACCCCTGCAATTGCAGAGAGATTGTTTCCAATTGACCCAAAAGCGATAACGGAACGACAACAGCAAGTAAGAACTATAGGAGGGAAATATTATTTGTGTCCCCACAAGGTTGAAAGTGCTTGTCATTGTGGATCATCAAAATCCCAATCAGTAGTATTATAGATTGGTCACCTGAGGAGTGAACATGTCGTGTGAATTCACCGTCATTTCCTCCATCTACCATATACAAGTATTTTCTAGGTGCGACAGGAAACTTAGCTCTGGAATGTGTTACTCAATTCCCCACACCCCTTTGGCAACAGTCATTGAACATAATTGAAAGTTCTAATGTTTTATCATGTAAACTTACCTGTCCATGAGTGCGGGAAAGCATAGGAATATGCGCATATTCCTTGGCCATGTTACACATTGCTCCTATAACTTCATCCATGACAGGAAATAAAACTTTGTTCAATGCTTCTTTGAGCATTAATCCATGAGCAAGATTGTTGATATCTTCAGATGTGCAAGAAAAATGGAAAAACTCCAAAACCTGCCAAAAAGAACCAAGGATGGAACAGGGGAAATAAGTATATATAGAATAATTCCTCCAAAAGAAATTTGTTGCGTTCTTGGTATTATTTAAAATTTCCTATCATCTACTACCAACGATAAATTGAACCAGAACCTTAGAGATCTCTGGATGGGACTGACATTTCTGCTTCAGGAAATACTCAATTGCCTTCACATCATGGTTGGTCACTTTCTCAATATTTTTCACTTCCAAAGCATCAGCCATGCCAAAATCATCAATCAAACCTTGCATATACTGCTGTGTTTCATCACTAAAGCTCGGCACTTCAGGCACTTCAGGAATTTGGGACAGCATCAATAACCATTTAATCTGCAATAAGAATGTGAACTATAAATCTGATGTAACAGAAACACAAGAAAGAAATGGCAATAAGAATACAGGCAAGCAATACCATCACAAACAGGTCAATAAACATTCAGCTTGCCTGAGCAATTTCAGACAAGCAGTATTTCTCGTCTCATGATACTACCAGAAATTACCTACTTTATATATAAATCGATTGATTATGTCCACCTCCATATACAAAAACCAATTAGAACTATTTTCCCCACATTATACTAGTTTGATCTATTTACCCCATATTATACTAGTTTGATAGGATTTTCGGTACAATACGCTTTTAAGTTGTGTGCAATACTATCATCTTATAAAACAAAACTAATATCAGGCTAAATTTTCAGAGCACAATTACAAACGCCAATAAACCAAACTGCATAAATGCTTTGCAAAAACAGTAGGAATGACAACAAAATTATGCAAACTAACCTCGACAAGAACTCGGTATCGAATTAAACCATATTCACTCATAAAAGGAGCCAATTCCTTTACTTTATTCCAGTATCGGCCATCCAAGGGAGACAAAGCTGTCAAACTTGAAAGCTCAAATACACTACAATCTCCCTCATTTGAACCCTTCACCTGCCATTAAAATACAAGCATTCTTCACACACACAAAAAATAGATAAAACAAAATTCAGCAAAATTAAACCCAAATTAATTCAAAAACCTGAATGTCACCAAATTACAAGAATAACCCATAAACTAAAACACCCATTTGAGTAAAATTAGCAATTAGAATTAAAAAATAATTAACATAAGAAAATATAATACCTTTGGGGTGGAAATGGTGGCGTTGCTTGTGCTGATAGCGGCTGAGCAAGAAAAGGGTTTTCTAACAGGAAGAGAGGATTGAAGAGATGCAAAGGAAAAACCCTTTGAAGCAAAAAGGTTGGTTTTCAATGGAGTTTTGTTGGAAGAGAGAGAAAATAGGTGATGGTTAGTTAAAACCCTAGAAGTTGAAGAAGAAGATACTGCTGCTCCTACCTCCATGAATTCAGAGTTGCAGAAACCCAGAAACTAGGACGCTGAAGCAGAAGCAAGACTAGACGCGAGAGAGTAAATATTTATGAAATGAAAAATATGCTCTCATTAAATAGGGCCCGTAAACACCAAACCCGCTTGTTAAGTGGGAAGCCATGCCGGGCCAGACGTTTGGCGGCCCAAATTAATATTCTTACCTTCAAAAATTTGGCGGCCCAGATTAATAAACAATATTAGCTTAAATCAGTAGAACTACGGAGTAGTTTTTATCCCGTGCGATACACGGATTATTTAATTTAAAAATTCAGTTATATTAGCTATTTAATATAGTGGATAATAATAAAACATTGGAGCAATTAAAAATACAATTCATTTCATTCGGAGTGTAATTGAAATTAGAATGTCATTTGACTAAAATGAATTTTAAGAGAAAATAACATTTGATTAAGGTAGAGAAGTGGAAAAGATGAATATAAATGATGGTTTTATAATAAAATAATATAAATTAAATTAAATAGTAACACGTGACATCATAGTATCTAAAACATTCTGTTTTAAAATACTACGTAGTAGTATAGATGTGTTCTTTGGGGAAAATATTAGTGAATTAATTAAGGCTTTGTTCTGTTCGACTTGTTTTGACTTGTTTCAGAAAAAATAAGTTCAGATAAATTCAGTTAATTCCAGATAAATTCAGCTAAATTTTTATCAGATAAAATAAGTTCAGATAAGTTAATATAGTTCAGTCAAAATAAGTCAAATAAATCGAAACCTAAGTGACAAAGTATTCATGTGTAGATAGCTGGATATATATTTTCCCAACATTAGAGCATCAGCAGTGGCAAACTACCACTCTCAACTTTTCAAGCTACACCTATTTTAAGCTACAAGTCTTCACATGGTAAGCTATAACTCATTTTTATTTATATGGGTCTGACATGTTGAAAATATGTTAAAAAAAACACTACAAAACAGCAAATGTAGGATGGACCAGGTAGAGCCCACCTAATACAACAAATGGCAGCATAATCATGTGGCTTTGTGGAACTACTTCGCTTGTTTGGAGCTACAACATAAATTGTGTTGCAATGGTTTAGCTTGTTGCTCCAATTTTTTAATATTACAAGCAAATCCTCTGAACCAACCGCTGGTGTTGCTCTTACTCTTACATAAAACTAAACTCATGAGAATAACGCTTTTGTAGACAATATTTTTTTTTAACGTCGATTAAATTTGCATGCTATTTTGTTCAAACACTTACATTTAAAAAAGATAGTTGTTAGTTGTTTATTTCTTTATATGCTTATAACATGTTTGCAAGAATTTGAATGACTTCAATCACAACTATAAATAATGAGGGTAATAGCAGCAACTGTTAAATTCCAACAAAGTAAGACAATTTGTAATTTTTTTAAAGTAAGCGTGCACAATTGGTCTTTCTTTGTTTTTTTTTTTTGAAATAAGGGGTGCAATTGGCCTTTTTTTATTTAGATACATGGATAATTTGGGAGAATTTCCATCATATGTACATCCTTAGACTTTGGGGAAAGGAACAAACTCATACATATTGTACTACTACTGATATTCCACCTTATTGTCCACTTGATAAGTACAATCATATGATCACCTAATCACACTAATAAAGAAATAAATCATATCTCATTCATTATTTTTATTTCCATAATCTCATAGTCCCTTCAATTCTCCTCCCTTTTTCTAACCCCCAATAATTCTTTATTATTATTTTGTATTTTTATAAATAGTGAAAAGCCAAACCCAATTAATCCATCATTTTAAAAAAAATTGCCTCACAAATTTTGTTGTTTAATTTTTATTCAATGGGGAAAAAAAGAGTTTCATCATCCCCATTGAAAGTGTTAATCCAATGGATTCAAAGGCAATATTTAATAGTGAAATTAATACTGGGAGGCATAGCAACTTTGTGTAGTTTGGTGGCATTAAAAACACTTGTGAAAGATCGAGACATGCTTTTTGTTGCCTCTGAATCAAGTCATATTATTGGGATTTTGATCTTGATTTACAAGCTCACCACCAAGCAATCTTGTTCTGGTATACTTCTTAACTTTTTAAATCCATTTACTTATATATTATATTAATTTTGAAATATAATTTACATGATCTACTACGCAGTTGCTTATTTAGTGAATGTATCCACCCAAGGGTATTTTATGTCCATTTGGGATACACAAATTCTTATTTACATGGGGTATACGATAAATATTTTACACCGAAATTAAAGTTAACGTAAAATGCTTAAAAGTTACCTTTATATATATATGTAAAAGTTATCTATTTTTTAGTGATAATATTTTTCAATTTAATAAAAAATATTTCATCAAAATTCTAATAATGTATAAAATTAATCATTTAATCCTTTAAAAAGTTTATCTATCAACTTTTATTTTTAATAATATAAAAGTTAGAGAAAACTGGGTAAAAGTTAGAGAAAACGAGTAAAAGTTATGTTGGTGTACAATAAATTTATTGTACACATTATGCGTACAAGACCTTTTGATTGTGGGCTTGTGTCCTATTTTTTCCTCACATGTAAAAAAATAAGAAAAAATGTGAGAGGGTGAATGGTGCACTCGAGTGCATCTAATATATTCTATATTTTGACATATATTTATACGGAGTACTCTTTTATTAAGGAACGAGGACTAATTAAACAAATAAGATACGTTTTTATATAGAGTTTTGTATGGAGTAATTGGTAACCAAATAAAAAGATTTGTAATTAACAAATCAATTTGATTTTTGTTCTGATTTGGGATCATCTCAATTAGATTTGCTCGATCAGGACAGGATATACGGGGTACGGAGTGTTATTTCATGGGATTCTCATTTACGTACGCACAACATACAATTAAAAGTTAACTCAATAGAATAAAATAAGTTCCCACTTCTGAAATGGAACAACTAAAAATTAACTAGTACTTCGATTCCTAAAAGTTTTCTGCTACGAAGGTTATAATTATAAATAGTGTATTTTAAAAGTAGACTAAAGTATAAGGGTAAAAAAAATTTAGGGATAGATTTAACGAAAAATGTAAAGAACTTTCAAGAACAGATCGAGGTAGTACATTTTAAAGTGTCAAAAATATGAAAACTATAACCCCAAATTCCCACTATTTATAAATCAAAACTTTACCATTTGATGTTGTTAGATTTATCTCGATATGTATTTTCAAAATATCAACTTTTTATAATTTTTGGAATACAAAATTGGGGATATCTCCAATGATTGGCTAATTCATCTTATAGTTTGTCATGCCACACCAGCTTTTAAGTTACACAATTCCTAAATATTTGATTCTCCAATGTTTGGCTACTTGTCAAATATCATTTTTCCAATTTTTAATTTTAATTTCAAGCAAAATTTGTGTCTGCATTATTTTCCAAGCCGAACAAAATACTCTCATGTCTAATCCCACTCGGACTTATTACTTTGTAATTTTGTGATACAATGTCTAATTAATCTACTTTCTCTTTTCTTTTCTTTTTTAAACATTTTTCTTAAACAATAATGCTTGTTACTAATAATATAACATGCTGTTTTGTAAATTTTAATAGGGTTGTCACTAAAAAGTCAAGAGCTAACAGCAATATTTTTAGCAGCAAGACTAGTATGTAGTGTTATGATCGAAGGTGACATACATACACTTCTCGACTCCATAACTCTAGCTTCTACTTTGTGGGTGATTTATATGTTACGTTTCAAGTTTAAATCCACTTATATTAAAGACTTCGACACCATTTCCCTCTTCTATGTGGTAATAATAATCGATCCATCATCTTCCTATTGTTTATACATACGTGATACGTACTACGTAGTACATTATACTCATAACGTACATACAAATAATGTTACTATATATATGTTCGTTTAATTGGTATGTACAGGTAATACCTTGTGGCATCCTTTCAATATTAGTGCACCCGAAAGGACGTTGGTTTGTTATCGGTAGTGTGCTCTGGTCGTTTTGCTTGAGCGTTGAAGCCCTTTCGATGTTGCCTCAACTTCGATTCATGCAAAACGCAAAGGTACGTTATATTTAATTAACTTGCTCTCTTACGTCTAAAGTCTAAACCTATCATTTATTAAATACGTACCATACAACTAATTGTTGCCCTCTCTTAATAATCTTATTCAGTGGTAAAATATTGACGTGCATATGTCTTTTATAAGACCGTTTATGCATAAGATCGCTGATGTCAGCATTAAAACACATAACTACAAGAAGACAAAATGTAACTATTAGAATAAAACTATGGCCCTGTTTGGTTAGGAGCTGTTAGCTGGTTTGACTAGCTGCTAGCGGTTAGCTATTTGAATTAGCTAATTTGACTAGCTGGTTGCATTAGCTGTTTGTGTAAAAGTATTTGGTAAATTAGCTGATAGCGGTTAGCTGTTTAATATGTAAAATGACCATTAAGGATATTGAAATACTTTGTTTCTTATTAATATTAGACAAATATGTAATTGTGTTAATTTTTTTCTCTTTATATTTTTCTAATAAACATTGACTAAATAAAATAAATTTATTTTTTAAAAAAATTATTCTTAATTAAAGTTTTTAATAATATATATTTTTCAAATAGAGAAATATTACTAATGAAATTTTAAGCATGATTGCAATATACTTCAATTGCTTCAAAGTACTAATATAATTTATTTATTTACAACAAAAAACGAATCTAGCAAAATAGGGTGAAATGAAAAAGAAATTGTGAGTAATGTTTTTAGGAGACAAATATGTAGGGTACCAAGGTTGATAGTAGTTATAATTATAGGCAATAGTAGGACAAAATAGTCATTTTCATCAACTTTCTCAAACCTCTAATTGCAAAAAGCTCCTATATTGAGCTTTTTCAAAATTAGCTTTTTCACCCCAAAACTCTCTTCCAATCCTCTCCTAACCAAACACTCCAAATTAGCTTTTTCTAAAGGTCAAACCTCTAATTCACCCCAAAAAACTCTTTTTCCCTCAAACCTCTCCTAACCAAACACCCCCTATAACTATTTATTAGAAAGTGTAACTATTTGATTGATGATTGAAACTATACCCGACCCTTTTATTGGCAATAATGTATGACAAAAAAGAAAGGATTGAATGATGAAAGCGGTTTGAATCATTTGTCTTTGTCTCATAATTATGTCTCATTTTCTATACCATTCTATCTAATTGGTCCATTTTTTAGAATTGTCAATCTTACTTTTTGATTTTTAGTAACACTCTCTGTATGATCTACTACCACGTATAAGAGTATTAATTACGGAGTACTATACTTGAGTATTTAATTTTGCTTAATTTCAGATGATTGAACCATTTACTGCTCACTATGTTTTCGCCTTGGGTATTTCAAGGTTCGTGGGATGTGCTCACTGGATCATTCAGGTTTTTCCCTATATATAAATATCGAATAACTTTACTTAATTAACCCACAAAATAATTATTGAGCTTAACTATTATACAAGTAATGATAAACTATTTTAATTAACTTTGTTGGAATGTAGATATATGAGACTAATGGAGCATACCTAGTGTTAGCTGGGAAAGGAAATTTGTTTCTACTACTAGTATTTGTAGCTGAAACAGTTCAAACTTTCATTTTGGCGGACTTTTGTTATTATTACGTTAAGAGGTATGTTATATACGTGATTAACTTTATTATCTTTTATAGTATTTGATGGTCACATACTCATGCTGCTAGTACATTAGTTTTGATTATTCTATCAACGTGACTATAAATTCTGAAAGGAAATAGTACATTGTTTTAAATTATTGATAAGTTGTGGTGCTTTGATTTTACCTTGATTTAATTTTAATTTGTTTAATATTACAGTGTCGCGAAAGGCAAGATTATAGAAAGTCTACCTGTCTAAAAGTTATACATCACTAGCAGAAGTGACTTTGGCGATCGAGATTGGGAAGTTTAACACAAATGGGGAAATTAGGGAGAGAAATCAACCCATTTGTTTGTTGGAAAAACTTAATTACGGGATAATTGCTCTTGTTGGAGATGCCTTCAAGAATTTACAACTTGTTCAATTTTGTATGGCAATGAGCAAGGCTTTCTAGTTGTTTTATACTTTAATCTACTTTTCCCATTATCTTCCCCCCTTAATTGTGATATCCAATGATGCAGGATACTCAGATCACTGTCATTGATCTTCCATTTGAAGATCAGATAGGATAGAATAGATTGATTAAGAAGTGAAAGAAGAAGAAAAAGTACAGACAGAAGAAGTAAGACAGAATTAGGAAGGCAAGTATCAGCTTGTACTAATTCTGGAGAAGGAATTGACACAGAATACTGAGTACTAACCATTGAATATTTCAATGGTTCTTCTGCATCAAAAACCTTGTTCTTGGCTACTGCAGAACTTACTTCTTCTTGAACGGTAGTTCTGCTTGACATTTTATCAAACACCTTTGGTGCATCCCTATTATTGAACTCCAATGCAATCACATAATCACCTTCTTCATCATATACCACAACAAAATCCCAATTATCACCACTATGGCTGCACTCATGTACTGGAAGTAATGGTTCATCACACCATTCACAAAATCCTTTATTCCAACTATCAAAACATTCACTCTTCAAAAGCTTTTTGAATGATTTTATTACCTTTTTCTGTTGAGCAACTTCAAGTTGTGGAATGATTGGTTCTTCTAGTTGAAGGTTGTTGTAAAAATCATCAAGCCCCATTTTGCAATGTGCTAGAACAAGATTATGGTTCAAATATGATCGGAAAAACGTCAAGAACTCAAAGCTTCTTGGCTGGGAATTTACTCGAACAGGTTGTGTGCAAGCAGAATTTCCCAAGAACGGAAAATAGTCTGAGGAAAGAACGGCTCTGATACCAATGATATGGGAGCTCTCAAGCTCACCAACAATGGCTGATAGTTTCAGAAATAGAATGGGGAAGAAGACTTGAGAAGAAAGATAGAAGGAGAGAGAGAGATAATAAGAGAGAGAGAAGGAGATTTCTGTATTTGATTAATTCTTGAATGAATATTACAATCTGATATCCAACTTATTTATACAACAACCAAACTAAACTAACTTTGCTAACAACCTATATAACTAGTTTAGACTAACTGACTACAGAAGAATCTCAGCTAAGCTCCCCTAACAAATTGGAGCCAAACAAGTATAACGTGGTGTCGTGAACCTTGGGTTGGCCACATTTTGTTTTGACGAAACAACTGGGTTGGGCCGCATAATGGACTATGGAGTATGGACTTGCGTGGAAGTAATGATTTTCTTCTTTTGGTGCGAATGACTATAATTTATCCACGGAGTATGAAAATTTGTCAATTACTACATAGGTTAAGAAGTTGTCAGTTATGGAGTACTCTTTACATTTTTAACAATTGATTTCAATTGCTATCTTAGTCCATATTCCGGAAAATTAGTTTACTAATGACATCATAAAATTAACCTTAATTATAATATAATCATTTTATTTAATTAATAAAAATAAATCCAAAAAAAAATATCTCAAAGTTAAATCCCAAAAATTTCTCCAAATTATCCAAAATTTTAAAAAATATAAAAATTGCCTTTTTGTTGAGAATTTTTTTTTTATTATTATTATTTTGGAAAAAAAAAACCCAAGTTAATCATTCCCGAAAAAAAGTCTGAAAAATCCCAAAATTAAATCCCAATTATTTTTGGGAATTTTTTTTTTTTTTTTTTTTACATTTTGAGTACTTTCAGTAATGTTTGGGATTTAATTTTGGCAGATTTTAATTTTTATTAACTAATTAAAATGAGTAAATTATAAGTTAAGGGTTAACTAAGATGACATTATTGAATTTCCCTCAAAAAAAATGACATTATTGAATTAATTGGTCAAAATATGGACTAAAATAACAATTGACAGCAGTAAACTAACTGAGTGGTAATTGACAAACTCTCTAACAACACATATAAACAGTAATTGACAAATTTTCCTACAAATTACAAACAAGGAAGTGGAATTCGGATATGTATCTTATTGTATTAGCTTATACTACCTCCGTTTCATAAAGTTATTTACGCTTTGAAAAATGTGTCAAAAAATTAAAACTTTGACCATAAATTCTCACTATTATATCTATAAAAAAGTATCAAGAGATATCTTGTTAGATTCGTCTCAAAATGTATTTTATGAATATCAACTTTTATAATTTTTTGCAATACATAATTAAATATATTAACGGTCAAACATTGCAAAGGAGTCCGTGCAAATAGTAAGTGTAAAGATCTTTTTGAAACGGAGGAAGTATATACAAGTATACAACCAGTGTGACTCACGCCTCAATATTTAATTTTTTTAATTAACCACTTAATTAAAAATAAATAAATATTGATTTTAGTTATAAAGAACGCATGGCCTTTATGTTACACCTATTCACCTTTCTTGTGAACTTCTTACTCCAAATGACTAGTGTCCATTTTAAACCAGCGCAACCCATTTCCTGCCAATATAATCCCGTTTTTATTTTTATTAATTAACGTTTTTCAATGTATGTTTTTTATCATTAACTAGTTGTTGGAACGTGCGCGCTTCTCCCGGAACACTATACAAATGATCACAAGCCTAATTACTTTGTAGAAATAGTTGAAAGCATGAATACAGTACTCTGTAGATGATAGGAAACACGACTATTTACTTGATGTAGGTTACATATATAGAATTCATGACTAAGCATAAAAAAATTACATGGCTAAGTTTAGGAAAATTAACAGGAGAAAGAACAGTCGTGATAGTTCCTCGCCAAACTTTGTGGCAACATACGACTCTGCAAAAAAAAGATCCATGATTACTTAGTTGATCAATGGTGAAGCAAGAAACATATCTGTCCTACAGTTATTGATTATACTGGTTATACACAGACTACTGTCGTACTCAATCACCTGATATATAAGGCCTTGTGCATAATAATATCATATAGTTGGATACACTAAATTTATATGCGTCGATGAATTTTCAATTGTACCCTGAATATTTATTTACATTTATATTTACCAGAAAATCCTAGTAGAATTGGCTCATCATGTTCATTTATCAAGTTCACATGATGTTGTATACTCTCTAAATTGTGATTTTGAGAGTGCTGTAGAAATTTGTTGTTTGATTATATGTAAGTTTAAGATATTATGTTCCATATTTGTTGCACCGAGACCCCATTTGTATACTTTGCTCCTGAGATAATGAGGGATTTGAAGTTCTTTTTTTTTTTTAAATGAGCAACTTTTTTTTAAAAAAAATGAACAAAATTAAACAAACCAAAACACATAAGGGCTCTGCACAAACCACCCCCCCTCCAACCCTTTAAAAACGTAAAAATAAACCATGATATGATGTAGATACCTTTATCCTCTGATAGAATATTCTCGATATATTGCTCGTACTCCTCTGTGTACTACCTCGAGAGAACACTCCATGTATTTCTCAAATAAGTAGATGACATCCGAGTAATTTGACTGCAATCGGAATTCGATCAGAATTTAGAGCTGTTACAATTGCAATTTCAACTAATATTGCAAACGAATCAACAACTGTGCAAGTCAAGTCAAAATATGAAAATAGCACGAGATGCCAGTGATCCTGGATTTGTTGTCAGTAATTCAAATGCATCAGGTGTTGCCCTATTGAAATCTTTCAAAATCTTCTCACTTCCCGAACCAAATACAAAAAAAAAATTAAAAAAAAAAAAAATCAAAGACCATGAATTCCAGTATTCCACTGCTTGAGTGTGAACTATAAAGAAGAGGGAAAAAAAGAAAGAAAGAAGAAGAAGACCATGAATTCCAGTATTCCACTGCTTGAGTGCAACCTACAAATTGGGGTTTTGGCCGAGTCTAATGGAAAGAAGTTGAAGTTGAAATGATGATGAGTACTGTGAGTAGGTTAATTCCAAAAACTTTTCATATTGTCTTTCCTCTTCTGAAGAAATAAATAGCTAGAAAAGCACGAATGGTCTTAGAAACTGTAGTGTTCACATCCTCTCTAACTTATGAAGAGCAAACAACAAAAATCTTGAAAGTCCTAACCATAAATCTTAGGTCTATGGTTCTAGGTGCAGGTAAATAAATCTGTCTCAAATCCGATGAATATAATGTCTCTTATCCTGATGATTGTTTTGAGAGGTACAACTGTACAAGAACTGATGAATTGGACAATATTTTTGCACCTCAAAGTTAGACATCTGACGGTATTAATAGTATTTTTAATTATCCCCTTTCAGTGTTTCAGAATAGGATTTTAAAGTTAACCACTAATTAATACAAAGTTTGAATAAGATAGTGTTGAAATCAAACAAAGGAAAATTGAAACTGAGAATGAGAAATGAAAGGATAGTTTGTCCTCAAACCTCCCCTGCCATTATGCAGCACTGAGATAGACCATGTTCATTCTTAAAAAAGTTTATTACTACTACAATCATGTTGATACGTTAAATTTCAAGACGTCATATGAAATAAACGATAGAATAAAATAAAAGAAAAAAAATGAAATGAACTTACCAAACGATTGCCTCTTATTATATGAAGACACCGAAGCGAATTGCGAATGGCTAACTATTTCATTTTCATCCAGCAAA
Organism: Spinacia oleracea; assembly: GCF_020520425.1. Taxonomy (NCBI): domain Eukaryota; kingdom Viridiplantae; phylum Streptophyta; class Magnoliopsida; order Caryophyllales; family Amaranthaceae; genus Spinacia; species Spinacia oleracea. The sequence goes on from NC_079487.1 coordinate 130,058,485, forward strand.
TTCGATTCAGAATAATTTGATAATGAGTTCAGCAAAATCGAATGTCTTCCTCCATCAAGGGACTTGCAAGTTACTAACGCATGCCATCTAAAAGCCATTGCACCAATGCCTTGGGCTAGGAGGAAATTTTAGTAACAGCATGCAAGCAAAGAAGTGTCTCAACAACTTGAACAATGGATGTTACCTAGAATCAGGAGCATCATAAAAATAAAAAAATAAAAAAAAGAAACATAGAAAAGAAGAAAATGGTAGAAGTAGAACATGTTAATAAAATTGCAAAGGCAAAGACAATGAAGGTCTGTTTGCTACAATAGTGATCACCAATGTATAAAAAGGCTCAAGGCGCAACAAGACGATTTAGAGTTCCACCTTGGTGCCCCTCATTGAAAAAAAAAGTGAAAAAAATGGTGTGTGCCTCGGGAGGTGCGCCTTTTTGTGCCTCAAAGTGCGCCTTTTTGCGCCATGAAAAAATGGTTAAAATTAATGATGAAAGTCATTTAGTAGGAAATGGATCAATCTAACAATCGTACAAGAAAATAGGTAAAAGGCACACACACCATCTAACAGCCTAGCGAAAGAGCGATTTGAGAGGTCCCTCTCCCCGAAATTTTCTTCTTGAATCAATCATCTATGCTCTTACAATCCCGAGTCCACTTCCCTGCATCATTTGATTTCTGTCTCTCTTTAAAATTCCTTATAATCTCGAGTCCACTTCCGAACTGGCAGTTCAGTGATTCTGAGAGTTACATCGCCACCTTCACTTGCATCATTTGCACTGTCTTCATCCACTACCTCAATAGTTCCACTAAATGTGAAGTGATTCCAGTGTCTTTCCTGGCAATTCCCTGGTGATTTCAGTCAGCCTTGTGTACATCTATCTGACAATGGCAGCATCCTCTCCTCCCTGTGGAATAGCAATATCAAATAACGGAAATCAGAAAAAACAACTGAATTCACACAGTTATAAGATCAGTTCAAAAGAATACAATAGTGGACTGCTTTCTACTTAGCCTATCATACCAGATTACATATACCAAACTGTCCATTTGGCATGAGAAGATTAAGGTTATTTTCACCCACGATACTCTGTGCCATATCAACAATTGTACTCTGTATGCTAGCTTCACCATGATGGTTAGCTGATTTCTTGGACACATAATCGTTGAACTGAGAAACTCTGATCTCTTTGGTCAAGTTCTTCTTAAAAGCAGAGAAGAGAACTTTTCTCTAGGTGGGCTTTATAGCCCATCAACAAATGTATGGAATTTCAACTCCTTGTCGATGAAGTCACTGTATCTTATTTTTCCTTCTTTTATGATCAAGAAATTCCCAACCTGCATCCCAACAACAGATGTCAGAAATTCTTGCTGAACTTATTGAAGATCTACTATCAAATACAACATAAGACATCAAATGCAATACAAAAACTTTCTATGTACGCTTCACTCCAAGCATATGGAAAGTAAGTAATTCATGAGCAAGAATACAACAGTGCATCCAGATGCTTCAATCAAATAAGAAATATATGTACCTTGAGACCTTGGAGATAGTCCAATGTTACCCGCAGAAGGATCGTCCTGACACCTCAAAATCTTACTCCCAACCGTAAGTTCTAGACCAGTAGCACCTCGTGCTCCCAAAACAAAAACACGATCGTTCCATCATCCTTAAAAGGGTAAAGGAAATTCATCAGTATATATTAATGAAATGTATCCTAAGGGTGTTTCCCACTAATAACAATGCATTGATATCACATAAGGGAAATAGTAACCATGCAGGAACTTTAAACTGCTTAAACTAAATGGCAATTGGCAAATAAAACAAGGATATCAATATTACCAAGTATCATGGCACCTCCTTACTCATACATAACATCAATTCATATCATGTACCCATGAACCAACATCATTGTGTTTTAAAAAATGTTGCTCAACCTAAGGTAGCGACAAAATGACAAGGAAAAGAAAAATCAATGCATAGGTATGGATCCAGAATGATTAGCAGTTGACTGCAAAGGCACAATCCTAATTAAAGACCAAATTTAGTGGACACGTTTCAATAATCACAAAAAGTTTCTCATCCCGCAAACGGTTTGAGAATATCCAAGGATACGTGTCACACATTGTAATTTCCCCCAAGTAATAAAAGGCCATCGACGAGGAAGCTCCAATAATTTCTTCTTTTCATATGCAGTCGATATGTATCTCATTGTCACTACACAAAAATAGTCCCACTTAAAACCGCCCCAACATGTTCAGAAGAACAAAACCAATGCGCTAGTACTATGACTATTGTACCTTTTCGGATGGTTCAGGTCTGATACCTACAGAACCTTATCGAATTTAGTATTGGCTTTGAAACATTCTCATTGTAAATATTGAGTAATCCTAGATTCAACATCCAATCTCAGTACTCAATCCTAGCCATCTATATCCCAATACATACACGGAATATGGAAATTTCATACTTGATTAAGTGTTGACGGTATCAGGCTCCATGTCACTGATGAAAGAAATCTAATCATGAAAGCCAACCAAAAGCCTTAGTATAGTTCGACATTAAGGTAAATGCATATATCAAATCTTCTTATCATATCCCAAAGTTGGCTTGATTGTCAATAGCTATACACGAATGCATCAAAGAGTGGTCCATATTGAAATCCGCAAACAGGTAATAAGTGCAGTATCTTTTTAAAAACCAGTTATGGTAATGAATTACTGAAAGTAATAAACACAATGGTATTTAACAAAATCCATGATCGATGGCATCCAAATCTCTCCTATTCATCCGATTCGAGAGATTGAACTCCGCCACTAAAAACGGTCATATACATCCAACCGTTTCAATTTAAGAGAATCCAATTCATATTGTTCGAGGGATCCCAGTTCACTGAGCAAAAACATAGATTCAAAAAATCCCAAAACTAAAACCCAATCAAATCACAAGTAAAGCCAAAAAAATGCCGAATTACTGAACAAAAACTATGAGAAAAAACTGTTACCTGGATGCTAAAATCGCCACCTAATTAGACATTGTGGGACTCTGTAGAACCAAAATCACCCGCAAGGCCGCAACAAAGCTATTTTGCGTCATCATCTGCCGCTCCGTCCGGTCAAGATTGGAAGCGAGTGCGGCCAAATCGAACTCCGAGATGGAGAAGAAAACTGTAAAGTTTTTAACAAAATAATTAAGCATTTCACCATCTGAAAAACAACAACATACAGAACAAACCCACCGAAAACGGAAATTTTCACATTGGAAACATATCGCTCGCCATGAACCAACGAAATCTTGAAGAAGAACGAATTTGATAAAAAATAAAAAAAAGGGATATGAAACCACTTTTCAGTTCCTGGAATTCTTTCAAGCAACTTCCAACTCCAGTATCAGAAACTGTCAGCAACCCAAATAGGTTTTGTTCAGACCCCACAAAACAATCAATTAATTACAGTGAATTTCACTATAAACTATCCTCTACATTCATACTCAAATTAGTGGTAGCATCAAACTACTAATCAATCATTGGGGGAATCAATAATCAAATACTAAAATAACAAATACATTTACATCCAAATTCAGTTTCCCTTATTTCACAATTTTAGTCGCATACAATCAAACAATTGGAGCGCATAATAATCACATTATACGAAGTAATATACAGACAAACAAAGAGAAAATATACTTGAGATTTGAGTGAAGACGGAATCGGAAACCGTGATTTGTCGGAGGAAGACGGAAATTCTCCAGGGATCTCCTGATAATCGACATCTTTGGACTGCAAGTGAAATCAACTGACAAAATATGGAACAGCAAACAAACATTATGATTTATGAGTAAGAAGAAGTTGAGATTGATTTATGAGATGAAGTAATTAGTTCGCCATTGATGAAATCGTACTTGTTTGCTGAGGTTCGTCACCTCCATTTCGCAGCTGCAACTCTGCAAATATTAATTTGGGGTTTTCGCGCCCTAAAGGGGACAGAGAGGGGAAGTAATATCTTTGTCACTACTAAGAAGATGGAAGCAAAAGAACAGTGAAAGGGGAAGAGGAGCTTGAAAAGATGAGAGAGTTGGGGTTTGCTGAAAATGGAAGTAGGAGAAGTTCCCAGAGAAAGTCAGAAGGCTAAGACCAAGGAGAAAAACCCAAAGACACGTGTCATGATATGAGGGAAGGGGCAAACCAGTAGTTAAGCTTGAAAGTTGGGGGCAAATCGTTAGAGCATTATTGCTGCAATAGTAACTTGAACTTTGCATGTTTTAAAGTGTTAGGATATTTATTTATGCAAAAGAAAAAGTTATTAAAAATGAATATTTTATTAAGAGAAATTTAACAAGATATTACTTGAGAACGTTACTATATCTTACGTTATGTCGTTATGCATTAATAACGAAATCCGATTAAAAGTTATGTCGTTATGCATTACTAACGAAATCCGATTAAAAGTAAACGTTTAAAATATAAATAATACTAAAATCAAAACATGTCAATTGAAAAAGAACAGATGAAGTGCTACTCCATGGTCTTTCGACCCATCAGACCATCAGTTAGCCGCCCGTGCATTTGGTGACTCACTGACTCGTGAGCTTCTTTTCTTTACGGTTTTTGTTTGTGGTTTTTGTTTTGTGTTTTGAAGTCTTCCTGTGAAAAAAATAAATAAAAGAAAATGTAGGAAGTGTGGATGAGAAATCATCCAATATAATTACGGAGTATGAATGAGCCATTGTGACGTAGTCACGTGATACACGTTCCGAGTCCCACCTCCTTTAATTAATCTTAATTTTTTTTTTTTGATAGAAATTAATCTTAATTAAACATCAATGATTATGCATTATCCAATAATCAGTATATTAACTTATTAAGGGCTATGTGTTTCCGTTGTAGGACATATGATGAAGACATCTGCGCATCTCTATTTAAAACTGTATCTACTGCCCACCCTATTTTTTTTAATAAAATATTCTAAAATGCGACACATAAACTAATGAATCCACAACCAATTAAAAACCACCACGTAGGACTTATTACATGTTCCACCCAATAAGGTATTGCCAATTTGCCATGTTGTACCTTCCAATACACCTTTGGATTCTCCCCAAAAAAAAATTCATTGTTTAACAAATACAAGTACTTCGTATCCATTTTCTGTCCACTTCTATAGTTCTAAAGCTTTTTTGGTTGAGCTCCAAGATTTTAGTATTATACGGGCCTCTTTATAGACAGCGTGAAATATTCCACTTTGAAGGGGGGTGGGTGAGATTTGAATCCGTGGCCTTTGCGTTACACTGGCTCTAATACCATGTTAAAGGACCACCTCAACCAAAAGTTTAACCTGATAGTTGAAGATCTAAGCCCTCAAATTAATTTTATACTCTATCATTAGCCAAACTAAAATCCCGTGCATTGCACAGGATTACAAACAAGTATGCGTATGTAACTAATTACCATTAGTCCATTACCATATAACTAAAAAACAATAAAACTTGCAAGAATGAGTCACCAATGACTTGGGCAATGAGTATTGATTATGGAGGGAGTTCTTGACCATTACCTTTCTCTTAGAAGTTAGAATCATTAGTCTTTTATAAACCAAGTCTTCCTTCAATGATTATTTTCGTTTGGCATTTTGTCGTCCTTGCACTTTAGTTACGAAATCGCATTCAACAATGAATCAATTACAAATAGATAAATGCCCGTATACAATTAGTTGTAGTGTGAATTGGTTGCACATATAAAGTTGCTATCAAAATATACAATTAGAGTGCGTTTTATTCACCCGAATTTCACTTATTTTTTAAAATTTATCTTATCTAAATTTTATTGAATTAAAAATTAGGTGGAGTAATTAAGGATATACGAAATATTTTATCAATTCTCCACCTGGTCCCCATCGGCCTCACCAGTGACCACAATATAAGAAGTTAAAAGTAGTTGCATCATACTTTCATTATTAGTCAACTCAACCAACTTAACCAGCAATAACCTTAATTTCTCCATCCATCTCTACTCAATTCTTAACTTTATCTATCAGACAACGGCGCGGTGGTGATGGGGGACAAAAGAGCAACACCGACGGCGGTGAAGCAGCTGTCGCGATGGATTCGAAGCAGATCGGTGAGACAGCAAGTAGGCATGGCGTCAATGGCAGCTTTTATACTACTCATTTTAATGAAAGTCTTCGTTAAAAATTACACTTATTTCTATGTCGCTGCTCAACTTGCTCATTCTATTGGCATCTTAGTCTTAATTTACAAGCTCACCATCACCAAAACTTGTTCCGGTAATTTTCTCTCTTCCTTAATTAATAATTACTGTATTTCCATTGTCAATTACTACTCAATTATTCATTTTTATATTTATACGCAACGATAAATATAGGTATATGAGATCTTGCTATATTTGTTTTGATTTTATTTTTCAGGAAGCTAGTTTTCTTCTATAAATTTACTTATTAATACTAGTAATTAGTAAATACTCCGTAGAATTGTTTACGGCTGGAAATTTTGGATGGACATAAATTCTTTGATTTACCAAAAATAAAAAGTGAAAAAATTTAAGTGGCCAAAGTTATGGTTTATTTGGAGAGTAAACCAGTTGGCTATTTGAATATTTAAGAGGGTATATTGTAGAGTAAATGTTGGACAAATTACAAATAATGAAAGATTCTAAAGGGATTAATAAGAAAAAAAAATCAAATATTTCCTCCGTTTCATAAAAATTGCAACAACTTTAGTTTTGTCGCTATTCATATATTAACTTTGATCATTTATTTTTACTATTTACAATAAGTGGATGTTATAAGTAAAATGTTGGTGGATAGGTTTAATTATATAATTTTATAATATTAAATTTCTAGATTCAGAAAAGAAAATAATTATAGATGTTACGGTCAAAGTTACGTCTTGACAAACGTATTAATCAAAGTGTTATAATTTTTTTGAAACAGAAGAAGTATAAAAAGATGACTAATTCAAGAACAGTTAGACTGTTAGAGCATTGAGTTTCATATCCATGTCCATCATCATTGAGTGACCACGAGGAACATAACCCTCTCCACGTGCGTATTTATAAGACAAAATTAAAATGTAAACCAAACCCTTGGGAACTTTGGACTTGGGAATAGATAAGAGTCCAATGGCGACAAAACCATCCACATGTATTCATCAATGGATTATTCTTGTATGGACCTGATTCACAATAATATTAGTGTGGATCCAAAATTAATAGTTTTCTTTAACACCCGTTACACTCATACGTAGTAGTTACATTTATTGTTCATATAATAACTATACGGAGTAATAAATTGAACACCAAAATTCATGTCCAACACGGGGGTGTTTAATGTTTTCATAAGTTTGGTAAAGACCAATTATAGTAATAACAAACTTTGTTTCCCATGGTTAGGAAACTATTTCCATTTTTTAGTATCAGTGACCAACAAGGCCGCATTTTAAATTACACAAGCATATTTCCATGACGGAAGGGGATTCATTCCAAATACGAGACATAACGTACTCATGCCCTTATTTTTTGTCATTAGGCGTAGACCTCATTGGTTTTTATTGCACTGTGTTGGACATGGTAAAGTTTGGGTTATTTGTAAATGTTGATAAGTTCTGATAGTTCATCTATTCTGATAAAGACCTTGTTTGACAAACAACTTTTTATAGGTTTTTGGCTTTCTCATTTTGTCAAACAACAAAAAAAGATGAAGTATATTTGATAATTGGCTTCTTCAGCTAGCAAAGTTAACTTAATTTTGAACCAAGGTTTAAAAACTGCTTGGAGTAGATTTTGGCTTTAAGGCGCAAAAGTTAATAACATTCAACAACTGATTTTACCAAACATGTTTTTAAACAAATAAACAACGAACAAAAAAGAAAATATAAATGGCCGGTCTAACTAACCAAGTGAATAAGCCAACAACCAAGTAACCAACCAAGGCCAACTCTTTTTTCCACATAAATTAAGAGATTCCTAATTGGTTCAATTTAGTCCTTCTGCAAGTAACTAGCTAGTATGTGTGTGTCCTTGTTGATCTTCACAGGTTTATCATTAAAGACTCAAGAGCTTACGTCGATATTCTTAATCATGAGGATCATATGTCATTTCATGTACATACGGGATATTTACATTGTACTTGATTCTATAACCCTCGGATCTACTCTTTGGGTTATCTATATGATACGGTATAAGTTGAAGAATACCTACTTGCAAGATCTTGACAATATGCCTTTCTACTACGTGGTACGCAATTTTATTTCTTATTCTAGATTTTGATCGTCGCTAACCACTGTACATAGTAACTACAATATAGTTTTGTCAAACAAACAAAAATATAGTGACCGACATGTTACTGTTCCCTGTTTGCAGCTGGTGCCTGCCTTTGTTATCGCATTTGTAGGCAATCCTGGAGTTGGAATTAGCGGACTGTTCTATATGTATAGTAAGGTCATTGAAGCCGTTTCAGTGCTCCCTCAGCTTCGCCTAATACAAAATGCTAAGGTATGTACTGTAAGATCGACTAGTTTGATACTTAGCTAAACTTTTATAATCTCTCTGTTTCTTGAAGTAGCTCATTTCGATACAAGTAGTAGAAAAATGATAAATTTGAAACTTAAGTTGTTTGGTTGTGGTGTCTCATACTTCATTCAAAACCGAGTATTTGCTTGATTTGAAGTCAGTTTCTGGCAGAGGTGGAGTTTATCTTTGATGATGGTAAATTAGCCTTGTTGGGCTCAAGTAAAATGACATTGAACTACCATATTTGCATAATGATATTGTTGTTGTTGTTGTTATTCCGTAAATGATTCAGCATTTTCTCATATTTTATGATCCCTTTAATTTTGTGATGCAGGTGGTTGAACCATTTACTGCACACTATGTCTTTGCCCTTGGTGTTGCAAGATTCTTCTCATGCGCAAATTGGATTATCTTGGTCAGTATACAGCATAAACTTCTATCTCAATTTCTCGGTGTATGATATATGTCATGCATGTTACATATTTGCCTAAGATTTCTTGACTTACTGCGGAATGAATTTTGCAACATCATGCATGCATACAGCTTATTGACACCAAAGGAACAATGTTGACAAGCATAGGGAGCGGACATCTTTATTTATTAATAATACTTCTCGCTGAGGTGGTTCAAACTTTCATCTTGGCAGATTTCTGTTATTACTATGTTAAGAGGTACATCGATCAAATTCCTGAATATACTTCCAGCCGCGTTTATCTGTGACATTAGTATGTCAAACTGCACTAATCATAGTGATTGTTAACTTTTTATGTAAATTGGAAATTGGTTTTGCAGTGTAGTGGAGGGACAAAGCATGATGCGGCTGCCTTCAATGGTCTGAACCAGTCCAGGATAAGTTTCCGGGAGCTGCGGCAATAAACTATCTTCATAATGCTTGCTTTGTAGTTGCCTGCCGCCAACAACGAACCAACCCCTGTACATCAGGGAATAAGGAGAGTAGGCGTCCAGTTTGTAGCTACACTTGATGAGTAAATGTGAAGAATTAGGGCAATAGAGATTCATGTTTAGCTGGAAGCAGCTTCTGTATATTAGAATTAGAAATAAAACTGCTTGTTTGATCTACTGTTTTATCGTCTGATATTTGATCTACTATTGTTACTCTTACTCCCCCCTTAATCTGTATAGGAGGAATGTATTCTGTTCGATCAGATGCTGTTTTTCCATATAATTGATGTTGATCTAAACAGGAGTAAAGTGAGTCTGTGTATGGACTCAGATACGCAGATGTAGTTTAGTTGGGACTCGCGAGAAGCCAAATAGGTTAGACCTTGACGGTCCAAAATCATAACTCAGTAAGTATTAGTAGTACGTCCAAAATCAAAACAATTTTTAAAACTTTTAAGGTGATAAAATACAATTTTAGTCTTCTAGTAGTAAAAAGTAATTTAAACTTATTTTTATTTATATGTATGTCTGTATGTTGTCACATGCCGGTCGATATACCTATTCCAGTATTGCTCGAAGGCTTGATAAGAATTTCAAGTGTTCGAGCATGAACGAGCTTTGCAATTTTAATTTGTGTCCGAGCATTGTTCGTTAAGACTTTGGTTGACTCGAGCTCAAGCTTGAATGAGCTCCCCCCTCGAGCTTTATTGATAACTAAGTTTTGTAAAATTATTGTGACCCGGTATTTTTTATTTGCATAGATGAAAGTAGACAACAAAACTAACAAATCAGAGAATATTTTACATGTATCCGACTATCCGGGTGCACCTAATAATTTTCAACAAATTACGAACTATGTAGAATACTAAGGTTTTGTTATATTCGTCTTATTTTGTCCGAACTTATATTATCTGAAAGTATTTGAATTTATCTAAACTTTTCTTATTTTATCTAGAGCGTGTATTTTATCGTAAAACTTATGTGAAAATGTCTATTTTTTTTTATAAAGTTATCATATCGTAATTTATCTGAACTTATCTTAGCTTATTTAAATTTCTTATATCTTATCAGAATTATTTGAGTTGAAATAAGTCAATTAAATAAAGCAATAAACGTATTAATTGTAAGCTACCCAAAGTCAAAGTGTTACGACTTAGGAGGGTGATAAAATATATTATTGATGGAAAATATAATGTTGTGTTGTCTTGTGTTTGAGGTTCGTTTTTTCGCATATCTGATATGTGTGGAAACACACATATCAACTAAAAGACAAATAGCTAAAAGACAAAAAAGGAAGTACCATTCATGTAAAAAAAGTACTCCGTCATTATGTAAAAAAAAAGTACCATTTGTGTTTAGAAAAGTACCATTTAATTACTTTTTTGTCATTTTTCCTATTTTATCTTATGTTCTGATATGTATTTCCCCATACATATCTGATATATATTTGTACTTCCTCCTTGTGTTTGTGAGCATACGCATCTATTTATAATACAAACTAGATCTCCTATTATTCATAGGTTTCATAATTCATATAGACTTCTATCTTATACCATATAGCCTAGTTATAACATAACTCTACTATATTCAATATTCTATCCTATAGGATAACTGATCGTCACTAGAGGCTCTCCGACTGAGCTTGTCAGCTTGGGTAAATTAAGACTTAAAACTTAAAAGTAGCTTCACAATTTCATTAGTCAAGCAACAAACACCAATCTCTCTCTGAGAAGAAAGAAATAATGGGAGACAAAAGAGCAAGTCCGACGGCGGTGAAGCAGCTGTCACGATGGATTCGAAGCAGATCGGTGAGACAGCAAGTAAGCATGGCGTCAATGGCAGCTTTCATACTACTCATTTTTATGAAAGTTTTCGTCAAAAATTACACTTATTTCTATGTCGCTGCTCAACTTGCTCATTCTATCGGCATCTTAGTCTTAATTTACAAGCTCACCATCACCAAAACTTGTTCTGGTAATTTTCTCTTTCCCCTTATTAATATCCAATTCAACAACTATTTTTGATCCTTTCCTGATTAAAATACTATAACTCATTATTTGATTTGGTTGTTTTTTGCTTGAAATCTCAATCATTTTTCTGAAATTAAAATTAAACTGAAATAGAATTTGTCAAGGGTTTGGGGAATTGGGGCGTAGTTCTTGAATGTGTCGCCGGGAGAGATATGGAATTGGGCGGGCCGGCCCGAGCGCGAAGTTATGGTCATTACTCGGGCTGCATTTAATTAGAAAAGCACGACAATGAATGACACATGTTAAAATTAATGATGACATGATTTTTAATTCCTTATACGGAGTACTCGGTATACTCTTGAATTGTAGGGTCCGGATTAGAATTTTAATAAAGAATTCAAGTCATTCTTGTTTCTCACAGTAAGATTAGTATTGCTAATTTGGATAAAATATGGGGTAATAAACTCGTACAGAGTAGTAACTCATAATGTGACAATGTTCAGAAAGTGAGGTAAATGTTGACATGTTAATACAATAACAAAAGAAAGAAAAGTGACAGTCGGTCCCCAGGGGCCAGGGCTAGGGCCGCGTGTAACGGAGTTTAGGTCCACTATATTTAGAGTACCCGTGGCCGTGTAGCCCGTGCAAGCTTGGCAGGTGCAACAACACCTTGTTTGTTAGTTCATCCATTTGTTCAATTAAGTGTATGTAACAACACCTAATTAACTAACTATTCAGTACTCACACAGTCACACTATTATTGTTTGATTAATGTTCACCCGATTTCTTTTATTTATTTATTGAAGGGGGTTGGGTCATGTCAGTTTCGTATTGGGAGTCTCACCACTAGGGATAGAAATAGGTGAGATTTACCCGTAGGGATGGCAATGGATTGGATTCGGGTCGGATTTGGTAAACTCCAAATCCGATCCATCTAAAATTCGGACTCTAAAAGTGCATCCATATCCAAATCCATTTAAAATTCGGACTCAAAAAACTACATCCATATCCAAATCCGAATCCATATCCATATCCAAATCCAAATCATGCTTTAACTTTACTTACATAGAAATTGTATTTCTTAATTTTAAAATAAATTAAAAATCATATTTTTACTAAAATCTAATGAGTTTCTAATAAATTAATAATTTACAAATATATGCGCTTTAATTAAATATATTAGAATAAAGTAGGAACATCCTTTTAAAAAAAAGTTATGTACGAAAAATAATACACTTTGAAATAATTTCAAGTATGATTTGGACATGGATTCGGACTCGGGTCGGATTTGGATCGGAGTCTTTGCAGACTCCATATCCGATCTATATCCATTCGGATTCGAATGTTTTTTATCGGATTAGGACTATTTTTCTCGGATTCGGATCGGATTTTTTCCTTCGGACTCGGTTCGGATTCGGATGTGATTGCCATCCATTCACCCGCGTTCATCCGCTCCACCCGGTCCATCCATCACCCGCTTTACTTATCACCCACGTTCCATCCATCCATCGCCCGCCGGTGAACCGGGTGGATTGGGTGAAAACTATTAACCACATAAAAAGCTTATGTACCTACATTTACTTCCAAAACATATAATTGTTTCTCATTACACATAACTTATAACCCAAAAAAATTAATCAAACCCAAATATTGGATTTACCAACACCTTTTATGTTTAAAATAATAAAAAAATATATAAAATAAATGGGTGATAAACGGGTGGTGGGTCGTGTGATGGATGAAAAAACATCACCTGCATCCGACCCGCATCCATCACCCGCTTCACCCATTACCCGCTTTTCTCCATTTAATTCGGATTTTCCGTTTAATTATAGTGGGTGAGCGGATTATTAGATCATCACTGTATATTTCCATCCCTACTTACCACTAATGTAACTCCTGAATCGTGTCATTCATGTCGTGTTAACACGTTTAAATAATGAATCATTAACTCTTACTCCCTCTGTTCCGAATACTTGTGTTTGCGCATAGTTTTAGGAATGTTTTGGGTAGGACGTACATGGATATGAATAAATTAATGTGCAAGTGGGATAAAAGGAGAGATTAGCAAAAAGATGTAGTGGACCCATGGCAAAAGTAAAAGTGTTGCAAGTATTCGGAAACGGCTAAGAAATTCAAGTGTTGTAAGTATTCGGAGGGAGTAACATTGACCCACTTTTTTCATGTACGGATCATGTCGTGTCATCTTTTTTCATGTTAATATAGCCACCAAAACTCAATCATGCCACCCTTCTTTCTCCACTCAACTGTGTATTGAGTTGGACGTGGCTATGTTAACCGGTTGAGCAGGTTAATTACGAGTAAGGATCATTTTCAAATGTCATCCTTAAAAATTGTTTAATAGTTGGGGGGGCTGATGACAATTTTTACTAAATATTTTTGACAAAAAGTGGCTCCTTAGTTCAATTTAGGCTATCTATCGTACATTCATACACGTATATATGCATTCTTCTAGTAATTTGTGTGTGTATCCTTGATGATCTTCACAGGTTTATCATTGAAGACTCAGGAACTAACGGCAATATTCTTAACCATGAGAATCGCATGCCATTTTATGCTCATACGTGATATTTACGTAATACTTGATTCTCTAACCCTTGTATCTACTCTCTGGGTGATCTATATGATACGGTTTAAGTTGAAGCAAACCTACATGCAAGAGCTTGACAATATGCCTTTGTATTATGTGGTAAGTAATACTCCAAAACAACTGTATTTTACAGAAAAAGGAGAGAAATGAATCCGGTGCCTTGTGCCATTATTTATCAATGGACAACTTTTGCACTATTTTTATCTCAGATATTACTAAGCATGAGTAATAACTAATAAGGATGTACATGTAACTTTTGCTATTTACAGCTGGTGCCTTCTGCGGTGGTTGCAATAATAGGCCATCCTGGATTCGGAGTTAACATTGGCTTCAGATTCTTCTATATGTATTCTAAGACAATAGAAGCCGTTTCAGTGCTTCCTCAGCTGCGCTTAATACAAAATGCTAAGGTACTGTAAGTCTAGCTTTGATACTCAAGTTATAAACTCTTTCTTTGATAAAGATCATCATTTCGGATAGTAGAATAATGAAAATCTTCGAACTTTCTTTATATTAATTTGTGGGTTGAGTGAGAAGTTAGATTGTTCAGTTGAGTCATTCCTCAATTTAGGCCTGCCGTGGTAAAGCGCTCAAGTACCTTATAAGGAGTAGGAGTTTAACTGGGTGAGTTCATGATAGTCATTCATTTTTTTATTTTTTTTGTGTTACCCCCCGGTTCACCCTTAGGGCTAATCCGGATTCGGGGCGAGTTCTGGGTGGATAGATTCTAATCCCCTCCCAATTGTTGTTGCGGGGGATCGAACACGTTGTCCGCCCTACCAAGTTCATCCCCAATCACCAATCACCACTGAACCAACACGTAATTGGTTATAGTCATTCATGCATATTTAATTATAATCGTGGCAATGTGCATGCTCATAATTGTAGCAGTAATTACTACAATTAGAAGCAAACTTCACGTTTCTATCTATGTATCTGCCTCATGAGTAACATTGATTAATTACTATTTTCTTTGATAGTCCATAAAAGAATCAAATCTTCTCTTTCTCCTTGTTTTTCCTTTGTGTTTCAGGTGGTCGAACCATTTACCGCCCATTATGTATTTGCCCTGGGCGTTGCAAGATTCTTAGCCTGTGCAAATTGGTTGATCATGGTAAGGATTCAGTATCCAATTTACTTTCTCAAGTATCCAATTTACAAACCCAGGTCATGGACCTAGAAGATGGAATAACACTACAGACTGTACAGTCACTGATTTTCCTCCCACTCATAGTGTTAAATTAAATCACTCATTGATGAATATATTGTAAATTGATCAAAAGAAAATTTAATTTGCGCTATTATATGTCATAAATTTGTCTAACATTTCTCGATTAACCACCTTATTTTTCTGCTACATGCAGCTTGTTGACAGCAACGGAGTAATTCTGATGCAAATCGGGAAAGGACATCTTTATGTACTAGTTGCTCTTCTCGCTGAGGTGGTTCAAACTTTCATCTTGGCAGATTTCTGTTATTACTATATCAAGAGGTATGTTAATTCTGGAATTCACAAACGAGTATATTTTTCCCTTCGTTGTTACCATCTAGCTCAAATTTCACTAATCATAGCCACAGATTGACAGTTACTAGTTTTTGGTGAAGATACTCTAATCTTGAGTGGTCTATCTATTTTACTGAATCTATTAAAATTCCACATTTAACACTGTTTTGAGGTATTGTAGCATTAGGTATTGTAACAAATTACAAAATCCCATTTCCTTTTACCCCCTTTAACTTTCTTTGGTATTGTAACAAATTACAAAATCTAATAACTAAATGGTTTTGACAGTGTCGTGGAGGGACGAAGCATGGTGAGACTACCTTCAATGGTCTGAACTGCAGCCATAAACTTTCTTCACGAAGATCCTCGAGTTTGTCTTGCTTTCTCCCCTTAAAAAAGTTCAGGGAGGGATGAGACTTTTCCCCCCATGTTCGACGTTTAATGTGATTGCAAGCCCTTGTATGTTCTTATGTATCAGTAGGAAAAATAGACTTGTATGCTCTCAGTTTCAGGGTTTTCTGTGTAAATAAGGATTTGCTTTGTCACCCATCATCAATAAGGAAGTGAGTCTTCAATTTGTTTTAAGTCACACTACATCAGCTTGTTTGTTAACCATGAGTGGTTTCGACTCGAATGGTCACCCAGAGGTCAGACCATGTTTCCGAATTGGGCTCACAAGCCATAGGTAGCCTGTCAGCCGGTATGAGCCCAATCCGACTGCAATGTGAGGCTGTGTCGTTGGTTGTGTTCGTGAAATGGTTAGTCGTTGGTTGACTTCTAAGAATAAGAAGTTCTAAACAAAGGTTTATTTTTATTTAAATGGCTATTTTTAATGAGAGTATTAATTTATGATCATATTTAGCACAAATGAACTGTTCTGAACATATTGTATCCTTTCAAATCTTTTCATTACATTTTATTATAGAAGAAATTTGCCTAAGAAATTCGTCTTCTGTTTTTTTGGGTAAAAACAACTCAGCCTCACCTTTATGTCCTCATTATAATACAAGTATGTACTCTAATAACAAAGGCTAATGGTTCCCTTCAAATAGCAAGTCAACCAATCAATCCCATCTTTCCCCTTATTTTTCTCTCTTTCTGACCAAATTATTACCACCCAAAAAAAAAAAGTCAAAATAAAATCAATGGGGGACAAGATGGCGGCGGCAACCCCGACGGTGGTGAAGAAGGTTACGAGATGGGTTCGCAGCCGAACCGTGAGGCAGCAAGTGAGCATGGGCGCCGTTGCAGCGTTAGGATTGCTGGTGTTGTTGAAAATATTTGTGAAAAGAGAAACACATTTCTATCTTGCTGCACAAACATCTCATGCTGTTGGCATTTTACTCTTAATTTACAAGCTTACCATCACCAAAACCTGTTCTGGTACTCCTAATCCTATTTGTTACAAATTGTTCTTAGAGAAATACAATTAATTTCTAATGTAAACTGCTTCGTATGTATGAAGATGATGATTTTCACATGTTACAGGTCTATCATTGAAGACTCAGGAGCTTACGGCGATATTCTTAATCATGAGAATTATATGTTACTTTACTCTTTTGCGTGAAATTCACTTTGTAATTGATTCTATAAGCCTGTGTTCTACTCTGTGGGTGATCTATATGATGCGGTATAAGTTGAAGAACACCTACATGCAAGAGCTTGACACCATGCCTTTGTATTATGTGGTACGCAATTTTGTTTCATGTATTAAGTTTTACGTGTGAAAACGGTTTTCCAAACGAAAATATTCAATGGTTCTCTTAATTGCAACCACATTGGAATCAAATGGCTGAAAATTTCTCTGTTTTTTCCTGGTTTTACACGTTTTTTTGTATCTGTTAAAGTCTGGTTTTGCTAACTTAACCATACCATGAACAATGTATAGTGACATGCATATATTTGGTGTTCACAGTTGGTGCCTTGTGCCGTAGTTGCAGTCGTAGGCCATCCAGGATGGAAAGTTGACATTGTCATCAGACTTCTCTTCATGTATTTTTCGACAATTGAAGCTGTTTCAGTGCTCCCTCAGCTTCGCTTAATACAAAATGCTAAGGTATCATAAGCTCATTTCAGTAACAGACCTAAAAATTTAGAAATTCCTATTTGTCGCTGTAAGAGTCACAACAGTCACGAGTTGAGTTCGCTCATACATTAATCGTTTAGTTCTTCCTAGACGAGTTATTCTTCTATTTCACTTCCTGTAAAGAAATTCATATGATCGCGAATCTTGAATTGAGCTAGATCATTAACATTTTCCTTACTGATTGCAGGAAACAATCTCGTTTGGTATCACTGCCAGTTTCCATTTTTTGGTTTTTGGTTTTAAAAGTCATATGATTTAGATTGAATCATGAACTAAAAAATAATCATCTTATAGTAATCATGTTGATTTTGAAAACTGACAACAAAAAAACTGAAACTACTTTACTGACCGGGGCCTAAGTTAACGTTCTTTTTCTCCTTAATTTCTTGTTGATTTTGTAAATTTTTGTTATGCAGATGGTTGAACCATTTACTGCTCACTATGTCTTTGCCTTGGGTGTTGCAAGATTCTTCTCATGTGCAAATTGGATTATCCTGGTAATTAAGGATACATCGTCCCTGCGTTTTACTATCCCTAATGTTTTCTGTTAAACATTTTTTTGAGTGACAGCCATATTTTGTGACTGCATACAGATTATAAACACCAAAGGAGATTTACTAACGCAAATAGGGCAAGGACATCTTTATTTACTAGTAATTCTTCTCTCTGAAGCGGTTCAAACTTTCATCTTGGCGGACTTTTGTTACTACTATGTCAAAAGGTACATATAGAACATACACTCCTGAATTGAATTCACAATTTTACGAATACAGAGAATTAAAAATCGAATGGATTTTACAGTGTGATGGACGGACAACGCACGATGAGGCTGCCATCATTGGTCTGAGGTTGATATTGTTCATGGATGATCAAGTTTCTTAGCTGCACCCTTGCTTTGTTTCAATCCCTGCTATATTCTCTGTATATTTGACAGCAACATCGACTTGTATGTTTTCTGCCTCAAATTTTTTAGTTAGATTCAGAATATTCTTTTAGCAAATTGATCAAACATCAATAAGAAATAAAGAATATTGCATATGTAAAGTTGTAAACTTCAATATTGATTGAGGCGAGCCTCTATTACACACCCAGATGTATGGTCAGTACAGACGTATCGTGTTACCAAAATGTGACATGTACCAAGAACCCTAAAACTATTTTTCGCTACTCCGTGTAGTTGAATTTGTACAACACGAGCATGTATATAAAATTATAAATACTTATTGTCGAGCCGTCTACACGTGCCAAGCTTGCGTGCCTGAAACATGACAAAAGTCGGTGTGCATTGTGTCGGGTTTATGATAGGCGAAAAATGGCTAGTAAAATCATCAAATATATAGATCTGACAGTTAGAAATTCGATTCAATATAGAAAATTGTATTCACACAGACTGACAAACAACATCAAATCGTGTAGATATCAAATAGCTAAACAAATACTAACAATTAGTGGACAAGAGATAATGAAGGGTTTAATTAACAATATAATATAATCAGCCTTGTCTAAACTTATGGACGATTAGTTTGTGACCTTTGCGTGTTCTAATCTCCTCCTCATTTAATATAATCAGCAAGTCTTTGTTTATACAACGGGCTAAAAAAGTGTGACTTGTATCGTTGTATGTATGCTCTGAGTAAGGATTGACTTGTATATTGTACAATACTCCGACAGGCGACCGTCCGACCAAATGCTATAAGATTGTACGGTTCGAGTTCTTGTTTATTTTGGAACGTGTATATTCGGGTAAAAAATTTACTGTACAGTATTGGTCGAGTATTGGAGGGGTACAGGTTGTTATATCCATCAACTATTACTCAAATTTGTTTTTAAGGTACTCATAAGAAATTCCGAGTTAATCTTAGTGATTGGAAAAAATTTCCATCAAATGGCATTTTCGTAAATATTTTGCTTGAAAACTTTAGGTGGTATAATGGTAGGTACGTGTTGACTGTATATTTGTAGTTATTGACTGCATATTATTCGGTGTTGATTGTATACCACTTATCGTTGACTGTATATTTTATGATTGCTGATGAATTACTAAAATGCAATATTGTTTATTGGTAAGTGATTGATTGTATATTTATAATTGTGGATTGTTTATTTGTAGAAGCTTATTGTATATTATATAGTTGTTGATGTATTATGAGAATACAATAATGACCGTACATGTGGCCCATATTTGATGACATGTTATTGTACTTTGACCCACATTCAATGGCATTTTCGTAATAAAAACATCAATTATTTACGAAAATGCCATTTGATTGGAAAAATTTCCCAATCAATGAGATTAACTCGGAACGGCTCGGTACTCATCGACAGTTTTCTAGTGCAAAAATAAATCTTTTTCAACTACTTTGCATATTTTATATCAGCAAGATCATTTCTAATTGGATCAATTTTGGGATATGGGTCGGATTCGGATCAAATCCGTTCTCGCGTACATAGGATAAGGCAGTCCTATTTGATAATAGACAATCCTATTCCTATCTACTTTGGTAGTGTATTTGATATGTAGCCAAAAACATGGGTCCAACTCACGACAATAACCTCAGGACTCCGACCTTAGCGCAGCCCCTCCCTTCCCCTTGAATTAGTCAATCAATTCCAATAATTTCCCGTCCTCACTCATTCACTCTCTCCAATCTCCATCTCTCTCCCTCTCTCTCCCCAAAATCTGGTACACAATTGAATTGAATAGAATTGTAGAATTAGTACAGAGATGGGTGATAAAAGAGCAATTCCGACGCCGGTGAAGCGGGTAGGAAGATGGATTCGAAGCCGATCGGTGCGAGAGCAAGTCACCATGAGCGTCGTTGCAGCGCTAATATTGCTCGTTATATTGAAATTTTCCGTCAAAGGCCAAAACAACATGTTTATTTTTACTCAAATTGCTCATTCTGCTGGAATCTTGGTCTTAACTTACAAGCTCTCCGTCACCAAAACTTGTTCTGGTATATTTCTTTTCAATTTTTAAATGTTAATTGAATTGAATTACTCTTTAATTTTGTTAATGACATAGAAATTTTACATCTTTATTGTTGATTATTTGTTTTGGAGCACATTTTCATCATAAAGATACTAATTTGGAAGAAAATATATACAGATCATTTGGAAGAAAATATCTTGTCTTGAATTTCACTAATTTGTTTTCATTTTCTGTTCAAATTTTCACAACATAGGAGAAGTGAATTAACTGTTTTGGTTTTTTCTTGGGGAGTTATACTTCCATTTCATATTGATCTTTAATTACTCGTAATAAAATATTGTAAAATGAGTAAGTTTGTTATCCCCTTCCCAATAGAAGTTAGAATGATCAATCATGGTCCAAACTTCCCATGCTTTAGCACAATCTCTCGTAATACTTGGATGGGATCATGGTGTTCCAAAGCCACTGCACTGAGGGGGAGTTATGGTGCAATGTGGCAGCTTCGTAGGCAAATGACAAGGAGAAGCGATTTTCACACACAAAGGGGGAAGAGGGAAAATCATGGGTGTTTGAGTTTAGGTTATGGAGGCTGAAAACTCTGTCAAGCAAGGCACAGGGCACCTAGAAGGAAATGGAATCAAAACACCAAGTGTTGTTAGTAATACAAGAAGCAACAATTGTGGTAATTTTTCCATGGTGGAGCGGACCTTGTATTAGTCTACGCGAAGTCCCAATGCCTTGCCAATTATCAAACCATAAAGAGATATCCTTCCCACATCCAATATATGTTATTCTTCACCCTTTACCTATACTCTTCCACACCGGGCAATTATACCCAAATTTTGTAACATGGTTCGGATGAACATTTTTGGGCTGGATTCAGAGAGTGGCTTAATTCTCATCCCTGTGACTTATTTTTCATCCCAGTTTTTCCCTGGATATAGTGTTGAAGTGAGATGACTATGAATTCATAGGCTTCCTCTCTCTTTTGGAAGGGAAGTGTTAGCTTTTGAGACTAAGTGTTACCTCTTTTCCCCTTCATTCTCTGCCCAAGAAAATCATTGCAAGTTTGTCAAGATCATTAAGAGTGACAATGGGAAGAAAATTGGCTTGCGTAGTAATTGCGTATAGTAATTGGGGATAGTTTTTAGGCTCGAAGAAACAAGGAAAAGTCTTCCGGCTAGAAAGGAATTCTGATTTCCAAACAGCTAACTCCATATGCACCTTTTCAACCGTAAATTGCACTTGACTCTCGTTGGGCGCTTATAGGAAACAGCCAAATAGGCATCTCAAGATAGAGGTCTAATTCCTCACTCTCTCTCACATAATAGTGATTTGGAAAAGGAATTTAGTATCCAATGGGGTGTTAGGGGAGAAGGTAATGCAACTTTTTTTCTCATTTATTTTTTGGCCCGACGGGTTACAAAAAGTACCAAGAACCTCTTTCAAAGTGGAAGTCATTGTTTCATCAACCCTATAAAAGAGAAGAAGGTTGTCAGCAAAGAGGAAATGGGAAATTGGGACCTTTTTTCAACCTACCCAGTGTAACGTAATTCGCTTTTTCAATTCGCGGTTCGCCCAAAATGGGACAAAAATAGGTGAAAATCGACCATAATTCGCTCTTTTCGGATCGCAATTCGCAGGGAGATTAGGGTATTATGTAACACTGAACCTACCAAAAGATAGTCCAAAACTAGACTCAAAGGCTTTGGTAATCATGCAGGAGGCATCCAGACAAATGTTAAATATATAGGTTGACATTGGGTCTCCTTGCGAAGACCTCTTGAGTGGGGGGAAGGACTCGTTTTTCGCCCATCCCCCTCTCCTTGATGAAGCTATTTTCAATATCCCCCTCCACTTGATGAAGCTATTTTGATTTTAGAAATCCGATTGGGGGAAGGGTTTAAGCCTATTAACTAAGAGTCTAAGACTTTGGTGGCCAATTTGTACAAAGTATTGCATAGACTTATCGGGCGAAAGTGTTTGACCGTTTCTGGATGGTCTTGCTTTAAGGCAAATGAGGGCATGACACAACTTATCGGGTACTTTACCTTGTAGAAACCAGGATCGCTACACACACATGTGACATGACGACCTATCTCCCAGGAACGTTGGTAGTAAATGCGGTGAGGCATTGTTTATTTCTAAGTCCACGAGAGGGAAACCTACTGAAATTGAGCTAGATGGTGGGATTTGATTAGGAGCACAATTTTCATGACAGTAAGAGTAGTGATTGACAAAGAAATTTCGGATAGCAAGCACAACTGGATCATCAACATCATTATTTATAGCTCTCATTCTATTTCTTTGCCTTCTCACAGTGACTGTTTTATGGAAGAAACAAGTATTTTCTCTTTCTTTGGGAACCCAATTATTTCTACTAAGCTAAAGACTTTCTTCCTTATGTAAGATGAAAATGAGTTCATTTTGAACGTCTCTTTCAAGGTCATGATGGAAGTGGGAATGAGGATGGTTTGCCAAATAAAGATGACAAAGACCTCATAGTTGACGAAACCTTTACTGGGAAATCCTGGCAGCTTTTGAAAGCTTTTTGCATCAACCCTGAATCCCGAAGTTAGCATTAAACTAGATGGACTATATAGGAATCAGAATCTAACTACTATAGAATTAATGCTAATCTCCTCTTCGACCTCATAGTTAACAAGTAACAACCAAAGAACACAGTTGCTCAAATGATACAATCAAATGATCATTTTCATCTAGGGGGTGTTTGGTATGTGGGAATTAAGGGTGGAATAGGGAGTTCTATCCCATCCAAATAAATTCCTTTTTGTTTTGGGGGATTGGGAATAAATTGAAAGGTGGAAACTGATAATAGAAATAGGTTACTCCTATAATTTCTAAAGCAAAACTTGACTCTTTAACTTGTTCAGTTCAGTGTATTAATCATACTACTTTATCTTCAGTCTTCCAGTTATCTATACCGAGTGTTTATGGAATAATCTTCACACAGGTCTATCATTGAAGACCCAGGAGCTAACGGCTATATACTTAATCATGAGAATCGTAGCTTATTTTGGATTCTTACGTGATTTACATGTTGTACTTGACTCAATTACCCTTATATGTACTCTATGGGTGATCTATATGGTACGATTTAAGTTAAAGGACACCTACATGCAAGAGCTTGATAACATGCCTTTGTATTACGTGGTAAGCAACTTTTCTCTTGCCCAGTATTAGATCTTTTCTTTTTCAATATACTTAATTAATTTGACAATGTTTTGCCAAGCATATGTACACTCTTCCTACTATAATGCATCTATATTTAATGCATTACTGAAAAGAAAACCTGACATCACAAAGAATTATTAGTGTGAACATTTTTTATTTTTTTTTACAAATGTATTTGTTAAGTCTAGTATACTTCTTGCAAGTATAGAGATATGGACCATAGCACGAATGACAGTGACATGTTATGTTTGTTTTTCGCAGTTGGTGCCTTGTGCCATTGTTGCGGTAATCGGCCATCCTGGATATCAACTTCACATTTTCACAAGATTCTTGTTTGTGTATCTTATGGCAATTGAAGCTGTTTCAGTGCTCCCTCAACTTCGTTTAATACAAAATGCTAAGGTTTGTTATACTAATACGAGCTTGTATACGTTGGAAATATGTTTTGTAATGTCTATACCATAAACAAGCTCACTTCAGGTAGTGGATGGCAACCTACAAATTTCTTTGTTAGTTTCAGTAAGAGTGTGAATTGGCTCATGTGTTGTTCAGAATTGAGCATTGATTTTGGCCATCTATTCAAGTCCATTTTTAGCAAAGCATGAGTTTGCTTACATTGGTAAACAAGTTTGCCTAAAGTTGATTAGTTTGTAGGCAAAAGTGTGATGAACTACTTGTTCTCATGCATTTAGAAACAATTGCTAAATTGCTTCTTATTGATCGATTCTTTTAATTCATTTTCTTTAGACAATTTTACATAACTGCAAATCTTGAATTTAGTTGGATAGTTGCATTTTCTATGCAATTTGTATCGTAGTTTACAACCACTTTACGTTGCTGAATTAGGTGACTCTCTGTACTTATAGTTTGAAGGCGTTGAACACTAAATGATGGTGTGAAGTTTGCACTTCATAAATAATTATTAGACTGCTTGTATTTGATTTACATTTGGATCACAGATATAAATATCTTTTCAAGTCAAGCTATGGAGCATTTGCAGCTATTGCTAATTCCTTATTAACATTTTCTTTAAAATTGTTCTGTCACAGATTGTTGAACCATTTACTGCTCATTATGTCTTTGCCTTGGGTGTTGCAAGATTCCTCTCATGCGCAAATTGGATATTTATGGTCAGGAATTCATAATACACCCTTTACTTTACTGTATGTCATACTCCGTATTGAAAGTTGTCTAATATTCCTAGACTGATCTCCATATATTTTGCAACTACATACAGCTTATTGACAGCAAGGGAGAAATCCTAACGCAAATAGGGAACGGACATCTTTATTTACTGGTGGCTCTTCTTTCTGAGGTGGTTCATACTTTCATCTTGGCAGACTTCTGTTACTACTACGTCAAGAGGTATTCAAACTCCTCAGTAATGCATATATCCATCATTTCATCCGACTGCATTTTTTGTCACGACATTAGTTTACAATATTCTGATCAATTAATTTACAATGAGCTTTTTAATTACAAAGTAAAAATCTAAAAGGAAAAATGGATTTTGCAGTGTAATGGAGGGACAACGCATGATGAGGCTTCCTTCGCTAGTCTGAAATCAAGATATGCTGGGAGCTGCAGCAATAAACTCTTCGTGGAGATGCATAAGATTCAACCCCCACTCCCTCGGAAGAAATCGAATAAAAATGTACTCCATATAAGTAAAATAGAATAAGACTGTGTTTCACATGTTCTCTGTATATGTGACATTGTCAGTCTCAGATCTGTATAGTAGGACTTCAGGATTGACTTCCTCAGCCAACGCGAACAAGGAAGTCATCATCCACAATCTGGTAAATTTACAGATATTAGCATGTAAAAATTATGATTCTATATGGAAATGATACAGCCCCCAGTTATGATTTTGGTACTGCATATTGAAAAGTAAAAACTCCTGCAGAAATCTATACAGTAGCCCATTTTCACTTCAAACAGAGGTTCTTCGTTTCGGGTTACCATTACATCATGTCAGTCTTTCCTTTAGTTCCAGTTTCGGGCCGGAAATCGGAGTGGACACATTTCTCTAAACCCGGACTTTTTCAGGCCGGGACTCTGTGTGAAACAATGTCTAATACGAATGTACAAACGATAGTCTGATATCCGAAACAACATAAACTTTGTTAACCTTGCATACGATGCGTATATTGACATGCTAATGCCTGATAATGATGTTTAACATAACATAATCTTAGATATAAGTTGACATGGTTAAACAATTAACCAACTCACCCAGTCAGCCTGAGCACACTATGTGTAATCAAATCTTCCTTATTACTCCATTAATCTAAGTCTTCATTATCAGACTTTCCCTCAGAGCTGAGGAGCCAACCGATTTAACTAATTTTCAACCACCTTTTATCGATCTATATATGTTCGGATTTCTGGTAATTAACAAGTGAATATCATGGGGGACAAGAGGGCAACTCCGACACCGGTGAATCGGCTAGGGAGATGGGTTCGGAGTCGCTCGGTGAGACAAAAAGTAACCATGGGCGCGGTTGCAGCATTAATGTTGCTGGTTTTGTTGAAAGTTCTTGTCAAAAAACGCAGCCACTACTTTGTTGCTACTCAAGTTGCTCATTCTGCTGGGATCTTAGTCTTAATTTACAAACTCACTATCACCAAAAATTGTTCCGGTATTACCCTCTTCGTTCCCTTACTCTTTACTACTCCCTCCGTCCCTAATTGTTTGTCTCATACATCCTTGTTAACTGGTGTTTAACAGGTCTATCATTGAAGACTCAGGAGCTTACAGTGGTATTCTTAATGATGAGAATTATATGCCATTTTACTCTCGTACATGATATACATATTGTACTTGATACTCTAATCCTCGGATCTACTCTCTGGGTCATCTATATGATACGTTATAAGTTAAAAAGAACGTACATGCATGACCTTGACAACTTGCCTTTGAGATATGTGGTAAGCAATTTTGTGTATAAAAAAGACGTGCATATATTATGTAACGAGCTATTTAATTTATAATATGTTACAATTCATGTTTTCAAAATATCGGCTTTAGTTATATGTTTGATGACGTCAGTTGGTGCCTTGTGCTATTGTCGCGGTGATCGGGCATCCTGGATGGCAAGTGAACTTTTTCAGGGATCAATTTCAATTTGTGAGGACAGGCCCGGCCATAGGGAGGTCTGGCCGGATCTATGGCACAGGGCCCCCAAATTTAAGGGCCCAAAAATGTTAAACTGCTGTTTAAGCTTTAAAAAAAAGAATTAAACCCTTCTTCTTTCTTGGCTTCCCCATGAGACTCTCTGATTCTCTGTAACAAACAAAAGGAAATCGCAAAACTCAAAACTCTTCAAATTCTCTATTTTCCCATGATTCAATTTTCAAAATAATTAATTCTCATAACTCCATTATTTATTTCTTCTTTTTCGGCAATTACAAAAAGTACGGTCATGAAGATCTCAATTTTTTTTCATTCCATTTAATTCATTTCTATAAAAACCCACCTAAAATTATGATGTTCTACAGATATATTTTCATATATTTATAAATGGATCAAGATCTCTCATGTATCAATATCCACAATTTCAATTTTTTTCAATTCAAAAAGGGTAAAATCGTCATTGGAAGAACTCAAGTTTTTTTTTATAGCATTCAATCAAGATCCAGGTTGCATTTATCTTACTCTTAATGGTTTTATTGCTATAATTTTTATGTAATTGTTGTTTGATTTTTTAGGGCCTCATATGGACTTTAGTTATAAACTTAGCACAGGGCCACTAAATTGCCGGAGACGGCCCTGTGTGAGGAGGTTCTTCTTTGTTTATAGTTTGACAATTGAAGCCGTTTCTGTACTTCCTCAGCTTCATTTGATACAAAATGCTAAGGTTTGTGTAATTATCATATGATAATTGTTTTAAATCTCAACCCTTTTAAATTCATTTATGTGAATTATTAAACTTTTTTTTTTCTTTTTGTCTGTCTTTCAAATTTAATTTGAGTTGTAGATGGTTGAACCGTTTACTGCCCATTACGTCTTTGCCATGGGGGTGGCAAGATTCTTCTCATTCGCTAATTGGATGATTATGGTAAGCACATATTTTATACGCCGTAGTTATTTACTTGTGTTAAATTATTTTTCCTCTACCAATGATGTCTTGGCCTAGTGATTAAGATTGAGGGCCTGTGTACAATAGGTCTCAGGTTCGAATCCCACGCCCCCATTTGTAATTTATATTGCCCTAGTGGCTCATTTGCACACAAAAAAAAAAACATTATTTTTGACTTTTTAAATCGTTTCAACTCAATATTTAAACGTAAATATCTTCGAATACGTATGTTAGAAAAATATAAAAAAAATTGATATTGTAAAACTACACATTAAGATGAACAAAATAAGATCTCACATTTTGAAATACATATTGGAAATAAATTAGAAGTTTCTCTTCAATTGTGAATAGTGTCAAGATTCCAAAATGGACTAATATTCGAGAACGTACAGATGGAGTATATCGTTTTGATTTTCTTTTTATGATTCCTTGGATTAATTAAGTCGTGTTTGTTTCGACTATCTGCAGCTTATCGACACTAAAGGATCACTAATGACACAAATAGGGAGGGGACGTCTTTATTTACTAGTGGCTCCGCTATCTGAGGTGGTTCAAACTTTCATCTTGGCCGACTTCTGTTATTACTACGTAAAGAGGTACACTCTATGCATTTATGATGATATTTTATTTTCAATTTTCAAATTTTGTTTCTTTGATAACAAAACACGAAATCTGAAAAAGAGAAATATGGATTTTACAGTGTGATGGAAGGACGGCGCTTGATGAAGCTACCATCACTTGTCTCAGTTGTGTGAAATTTGGATATATATATATATTTGATTATTGCAGCAATAAAATTACTTTGTATTAATTGTGTTCATTTGGAGATGCGTAAGTTAGTATGCACTTGTAAATTACTCAGGCATGAACTTGAGCACATATAAATTGTTCATATGGTGAAGGTCATGCTGAATGCTAACATTTGTTTAATGTTTAACGGCGCTAAAAAAACATTACCCCCGTATAATTTAAATATGACTAATTTCACTAAATAATATTCCCTCCGTTTCTTTTTGTTTGTTACCTTTGGACTTTTGCACGTTTATTAACGTATAATAAATTATTATTTTTGTATTAAAAAAATTAAAACAAAGTTAAACCTCAATCCACTAATCATTACAACAATCAATAAGATTGTTTTATTTATCAAAATGAACCAATAATGGAAAAGCACAAAGATTGCTAACTTAACATACTTGGGAAATTGCAAAGATATTTAATGAGTTGAAAAAATTGGACCAATTAAAATTAAAAGATGGCACTAAAAAAGATAGTATAATAAGTTTATAAAAGAAATGATTCTCTCATGTAACAAACATTGTGAAACACCTAAAAGGAATACGTAACAAACAAAAAGAAACGGAGGGAGTAATAGGCCCTGTTTGGTTAGGAATTGTTAGCTGTCAGCTGTTAGCTGATAGCTGGTTTGACTAGCTGTTAGCTGTTTGCATTAGCTGATTTGACTAGCTGGTTACATTAACTGTTTGTGTAAAAGTTTTTGGTAAATTAAATGATAGTTGTTAGCTGTTTAATATGTAAAATGACCATTAAGGACATGACATACTTTGTTTCTTATTAATACTAGACAAATAGTTTATCGTGTTAAATTTTTTTCTCTTTATATTTTTCTACTCCGTCTGTTTCTTTTTGTTGTATCCGTTTCCATTTTAAGCGTTTCATATTGTTGTCTCCATTTAGAAACTATTCTATTTTGGACATACATTTTATCCTAAGATACCCTTACATTTTTATCTAATTACCAAAATACCTAAAGATTCTACACATATTCCCACCTAATTTTCCCCACCCATAATATTTAATTCTTTTCCCTTCCCCATATACCCACTCTCTCACCTCCTTTATCACCCATCATTATCACTCCTCTCTCCTACCTTATTTCTTTATTATTTTCTCACTCCTTTATTTATTATAATCTCTTACACCCAATCATTTCTCTTACACCCAATCATTACACTTATACCCATACAAACCAATATTCCAATTTTCTTAAAAACCACACCAGATTCCAAATGGATACATAAAAAAGAAATGGAAGGAGTAATAAATATTGACTAGATAAAATAAATTTATTTTTTAAAAAAAAATGATATTCTTAATTTAAAATTTTCAATAATATATATTTTTCAATAGAAAAATATTACTAATGATATTTTAAGCATTATTGCAATATACTTCAATTGGTTCAAAGCACTAATATAAAATTTATTACAACAAAAAATAAATCTAGTAAATAGGGTGAAATGAAAAAGAAAGTGTGAGTAATGTGTTCAGGAGAAAAATATGTAGGGTACCAAGATTGATAGGAGTTGTAATTATAGACGATAGTAGGACAAAATAGTCATTTTCATCCACTTTCACAAACCTCTAATTGCAAAAAGCTCCTATATTGAGCATTTTTAAAATTAGCTTTTTCACCCCTAAACTCTCTTCCAATCCTCTCCTAACCAAACACTCTCAATTAGGTTTTTCTAAAGGTCCACCTCTAATTCACCCCAAAAACTATTTTTCCCTCAAACCTCTCCTAACCAAACACCCTCTATTAGTCTCTCTTTGTCGTACTTTCATAAAAGAGTCTCCACTTTTAGAGTTACAAACTTACAACTTTGAAATGAGGGGTATATGATATTTGAACCCGTGATTTTTGTGACACGCTGTCTCGGATACCATCTCAATTCTCAAATGACCAACTCAACTAAAACCTTAAATTGATGGTCGAAATCTAAATATTAATTTTATACTCTATCAAATAAGATTGTTGATCTAGAAAAAATTGAAAACACAAGTGTAACTTTTTAGTTTGATACTCCGTAGTTTTGATTTATGCAAGCTTTAAAAGTTAACTACTTTGTTATGAACTTCATGATTTTTTGTACTCCCTCTGTCTCTATTTGTTTTCCTTGTATATATTTTGGTCCCCTTTAAAAATTATCTTATTTTTTTATATTATATAGTACCGGTTTTTAAGCATTTACCCTTTTGCATACACTCGTAAAACTAAAAAAAAACTAGGGAGTAGCCATGAGGCCCATGACCTTCAAAATTTTAGCCCAACCATAAAAGCAGGAAGTATCCGTTTATGAAGTTCTTGACTTAATTAAGTGATGATCAACGTCAATAATTTGGTAAATGTTTAGGTAATACTACACTATTTACGTAAATATTATTAATAACTTTAACTTAATTATTGTACTATTTCTAATTTGTATTGCCTTTGGTTCATCGGCACCGAAAAGTTACTCCCACAAAGATGTTGTTCCCATTGCCTCACTGGAAATAATAATAGAGGTTGTTTTTTCGCATATCAGATATGTGTGGAAACACACATATCAGTTAAAAGACAAATAGCTAAAAGACAAAATAGGAAGTATCATTCTGTAAAAAAAAGTACCATTCTGTAAAAAATAGTACCATTCTGTTAAAAAAAGTACCATTTTTATTTTAAAAAGTACCATTTAATTTCTTTTTTGTCCGTTTTCCTATTTTGTCTTTTGCTATGATATGTATTTGCAAGCACATATCTGATATCCGAAAATACTTCCTCAATAATAATACTCACTATTAGTAGTACGGAGTATGTTCACCTTTCACAACTCATCCCTCTCTCAGGGTAGGACCCATATACAATAGCATGCTTTTGTGGTAAAACGCACCGTACCTGATTTTATTGCACCAAAATAGTAATACACGTGTCAAACATGCATCAACTCTTCGGACCTTTATGATTTCTTTAACAAGTTGGAATTAAATAAAAATACCCCACTCGGCCCTCAATTTCTCCAAATACTACGTGCACCAACCCCGCCAAAAAATAACAAAAACACTTTAAAATAAGCTATCCAAAGGCATCTCGCCACGTGTAGTTCCAAGTCGTTGATGGGTCATCTTCAAAACCCAATTTGAGCTGTAATTCGTCATCCACGTGTCCGGTACCAAGTGGGCAAGTGGCCGTACAAAGGGACCCACTCATTGACACGTGGCGAAGCGGAGTAGTGGCTTTTTGCATAGAGAAGTCTGTTAGTCTGGTATAAAATCTTGTTCACGTGGTTACTTTAATTTAGAAAAATCCGGTGTGACGCGACCTATATACAGATTCACAGCTGTGGTGGTCCTACTTTGTCGTTACACGTGGCAATTGTTGATTGATGTTTCATTTTTGTATACGAAACACTTCTGCTTCTTCTCTCCTCTCTATTTAAGGTTTGAGAGTGTTGCCTTGGACTTTACAAATTCTTCTAATCATGGAAAAGTTTTGTTAGTCTATCTAATGTCAATTTTTGGGGTATGAGATGTGAAATTTCAAATTTGGGTTTTTGTACACTAGTACAAGAGTGCAAGCTAGGATAATGAGTTATACCCAAGTTCTTCTCTTTGAAGTTATTCTCTCTATCGTAAATATTTTGATTTTAAATTTTAATTTTCTCTGTGATAAATTTTTCTATTAGAAAATTAAGATCAAACAAAATAAATTTAGATAAAATATGGTGTAAATTGATCCAATAAATTTCACTCAATAACAAAATTACCTTCCTTATTGTCCAGCGTACTAAATTAATATTTATTTAAAGATTATACCAGGATATCCACTGATAATTTTGATATAATGAACTAAATATCGAGGAACTGCTAGAATTTTGTTTATGGTGCATAAGTTTATTATTTGAACATATATTTGTTGTATTATAATATGATTGTGACGTGAAAGTACACTATCAATTAAGGTACAATTTTAATTTTAAGGACAAGATAGCAATCTTTTACACCAAGTTAAGGATTGTGTAAACTCGAATTGTGCCATGGATATATGGGCTTTTGCCATGAAAGGGAATATAGTTTACCACAAGTAAAACGTTATTTAATAGCAATACAAAAGTTTTCCATATGAATACTTAAAGTTGGCCTGCTTTGGTATTTTGTTCTATTAATTGGCCATGCACTGATAAGTTCAAATTAAACCAACTAATAGCTATAAAATGGAAGTAGTACACTCCTTTTATATATTACATCTATAACTTTTTATGATTAATTACGTATTATTGTGTTATGAAATCTGAATGATGTTAATTTTTCTTGATAAATATATCGTATGTAATACTCCTGAATAATACGTTATTCAATATAAGAGTTATGAAAAAGTCGCATATATTAAATTAGAATGACTTAGAACAATTCTCATGTCAATAATTCAATATTATATGTCATTCAGCTTATACAAGAACATACATATACCCCTCATACAATCTTTAAGCATGATTTCAAACATAATTCAAATGCATCTTAATTTTAATTTTCAAACTTCCAATTTCTACATGCCATTAAACAAGCAAAAAGAAAAGCTTTTCAAATTTAAATATAGAAGAAGTGGAATGAGAATTAACCACCATTGAAGCTAACAAACCATACACATTCTTCCCCCCTCTCTCTCTCCAAACTCGCCTCCCAAAACACTTCTTACGTGTCAGCAGCCATCTCTACTCTCCTCTTTCGGCCCACCACGTGTCATCTGAACCCCAAATAACAGAAGGGAAAAAAAAGTGTAAAACAATATTTTCAAATTCCGTCTCCTTCACACCCCTTAAAAGAGGCGAAAAACAAAAACACTCTCCTCCCTCCATTCTCCATTGTTATACTTTTTTAGAGAGAGAAAAACTCATATTGTAGAGAAAGCAAGCTCTTCAAAAATACAACAATGGCGGACGAACATCAGGACGTCGAAGATAA
The DNA here is from genome assembly GCF_020520425.1 of Spinacia oleracea. Classification (NCBI taxonomy): domain Eukaryota; kingdom Viridiplantae; phylum Streptophyta; class Magnoliopsida; order Caryophyllales; family Amaranthaceae; genus Spinacia; species Spinacia oleracea. The sequence goes on from NC_079487.1 coordinate 130,092,028, forward strand.
CACCGCAACCACCACCACCACCACCGTTGGAGAAGACGACTTAGAGCTCAGCCTCTCTCTCCGCCCTCTCAATTGTTCTAACTCCTATCTTCCGTCATCTAACCTTCCTAAGAACCTTCCAGAAACCTCCTCTCCTGCCGCCTCCAACGGTCAGATCCTCTCCAAGCGTGACGCTCAAGCTCTCCGCCGCCAAGAGGCCAAGTTAAAGCGGGAGTTGAAGCGTAAATCGTCTTTAAATAACGACGTCGTAGGAGCTAACCCTCAGCAGGAGGATTTTATGGAGGAACAACGTCGGAAAGTTCTGAATTTAGGGTTTCAGGGAGCCGCGCCGCCGTGGTTTGGGCTGAATGCTGGTGCCGTTTACGGCGGTTTCATGCCGTATCAAGGACAAAACGGTAATTTTACTCCTCGTAGCGAGGGTAAAGATGCGGCGGGCGTTTCTTTCTCTAGCGGTAGCTCCTCCGGAATTTCTGATAACTACCAGAGTATTTCTGGTCCAGGTAATTATCTTTTAATCAAAAATTAGTTGTCATGTTTTTTTGTTCTTTATAATTAATTAATTTAAAATCAAATTTTCTCAATTTTGATTTAGAATAGCTTTAAATTACTTGCAAGTTGATTGGATTTTGTTCTATGAAGTCATTTTCGAGGAAGATCTGCCTTTCTATATTCATTTTATTTTGTTACAAGTTGCTAAATAATACGGAGTATACGGAGTACTTATTTCGTAATAATAATACTAGGAAGAAAAGCCACATGAGGATATGTAATCAGATGTTGTATTATTAATAAAATAATTAGCAAATTGGTGAAGGATAATATATTTAATAATCATAAGATAAAGAATTATTATTTATTATTGTGATAGTTATGTTGAAGAAAGTTGAATTGGGGTTGTTTTTAGTATGATATTGTTATGGTATTATACTTTTGCTTGATATGACACTAATTGCAATTTGCAAGTTGTAATTAATTTCTAATTTTGTGCAAAGACAAGTTGTATTTCTTAAATTGGGCCAAAGAGCTCTACTTGCACACATTGCCTTTAAAATAAAAATGTGGACGGTGGACGGTGTTGGTGAGCCTAATCAATGACAATTAGGTGATCAACGACTCAACGTAATCATCTATTTTTTATGAATTGATAGAAGAAACATAAGAGTACAAATATTTCGAGGTTGTTAAATGGGAGTCACAACGGGGCAATGATAGAGATTAGTTTATGACCCTAATTCGTTTGTTTAGGTAATTAGGTGTTAGCGTGGTATGTGGATTGATCTTGAAGGATGGCATCAGATTTGATTAGTGTGATTACATACATATTAATGTATGCTGTAGTAGGGGAATGTATTGGGGAGTTCGGGATTAAGTTTTGCTCTTTTGTTGTGACATCATGAGTATTGAGCAATGGTTTCACTCTGTGTTTCTAGATTACATGATTGATGTTAGTGTTTAAGTTGATTGACAACTGATATAAGTAAGATGATGCAAATCACGAAGAATTAGTCATACATTTTTGGAAGATCATCAACATTAGTTAATGCTAATCAATCTTATAGTATTAGTCTACAACATATCATGGATATGATGCTTATTTCCTGTTTAATCCTGAATTCAATACATGGAGTCTGTCGAAACACATCAAGGAACAACTAAAACTATCCAAAAAACATCATATCACGTTAACTGGGTAGAGTTCTCATAGTTGCTATCTTGCGGACTTGAACATGAGAAGGTTGTTAAATTTAAGCATAGACACTTGCACATTGAAAGATATGACAGCAAGGAGGGTGGACAGAATGAATTTGCCATTATCGGAACTTGCATTAGTTGGAGATTTGGGATTCATTTCAATGTGTTATAGTCCTAAAGACATGTAAGATTCCATATTATCTAAACTCTCAATCTTCCTGTTGTTGTGATTTGTATCTGTATATTGAATCCACAACGAGAATTTCTCTTGCTAGAGTATTACGACTTCTATTGTGTTTTCGTAGGAGTTTCAAGTTTACAACCAAATCTTTTTGGAAACTTTTCCCTGTTTTTCAGGGAGATGTACAAATATAATACCATGAAAGTGTACCAAGACAAGAAGTGTTGCTGGTTTGCTGCTCTAACTGGAATTTACTTTAATCTCCTCATCTCCGTTTTGTGGTTCTTCGTCCTATGGACTTGCCTTGTACATCTATAGTTTTCAGCAAAATTGGTTGTTGTTAATCTATGCTTGAGGACTTGAGGTGGTGAACCCTCTGTTTTTTGTTTGTGGGATCATTTGTTACTAACAGCTGTTCTTCTTTGCCCTTGTTCAGGTGGGAATAGCAGTGATGCTGGTAGTCATTCGAGTCATTCTCACTCACCGTTGCCCCCTCCAAATGTTCCTACAACTAGCAACACCACTTCCCAAATACAGCGTTGTTCATCACAACTAGACCTTCAATTTAACGGTTTAAACCCAAACCACTCAAAACCCCAATTGTGCAGGTCATACTCTAGTAATATTGAACTTGTCACAAGCTCAAGACAACCCTGTAAGTCACCAGAAGAACTAACCTCATTAAGTATGACTTGCCAACAAAATGTAGCTCAGCCTAACAATGACAATACATTGTCGGAAAAAAATCCCAACTCAACTCCTCGAAGCACAATCCCCAAGGAAGCCAAAGTAGAACTTGGGAAGCCTCCGAAGCCTGTTGGGTTAAATGGGCAACAGAAACTATTATTTTCAGAAATGCCGTGTGTTTCAGCCACCGGAAATGGACCCAATGGGAAGACTATAACCGGGTTTTTGTACAAATACTCGAAAGCTGAGGTGAGCATTATTTGTGTCTGCCATGGAACATCATTTTCCCCAGCTGCTTTCGTGGAGCACGCCGGAGGTGAAAATGTAGAATACCCTCTCAAGCATATTAGAGTAGTACCCTTTGCCCTTGGTTAACCATGTGATGTGAGCTAACTTATTGAGCTGTTGAGTATTGCGGATTTTAAAAGTGAAATTGGTAATATAATATTACAGCAAATTAATTCCCCTCCTTTCTTTTTGTAGCATGGCTGGGGATGGATAGGAAATTGAAATTCTTTTCTTCTCAAGGTTGAACTTTTTATCTAACTGAATTAATTAGTATATTGGTTAATTAAAATTTTCTACTTTTGTGTGCAACTTCATTGGATTTTGATTTAGTTTATCTAAATCGGATCCCTCTCTTGTTTCCTTTTCCACCCGCACCTTTTAATTTCTTCGATATGAGAAAGAAGACGGTGAAACCATCCATGTCTGCTGAATTTGATGTTGGCTATGCATTATTTGATGATAGTCCTTCTTCTAAAAACTTCGCTTTAGCGATGACATTCCATCATCTTTTTCCTAGTGAATGAACACTAGCCATTTGATGGGAAGGAAAGGATGACTCTTACAGGATTCAAATACCAATCAGGGAACAGTATAACCTTGACGGCCCGTTTGGTAGCCGGTAATAAATTGTGGGAATGAGAATGAATCTTAGTGTTATTTAGCAAGAAAATAACAACTCGATGTCCATGGTAATGAAATTTTGTCACAAGTTTGGTGTTTTTCTTCATAAATTTGCATTCCTACCTAATACCACTCCCCAAATGGTAATGGGTGGTAATGAAATTTATGAAGAAAAATATGCAATTTTGAGTGAACTAGCATTACCATGGGAATGTATATTGTTTTCCTAATAAATTTACATACAAATTCATTGTCATTTACACCATTTATGTCCGGCTATCAAACGGGCCGTGAAGGTTACAATTTCGAAGATACTACACTCACTAGTTAGCATCTAGGAAAGCCCTAAGCTTGGTTGAGTGTCTAGGAAAGCCTTATGCTTGGTTTCCGGGAAGATAGACTAGGAATCAAACTAATGGGGTGTGGCTATTGATCACTAGTCGCTACCATACGTCTTTAGGTACCAATATTACTTTTATTTATAGTTTTTTACTCAATGAGAATTATGAGTGTTAAAAATATGACTATCGTTACCTACTATCCCGTTTCAGAAAAATCTTTATAGTTATTATTTGCATAAATACTAAAACAAAATTAGGAAAGTTGGTTGAATATAATAAAATATGGATAAAGTGAAAGAAATGTGTAAAAAAGTGGTGGGTGTAAGAAAAAAAAAAGGATAAAGTAAGAGAAAGTGATTGGAAAATTGTAAATAGTGTGAGGTAAGTAAATTTTCATGTCCAAAAATAAAATAAAATAAATTGTAAAGAACTTTATGAAACGGACTAAAACGACAAGTGTAAAAATCTTTTTAAAACATAGGTAGTATTAATCTATTATGGTATCACTTTGCACTAAAAATTATTGTGCAATGCTTTTTTTTCAATGTGAAATTATTTTACTGTCCTGGATAATGGTGAAAGAGCTCAATCCTAAGTAGCAGTGGTCTATTAGCCCTCCAGAAAATAGAAGCTGCAGTTAGTGAGTGAGTTGCCTGCTCCTTTTTTTTTTTTTTTTTTGGTGTACCATCCGGTTTACCCTTAGGGTTAATCCGGATTCGGAGTGAGTTCTGAGTGATTAGGTTCCAGTCTCCTCCCAATTGTTGTTGCGGGGGATCGAACACGGGGTCCTCCCTACCAAGTTTAGCCTCAATCACCACTGAACCAACAGACAATTAGTGCCTGCTCCTTTGTTAGAGATTCAAGGGTTTTGTATAAAGTTAACATCCCTACAAAGCATTGCACAAAGCCAATTGTTGTGAACAAATTCTAGCAATGCATGTAAAAGAGAAAGAGTAGGCATCAACATCACAGAGGACCAAAAAGTATCTACTCATACATTACACAATGTATAGAAGAGCACTAATGCTCTGCATTGTTATACTTTTTTAGAGAGAGAAAAACTCATATTGTAGAGAAAGCAAGCTCTTCAAAAATACAACAATGGCGGACGAACATCAGGACGTCGAAGATAACACCGCAACCACCACCACCACCACCGTTGGAGAAGACGACTTAGAGCTCAGCCTCTCTCTCCGCCCTCTCAATTGTTCTAACTCCTATCTTCCGTCATCTAACCTTCCTAAGAACCTTCCAGAAACCTCCTCTCCTGCCGCCTCCAACGGTCAGATCCTCTCCAAGCGTGACGCTCAAGCTCTCCGCCGCCAAGAGGCCAAGTTAAAGCGGGAGTTGAAGCGTAAATCGTCTTTAAATAACGACGTCGTAGGAGCTAACCCTCAGCAGGAGGATTTTATGGAGGAACAACGTCGGAAAGTTCTGAATTTAGGGTTTCAGGGAGCCGCGCCGCCGTGGTTTGGGCTGAATGCTGGTGCCGTTTACGGCGGTTTCATGCCGTATCAAGGACAAAACGGTAATTTTACTCCTCGTAGCGAGGGTAAAGATGCGGCGGGCGTTTCTTTCTCTAGCGGTAGCTCCTCCGGAATTTCTGATAACTACCAGAGTATTTCTGGTCCAGGTAATTATCTTTTAATCAAAAATTAGTTGTCATGTTTTTTTGTTCTTTATAATTAATTAATTTAAAATCAAATTTTCTCAATTTTGATTTAGAATAGCTTTAAATTACTTGCAAGTTGATTGGATTTTGTTCTATGAAGTCATTTTCGAGGAAGATCTGCCTTTCTATATTCATTTTATTTTGTTACAAGTTGCTAAATAATACGGAGTATACGGAGTACTTATTTCGTAATAATAATACTAGGAAGAAAAGCCACATGAGGATATGTAATCAGATGTTGTATTATTAATAAAATAATTAGCAAATTGGTGAAGGATAATATATTTAATAATCATAAGATAAAGAATTATTATTTATTATTGTGATAGTTATGTTGAAGAAAGTTGAATTGGGGTTGTTTTTAGTATGATATTGTTATGGTATTATACTTTTGCTTGATATGACACTAATTGCAATTTGCAAGTTGTAATTAATTTCTAATTTTGTGCAAAGACAAGTTGTATTTCTTAAATTGGGCCAAAGAGCTCTACTTGCACACATTGCCTTTAAAATAAAAATGTGGACGGTGGACGGTGTTGGTGAGCCTAATCAATGACAATTAGGTGATCAACGACTCAACGTAATCATCTATTTTTTATGAATTGATAGAAGAAACATAAGAGTACAAATATTTCGAGGTTGTTAAATGGGAGTCACAACGGGGCAATGATAGAGATTAGTTTATGACCCTAATTCGTTTGTTTAGGTAATTAGGTGTTAGCGTGGTATGTGGATTGATCTTGAAGGATGGCATCAGATTTGATTAGTGTGATTACATACATATTAATGTATGCTGTAGTAGGGGAATGTATTGGGGAGTTCGGGATTAAGTTTTGCTCTTTTGTTGTGACATCATGAGTATTGAGCAATGGTTTCACTCTGTGTTTCTAGATTACATGATTGATGTTAGTGTTTAAGTTGATTGACAACTGATATAAGTAAGATGATGCAAATCACGAAGAATTAGTCATACATTTTTGGAAGATCATCAACATTAGTTAATGCTAATCAATCTTATAGTATTAGTCTACAACATATCATGGATATGATGCTTATTTCCTGTTTAATCCTGAATTCAATACATGGAGTCTGTCGAAACACATCAAGGAACAACTAAAACTATCCAAAAAACATCATATCACGTTAACTGGGTAGAGTTCTCATAGTTGCTATCTTGCGGACTTGAACATGAGAAGGTTGTTAAATTTAAGCATAGACACTTGCACATTGAAAGATATGACAGCAAGGAGGGTGGACAGAATGAATTTGCCATTATCGGAACTTGCATTAGTTGGAGATTTGGGATTCATTTCAATGTGTTATAGTCCTAAAGACATGTAAGATTCCATATTATCTAAACTCTCAATCTTCCTGTTGTTGTGATTTGTATCTGTATATTGAATCCACAACGAGAATTTCTCTTGCTAGAGTATTACGACTTCTATTGTGTTTTCGTAGGAGTTTCAAGTTTACAACCAAATCTTTTTGGAAACTTTTCCCTGTTTTTCAGGGAGATGTACAAATATAATACCATGAAAGTGTACCAAGACAAGAAGTGTTGCTGGTTTGCTGCTCTAACTGGAATTTACTTTAATCTCCTCATCTCCGTTTTGTGGTTCTTCGTCCTATGGACTTGCCTTGTACATCTATAGTTTTCAGCAAAATTGGTTGTTGTTAATCTATGCTTGAGGACTTGAGGTGGTGAACCCTCTGTTTTTTGTTTGTGGGATCATTTGTTACTAACAGCTGTTCTTCTTTGCCCTTGTTCAGGTGGGAATAGCAGTGATGCTGGTAGTCATTCGAGTCATTCTCACTCACCGTTGCCCCCTCCAAATGTTCCTACAACTAGCAACACCACTTCCCAAATACAGCGTTGTTCATCACAACTAGACCTTCAATTTAACGGTTTAAACCCAAACCACTCAAAACCCCAATTGTGCAGGTCATACTCTAGTAATATTGAACTTGTCACAAGCTCAAGACAACCCTGTAAGTCACCAGAAGAACTAACCTCATTAAGTATGACTTGCCAACAAAATGTAGCTCAGCCTAACAATGACAATACATTGTCGGAAAAAAATCCCAACTCAACTCCTCGAAGCACAATCCCCAAGGAAGCCAAAGTAGAACTTGGGAAGCCTCCGAAGCCTGTTGGGTTAAATGGGCAACAGAAACTATTATTTTCAGAAATGCCGTGTGTTTCAGCCACCGGAAATGGACCCAATGGGAAGACTATAACCGGGTTTTTGTACAAATACTCGAAAGCTGAGGTGAGCATTATTTGTGTCTGCCATGGAACATCATTTTCCCCAGCTGCTTTCGTGGAGCACGCCGGAGGTGAAAATGTAGAATACCCTCTCAAGCATATTAGAGTAGTACCCTTTGCCCTTGGTTAACCATGTGATGTGAGCTAACTTATTGAGCTGTTGAGTATTGCGGATTTTAAAAGTGAAATTGGTAATATAATATTACAGCAAATTAATTCCCCTCCTTTCTTTTTGTAGCATGGCTGGGGATGGATAGGAAATTGAAATTCTTTTCTTCTCAAGGTTGAACTTTTTATCTAACTGAATTAATTAGTATATTGGTTAATTAAAATTTTCTACTTTTGTGTGCAACTTCATTGGATTTTGATTTAGTTTATCTAAATCGGATCCCTCTCTTGTTTCCTTTTCCACCCGCACCTTTTAATTTCTTCGATATGAGAAAGAAGACGGTGAAACCATCCATGTCTGCTGAATTTGATGTTGGCTATGCATTATTTGATGATAGTCCTTCTTCTAAAAACTTCGCTTTAGCGATGACATTCCATCATCTTTTTCCTAGTGAATGAACACTAGCCATTTGATGGGAAGGAAAGGATGACTCTTACAGGATTCAAATACCAATCAGGGAACAGTATAACCTTGACGGCCCGTTTGGTAGCCGGTAATAAATTGTGGGAATGAGAATGAATCTTAGTGTTATTTAGCAAGAAAATAACAACTCGATGTCCATGGTAATGAAATTTTGTCACAAGTTTGGTGTTTTTCTTCATAAATTTGCATTCCTACCTAATACCACTCCCCAAATGGTAATGGGTGGTAATGAAATTTATGAAGAAAAATATGCAATTTTGAGTGAACTAGCATTACCATGGGAATGTATATTGTTTTCCTAATAAATTTACATACAAATTCATTGTCATTTACACCATTTATGTCCGGCTATCAAACGGGCCGTGAAGGTTACAATTTCGAAGATACTACACTCACTAGTTAGCATCTAGGAAAGCCCTAAGCTTGGTTGAGTGTCTAGGAAAGCCTTATGCTTGGTTTCCGGGAAGATAGACTAGGAATCAAACTAATGGGGTGTGGCTATTGATCACTAGTCGCTACCATACGTCTTTAGGTACCAATATTACTTTTATTTATAGTTTTTTACTCAATGAGAATTATGAGTGTTAAAAATATGACTATCGTTACCTACTATCCCGTTTCAGAAAAATCTTTATAGTTATTATTTGCACAAATACTAAAACAAAATTAGGAAAGTTGGTTGAATATAATAAAATATGGATAAAGTGAAAGAAATGTGTAAAAAAGTGGTGGGTGTAAGAAAAAAAAAAGGATAAAGTAAGAGAAAGTGATTGGAAAATTGTAAATAGTGTGAGGTAAGTAAATTTTCATGTCCAAAAATAAAATAAAATAAATTGTAAAGAACTTTATGAAACGGACTAAAACGACAAGTGTAAAAATCTTTTTAAAACATAGGTAGTATTAATCTATTATGGTATCACTTTGCACTAAAAATTATTGTGCAATGCTTTTTTTTCAATGTGAAATTATTTTACTGTCCTGGATAATGGTGAAAGAGCTCAATCCTAAGTAGCAGTGGTCTATTAGCCCTCCAGAAAATAGAAGCTGCAGTTAGTGAGTGAGTTGCCTGCTCCTTTTTTTTTTTTTTTTTTTGGTGTACCATCCGGTTTACCCTTAGGGTTAATCCGGATTCGGAGTGAGTTCTGAGTGATTAGGTTCCAGTCTCCTCCCAATTGTTGTTGCGGGGGATCGAACACGGGGTCCTCCCTACCAAGTTTAGCCTCAATCACCACTGAACCAACAGACAATTAGTGCCTGCTCCTTTGTTAGAGATTCAAGGGTTTTGTATAAAGTTAACATCCCTACAAAGCATTGCACAAAGCCAATTGTTGTGAACAAATTCTAGCAATGCATGTAAAAGAGAAAGAGTAGGCATCAACATCACAGAGGACCAAAAAGTATCTACTCATACATTACACAATGTATAGAAGAGCACTAATGCTCTGCATTATGAATTATGATGTCTTTAAACTAGCCACATGGTGTCCTTTGTCACTCTCTTACTTGGACCATTGCATTGATTAGACAACGGTTTGAGTGGAAGGATGCCAAAAAAAAAAAAAAATACTTCAACGAAATTACCATTAAAAAAAGTCGGTGATTTTCTTTACTGTAAATATGAATCTAAATTTTTGCGATATTGGATTCAAAACTAAATACTACGGAGTACTTTACATACGAATTATATTGTTTCTGGCAACGCTATAGAGTCTTTGGGTCACTGATAATACTGGTATAGTTTTTCGTGTTAAAGTCAAAGAGCTTACAACAATTATCGCTCTAGTAGCTTTGAAAAATATTTTGAGCTTACAACAATTGGGTGCGTACAACCTAACCTCGGCCACCAGGCCTTGCTCGAGTTGCATGTGTTACCATTAGAGTTTCACTTAACAAAAATCAGCGAATGAGGGTATTTGTTGGGTTCTTCTTGCATCTCTTGATACGCTAAAAGGGAGGGTCCTTTTCCAAAACTCAATTATCGCTACATGCTAAATCTTCTTACTGTGAATCTATTTATTTGATCCACAATTTGCAGGAAACTAGTGTTGGTTTTGCTATGTTATCCGTTTGTAATTTCCTTTAGCAGTTGCACAAAATAAAACCAAAATTTAGCACTTTTTTTAACTAAAAAGGTCACTTGTCCTTTAGCACATGTCAAAAATTAAAAATTCAATTGTGGCTTTTGTTTTTGAAGGAAATGGTGACTTATTAGGAGGAAGTATTTTTGCATTTATGATATGTACTTGCAAATGCATATTATATCAAAAGATGAAATAGGAAAAAGGCAAAAAATAAATTGAATGGTATTCCCTCCGTCCCAGATTAGTTGTTACACTTTTCTTTTCGTCCGTCCCAAATTAGTTGTTACATTTCTAAATTAGAAATGACCCACAATTATTATATTATCTCTCTCTTCCCACTAACTTTTTTTTTGTCTCCCACCCTCTCTCATTCAATTAAAAAAAATACCCACTAACACTTATCACGTCTAATTTTTCAATAAAATAACAAATGATAACATCACTTAAAACTTTGTGCAAATGTAAGTGTAACGACTATTTTGGGACGAAATGAATACTTTTTTTTAACAGAAATGATACTTATTTTTACATAAATAGTACTTCATTTTTCCCCTATTTTATCGTTTTGTTGACTGATATGTGTTTACAATACATATCAGATAGCCGCATCGCCAACCTCGACTTATTAGAGCACAATTAACGCCAGACAAATTTTTTGTCCATAGGAAACGTAGTGGAAAAATTGAAAAAATATATAGTTAATGGTGAGGAGATTTTGCTCGTGGGGTGGGAGAAAATGAAATCCCCATAGCAGGGGTTTTTTTTTGTTTCTGGCTGATGAAATTTCATCCAGTCTTGGTTGTCACATAGCATGGGATGACAATATTGTAATGATTATTTTTAACAAACATTTTTTTTTTATCTCTCTGATTCATAAAAACATAAAATAACATTACCATCTTTAATAAAATTTCTAGATCGACAATGGCATCTATTTTGATATAATTTAACACAAAAAATAATTTTTATTTCTCTCTCTAATTTTCTTATTTATAACTATAATTAATTCCGTATTTTTCAATTCTTCATTTTTAATTTTTTATTATTATATTATATTTATTGTTAGAAAGAGAGGGTGAAGAGTTTCTCTTTTGCTCATGGATAAGAGAGTGGTGGAAAAATAATTTTTTTTCTAATGAGAAAAATGAAAAAAGATGAGTGAGAAAATGGGTAGAAAGAGAGGGTTGACGATTTTTTTGCCCTTGATCGATTAACAGTGATTAACAGTGGTCTTTTTCTCTATCTTTGAAGGAACTCATAGATATATCTACTTTTTCGTTATTTTTTTCTTCTCTATTCAATAGTTGTATAAACAAAATATATATGGAGAATGGAAGAACCTACCGCTTTTAGAAAGAGAGGGACACTACAAGAATTAGAAACAACCAGGGCGATTTTTTTATAAAAAAAAAAGGCAACTTCTAAATCGTCCTAATAGAACAAATCAAATATGGCAAACAAACATTGCCTTGGTTGGTAAAAACAAAGAGGGCGAAAGTATTCTTTGCCTTCTTTGATTTACATTAAACAGGACGACTTCTCACATTTCGCCCTCTTTGATCAGTTTTTTTTTAAAAAAAGCATCCCCAACTCCTTTGAAACTGCAAACTCCGAATACCAAACTTCACCCAAATTTTCTTTCTAAGAATCCCAAAATGAAAACTCCAATATTCAGTTAGCTTGTTCTCTCCCTAAATCTTCAATTTAGCTTTCTCTTCTCAATTTCTCTTTCTCTCCCTTAAATATTCAGTTTAGCTTTCTCTCTCCCTCTCCATCTTCAATTTCTCTGGTCATAAACCCTAATTTTATGCGTTTTGGTTGAGTTCGCCTGAAATTTGATCGAGTTCGCTTGAAATTTGGTTGAGCTTGCTTGAAATTTGGTCCAATCGCACATATTTGCTTCATATCCGAAGTTCGTCTGGTATCATATTTACTCAACTTCTTCGCGTTTTTTTGCTGGCATTTGAATTACTAGTTCATCATTACTCCGTATTTATCATCTCATGTTACTGTATTTTAGTGATAAGATTCGAATTATTTTCTTAATTAATGTTATTTTTCATTTAAATTGTAATTGGTTTGTTTACCATAAGAAGCAGATTTGTAATTCGTATTATTTTGAATTAGCGATGTTTGTGGTTTTGCCTGTTCTTTTGATGTTTGTGAATTATTGATTTCTTATGGAACCACAATTTGTTAATTAGACTCAATATATGTTCGTCTATATAATTTGTTGAGTTTACTGAAAACTCAATACTAAAATCCCTGTTAATTTGCTGTTTTTGGTTAATTTTAGGGTTTTGGTTTGCGGATCTATGGAATCTTACAATTTGAGGTCTCTGTTGGAGTTACTCGTTCCTTTCAGACCAACCTTCAATTTCAGGTACTAGGCCTCTATCGTACTTTTTGAATTTGATTTCTGCAGCATATTCATGCTAATTGATGTTGAACATTCAAATTTTGCAGAATGGACATAATTCAAAGTTTTTCGATTTTTTTATTTTCTATAATTTTATATCTATGCCGTTTGTGATTTAATCATTGCAATTTATTTGTGTTATTATATTAATTTGATTCATATGTTGTAATTTTGTTGTTGATTTGGATTTTCTTTATATTCTCTGATTACTTGATGTGAGATTAGAGTTATAGTGTAGTTCTTTCTCTGATTCCTAGTGTTTTTTTCTCTGTAATGTACAAATACAGTTGGACTTTTGAATGTTTATTCGTCCTTGTATGTTGCCTATTCCGTTTAAGTCTATGTATGTGGTTCTTATATTATTGTGGAGCTTATGCATGAGATGTGATAAATTGGTAACTGGCTAATAGGCAGAAAAGTTGTACTTCGTATTATGTATGAATATGATTATATAATAATGATATTGTTAGTTTGTCCTTGTGGTCTGTGGGCTGCATATTCATGGAGCTCATGAACATAAGACCTTTGTTTCCTGGCAAGGACCATGTTCACCAAATACGGCTGTTGACAGAGGTGAGATTCTTGTCCGCAGACAAACTAGTAATACATTGCTGAGTTTGAACAAGTTTAACGCCTGTCTCTTCGTGCTGTTGGGTATAGTAATTAATTTATCAGTTTTACATTTTACATTTATATTGAAATCATGGTTGCTGTTTAGTTTCTTTTAGATGGCTAAAAGTAGAAATGTAGATTAATGTTTGGCTTTCTCGTATAAGTTCTGCAGGTATAAAAAAATATCTTTCACAATTTAGGTTAGTTTTTAGATGTTATATGGATATTTGCATTGCCAAGAATTTTTGTTCAATAGTGTCAAGTGAAGGTACCTTTCATTATGATGTAATCATGGTTATGGGTTTTTCGCCTTTTGTTCTCATAAACCTTCACAGTCATCAATTGGCTAATACCGAAAAGGTTTTGGTTGTGTGTGCTGTTCGCAAGCTCACTGATGATGATTAGAGGGCATATTATGATCAGTTAATATTTCAATGCCAAAATATAATTCCCAATCCCTATTTTATTTTATTTCTATTGATTATTTGTTTCTTAGTCTTTTATTTACTATTTTATTTTTCAGTTAGTACTTAAGTTAGCTAGTTCATAAAATCTCAAAACAGGGGTTTCTAACTTTCATTAGAAATAGTTTGATAAAGCCAATTTTAAGTGGGATTGACCATACCTTTCCCTATTACACTATTATGAGGTTAGAGTTAGGTTATTGTTGTTCGAACCAAAAGGCAAGTCACCACTAAGGTAGTAAGCTTGCTCTCTTACATGGTCTTTTTCTCTTTTCTGCTACAGAGAGTGTTTAATCACTCTAGATTCATTATATTGTTGATCTTTCTGAAGCAGGTATTTTATACACCTTGTTCTCCTCTGACCTTGCCACTGCATATAGGTATCCTTCTTTTTCATATCATTAAGCTACCTGTTTCCCTGGTTAATTTCTTGAGCTGTGGCAAGCAATCTGATGAGTTACATATTTCTGTTAAAAGTCTTTCACGATGATACATTTTTATGTGCATATGTTCTGGTATTTTATTGCTTAGTTTCAGTTTCAGTTTCAGTTTCAGCTTCAGCATAGTTATATGTTGTTTGGGACATTGTGTTTGTTCAAAGTGTTTCATGTTTATTTTTAAATGTGGCAGTTTTGCATAATAGCCTTATTTGGATATGATCTATTCGATGAAGTAAAATATAATTTGGTTTTGCAAATATTTTTTTAGCTCAGGTCAGCACAAGGAATGGATTCTAGGCAATCTCTACATGGCACCAGGAATGAATCCAGACAACCTGTACGTGTCTTGCAATTTTATATGAGATATCTGTAAAAAAGGTACATGAATGCATCAACTTAAAAAAGGTACACGCCTCTTGAGCTTTGATTTCAGATGACAAAGTATATAGGATTAGATAGCAGTATCTAGTTGGTTAAGATAGTATTTACTAGTACTTTAAAGCTCTGTCATCGGAACAAGGACAACTAGCTCGCATGTTTATCTCCTCATTTTGGAATCGGAGATCTAAATATATAAGTAGCACTAACCTATTAGCTCAACTGGAAGAGCATTGTGCAAATGCGCAAAGATGTGGGTTCGAATCCCATGTAGGTTAATTTATTTGCTGTATTGGCTAGCCTATAAAAAAATAGAAATAAAAAAGCAAAATAGAGGGCGCAAAAACAGGTGTCCCTAGATACAATCAAAGAGGGCGAAATAGACTGCCCTTCTTGATTCCAATCAGTAAGGGCGAAAATAGAATGCCTTCCTTGAAATAATCAAAGAGGGCAAAAAAAGTCGTCCTCCCTGATTTCAATCAAGGAGGGCGGGAAAAAGTCGTCCTCTCTGATTTCTATCAAAGAGGGCGAAGCATATTGCCCTCTTTGATTTCAATCAAAGAGGGCGAAAAATATTACTTGCCCTGCTAAGCTAATACAACGAGCCTAACAGGGCGATGGGAGGGCGATATAAAAATCGCTCTGCTAGCCTAAGAGGGCGATATTTACATCAAAGAGGGCGATATTTTTCGCCCTCTTTGATCTTATATGTTGTAGTGGGATAAAGACTAAAGTACGCCATTGTTGAAGAGTCTAAAGTGAACTCAACGATATATATATCTACTTTTTCGTTGTTTTTTTTCTTCTCTATTCAATAGTTGTATACACAAAATATATTAGAGAATAGAAGAACCTACTGCTTTTTGAAAGAGAGGGAGAAAGGCTAAAGTACGCCATTGTTGAAGAGTCTAAAGTGAACCACGTAACGTGTTAAGAGATTACAATTATTATAAGAAAAATGAGTAGAACTTATAGTAACGAACAAAAATGGAAAGTAAGTAAAACATAAAATAATAGAGTGAGTACATTCAACCTAATCTCACTCCACGGATTCCTAATTTAGGTCTAATGTTTAATTTTACCCATTGGAGGAACTATTTCCGGTGATAACAGTATTGTGCTTTGACTAAAACATCGGCGATATTTTTTTGTTGTTGTTTCTACGGCGAGGAATTCTCACCGCCTTCGGCGATAGCACTAATCTCTTGCGGGAGTTTTCATGGGTACCTCGATGGGCAACAACACTCCTAATTGAGGTTTTTTCATACCAAATGCTCGATCCCGAGACCTTAGTTAAGCAGCAAGAGTCCCTTAACCCCTCACTCCAACTCCAATTGGTATATCAGCGGGAATTTGGTTTAAGATAAGAACTGGATTTCGGGGAACATTAAATTGCAAATTGGTCCATCTGTACATAATCTACAAAAACAAAAACCATAAATAACAGATGTCAAACGCCATATTAATCTTCGCTTTTAACTGTTTAAAACATGTAATCAAGTTGGTCTTGAGCCTCTTGGCATAGTGGTTGTTTTAATTTTACTTGCTCTTAACCAATTACTCTTCGAGGTTTAAATCCTAAATTGTCGGGAATGAAAAAAGATAATTGGTCAGCCTTTTACCCTTTAATGGAGTGGAGCAGTGAGATGGTTAGTCATTTCGGTCGGCGGTAAACACCTTGGTTTTACACACACGCAAAAAAAAAAAAAAAAAGCAAAAAACTCTTTTTAGAGGTTTGTACTTTCTTAGTTCATTATTCCATAATGATGTTCCAGTCAGATTTTTGACACAGTTCCAATTGAAGAGAATCTTTTAAACTCTTTCCAATAACTATGTATAAGAAAAAAAACATATTCATATAAGTTTTTGTTTGATTTGTCTCAACAATAAGTAATGTAAGAATATCAAGAATTTATAATAAGCTCATTCGGTGAACTTACCCAAAGTCCAAACACTATTCGAGCTTAATAAGTGAATGCATAACAACTTTCGAAAAAGCAAAATCATAAGCAATTTAGAGCTCTAAGTTACTCAATTTTATTTGTTAGTAAATCACAATACTTATAATATTGTTGTTACCAAAAATTACTACGTTGTAGTTGACTTTAAGAAATGACTAAACCACCACTCGTAAGAAACCCAAGAACAAATAGTAAGAATGGGAGTATATAAAAACACACGGAGTATTTTATATTTTTATAACTAAGAAAATTTAGTATAGAAACTAAGAATAGAAGACTTAATGTAAATGTCAATTACGTAACAAAGTATGTCAACATCCTTAATGTAATTACGTAGCATGATCTAATTGGAATTCATAAGATTGATTGTAACATATTAAACCTAATAGAATATGATTGCTACTCATTACAATTTATCTAATTTTTTTTTTGACATGCGCAATTTATCTAAACGTAGTGAAAGCTAAAATTTTGCCTTTTATTATAGGTGAAGTGAACACATTAAATTATAAACGATTTTTTCATAAAATACCCATTTAATTTAACTTTATTCACTAAATATCGTTATAGTTTAAGGTATTTACCATATATCCATGAGGTTTATAAAATTCTACTCCGTAATACGTAATAAAATAAATAAATACTCCGTAAATTTAAAAAGTCAATTGTTTTCATAGAATTAGAAATGCAAAATGATTGCTCACACAAGTCACACACCTCTCGTCACACTGGATCTCCACCCACACTCACTCGCCCACTCGTCACTCGACTCACTCACTTTCACAACTCACAAGTCACAATAAACAATACATATATTCCCGATTCCCCCCTAAAATTAACCTTCTATTACCTGTTTTTAATTCTCTCTCTTTAACACCACACTCTCACTCTCCGCCGCCGCAACTTCCTCCTTCCCCCACCTACCCAAACCCTAACCACCACCTTCCTCTCGGCGAGGAGAGAGAAAAAAACTAACACTACGCACTGCAACCACTAACAATTCTCCAAAACTCAATTTCTCTCTTTCTCTCTCCTCGAATCCTCAATTTCCTTCCGATCAACACCAAAACAAACACCAGGTAACATCTTCTCTCTCCGGAATTCGCGTAGTTTTCTCCGATCTCATATTACTTTACTCGATATACGCAATTGTCGCCCTCCATTATTTCTGATCCTATTTTTTTCTGCGTTTTAGGGTTTGCGTTAAAAAAAATGGCAGCACCTGCAGTTCAACCTCCGGCCGACAACATTCCACCTGCTGACATTGTAACCACACCAAAATTCCTCTTTCATTATTATTATTTATTAATAATATTCGAAATTATAATTTGTGTGTTGTTGATTTTAATTTTGCTTATTTTTTTCGTGATTTAGGTTGGAAGTGCGTTCGCAAGGCAGTATTATAGTATACTCCAGCAATCTCCTGCACTTGTTTACCGGTTCTACCAGGAAAACAGTAAGCTTGGTCGTCCTGAAAATGCTGATATTATGGGGTTTACTACTACCATGGATGTGAGCTTCTTTTTCTTAGATTTTTATTTTTATCTAATTTTTTTAAGGATTTTGTGGGTCATTTAATGTTTCTTATTTAAAAGGTTTTTAATAATATGTACTTGAAAAGTTGTCTTAGATCTATTTATTTATATGATTGATTATATCTGCTGTTGTATGATTTGTTTCCACGTTATCGTACTCCTGGATCTATGTGGATTGTGGATAATTAATACAGACTACAAAATAATGTGAAATAGAACGGTTAGCCTTTTCGTTTGTCTTCAATTTGATTATGTATGACCTTCACTTTGTAGTTGGAATATATATTGCGCATACCTGCTGATGAATATCAAACCAATAGCTAAACATTTATCCCATGTGGTTTAAGGGTTGTATTTTACCATTTTCATTGATTTATTGGGGCTAAGCGTATTCTGTTTTATGCTTTTGCTGTTATTTCTTTTTCTTCTATGGTTGTTAGATACTTTGATACAACATAGGCATTTCAAGTGTGTTATGATTGGCCTAAGTATCATAGACTAGTGCTAGGTTTCTCGCGATGCAGTACTGTAGTTTGTTCAATATGTGATTGTCAAGTATTCGTTTATTTAACGATGATGTTCATATAATTATACAAGTATGTGTGAAGAGTGCTCCTTGTTTGTTATTTGCTCATATGAGACATATTGTTTGAGCCTATTCAGGCTATCGATGCGGAGATACAGTCTTATGGAAGTTTGAAGGCAGATATAAAGTTTGTTGATGCGCAAGAATCCTATAACGGGGGAGTGATTGTTCTTGTCACTGGGTCAATGATTAATGCTGATGATTCAAGGCGGGGTTTCACTCAGACCTTTTTTCTGGCTCCTCAAGACAAAGGTTTTTTTGTTTTGAATGACATGTTTAGATATGTTGAAGATGATTGTCATCAGAATGAGAGGCAGAACGGGTTTGTAGCACTACCCACTCCAAATCAGGGTAATGATTTTTTTTTTTTGTTTTGTTTAGGTTTGTTATCTGTGTATATTCGAGTTTTATGCTTCCTTTGCCCGCTGAGTTTGATACCTTGACTTTGTTTTATTATTTCTTAGTGTTAGAAGAAGTGCCACCAGTCCAAGAGAATTACATTATGGAAGAGTCCAATGGAGAAGTTTACAATCCGCATGAAAATGGTGAAGTTCCAGTTGAGGAAGTGGAAGAAGAGGAGCCTGTTGCCGAGGTTGTTAATGAAGTTCCAAATGACCCACAGGTTATTGTGCCTGAGTCAAAAGTTCAGGTTGTGGCTGAATCAAATGGTAAGTTTGTGGCTGAATCAAATGGAAAGGTTGTGGCTGAATCAAATGGTAAGCTTGTGGCTGAATCAAATGATAAAGTTGTTGCTGAACCTCCAAACGACTCACAGACCCCAAAGAGGTCCTATGCTTCCATTGTAAGTAACAACAAATTATTTCTTCAGATACTATGCTATGGAACATTTTATTTACATCCTTACTCTTGCGAGTCATACCCCATGTGTAGATTTGTTTTACTTATTTTATTACTTGTTTTTATTTGTCAATGTCTGAATAGAGAGTTGCGAAAAATGGCCAGTTTAACAGAACCGTATACTTCTATATCAGGTTCGCTAGAAGTTTTTATGGCTTTTGAATAGCTGGTAATGGAAATCAGAATGTGTCATCTTTTTGGAATTATTACGCTATAGTATCCGGATTGTGCGAATTAGGTTATAGATGTTGTAGTTCTGGTGATAAATTTGATTGTTTTAGTTGTTTGGTCACTGACTAATACTTAAATATATCAACTTCTTGTTTTGGTCACTGACTAATACTTAAATATATCAATTTGATTGTTTTAGTTGTTTGGTCACTGACTAATACTTAAATAAATTTGTCTTAATATTTATTTTAAATATATCAACTTCTTATAATATTTACTAATACATAAGTATTGATGGTCAAAGTTATACGTTGACAAACGTGAAAATCAAAACGGTGCAACTATTTAGGAACGGAGGAAGTATTTATTTGAGAGAATGTTTGATACTTTTGCCTGTATGTCTTGATGATTGTGTTAGCACATTGACGTGAGTAATGAAGTAAAGGAGTGCTGAAATGAAACTTCCTAATTTTTTTATATTGCTGACTTTCTTGAAAACTTGTTTTTCCCTCTTGTTGTGGTCAAGGTGATGAAGGATACTCGTGTTTCTGCACCATCTCCTAACTTTCCAAAATCTATGCCTAAGACTCAAGAGCAACAAAAGACTGTTACAGAAGTCCCTCTATCAGCGCCCCTACCTTACAGTGCTGATATGATTGATGATGGAAATAACCACGAGGCAGAAGGTAGCTTAGCCATCCATTATCTTCATGTTATGACTTATGATTGCTTCATTTGTGACTGTTTTTCTCTGGAGATTATTAGTTGCTGTTTAAGTTATATAATATACTTCCTTCACACCATTTCTTTGGCAGGTGAGGGTTACTCAATCTACATAAAGAACTTGCCGTTTAATATACCTTATTCTGTTGTTGAGGAAGCTCTGAGTAGGTTTGGCCCAATTAAGAATGATGGTATCCAAATTCGAAAAAATAATGTACGTTTGAAATTCTTGGTTTGAGTTTACT
Source organism: Spinacia oleracea (assembly GCF_020520425.1). NCBI lineage: Eukaryota > Viridiplantae > Streptophyta > Magnoliopsida > Caryophyllales > Amaranthaceae > Spinacia > Spinacia oleracea. The sequence goes on from NC_079487.1 coordinate 130,112,841, forward strand.
TGGTTTTTTTGTTCTTGTCTTTCCTTTTTCTAACTATGAACTTATGTGGATTAGAGTTTCGGTTTTGGGTTTGTGGAATTTGAAGCGGCTGGTGCTGCACGAAGTGCCATAGAGGTATGCCTTTTCTCCGTCCTGAAATTGCCATTTTGGCTTACTTAAAATCTTCTTCCAATCCTAGCACCATAGTATGGGTTTTTCTGTATAAGTGATATTTTGTTATATTATTCTTTAGGATGTGCCGGCTTAGTCAATTCCTTATAGTTCTTATCTGTGGATCTGTACTTTTACATTTTCTGTAATGAAATTTTGACCGCAAATCCATGCTAACGTTTCTGCTAATACTCCCTCCATTCCTTTTTGTTCTTCCCGTTTCTATTTCGGGCGTTCCTATATGTTCTTCCCATTTCCTTTTTTGGACATACCTTTTTACCATAAAATTCTCCACCATCCCTTATTTAATTCATTCACATTTCCCTATTCACCCATCCAACCCCACTTTTATGATTTTTTATTACTTTATTAAAAATATCTTCTCTCTCCTTCATTTCTTTATTATTTTCCTTTACTACTTTATTACTTTCTCTCACATTCAATCATTACTCTTACACTCAATCATTACAAGATTCCATTTTCTTAATTTCCACACCATTTTCCAAACGGGAAGAACATAAAGGAACAGAGGGAGTACCTATGAAATAGATTTTCAAATTAATGTAATTGTGATGGTATTTAGTACAAGGTCGCAGATAATTTTATACGATTTATGGAAGGCACAAACTTCAAGCTTGTATAACTGTATTTATGTATCATAATGTCATATTGCTTTGTGCCAAAAAAAACAGCTTATTGATGTACATATGGTTGTCAGTTGAGCATAATATTTAGAAACTTCGTGATTTTTTTTTTTTTTTACTTTGGGTGGCTGTCTGAATTAAAATGTGCAGAGTAGCTTATTTTATTGGCTTGGAGAATTCTCTGTTTGATATATTGTCTGATTTGATATTTTCCTGCACCAGGCTTCACCCATTATGATTGCTGGACGTAGTGTCGTGGTAGAGGAAAAGAAGTCCACCAATTCCCGAGGTAAGTTGGGTTTCAGGTTTAATGTTTTTGGTTGGCCTTGTCCATATATGTCTGTTAGATTAAGCTCATGTCCCATTCCCTGCACCTCCCACCTCTTGGGAAATAATTTAATAAAAAGTGATCAAATGAAGAAATACAGGGGGGAGGAGGGAGGGAAATGGTGGAAGGACTTTCGAGCCTATGAACGGTGTGTTATCATTAGTCATGGATCATATTTGTCGCAGCTCATAATGTTATACGTTACTTTTGTTTTCCTGAAGCCTTACTACCGAACTTACAGAGATTTCATCTGCAGGACCCTTTCGAGGACGGTTTCCCCCAGGAAGAGGTGGTGGTGGATTCAGAGGTGAGGGTGGAAGAGGGCGTGGAGGTTATGGGGGAGGTAGAGGGTATGGCAGGGGGGAGAACAACAGGAATGATTTTGGAAACAGAGGTGGTGGTCGAGGATACCATAACCGCAGTGAAGGATACCAGAGGAATGATCAAAATGGGAATGGAGCTGTGCAAATGAATCGAGGTGGGGGATCGGGTAATGGGAATACAAGGACACAAAGGGTACCTGCACAGGCTTGAGAAACAGTGAAGGATATTTGGTAAAGTTTTATAACTTGAATTCAAGTGAATTGTCTACTAGATTGGATAGTATTTAGGGGGGGCATTATCTACTTGATTTTTTTTCTCACTTATTTGGACAGGAATATTTGACTTCACTCTATTCCTCCAATTCTAAATTTTGGTCACTCTGCCTTTTGGAGATAACATTAGATAGTATAAGAATGTTTTGAGTACTAAGGTACCCTTTTAATGTGCATTGTAGGGGTGATGTAAGGTCTAATTTCAGTTGGTATATTTAACGACTATTTAAGACTCGTGTTACCATCTCGGTTGGAATTGTGGTATAGTATAATTACTGCTTACTGGTATTGGAAATGATTTGACTTTGGGTTATCTCTTATCTTACTTTCATTAACTCTTATCTTACTTTCTTTAGTTCCACCTTCTCTTCCTTGCTTTTTTCTTTTTACTTACCTGCTCCTTTCTGGTTTGATTGGTGACAATGACGATCTCTTACGACGATTCATGTTAGCCGACCCAAAATCATTTTGGTACTAAGGCTTTGTTGTTGTTGTTGTTTCTGTATTGCCTTGAAAACAGAAATATGTTTCCATTCGCAAGTGCCACGAGTAATTTTGTTCGAAAATTATGTGATGGAGCATATTGAATGAATTCTGAATTTGGTTATCGGTGCTCAATCATTTTCAATGTTTTATTGCTATGGATTTAGCCATGATACGACTTTATGGTGAGCGCCTACGCCTTGTATTTTTGATACAGTGGCGAGTAGAATATTGTATAAAAAGGGTGGATCTTCCACTTTCTTCTTTTTGAAGGGTTGTACAAATGAAATCAGAATGGCTGACTTGAGTCAGTTAGAAATTGTGCTGGACTCATAACAGGCGATATTTTCATGCTGTAAGCTCGTAATACTCCTTCACTTTTTATAATTTGCCCTGCTGCGTGCCACATAACCCTGGATTAAATGGAATATACTCCGGCTACTTGTGAATGAAAAAAGTCAAATTTTATTGGGAAAGATTAGTATTCATAATGTAAAAGACTAAAAGCTTAAACGGAATATATTCTTGTGAAAGAGTCACTGTTTAACAATGTAACAAGTACCACGTACATGTAATTCTTTTCCAACAAGTGTTCCTTTTTATTGATGGATGCTCGTCGTTTCACAAAATCTTTACATTGGCACTGCTGGAGCAACCGTAAACTAGATCACCGAAAAATTAATTTATCCTTTTTTCTTGGAGGGATAGACATGATGGTAGGATAAATAAAATGGCAGAGATTGAAATTTATGATTGCAACATGGAATAAATTATGCGTCCTTAAAATTACAAGCAACAGTACAAAAAACATAACCCAAAAAGACGTCCCCTCTAGTCGTGTTTTTCAAGGATAATGAATAGAGTACAAAATAGCGGAGTAAGAACTTGGTAGATATTGAATTGTACTCGAACTGAAAAGTAATTTTACTAGCGATTCTTCAATGCGACTGGTACACACTACATAGGTATTTCCTGAGTGACAAAGTATAAAAAAGTTGTGAATCTATAAGAACGAATGCAGTACATCAGATACCGTCCACAAAGAGCCAGTTGATCTGGTTTTACAAAGGAACAAAAGGCTACTGAGAACCTCAAGAGTGTTTGACACGCAAAATTTGCATTTTTCGTGCAACAGATAAAAAAATGGAGCCAGCAACTATAAGAGCAATATATTAATGAGAAAAATATACATTTAGTGGTGTAGCATGAATTCTGAACTATAATCCTGTCAAATTTTACCTGAACAAATTATCAAGTCGCCTCGATTGGAAGCCACATCTAAATAAAACCCAAACTTAGAATGCTATTTCATATGGCATGAAGGACTTATACAGTTGACCAAAAATTTCCTACACTGCAGATGGAAAATAACTACTCCGTATATTCTCAAGTGAGTGGAAAGTGATGGGAGTGAACCTTACGAACTTGACCGCCTTCTTTAGAGCAAATTTTCACTGGAACTCTTCCAAAGAACTGGTATTAGAGAGCAAAATTGCAACCCTGGACATACTCGTTTTCAGTGTCAACATACTTTGTCCAAAGTGGTTTGAACTGGCCCATGGCAATATCAAGCCATGGCTTCATATTTCCATTGAAGTGCACAACTGCAGCGTTACGGATCTCATCCCAGCTAATGGCTGGATTGTAACCAAGTCCCAGAACGTGCCATGACTTGTCAAGTGGCTTTGTTGTCGAATAAAATGTGATTAGACCTGGGGGCAGAGTCCCAAGTTTCCACAATGTTCGGTTTTCATTCTGCATCAGACGAAAATTATTGTCAACAAATAACATACAACAACGAAAACTCGACCAATCTCTGACCAAAAAATACTACTGCTGTATTTTCCTGAAAACACCCTCTATAATATTTCTATAGATGAATCACATGGAAAAAACCCACAGTTCCAGCACATAGTCCTTAAATTGTAAGAGGATACAGAACATGGCTCCTCTAGTCAATCATTTTGACAGTCTCTAATCTAAATTGAGGACTGAAAATGGTGTCTAAGATAAGATAAATGAATGACTCGTAACATATTCTATTCATACCCTCATCACCCTCATCACAATGTCAGATACTTTTTCTTCTACAGTCTAGTTACTGACAAGACACAAAAAAAAAATACTAGACTATCCTGTGGCATGAATTGTAGTCCTTGTAGACCTGTAAGGCTGTACTTTGTAGCACATTATTGAATCACTTAGTTAAGGTAACTGGGGCTGGAATCACTTCCTAAAGTGCTTCAGAAACTAAAAGTTCATTATATAGAGCAAGTGTTATCAATCTTATCATTAACCAAAAGAACATGAGTTAAAAGGTACTCAGCAAGTAATGTACACAATCAACAAAGAAGGCATATATTTCTTACCATGTTCTGCCAGTAGTGGTATTGCTCGGTGGATCCTTCCTTTCTCCATGCATCCAGATCAAAGAAGTTCATACCATAAGCCCACGCACATGCTTTTGGATTAAACTTCTCCTTGATCAGGGGATGTGAGAAGTTCATATATTGAGCGTATCTGTGAAATGAACCAAAGCATGTTTCAACTGCTCCATTTACTTTTCCATCCATGTCTATCTCCCATAACCCAGTCAAATCCTTCTGCACAACAATATCATCATCCAAAAACAGAATCCTATGTAATTTGGGATACATCTCAGGCAAATAAAATCGTAAATGGTTCAACATGGACAAGTACTTCGGGTTCCTAAACTTCATGTTGGTAGTGTCCTTTGTGGCATTCTCAATCTTATTCTCAAAGTAAAATTTCTGCAAGTTGGCAGACTCAAGCTGCTTAAGAACCGGCACATATGATGAATTTAAGAAAGTGTAATCCTCGTATGCCTTCACCTCTATGTGTGCTCCACTATAGTCCTTCATTTTCATCATAACCTGCATTGCCCCAAGATTCATTCTGTCTGTCACAACATGGAACACATGTTTAGTGGGGTCCTTTGAATTCTTTACCGCCGAATTTACCACCACAGAGGCTGCAATAACATTATCGGAAAATATTGCATAATGATAAAGGTTAGGATCCTCCAACGCAGGCATAGGAGTTTTGCCCTCATCGGAATACTTTTCAGGCTGTGCAATTCGCTCCTCCATCAACCTCATGGACAGGCAGTGCACGCTTTTAGGTATGGACTTTGCAGCAATCAAGCTTGAGAATGCTCCTTGTTTCTTTGCCTTGGTTAACTGCTCATTCAGCCCAAAAATTGTGTCCTTAAGCTTCTGAATCTTAAGCTGATGATCAAACGACTCCTTGGCTTCTGCAATCAATTTCCTAGTGACCTTGATCCGCTCCTTTACCTCTTTCTCGAATTGGCGCAGCTGATACTCATCGATAGAGAGAGCATCAGACTCAAAAAGAGCATGATAAACAGGCTTATTCAGGAGATCTGTGTAGTTCCGAGAAAGATCAGCAAAGATCCTCAACATCTTAGAGTTCTCAAGTTTTAGCTTCCTAGCATATGATGCATATGCCAGGACGAGATTCCGGTGATCATCAGCTTGCTTTTTTATTTGATCAACCCGAGGCTTTAATGGATCAGATTTCAGTGCCAGCACTGATCTCCGAGTCGATCCGCCACTAAGCCACTGAACTCTGTAACCCTAATCTCCCACCAAATAATTAAAATATCAACAAGAGTTCTAAATCAACAACGAATTCACAGACTTTCAAAATTTCAATCAACTTGGTATAATACTAGAAATCAATCGCACTCAGCAATTATCATGCCAAAGCTTCGCATTAATCAATTGAAAAATGAAACAAAATGTGAGATTAAAAACAATGAATGCTTAAACCAGAATTACTCGTAATAAAGCAACTTACGAAGAAAGGCAATAATTGAAGAAGTCCAATCGAATCAGTAAAAATCAATTAACACGAATTAAATGAAGAAAATGTAGCATTAAAATCTACTATTTAAGATCAATTTACACCAAAATTATCCATTAATAATACTGATCGATCTCAGGAAAAACAAATTCAATTAAAATCACACCAAAAAAAACATAGCAGGAAAAACAACAAAAAAAACAGATCTAAATCAAGAGAAAATACAAAAGTAGAAATTGAAAATGCTTACAGAAGTGGGAACAGCGGTGGAGAAATCACGATTATGAGTGAAGACGAAAGAGGGGAGAAAGAAGAAAAGAGTAAGAGCGACGGCAATCGACGAAGCGAGGAGTTTGTAGGTGATCACCGACACTCCATGCCTCGCCATTGTTGAACCTTCGTTCTTCCTCCTACAACCAAATTCCGGAGAGAGAAAGTGAAGAATGTTTCCAGAAAGAGACCTTTACATTTAGATCAGAAGCAGAAACAGAGGGAGAGAGAGAGAAAAGAAGGGTTTTTGATTTTTGCGGAGGAGAGAGAAAGATAAAAGGGGGAGAAGTCGAAGAGATTATTGTTTTCGTCGGTGGTGGGAAGAAAGAAAGAAAGGGTGGTTTGTTCACTTTGTTGCGCAACTACAGCCAAGTGAGTGAGGTTCTTTTGCGTAAGTACACTGTGTTAGTCAATTCTTTTTTAAAGGTTGTTAGATTTGCTAGATAGCGTTAAATCATGCTCTAACTATAATAAAAAAAGGCCCTATATCCGGCGACTTTTAGTATACAACCGATTATATATTGCATCAATTACATTCATTCGGTCATATTCTTAAAAACATGTATAGTTTAAGTTTAAACGTTTGAATAAATGAAAATATAGATTTCTTTTATTACTAAAGTAATATTATTTGTGCATCTCATCGCAATATAATAAAGAAAATTGATCGGATTATAACGTACATTGTGTTATGATGGTGTAATATAACAATAATGAAAATGACCGGAGAGAAATTGGTAAGAACTGTGGTTGCTACAAATCCAAAACTATTCTTCAACTTTCTATTAAGAAGAGTGGGTAGTTTGATTAATTAAAGTTGATGTTGATTGTTGGCGATATGGAGTTGCTACAAATCCAAAATATGTCTCATATCCCATTATTCATGATCGATTGATTTAAATATTTTATACATTTTTTTTATTCAATTGACGAAGCATTTTAATATTTTATACTTGTATATATCCGTTTTTCCTAATTTCCATCCTAGTTATTCTAACAAAAGAGCAAAACTAGCACATCAACTTTTTATTTATTTTCAATTTCTCAGATTCTTATCGAGACCCTTTCAGACTTACTTAATTTTTTCACTTCACCCTCATGCTCATTTAAGACTTCTCAAACTAGTGAAAATAGAAAATAAAAAAATAACAATTCAGATAGACTTTACTGTTTAAACGTCTAAAGTAGAATTGTAGAGTCTTGATATTCCAAGACTCTTGCTCAGACTTTTATCATACTCTCCCACTTAAATGGGAAGTCTTCATTTTCATCTGTTAAATATGTTAACAAAATTGGTTAATAATTATTATATATAAATAAAATTATATTAAAGGTATTCAAAGACACCTAGACTTTTGCGTTTTGGCTTCCACCATGGTAAAGGTTTTAACTGTTTGAGCTTCTACCATGGTGAAAGCTTAAAATGGAGAAATCTCTACAATGGTTGAACCTTAAAATGTAATGTAAGAAGCCTATGTGTTAAAAAGAAAAAGAAAACTCAAACAGAAAAAGTGTCCACCATATATGGTGAAATCTCAAACAAAAGAAATCTCCACCAAAGTACGTTGAAGCTCAAACAGATAGTCTCCACCATGGTAGAAGCTCATATTATGGAAGTCTCCATGTTAAAAAAAAGTTTTTTTTGTGTAGCAAAACTTACAAAGACTTTCACGATTTGAGCTTCCACGATGGTTGAGACTCCTGATTTTTGAGCTCGTACCATGATAGGAGCTCAAACAGAAGAATTGTCTACCATGGTAGAAACTCATACCGTGGAAGTCTCCATATATAAAAAAATAAAAATTATTTCAATTTTTATTAGTGATATTAATTAGTTTTGTGTAATTTAATGTTGAATTTTTTTTTTTGATTAGCTTAATAATCTATACTAATATATTAAAAGGTTGCGAATAATGTTTATGTGTCACGTAGAAATCTCATGTTTATACCACGTCATCTACTTACCAAAGTTATGTGATATTATTGACAACCAAAAATCAATAGAATAAGGCCCGAACACAAAAATCAATACAATAAGGTTCGAACACAAGACCTCCAATTTGGAGAATAACTCTCATTACCATTTTAACCAACCACTAATTGTTGTTCATACATGCACTTAATTTATAAATGCATGTTAACATGAAGTCTAAAACAACTACTCCCTCTGTATTTTTTTAAGGGATACACTTTCCTTTTCCGGCCGTATTTATTTAAGAGATACACTTGCCATTTTTAGTAACTTATCAACCCCACCATCTAATTAAATAATACATCTAATATACCCTATCACCCACCATCCTATTAAACAAATATTTTCATAAACCCACCCTACCCTCCACCCACCAAAATGACATGGTCCCCACATATTTAATTATTAAAATATCTATCCAACTCCACTTGCTTTATTATTTTATTTCATTCAATTATTCTTCTTAATACCCGTGCCCGGCCAAGTGTATCTCTTAAAAAAATACGGAGGGAGTAAATCTTTATGTTACCTTTTAATCTGTATTTCTTATGGACTATTGGAATAAAAATAACAATTAAAGCATTAGAAAAACCATGAACTAAACATGATATCATAAGTCTCATAAGTATCAACTATATAAATATCCTGTATACATGTAATTTGGTTTTTGTTACGTAGCAATTTGAATCACTTAGTTCCATTAGAAAATAAATTAAACGAATTGTAAGATGATCTAATTGAAAAATTACTTTACATGATAAATGACATAGTGTACATGTGTAGCTGATGAATTTAATGATTTTTTTCACTTTCATGGACTACATGTATTTTGGTCAAATATATAGATACTCCCTCCTTCCTTTAATACTCGTCACGCTTTCCTTGCAAAATTGTCCCTTAATACTCGCCCTATTTTAATAAGTGGCATACTTTTACTAATATTATATCATTTCTCTCACTTACCATGGAGGCATGGACCCACATACATTCCTACTTCCTAAAATAACATTAAAAAATTCAACACACCCCCACTCCCACGCCTTTATTTGACACATTTCCCACTAACTATCAACTACCACCTAATAAATTAATAAGTCAATTAAAATTGCCTAAAACTCTGTGTCAGTCAATCTGGGGCGAGTATTAAGGGACGGAGGGAGTATGACAAAAAATCTAAAAATTTAATTATTATAAGTAGTAACCGGGCATCGCACGGACCACACACTAGTGAAATTTTACAGTTTTACACAAATAAATAAAGAAAATTACTCACAACTTTAGTTCATTAATTGTTGGCTAACCAATGTTATTCTTAAACTACATATATAATGAAATTCATATTATTTTCAAATTGCATATATAAAGAAACTTATAACTAGTTTGAAATGAATAAAACAATCAAACTATATGCAATATTATGGGGCATTGCCCAATCCACTAACTAGTTAATCATCCAAAATCTTATTCCTAACCCAAATCAGGCACTGTTATTTTGGCCTTAATTTCAGTTATGCCAAAAAAAACTCAGAAGAACAAGGCCTAAATAATAATTATCAAATAATATATTGTGATATTTTTTTTTTTGCAGGAATGAGCCAAAGGGAAATACATCTACACTAATTTTTTAATATTCTGCAGACCAAGAATCCATGTGTCACTTATTAATTTAATTTAATTTATTTTATTGTAAAATTATCCTTATAATTATTCATCTTTTTCATTTCTCTACCTTCCCTTAAAGTTTATTTTGGTCAAATTTACCTTCTAATTCAGTTTTACTCCAAATGAAATTAATCGTAGTTTATTACTCCGTATTACAATATTTTTGTATTATCCCCTATATTTCATAGCCAATATAACCAAAATTTTAAATTAGAAACTCGTACATCACACAGGATAAAAACTAGTTATCAAAAAATATGTACATAGTATATCCAATTTATTTGGTTGTTTAGTGGTATAAGGTCCGATTTGGGTAGTCCAACCGGACCCACAACACCGGGCCACAAAATTTCTGGGTCCAAAATAAATTTTGCTAGTTGAACCTCAATAATGTTATATTTGATATATTTTCAGTTGCTTAGTTAAATCAATAAATGCACTTGTCCTAGTTGGTAGGGAGGTATGAATTTGGTAAGTGACACCCAAGTTTGATTCCTGCCCATGTACTTTTCCCTTTTTTTTTGGTATGATGAAAAGGATCACCCATTTTTATATCTATCAAACCTTTCAATTCATTTTTTTTTAAAACCAACCCACATAAATATTACAACATAACATTAACTTGGCTCTATTTTTTTTATACATAAAACAATAATAATACTATATATATATATAGTAATTTTGCATTTTACCTTAAATAACTGTTCTCAAAATTTGATAGGGCCTAATATTTGACTTTAGCACAGGGAGTCCAAATTTCCGGAGACGATCCTGAGTGGTATGCTACGATTTTAATTAATCCGCATTTGTAACAATTTCTTTTTGAGATACTACCTCTGTTTCAAAAAAATATTTACACTTACTATTTGCAAGGACTCCTGTGCAATGTTTGACTGTTAATATATCCAATTTTGTACAACAAAAATTATAAAAATTTGATACTTATAAAATACATTTTGAGACGAATATAACAAGATGTCTCATGATAATTTTTGATAGATATAATAGTGAGAATTTATGGTCAAATGTTTAATTATTATACACATTTTTCAAAACGTAAAGAACTTAATGAAACAGAGGTAATAGTAAATAAAACGTGGATAAGCATATACATTTGTTTTGTACTATAGATAATGATAACATTACCCTAAAAATACTCGGTACTAAATAATAATGAAATTAGCAAAATGTTTGGTTCAATCATATCCTTAACTTATATTCTCAACAAGTAAATCAAGTTAGAGAAACTCCAATGATGAGCTACAAGATGTTAATTGTGGCTAAGTTTGCCACATCAAATTTCTAACTACAATTGATTAAAACTACAAATTTTCACATTGGTGGGCTACAATACTTTGTAGCTACCTATAATATTTAATTTAAATAATTTATTTATTTGAGCTATATATTTATTTTGAGCTACAAAGTCCAAAATAGCTACAAGATTTTAACAATTGTTTATGTCAATGGTGTACCAATAGTGGGCTAACTGCTCACATGCTCATTTTTATTATGATCATGTCCCTTTTTTAACCATTGAAGTTGCTCTTAGGCCTTATTCTTCCCGTACTTTTAAAAACTACATTCCATATTAATTAAGTAAAATAGGTCTTAAGAAAAAAAAATGAATTTCAGTGAATAAGAATAAGTTTAAATATAACTTCCAATATGGAAATACAATTTCAATTTCATTACAAATTAGGGGTGACATGATTTTCGCCCCAACTAGGCAACTACTCCTATAATTCTACATAAGCTAAACAACATCCAAAATCTACTATACACGTGACACGTCATACGATAATTACTTTCTTAATGTAGGGAAAACATTTAAATAAAATCCAAAACAATTTAGGAAATAATAATAATATAATTTGAGTAATAAATATATTAATTAATACACGATATTAATTATCTCATCCATGATATAAAAAAGATAAGATCAACGTAACGGATACAAAACCTAATCGGATTAGCAAACACTGACCCACTAGCCGGCTTATATAAATAGAGCACCATACAATCCACAATCCTCACATCAAAGTCTCAAACCCCAAACTTCTCATACGTTATTTTTCCTCTCTATTGTATTCTCATAGACTAATTCAGAATTCAGCAATGGCAAAAACACCATCAATTGTGTCGTTCGGAGAGATGTTGATCGATTTTGTTCCGGATGAAGCCGGTGTTTCGTTGGGCGAATCTCGTGGATTCATCAAAGCTCCCGGTGGTGCACCCGCTAATGTTGCTTGTGCCATCACCAAGCTCGGTGGTACATCCGCCTTCATTGGCAAGGTAATATTCTTTTTTTTACTATTATATTCTTATTTTATTTTATATGTGCATATTTTTTTTAAACCTGATTAGCGTATAATTAATATATTAATATTCATGAAATTCTGATACATGTAAATTAGATTTGTCGATCTACTTCATACTCCAAATTGCTCACAAATAATTTTAAATCATGTTGTACGGAGTAATTTTGATGCATTATATATTTTGATTCTGTTTATTTTATGGCCAGATCTAAGAGGCTAAGAGTACAATATATGTGTAAGACCCATCGTTGTAGTGTTGCACTTGTGTATTAATTTTCGATCCTTATGATATACAAGTAGTTTTCTTATGTTTTAATTTTTGATTTCGTGACTCCTCCAATTCCCAATACTTGAACAATTTGACTTTTACATCATTCATACATTAATTTTGACCAAATTTTCTTATTAATATATAAAAATCAAATATTATTGTGTTATTTGTTGGATTGCAAATATATAAAAATCAAATATTATTATTATGTAATTTGTTGGATTTGTCTTAATGTAAATGTTTCAAATATCAATATTCTAAGAGAGTAATTCCAATGATGTATTGTGTATTGGGTCGATGACTTAGCTTGATTCGAAACATAAAGTTATCAAAGTTAATTATTTGGTACGTAGCACTTGTTTATATGTTTTCGTTTTCATCAGTTGTGTGTTGTTCATTCTTTTTAATTGGGCACTCTAAATAATTTTACATAACCACAAAATACTTACTCCCTATACTACAACTTCATATTAATTATATTCTGCCTTAATTTGCTTTTGCTTAGGTTGGGGATGATGAGTTCGGAAAGATGCTCGTAGACATACTCGAAAAGAACGGTGTAAACACCGAAGGAGTATGCTTCGACAAGGACGCAAGAACAGCCCTAGCTTTCGTAACATTAAAGCATAACGGTGAAAGAGAATTCATGTTCTACAGAAACCCTAGTGCTGACATGCTTCTCAAACCATCAGAGCTCAATCTAGATCTAATCAAACAAGCCAAAGTCTTCCACTACGGCTCAATCAGCTTAATCACCGAGCCATGCAGGTCAGCTCACATGGAAGCCATGAAAGCCGCCAAAGAAGCCGGAGTTACTCTATCATATGATCCTAATCTTCGAGTAGCACTTTGGCCTTCCCCTGAATCTGCTAGGGAAGGTATCATGAGTATTTGGAAGGAGGCTGACATCATCAAGGTCAGTGATGAAGAAGTTGAGTTTTTAACCAAAGGAGATGCTTCTAAAGAAGAAGTGGTTAAGACTTTGTGGTTTGACGGGCTTAAGCTTTTACTTGTTACTGATGGAGAGGAAGGTTGTAGATATTTTACTAAGGACTTTAAAGGTTCAATCCAAGGCTATTCTGTCAAGACTGTTGATACTACTGGAGCTGGAGATGCATTTGTTGGATCTTTCCTTTATTCTCTTGCTAAGGATTCTTCAATCTTGGAGGTAAGACTCCGTTCTATTTGACTTATTTTGAAATAAGTCAATAAGTCGAACAGAACAAAGCCTAATTACTAATTAATTATAACATATTCCCGTTCTTTTAACTTTATTAAGATTATTATTGTCCTTAATTTATACAGATTGATTAATTATGTTTTATGTATTATTGATTGAACATTTGAACAGGATGAAAGCAAGCTTAAGGAGGCGCTAACTTTGTCGAATGCTTGTGGTGCTCTGTGCACAACCGAAAAGGGTGCCATCCCTGCACTACCAAGTCTAACTGAAGCACTGGAATTGATGAACCTCGGAAACTGATCGATTGTCATACATATTACTACATACATATTTTAGCTTAATTAATATAGCCTAGTTGATGTTAAGTTTTTGGTGTAAGAATAATGAAGCACTACACCCTATTTTTAACTTCTAAGGGCTGTTTTTATCAGAATATTAAGTTTGATTACTGCGGATTCATACTATGTTGTCGAGTATATATTTGAATTGAACATACCTCATACAATTTAAAGTCGATATTAGATCAAGCTACCTTAGCTTTACAAATCTATAGGTTTCTTAGTTGTTTTTCCACAACATTATAACTTTCAATTCTTAGATGTCGCGCGCGCGCCGGCCTGTACGGGCATTTGTCATGCATCTATCGATCAAAGGTGAAAAGTAGTATATATCAATGACAAACTAAACTTATAAATTATTGCAAAGTTTTTAATTAAAAAAACAAATCTGATTTTTGCGTTTCCATCTATAACGTCTGGTTATCTATAGTACTATCTCCATTTCAAAAAGATATTTACAGTTACTATTTGCACGAACTCCAATGCAATATTAAACTATTAATATATCCAATTTCGTATGTGTAAAAATTATAAAAGTTTGATATTCTAAAAATACATGTCGAGACCAATCTAACAAAATCTTACATGTAACGTTTTGATGTATATATAATAGTGAGAATTTACGGTCAAAGTTTTTATACTTTAGACACATTTTTCAAAGCGTAAAGAACTTTCAGAAACGGAGGTTGTACATGAGTGGAATAAAATACATGGACAAGACTATAATTTTGGGACGGAGGGAGTACAACACTCGGTGTAAAAGTACACAATTTTTGTCCAAAAGTATAACATTTGGTCACTCAAAAAGACAAAAGCTCTGTCAGCAACTGAGACGCAAAATAATTACTCCGTACTAAAATACGTGATTTTTTCAAAATACTGTGCGATATCCACCATTTTGTGTAGACTAGGGTTGCAAAAATGCAAACAAGCCGAATCGCTCCGAATTTTACATTCTTTTAGTTAAGATTGATAAGGATTTTAATTGTTCGAGCAAACAAGCTTGATCAAAATTTGCGTTGTTCGAGCTTTATTTGTTAAGCATCCGATTTTTTTCGTGTTCGAAATAAACGAGCTTAGAAAAACTAACTTGATATTCTTATTTTTATAGAGTATGCTTTTGATTTAAATATTTGGTTCTTCTTGACGGCGGGTAATGGTTTTCTAGGGGCGGGGTACTTATAATAGCCATTGAGATTTAAAGAGAAGTAATAATAAAGGAATGAATTTGGAAATGGGCAAGCCAGAAATTCGCATAGTGAGAATTGGGAAACAATCAATGCAAATAAGGGTGTCAATGAGCCGAGATTCTCAATAAACTACTCGGGTTTGGGCTTGATTAAAGCTCGTTCATGTTCGCTTATTAAACTACTCGGGTTTGGGCTTGATTAAAGCTCGTTCATGTTCGCTTATTAAACTACTCGCGTTCAGGCTTGATTAAAGCTCGTTCATGTTCCCTTATTTAGTAAAATAGCCGAGCTTGAACAACTTTTGAAGCCCGTATAATAAACGAGCTTGAACATGAACATATGTATACTCGTTCATTCAAGTTCATGAACAACTCGATCATTTATTTATGTTCATGAACAAACTCGTCTATCTATGATTTGCCATACACAATTGTTTATTATACATAAAAGTCGTATTTTGACTTTTACATCTAAAAATGATTTCATAGAATAAAAATATTTTTTAATTTAAATAGCTAAATTAGTGCACATTCAGAATTATATTTTCAAATGGTTAAAGTCTAAAGTGCAAAGTTCTTTAAGAAAAAAGCTCTTTTATGAAATCGACTCGATTAATAACAAGACGTTCACGAACCATTCTTGAATACAAAATCTCTTCAATGACCCGAGGTTGAACAAATTTCGGAGCTCGATTGAAAGCTCGGGGTTGATCGAGCTCGTCTAAATTCAATGATATTGAACACGAACAAGGTAATACTCAGCTAGTCGACTCGGCTCGTAAACACCGATAGTTGCAAATCAAGGAGAATTTGGAAGTACATCAATATGAATGCATGATATTTTCTACTTAAGGGTCATCTTTTTTATCAAAACTTATATTTTATTCCATAATAAATTTATTTTTCCGATCTTGACCGAGTTATAAACGGGATTAACGAGTGATCATGAACATTAATGAGCCAAACATAATGTTGTTCGAGCCTACCTCGATCATTTACTTATCGACCTAGGAATTTTGGTCAAACTCGCTCATCATATAGTCAACGAATTCGACCTAACTTTGACCATCTTTGTTTGCGAATGTATCAGCTCATTTGCAGCTTTATGTACGTTGTAGTCGCTCGTTGGAAAGAGGGAACTGAACCGCATGGCATATTATTTTACAAAGGTCAACTAATATATAGGTACTACTCAGTACTTCACAAATTTACTTGCATGATATTTTCTCAAGTATATACTAAAAACTATTGATTATGTTTTTTACGAGACCGCAATACACGTAAAACCGTTAATGTAACTATTTGACTAAAACTATAACTCTTGATTGAAACTAATAAAACGATCTAATTTAAGAGAGTAATTAATAGTATTAGAATATAACTATATGATTAAAAAGTTTATACATAAGATCGTCTCATATAAATTTTTGCAAAGTTATTTTATTGAAAAACGTACCACCCGAGAAGAAAAAACATAGTTTATTACTACACAAATTCTTATTTACAATGGTTGTACAATAAAAATATTGTACACCGGAGTAAAAGTTGATCAAAATGCTTAAAAGTTAATGTTATATATGTAATAGTTATCTTTTTTTAGTGATAAATTTTTTCATTTTAATAAAACTCATTTCTTCAAAATCACTAATCTAATATACATATATAAAGGAGGCATATTTGCTGAAATATTAGAGCGCCACCTAGGATTACTAATAGTTTCGGCCAATGAAAAATAAGATTTCTAATTTCTTTTTGAATTAAAAATATCAAGGGACACGTAGATAATTAATTAGGTATCACGTACATATTTTAATTAATTAATTACTAATATATACAATTCCATCGAAAATCAAAAACTCTAATAATAAAAAATAATCTATTTTCACGTAGATAATTAATTAGGTGCCACGTAGATATTTTAATTAATTAATTAATTACATATATATATACAATTCCATCTAAAATCAAACACTCTAATAATTAAAAAATAAATCTAAAATAAAATGCATCCAAAATCAATAATAATCTAAAATAAACTAAATAAAATTCAATTTAAAATCAAACATTAATCCAATATTAGAGCGCCACGTAGAAAAATCTAATGGTTTCGGCCAATGAAAAATAAGATTTCAAAATTAATTTTGAATTAAAAAAGTCGGGTGTCAGGTAAAGAAATGATTAAGTGTCACGTAGATATTTTTTATTAATTAATTATCAATATTACGCATATACAATTTCATCCAAAAACAAACACTCTCATAATTAAAAAAAAATCTAAAATGGAATTCAATGCAAAATCAAAAACTAATCTAATATAATATATAAAAGTGGTACATACATAGGATTTTTATTTAAACATAACAATTTAATAAAATCCGTGCATCGCACGGGCTAAAATCTAGTAATGTATAAAATGAATCATTTAACCCGGCTAAAATCTAGTAATGTATAAAATGAATCATTTAACCCTTTAAAATGTTTATCTATCAACTTTTTTTTTTACTAATATAAAAGTTAATCAAAACTAAGTTAAAGTTACAAAGTTATCTTGGTGTACAATAAATTTATTGTACACCTTGTGCGCGCAAGAGCTTTTGTTATTACTATACAACTAAAATAAGTTACCATAAATTCAATCAACTTTAGATAACAAGTGAAAATAAAGCGAATTTATATACAAAAATATATCACGATGAAGAAGATTACAATCGTTTCAACAAGTGCATCAAGTAATTAAACCCTCGAATCAACAAAAGTGTACTACAAATAAAATTCTGATAAAAGATTGATTCAAATAACTAATTAATAAAAAAAGATAGAAAAATGTTTTATTGGATAATGGGTTTCGTATTATACAATAAATCAACTTTTACAAGTATAATTAGTTAAGTAGATATACTCCGGATAAAATATGGTATATTGATTATATTTTATCTCATCCAATTTTGGATAAAGAGATAAAATCTCACACAAAATCAAACTTCATTAAAAACCTAATCCGATTAGAATTGGATCACCTATCGACCTCTATAGGTTATTATAAATAGACCACCCTACCACAACAAATTTCTCATCCCAACTTCTTCTCTCTCACTTTCATAGTCAAATATTCGTGTAACAATATTATTATTATTCACGTACGTATACTTTTAATCTAGATATGGGGAAAACACCATCAATTGTGTCGTTCGGAGAGATGTTGATCGATTTTGTTCCCGATGAAGCCGGTGTTTCGTTGGGCGAATCACGTGGTTTCATCAAAGCTCCCGGTGGTGCACCCGCTAATGTTGCTTGCGCTATCACCAAGCTTGGAGGCACCTCCGCCTTCATTGGCAAGGTAATTAATCTCATAATATTACTCCCTCCGTCCCTTAATACTCGACCTGTTTACGAATACGCTTATCAATGCACAACTTTAAATATTAAAATCTTACGTTTGTGTATGCTTTAAACTTAATTTTATGTAACCATTTATTGATTTTGCCTTGTGCAATATTGTGTTGCTTAGGTTGGAGATGATGAGTTTGGAAAGATGCTTGTAGACATACTCAACAAGCATGGTGTAAACACCGAAGGAGTGTGTTTCGACAAGGATGCAAGAACAGCCCTAGCTTTCGTCACATTGAAGCATAACGGCGAAAGAGAATTCATGTTCTACAGAAACCCTAGTGCTGATATGCTCCTCAAATCATCAGAGCTCAATCTCGATCTGATCAACAAAGCCAAGGTCTTTCACTATGGCTCAATCAGCTTGATCACCGAGCCATGCAGGTCAGCTCATATTGCAGCCATGAAAGCCGCCAAAGAAGCCGGAGCCATTCTTTCCTATGATCCTAATCTTAGAGTAGCTCTTTGGCCTTCCCCTGAATCTGCCAGGGAAGGTATCATGAGTATTTGGAAGAAGGCTGACATCATCAAGGTTAGTTTGTGCTCATCTTAATTAATTACTCCCTCTGTTTCTTTTTGTTTGGCCGTTTTTTCACATATCACACAAAACAATTCATGTTAAAAAAGTACCCAAAAAAGTACCATTTGTGCCATCTTTTAATTTTAATTGGTCCAATTATTTCCCCTGTATGTTAAGTTAGCAATATTTGTGTATTTCCATTATTGGTTCATTTTGATAAATAAAACAATCTTAAATTGAGGTTTTACTTTTTTTTTATTATACGTTAATAAACGTGCAAAAGTCCAAACGTAACCAAAAAAAAAAGTGTACGTGCAAGTGTGCTTAATTACGTGTTTATTTGTGTCAGGTAAGTGATGAAGAGGTGGAGTTCTTGACCAAAGGAGATCCAACAAAGGACGAAGTGGTGAATACTTTGTGGTTCGATGGACTGAAGCTTCTTCTCGTCACTGATGGAGAGAAGGGTTGCAGATACTACACTAAGGTTAATTTATACACTTTACATTAAACAATTTACGATCGAATTGAATCAAAATATTAATGTTGTAATAATTCAATAAAATTGCGCGCAGAACTTCAAAGGAGCTGTTAAAGGATACTCTGTAAAAACAATCGACACGACCGGAGCTGGAGATGCATTTGTTGGCTCTTTCCTCTACTCACTTGCTAAGGATTCTGCAATTTTACAGGTACATAAAATAATTCAACTCATCATAATTTTATTTAGCTCGTTTGATTCTCTTTAATGTTGTGAATTAATTTATTTAATTTGAATGAATTGAACAGGATGAAGACAAGCTCAAGGAGGCGTTGACATTGTCCAATGCTTGTGGTGCCCTCTGCACAACTATTAAGGGTGCTATTCCTGGCCTCCCAAGTCTATCTCAAGCAATTCAGTTGATGACAAAGGGAAACTGATCAAAACCCTATCATCATAAATCCGAAATACTAGTAGTTAATAAACTAGTTTGTTTAATGAAATAAAAGGGTGTTTTCCCCTCTAGTTGTTTTTTGGTAGATTGCGGATTTATACCAAGTTGTTAAGTTTTAAAATTAAATGGAATGACTCTTTGTTATTTTCACATTCGTCATTCTTTATCCGGTTTATATTCCGAGTTTATTAATTTTGCATATTTTAGGTTCACTTTATCGTACAGTAATGCTTGGAGTCATTGTAATTCACCCATTCGAAAGGATGGTGTCAGGTAGTCCGCCTGGGTTTTCTTTCCTTATCAAAAAAAATAAAAAAAAATTGCTAACAAAATGCACAACGGACAAAGAAAGCAAACACCTTTTTCACAAGAACAAACATATTTACTTTTTTCTTTTTCCTTGAATGCATCAGGCTTAAATTCGTACACATTTATTTACTACCACTATATTATTGCAAAATTAACATTAATCATACAAAAAAAATAAAAAATTAATACATGGAATTTTTACTTGTACCCTTTTTTCCCGTGCTTCTTGACATGGTTTTGCAAGAATCCAATCCCCTTGAAAGCCTTTGAAATCTTCATCCCCATACTTAAATTCATCTTTCCAGCAGACAATTTCAAAGCTTGCAAACAACAAAACTTACCATTATCATCATAATTATCATCATCCTCTTCATTACCCATAATTAAATCCTCCATTTTTTCTTCTCCCTTCTTCCCCTTCTTAGTACTCTCTTCCACCTTATTAGTCTTAACCTTGTTTAACAACTCTGTTTCGTAAGTTTCCCATAACGAATCCATCCCTTCTTCGCCGCCGCGGCCGCCTCCACCATTAACAGATACATGATTATTGCTCCCATTATGCCTCTCTTCAAAGAGCTTACACGCTAAAGTCCTCCTCCACTCTTTCTCCTTCCTCATTGACCCAAAACTCCCCATATTGGGTTGAGCACCAAGTGTTTGTGAAAATGTCTCACTGAACTTTTTATGATCATTAACCCTTAATGACCCACTTTTGGTTGATTTAATTGCCTCGGATCCCTTTTTTGTCTCTACTTTCTTTAACCCTTCTTCTTCTTTTACCTTCTCGGGGTTTGCGCCCACTTTCTCTCTCTCCCTCTCCATAGTCAAACTTTCACATTTCCCCCCTGTTCCTTTCCCCACATTCGAACCTTTTGCCTCGAAAAATTCATCTGGGTATTCTTGAATCTTCTCAATTTCAACTGGGGTTTCTTCGATTTTCTCAATCTCAACTGGGTTTTCTTCAATTGTAGGGATTTCAAAGACAACCTTATAAACTTCAAACTCTTCAATAGGGGTTGATTTCCCACCTTCATCCTCCAAATCAGGCTGTAAATTCTCCAAAAGGGAGTTGTAAGCAGTAGTTATCAATCCTTCTTTGGAATTGATGATGGAACTGAGTGGAATGAGAGTGGTGAGGAGAGAGAGAAGGAGAAGAGAAGTGGTGAAGAACAGAGGGGAGAGAAAAGATAAGAGCTTGAAGAGGTAAGGTGAGAAAAAGATCAAATAAGAGAAATAAAGTGGATGTGATAGAATAAAAGAGCAAAAGATAGTGAAATTTGAAGATTTGTTGTTGAATTTGGTGCTTTGAAACCAAAATTCTTTCATTGTTATTGAAAATTTGGAGAAAAATATTTGGAAAAAAAGCAGAGTTGAACAATAGGGTGAAAATAAAGGGTGTTTAGATTATGTTTATGATATGATGGTTTTGGGCATTGAAAGAGAAGTAAGAATTGTGGAATGTGGCGTGAATAAAGGATGGAGAGTGGAGAGAGAGAGTGAGTGAGTGAGAAAAAAGGGAGGCAATGAAAAGTTGTTAAGTTGATGATGTTATATTTGTAATTTTGTATGGTAGCTTATAACTACCATTTTTGGACCGTTTCTATTTGTAATTATCTCATTTACTTTTCATTATCTCTTTCATTGTAGATGGAATCTTTAAAGAATTACTCCTCCTATTTCTAATATGGAGTATGAAATTAAAGGTTATTGGTAAAAGTTTACCGTCAACATAGAAATATCAATAAAAAAAACGGACGGAATATTGTTTTTTTTTTTTTTTGGTTCTACTACGAGGAGTTTCCACCGCTTTCGGCGAAAGGACTAATCTCCCGCGGGAATTTGCAGGGGTATCTCGATGGGCAGCATCCCTTCCAGACTTCCAGTTGAGGTTTTTTCCATTCCCAAGGCTCGAAGCCGAGCTCATTAACCACTCATGTCAACCTCAATTGGTTGTGTAATCGTTTATGGATATAGGATAAGTAAAAAAAACATACTCCCTCCGTCCCGGAATACTCGACCCGGTTTGACCGGCACAGAGTTCAAGAGACTTGAATTGACTTATTTAATTTAATAGGTAGTAGTTGATAGTGGGGTATTATTTTAATGTAGTTAGTGGGAAATGTGTAAAGGGGTGGGGTTGGGGGAGAGTAGGGGTTGAATTTTTAATTAGTTTTTGTATGGAGTAGGAGGTGGGTGGGATAATAGGGGGTGGAGTGAGAAATAATATAATATTGTTAGAATATTTCCATTTTTAGAAACAGGTCAAGTATTAAGGGACGGCCCGATAAGGAAAACAGGTCAAGTATTCCGGGACGGAGGGAGTACTACTGTACGTTTGTACCTATTAGTGTAAGAGTTGGCAAGGTAAAAAAGAATACAAAATGAAAGAGCTACAATGTCATCATCCTAGCTCATGGCTAATTTGCTAAGGCGATGGATCTCAATGACCAAATTTACACTAAAAATAACCTAGTACGGAGTATGGTGTAAAAAAAAAGGTCGGTATTCCGGGAAAAATGTCAAACAGACACTATATTATGGGACGGAGGGAGTATTATTTAAAGACCAATCTTAAATGGTAGATAAATGAGCTTTGGATTGACCGAAAAAATTCCGGGTCTTTTGGACTGATTACTTAAAATGTAGTAGTTCATGAGGTATCTATGTTGGACAACGTATTATGCATAACCTAAGGTATAGTCTTTAGTGCATGTCTAATCTAGCTCCCTCAAAACACAAAAATCTAGTACTACTACTAAGGAAGGGTGACATAAGGTGATATATCCTAGTACACTTGATAATAGTGCTACCACACAACTTGAACTGTATCGAGGTAATCAGATTTTGTATGCGCCAATATAGATATAAGTATTTGTAATCACATTCTTATTGGATGGTTAAGATCTTCCTAAGTACATGGATCCTTTAATTGTGGCATATAAATATAAATGTTTAATCACGAAATTCAACCATTGATTGTTTCAACGTATAAGTACAAAGACCATGTATATTCACCGGAAATTGATTTTGACATTCCTTGATGTGAGTAGATCGCATTTTCATGTGCTCTCAAAATGAGTATATTAAAACTACTATTTGGTGCACCATAATTACTTTTCATATTCACATGTATGTGTTTGGTATAGTTCCTTTATTTCTATGAGTTTATAGCAGTTTCTATTTGCACACATGTTAAGAGAGAATGTAACTGAGATTGTGGGTTTGAAATAATGAAAATAGGTGCATCTAGAAAAATCATGATGTCATTGAATTATTGAATACGTACATACACGTAGGTACTTCTATAACTAAACTATGCTTGGCCTAGTGAAAATAAGAATTATTAGAGGAAATTTGGAATCCGGCTATTACCCTTCTTCCCACTATGAAAGTGTCTAACAGTCTAAGCCACTTGTAACGTTCGAGACTCTAAGCCACATTGACTCCAAAAAAATGGTCTTGTTAGACAATTTATCTTACCCACCTGAAAAAATATAGATACTTTTCTGGAGGATAGGAAAAGGGAAAAGTAAAAATAGTTTTACTAGAAATGAAAGAAAGATGATTTGTAACCAATTTAAAGAAAAAAGGACGAAAACCTAAAACTAACCCAATAAAAAAAAAGGGAGTCCATAAGTTGAGTCTGTAGTGATAAACAAGAGATTTGATCTCAAAATCTTGATTACCATCTCAATATTTTAACCAACTAATTGAACTGGTTGACATCCTCGTACTAGATCTCAGGGTACTGAATATGATATATCATACTCAATTAGATTATGAACTTGAGCTTCGGAAATTTTGATTAATCATGTAAAAAATGAACAAGTAAATCAATAAGCAAAAGGCTTTAATAATTTGATATAAGTAGTTTGTAAGAATTAGGAGAGCTCATATTAGTAGCTTTAGATATGTAAGAAGGGCTGATTCGATATCATTTTTTATACGAAGTATTTAGTTTCAAATATGGAAAACACATAAAATTGTTTCCAGTTTTTGTTGTTAACTTTCAAAACCAACATGATCAATATAGATTTATATAGGTATAAGTATTTTTTAATTCAATCTATATCATATGAAATGAAAAATCATAAACCAAAAAATATAAACTGATAGTGATACTGACCGGACCCTAGATAGTGTAGCGTACTGGTATTTGTTGTATTTCATGAACTCTTTTAATCTAGTGATAATGTTGATGAGCAACTGAATGTTTACCCTGCGTAAAAAAAAAAGGGTATGAAGATATTTTTTTTTTTTCCAGAAAAACAAATTCATGTTATTAATAGGTCCAAAATTTAGTACAACGTGAGATAGATTATGCAACCAACAGATTTGACATCCTAGCTAGATAGCTCAATCATGGAGGTGGTTAGGTGTCTAAAGCTTTTTGTTCATTCATGTCAAAGGAATCATGTCCGATAAAATAAAAACCAAATTGTTCTACGGAGTATATTTATAGTACCACATTTATCTTGGAGGTATTTTTGGTAATGTTGATGAGTACGGACTATGGAGCTTTTTTTTTTTTTTTTTTGGTGTAAATGACTGGAGAAGTATCAAGGACAATTCAAATTAGAAATGTGAGTGAAGAGATTTAAACCTGCGCACATTCTATCAGTTACAAGTTTACCATCACTGGATCAAAATCTCGATGGTAAAGTTGATAAGTACGTGATAGTCAAAATTAGGATTATTTTGCGTTTAGGGTTGGGATCAATTTTCAATTTGAAACCCACAAAAAAAGTTCAAATTAACCATATTACTTTTTGTATAACACAAGTCACGTAATGCTTGAGTACAAATCTATGCGAAAGAGCATAATGTAAAATTAAAAACAAAATTATATATGACGATGTTATGTAGAAGACCAACTTCTTACCAAATATTTCTACTTCCTAATAAAATATTTACACATTATCATCAAATAGTTATGTCAATAATTATAATCAATTTTATAGTTATACATTTTAATCAAATAGTTACACTTTGTCACCATATAGAGTTTTTATTTTTTTAATGCTATCATCAATGGTCTTATGCGTATAACAGTCACATAGAAGACCTACCCATGTTAGTTACAACTAGAAAAATTACCAAGCTACTCTTAGTTCTTTTACTTATAGCAAGATTCTTAATAATTTCTCCTTGTTAGCTAACTATTTAGGTACACTTCTACCTATTTATAGGTAATTTGTTGAAAGCCAAAAGGAAAGTGAAGATTGATCATCACCAAAAAGGAATTGCAGAACTGAGATGACTACAAAAGTGTTTGGGGTTTCAATTGAGTAGAAGAAGGATGAAAATGATGGAAGGATTTGGTGCTAAAAAGTGTTTGGTAAAGTTGACAAGATCAGAAGAAGGTTGCACATGGAAATTCAATAATAACGGGCCTTAATGACTATGACTCTGGTGCATGCTACTTGGTATGATTAATATTGGAGAGGGAACCCTAATGTTGTTCATATTTACCGCCCTTTTAGTTGGCAAATAAGGTGGTTAAACCTCAAATTGTAAGATTTTATCTCTTCATTTTAGGTTGAGTTCAATCCCCACTGGAAAAGCTTTGGGTTGAAATGTGACGTATAGTTATAGAACTTACTATAACAAACAAAGGGTTACCGACTTTGCCGGCCTATTTCGGCCAATTTTCAAGAAAGATTCCGGGTATTCTTTAAAAATAACGTAGCTCGAGCTTTTAACATTCAAAGAAATTACTCATTTTCCTAGCGATTCTGTTAAGGCCCCTGTTTTTATTAACGGTGACATCAAGGGCATCATTAACAAAGTATGGTTACTACACGTTTGTTATGTATACAATATACAACAAGTGTAGATTGATCATTAGACGAAAATGAATGATTCACAAGTGACACAACTCACATTTCGTTACATCTAGCTATTAGCTATAAATATTTTGAAAATGTAACGGGGATCAAGTTTAAACAAAAATTTCGCATCAAGATGAATCTAATTGTTATTTTTATTTCAATAAGACGAGCAAAAAGTACAAAGCCATAAAGATAAATCTATTTATTAAGTTGAAAAATATACATAAAAAGAAACAAAATTTCTCAAAAATAAAATAAGAAGGAAAGTTAAACAAAAAGACTGATAAATTAAACACCTCAATCTAAGGCCATCGAATAATTAGTTGAATTGGGAAGTGATAATTAAAAGGGGTAAAAATAAACAAGGGTAAAAGTCCTTCACACATGAAAAAGATTCTAAGCAAAATGGCTTGAGAAAATCACCCAACCACCAGGTGACCCACTCACTTACCAGTGTAACAAGACTTGGATAACACCATCCATCATCATCTTTTTGACAAACATCATTCATCTTTTGTGGTGGATGTCGACAATAATTAAAGTTCACTACTACAGTAGTCATTTTGAAACTTTGGAAACTTCGCGTTTTCATATTTTAGACCGTGTATGGTACAACCGGTTGTACCTTACAAGATATTTTACATAACCTACTACACTGTCAAAGAAACTAAATAAGTTCATTTCTTTTTAATCATTTTCATTTTAAGCAGTAAAAAAATTGGTTATACCTCGACGTAAGATAGTCCATAAAAATTGCCTCTTACATGAATAAAATCACTTTTGAGTTTTGACAAATGAATGAAGCAGTTTTCCCCTCTTTATAAGATTTTAACCCCACCACGATTTGGTTTCGTAAAGTCGAAGGGATAATGGGAAACCAAGATGCGTTCAGTAACTTGCACCGTATTTGCACGGCATACTCTGCAGCCTGCACCCATGCAACATTGCAACCGCGTTTCATCTTTTCTCTTCAGACTCCAGCAAGGCTCAGCCTGTTACAACACAAGTTGTATTCTATAACAACTGCTACTCTTTAACCATTGCTACTTTTCCGAGGGTCGTTAATCGTTATACAATTGATGTTTTTATGGTACTTCTTCGGTCAGAATTAGTTATCACATTGTCTTAAAAAATCTCAATCTTTAATGCCTAAAAATATACAGGGCACATGATTTTGTAAAAGAACGCCTGTAAATTGCTTTTTAGATCTTCGCTTCATTCTCTCCCCAAACAAACACAGGTCTGGGGGCGGAGAGAAGAAACACCAATAAGGAATACTGTAATCAGACGGCTATTTTAGCTGTAATAGAAAGAGTGAAAGACACCACTTAGGAGTTGGAACCGTACAAAAACCAGATTTTCAAAATCAACAAATCTTCTCGAGGATTACAAGCTCAAAGGTGGCATTTACACACAAGAACTTTTGCTTATAAGTAAAAGAGTCTGGGCAACACCCCTTAATTTCGTTCTACTCCATTGCTGATTCCATTTTCAAAGTTTTAATCGCTACACAAGGAACAATTCACTATAGCTGTTACATCATGCTACCTTCGAATGATTGTCCACCAAGCTCAAAACCTACTCATTCATCACAGGCTTGTTCTCATTGGCCTTGGGTCTCTGCTGATTGGGCTTGTGCTCCTCAGTTTTCCTACAAGTCCAAGTATATTTTCCACCGTAAGAAATTTATCAAAGTAATAAAGAAACACAGATCTTAGTTAACAGTAATATTATAAAACAATATCAACTTTTTATTCAGACATCCTACAATTCCAGACAAAAAAAACATAAAAGTATTACTCCAAGTAAAAAATTACGGAGTAGTATTCAAACTTAGAATACAAAAGAAGTGGTAAAATCAGAAACACTATGCGTTGTCTGGAAATATAGAGTGAAGACTAGATTTCAGCAAATGATATCTATGCGTTGTCCCAAAGTTCTCCTACATTCCACTATTCACTATGCGTTGTCCCTTACATTTGGTAAAGATAGAACATCAGTCATAAACCAACTTTTTTATCCTATTCCACCAGCAATCAGCTATGTAGTCATCATTACCTCAAGTATAATCTAGCCAAGCCATCCTATAGTAAATAGATTGACCCTCAAATGGGAGGGAACAAGCTAGTGCCTCAGCATAAAATGCTAAAAGCAAGCATACACAAAAGGTAAGGGATCCAGGACCTCAGAGTTCACACCACATTCATCCAGGAAGAACACACCTTATTCCACCTTTTACTGAAGAGCATAAAACAAGTTGGACTTGTTCCTGTCTCTCACACAATATATAGCTTTTCACAATCCACCAATGGAGATAATGGCAAATGTGAGCAAGCATTTCTTAATAGGTATGAAGATATCTCAATAGTTTCATAAGCATTTACTGACTCACACCAAAGCCCAAACCAGGCTTCTCCCCTGCATTCAACTTTCTCCACAACAGAAATTTTGAAGGGGCCAATGGCCGCGAGGAACATATATGAGTAAGAGTACATGATATATTTGAACCCTCTTACATGCCACAGATGACATACTTTGCATAGAACTAAAAAAAAATCTCGGACTTTGAGACTCTCATAGAGTTCCCAAAGTAGAAGTATGAGAACACGTCAAGGACCAATTCTTACTCAACACACTGGCGAGCAGTACATTGCTTACAAGTGCCTAATAAGAAAAAAGGAAAAAATACTACAGAAAGGCTCAGGGTTAAAAGTTGAAAGGCAAGAAAGTAAGATCTCTTCACTGGAAGGTTCCGAACAATACTAATGTTGGCTAAACAGGAGAGCTAAGCAATACTATGCAACCGCTGGTTAGCTTTATATCCAATAACATTAGTGATTAGACATTCTAAAACGTAAAGTAGGCTTCAAGCATCATGCCCAGAGTAAAAAATGCCTGAAATAATGTCACACAATCTTGACAAGCAGCCACCTGGATTCCTTCCTAGGCCAAATTTGAGAATAATATAAACAATTGAATACAGATGATGGTCTGCCTAGTGTTGACTGGGCCGTCTTCGTTAAGATTTGTATCAACCAACACTTTGGCATTTTTAACAAGAAGAAGTTCAAGATTTGAAGAGTTGGAATGACTCGGGAATATAGAATGGTGTGATACCTTGCTTCCTTTCTGTGCAACAATGCTTTCAAAATCTAGGGAAGATCATGATAGACTCATTACTATTTCCTTCCCATTATTACCTAAAAACTACGACTCTTTCACAGCCCACAACGCAAAAGGAGAAGTATTGAATTATAAAGTATCCAGTTTATTTCTGATCTTTTTATAGGCGGTGAAATCGAAGAGTATAATTAACTACTCTCATGTCACTATAACACCTTGCATAAGATAGTTTCTACGCACTATTATTAACACAACTCTCAGCGTAACAAATGCCTCCGCATTAGTTAAATAAAATTAAAAAGCACTATTACTCTGGTCCTTCATACCAAAATCTAAACCTTAGAACACATCAGCCATACTTTTAACACAAAAGAAGCCAACAAAAGTTTTGCCCAGCCGTGAACACAATCCACCAACATACAAAATATTAAGAAAAAAATTCCAGATAAATAAACATCACCATCACCAACACCACCATTAAAACCCATACAGCATACTACAGCTTACAGGGCCCCTTCGCCCGCCTAACCGAGCCCCTAACCGACATGGGTGAAAAACCCAGCGAAAACAAGAAGTAACCATGTTTAACACCGTATCGAATCCAAACACTTCCGGCAAGCTACTAATTCCTATTTCAAGATACTTCATTAGTTCATTACCCATCCACTCAGCCACTCAGAAAGACGATTCACCCAGCATGCCTAATTTTAATGCTTGAATAGCTAATTAGTCAAACTTGACACAAGATGAACAACACATCGATTGGTTTGTTAAATTTTAACAAACTTTAAAATCACAAATAATGATTTTCTTTGTATAAAATAAACCCTAATTTTAGCATATCAATTCAATTTCTTACACATTTCAACCTACCAAAGTATCAAGCAATCATAACTTCTTCATCCAAAAAATAATCAGGGATTAAAAAATAACTAATAGATATTAAGAAGCCAAAAGAAATGCAAAATATTTGAAATGAAAAGCAAAAAGAAGCTGAAAATCAATCAGGAGAGAGAGAGGGGTACCTCTTCTCAGCAGCTCCACCCTTCTGGCTGAGGAACGAACGGAAGAGATGTGAGTTAACGTCGTAAATCATTGTGTGCGGTTTGTTAAGCTGTTCTTCGGAAACCCTAGACTGCGATTTTCTCTCTTCTCTATGAACCCAGAAAATTCGATAAATTTGCGGTAAGGATTTTGCAGGGTTGGGCGAGGAGATTTTATAGTGGTGTGTTTATTTTAGTCGGTTTAGATATTCGGGTTGGATCAATTGGTTGGCCAATTCTATCAGAGTTGGGCTTTTAACATTAGCCCAAGCCACCCAATTTTTATTTTTATTTATTGTTGTTTTAGGAATGGAAATCAGACTACAACTTGAAAGTTGAAACATACGGAGTACTTCGGATTAATCATTAACCACTGGAGTCTAGAGGTGTTCACCGGAACAAACCCGGACCAGATCGGATCGAAAATCGAAATTTTGACAATGGGTTGTTTGGTAATTGATTTTTTGTTGGCTTTTTCATTGACTTTTGTCTTTTGGCTTTTTCATGTGGTCAAACAACCAATATACAGTAGATGTTTGGTAAGTTGGCTTTTTCCTTGGCAAAAAGCCGGCTTTCCGCCAAAATCCAAAAGCTAGTAAGAGTAGCTTTTTACATTGGTTGTTGGCCTTTTCATTTTACTAAGTATATTTTATGATACAGCTAGTAGTCAACAGCCAACTTTACTGAATACATTTTTAGAAAATCTACAGTCAAACATCCAACATAAAAAGCCAACACAAACAACCAGTCAAACAAGCCAAGTAAAACAGCCACCAACCAACAGCCAATTGCCAAACAGGGGCAATGTAAAATCCGTAGACCAGATCAGATATCCTTGGACCGGACCCGGCCACACCGAAAAATACCGACCAGACCGGTTTGGATCGGTTATAGATTTATTTTTATATTTTCTACAACATACGATAAAAAATGAAAAATATAATATAGAAAACTAATTGCTTTAACTTTTGAAAAAGATAAAATTAAATATCTTATAATATAGTACTACAATATTTGCAACATATAGAAGGAGGAAGTTAACTTTTTAAATAGCTTATACTTTACGAAGTATTTTTTTAAGGAAAAACCGGTCCGGTCCTAAATCCGATTTTAAAGGAATTTGGACTAGACCGGCCAGGGACTGGAAAACAATATTTCTTGACCTGGAGAACAGACTGGTTGTCTCCGGTCCGGTCCGAGGTTGGTCCGGTCCGATCCAAACCAGTTTCTGCACACCCCTACTAACCACTGTGTAGCTCGGGCTATACTCGATTGCTACTTTAAAATAGTTAACATTAAAATTCTAGATTTTTAAAAATGTAGATTAAGTTCATAAACTACACATGCACAATTATACACTACATCATTTAAAATGACATCTAATTTTCCAATAAACCGTCTTACAATTTATTTTAATTTTCTTTCTCTTGTTGAACTAAGTGATTAAAATTAATGTAAACCGATTAGATATAACATGGTATTTTAATCTTTGATGCTTGCTAATGAGACTCAAGACAACATATCTCTTTATAATTGTCCTAATTCGTTTTTCATTTCTTTCGAATTAATTTGAAAATTTTGAAAAACGATATTACTTCAATGGAGCACACAAAAAGGTGACGGAATGAGTAATAAATAAGGGCAACGGCGCAACAGTTGAGTTAGAGGTGGGAGGCATTATCTCCACGCGCTTGTATGGCTGAACGCGCAGTGGATCATACCAAGTATTTATATAATTATATGAACTCGTCGGTGGCCGTGTTACGTTCTTCCAGGCTCCCTTGTATTATTGGGTCTTTTAATTTGTAGGAATATTACATTTTGTTTTTTATGTTCTTAGCTACCCACCCTTTACCAAACTATTGTACTATCCATTGATGTTATTGCCTTACATTAAATTTACACATTCAACATATTTATATTTGCAAATGATCACATGGTCCTTTCTTTCTATCTAATAACTAGTATTTGAGCCTCGTGCAATGCACGGGAGCATTCTTAAGGTGTTATACGAACTTTTATTGCCAACATACAATAACTTTAGGTATTATGATATAAATATATAATTAAATAGAACAACATTTATATATTTAGGATTATTAATAAATTAATCTAACAACATTTAGAAGGAACAATCAACGATAGTGATATATAATATGATGTCAATAGAAAAACAAACAGTTAATAAAATAATCATAATATATACATTGACGAAAAATCAAACTTAGCCATAAAAATAAGAAAAAGAATAGACACACAAAGTAAAACACACATTACCTCTGCAAATGGTATAATGATATAGAGTGATTGTGTAAGTGATACAACGAAAATGATTGTTAGTCAAATTATTTGTAAGAGGGTGCATGGAAGATGAGAGGTTGATGAAGAAGGTGTTTAGTTTCTTATAATTTTTTTTGAGTTAATTTTTTTTTTTTTTAAAAAAAACTATTAACTCATAAATGCTAATGTTTATTGTTATTGTTATGAAATATTAATAACAATGTAAGTTAGCTCATTGAGTTTTGATTATTTATTTTTAGTTGTGTATTTTAGGTTTTTTTTATGGGAAGTCTTTAGGATTTTCCTTCTTTTAATACAAGTACACATTGATATTGATGTCTTTTTAGTTTTCTATTTTAAGTATGAAAAAAAAGGAAAAAAATGAGAGATTAATGAGGTGAGGACACATGTCTCATTATCACCTATAGTTTTAGTTTTTAAATGCTAGGTATAGATTGGCTAACGTCATTCTTTTAATACATCCCTATTCTATAAGAAAACTAATGAGATTATTTTTGTAAATGCATTTTTGGTGTCCCTCTATAAAATAGTCTAAAATATCCTCCATAACTTCAACATTAAATTGAGTTAATTGAAAAAGATGATTGTTTTATGACATTGAATTTAATTAATTTTAAAAATCGATTATTTAATGAAAATCACAAATTAAGAAAGTCTAATGCAAATCATGGATTGAATCATGCAATCTTTAAAAAGACATAAAATGAAATGAGCCGATCATGTTTAATATTACTTAATAATTATATTGACATTAATTGTAAAATAAAATTTAAAGGCATAAAAGATAAATAGTTAATTAGTCAATCAGATTTAGACACAACAAACAAAAAGTCAAAAAAAAAATTAGAAAAAAAAAATCGTAATCAAACACTTAATCACAACCAAATATGCTCCTTAATAATCACATAATTTACAAGCTTTTCTATAAGGATTGGTGTCATATAAGTTAAGCAACGAAACCAATTAGTTAAATAGTGGAAGCAATTAGTTAAACAATGGAATTAATTAATTAAGCATTGGAACCAATTGGTTAAGCAAAGCAACCAATTAGTTAATTAAGACATCAAAGCGGTCTTTTCGGTAAGACACGCTTACACAAAAGTTGTCGCACATAATTTATTTTTCCCTTTCAAATATTTTAATATACCTCATTTTTATATTGTCGCAAATAAATCATGCATATTTTTTTAACAAAATTCAATGAAACGAATAATTTTGATGAAAATACATCACCTAATAATTATGATATCTACTTTTCTGTAGAGAAAGTTTGCGAATAATTTTTCTTACATAACATAATTTTGTGTTTTGTATCTTCACACGCATCGCTTACTTATAAAACTAGTAGTTTAAATAAGATCGTCTTATGAGTATGTAATAATTATACTAATTATTATTACACACTTTGTTATCAAATGCTTATACAAATTGAAAGTTACACTCTTATTGTGAAAGAGTAATGTTAAGTTATAGGTTTCTTACCGATGAGGTCTTGGCTTAAGGGTTAAGACTGTGGATGTAATCCCCCGTAATTTTATTATATTTTAATTATATACTTTAACGTATATTTAATATATTTAAATGTAAATTTACGAATTTTAGAAATGAATATGTAATTGAAATATAATTATGTTATTACATTTTGAATATTTTAAATGATTTACGAAATCAAATGTATTTTTGAATTTTACGTTGAAACGGATTCGAATTTTGAAATCACGTTCTATTGGAATTAGAAAGCAAATCCCGATTACTATTCCTAGCCCAATTGGGCAAAGCCCAAACCAACAAAACCCATATGACCATACTCCTTTCTCTTTTCTAATTCATGTAAAACAAAAAAAAAATAAAAAAACTAAAACCCTATTCTCTTTCTCCTTCCTCATTCACGTGAAAACCAAAAAAAAAAAAAAAAGGGAGAAAGCCCTCACGCAACTCAGCTCTCCTTCCCCCCGCTGCTCGCCGCCCAGCCGACCACCATCAACGGTAAATCCTCCTTCTCCTTCAAGCTCCTTCTCTTTCGCTCTTTCTTTCTTTTCTTTTCGTTCCTTTTTCCTCTGTTTTCGTAGCTTAGCTTGTCAATTTCGCAGCACCACCGCGCCCAGCCACCGTCGCCGTGAATTCCTGCCGCGCCCAGCCACCGTCGCCGGTGAACACCCCTGCCGTGAGCCACCGCCGTCCAGCCCTTCTCTCTCTCCTTAATCCTTGGTTATTTCTTAAACCCTAAGTAACTAATTATTTTAAATTAAAGCTTGTTAATTTAGATTATGTTCTTAAATTAAATTTGTAATTTTTATGGTAAATATGATTTTCAGATTTGATGTTGAGATTAAAAAACGAATTAATTTTCAGTTTTGATTAATTAAATATTGAGTTAGGGTTTATTCATGATGTATTAGTTTGAATTAAGTTTCTTGAATTAAAGTTAGGAGTTTTGTGATTTAAGTTATAAATTTCAGATTTTTGCAAATTATATAATAAAGTTATTAATTTTCAGATTATCAAATTACTTTGAAATATTAATTTGGATGGTTTAAAGTACGAAATTCAAGGTTTTTATGAGTTTTAATCATGATAGGTTGAGTATGGATTATTGAATTGGTTGTTTTGAGATACTAGGAACGTAGATTGACCTTGGTGAAGCTTTTCAAATGAATTAATGTTGCTGAAAATTTAGAGTACGATGTTTGCAAAGTTTTCAACGAATTTCAATCACTGGTTCAATAACTATGATGCTAGGAAATCAAATGTTTAAGTTTTGATATTGGGGAGAGCTCTAAATATGTTTAGGATGCATTTAGAATGCTTTATTATGGTTACCAATGATTAGAAATTGATTGGTATTACTCGTTGGTTGTTTTAGGCGGAGAATTCTCTTTAGGCGACTTTTGAAAGTGTTAAGGTGGCCTATCAGTTTGTTTACACAAGGTACGTACATACCTGTGTGCCTGGAATGTGTGCTAATTGTTGAAACCATGTTGAATCTTGTTGTTGAACTTGGTTATGTTAATATTATTGTGGAACTTGGTGATGTTGATATTATGGACGAACTGGGTTATATTGAATGTGCAAGTTTAATACTGTTGGACAAACTTATTGAACTTATTTTGCACTATAAGAACTGTAACATGTTAGTATGGATGTTTGATACAAACATGTTGGTTGGGAACACTAGATTATTCTATATGATTGGGTTGGATCAATTGGTTGTTGTTCCCTTTCTATCTTTTCACTACTTTATAAGGGCGGAGGACCTTGTTTAGTAGGTTGAAACTTTATGCCCATATACAGGGTTGCTCATGGTTAAAGGAAAGGTTGGGTTAAGTTGGAATGAGTCTTGATTGATGCTTTTATGATCACTTACTTAATTCCAAGATAAAAACAGTTGTGAACAAATGTGAATTGTCTGGCTTATGTAATGGTCGAGTCATAACGGAATCCCAATTTGTAAATCATGTAAAGTGAAACTGAATAGCAATAGCTTTAGACTGTGCACGTCTGAAGTGACGGACAAACAGGAGTTGGGGTTCATGGTGGTAGCCCATGGCCTTTTCTGGGACCGGATTGATCACCGTGTCCTATTTTTATTTAAACGTTCCTCGATATCGCAGGTCACTGAGGTTACGGAGTCGCGCCCGTACCTCGTCTTCCTTAGTGAAGACTTCTGGATGGTCAACTCGGTCCATTGTCTATTTCAACTAAAATAATGTTATGGTTATTAAGCCTAGCTTAGTCTAGTCAAGTATAATCGTCAATTTATTATGTTTTGTCTGTCCTTACTTATACTTAGTAGTATCATGTTAGGGTTGTTGGTTTGATAGTATCATGCTAGGATTGTTGTTGTTTTAGTATGTAGTACTCAGCTTTGCTGATTACGTGCTTTGTTTGTGTGTGTTGATCATGGCTATGCCTTATTGATCCTGTGATGACCCATCTTTGGTGAGCAGTCTCTAAGGATCAATAAGCGTTGCCCATCTACAGGTTTGAAGATGATGCATCATTGGGATCGGGATTAGAGAGCTTGTAGTTCTATTCGGTTAATTAAGTGATTTAATTTGTTAACTTGGATTTGAAATTTGTCGTACTATTCGTATTTCCTTAATTCAGTTAATTGGTTTGGACCTAATATGTAATAGCTTATTTATGAACCTAAAAGTTAGTTTATGTTTTCCGCTGCAAAATTCTGAATAAGCCGTAACGTTTTCACACGGGCGATAATACTTTGATAATTCCCTACAGTTATATTTAAAAAGGGGTTATTTTAGAAAATGGGAATTGTCGGGGTGTTACAGTGGACCTGTGTAAAATAGGTCATGTTCGATTCCCTCTACCTCATTTGTAACTTTTATTGCCCTTGTGCAGTTGTGCCACATTCATACAAAAAATTATATGGTTTGTGCTAATGTTATGACTTATGTTGGAGTAACAAATATGCTCTTATGAATATAACTCGGTCTTACACAAAACTTACTCCATTTTTAAGATCTTGTCACTAATCGAAGTATCCAATTTAAATTTATGTACTACAACGAGCTTATGTTATTACCCGTACATTGTACAAAGTGGACTTCATTATATAACTAATTGTGTCTTGCAAAAGGAAATTTGTCCTTGAGAAAATGATGATTTTTTTTGCAAGAATCACCTACCCTAAGTATTTCCAATACAATTATGATGCCCTTCTCTTGAGAGGTAAATCTAATTTGTCTCTATAAATAAATGAGAGGAGGTGCAGATTACAAGAGGAGGGGTAAACCTAATTTGTCTCAATGTATAATCGAGAGGAGATGCAGACTACAAGAAAAATCAAAGTACATAGCATTTTTAATTAAATGTCCTACATTAGCTATCCAGTCAGCTGCCATCCCTTCTCGGTAGATGTGATTAATCTCCTAGTGACTGAAATGTCGATCGAAGGAGATTGTGGATATCGTCTATGATTGTTTGGAGCTTCCACGGTGTCTTCCATTTTCCTTTTGTATTGTTGACAACCAATAAGTTATCCCCTTCCAGATGAATGTAGGTGATGCCTCCTGAATTCCTTTTTGTAGTGTTATATATTGCTTATGCTAGGTAGATCGATGAGTCGTCG
Organism: Spinacia oleracea; assembly: GCF_020520425.1. Taxonomy (NCBI): domain Eukaryota; kingdom Viridiplantae; phylum Streptophyta; class Magnoliopsida; order Caryophyllales; family Amaranthaceae; genus Spinacia; species Spinacia oleracea. Next base: position 130,150,632 of record NC_079487.1, read on the forward strand.
AGGTTGAAAGTTTTAGTTATGGTGGGTTCGCCGTTGGAGTCTCTGATGATGATCTCTGCTGACAAATAGTTGTTTTTGCGGGAGCCGTCAAAATTAAATTTATGGAAACCCATTGGAGGGGAGTCCAAGAAACTAATGTTGGAAGTGGATGAGAATTTTGGCCAGAGAATGAAAAAGTGGTGGTGGTTGGTTTGGAAAACGGGTTGTCTGTGGCTTGACAGGAGTCTACGAACATACATGCATCCCATTCATTTAATGAGAAGCAAGCACGTTGGAAAATCGTGATACGAGGGGTGAAAAAACAAAACGGGATACATTACATTTAGGGAGGGGAGAAAAAAACAAAAATCGGAATACGTTACAATTGGGGAAGAAAAAAAAACAAAGCCCAATACATTACAATTGGGGAGGGGAAAAAGACAAAGCGCAATACATTACAATTGGGGAGGGGGTGATTCAATCTTGTGACTTATTATATACAAGCCTTCAGTGCTTAACCAATAGACACGACTATAGCATAGTAATTTTATATTGGACATAGAGAAATAAACAATTACAAAGTACGATTTAAGTCAAGGCTAAGCATCTTATGAAGAGGTGTGCGTTCGGTTTGGTAATGGTTAGGGTGTAGAAAATCGGTTTGACCAAAGAAAAGGATTGGGTTGGACAAGAAACAACCATACCAATCTCCGTGTGAAAAATAACAAAAAAAGTGTGTTTGGTAAACGACTTTTTCAGTCAGTTGACAAGTTGACTTTTAAGCAAAAAAAGAAAAGTTGCTTCAAGTAGGGCTTTTGAACTTGTAAATAATACGAAGTATGTAGTATTCAACAACCAATTTTACCAAACATGTTTTTATTGTTTTAAGAAATGACAATTTTTATATCCCATAAGAAATAAAATAAAAATGTCAATACAAATAGTCACTCAAAACAACCAAGTGAACTCGCCAGTTTGACGGAAAAATGAGCAATCACTACAAAATTATGCATCAATTTGAGATGGATTTTGAGACGGATACAATAAACGTCTCAAATTTGAGACAGATTACTAAAATTTCGTGATCTAAATTAAAATTGAGATGGAATCGTATATGGAGTTTCAAAATTTTCGTCTCAAATTTGTAACGGATTTGCAAGAATTCCGTCTCGAATTTTTTTGAGACGCCCTCTATAGAGACGCCCTACTTTCGTCTCAAATCCGTCTCTAAACATCATTTTAGAGACGGATTTGGACCATATAGAGACGAAATTTCTCGTGTCTATAAAACAATTATTTTGTAGTGAATATATAAGTTGTCATTTACAAGTGATTTTCTTTTATTTTCTCCACTTTTTTTTGTTTAGAAAAAGACAATCTGTCATGTAAATTATTCCTCAAAAGTAGAATTTTTTTTTTTGACAATAACATCCACTATCTTAAATTCTTAATTAGACTTAAAAAACCTAGTTTCCATAAATAAAAGAAAAGTTTTCAACCAAAAATATAGTCTCTCACCTAAGATATTGCATTGATCATGATTAAGTGATTTGGTTAATTGCTTGTTGGAGTTAGAAAACTACAAACTCATCACCGTTTCAAATTCAAATGCATGATAAACTGAACCAAAAATTAGTATTATGTATACCACAAAATTTGCTCTATGAATCCCATCTTTCCCATTATTATTCCATGGTAGATTTGGTAAGTCCTTTAATACACAAATCTTCCAAGATAACAATAGTGAAAAAAGTGATGGGCGCAATAAATTGCATGGCAATATACCAAAAATAAACCCATTGGTCCTCAAAACCTTCCATAATGGGAATTTAAAAAGATTTCAAGGGCAAAAGCGTCATTTAAATTAAATTAGCTCAAAAATACAAAAAGATAGATTTGTAGAAGCATACGTTCTCCTTCTCCCTCCCCTAAAAATAAGAGTCCCACCTCACTCCCAATCCCACACATATTGTTTGTGTGCGCCTCCTCTTTCTCTCTCCGCCCTTTCAACCACCACCCACCACCTGCCAAACCACCACCTTTTCCCTCCCCTTGAACAGAGCATTACCCGGAAAACAAGGTGAAAATTAACAACTCTTTTGAAAGCAAAGAGGGAGGAAGGTGGTAGATTGCATGATCGACCATCAACAACTTCTTCTTTCTCTCTCTTTCTACCCTTTGCCACCTTCCATCTTTTTTTTCCCTTCCTAATTCGCTTAATTGTTCTTCGCCACCAATCTCAAATTCTCAACCCTTTCCGCAGGTATGGAGTAAATTAGTTTAATGTATATGTAATTTTCGCTCATTATAATCTCAATTGACATGTTCTTGATCATTAATGCTAAATTTTTGGTATTGTTATTGATCAAAATATCAAATTCTGCGTTAAGAATTTCGTGATTATATAGTTTTTGCATATTTTTTGAGTTCATTAGTGTATGAGTAAAAATAAATCATTGGTTTTACCAAATTGTTAAGTTGTTGTGTAATTTGATAATTTATTCTGCATTTAATTCTCTGGTGAAGATTTTGTTTATGGGGTTCTGAGATTTCTCTCTTTTTTTTTGAACTGTGCAACAAAGGTGGTAGGTTGGCTAGCTTGACTTGTGGCAGACTTAGAATAAAATCAAAAAAGGGTTCAAAGGTTATGTCTTTTTCTTTGAATACCACTTTTTGTTTTTAAGGGATGGAAGTGTTTGTTTATGGAAAAAGTCACTTTTTTTGATTTTTACCATTGCTATGAATATGATCGTACTATTACTACTATGAATATGATCATCCACTGTACTGTTTAGTTGGATTCCTAGTTTAGAAACATGTTCAATGGTTTAGTTGGATTCTTAGTTTAGAAACATTAGAAACATGTTGAATGGTTTATATGTTTGTCAGCTTTTACTCCATGTCAATGCTGATAAACTATCTGATTTCGTTACTCATTAGTCTGATTTCGCTCGAATATTACACTACAGGTTGATTTGGTTCGAATATTACACTAATACAAGTAGCTTTTACATACATATCCAAGTAATCTAGGAAGGAGGGTGATGAAAAGAAAAGGCACAGCAAAAGGATTTTGTGACAAGTCTTATAAATTTGACTGTCTTCTTCTGTTATTACTTATTGGTCCATAATATTACCTTGAATTTGACATCTAAGGTTTGAATTTGACATCTAAGGTTTAGAAGACTAGTGTTGTTAGCCGTTGAGTTAATTCACTCACTTGTTTGTATACCTTTTAGGTAAAACATGGTGAGTTTACGAAGGCGAAAGCTTTTGGGGTTTTCTACTGGTATGATTTACTGCTGCGTTATTTGATTTCTACCTTCTCATTAATATCATACACATGCAGTCAAGACTTTGCAGTTGGTTTGTGTTGTGTCACATCGCAGGTGTACAACAGAATCCTGGCAGTGTACATCCTGTTCTTTTAGATGATCTGAATTTTCCTGCTGAGGATGTAAGTATTACAAGTTCTGATTACTGCATACTCGTTAATCTGATCTCAAATGTTTTAACAAGTTGAGTTACTGCATACAGTGTAGTTGGCAACATTCTGACCAGGTGAGTGGTCCATCGGAAGAAGAAATTTGCCCGGTAAAAGTCACTGATTCGAGCCCTTCGAAAGATAAAGATGAGCATAACCAACCAAGTGTTTGTGGTTCAACTTCATCAAAAGATATGGATAGTCCGCCCATCAAAGGTTCGTATATTCTTTATCTACTATAAAATGACCTTAGCCTCAATAAATGCTAAAAATATAATGCACTGTTGTTGTAGAGCTAGAGGTGAAGCGCAGAAAGCAACACCGGAGAAGGGGAGTAAATAGTGAAGAGAATTCTGTGATGAGAGGTGTTTACTACAAGAATATGAAATGGCAAGCAGCGATAAAGGTTGACAAAAAACAAATTCATCTAGGGACTGTCAGCTCACAACAGGAAGCTGCACATTTATATGACAGGTTTGTGCATTATTTTGATAGAAATTTGAGGACGCTATAATTGCATTTTTATTATTGACTACATTAATAAGAATTGTCCAACTATATTTGCGTCAGTTGGTATCTCTCGCTTTCTTGATAAGCCCACATACAACATATGCACATACAACATATTTATAGTTGTTGTATACTGTACTAGTTTTTAGATTTCTCTACAGTTGTCTAATATTACATATTTCCAAATCACATGTCTAAGATATTTCTAGATACATCATTACTTGATTTTTTTTTTATTACATATCTAGATTTTTCTAGACTAACCCCTACTATATTTATTGACCATATAATTAACTTAATTAACTTCGAAAAGGGAATCAAATTTATGTAGGATTCTCCAGGATAATTCTACTTGAACTTATCAATGAGCTAAAGAAATGGTTTCTCTGACCTTTCTTCTCTCCGTAGGTTGATTGAGCTCGTTTTTATTAGGTTAACTATGGTTGTCCTTAACTCCCTAAGTATCATAGATAGCCCAGTAAATCTCCTACTAGGTCTCTTGGGTTTGTGTTTTAGCCTAAGCATTACAGATACTTTTCACCTGTAATGGTGCATACTGATGGACGACGAGGTTGATCTTTTGATATCACTGCTAAAGAAGCATTGTTGTTTTCCATGCAGAGCTGCATTTATGTGTGGGAGAGAGCCTAATTTCGAGCTTGAAGAGGAGGTGAAGCAACAACTTAAGAAGCTAAAATGGGACGAATTTTTGTCAATGACACGCTCTGCTATAACTAACAAAAGTAACTATCTCTTCTCCTTATTTTACCCCTTTACCCATTCTGCAACTTCTGATAATAACTTGTGTTAATTGGATGTTTCAGGAACAAGAAGAGGGCACAGCACAAGGAAAGTGGCGCCTTCGTTACATAATTCTGATGGTGAAGGTGAACAAGGAACAGAGGGTTCCTAGGCTTGAGGCTTCTGACAATGTAGATTTAGGTACATCCAGATTCGGGGAAGAGAATTCGCCGATGACCATATATTCTCTCGGTTCATCAGCTTGTGAAGGTCCTCTGTTATGGCGGATAGAACTTACATCCGCTGCCAAGCATAGCTAGAATTTACTAGTATTATACGGTTATTGACTTTTACCAGCATTATTGGTGATTCAATTGAAATGTATTTAGATCACTTCATAGATTTTTTTTTCTTTTTCCTTTTTTTTCCCGGCTGAATTAGAAAATACGAGTAAGAAAAAGGGGTTGAACGTCTAAAGTCAGCAAAAAATTAAATTAAATAAATGTAAATAATCTATAACAAGTACTGTAAGAGTATCAAAATCCCTCTCTGTTCTGTTTCAGCAAATAGAAAGTACAGTAGGAAAAGCAGACTGCAACAATGTCAATCACCCAATTAAGGGAACTACAGATGAACAGACCAACACTAACCAGTGACAGTTGCATTCTTCTTTTCAGTTGTCATTAACTTTCAGCTTCGAGATACGGAGTAGTACTTCTATCAACGTCTTCAACGAAGCAAGAGAAAACAATCAACTTACTCAATACTCAGTAATTACAGAGTTAGAGTCACTAACTCACTACACACTATCTGTCTTAAAATAGTGATTAGTGCCATGTTAGAATGTTGTATGTGACATTCTAGCTGAATGTACCCTTCCGCTTGTGTTTGAAGAAGATTCTTTCGAACAAATCAAACAGGAAGAGGCGGAAAATTGAATCAAGTCAAAAGCTTGGTTACCATAATTGAAGTATTCATGCAGCTAAAAATGCAAACATTCTGCACATTAGCACAGGCATGATTGTCTTGTCTTCGATCAAGTACCATTGTAGATTACTTCTATTTCACAAACGGTATGCCTGAAGGTACCCTCTGTGCATAACGTCCATATTCATTACCAAAAAAGCGCCTCAAGTAATTCTCTTCATATGGTATCCGTCCAGCAAAGAAACGCCAAACTACTAAGGCAAATGCAACTGTTGATATGGGGTTGATGAGAATAATCTGAGTACCCACTGACCAAATAAGAAAGCCACAATATCCAGGATGCCGGACAAAACTATAGATACCATCGGTTACCAGATTATGATGCTCTTCATGGTGTATTTTAATGAGATGTGTGAAGGCCCTTCCAGCTGTCAGGATCGCCATTTTTCGTATAATTTCGCCAATCAAAACCAATGCGAGACCCAAATTGCTTAACCATGAATACTCCTTTAACCCAGGAAAGAATAAATATTCGACCAAGTATTCCAGCAGCGAGAAAAGCATGGCAAGTACATAGTGCTTGCTTATCAAGAGAGAATTGAGGGTCACATTCTTTTTCCCATGAATAGTGACGGCTAGAAAATATTCAGAAGTGTGAAAGAAGCAGATAGCTAAAAACATTTCTGATAACTGCCTGCCAGCAGTATTGTAGAACATATCCATGATTGGCATCCTGTAAAGCAAGCTAACGTGTAGAAGTGACAATCTTCAATTGTAAAAGTGATTCAATTCTCTCTGATCATAGAACCATAACATTACTTCAATTCCTGGTTCAAATCTGTCAATGAGCAGAAATAAACGTCAGAAACCAGATTTGGGAAAAAAGTAATATAGGGAATTCAGAAGGCAGTTTAATACTTGTGAAATTTTAAAACAGGAAAAGCATCAAAGATAATATACTCCCTATGCTTGAATTTCTGGATAAAATTTTAGCTGAGTCCAACACACTTTCAAAATGTGCTATCCTAACCCCAACACCCATACTTGATTGCACTGCTATCCATTATTCACATAAGTTAAAGTACATGATCAGGTCAGCCAAGTTGCTTGGTGAAATAGGATACACTTGATAGTTGTGTCTAACATCATCATTCATATGACAACATTGTCCTAACACCACCAAAGAGGCCTTCATCAATGGCATGGTGTTTCATAGGTGTGTGTAATCAGTTTCTATTCAGTGAAAAACAAAAAAATCATACCAGGATTAGTATTACGAGTTTATGACAGTGTTTTCTTCATCCAAAAACCAAACACCAAAGGTAAATGAGCATAGATGAGCGAGATAGGCAATGTTGAATGCAACAGTCCAATGCAATATTTTAAGCTGCCTTTGGTTTTTGACTTTTTTCTTTCTGCTATGAAACTGCAAAAAGGCTTAACCATTCATTTTATTTTACTGTGGATAGCGAAAAGTATCAATTTAGCTTGCATGGAAAAGTGAACATATGGACTAAAGTACCATTACTAAAGGTAAGATAGCATCCAACAAATATGTACGAAGTATAACCCAGATTGAGATATTGAGTGAATAGGTAACCAATAAACTACTCAACACAGACCAATCAACTTAAACCTCATGCAAGACGGCAACACTTCAAGATTCACAAACGTCTTAAGGTTTTAGCTTGTGCAACAGATATACCCTTTCCGGAAACCACCCACTACAGGGAACAAAGACATCAGACTATAACACATTCTAATTCATTAAGCAGGAAATGTAAACTTTTCAGACAATGCACCTTTTTATTTCAGATAAATATAGACCTTGCCTGGCTAAAGCTTAATGAGAAAAACATGAAATCTGCAAAACAATCACACTGTGAACTGTGATGGGATGAAACCTAAAGATCCTGAATTGAAACGAAGAAAGAGGTGGAGACCCTTGAAGTTATCATGCTTTTCTAGTTTTCAAAGTTAACCCTCTCGAATCAGAAAGACATTTAAATTCCGTAAAGAGATCGACCAACTACAGGGGATTGCTATTTTCTGCAGATGTTTATATTTTACACTGAATTTTGATGTACCAAAATGAGAAGAAAGAAAAGAATTGAAACATCTATCTCATGTGACAATGAGGCTAGAAACTAAAGGGTTGGTTAGATACAGAGGCAGAGACAAGATTCAAGGTAGTCTGCTTCCACAATCTGAAAAATGCCTCCAGGAATACTAGTTAGGGGCATTAGCTGCTTTGCTTCTCTCGACCAAAGCACTTGAAGCTCCTCTCTCCATCCAGAATTTAGTAGTCATGGTATAACGGTAATCAGTACTTTGTTGGATGTCAGGAAAAAGTTTGTTATTTTACCAAATATTGTATTGGCTTATGGTCTCACAGTCGGATTTCCTAATGGGTCACTACTTAAGTTAAGTGACTGGAAGTAGACAAGTCTTTTGTAAAATCATGTCATATCCTTGATCATGACTCGTGCGGGATTGGGACAATGTGACAGCTAATTCCGATGGAGAGGGTATTAATTACTTAGTAGTTAGGATAGTAAGAGAACTTCACACCTAGACAAAAAGATTGGCATTTCGTGCCTCTATCAGTAACATTAAATTATACATCCACTCATATCAAAACTTTATCAATGACATCCAAAACTCAATCATCCCACTTTGGATAGTAGGGGAGCCAAGTTGCTTGGTGAAATAGGATACACTTGATAGTTGTGTCTAACATCATCATTCATTAGACAACATTATCCTAACACCACCAAAGAGGCCTTCGTCCATGGCATGGTGTTTCATAGGTGTGTTTAATCAGTTTCTATTCAGTGAAAGCAATTTCACATACCAGGATTAGTATTACGACAGTGTTTTCGTCAGCCAAAAACCAAAGAAACCAAGGTAAATGAGCATAGATGAGCGAGATCGGCAATGTTGAATGCAACACTTAATCCAGTCCAATGTAATGCAACACTTAATCCAGTCCAATGTAATATTTTTAGCTGCCTTTGGTTTCTTTTTCTTCTACAAAACTGCAAAAATAAGGCTTAACCATTCATTTTATTTAACTGTGGATAGCGGAGAGTATTTCATTTTAGTTTGCATTGAAAAGTGAACATATGGACTAAAAACGCCATTAAAAATGTAAGATAGCATCCAACAAATACGTATCACCCAGATTGAGAGATTCACTGAAATAGGCAACCAGTAAACTACTCAACACAGACCAATCAACTTAAACCTCAGGGCTCAGGCAACATGGCAACACTTCAAGATTCACAAACATCTTACTAAAGATTATAGCTTGTGCAATAGAAATCTCCTTTCCGAAAACCACCCACTAGAGGGAAAATACATCAGACTATATACAGTCTAATTTATTAAGCAGGAAATTTAGACTTTTCAGACAATGAACCTTTTTAGTTGCCTGGCTAAAGCTTAATGCCTGAATGATAAACCATGAAATCTGCAAAATAATCCCAATATGAATTGTGATGGGATGAAACCTAAAAGTCCTGAATTGCTACGAAGAAAGAGGTCGAGGACAACCTTGAAGTTATCATGCTTTTCTAGTTTTCAAAGTTAACCCTCGGGAGTCAGAAACACATTTAAACTCCCTAAAGAGATCGACCAACTATAGGGGATTGCTATTTTCTGCAGGTGTTTACATTTATATTGAATTTTGATGTACCTGAGAAGAAAGAAAAGAATTGAAACATCTATCTCATGTGAAAATGAGGCGAGAAACTAAAGGATTGGTAAATACAGAGACGGAGACAAGATTCAAGGTAATCTACTTCAATAATGTGACAACTAATTCCGATGGAGGGGGATTTAATTACCTTGGATACTAAGAGAGCTTCACCGCTAGACAAAAAGATTGGCCTTTATCAGCAAAAATAATCATACATCCACACATCAAAATTTTATCAATGACATCCAAAACTCAATCATCCCATTATGGACAATAGGAGAGCCTTTTTACTGATCAGCCGTTCAAGATTGCCAATGGGTTACGGAAATTTTCATCAAAAACACTACAAGATATATAAGTTATAACTGACCCCAATTATACTATTCAATCACAAAAACAGTGTTTAAGGGTTTCCAGCAATTTCTGCAAAACAAAATTCCTCTGAAATGTTCGATGTAGCTCGAAAACTATCCCATTTAATAATTGCATCCGGAACTTAAATTCCATTGCACTCCTCTATTCTATGTCTTAGGCTCTTTGCTCAGGGAATCAAACATCTCCTTCATCCCCAACCATAAAAGGACCAGTATACCATATACGCTATAAAGCAAAACAAAGGTAACTCACTCTCCTTAATTCAACTCTTTGGTTTTCTGATGAATTGTCCAAAATGCAAATTAACCACATAAAGCTCTCGGTAGAGAGGAATAAAGGGCAACAAATTCCAATCATTATTTTACAATTCCAGTATCACAATTAGGCAAACTAAAAATTAATCACAGCAAGAAGAGGGCAAATAACCCTAAAGGTTGAATCATGAAGGACAGATCATAGGTAAAATCCAAATAACGAGAACAGATTTAGGATCATCTTAAATTAGCTGAAGGAAAGAAATATTGCGGAAAGTAAAAGGTAAAATAAATTTAATTTCTCATAATCAAAGCTTAGAAAGAGGGAAGAACGAAGGAACAAACCTGGAAAAAGGGGAGTTGAGTGCGTTAGTTGTTGAAGCTAGAAGTGCAAGCCTATACAAGGATGACCATGGCCGTGAGATTTGTGATTTTGCCCCTCTTGATCTATTCCAAAGTAAGAAAAAAGAGACTTTTTGGGTACAAACTAAAGTTATATTGTTCCTAAATCCAGGACAACATAACAAAATAACCTAAATCCAGTAAGTATTTTTTAATTGCCTTTTCTAAAGTTAAATCCTAGTCAAATAGAGCAACTAAAATGAGACTGAGAAAGTAAGTTAAAATTTTCATTATACATACTAATAAATTTTACATGTTGTGCGGTTACGGTAATTAAAGCCTACAAAGTTTTTTTTTTCTTCACTAAATTGATGAACTAGCACATGCAAAGAGAGGTACCTAATACGATAACGGTAAAAGGTCCCAGTCAACTTCAAGTTCTTTAGATGCTTATTTCTATATCTCTAAAACCCCACCGTCATAGACAAGTGCTTAAGTAATGCATTATCAAAAGAAATTCTATCTCGTTTTCATAATAGAGGCATGTTTTATTTTCAAAACAAATAACATCAAAAAAAGGAGATGAATATTACACCCACAACAAATCGTAATATTTAGCTACTAATGGTGTCTTAACCTAATGGTACCGAATATCAGTGGCGGAGCCAAGTAGGTGCAACCCCCACAGGGAAGGGGGGAACATATAGATGAGAGCTAAGAGACCAGTTATTTTGTAAAACCGATCTCTTAGGTTATACTAAAAATAAAAAAACCTAAGAGACCAGTCTTTAGAAATCACTGGTCTCTTAAAGTTTTGAATTTATTTACCATTTCCCTTAGATTAAGTTGTTCTTTTCACCACATATATGAAACCCGTAGAGAATATTCTTATAATTTTGTACGTATTTGATTGTAATATGAATATTAATTCATTTTGGGACGATACATTTTTTTTAGTAATATATTGTGTGTTGTGGAAAATCACCAGACACAACACACTAAAAATCTTAGGAGCACAACTGCCAACACCCCGAAAAAAAAATCCTGGCTCCACCACTGGTACCGATGACCAATATACAATAGATTACTGTGCCATCTCCTATTTGTAACTTCACTTGTACTCGTTCACACCCAAAAAATAATTGTAGTACGTAATTAGGTTTTAGAAAGAGGAGATACAACGCTATTACGTTTGCTAGGAAAACAAATAAACAAGAAACCACAAACAACACCAACTCCAATAGGAAACATAACAAGTCTCTCCTTGGTTTCTTGAGATGGCAATGGAAACAAACATTTAACAACGTTTTGATCCAAAAAAGCAACCGCCATAAACACCAACACCCCCATCAACGCATGAAGGAAGTCAATAACCCCGATTCGATACTTGGCAGCTTCTTCAGGGCTAAGTTTTACAGAACCATCAACAATCCATATCCCTCGAAACGTTGCAATCCCGTATCGAACTTTACCTCTTTCGTCTCTAATACTATCTGTGAAACACATGAGAATGCATGATAAACTAACGAATGTTATGAGGCATAATGTGATGAGTTGTGCTTGGAATGTTACACATTGGCCCTGGTTTGTTAGAATGGGTGAAAACATCTCAAATATTAGGACTGAACCTGAGGGAAGGAGGCTTGATAAATGGGATGTGCCTTTGAATGTTTTTCTTATGGCCTTTTGGGTTCGAGTTTTCGGTTGTTTTCTAGGTTGTTGTTGTTCGTTTTCTATAAGAGGTTGTGTTTGTTGTTCTTCAATATCTTCACTTTCAATCTTGATATCCATGGTGAAAACGTACCGATGAAAAAAATATGGATTAAAGAAGAAAATGGGGGCCGGGGTACGAGGCTTAGTATAGGATTAGAAAGGTGATTAATTTTCTGTTTTGTTAGTTCCATTAATATTGCTCAAATTAATAATAACAACATTAAATGATAGAATAATGCTCAAATTAGTAACTCCTTACCATAAAACGAAAAACAGAAATGATGTTAAAGTTTTTTGTTAAGAGTTTAAGCTGTCAATCTATTTATGAAGCGATTGATTGTAAAATGAGGCCGTTTATTTCACCAAGCTAGTATTTATTTCAAAACTAGTCCATATAAAAAAAAACCGGTACATGAGTAACAACTACCGATAAGTATTTTCAATACAGTTTTTGTAGCTGTATTTTCTATAAATGTGTTAAAGTTATCACTAGAATAGCATGCATCTGACAGCCTAATAAACCAGACAAAAAAATATTGTAACGCCGAAGCGGGTGGGTCTTGACCCGAAGTTTGACCCGATCCGATATAATGGACAAGTTTTTATGCCCTCGACCCGGCCCGCCCCGCCTTTTGATCAGGTCTACAATTTTTGGACTCTATTTGTAAGTTGAATAAAACAATATGGTCTAATGGGATAAGCGCTAGTTCAATATGAAAAAGTCAGGATGCATTTTCTTCAACCGGAACATCAACGCTCCCTTGAGATTTGGATTATTAAGGCTCTGTTTGGCAACACTAGCTGATATTCAGCTGAAACTGATAAGGTAACTGAAACTGATAAGATAGTACCTGAAACTGATAAGGTGCTGAAACTGATAAGGTAGCTATCTATATTGCCTGTTTGGTAGAACTAGTTTTTAAAGTACCTGAAATTTTAGTAGTTTAATTGATATTTGATATATTTTGAAATCCATAATTATTTTCTTTGTAACAATAATTACAAATAAATAAGTACACCGTTTATATTTTTTTTTTATAATGATAGTTGATATTATACCGATCTACCATCTACGAGTCATAAAATAAATCAAAAAACCCTTATAACTCTGGCTTTTTTATAGTATTAATACTCCATTGTAATTCACCATCAATTATATCATGGGTTATGCTCATTTCTTAAAACTTTTCCTTCAACAATAAAACAAAAAATGTAAATAAAAATTGAAAAATAGACCAAACAAATAACAATTAATAAGAGTCAAAGAAATGAGTACAAAAATTAGGTAGGATACATTTGCAAGCTCGCTGGTAATTGGGCAACAATCCTACGAAACATCACAAAATCAAATTTCCGTATGTTGATTTCCGAGAAAATAGAAGCACAAATAATTTCAGCTAACTGATTCCCAGACGTTATTATGAATAACGTTTCAGTTTCAGTCATTTTTACCACCTTAAATCTTATTTCAGCTCCATGCCAAACACTCCTAATTATTTAAGTCAACTTAAATGATTAGCACCTACTCATTTAAGGTGACTGAAAGTGGTTGCCAAACAGAGCCTAAATACTAGTGTAATTTTATTGTTGCATATGAAGTAAGTATCTAAGAGAAACTCCTTACACTTGATAGTTTATATGGGACGGCAAACTGAGCAGCACATCTGGTGTTCAGTGTGAATCAAAATCAATTATGGATCTAACAAGTTTAGAACTTTAGGTGTTAGGTAATTAACAAAAAAGAGATTTCCTAGTCAACCGTAGAGAACAGTTAAAAGGAAATTTACAGAGCATGACAAGCTTCTTCAAATTTGATAGATGTGCTATAGTTCATGAAACACGGCCGGAATGTTAAAATTACATATCCAGGATAATATTCATAGTCGAGTACCATATCATAACAATCGTCACAACCTTAACCACCTACTCTACAAGAGATGAACGTTCTTCATTTCGTCTCCCACTCCCTCCATAAGCTTGATCAGCTAGTATCAGACTTGTCAAGAGCTGCATAAAACAATCCAGGTCAGATAGCTTGAGCAACAAGAAGAGGGTAATTACTAGTTAGTTAGTGTATAAATAGAAGTTCAGGGCATGTTGATCATTCTGTTATTTCATTAACTTTCTCTACCTAAGTTGTATTCCACCGTTCATGATTTAATTCCATCAACTAATACAACTACTATCGGTTTTGATCTAATTGTGCTTACTTAAATCAGTGATTAAGCAAGATACAGATCCAATCTATTACATAATACCCGGTGATGACTGGGGGAAGAAAAATAATGGCATCATAGAGCCACCATATCCATTATCAACATCCTAAGACTTGCATCAATAAAGTGAAGACAAAGTCATCTCAGGTAATGGAAAAATGATACGGGGTATTGTTTCTCAAACACAGCAAAGTCTAAACTCTCAAGTCTATGTTTGCTTTCTTGAAGAAGGATTAAGAAGAATATTTGATGGCTTCACTAATTATATGAGATAAGTTTCCAGTTTACAAAGTTTACACTTTACACTACTCTAGCGTCGAACAAGTTGTAGCTCATACCAGAGACAACTCAGGATAAGATGAGCTCTTATACAACAAAATACGAATAGACCACTTAGCAGGGCCAATTGTACAGATAAACTAAAAAGAGGTGTTCTCTATAGGTCCAAGACAATAATTATGATCCACCGTTTACTATTGATAAAGCCTAGATGAGGACTTGTGGCCATTCTCCGTTAACAATGTAGAAAAGACCACTAGCACGGGGAATTATTTGATGGGTGGTACTGATCTAGAAAGCATTGATTAAAAATTAAGACCACCTCATTATACTCAATTTGGTTTCTTTGTGCTTTACATCTGCATATCAACAAACCCTAAAATGCACATGGTATGCAGAAATATGCATGAATGTGATCCAAGTGCATGTGTATAAATGCGTGAGTGAGCAAGGAGAAAGAAGGAAAGTACTGTTGTAGTTCAGGAGCTTCTCAATCAAGTCAACATGGGTCATAAGCATCCTCCTGCAGCAATAGCGGACCAGCCCCAATGCATCGAGGGCATCCCTGTGCAAAACCATTACATGTCAGCAAACTCTGTTATTTGAAACTAGTACTATGAACTAAGGCTAAAGAGATCCACCCTCTATCATTAAATCTAAAAGACCACATAGAGCACATATCAACAACCACATCTCTAAGCTCACAAACAAGGCACTGAATTAGCCTAGAAATGAATGCACTTTCTTCATTATATTCTCCAAGACATAGACGCAACAGAGAACTTCTTTGGGCCAATGCATAGAAAAAGTTCAAGGCCCATCAAGGTAATTTGGAGTTCTCAGTGCACTTGACAGTGAAAATTGTTAAAAACTGTTGTTAATCGCCTCTTTGAAATCGCTTCGCCTAGACCCATGGCCCCTGACGCCTTGCGTGTACAAGATTTTAGACACTGCTTTGGCCTGCTCTTATTTTTCATGGCTTATTAATAGAAAACAGAGCACTCCTATAAGCTACTTAGTAGATGAACCCTCGCTTGGTAAACCCACAAGACTACATTAAACCAACAACTACCTTTTCTACCTCACTGTCTCTCCAAAACACACATGCACGCGCACAACAGGAAAAAAAAAAACTCTGACCGAAATCTGGGGAAGAATGAAATGAAAGCGGTATATTCATAAAGCACTCAGACAATTCCGGAATGAAAATGGAAGCATCATAGTTGAACATTATCTTATCAAATGCAAACAGAAGTCTTGTCTTGGTTATTCATTTATTCTACTTCAAATCTAATTCCTTAAAGTACTAGACTCTTGTCCCTGATTTCTGCACTCAGCTTTAATTCAGTAATAAAGCCTGAATCTGCTTCAGTAAACCATATTTTCATTAGGTTCTTCTGCCAATTAATTTGATCATTAAAAACATTTAAAACTTAGTTGCACTGCAAAATCCGATTTGAATTTGGGAGCCAAAGAGTTGATTTCTACTCTAGTTGGACTGGAAATTCCAACTCCCCAGAAAACAGCAAAGCATAAATTAGTAAATTACAGTACTTTCACACAAATAACCTCCAACAACACAAAACCACAAATCTCAAGCAAAAAAAAAAATCCAACATATACTATTATACTGAATTTTAGTACGAATAGATGTATTAAAATAGTGGGAAGGGGAAGAAATGAAGTACCCTTCAGTGTAATCAGCTTGAAGAAGATCAAGGTAAGTGTCCCATTTGTTTCCGATAACCTGAACAAATTCAACAAACAAAATTAATCAAAAAGTTGAATCAATTAGGGTTTTACCAAAAACCCTAACGCAATTACTGGTCAGCAGATAAAACCTTAGAAAAGAGTTGGAGAACAACGCGCAAACACAAGAGAGAGAAAGATTACCTTGCCGCAGGTGAAGCAACGAACTGGAATAATCATGGTGGTTTGTGTTGCCTCTTTTTCTCCTGTGGCTTTGCTTCTCCTTCTCCAAAGTTGTGTGTCAAATTGCCAAGGCAACAATCTGCGGCTCCCACGGTTATAAACGGGAGGAAAGTCTTTGCCAAAGTGGCTTGCGTTCAAAACCCAATATTTTCTTTGTCCCTATTTGCTTGTGGCCTATTCTATTAGTCCGTCTCTTAAAAATTGTTCTATTTCATATATAATAACATATCACCACCATTTAACCCACTTACATAAACTCATAAAAGTAAAAAAGATAAAGATGTACAATATTTTGGCCAAATTTTTAATAAAACACATTTTGCTTATGGGGCAAACAATTAGAGACAGAGAGAGTATAACTTGGTACAAATAAAGAGTACTCCGTTATATCACTACCAATGAAACGACTCATGTTGAGAGTTACTTGTGTCCAATTGATCACGAATCATTACATTTAGATAACCTTTATAAACGGTGTTACTAATTTTATTTTATTTTAGTTTTTACACATTGAGAAACATATGAGAAAGAATAGATTGTAATGACCTATATGAAGTATGATTTTTGAAATATATTTTAGGATTCTTTTGATAATTATTATCTCAAAAAGTTTCAAGTTTTTGTAATTATCACCTTATAAGTTTTTTTTTTCAAAAATACCACCACAAATTTACAGATGCTTCAAATCATCACCTGTGAATCTATCAAGTATTCCGTTCATGGAACCCACTCCAACGGCTTTTCTAATTTATAGATGTTCAAATTCATTTTACCATTTTTTTAAAGTAAAGTTAACATGTATTGGCTGAAGAAGAGCCACCTTTTAATAGAAATAAATAAAGTTTTACTTTTGTTACATAAAGTTTAACAATTCCACTTGCATGGACCAGGTCCACGTTACTATTAGTGTGGACCAGGATATTTTAGGTATTTTACAGCTTTTAAAGATGACATGGACAAGCAATGTGAACCAAAAAATTCGCGGCCTATATAGTAACTCTTACGTTTATATAGTTTACTTATATGCAATATAGTTACTCTACTAGTCATACAGTAAATTTTAACAATATAATTATTAATATATGCGACATAGTTACTGCAAAGATCATATAGTAATTGTTAAGTTGATATAGTTGTACTTGTATGTAGTATAATTACTCTAATAGTCATACAATAACTTTTTGATGTCATTTTGATAAGAATTCAATTACTTAATAATGTATACACAAAGATATTGACTGCTTTATATCATATAGTAAATATTTATCGTACAGAAATAGTTACTCTTCTATATCATATAGTAACTCTTTCTATTCTATAGTTACTATTAACTCTTTCAAAAATATAGTAGCACGTCCTCTCCTTCCACGCCCGGGTCCTCTCCTTCCTTTACCACGTCCTTGGTTTTCATTGTTGTCAGAATTTTCTTCTTCTTCTTCGATCCTGCTTTTGTTTTCCTTGCAGAAGTTATTCTTTGCACGAATTCAATTCTAGATGATCATCTTTGTATTTCTGAATTAATAGATATATAAACTAAGTTAATAATTTAACATTTAAGTGTGAAAAAATGACATAGTAACTATGTAAAACATATAGTTTCTATTATGCATCTTACAGTAACTCTTAGAATTAATGATGGTAAGATATTCGCAGAAATGCAAATATAGTTATTGTACGTTGTAGTCATATAGTTACTGTCATAATAATATAGTCACTCTTATTACTAATAACATAGAGACAAAAAAAAAACATAAAAAGAACAAAATGATAACATAGTAACTATTAAAAATATATAGTTACTATTATACATGATATAGTATCTCTTAATATTAATGATAGTCATATATGAGCAGGGTTGCAGATATAGTTATTGTTATGATCATATAGTTATTGTGAGCATAACATAGTAACTCTTATACTAATAACATAGAGGAAAACAAACAACATAAAAATAACATTATAATATACATAAAAAACTATACCAAACATATAGTTACTATAATACAAGATATAGTACCTATAAATATCATTGATGGTCACTTAGTCACAAAGTTGTAGACATAGGTGGTGTGATAATAATATAGTAACTCGATCCATAATATAGTAACTACATCACTAAAAATGTAGAATAAACATAAAAAACATGCACATAACATAATAAACTGACATAGTACCTATTTCAAACATATAATAACTACATAAATCATACAATAACTATTGAAGAAAATAAACATATGGTAACAAATCATGATAAAATAAACATAATACATATTTCAAACATATAATTACTATATAAATAATATAGTAACTATTGAAGAAAATAAACATATGGTAACAAATCATGATAAAATAAACATAGTACCTATTTCAAATATATAGTAACTGTATAAACCATATAGTGACTATTATTATAATATAGTAACTATATATTGTACACATATAGTAACCATTATAATCATATAGTAACTATATCTATGAAGCGGACAAAAACATACTCTAAATAACATAGTACATAATGTAATCGTATAGTAACTTTTATTTATCAAAAAGTCACTATAAACTGTTCATAACATAATAACTATCTTAAACACATAGTTACTGTTTTAAACTTATAATAACTTTCTAAAAAATATAGTAACTATTTTAAACACATATATAGTTATTATTTTAAAGTTATAGTAACTTTTAAAAAAAATATAGTTACTATAAAAACTACTACTAACATAAACACAACGAACATTCCAGTGACTATTAAAAACACTATTTCGCAACATAAATTAAAGGTGACTATATCATTTATATACTAACTATGTGAAACACTAACCCTAATTTCAACAAAACAACAAACATTTCAAATCACTCAACAAAATAATAACTATTGTACACATATAGTAACTATTTTACACATATAGTAACCATTAAAATAATATAGTAACTATTATACACATATAGTAACCATTAAAATTACATAGTACCTCTTTAATCCATATAGTTATTGTATTACTCATATAGTTACTATTTAAAATCGTGAAGTCACTGATCGAATTCGCGAAGTGAAAACGATATTTCGGTAAACACAAACATTAATTTCTCCAAAACAACAAATATTTTCAATTTTAAATAAAAATAGACTTAAAATTCTTTAAAAAAACAACAAACCGAGATGCGATCTCTAAAAATTCTTGCGAAGATTTGTAGACGAGCGCAAATTCTTCGATTCGATTTCGGCAACGACGAACCTCCTTCTTGATCTACTACTTCCTCCAATTTTTCCTCATCTAATAGATCTAATTATAAGAATTATAAGATAATTACGAAGAAAATCGAACAAAACCTAGAAATTTGGGCTAAATTTTGAAAAGTATAGAGAGAAAATGAAGAGAGATAAATGAAAGAGAAATGAACAGAATGTAGATCTGAAATTTTGAAAAATAAAAAAGTTTAAAACGTATATAAACTAGACTAGCACAAATCGCATTGAAACTCTACAAAACACATAGTAACTCTTTAAAACACATAGTTACTGTAATACGCATATAGTTACTATTTAAAATCACAAAATAACTGTCACATGACAGTTACACATATTGCCCATACAAATTACTTTGTTGCCCTGGTCCACGCTAAGTTAGCGTGGACCAGGTTTATATTAGTGTAAATAAAAGTTTAATATGTTGTGATTTTATGGTAAATGTTGGACTTAATATTTGTTGAATTCTAAGAGCCTTTACAATCTCGCATATCGATATAGTTTTAAACAAGCAGCAAGATTTCAGGGTTAGCTACTTCGATTCTGCCATAGGGAAATTTGAAAGAGAGGCAACCAAAAACGAACGAGGCAAATATTCACAAAATTTCTATACACATTAGTGCACACTGCAACAAGGCCTAACCATGCACCCCATTTTAAAGGCTTTTAGCCTTAGGAGCACAACATCCAACCATTCAACACAACTTCGAATCAGAAGAGAGTTGTGGTAGACAAAAAAATGAAGCTGTAAAGAAGATAAGCTCACAAAGTAAAAGTATAAACAGCCCTAAAGCCTAAAGGCCTAAATTAAGATTAGTTAGCAGACTAGATTTGTCGACCCTTCTCATCACTCATCAGGCTGGTGTCTACGGAAACAACTGTCGCTCCCTTCTTCTAAAACACACTTTCTTTTTGCTCATTTCTCAAATCGCCAGACACTGCATAGTCTCATCAATCAGAACCAATGTCGACTCCTTTTTGTCTCAAGAAGTCCTTTGCTTCGACAACATCCTAGAAAATAAAAGAGGAACTTGGGTTAAATCCACCATAATAACAAGAAATTCATTCAGACATGGACTTGGAATGCCTTACTGCAATGAGACACACTTGTGCAAACTAAAATTTTGCATTTTCTACCTGTAAACGACAGATAAAATAAATACACTTGATATGGTTCAAGAACAACCATAAGCATAGGCATAGCAGTTGTCTCCTAATCACCCTTCTCAAATTACTGGCAATTTTTGGCCAATTATAGCCAAAATCCTTCAAGACTAGTTATTTTCCCCTCCTTTCATTTACCAATTTAGGTTTGGTGTATTCGTGGTGAAGGTTAAGCTACTGAGAGCATCACTATTCAGGAAGAATCTACACAAAGGCGGTTTTGGTTACTAATATAATTTACGGGTCTATGAATATCTAATAATTGGGTAAGGTTTTGTAATAAAAATATTTTCATGGAGAGATTTACATCTATACTATATAATAAAAGGCGTTTCTACAAACGTCTACATGCCACGTGGCGCTCTCCCTCAATCCATAAATAAATTCATGTTATCAATCCACTTTCATATAGAAAATGAAATAAATGGTTTTGCATAAGATTCGAACCCACGACTTCCACTTTCAACACTAGAGTGTTGTCCAATTGAGCTATGATTTTTTATATGTTATCATTGCAAAATTAATTGTGAAAAAAATTCCGACTTAATATAATTTTCATTTAATATAATAAGTATTTTTTATTCACATAATACTCTGGGGCATCGCCCGGGCCCAAATACTAGTTATAATATCAAAATCGCACAACAGCCTGTACTTATTAGATGTTTCGGAAGAAACTAATTTTGATATTAGAGATTCATCTTTGTTCTGACCAGATGCTGATCGCCGAATATAGACTCCAATTGAGTCTTAACCCAATTAATTTCCCTTGCCTGTCCCACGCCCCCACCACCCCACAAAACAAATGCCACATAGAAGGAAAAGGACTTCAGACTGCCATCTTAATTGGCTATAAACATTTGAAGGTTGAATTATTGGTAAGGTGTTAGGAATTACGACATTCCAAATCTCCAAGTATTCAACCACTGGAATTTATATTTATAGGAAACCAGCTCTTCCCTTATACTTCCATAATATCCTTTCTTTATAAAGTAAAATGACATTACTGTGGGTCTGCGACTCTTAACTAAAATATGTACTCGTATTATATACGAAGTACGTAGTAGTTAGTTATGATCAAGAAACTGCACTTACGGAATTTCTGATAGAAAAGGAGAAATGCGAAGCTAGGAGCACCCCTTGTACACATCCTCTCTCTCTCACACACACACAACAAGTGGATTGGGAAAAAGAGGGTGTTCTCTTCCTACGAGATCTAATATTATGTGAAATGACATTGTCATGCTGGTTGGAACAAATAAGAGGACAGGCAACATTAAGCTAAGCTATGCATTATTGACCAAGGAAATGCACTTAAGGACCGTTACGGCTATTCAGGAAGAATGAATGAATAAGAAGCTAAAAGTACACTTTGAAACTCTTCTGTCACAAAAAGAGATTTAGAAAAAAGTTTGCCCTCTTCCTATGTGATGAAGTCTAAACACTTTAATTATTCTTTACGGATTTTTCATGAAATACCCCCGAATTTTGGCGTAATTCACCAAATGCCCCTCGACTTTCAGAAATTCACCAAATGCCCCTCACAAATGACTTAATACCCAAAATACCCTTACTAATGATGCGCCGTTAGTCCTCCGTTAACCTAATTTTCAAATTCACCAAATACCCCTATTTTAATACTTATTTCACCAAATACCCTTATTCAGAAACTTAATTCACCAAATACCAATAACTTAAAATTACTCATTTTGATGCTCAACGGCTAGTTTTTGTGTTTGAAAATTAGCCGTTGATTATTGTTTGCTTATAAATACTCTTTTTCTGACTGTTTATTGTAGTTTTCCTATTATTTTGTTAATTTCATATCATTTTTGTCATGAGTTTTCTTTCAAAATCATCATCCACACCCAATGAGTCCACATATGTAAGAGTCCCAAATAAATTTTGTTATCATGGGAGAAAATTTGACATCCGAATATCTGATACAACACTCAATCTGAAGCTCCGGTACAACACTAAAACAGAAAACACTCCTAAAGCACCTCAAAACGTCGCAACTCTTCAAGAAAATAGTTACTTCTTTTGTACCTTATTCTTTATGTGACCAATTAATTATATTTACCACGCAATCGGAAGATATTCCTTTTTCAATATGGGAAATATCTTTAACATATGCAAACAGATTAAAAATAAAGCTCTTATTAATTTTATTCTAACGCATATGTTCCAGCTACCTCGGTTTCTATTGCTTCCATGCCACATATTTAACGTTAACTCCCTTTTGTCTCCTGTCTCTACTGCCTCCAAACATCTTTCTTCAATCTCCTAACTTTCTCTCAACCTTACAGTCGAGGCATAAAGGTTTTCCCACTTTTCTTTTGAGCTAGGTCCTATTGACATGGTCAGATTTATGGACAAATGTCTATTTTTGGATTTGAGGGAACAAGAAAAAAAATGAAACTAAGGTATGTTCCAAAGCTCATGAACCAGTGAAAAAACATGAATCTTGGCACAAAGATTTGCCTTCAAACTCAAGATTTTCACATCATGAATCCAAGTTGAAATCGAGGTTGTGATAAAAATGTATGTGTTATTGAACTTGATTTCTTAGTTTCTTTACCATTCGAACAATAAGAAAATTAAGGTGTTAGCTTTAGATTGAATTACTTCAGCTTCACTTACATAAGATCCCTTTGAAAATGGGGTTTTTTGGCCTTTTGCTCAGCTAAAGTGCATTGTCTTTACTGGATGAGGCCTGAACTTATTGGATCATAATTGAAACTTACTGAGTGTTGTATCGGAGCCTCAGATGGAAATTTCCTCCCATAATATTAGAAATTGTTTGGGACTCTTACATATGTGGATTCATGGGTGTGGATGATGATTTTGAAAGAAAACTCATGACAAAAATGATATGAAATTAACAAAACAATAGAAAAACTACAATAAATAGTCAGAAAAGGGGTTTTTATAAGCAAACAATAAGCAACGGCTAATTTTCAAACATAAAAACTAGCCGCTGAGCATCAAAATGGGTAATTTTAAGTTATGTGTATTTGGTGAATTAAGTTTCAGAATAGGGGTATTATATGAAATAAGTAATAAAATAGGGGTATTTGGTGAATTTAAAAATTAGGCTAACGGAGGACTAACGGCGCGTCATTAGTAAGGGTATTTTGGGTATTAAGTCATTTGTGAGGGGCATTTGGTGAATTTCTGAAAGTCGAGGGGCATTTGGTGAATTACGCCATAATTCGGGGGTATTTCATGAAAAATCCGTATTCTTTACTACCCATTGCATTTCCAACGTATAAGAATAAATAAGCCAGGGGATGTAAGTTGCCGTCTTTTCTAAAAAAACGAGATCTAGAAAATGAGCACCCTCCTTCCTCAGCAATATTAAGCTTAGAAAACTCTAAAGTCCCTTGGGATCCCTCGTATAAAATCCCTCCCTAGGTCTTTTTAAGTCTAACCAACCCCTGCCCTTTTCGAGCGTATATATTTTCCTTGAATTGATAAAGCCAGGAATGGAAAGCTTAGTTAACTTTTAGGCGAGAATCAAGAATTGAAATGAAAGAGGGGATTAAAGATACCTGTTGTAGCAACACTGCTTCTTGGGGACAGGTTGGAAAGCGCATCAAACCTACACCAACCATCAATAGGCCATAACATGCCAGTGATATAATCAAGTATAAAGGTAGCTGGAAAGCAGAAAACAACGTCAATTTAGACATGCATAAAGTTGTAAAAGAACAATCAGCAAACACAGTGGTAAAGCAGAAGTTCCACATAAGGAACAAGTAAATATAGAGACTCACCAGCCATGTCTGGCTTTTTGGAACTATCGAAATATGAAGTAGACCAATCCACATTGCAGCGACAGCCACCAGTATAGACAAAATTTTCACAATATGCTTCATTTAATTGGACAAAATATCCTGATTCCTGAACCAATGAACCAATGCAGAGAAGGCAAATTAGAAGAAACAATAATAAAGTGTCCAAGGGCAGGGGGAGAGTCAAATTAGTAGCAGATTCCACTCAGGATGATAACAAAATTTCGCTAGTCAGTTGCAGAACGATTGATGAAATATGATAGAGCCATAGAGGAAAAAGACATTTAGTCATTCAGATAAGCAACCCATTGTTCATAGAACCTGCTAAGGAACATAGTCAGAAACTTAGTTCTAAAAGGCACGAGGTGCAAAAGCCCCTGGAGCCTAGGCGCTTGTTATGGACAAAGCAAAACGAATTGCTGCCATCAGATCCTAGCAATTTTTCATGTTCACTAAAAGAAATGAACTCAGCCCATGCACAATGTTCTTATATCATCATTTAGAAGCTCCAGATAAGTTAAATTTTGAGAAAATCTGACAAGGTGCTTGGGGTGTAACAGCCCGCTGTTCAAGCTGCTAATTATGAATGCTTATCATCTACTAATCCATACTTAAATCAAAACTTAGCATAGATGAGACTTATATTGAATATAGTTATTAATATTACTCACAATAACTCAATGTTCTTAAATAGCTTATTTAAATATTTATGAGTATGTAAGATTAGCTCTTATTGGCTCCATAAGGAAGGAGACTCAACCCACTTACAACCACAAATGAGGCTCCATGCCACATAGCTAATAAGTAGCTGATCCCACTCGCTAGATAAAGGATTTCGCTAGTCAGTAACAGAGTAATCGATAAAGAAGGAGAGCGTAAAAGGCATTTAGCCATTCAGATAAGCGAGCCATAGTGCATAGGACAAACCAAGGGATACATTCTGAAATAAACCACTTGACACTTATTAATATTATGGACACAATTGAATAAAACCATCAGATCCAAGCAAATTTTCATGTTCACTTTTAAAACTGAACTCAAAGTTCATGTTCAGATATCATCATTTGGAAGCTAGAGATGTTATCAAATTTTGAGAAAATACTAAAATAGACGGGCTGCACTGATGATGAGAGAATCAACCAGCTACAATCCCAAATGAGGTTTCATCCCAAATTCAGTTGGCAATGGCAGATTGAAAAGATCAACTCCATACGCTTACAAAGTGATACTTTTCTCTCCTCTTCCTCAATATGGAATATCATATCATGAAATGTTTCATACTAAACAATTAAACATCACACCATAAGTGTTGTGCTCCAAGAAAGACCAAAAACTAAAAAAGCACCACTTTACTGTCCTAACCAATCTAAAACACAAGGAACTATCTGGGAAAACATGCAAAAAAAAACCTTCATTTCTGTATCCGGGGTGGGCATAGAGAAGAAAAAGATACTGAAAGAAGAAATATAGAAGCAAATCTTTTCTCTTACCCTCGCATATCATAAGCTCAAAGCAATTCCCATAACATGTTAAAAAAATTATTTGTGCATGACAAGATCAAAAGGGAGACGGACAATGAGACAAACGTAAACACGGTATTTTAAACTCAGCAGTAATTTAAGGCAACTCCAAGTGAAATCTACTGGAAAATAAAGGTTGTCTTAACTAGTTAACTATACAAATCAAATACATTAGCAGCAAACTTTTCCTTTTGGGTCAGTCAAGAGCTCAAGACTGAAACCTTTATTTGCAGTTCCACACAGCCTAGGGCCCCTTTCCCGGGCCAAAAGAGGAGAGAATTCCCGGGCCAAAAGAGGAGAGAAGACGGGATATAAATCCTCTGAAGTCAGCCAAAATTGCATTAAAACTAACATCCCCTTCCAACTTCTCCCCCTCCCTCAACATGTGTCTATCAGTCTTTAGGAATGTAACCAACCATATTACATCAAAAAACAAATTAAACCAACTATTTCAATCAATTCTTATCTTCATGTTGAAATGTCAAAATTATATGGTAAAATCTGATGATGGCAGTTCATTCCCTAAAGAGAACCCTCAGCAAACAATTCCAATCAATAAACTTTATCGAGCATACAATCCTAACTTATGTACCAAGTTAAGCCCCACCTCCATCAAAAATTCAAAACTCCTTTGTACGCGTGTTCCATTATTCAAATTGCAAAAGAGCAGAGTTGATCTGTACTCAGAAGAAAAAAAATCACTAATCTCCCAATGTTATCCTAATAATTACCCATTAAAGCCCTAATAAAATTAAATCTAAAGTATTAAGTATTAAACAGCTAGCTCTGAGGTTTTCCCAGGCCTAATAAAGAAAAAGAAATACCTTCATTCACAGTTCCACTACCGAAATTTACAAATCATTTCCATCAAAAAAAGATAGAAGTTTACAAACTCTGTTTCTCAATAGTGCAAGGGAATATATATCCAACATCACCTAAAAGTATCTAGCCAAACCTAAACCGATAAACAATAGCTTACACGAGATGTAGCACACACATGAGCTAAAGAACACATATTTATGAATTTCAAACAGATTATATATATCTTTAAAATCCGTTCGAACACCAAAATAGAAAATTTCGCCGTTATTTGCTGCCATCAGATAATATAGTGTTTTTTTTCATAGGCTCATCTACAAATGAGCTCAAAGCCCTTGCGCAATGAGTATATTTCATCATTTGGCAGCTCCTTTAATAGCTCAAATAAAGGTTGTTTTGACTATAAAGCAAATACATTAGCAGCTAAGTTTTCCTTTTGGATCAGTCCAGAGCTCAAGACTGAAACCTTTATTCGCAGTTCCACCCAGCTTATGACCCCTTTCACGGCCCAAATGGAGAGAAGAAGGAATGCAAATCCTCTGTAGTCAACCAAAATTGCATTAAAACAACCCCTTCAAACATCCCCTAATCCCTTAACGTGTGTCTAACTTTCTCTTCATGTACTTAATTGATAATATTATATGGTAAAATCTGATATGGTTGGTTCATTCCCTAAGGAGAACCTACCCTCAGCAGTCAAACTGAACGGCAGACCCGACGCGACTAACAGATAAGCCGACTTCCATCAATAATCTTTATAAAGCTGATAATCCTAACTAATTTACCAAGTTAAGCCCCACCACTCCACCAGAACCATGTAGTGTGTCTCCATAATTCAAATAGCAAAACAGCAGTAGTCGATCTGTACTCTGAAGATAGAAAATCACT
Source organism: Spinacia oleracea (assembly GCF_020520425.1). NCBI lineage: Eukaryota > Viridiplantae > Streptophyta > Magnoliopsida > Caryophyllales > Amaranthaceae > Spinacia > Spinacia oleracea. Next base: position 130,178,522 of record NC_079487.1, read on the forward strand.
AATCTCCAAACAATATCCTAATACCTTAACCATTAAAGCCCTGGTGAAATTAAATCCGAAGTATTAAACACCTTGCTCTGAGGTTTTCTCAGCCCTATGCCGGCTCCGAATCCATATAAAAGAAAAATAAATTCCTTCTTCCACAGTTCCAGTACTGAACTTTACAAAAGCATTTTCATCACCAAAAAAATTGTTTGCAAAACCGTCTCGCAACCACGTAATGTAATAATCTACAAAATCTTTTCTTGTCCAAACTCCAAACCTAAACCGATAAACAGTAGCTTACACGAGATAAATCACATGCATCAACAAAAGAACACACTTTTGTAAAATTCCAAACAAATCAAATATATATCCAAAATCATTTTGAACATTAAAATAGAAAATTTCGCTGCTACTCGCTGCCATCAGATAATATAGTGTCTTTTTTCACAGGCTCGTCTACAGATGAGCTCAAAGCCCTTGCGCAATGAGTATATTTCATCATTTGGCAGCACCTTCAAATTTCTCAAAAAACATTTACAGAGTAGATAATCTGAACTGATTTACCAAGTTAATCCCCACCACTCCACCGGAACTAATGTATTCACGTGTTCCCATAATGCAAATTGCAAAACAGCACTAGTCAATCTGAAAAGAGAAAAACACTAATCTCCAAACAGTATCCTAATAGCTTTCCAATTAGATCCCTGATGACATTTACCTTCAGTATTAAACAGCTTGCTCTGATGTTTACCCAGTAAATGCCACCTCTGTAATCCATATTAAAGAAGAAGAAAACAAATGCTTCTTCCACAACCAAAGCTTACAAAACCATTTTCATCACAAAAAACTAAAGGTTCATAAAACCGTCTCTCAACACTGCAAGGGAATATATCTCCAAAGTCACCTAGAAGTATCTAGTCCAAACCTAAACCAATAACCAATAATCTAAAAGTATCTAGTCCAAACCTAACCCAATAACAAATGATCAATAGCTTACACGAGATAAATCACAAACATCAACGAAAGAACACAAAATTATGAATTCAGGCAGATCAAGCATATCATCAAAATCCTTTCAACATCAAAATAGAAATATTGCCGCTACTCGCTGCCATCAGAAAATATAGTGTGTTTTTTCATAGGCTCATCTACGGATGAGCTCAAAGCCCTTGCGCAATGAGTATATTTCATCATTTGGCAGATCCTTACAGTTGCTCAATGAACATACCATAAGAAATTTCAAATAGGCAAAACAACAACATACATAATGTCTAAACTAGATCTAAGGCAATAGAAATATTTCACAAATAATGTATGCTATAAGCTAATAATTAGGTTAAAAGTTAAAACCAGCATCCTAACTTCGTCAATTGCGAAAAATGGTAACAGCCGCAATATATGTTCAAATAAATTGATTCTATAACAAAAAGGGAAAAATGAAACGAATTGTAACATCTATTTACCAGTATTATTATAACAGATAAATAAATTAATTAAGAAACTGATTTGACTATGATATTGCATGAACAAATCTGTTATCCAGATGTTGAGAGAGAAAGAAGTACTTACAAGCAGGGATTCCGCGGCGGTGATCAGAAAAAATATACGGCGATGTGGGAGGTGAAGGCCGATGGTGGTGGCTGAGCTTTGCTGGAGGGAGAGAGAAAAAGAGGAGGGCGGAAACTCTCCAAGTAGGGATGGCAATCAAATTCGAACCCGATCCGAAGAAAAATATCAGCTACAAGTCCGAGTCCGATAACCCGAGGCCGAATAGGAGTCGGATCGGACTCGGAACCTGAATTGCTTCTGACCCGACTCCGAATGTTTTAATTATGTAAATCTATTCTTACTAAATACTAATCCGTCGATATAAATATTAGAGCATCTTCAATGGTAAGCTAATTTGATAATTAGCTTATTATGCCACATAAGATTTCAAGCTATTTCATTGTCTATCTAATTTTTGCTCCAATGGCTAGCAACTAGCTTGTTATTTAAATTGGTCCCATTTGGCCCACTTGGCAATTAATTAATTGGCAACATTTGGTAGCTAGTTGTCAAGCAAATTAGCTTGTTTAAGCTAATTTGCTTGGCCAAGCTAATTTATTATTTTCACTCCAATGGTCTAGCTATTAGCTTAAAACTTTTATAAATTTCAAGCTAGTCCATAACTACAACCATTGGAGATGCTCTTACTCCGTAAAATCCTACTTTACACTAATTTCTCCCGCCGCACAATTCGTTAAACTCCCTCTTTTCTCTGTCTTTCTCTTTCTTGAGTTACTTAATTGATATTCTTTATCTTTTCAAAGCCAAATCTCTAAGCTTATTTCGATCACGCTTCAACATCTTTTTCTTCCTAGATCATATTTGGTACAAACTTAGGAAAGAAAATAAATAAGAACGGGAGAGGGTAGCGTTAGTTATTACCAATATTAGTTGTTTGGTATACTGTTTATGCCAAATTTCGTCTAAGGAGGGCGACATTTGGCTTGATTTAACATTAACTAAGTACTCCCTCCGTCCCGGAATACTTGACTTGTTTTCCTTATCGGGTCGTCCCTTAATACTTGACCTGTTTCTAAAAATGGAAATATTCTAACAATATTATATTATTTCTCACTCCACCCCTATTAACCCACCTACCCCTACTCCATACAAAAAATAATTAAAAATTCAACCCCTACTCTCTCCCAACCCCACCTCTTAACCCACCTCCCACTAACTACATTAAAATAATACCCTACTATCAACTACTACCTATTAAATTAAATAAGTCAATTCAATTCCCTTAAACTCTGTGCCAGTCAAACCGGGTCGAGTATTCCGAGACGGGGGGAGTAAATAAATGTGGAAAGCAAGAAAAAGATCGAGAGAAGACACAAGGAGATGGTGACGCGGAAAACTCGGGAATATGGAGAAAAACCGCGAATAGTAATGAGACTACCAATCCACTAAGTCCCTGTTCTTTAGAGCTGAACTGAACTGAACTGAACTGAATTGAACTGAACTGAACTGAATTGAATTGAACTGAACTGAACTAAACTGAACGCTCCTGAACTGAACTGAACTGAATGCTGCTGAACTGAACTGAACTGAAATGAACTGAACTAAACTAAACTAAACTGAACTGAACTTAACTTAACTTAACTGAACTTAACAGAATATATTACCGAAATAAATAATAAATAATAAATAATAAATACCTAGTAATAAATAATAAATAATAAATAAGAAATAAGAAATAATAAATAATAAATAATAAATAATAAATAATAAATAATAAATAATAAATAATAAATAATAAATAATAAATAATAAATAATAAATAATAAATAATAAATAATAAATAATAAATAATAAATAATAATAATAAAATAATAAATAATAAATAATAAATAATAAATAATAAATAATAAATAATAAATAATAAATAATAAATAATAAATAATAAATAATAAATAATAAATAATAAATAATAAATAATAAATAATAAATAATAAATAATAAATAATAAATAATAAATAATAAATAATAATAATAAATAATAAATAATAAATAATAAATAATAAATAATAAATAATAAATAATAATAATAAATAATAAATAATAAATAATAATAATAATAAATAATAAATAATAAATAATAAATAATAAATAATAAATAATAAATAATAAATAATAAATAATAAATAATAAATAATAAATAATAAATAATAAATAATAAATAATAAATAATAAATAATAAATAATAAATAATAATAATAAATAATAAATAATAATAATAAATAATAAATAATAAATAATAAATAATAAATAATAAATAATAAATAATAAATAATAAATAATAAATAATAAATAATAAATAATAAATAATAAATAATAAATAATAAATAATAAATAATAATAATAAATAATAAATAATAAATAATAAATAATAAATAATAAATAATAAATAATAAATAATAAATAATAATAATAAATAATAAATAATAATAATAAATAATAAATAATAAATAATAATATAAATAATAAATAATAATAATAATAATAAATAATAAATAATAAATAATAAATAATAAATAATAAATAATAAATAATAAATAATAAATAGTAAATAATAAATAATAAATAATAAATAGTAAATGTTAACTAATAACTAAAGAATAATTAATAATTAATAACTAAGTAACTATATACTAAATAATAATAATCTGTAATTGATTACCAAATAATTACAATAAATTATAATATTAATATTAATAATAATTCATAATTAATAACTAATAATCCACAATTAATTGTTAAAATAATAATAAATTATATTATTTATTAAGAAATAATTAGTTATAAATAATAATAATATAAATATAAATAATAAGTCATATAATAATATAAATATAAATAATAGGTAATATAATACTCCCTCCGTTCCTAAATACGTGTCCAGTTCTCATTTATGGCGTTCCCTTTTATGTGTCCACTTTCCGTTTTTGGACATACACCTTTCCCACTTTTCTATACACTTTTCCCACTTTTCCATACACATTTCCCACTTTTCTATACATCATTATTACCTTTTCTTACACTTTCTACACTTTTCCCACTTTTCAATCACCACCTCCACTTTTATTTATACTTTATCAATAAACAATTATCTACTTTTTCCTTTCCCAAAAAAAAACATTCTCAATCATTACCTATTACACACCATTCAATTTTATTAATTACCGTGTACATGTCCAAAGTGGACACGTATTTAGGAACGGAGGGAGTAATATAATATAAATAATAAGTAATATAATAATATAAATAATAATATTAGTAATATTTATAATAATAATAATAATAATAATAATAATAATTTAATATTATTATTATTAAGTTAAATTGAATTGAATTAAACTGAACTGAACTTAAATGCTCCTGAATTGAACTGAAATGATCTGAACTGAATGCTCCTGAACTGAACTGAACTGAACTGAATGCTCCTAAACTGAACTGAACTGCCAAATAAGTCCTGAAACTGAAATTAAGCCAAAAAGAACAGGGCCTAATATCCCTAATAATCTAAATAAAAAGAAAGTGTTAATTTATGCGAAATTAATAAAGATACAATGATTGCTTAATAATGGTTGAATTGAATGATGGTGTTATACTGCTTGAATGCTTGAGTTAATGTGTCTCTAGCTTTGCCTTGCTCCGCCTTTTATAATCTACGTCCAATGGAAGAATTGGTTAGGAAGATCCCGGGGAATTAGGAGGCATTTATCCCCAACGTCTCCACGTCCTTCGCCTATACGCAACAACCTAAAGGGTCATTTATTATTTGTTTGACTTGATCCAAGGTCTTGACTGTGCTGGGCCTAAGGTCTTGGCCCATGATCTTAACCTAGCTCCTGGTCGCCAATGTATTGTCGTCTGTCGCTTGGACCTGCTTGCGACCTGTTCAGACGACACCTCTTAAGCCGCGGACACGACGGTACCTGGCAACACGACATGATTATCATAAGACAAAGCAGTTACGTCGCTAGTACAATAAGCGACGAGGTGTTTGGATAATTTATCTGTTTTTTTGGTTTTATCGTCGATTGAGGCGACAATTTTTATTCAGAGTCACGGCCCTAGAGGTCGCGCATTTTGCTGTTTATATGAATGGGTGCTTGTGTTTACTTTGTCTGTTCGGGTTTGGTTTAGAACGGTATTTTTGGTTGTGAAAACGTCGTATGAACTTATGTTTTTCGTGTGTTGTCGCTGTTGTACGCAGTGTATTTAGATGTCACTTGTAAGGTACTCGAAGGACGAAGTATGTGCACATAAATAGTACATGTGTAGTTTGGTAGTCGCGCTTAGTAGCGAAACGTCGTCGTTGGGATCAAGTAAGTTTAAGGGCCATGACCATGTAGAAGCGTCGTCGCTCGGTGCAACTATCATTTGTTGATGACGTTAGTGTCCTGTCGAGTGCTAAACTTGCGAGACGAACATAGGTCACTATGAGAATAGGCCGTAGGGGGTGCCAAGGCCCTCCGATGCCTAAGTTAGTAATGGTTTTGAAGAAATGAAAGTGACAAAATACGCAAAAGAAAAAGTGAAACCGAGGCGACAAATCGTACAAAGGAAATGGAAACGGAACGAAAGTGAATAAACTGATAAAATTGCGAACGTCGTGGGTTCAAAAATTATAAAGTTTAAGGTGGGTGGCGTTCCAGATTTGAGGGACCAACTTTTTCGTCCTTAGTGGCAAGTCTGTATGCACCTTTGCCAATTATCGATCAAGTATGGTCCTTCAATTCCCAAGATGGTGCCAGTTTACCTGCGTTCAATTCCCTTGTATTATGAAACACTTTCCGCAGCACCCAGTCGCCCTCCTTGAAGATCTTTTCCTTGACGTTCTTGTTGAAACACTTTACAACGATTTGCTCCTCTAAGTTATTCTGTGTCGTCGAGGTTCTCACTTAGTTCCACGTTATTCTATTCTGGCGTCATCAACATGTACCTTACATTGGGAAATTTCACTTCTGGAGGCAGTACGGCTTCACACCCATAGACGAGTGAGAAAGGCGTATGCCCCGTCACCGTCCTAGGGATCGTCTTGTTGGCCCACATGATGGAGGGGAATTCTTCTGCCCATCGTCCTATCTTTGCGTCTAGTCGTTTCTTCAACCACCCGATCGATGATTGTCTTGTTGTTGGACTCTGCCTGGCCGTTTGCTTGAGGATACCTTGGCGTCGACATCTTTAGCTCGATATTCCACGTTTTGCAAAACTCTCTCGTCTTGTCGCTTATGAATTGTGATCCATTGTCGCATATAATCTCTGATGGTACACCGAACCTGCATATTATGTTAGTCCAAATAAACGAGCATATTTCTTTGTCCCTTACTTGCTAGAACGCGCCTGCTTCTATCCACTTAGAAAAGTAATCGGTTAGTGCTAACATAATGACCTTTTATCCTGGGGTAACAAGCAGTTTCACGATGTCCATCCCCCATTTCATGAAAGGCCAAGGTGTCAAAGTAGGATGTAGTAATGCAGATGGTTTATGTGTCATACATGCGTGCCTTTGGCATTTATCACACTTGGCGACGTACCTCATGGCATCTTTGAACATTGTTGGCCAGTAGTACTTGTTCCTTTTGATCCTAGTTGATAGACTTCGACCGCCTTCGTGTCCCCCGCATTCTCCTTCGTGGTATTGTTGGAGTATTCCTTCCCATTCTGCTTTGTCTGCGCATCTCATCAGCGTCCTGTGGGCTGATCTTTTGAATAAGACGCCCTGCACAATAGAATATCGTGAAGCTTTAAAGAGGATTTTTCTAGCTTCGAGCTTGTCGTCAGGAAGGGTTTCATGGAGGAGATAGTCGAGGATGGGTTTTGTCCAACTTTCTGTGTTTGTGGTGGTTAAGACGAGGTTATTTTCGGGTGGATTTTCTTTGTCGAGTTTATTAAGGGTATGGTTGAGAAAGGTGATTTTCTGAGTGCGGAACCTAAATTAGCGAGTGCATCGGCTTGTGTGTTTTGGTCCCTTGGGATCTGTTTGATGGAAAATGGTTCGGTTTTTGTGGTTATCGTTTTGGCTTTTTCGAGGTGTAGGGTCATTTTGAGGTTTTTGGCTTCGTAATTTGCATTGATTTGGTTGACGATCAGTTGGGAGTCACTAAAGATGTTGAGTCCAGTCGCTCAAAGTTTTCTTCCAATGTCATTCCAGCGATCAGCGCCTCGTACTCTGCTTCGTTGTTCGTTGCTCTGAAGTCGCAGCATATGGTTTGTGCTATCATGTCCCCTTGTGGTGATTTCAGCACGACGCCTAGCCCTGCACCTCGGAAGTTGGAGGATCCATCGACGAACAGTGTCCACGTCCCGCCTTTCTCTACGTTGTTGATGTGTTCTACTTCGTCGTTTGCTACCTTCTCCAAGTCGGGGCTGAAGCCGACCACAAAATTAACTAGGGCTAGTGACTTCACTGTCGTCCTTGGTTGGTATTTGATGTCGAATCCCCCTAGTGCCATTGTCCATTTTCCATCCTGTTAGTTCTGGCCTGCGCATCACATACTTAATAGGATAGTGAGTCATCACCACTATTTGGTGGGTTTCAAAATAATGCCTTACCTTTTTGGCAGCAGTGACGAGTGCTAAAACGAGTTTTTCTAGAGAGGAATACCTGGTCTCTGCGTCTAGCAGAGACTTACTTATGTAATAGATAGAGGTGATTCGATAGAAGCCTTGGAGGACATATTTTCAGACGCGAGTCGCTCGTTCTCTTCCTTTTGGGGAGCCAACTTTGCTTGGGCCTTGACGTTGGTCGCTCGGATCTCCTCGAGTGTAATATCTGCGGAAGACATTTTGAGAGGGGTATTTTTGAAGGAATTTTTCTAAGGGAAACCTAGCTAATGTCCCCACAGACGACACCAAACTGTTTATGCCAAATTTCTTCTAAGGGGCGACACTTGCCTGGGGTCGACACTAACTAAGTAAATACATATGGAAAGCAAGAAAAAGAGAGAAGACACAAGGAGATGGTGACGCGGAAAACCAGAGAATAGGGAGAAAAACCGTGGGTAGCAATGAGGCTACCAATCCTCTAATATTCCTAATAATCCAAGTAAAAAGAAAGTGTTTATGCGAAAATAATAAAGATACAATGATTGCTTAATAATGGTTGAATTGAATGATAGTGCTATACTGCTTGAATGCTTGAGTTAACGTGTCTTTGGCTTTGCCTTGCTCCGTCTTTTATAATCAACATCCAACGGAAGTATTGGTTAGGATGATTCCGGAGAACTAGAAAGCAGTTATCCCCAACCTCTCCACGTCCTTCGTTTGTACGCAACAAACTAACGGGTCATTTATTATCTGTTTGACTTGATCCAAGGTCTTGACGGCGTTGGGGATAAGGTATTGGCCCATGATCTTAACCTAGCTCCTGGTCTCCTATGTATCGTCGTTTTTTGCTTGGACCTTCTTGCGACCTGTTCAGATGACACGTCTTAAGCTGCGGACACGACGGTACCTGACGATACGACATGATCACAAGGCAATGCAAATATGTCGTTAGTACAAAAAGTAGGATAACATATACCTTAGTAAATGAATCACTTATAACAAATTGGGGATTGAGGAGGGTAACAATGTTCTTACCATAGGGTTGGGAGAGGTAACAAGTAGTGCTAATGCTTACCCTTAGCAAATTGATTGTGTTACCACTCCTCTTATACCAAACATTAAGTAATGAAAATAATTAATTGATCAATTTCAATCACTTAAAAATTCTATACCAAACATGCTCTTAATATGAAAAACCAAAAGTTGTCCTACTACTCTTCAAGCACCATAATGTCGACGGTGCATCTCTTTTTGGTATTCCGATCAATTAAGGTTACAGACCGACTTGTATAAATAGTCTGTTTGATTTTGATTTTTCTGTAATTATAAAGCTGAGTGGGTTTAATTTGAACCAGAAGCATGACAATCAAATTTGTATGAACTTTTGTTATTTTTGCTTTAGTAGTTCGTTTAATTTCTTAATTAAATGAAACTTTATGCTTTTTGCTATCTTTTGTTTCTAAATTGATCCAAAAACCGTGACTTTGTTATAAAATTTGGAATGCAAAAAAAAAAAAAAAGCGGTGGAGTGGTCGATCCGGAGCTCCAAATCCAAACAGATTTGGATCAGATATGGACGTTCAAATATAATGTTGGACTTAGATACGGAGGGAGGATATTCGGAGTCGGATACGGATTCAGATTTAGGGACCGTTTATTATTTGGTAAAATCAACACACAATATTCCCGTGGAAAGAGGTAACAAAGACCCCATATGTATCATCTGCGACATAGGACATAAATTTTCCAACGGATTGAAACTTGTTTGAAACAGATTCGCAATTATTATACTCAAATCAAACCTTAAGGTCACTATAACCCCAAAAATTAATCAGAAACAAACAACAATAAAATCATCGAATTAAAATTGCATAATCATCATTTGAAACATTCCTAAAATTACAAAAAAAAAAGAATACAATAATTCAAATATGGAGCTAAAGAATTGCATAATATTTTTCCTGGAAAAACAATTTAACAAATTAAGGGGTCTAATTAACCTTTTATGTAATATATTATTGAGTTAATTATGGAAGAAATTGCATTATTGGTCCTAAACGGTGAAATTAAAATGTTCGAGCCCTAAACAGTGAAAAAAATGAAAAGTTGAGACCCCAAAGTTGTATTTTCTATAAACACATAAACCAATTAAATGCCACCAAGAGATTAAACGTTTAACCCAAGTGACTAAACTTTTGTGTTGCTTTGGTTAATTGTGGCAAGAAAATAAATAGCGGGTCCCAAACGGTGGAAAAAAATACAGGTCTCAAACAGTGAAAAATGTAAAAGATTAGATCCCAACTTTGTGCTTAACTCTCAAATTACTGAAAGGCAATAATAAGTCATTGAGTTGGATTTATAATTTTTACTTATAGTTTGCGCAAGTTTACTAACCTTTGAAAGGCAAATAAATCACAAATTGGATTTATGAGTCCCAAATTTGGAAGTATGAACTTGGAATCTTTTAGCCTTTAGTACTCATGCATTAATTTTTGTGGAAAAAATAATTTCTTAGATTGTGAGTCTATATTTATTTCGTTGAGGGGGTCTAAACTCTTATTTCGCCTAGATCCCCCAAAATGTCAGGCCAGAACGGGCCTGAAAATAATGGAAAGGAAAAGTGAAATACCCTTTATTGATTACTCCAGCTTTATTATTTTTATTTTCTCAAACCATCTATTGGATTAGATAACATGAAATCCTCTACAAACTTGTACATCTTACCTGAAAATAGAAATACAATCAGTAGTTTAATAGTTGATAAATTTATAAAATAAAATTAATAAAGAAAAGAAAGAAAAAAAAAATCAATCTCCAATAGCTTCAGAAATATCTCTTTTAATCAAATTCACGTCAGTATTTTTTATCTTCAGGCAAGCATAACGATTATTAGGTCCGAAAATGCTCTCGTAAACATCTCCAAATATGCGGATAACCTTGAGTTCAAGACAAGTCCAATGTTATTCAAATTTAAATCTCACTTTTATATTTACGAGTATAAGTGTTTTCTAAAATGTTGTTTAACCTTCTGACGGCTCTCTCTCTTGTTGACAAGTTTACGCCGTCTCTTAACTCGGTCGCGATCTTTTCCCCAAACACTGTCCTCAAATAACGATTTATAACATCATAAGTTTTAATTCTCAATGTTTCATATTTTTCAATTCCTTTTTATGAAAACTTTTACTTTTCTCAACCAAACACTTGTTTTCTTCCAAACCCTTGTAGCCTAGACAACTTATCCCACTTCTGAAAATAGGTCTTTAAGTACCCAAATTTCATGTGTTACCTACATCAATTGTTTCACAAACCTTGTCAGCGATATAAGTGAATCGAGCAACCTCAACTAATTGTTGACACATACCAGAAATGTAGCTTCATGTTATAAAGTTGAGCTAAACTAAAGGATATACATATAAAACACTGCGTATGACGTATTTTTTCCTACCGAGCCAACGTAAATTGACATATTACTGTCAATTTCGCGTTGTAACTTTGTGTTATAGAAAAAAACAATAATTAATAATTGAAAAATATTTTTATTGAATAAAATATATTTGTATTTATTATGTGTGGTTGACAAAACATGAGATACAACTTAAAACTAACGTACACATATAAAACTTGTTATTTTCATTTTTCCGGGGAAAATTTAAAGAAAAATTATATTTAAGAAACATAATTTGTGAGCGAGGTAAGTGAATCGAGCAGCCTCAGCTAATTGTTGACTCATACCAGAAATGCAGATTCTTGTTCTAAAGTTCAGCCAACTAAAGGGTATATAAAACACTGAGTATGACGTCTTTCCCTACCGAGCCAACGTAAATTGACATATTACTGTCAATTTCACGTTGTAACGTTGTGTTATGGGAAATCTTAAACTAGATGTAGGTAGAATCTTGCATGAAAATGAGGAATAGCATCCGTGAACTATTGTAAAACATATCAACACTGTGGAAATCATAAGACACCCCACCTTTGATTTCACGTCCCTCTTCGTCCTTGAGGTCAAGGTATATCCAGAAACAATCGCCGCTATAACAACGAGTAGGACCTCTGAGCTTCAAAGTTTCATGTCTATCAAAAGTGTCAAATCCCCAGGAAGAATCGAAAATAACAATATTTGTCTTCATGTTATCTGAAGCATCCATATTATCTGAAGCCTTGATTTCTCCTCTAAGTCTCGACAGACCACCATCATTACCAAAAGGACAAATAACGATCGAGAAAATCTCCATACATGCAATGGGATAATCAGATACAAACCTAGAGAATCAAAAGTTAGTTCCACACAATCCACTCTCATCTGAAAAATATACTCAACCCAGTATTGAACATATGTTCTAAAACAACTACCACTCTGTTCCTTAATGTATTTTACGCTTACTATTTGCACGGACTCCAATGCAATATTTAACCACTTATGTATCCATTTTCGTATGTGAAACAATTATAATAATTTGATATTTTGAAAATACATGACGAGACCAATCTAACATCTTACATGATAACATTTTGATGTATATAACTGTGAGAATCTACGATCAAAATTTTTATACTTTGGACACATATTTCAAAGCGTAAATAACATTAAGGAACGGAGGTAGAATTAATAACAAAAGCAAAATAAAAGTAAATCAAAAATAAAATGTTACCATTCCTGATTGCCCAAGTCTCTAAGGTATGGTTGAATGTAAATGTCCTATAACAAAAGAAAATAAAAAACAAACTCGATCAGGAACAATAAAAAGCAAAACACAAGAAAGTCAGTAACGATACAAAGCAAACCACACCTCGCCTTTGTTAAGGTGTCTCCTTCTTGGTGTGTTCTCGGACATTCCTATAGAGTCATCAAGGTATTCAGATACAGGATAGTCAGGAAGGACTCTTTGAGCACGTGTCCAGTACACAATAACTCGAATGCGAGATGTTTCTCCGCAAATCTCTTGCTCGAAAGGTATGTTAAACCAGGCATCGGGTAAAAACTTCAAAGTAGCAATAAATTTTTCACCTTCAACATCGAGATTTACTTGACATTCTAGCAATGAATAACTTGGAACAGAAAACGTGGACAACGTATTCAAAGCTCCCAAAACAAGTTTTTGTGACCCGTCAAATAACACATGCTTGATCATTGCCATATCACTCGTCAAAGCAGTAGCACTTAAGATACCAGAAACGGAAACAGAAACACCAGCAGATAAAACAGTGTTATCAATCTCATCCCTCTTCCTATCAACCACAATTGCAACACTAGCAATTAGTGCACACCCATATACTGCATAGTCTACCAAAACAGAGAGAAAAGGAGTGTCCAAGCAACATGATTGCAATTTGTCATACATAATTCTTCGAGTGCAATCTATAAACATGGAATCTTGAATTATTGCAATATCACGAAGCTTATCTTTGATATTAAATTTTAAACAAAATTTGCTCGGCAAACAACGTGGACCTTTAATATCAAAGTTGTGGAGGAGGACAGAGGTTGTATCATCATCATCATCAGTTGAGTTGTGAATAAAAACTGTTTTTGCTTCGTTTCGCATTCGACGAAAGAGCAAGAACTCATTTCCATGCTCGTCAATGAGTATGATACTCCCAAATATTTCTAGATGCGGGTCTTCAAACGTGTGTTTGCTCACTCTGAGTGAGACCAACTCGAACAAAGGTGTCCCCGACACACGAGGATCAGCACACCAAGTATCCCATGGCGGTGGTTTAATTGTAACTTCAGGTGGACATACGATTGAATTTTGCATTGTGGTTTTGATCCCTAATTTAATTGTCAGAACTCAGAAACCAAAACTCGATCAATTTCTATTAACTAAAACAAAACAGGTAGCCCTAATTTAACCTTAAATTTAAAGCCTTAACTTTGGCAACGAAAAACGTTACCCAATTTGAGTTAACCTGGCGGATTGGGGTCTAAGTTTTGGGGGAAAAAAAATTTACCAATTAGAATTTAGGACCTCCTTTTATTTTTATTTTTATTGAATAATTAGGACAAATTATTTTTTACCATCTTAAAAATTAAAACATGTATTTTACCAACTAAAAATTAATTAAAACTTGTTTTTACCCACTGAAAAACGAAAAAATAGATAAAACCTTTATATATAGCTACTTAATTCAATTTTGATTTTCTTTAACTCTTTCACACTTCGCTCTTTACTTTCATTTATGTGAAATCACTTGTGAGAGTCTCACAGAAGAGCGAGATTGGTGAATTTTTTTGAAAAAACAAAAAACGTAGACTCTAATGGCTTATCTCTACTCAATCTTGCTAGATATGTTCAAATAAATTGATTCTAGAATATATAAAAAAAGTTTAGAAAATTAAATCTTTGAATAAATAAAATTACAAAATAAAATCAACAGGAAAATCAATTTTATATAATTACCTGAAAATAGCAGCAGCCGAGAGGAGGTGGTCGGCAGAGGTGGCGCCGATACAACTACAAAACGCTGCTTTTGTTGATAGGCTTTAAAGAGAAAGAGAATGAGGGAGGACTGAGGAGTGAGGAGGAGGACCAACCGACCAAGGGAGGAGTATAGGTTTGGAGTTTGAGGACAGAGAAAGTTATTATGAGGATCGACACTTAATGTTTTGCTTTTATTATGCAACCACCCCAAATATTATGACTTGTGCTTGGACAAATATATTGGCCATTTTTCTTTAACATATAGGTAAAGCGTAACAATTTGGTATCTTGTCCTCGACCCTTTTAAATGTAACTAGTTCTAGGGCCCGTTCTACGAACGTACTTGTTATATGAATATACCTCGTATGTTAGTTGGAAATTTTGTGAAACACTGCCTTTAAATTTTGGTAGTTTTATAAATTGTTACCTTAAAAGCTTTTTAAAATTTAACTACCTTATATGTTGGGTTTATTTGACTAGTACTACCCTTTGATTTTTTCGTTAATTAATATTTTTCGCCGTGTATTTCTTTTATTCTTTTAAACATCTCTGTTCATTTGTCGTTTTATTTATTTTCCATATTAAATAACTGTTGTAGTGAAGTTTAAAGACGGAAAACATTAACAACGTCAAATGGTAGTGTTAGTCAAATAAACCAAACTTATAAGAGAGTGAAATAATTTATTTATTTTTAAAAGGTAGCAATTCACAAAACCACTAAATTTAAAGATAGTGTTTCACCAAATTCCAATGTTAGTTCTCCGAAGTGTGGTATACTAAAGAAGTCAAGATACAAATGATTGCATGTTGGTTAATTGGTGATTGAGGCTGAACTTGGTAGAGGATTTTGAAAAGATAATATATGAGCAATTGATTTTTCATTCAATGATTTTTACTACTCAAATTATACATTGTCGAATTATTTTAGAACTCTAGGAGGAACCAAAATCCTACTTCCTCCGTTTTTTAATACTCGCAACGTTTGAACTTTTGCCGCTATTCATATAATCTCTAGGATAAAACATAGTAATGTGAGATCTTGTTAGATTCGTCTCGATGTGTATTTTAAAAATATTAACTTTTTATAATGTTTTCATAAGGAGAATTTAAAATACATATATAAAGGAGGCATATTTGCTGAACTATTAGAGCGCCACCTATGATTACTAATGGTTTCGGCTAATGAAAAATAAGATTTCTAATTTATTTTTGAATTAAAAAAATCGAGTGCCACATAGATAATTAATTAGGTGTCACGTAGATATTATAATTAATTAATTAATAAGATATACAATTCCATCCAAAATCAAATACTCTAATTAAGTTATTAACTAATTAAATAAATAATATTAGAGTTTTGTCATGATTGACTACTTAATATGATAAAGATAGATTCCAATAATATTAGAGTCTTGACATAATTGACTACTTAATATGATAAAGATAGATTTCACAAACTTTTTTCACGTTTTTGTATATATATATACGGATGACATGAATAACAAAGAAACACACAATTTTGTTTAATTTCAATTACCACAGTAAAGAAATTAATAACATCAGGGCCAACAGAGTTCCAAAATTGATGAAAAAAGATTGCATTTATTGGTGATTAGTATGTTATTATGGTTGAATTAATTGCGATTAACATTTTGTTTCCTACTATGGAGGATGAAGGTGATGAGAGATTTTAAACAAGATGATGTATTTCATCATATGATACAATTTCTAATTTCTTCCTGATTCATCCTAGCGATTCCATTTTTTTTCGTTGTTAGAATTTGAACATGTTGTTTTGAGCTAATTTTCTGTTTATTGGAAATTAATTTTATCGATTTACGAATCAAAATCCAATTTTGATGGTTACTGTCTATTTGTCCAATGTATACAATTAAAACAGACTTTCACTGATTTTTACGGATTGAAAGTGATGGAAGTAATTTGTTTGTTGGTCCATTTATCTGATTTTTGTATATCACCCCTCAAAATCAAGTGTAACTATCTAAGTTGATGAATAAAACTAATTTTATACACTGAAATCGTCCTTTATGGATTTGATTTTGGCTATTAGATGTTTTTTTTAAGTAGTTATTGTAATTTCAATTACCTTAATAATAAGATTTTTTGGATAAAACCACCTTTTAAAGTTCAATTTTTTGAAATAACCACCTTATATGTTTTTTTTTTGAAAAAAACCACCTTAAACTTCCAAAGTTTAAGAAATCACCACTTTCTGTTAACTTTCGTCAAATATTCCGTCAGTGGGGCCCACATCTAACGGCCAAACATTCGGAAGTTAACGGAACATTTGACGGAACATTTGACGGAAGTTAACAGAAGGTGAAAAAAACATATAAGGTGGTTATTTCAAAAAGTTGAACTTTAAAAGGTGGTTTTATCCAAAAAATCCTTAATAATAAGAATTTCATCCACTCTTTTTCAATCGAGCCACACTCACCAAACACATATAGAACAAGGTAGAATATTATGTAGTATATTGCTTACATGCTTTAACTTAATCCCGAATAAGTGGCGTTCATAAATTAAGTCTCAGCGTTGCGCCTCTAGCTTCTCCGAAATCCAATGTTGTTGCTAATTTGTTGGTTGTATATATTAATTGGCCACTTCCGATCCTCATACATTATTTCATTAACTTCAATTAGCAAGTCGATTGTCCTTTATTCAAATACATTATACATCGATTTCTTCAATTTGTTTGGTTGATTCATGACTACTATTTCCAACTTCTTGCACCAGAACATTGTCAATCACTAATTAAATCGGTATTAGACCGAGTGAACTACTAAATATATATAACTATACAAGCCATTTGTTAATTTTATAAATTTTATACTAAGACTATAAATCTTATACTAAGGGCTAAATGGTAACTTAAAGTCATACTTAAACTAAATTTCAAATAATACGTGTTTTTGAAAACGCGATAACATACGCATAATATACAATTAATTTATATTTTTTTGATAATTATCAACTATGTAATAGAGTTTTATTTACATCAAACCTTTGATAGTAAAAACTTTAAAAAAATCCCTCCTCCAAAAATAGAACCTTTAAAAATATAAGATAGAATTACCAATAGGGAGTTATCTCAAATGCAAAATACAATAGGGAGTTATTTAAAGTTTGTATTTTAAAAAGAAAAAAATGTTATTTGATAAATCCGTGCATCGCACGGGCATCAATACCACTTTAAAATATAAATGATCAAAGTTGTGCATTGGCATGCGTGAAACTAACAAACGTTGCTAGTATTAAAAAACGGAGGAAACATAATTCTTTAGGATGATCAAAATAGAGTGATGCAATATATTAACTTTTTCCTAACTTAATGAATTTTTTTTAAAACTTTTATTTTGATTATTTCCATATAATGCCTGACGTAATATTTTGTATTTGATCCTCTAATGAAAGGCTATCAAATGTGTTTTAGGATATATTTGAACCTTTAAAAAATATTCTTTTCATATCGGATCATTTAATAAATAAAAAAATACTAAAGAGTCAATGACAATTAAGCAATATACGCATTACGTAGTCGTATGGAATAAACATGATTACTCGGTTTTACCACCATAGTAGAACTTGTGTAGATTAAATGGAAAATGCTACATGTACTACTAGAGTACAAGAGCATTTTGTACATCACCTATAATATATTGACAACACATCAATCCCACTAAAAATGGGAGGGAAAACACAAATAAAAAAGAAGTTTTAGGCGGGAAACAGTTTTGCATATTGCGCCAAAACGTGAGAATTGGGCGGGATGCATTTTCACTTATTGCGCCAATCTGAAGAGCGCCAAACCAAATTTTGTAGGTCCTTCATCTCTCTTCTTCTCTTTCCTTTTTCTTCCATTGTTGTTATGAAAGAAATCTGCCATTGTTGTTCATTAAAAATAAAACTGTTATTCATTCCTGCTAAGGATAAAAATTGAAATTTAATTAATTTCATAGCTGGACATTCGTGCTAGATATAAAGTATTATCAATTGCAATTAGAGCTGCCCTTAATATATTTCGAATTGGGCTATGAGATAGCCAGAATTTTTATTACATAAACCTCCATTTGTGATGCATATAAGGTGTTTGATAAAATGCTCAATTGAAATATTAAATTTAATCTACCTTTTCTAAATTAGTTTCAGTTGCAAAAGCTAGCTATATTGATGGTTGGAAGAAGGTATAGAAGAAAACTAGCTATGTGGATGTTTTGTGCTTGAATGGAAGCAAAAGCTGGACCCTTTACCGAAGGTTGATGAAGACGACAATGGCTTTTCAGAAGTGACAATGACCGTATATTGCAATATGCAATCTGATTATGTATTGTTTATTATGATTCCGTAAATACTAAAAAGAAAACATAAAAAGTATAGAAACATAAAACAACAATTGCACAAAGGGACAAAAAAAGCCACATATAAAGGATTGAACGCAGGTCTAGGCAGTGTAAAGATGACCATATAAACTTCGTTGTAACCAGTTTGGCAAGGGGTATCAGCACATCCATTTGTGCTAGATAATATGTAATATTTTTGAGATTTTGAAAACCTTGTTTTATAAGCAGTGAATGTTTAGATTTCAAAATAAATAAAATGATCCCACATATTAAAATACATAGTAATAAAATTTAATTTTCATTAAAAAAATATACGGAGTAATTCCTAGTAAAAATATAATAAAAAATATACGGACCCTAATGTCATTGTTTATTATGATTCCGTAAATACTAAAAAGAAAACATAAAAAGTATAGAAACATAAAACAACAATTGCACAAAGGAAAAAAAAACCACATATAAAGGATCGAACGCAGGTCTAGGCAGTGTAAAGATGACCATATAAACTTCGTTGTAACCAGTTTGGCAAGGGGTATCAGCACATCCATTTGTGCTAGATAATATGTAATATATTTGAGATTTTGAAAACCTTGTTTTATAAGCAGCGAATGTTTAGATTTCATAATAAATAAAATGATCCCACATATTAAAATACATAGTAATAAAATTTAATTTTCATTAAAAAAATATACGGAGTAATTCCTAGTAAAAATATAATAAAAAAGCGTTTTCTGCCAATAACCCTTTATTGAATTAGGACCGAATATTGATTGATAATTGAAGCACTTGGAAAATTATGGAGTAATTAAACATATGTTCAAGATAATTAGTCTTTTCAAGCTTTCACGACTTGCGCTAAATGCTTCATTATAGTGCTATTATAATTTACATGCAATATTTAATCCATTCATTACAAACGTTTATAGATATTTGCTAAAACAATACCGTCGTAATAGAAGGTTACATTTACCTTTTTAATAGACGACTACTCTTTAAGAATCTAGGATGAGAATTCATACACACCTAGAAGTTAATTTATGTTTTAGTAAACACATCTAATACGACAATAAAAATAAAATGTTACCCTGACTATGGATTTCCCTAGAGCAAAAATCATCTTTTTAAAGTTTAACTAGGCTTTTGAATCCTGGCCAAAGAGGAAATTACTTGGTATAGTTTTTGACCATGAATTTACAGGATCATTACACCTTTAAGGTAAAAAGAAAAAAAAAATAGTCAAACTCTAATTCAATAGACAATATTGTAACGTTGTTTCAAGGGTTCGAACATGGCACGCAAGCTGAAGGAAATTTAGGAAGCATTGCAGTGACCATTGTAGCAAGGGAACGTTATTTTATTTATCTATTTGAATGAGAACAGTTCATTTTTGTTTGAATTCTAGAAAACGAATATGATCCCTTAATTTCAAATTTACAATTTGTTAATTTACGAAATCATAAATTAAGTCAGTGTTTAAAAATCACCTTTTGATTTCCTCAAAGTTAAAAAAATCCCGTAAATTTTTATTCAGAGTTAAAATGAAAAAAAGATTGTCGATATCAGGGATCGAACACGCCACGCAGGCTGAAAGAAATATAGAAAGCATTGCAGTGACCATTGAAGCAAGGGGTATCAACACATAACCTTTGGTAAAGTAAATTATTTTATCTATGGCTGCCATAATTGTATTAGAATCACTTTATTTGATTCTATAAAACAAATGATCCCGTATATATTTACCTTGATTTCATTATTTTTTAAATGATCCCGTTAAATCAAATGCATATAAAAAAAAAAGATTGAACAACTTTAAGATCTAGGTCATTCATCGTGGTTCCCATCCCGCCGCCACCATCACCGTCTTCACCACCCTCAACAAATCTCCCTTCTCTTTCGAATCTCTTATTTCTTTTTCCTTCTAATATTACCAATCTTACCCTAGATTCCGGCCGGAAATAAGAACACCAACGACCCACCGCCGTCGTGGTTTGACTCCAACAACCGCCCTTGGGTCGAAAACAACAACCGCCAAAACCCTAAATCGTAATCTGAGTTCATAAGTCTGGGATGAACGTGAAGAACATAAGAAAATCAAAGTTTAATTACAAAGACTTTAATTCAAGGAAGAATATGAAAAACAGAAGAAAATCAAACACCAAGAACTGAGGATCACGAAGAACGAGAGAGACTATTTCTGAGAATGGATGAAAAAAATTCAACCCAAAAATATGTTTTCTCTCCCCTGTTGAAAAAAAATTCTGAAAAAAAAAACAATGCATTAATTAAGTTTATTGTAATCTGTGTAAAATTTGAAATTCAAATTTGAAATTAAATTTGAAAATTTGGGAAATTTTAAAAAAGGAGGGCATCTTTAAAGATGCATTTCAGCCAATGAATGGCATGGAGTACAAGATTCCATGTACTATAGAAGTACATGTAGCACCATCCAGATTAAATACTCTATATGTCTCTTAATGCTCGACCTGTTTTGACCGAACATGTTATCAATGTACAACTTTGACCACCAATTTCTTTAACTACATATTATAAAAATATTAATATTTTGAAAATATATATTAAGATAAAGCCAATAATATATTATATACTTACATTTGTTTTCATATACTAGAAATAAAATAGGGTCAAGGTAAATTATATAAATAGTGTAAAAAGTCAAAGCGGGTCGAGTATTAAGGGACGGAATGAGTACTTCTTACTAAGCGCGGTACCTTTACGATTTTTTGTTAATCCTATTAATAGCTAACTAATTGAATCCAACCCCCCATCATAAATTTCAAACGTCTCGAATTTATCTCCTTAATGAATCAATTAATTGATATGTTAAAATGGTGCAATAAGTAATGGGGAAGAGAAGAGTGAGATTTGATAAACGGATAATTTTTGCATATGGAGAGATGAATTAATTGTCAGTTTTAATAAAACTGAATAAGATACTCCCTCCGTCTCTTTTTGTTCTTTACGTTTGATATTTTTCACGTGTTTTAACGATTAATTAATTTGCATCGAGATTCCTCAATTTTTTTTATTTAAACAAGATAAATTACGTTTATTTATAATGTTTTCGCTTTTATCAAAATTATGATATTGGGAAATGAGAAAAATTTAATGTCTCAATGGAAAAGTGTGAGAGATTAAATGACCAAATGGATTTAATTGGTTAAAATAATAATTGGACACAAATTTTGATAGAATACTTAGTTATTTATGTGATAATATAAAAGAAAATGTAAAGAACATTTTGAAATACCCAAAAAGGAAAACGTAAAGAACAAAAAGAGACGGAGGGAGTACATAATATGTTTTTTAAAACGAAAAGGTGAGTAATGACACGAGTCTTTCTAGGTACAAAGACACGTGTCCTCTTAAAAAAAATTGGTTATCCTTTTTAAATACTAGGTATAGATGTAATAGATACTTAAAATTTCAAATGAATTTATGGAATCATGGTTTCCAAACTCTGACTTGAATTTGGAACTTAAACAAACTATGTAAACAAATTTTAGAACAACCCACTTTTGGGCTAATCTAATATATATACTTCTTCCTTTCCGGAAATATTGCACCATTTGTTTTTTACACTATTTACATTACGACTTTGGCCATTTTTTGTGATTCTTACATAAGGAATTTTTAGTCATATGGGGCCATGTTAGATTCGTAACGATATATATTTTCTAAATATTGATTTTTTATAATTTTTACTTACAGACGATTTAAGATATTAAGAGTCAAAATAATGGTTAGAAGAGTAAAAAGTCAATCATGGTGCGATATTTTTTTCCGGAACAAAGGAAGTATAAAAACTCCCAATGTTAATGGCTTCTTCAAAAGAGCTATCCATTTTTTACTATTTGATGGTCTCATATCATATTCTTTATTTATTTAACCACATTTTTATGTACAAAATAATGTACATACACTAAGCTTCATTCCTCTCCTTTTGTGATGCGATTTTGGTGTATTATACTATGCATTTCCCTTTAAGTATTCTCCTAGTTTTGTCAAAGTATGGTTTATGCACCCAGGTGTTCAATATTCACTGTGTACCTGTTTTTAAATGAATATATTGTTCAAATACAAAGAATATATTTTTCATTCCTAAATAACATATAGATCAATTATTCTCCATGTTCATTAGATTTGCAAAAAATGTTCATCAGGGTGCACAATGAACACTGTGCACCTGGATGTATAATCCAAATTGTGTAGTGTTGTGGCTTTATCTTTTGTATTATTAATTCTCCTAGTATTATGTTAGGGACAAGCTTCCCTAAGGCCTTGTTCTATTCACCTTATTTCCACTCATTTCAGGAAAAATAAGTTCAGATAAGTTCAGTTAAGTTCAGATAAGATAAGTTCAGGAAAAATAAGGGTTGACCAAGTACAATTTATAACTAAAATAAGTTTTGATAAGTTTTAATAAGTTCAGATAAGTTCAGATAAGTTCAGGAAAAATAAGTGGAAATCAGGTGAATAGAACGCAGCCTAAAACTATGGCTTCGTGCTACCTTTTGCGGCTTCTAGGCCTATTGTAATATAATTTCTTATTTGGTGTAAAAAAAAAAAACTTACTTCCTCCGTTCCACATTAATTGCTACATTTTCTTTTTTTTTTGTCTGTTCCACATTACTTGTTACACTTTTAAATTAGGAATCCAACCACTATTATATTGTCTCCCTCTTTCCACTAAAAAAAAGTTTGGTGCTCACTATTTCTCACATTCAATTAAAAAAATACTTCGCTAACTACTATCACATACTACCTCTGTTCCTTTATGTTCTTTACGATTACTATTTACACGGACTCCAATGCAATATTTAACGGCTTATATATCCATTTCCGTATGTGAAAAAATTATAAAAATTTGATATTTTGAAAATATATAATGAGACCAATCTAACAAGATCTTACATGATAACATTTTGATGTATATAATAGTGAGAATCCACGGTCATAGTTTTCACAATTTGGACACATATTCCAAAGCGTAAAGAACATTAAGGAACGGAGGTAGTATATTTTTTCAGTAAAATAACAATTAATAACGATACAAACATGGTATTCAGAAGCCAAAAAATGGTGTTCTCAAATAATGGTACTCAAAAATTTTCAAAATAATGATGAAATTACCGCTAACCCTCAGATATGTGTTTGGAAACACAACTCTGAGATGAGCCTCTTCCTCATCGAGACGGAGGGAGTATTTGTCAAAAAAATGCATTTATTTTGATGTTTTTGTACATAAATATTAATCCATTCAAATGAAATATACAGATTAATTTAATAATAGATCTTGGAGAAGAGGAATACATACATGCTCTTGGGATATCTAACAATTCACCTAATAATTATGTTCCCTAAAGCTAGCAAAACTATGACTAAGGAGCTCGATCAAAGTCCAAGGAAACCAAGTTCTTTTGCTCTTTCCTTCTCAAATGTCTCGTAGTATTGATAGATAATCGTAACTGCAAGCAGAATACCGGTTCCTGATCCAATCGCACCCATAACATCAGCCAAAAGCGCCAATGCACCAATGCAGACTCCTCCAAAAGCAGCAGCAGTTGGAATATACCGGTTAAGTTCCTTCTCTAAGTTTGAGTCGCGGTGTCCAGGCATAACCATGCCTTGCTCCTGAAAAGTCACAAAACTCATATTAAAACCCTGTTTTATTAGACTTATTTTGTCTAATCTTATATTATCTGAACTTATTTTGTCTGAAATGATTCAAAATAAATCGAACAGAACTAATTAACACGATATTATCTTGCATGGATATGTTATTACCTTGAGCTGTTTGGCAACATCTCTGGCAGATGATCCAGAGACCTCAATCCACGTCTTGGAAAATAGAGCACAAGCTGTAAGTGTAAAGATAATGTAGAACATTGCATGGAATGGATCTGCAGCCATGGCTGCCAAGCTGTTAGGGGCAGTAACAAAGTAAGCAAGTCCACTAATTGGGACAGAATTATTCCACTTTCCCAACAAATTTACAAGGAAACTCCCACTGAAGTTCTTGTATAGCATCTGCACCAAACCTCAAAAGAGTTAAAATCCTATCTTCGATTGAAATACATCATGTATAAGACTAACAGAGTTGAAGGTTTTACCTGTGAGATGACTTGAAGGTTAGTTACAAGAGCGGATAAAAGAATGATGGGCATATTTGAGGTGTAAAACAACTTGATGGGGTACGACCCTTGTTGGCCTCGTGCATTCTTTGCTCGCACAGGCAAAACAACGCGGAAACCTTGGAGGTAGACGACAATGAGAAAGACAAAGATAGTGGCAAGTAAATTGGTTATATTTGGGAGGTTCTGCCTGAAAAAGGCCTCTCTCAAGGCTTGAACTTTGTCAGTTCTGGTAACCAAAAGATGGAACAAGGCAATGACAGCACCTTCAAACCCAGGTCCACGGCCAGTGTTGATAGTGGTTGGGCTGAATAAGCTCCAGATTATGCTCACACTGCAAAAAACCCAAGAAACAATATTTGTGTTAATTTTTAGCCAAAGTACAGAAAGAAGAAATTAGAGTGCTAATTAATTACCAGATGTTGGTGGCAGTGAAAAGTGAAATTCCAGAGCCAAGACCGTATCCCTTTTGAAGAAGTTCATCCACACACATCAGAATGATTACAGGAATGCAGAGTTGAAGGATGACAAGAATGGCGTTGCCAGCACCGAGCACGTAAATACTGCCATACATCCCTGAAAGAACGTATGCTACTGCTGAACCAACAGCAAACAGAATACTCAACAACTTTTGTGCACCATTCCTGTGATGAAATACAAAGGTTACAAGTCAATATTAAGTCATCTAGTACAACTCTAACAAACCAAAAAACACACAAACTATTAACCAGTCTACAATTACCATAAAACATGCTTTACGATACCAAGTATTAACTCGAATACAACAGAAACTTATAACTTGAAACTAACATGCCCTGCTAATTGCATTTGCATTAATTTTTTCTCATACGAAATGGGATATGCTGACAATTAAATATGCTTTTGCAAATAATAAGTGCAAAGAACTCATGAAACGGAGGTAACTTGGAACTAGCATCGCACAATTTAGAAGGTGGACCATGGTGCACCAAAAGAAAAGAACATCTGATTACGTGAAAAGAACAAGAATATATTTTTTATTTTATTTTTAATAAATAGTGAAATACTCCCTCCGTATTTATGTAAGGGATACACTTGTCTTTACCGACCGTATTTATTTAAGAGATACACTTGCTATTTTTAGTAACTTATCAACCCCATCATATAATTAAATAATACATCTAATTTACCCTATTACCTACCATCCTATTAAACAAATAATTTCAGAAACCCACCCCCACTTCCCAGTTCCCACCCACCAAAATGACATGGTCCCCACTTGTTTATTTATTAAAATATCTACCTAAGCGGCCGCTTGCTTTATTATTTTATTTCATTCAACTAAGTGTATCCCTTAAATAGATACGGAGGGAGTAATATTTTATTTTATATAACAAAAAAGTGAAATATTATATCGCATGTTCTTTTGTTCGTAGTGTCATGTTCTTTCTAGTGATTAAGACCTCCAAAGTACGATTTAGTTTCAACAAACTACTAAATCATACTCCATGTAGTGTCATGTTCTTTCTAGTGATTAAGACCTCCAAAGTACCATCCAGTTTCAACAAACTACTAAATCACACTCCATGTGTTTCAAAATACGTGTAACAGTTTGACTTTAGCAGTATATTGACTTTATAAAAAGGCAAAAATAAAGATACTTACAAAAGTGTACGGTCCTCTCGGACGTTGTTGTTGACTTGAATGATCTTAGAACCAACCAAGAATTGTGTGACCATACCAGCCGAGACAATGGGGGTGATACCGAGCTCCATGACGGTTCCGCGACTCGAAGCAAGGATGACACGCATCCAATAGAAAGGATCAGCCCCCATGGCGGAGTGAATTCCATATAGAGGAAGCTGACTACACACTAAAAATACAAACAATGCGATAACTGTGTAGATTACTTTTTCTCTGAAGGGGACCTTCTTAACTGGTGCTTGTACCTCAGGAAGAATTGGAAGAAAGGGTCGCACTAAGTGCAATACTTTAAATCCTCCTCCCATTATGAAAAGTGTTCAATCAAATCACAATTCTTATAACCTGTCAAAACCCATCAATTCATATATTTAATTAGTCAAAATCATCTTTTTAATCTAATCAAACGTTAGATGCAACCAATGGGATCTAGGAAAAATATTTAGTTGGTGTAAAACAAAAATGTACAGATTTTAGTGGGGTCAAATAGTTACTTTAATAACAAAATTTAAAAAAAATTCTAAAAATTATAAAGAAAATTATCAAAATTTCACAATTTAAGTGGGGTAAATTGACCCCTTATTTCTACATTGCATGCATCCGCCACTGCATGATGTAACCATTATTTAAACATAGTTTTTGAGAATTAAAAAGTTATACCACATCTGATATCATCATGAACTATAAAACATAGATATTTTGAGGATAACATAATTTTCACGATCAAAACAATGGAGTAATTTTAAGTACATGTAACCATTATGAATACTACGTGCTATGTCGTAATAATAACATAATAATTATTGATCCTAACAAATCACAATTGTTACAAACCATCAAAACAATATCCGTATTATATAACTAAAAGTAATACGCAACTGAGCGATTAGCGCATTAATTAAAATCAATTCTTCGATTAGAGAAAAGTAGAGAGAGAAACTCACAGCTCTAAATTTGACAGCCGATGGAAGGGTGAGACTTGAGACTTGAGACTTGAGACTTGAGACTTTGAGAGGAGTTGAAGTGAAAATATATAGAGATAAATTGTGGATTTCCTAATTCTATTCTTGTTCTGACTTCTGACTATTATATAAAATAATAAAAATAAATAAAAGTAGAGTTTTATTTGAGGGAAATTACAATTTTGAGTCGAGTTAGGATATGAGTCACGTACTATATTCGTGTTGCACTTGCAACTTATGCAAGATTTTGTATAATCCTTAATATGTCTCTGTTCCAATGGGAGACAAACACGTCGTAGGTTTGTTAAGCGTTTGTAATTTGCATCAATAGAGTGTTCATACAGATCTTCTCTAAGCGAGGCTCATGCATTGTTCGTTCTTCATTACTAATTTTAAGATTTCTTTTGTTATTTTATTCGGTTAAAAATAAGTAAGTAAACCGCAAACTGGCCCGTCATGCTTGTACAAAAAATTTAAAATTATGTTTATGGAAGGCCCATGGCCCATTGGCGTATCAGTTGGGTAAAAGGGAAAAAAAAAAAAGAGAACAGAAAGAACTAAAGAGAAAAGAGAGCATCAGGGAGGTTTCTAAATCTATATTGGGTATACCATTGACAAAATAGTAACTTCAGTTGGTGTATTAAGGGCTAAGTGGTAAGTTCATGTAATAAATTGAGTCTGAACCACGAAAAATAACATTTATCTTTGACTTGTGAGTACCAAACTATGTTATTTGAAACCAAATAAAAATGAAACCATGTTACCAAACTATGTTGTTTGGTATCACATGAGAAAATACAACTACTTTTCTTGTACCAAACTAAGTGATTTAATTTGGTACAAAACAAAAATACAGAATATTAGTATACCATTTCAATGTTATACCTAGTATAGAATAAGATTTCCTCGACATCAATACTAGAACCACTCATGGTTCAATTAAACTGTGATACATGGACTATAGTTTCCTTACTAGTTTAACCCATTCCTTAACTCAAGTTTTCTCATTACAGACCGCTAACATCATTAGCGGCTTTAAGTAAATTTACACATATAACAGCAAAACAAAAGTGTCCAGATTTGCTGCAGATGATGAAAAGCCAGATTCTCAATTCTCAATCCACAGCCAAAGAAGCAAAAGCAGTATAAACACAAACACTATCAACTTTCTCATACTGGGATAACGTGTACATTAGAGTTCGACTAAAAGTTCATGTATTAGCCAATGAACTACTTTGGATCTAACTAGGATACAAAAGGGGTTTGCCTAAATCTTTACAATATCAGATCATCAGGTAAGGAGAGTTACAAGAGAAACAAACTCTAATGTCACACGGCCCTTGGAACGAGTATTGATGACAAAATGTTCTGGATATTTTCTCAGCAACATCAACAACCCATACCACGGTTTTCCTTTAGATTCTGGACCTGTCCAGTCTTCAGATGTGAGATATCTCCTTACGCGACTGTGATGCCAAACATGACCGTACTGCTCCATTAACTGCGTAAAATTGTACACAAGACGGTATTATATCATTTGACACACAAGCATTTCCCATCTATAGGATACAACATAAACTACTTCAAGCCAAATACTCCGTAGAAAACAAGATACATATAGGATGACGGTCACAACCTACACAACACACTAGTAATATAATACAATAAAATAGTAACGCGTGAAATATTCAACTGCTTCTGTTGTATATGAATGAGATGGAAGGGGAAAAGGTTGCTTGAGTAGAGGACATCAAGGCAATTACAAAAAACCCTGCAACATACTAAGCCCAGCTAAGTTAAAACCTATAGAGTAGTTGCATAATATCTCATAAACAACTATGCCTTACTGCAGCTTACACACAATGAACACCACCACGGCACCACCACCCAGGCACCCACCCTCTACACACACCTGATACTTTACAAGGCTTATCAAGCTGCCCGGTATATGTAGAGGATAACCAAATCCAACTTCTCAGCTTATGTCAACTAATCAAATTTAAATGGAAATTTGAATTTAAGATTTAGAAGATTTCTTCCTTTTCCTTTCATACTTTGGTTGCTTTGGGAGGGGGTGGGTGGTGGACAACAAAAGCACAATTCTGAGCTAAGCTAATATTTGTAGAACTAATAAACACTGCCCTGCATGATAGAGTTGGCGAGTTAAAACATTGTAGAGATTATTTTCTTAGTTACTTTTGAAATCAGCAATGAAGAACATTGTATGATTAATAAAGAGAAAATACTAACATATTCAGCCAAGTGCACAGACAAAACAACACGCATAGAACTAACGATAACGGAAGATAAGAAGGAAACAAAGAACAGTTAGAAAAGCAAGTTTGGTTCTATGTCGGCTTCTAATTGCCTGATGGTGGCAAATGAGAAAAAGTAGTGTGATAGAGTTCACTAATGATGGTATTGAAGGTGAAAGAATTAACAATAAATGTGCCATTAGGTTGGAATTCAAAATATTTCACACGAATTTATTTTCTTATAATATTAAAGACAAAATAGGCAAAGAAAGAAAATGGCTTGCTTCCCTACAGGTTCGCATTATTACGCACTAGTGTTTATGCACGCGATGCGTGCGTGAAATTTTAAACCAAACATATTGCAACTTTATACTATTAAATATAGGAACAATAAATATTCCTTAAAATAATATATATTTATAAATACTAATTAACATTAATTAAGGGGGTAGTTTAAGTATTTCATAGAGGGACACCAAAAAGAGTCAACCTCAGGAGTTGGCTTATAGAATAGAGATTAGTGTGATAAAAGCTCCATGCATTTTGCAAGGAATAAAAACAAAATCAACCGTAACTTCATGTATATGCGGTTGGAACACCAAAGAAGGATTCTTTCTTTCATTAGGTTAAAATTTCTTTCCAATAAAAGCGCGAACCCAAATAAAGAAGGGTTGTTGGATAGTGAAGCAGAAGAATGTATCTACGATACTAGGAAAGAAAACTAAAGGTTAGTCCAAATTCCAAAATACCATAATTTTGACTTATACGCTGCTGGGATAGGACATTCTGTAACAATATGAAGGAAGTAATTGCACCATTTATAGCTAGCAGAAATGCACAACAAAAAAACCAGATGCATCCTTGAATTTTCTGTAATGACCATTTTTTCATTATTTTTTGTTCTTTAATCTCTTAAATTCTCTTACTTACTATACTGGCATCGATTTGACACTCTACTGATGCTGATACAAGCTACCAAATAAATAAAAGAAAACATGTAATATAATATATCGAAGAAATACAATGGTTCCTTGAAGTCCTTAAAACTTGCTAATACTCACTAATATTACTAGAACTAACCTCGGTATGAAGTTTCTCCATGGCCATCCAATCCCCTGGACCACACATATCAGAAAGCAATGTAGCTACAGACGTTACAACATCTTTCTCCTCCAATTGCATAAGCTGCTGATTGTCAGCTTCAGGATCAACCCTTGATCTTCCATCAGATTTCTTTTCTGCAACAAGAAAACTATCAGTAAGAAAACAAACACTTCCAATGAAATTTAGAAAAAAATAACATATGAAAGCAAGCCTCTATCCAACATGTGGGTTCACAGATATCGTAAGATTCAAGAAAGTAATGCAAAGTTTCACACTGAAATCTAGCTTACACGAAGCAACACTCCCCTGATTGGACAGAAATGGTGCAGTGTGAATAAAGAAATGGAGAGGCCCAGAAACAGTAGCTATAGAAATAATTTAATAGCACAGGTATCAGCTAGATAGCCAAAGATGGAAAGGAAATATCTAAGCAACAGTTTTGACAGAAAATTAGCATGTATGGAATACTTTACAGAATTCTCTTACATAGCCCATGCCACACCACACATAAAGTTAACATGGCCATGATCTCAAGGCATGTTATCCCATGCAATAACAGACTAAACTAGGAGCATCTAAAAGCGTCTTAAATACAGACATTGCGGGCACACAATCATACCATTAAATAGCATGTCTTAGGAAAAACAACTACATCTTACGTTAACAAAGTTTGTTCAGCCAAAAGTAGCCTCCTTAGTCCCGATACAAAGTCAAAATTTGATTTCATGTACCTAAAGGTAGAAATAACAATTGAACAGTAGGCTTCTTGTTAAAAGCAAACCCCTCACCCAGTCAGGTGTCACCTGCTGTTGCACCAACAACCTATGTTATCTGAACAAAAAGATAAGACTCCAATCCTTGCCATGAAAAACATCCAGAATACAGGGACTCGGCTCAAGGTATACAAGTCCCAGACAATGCGTAAATGATGAGAGAATGTTGGAAGTATTTAATTTCTAACAACTACTTTGTGAAGGTCAATTCAACATCTTTGACTATATTTTAAACAATAAAATTATCACACGCGATCTTGTTAGATATGTTTCTATGTGTGTTTCTAAACAACAAATTTCATTACTTTTCTAAGCACATCAATACAGATACTCATGGTCAAAGTCTGCGTTAAAGATTGAATAAAATGATGTTAGCTTTAATGCAAGACAGGTAGAGTAGCATTGGTGACAAAGCAATCTAAAAAAAAGGTTAAAAAAAAAATCATCTTCCTCCTGTATGGTAATATGGCCTATATCATCCAAAAACAGTGTTCAAGGAAGCTTATAACTAGCATCTTATCATAGAGAGCCAACTATCCACATTCACATTTTAGGTTACATTCTTTATAGAGAACAAAAGCACTAAAATAATTCCTTAAAATATTATGAATTGCCTTTCCTATTCACAAAAGTAGATTTAAAATAGTAAATTTTGCCAGAAACTACCTTATAAAATCAAGCTTTTGTGAAAACTACCAAACACAGCCACACAGGGTTTTTTTGCTAGAAACTGCGGAGTACCTTTTAGGCAAATATCTCTGTCAGATTCCGGCTTTTTACTATTTTTCCTGGCAATTACTTAAACGTGCAAGTCACATGACTGCTTTTTTCCCCCTTTTCCCTATTTTACATTTGCCTTCTATTTTCTTTCTTCCTCTTTAACACCTTCTCTGCTCTTCATTAATCTCTTCAATAGGTAATTGAAGGTGAATTGAAGAGGGGGTAGTAAGTGGGCTATTGCTATGCATTAGAAATAGTGAATTGGGTACTTGTGCCAAAATTGATGATTATGTAATGAATCATGTTTTAGATGTGATTCTAAGATTTTGGCTGATGGGCTGACAGGCCATCTAATGTGTTCTAGACTTCTAGCTATACGTTAGTTAACACTCTACCTCCTTTGACAGACACCCTAATATTTTAGTATTATCATCCTCCGGACTATCAAGAAGCTGCGACGCCAAAATTTATCTGTAAGACAAAGGAGAAACCTGGCAAGCTGTTGATTTTTTCTTATGGAGCTTACAGATTGTGAGCATTACTGATGCCAAGGAAGCACTGAATCAATATTTTCTCATGAATACTGAGGAATGATAGTGTGTTTAGGTCACAGAAAATGTGTGATGATGTTTTCAAAGTAGTATTTGGGAACAAATGAACAATGAACATACTTTGAACCTTAGCGAGTTAACATGCAAATGATCATTCTTGGAAAATTGCTACATGGGACAACAAAGATTGCAATAAGCCACATAAGGTGCTGATTTATTCAGTTATGAATATAATCTGTTTATGGATACGAATCTATGACATGCATATGCTTTATTTCACATTTCATTTTCCAATAAAATCTCAAGTTCGACAACTTTATTCACTTGTTTCTCATTTATGTGAATTTCCGTATAGCATTAACATAAAAAAAAAATGTGGATCCTGTAAAAACAATTCGTAGGTTAAAACTCAAGATTTGATTGAAATCAGACAAAGACTATAAGGAACAGCTGGAACATTCAGAACTTGGAGAAACTTGATTCAGAACTATAGTTAGTTTGTTCATGACTATCATGAGTTAATTTGTTTGCCCCACTTGTTCTTGCTTTTGATACTCTTTGGCTTCTACAAAGATGCTAATCATGTCAGGTATATTTCAAGCTGGATTTAGAAAGAAAACACACACACACACACAACAGTCAGTCAATTACCAGTTTCAACAATTAATCTTTTAAGTACAACATTAGAATGCTAAAAAGGTTTCAGCAAATTAAGCTAATAACTTCATACAAGAAGGTAAAGAAAAAATGATAGGGGCAGTGGAATTTCACACGCACACACACACAGGGTATGAATCATGGAATTAAAACTCGGCCGTTCCGTTACGTAACGGCCGTTCTGTAACCTATTTTGGATTTGCCGTTCCGCGAAAACCCGTTACGTTACAGTTTGAAAAAATTCACGTCTTTCTCCCCGCGTCGTCCGTTACGTAACGGTGACTCGCCGCATTAGACGTTTTTTTCTCCGTTACACCGTTTCTTTACATAAATTGACCAAAAATATTTTTGTAATTAGTTATGTAGTTTATGAAACATGATATTTCGTGTGTTTATTTGTTCACAAAATATAATACTCACTTATATTAGGATAGATTTGGTTATATTGTGTTGATATAATACTTTTTAGACTAAAAATGTAATAATAAGGCTTAGATATGTTAATGTGGTTTTTTTCAAAAAATTCACACCGCGTCAGCCGCGATCCGTTCTATTCTTCCGTTACAAGCGGTTTCCGCGACAATGCGACCTTTACCGCGAACGCGACCGCATCCGCCTTTTTTTTCTATGGTATGAATCTGAATAACTGAATGATTTATTAAAATGATTACGGTAAGTGAATGTCAAACACAATGCTCAGACTTGTACGTGAAAAAACAGAGCTTAATATTCAAACTCTATTCCCACTTCCACTAAGATTGCAAACTCATAAAAATAAATAAACATAATTGTATATTTGTATACGTCTTGATACTCTTGAAACACTGGTTTCCCTTTGACATTAGATAACATGGAACTTTCCAGCGCACAAAGGTACAGATGTAAGTGGGAAACTAGATTTAGGTTTAAAATATCTTATTTAAAATCCAAAAATTCAAGGAGATGTCTAGATCAACTCAAGTTCTACATCTTGCTATAAACATAATCTTTATGAAAAACAATATCGCCTTAAAAGAACTTTATTAGATCTCATATTCAATCATTGGCACTACTTTCTTCTGTAGGCATACTATATTACTGTGAAACAAGCCTTATTAAACCCCAGAAATAAAAGATCTATATAGTAAGAAAGATTCTGACATAGAGAGGAAAAGAACACAGGTGGAAGTATTCCACAGCCACGTCTACATCAAAACCAACAGACGGAATAAACTAAAAAATGAAAGGTACAAAACAGTATTCTAAATTAGAATTTAAAGGTGGTCTATGTCAAAATTTCAAAGAAAATCAAACAATGTCATGGTTCTCTAAGAATATATGTGATCAGATAATTAAAGAAAATCAGGACACGTGGGTTGGATACATCAAATCAACAAGTCATAGTTTTCTATCTCCAACACAGGACCACATACCCCACAGCTGCACTCATTGAGTCCCATAACAAGAGGTAACAGGCAAGGACAATATGCAAAACATGCCAAAATAAAGTGTGTTGTTTACAGTTGCAATAAAATGCTATAGAAGATTATTGGTCAATAAAAAGAACGACATTTCTTACATCTTCAACAAGATATATGTTCTCTGGCCTTTAAGCCTCCAGATCAAATCATTAATCTACATAACAATGAGGAGTAGCAACAAGTACATGGAGTTGAACATCTGACCAGGAATTAGGTTGAACACAACTCTACTCGATAGAATTTAGGTGTTTCAATGAGGAATGATAAAAGGATAATTCTGAATCGTTGACTTACAATGACAACCTCAGCAAAAAGACTGGAGCATAGACGGCAATGCTACCAGTCCAAGATAAGTTAGACTGCCTTAAATAACAGTTGGGGGATAGCTTCAGGAGAATTAGATGAGGTTATGCGGGAGTTGAGGGCACGTAGGTAAGAAAGGAAAATATTAGAAGAGAAAGAGAAGGGGGGGGGGGGGGGGGGGAAGAGGTGAATTAAGGTGTGGGAGATAGATAAAAAAATGCGGTATTGGTCACAGTCGCGGAGTCACACTAACGGAAATGATGCGTTAGTCGCGGACCATGCCGCGGTTGTCGCGGTAGGAATTTGAAACTTGAAAAAGAAGCCCCATGTCAGCCCTACTCACCCCCTATCCTAGTCCTCCTCCCCTAAACCGTACACGTGACATATTTAAATGAATTCCTTTGTCCACCTTCTCCCTACTCTCTTGTTTCAGATCTGAAAATGGTGTTCTCTTTTCTATTTCGGTGGAGTTTCTCCATTTCTTTCCCTTTTCCCTTTCTTTTTGTCGAAAACATTGGGCATTCGGCTGAAAACTGAGTAGATGTGAGGCTAATAACATTTAATGCGGACAAAATTGGTTCAGATCAATTGAACCGGCCGAGATCTCGCCGTTTTCAAAAACATCTTTACAAACCGGGATATATCGTATCGCCAACCTCCAAAACCTAGTTAACTCGGGCGAGTTTTTACACCATGAGAACAGGTGAGAGCCCGTGAGACACAACGCACAAGTCACAAATAAGAATGAGGGAGAAGGGGATCATCTAAAAGATTAAGAAACGGTTTACAGAGAGAGGGAATGAAAGGAGAAGTGAGGAAGAGATGAAACTTAAACAAGACAATAAGGTAAAGGCTAACTAGGTCAACCATAGCATAAGATAGGAGAAAATGAAGTATGATTCATAGACATGCTTGCTATTTAATAAGGTGATCAACACAAGAAACAAAACTCAAGGATCTCTTAACCAAGTGAACATCAAAGAAATGTAAACAGCCTGAAGCAAACACAATTACTAGATGGAAAGACTTCTGTATACACAAAGGAAAGAATCAAGAATCTCCCAAACAAATAGGGGGTCAAAACCATAATAAACAGCAAGCAACCGACATTTAATCCAGTAGAAGAACAAGTGAATTGTTTTTTGCCACAAATTACTTATACTGCAATGGTGTTTTACTCTTTTTCCCCTCCCTCCCTTTTCTCTCTCCTCTCTCCTTTCTCCCTTCTTTAACTGTGCTTCAACTCTTGTCCTATGTGAACTCAAAGAGACTGCTTTCTCCATTGCTCCTAGATAGGTCCCTCCTGGGGATGATGGATTTCATGGGTTGTCCTTCTGCCATTTCTGGGACCAGATTAAGGATGACTGTTTTTCTATGGTCTCTGACATCTTCGTTAATCTCCACATCCCACCTATCCTTAACAAAACTATCAAATCACAGGCTTTAAGCACATTACTTCCAATTTTGTTACAAAAAATCTGGTGGAGAGGATTAGACATTTAGAACTTTTATCAGGAACTTAATCTCTCTTAATCAGAAAAGCTTCTTTCCTAATAGAGGTTCAGATGTTAACGATATCATAGCTACTGAAGTCATTCATAACATGGCCAAGAATAAGGGAAGGAAGGGTTTCTTTGCCCTCAAGCTGAACCTTGAGATTAGACAATGTTCTACGAAAGGTTAAGCTTGAGGGAAAAGTAACCCTTCCTTCCCTTATGACAGGTTAAGCTACTCATGAGTTACGTTACTTCTATCTCAACTTGCGAATCAGTTGTGATAATTTCAATGGAAGTCTGCCTGAAACTTTTGTCCCCTCTAGAGAAATTAGGCAAGGTGGCTCGCTCTCTCCTTACATCATCATAATTTGCACGGAACTCCTTTCTGGATAAATTCACAAAGCCTGTCAGGACAAGACTTAGACATTTTTCAGGTCCAGAGGGGGGAAAACTCATATCTCACAC
Source organism: Spinacia oleracea (assembly GCF_020520425.1). Lineage (NCBI taxonomy): Eukaryota > Viridiplantae > Streptophyta > Magnoliopsida > Caryophyllales > Amaranthaceae > Spinacia > Spinacia oleracea. Next base: position 130,215,971 of record NC_079487.1, read on the forward strand.
TTGCTTTTTGTTGATGATTGAATCTTGTTTGGGCAGGCAAACCAAACCTAAAATCAGTGTTATTCTTCTCTTACTTTGGTCAGCAAATGAATGAGGAGAAAAGCTTCTAGGGTTTCCATGCGTGCACAAAAGGTGAAAAAACCCTCCAAGCCAAAATGAATTTCCTAATTGTCAAAATGAATACCCATTTCCACGTTAGCTTCTTAGAAAACAAAGGTCCTCTCCAAACCTGGTAGAGCAACCCCCATCCAGTCAACTTTACAAGCAATTCCTAGGTATTACATGCAAAATTGCAAACCATTCAATTCCCCTCTTCAATTACCCAGAGCTTGATTCCATTTGTGTTGATTTTCTTTTGGGGGATGATGGTAGGAAAAGGAAAATAAACTGGCTAGCCTGGAAAAAGGTGTGCAGTTCAAAATAGAAGGTTAGAACTAGGGTTTGTCCAAAAAAGACATTTAGACCACCTAGTGATGGCTAGGCTTTGCTGGGATAATAAATTAAATTGGGCAGACAAGTTAATGATAAAGAAATACTACAATAACAGAATTGAGTAATTAACCTTCAAAACAGAATCTCACATTTGGTAAGGGGTGGGCTTGGGGTGGAGCCTCTACCGTCAGAGGTTAGCTTGGAAAGTAGGAAATGGTAATAGTATTAAGACTTAACCTTTGGTATAATAGGTTATAGGTGGCTAGGATTTGACAGTCTTAGAAGATATCTCATAAGTACCATTCATCAAAACAAATTCACATGTCTCTTAAATCCATAAATCTTTTTCATCTGGATGCTGACCTTTCCTTCCCTGAGGCTTTGTCAAATAGAATCATAGGGTTCAGTCTCTCTGACACAAGCAGAATTTTCTCTGAATGGTGCAAAGATGGGAAATTAGAATCCGAACGAGCCTACAACCCAATTGATCATTCAACTTGGTGAGGAAGAAGAGGAGTGTAGTGAGTGGAGCTGAATTTGGAGCCCCTTGGGTACTCTAAAATCAAATTCATCCTGTGACAACTTGAGCAATTCTAACCTGAGATTGACTCATAAGAATATCCCCTTATAAATCTCATCAAATTAATGAACATGAGCTGCTACTGAGTGGTTCTACACCCATAACCAACCTCCAGTGAATCCTCAACCTTAATCTTCTCGTTGGATCAAGCCACCCATCAACACCTTCAAAGTCAACATGATGCATCCTTCTCTCAGGCCACAATGGAAACAGGATATACTGAAGTATGCAGAGACTAGAAACACAATGGAGAATGGATTGAAGCTATTGTTTGGAACGGAAACTCTAATTCACCTCTGCAAACAGAACTCTTATGTCATTATTCATGCTTTGGAGTAGAATCAATCTAAAGGGTTGATTCATTTTATTCTGGCTACTGACAGTAATCAGATTCTTCAAGAAACTCCAGGTGACCAAGTTAAAAAATCAAGCCTAAGCTCTATACTGACAAAATGCAGGGACCTTCTGTCACAACTTCTAAATAATCACTCTGATGTTTTGAAAGAAGGAAGGCCAACCAATTATCTTATGCTCTAGCGAAATGCCAATGGCTAATCTACACAAAGTCTGTAATTTGAGTACCCCCTCCCTGGAATGTACTAAGTTGTTTGCTTGACAAACATGGAATTAATGTCCATAACAACCTTAACCCCAAAGTAGAGGAAGGAACTTCCTAGACTGCCACCTTTGATGTCATCTGTTTTATCAAAAAGTAAAAGATAGAGACTGCTGGACCATTCCATTCATTACCTTCATCTCAACTTCTCCCCTACTTGGTAACTCTAAACCACAAAGCCAGTATCCAGTTTAAGAAAAGGACTACTACTCCCCTTCGCCTATTTCTGTAACCCCCAATTCTTGCAAGACACAATCTGTCCAATGTCCACCACCTAGCCAAAATCCAATACTCCATTTAATTAGACCCTTCCTTCCCCACATTCACCGCCTCGCAACCTTACCACTGTCGCTGATGAAAATAAATGCATTAACACTACAAGCATACATTTACCCCATAGAAAACAAAATGTGGTTAAGCTCAAAAATTCAACTACACAAAAATCATTCAACTAAAAACCAAACTACATCATACAAACAACAATTTATCCCAAGCACTAGCAACATTATTAACTTCAATATATCAAAGATATACAAAATCACAATCAAATCCAAACTAACTTTCTATAGAAAACCAAATCAAATCCTAAAAAACCTTGCAAATAATTGCGAAATTGAACATACATAATTAAATTACTGACCGAGAGTTCCAGAAAGTCCACCTTTGCCGCCACTACCTCCACCATACCCATAACCATCATGCCCCCCGCCACCACTACCATCGCCATATCTCCGCATCTTCTTGGACAAACCACCACCATCTTCACCCATTCTCTCTCTTCCTCCACCTTCCTCCTCCTCATACTCCTCTCCTGCCGCAGGGGCCGCATAAAACTCCTTCATCCTCCCCTTCCTACTCCCCCCACCACCGCCGCCGTACCCCGAATTCCTCGCCGGAACAGCTGGCGGCGGGAGAGGAGTGTTATACACATGATGACGCGGAACGGCAGCCCCACCGAGAATGTTCCGTACAGGAAGGAGAAAGTAGAACTCTTTATCGCCGATCTGAAGGAGATCCTGTGAGTCTAGCTTCACCGGAATGTTTCCAGGGAGGTGGAGAACGCCCTCGACAAGGCAGCCATTTTTTCCGAGGACTTCTAGGGCGAAGCGACGGCGTTGGAAATCGTAGAAAATTCGAGCGTGGTGGCGAGAGATGTTCATTCCTCCGCCTAGGGAAGCTAAATCGACATCGACGGTAGATTTCTTGGAGTTTCTGCCGAGGATTATGGAGTAGGTTTGCATATAGTACTCGAAATCTTCTCCTTGGAGCTTCGCGAAGCCTGCTTCAACGTCGCTTCCTCCCCCGCCGCCGGCTACGGCGGTGTGCGCCATTATTGAGGAAAGTGAGGGGTTTGGGGTGGCTACAAGGTTAATGGCAAATTGTATGAATTGGCAAACATATCTCGTTTTTTTAATTTCTTCCAATTACATACTACCTCCGTTCCTAAAAGTTCTTTACGCTTTCCATTTTAGTCCGTTCCTGAAAGTTCTTTACACTCCTACTTTATTCCATTTTTACTCCTATTTGGCCCACCATAACTTACCCACTCACAATACTTTAATATTAGTTTCCACCCACTCACATTGTTGGACAATTTATAGCCACTCATTTTCCATTTGTTACCCCCACCATCACATGTTCACCAAAATTCCTTAATTACCGTGCAAATAGTAACCGTAAAGATCATTTAGGAACGGAGGTAGTACTTCGTATTAAAGAATAATGTGGAGAAATTCCGAGTTAACCTTAGTGATTGGAAAAAATTATCAAATGGCATTTTCGTAAATATTTTACTTGAAAATTGTAGGTAGTATAATGTTAGGTGTGGACTGTATATTTGAAGTTATTGATTGCATATTACTCGGTGTTGATTGTATACCACTTGCTGGTGACTGTATATGTTATGGTTGCTGATGAATTACTAAAATGCAATATTGTTCATTGGTAAGTGATTGACTGTATATTTATAGTTGTAGATTGTGTATTAGTAGAAGTTTATTGTATATTGTTAGCTGTTGACTGTATATTACATAGTTGTTGATGTATTATGAAAATACAGTAATGACCGTACATGGGCCCACATTTGATGACATGTCACCGTACTTTAACCCAAAATTAATGGCATTTCCGTAATAAAATCATCAATTATTTACGAAAATGCCATTTAATTGGAAAATTTTTCCAATCAAGATTAACTCGGAAGGGCTCGAATAATGTGCCCACATAAAGCGCGAAAATACTAATATACCCTTACTTACTTCCTCTCTCCCATGAGTGATGAGTATTGAGTAGTGATGACTGATGAGTCCATGACCCATCCCTTCCTTGTTAACCGGCTATGACTCACTGAGTCACCGAATCACTATCATCATCACCGCCAATCCGCAGACACCGCCAGTGGTACGGTACCACCCGAAGTTACCATCCGAAATTGTTACGGAGTACTTGCCCCGTATTGTATTAGTTCTACCTTTCTTTTTATTGTTGTAAAGGACATTTATCTTCTTTTGCAAATTCTAATTACATACAGGTAAATAATGAACAATAGCAACGAAATATAAATTCCTTTACCTCGAAAGTTTAACCCAAATAATAATACAAATCTTACAAACGGTGGAAGGGGATTCAAACATGTGACATATTGTATACAAGGCAACAAGCTCTGTTCAGTGCCTTATTTTATTTAAACAAAAAAAACGTAAAACCACTAAAGGTACGTGTATAAGTTACTTTCACATGCTCATTGTAAAATATAAAGTCATTTGCATCCATCATTTACTTTGATAATCATATCCACATAATACTCGACACACCACATAACTGTGTACCTGATCACTGAACATTCACCAACACAAATTCACCAACACAATCTACTTTATTAAATTGGAGAATACTTCGAGGTAAGACGGGTCCAACCGGAATAATGCATTGAATTTTTTGGACGTGACCAGGCTCGACCGCCTTTTGAGCAACTCTAATATAGACCTCTAAAAATAAAATATTCTAATTTGTTAAGAACTTACAAGATAGATCATCATGATTCCGGTGAAATCAATGTACCAATACGCTAAACTTCTGATCCATAGTAGCGGCATATGTTACACACTGGATTGCCCCCATCGTCACTATTAGTCCAGAAGCTCTAGTTGGATTTGGATACTTTTGTAGCAATTTTTCCTGTATCACGTATCAAGATATAACATTAGCTTGACACTTGATCATATTTAAAATTAAAAACTGGTCGTACATTGATAATTACAAAATACAAATATTATATTATACCTCGATAACGGTTGAGACTTTTGAGAAGATAGAGCTACCCATTGCTGCAAGAATGTCGTAATAGTCATGGTGTTTGAAAACATGTGGTTCTTGACCCTGAGGGCGATTGTAATCAATCTTGGCATTACCCACTTACGAGGCCCGAGCTCTATTATTGTCCCCATATAAAAGCTAACACATCCCCAACAACGGCGACAAGGGTGCCTACCGTCTTGGCTCTCCCAGCCTAACTATGTAGGTTTAAACTTTTCCGCCCAATTTAAAGAAAATCATGATAATTATGAATTAATTAATATAATTAATACGCTTACCCCAAGTGAATAAATGTAATTACATGTGTTGAATCTTCGGAATCTTTAATATACATCTATTTTTAACATTTTTAATTAGAGAGAAATCAATACTCCACACCCGAGTATGATGACAATGATCGATAAATGTAACTACTGGCAATAAGTTTGATATTGATGTTATAATCGTAGCCGAAGCTAACTCCAAACCCACCACTAATAGATTACAGCTAACAACTCCCCTGTAAATTAAAGTATATTCAAATGTCAAAGAAATGTTCATAAATTTACATTATACAACACATTTTACTTATGATTATTAGTGCAGACCGATGTAAATCAACATGGTACAAGACACAACTTCTTCATGGGCGTGCGCACGAGAAAAAAAACAAAATTTAATCTACACGAATCCACATAGTTGTGACCGTAAACTAGCTGATTTATAATGTTCAACGTAAGTACGTGACCTATTAACATGCCTATATCTATACGAATTTGAGGCTATAGTTGGTAATTTCAATTTGGAAACATATTGTAATACACATCTTCGAGGTGGGTCTTGTTACACATCTCAAAATTACCTTTAATAATGTCCACTATTTTACTCCCTTTCCTAATCCGAACTATTAAAGGCTCAACAATCAAATTAGTGACGGATCCAACATTTTTATATTAGGTGAGCCGAAAGCTAAATTTTTTTATATTAGGTGAGTCGAAAGCTAATTTTCTAGTTTTCTTCAAAAAAAAGTTACAACAAACGTACTATAAACTAGATCTATATTTTGTTATCAAAAGAAAACTAATTTTATATTTTGAGACTGAGGCAGAGTTATGATTAAATAATTGCATTCATTTGACATCAATTAATCCATAAATTTCCTTTAAATATCAATATATAATGCCTTATTAGGTAGTTAAAATGAGAAAGATAACATGTGAGTTCAATGCAATTACCAGTTTTAGAGATATTTTTACATATGTCAATTTATGTACCTATATAATTAATATATATACAATATTTGTATAATATATGTATAATATATGTGCAATATATGTATTAAAAAAACTATAGGTTTGAACCTTCTACTTCAATGCAAGTTGTTAGATCTTTAATGCGCAAATATTATATGTAACACTACTACATACTACGTATGTAAGTTTTTATTTGATGTTAATATGCTTGTATTGATTAATTATAGGGGAGTAGTTAAATATACTCTGACAATGGTGGGTTCGGAACTAGCTTCGGCGGCTTCAGTAACTGCAATATCAAACCTATTTCCGGCGATGACATTCATCATAGCCGTCATTCTCAGGTACATTTTGTTGAAGCAGTTAGAAATTTAATTAACTCTACTTTTCAACAATTGATGCAATTTCAAATACTTTTATGGAAATTAAAGAAGTGCCAAATACATTGGTTTGAATTAGAAATTTTTGTCTAATTACCCACTTCTCATATTAGTCTTATTGATAAAAATTACACCGGCTGAAATTGGAATTTTTAAAATTTCATATTAGTTGATACGGTAGAAATTAGAAAATTTGGTTTAAATAAATCAGACCTAGTTGATTATAGGTCAGGTCGTACTTGATGCAAAAATATTGTCGGTTTCTGGACGGGCCTAAGGTTTATGCCTGGGCCGAAAACTTGTTTCTAAATCGAAAAATCCCTCTATTTTGGACACAAGTAGCGCACTGTTTAGAAAATTTTAGAAGTTTGGACAAATTTATAAATTTTTTGTTTCTGGCTACCCCCAAAGCCCCAATTTTTTTAACCAAAACAAAAAATTATGCCCAAACTGAGTAAACTGGCCAAGCAGACTTCCCTAGATTATGAGGTTTATTTAATTCATTTTTTTTGGCATTAAGATGATCCCTAAAATAGGAGGTTTATTTAATTTTCATATTTTTTTTAATTAGGAGGGAGACTTTCGACCTACATACTCGGGGAGGAAAAGCCAAGGTAATAGGCATAATCATGGCCATTGTCGAGTCAATTATCCCTGGGCTTTATAAGGGAGTAGTTATTTTCCTGCCTCACACTTCCCTGCAAGCTCTCAAGATCGATTTACTCCACCCCGAGGGAGTACCATTCTAGGGGCGCCATGAGATATTAGGCATACTTGCTGCGCTTGGGAGCTGTATTTTTCCGCAGCATCAGTCCTAATTTAGATATACATTATACGGAGTATATATGTACTTATTAAGTTAATTATGGCATTTTTTCTAGGATAAACACTTATGTATTTTCTCTTTGTATATTTTGTAAGGACAAGTTGTTGTAGATGTCTCCGAACCCTCCCAGAGTGAGTGGATTAACAGAAGGAATGGGAGCTGTGCAGTGTGTAATTTTTGCCGCTGTTACGGAGCGGAAGTCTTATCGTTGGGTGTTGTACTTCAACATTCAGGGAGCGATGTTATGCTATATGATAAGATATTGCCTTTTTTTTAAAAAAATAAATAAAAATTCTACGAAATATATAGATAAAAAATGTGGGGTCTAATACTCTAATTAACGAATTCAATTTGTAGACAACCATTTCTTCCGGTCTATTGACCGTCCTTACTAATTGGTGTATTGAACAAAATGGCGCTTTTTACGTATCTGTTTTTCGCCCAATTACTCTCATTATGGTAATTGTGGTTACCCCATTTTTTGTAAATGAGCCACTTCATGTAGGAATGGGAGTTCAGACTCCAGCCTGATACTCACCAACTTAGAGGTACTCCTTTCTCCACCATTTCCCACTCCTCCACCCCTCCAATCATCTCTCCACCCATCACGGTGAGATGGTTTCCGCCCCCCATGGGCGCCTTTAAACTCAATTTCGACGGGTCATGTAAATCTTTTTTAGAAGCAACATGTATCATCATCAGAACATCAATGGCAAAACTATTTCAACAGTTTCTTTCAACCTAGGAAACACTAGCTCAAGTTTTTATGGCAGAAGTTATGACGCTACATAAAGGTCTTCAAGAAGCCCTCCGACTCAACATCAAAGAACTCCACATCGAAGGTGACAATCTTCTTGTTATTAATAGGGAACTCCACAAGCTCGTTTGGTATGAGAAGGGGATAGAGATAGGGACAAAGATAGGTATAAGGATAGGGAATTCATTAATTTTATCCTTATCTCTTGTTTGGCATGATATGGGAAATGTGTTGGGAATTGTTGGATAGAATAGAAAACAAAATAATAAACTTACAATAATACCCTTCTAATTGTATATTTGTTCTTTTTATGGAGGATATAATTGTCTTTTCATAATTAAATGAGAAATCCTCATTCTTATACCTGCCCCCTAGGTACAAGATTAGTGGGATAAGGAGACATTTAATCCTTATCCATATCCATATCCCTTATAAATTGCCAATTCCTTATAAACAAATAATGGATAGTAGTAAGTAGGGATAAGAAATCCTTATCCCTCATCTTTATCCCTCTAAACAAACGAGTCGTCAAGGGGATTTGGAAAATCCCTTGAAAGCTTCAAAATATTGTCCATGATATCAAGATTCTTCTCCAACAGTTCCAAACCTTTTATATTCATCATGTCTATAGACAAGCAAATAGAGTTGTTGACTGAACAATGTCGGTCATCCTATTATAAATCCTATGTATACCACCCCTAGCCCCCAATTAGATTTTATTGTAAACAGCGACCACTTAGGTTAATGAGGTTAGTTCACTTAATTTACTTGTCCTGTACGGAGTACTCCGTAGTTCATAGCACGTCTTTCTCTTCAGTTCTCACGTTGGTTCCTTTCACTTTCACTATCCCTCTCCCAGTTCCCTTTCTTGAATCTTCTCTTCTGCAATTTTTGGCCAAAAAAAAAATGAAAAAGAAAGTCTCAAAATTGTCTACAGTAAACATTCCATAAAATATTCCACTCTGCTGCTCTTTATTCTGATAATTTCTCCTTTCTCTCTCTTTCCATTTAAAAATCCAACCTGTCTGAAAACTTCAAATCTTCCCCCAGAAAAATTGATGAACAACCCATTTCTCAAAATGCCCCAAATTCTTTGGATCTAACCCTTAATTTTAAAGGCTACCTCACATTGTACTCAAAAACCTCATTCCAATTTGTAGAGTAGAAGGTGGAAAATGAGAGTGCTGAGTGAATCTTGGTGTTTTTGCAATGGTGGGGGCAAGTCTGAAAGACTCAAAGCTTCTATTTTTACTACTAAAAGCTCAGCAATGGCGAAACTTTCAACTTCCTCCGCCTCTTCCGCCTCCGCTAGCTCCGTCGGTGGCGGCGGAGAAGCTTCTGGAACTGGGTTTTTGATTCACAGGAATCTCCTTCTGACCACCCATGGAAATCTTCCTTCTGTTAATGTTGCTGAGTCTGCTGAGATCCGGCTTCAAAATGGTGTTCCTGCCACTCTTGTTCCTCACAGGTGAAGCTTCTTGTCATGTTAATACCTTTTCTTTTTGTCTTTTTAGTGATTTTGTTGGAAAATTGATGTTAATTTTTCTAGGTTTTGTTGATGGAATGCAATTTAGTAATGTCAGAAGTAATTTATTCTCTAATGGGGGTTATAAGTTTGGAAATTTGACTGTGAATGTATCAGATTTGAAGTTATATTCACTATTTAGTTCTATGCTTTTCTGAGAACTTCTATTAATTAATTAGGATATGATGAAGTTGACAGTTAAAACATGAGAAAGTTGAAAGTAATAGTAAAAAGAAGTGATGATTTGGTGTTGTAAATGATATGCAAACTTGTAGACCCCCTCCCTTTTTTGTTTCTCAATAAAGTTTGTGATTATAAGTCATATTCTATGGTCTTTATTAGATTGCAATTTGAATAATTGGTTGCTTTTATTCAAGTTTGAATATGAATCAAAATAGAAACTTTTGCTTTGTGATTCGAAATTTCGACTTTAAGGGTGATGAAACAGACGGAGATCACATATTGTGAAGCAATAATCTACAGTGGTAGAATCTTGTGCTGTGAGATTTGAAAATTGTCAATTAAGAGTTATGTTCGTTACCTTTTTCTTCTATTCAATCGTGTTAGCAGCGTAGGATTATCGGATGCTAAGATAAGAACTAGGGTGGTAAACTATGATGCCAAATCAACAAAAGAAAAGATTCTATTTTTAGGGCCCATGCCCATCAGTTGTGTGGAAGTATATAAGAATAATCTGACATACAGTCTACAAAAGTCCTTGTTGGTCATATGTCATGACAGGCTGTACAATGTGAAGTGCTAGAGCATGTGATATACTGTGATAGTGTGGTGACATATTTGACATGTACTGGATGGATTTTCAGTTGGTACACCAGGTGTATAATAGACAAAATGAGAAATCTAGTCTGATGAACAGGTATCAGGTTTGCATTCAACCAGCTTAGGGCAGGGTTCCTCTGCAATGATTAACAAAGGGAAGAGGATAAAGGAGAAATTTAGTTGTATTAATTACTAAGATTGATTCACTGATATGCTACTTTAGCGAATAGCGATTGACATTGTGACACTGGCATGAATAGGATAGTTGATTGTGAAAAATTATTGTTTTCAAGACATAAAAGGTATGACATGTGGTGAAAATGACCTAAAGAAGATTCTGCTGGTTTAGGATGCATAATTATTGCTGGTGTTTGATGAGCTGTGGAGTTGCTTCTAATGTATTATGATCTTTGTTGAGGTCGATATTGAACTCGCGTTTGGATAAATACATAGTCATGAAAGAACCGAAGAAACTTTACTGCCCTGGAGATTTAGTAGATATGTTGAAGAATAAGCTAGTGTTGGAGTTTCTCATTTGACTTAGCTGGAATAGTTGGTTATATGTACAAATGGGCCTCAATGCAGGAGAAGATATGGTTGGTTCAGCTTAACTGGGATGATCCTGCGATAGTAAGGCGGCTGGATTAATTCTCGTTACTGTTGTGCCTGGTTGTAGAGGTTCTGAGAAATGTTATTGTGAGGCTAAGTTAGGCATATGCTTATTGGAGGCAAGTCTAGACAGTATTGACAGATAGAGTGTGCTTTTCAGTTTTTTTGTGGAGGTTTTATTAAGCAGACCTTATCATCTGCCTGTAAGGTTAATTTATTTTGGGAATAGAATTCAGGTCTTCTTATTGGGTTGGAAGCCTTGATTCTCGATTCCCATTAAGGTATGGCTTGCTTGGGCCTTTTATTTTCGTGGAATACAGAGTTGGAAATCGATTTTTAAGTCCCAAAATGTCACTTTTCAGGTTTGGTTGGTTGGATTTGGAATAAAAGAGGGATGGGATTGTGACTAAAATGTCTTATTATGAAATGACCAAGGTGCCATTAATGGAAAAGAGGAGGGAGGTTATTAGTGGAGGTTGTATTAGTAAATTTGTTATTTTACCAACTTATTTCATAACAAACCAAACAAAATAATGGAGTTTTTCACATAAGTCACAACTCCTAGTGCCGTTTACCAATCACCCTGTGTATGGCAGTATAAGTGTTCTAACAGTGTACGGTTTCTTGCTTGGGAAGTGTCATTATTGGCAATTTTTTCCTGAGTGCTCAAAAGGAGTAGTAAGTTTGTTATTCTTTGCAAGAGGGGGCATTAAGTTTTATGCAAATAACCAATTGAATGAAAATCTGAATTCTAAGCATGAACTTACTCTGGGAAGACATACAAGATTCTTCCACAGAATGAGTTTATTTTTTTTATTCCACGGAATTTCTAATGAACTAGTGGAATTACCGGTGAAATTAAATAAGAAAAAGTATAATAGGATCTCCATTTAGTGATTTAGTGTCTGTGTCTTGAAGAATACGGAGTCAGTAACTGATACTGGAGTACAATGTAGAAGACACTATTCACATGACAGGGAAAGAAAGATCAAACAGTGAAATGCAGGTTAATTCTTTCGATTTGTTTCATGCTGTTATTGGAAAACTGCTTAAGAGAGTACTCGTTTATTAGTTGTAGGGTAAGTCCTGGATTAGGAGTTACAATTTAGAAAGTAATGAATCAATGTACTGTTTGTTGATTCTTAGCAGAATTTTTATTTAAAAAGTTGTCGTCTTCTCAATTATCTGATATGTATGTGATTGCCTTGTTTAGTTAATCTGCCTATTTGGTTGACTATTGAAAACAGGGCAGAAGAAACTGCCATCTGCCTTATTATCTGATCCTTCTGGAATTTCCATTACTGCTCTCAGGTTTTTTATCACCAGTTCTGTGCTTGATCTTACTATCGTGGGCTTGGATACAAATGAAGGAGATTCAGTTGCACATGGTCAGCAACCTCACTTCAAAATTTGTTCTAAACTAAACCTCGAATTAGGCAACATTGTATTTCTTCTAGGGCATGCAGAGAAAAAACAGCTGTTAATTGGCGAAGGGAAAGTGGTGATAGCTACAGATAATCTCATAAAACTATCAACAGAAGGCTTTACTTGGAGCCCTGGATCTGCCGGTTTTGATTCGCAAGGTAATCTTGCATTTATGATCTGTGATCCAATGAAGCTAGCCACTTCACCAAACACCAAATCTTGTTCAACTTCTTCATCTTCTTCAGCATCTTGGAAGAAGGATCTTCCAATGCAATTTGGCATCCCGATGCCCATTATCTATGACTGGTTAAATCAGCATTGGGAAGGCAGCCTCGATGACCTCAGCAAACCGAAATTACCGCTGATGCGGTTGGTGTCAGCCGGCCATAGAAGTGAGCATTCTTGTGCTTCTTTTACAATGAGGCAAGTTTTCAAGGCAACTGATGAAATTGAGGGAGCCACGTCATCATCAAATACCGTGTCAAAACCTAGAGACCAACCTGGACAAGGGTGTCCTGCAGCTGGACTCACCGGAGAGGACGACAAAGCACATGGTAGCACAACTCACCTTCAGGGAATTCCAACCCCTGAAATCTATGAATCACCAAAGGTAACTGCAAACCCTGTGAAGAAGAACGAAACTACGCAAATACAAATACAACTCTTGGATATCAATTTCCCTCCAAGGGTATTCAAACCCCCATCAACCCGACCTTCGAAGGAACTTCTTCCAGGTTCAGGTGAGAATTGTGTGAATGAAGCTCCTTTATTAAGTTCAAACAAAGAGGAAAGAGAGGAAGCAAAGCAAAGGAAAGATAACGAGGCAGCTTTAATGGAGGAAACTGGCTCAACTGGTTCAGTAGGTGATGCACAGAGCGAGGTGCAGTCTAGTTGTTCACCAGTTGTAGCAGTATCAGGAGTTAGAGATGCAGAAAGCAGTGATGAAGAGACATTGTATTCAGCAGAAACTGCTGAAAGCAGAAACTATAATAGCCCTAGGGAAGGGAAGTTCCAGCCTGTTGGGAGGAGTCAAAGTTGTGTGAGTTACAATAGGTGGGGCCCAGTTCACCGGAATCCGGTGGCTCGAAGGACATCATTAGAGAAACAGAGGAGTTTTATGCAGCCGAGAAAGACTTACTCACAAGGAGCTCCATCTCATAAGACAATGGACTATTTCAGTCCTACAGTGTCTTCTGTCATGAAGAAGCGGAACAACGAGCAGCAGCAGCAGCGTCAGCCGCCACCACAACAACCAATCAAGCCACGGCCAACTGCAGTAAATTCTTCGCCTAGGTGGAATTTTTGATGTACCTACAAAATTGTGAAATGTAGAAGATTAAAAAGATATAATCCTATAAAGTTATAACCCTTCTGTTGTGGTACATGGAAAGTGAGTCAGCTTGGTTCAATTGTTTCCATTTTCTTACACTGTAAGTTGTAACTAATTAATTTGTTGTGACCACCATTTTAGACAGGCACCTCTTAATTAATAATAAGAAAAATATGAGAAATGTTGTATGAAATGCTTCAAATACAGCTCTAGCATGCCTCGTCATCAACTAAACTAGCTGGCATTAGGATAAGAGATGAACATGAGTCAATAAGTAAGTACCTCATTCGGCTACTGGTGGCGGATCTTAAACCGATTTATGAGGAGGGCCAGTAGAAAAATTTATACTCCGTAATATGTACGCTAAAAGTTTAGGGGGACAACTAAAATACACTATGGAAATTTTTGTTCGAGGTGTCGGGCCCACTCAGACCATGAAGAAGATCCGCCCCTAGATCCTATCCATGAGTTCGGAGATTCAATACTAACCCCGCTCCGCTCTCTTAGGCACGGTGAGCTGGCGTAAAACGTCAAAGCCTGGGTCATAAGCCAGACCTGGTGTAAAACGCAGGCCAGCGGCGTTTCACGCCGGGCACCGGGAGTGAGTCTTGCTGTCACGACGTTACGCCAGCTGTTTGGAGGACTTTGTTGCCAAAATATTTTCAAAATAAGGACATGTATTGATAAATAGCGTTGTGTCAACTAATGTTGTGCAGATATGAGATACCTAATATTGTAGTTTTCATTAACACCACAAAAAATATGGCTCTACTATAGACACAAGCATGTAAGCTGGGCTGCAGAAAAGCTGAAATTCTTTATCCACTTGTTATACATGTAAAGCTGGGTGGTCCATTTTACCTGTGTTTGAATCTGGGCATATACTAATAATAACAATAATGAAATTAAACAGTGTTTTTATGTCACACTTTACTACCAAGATTTGGATAGATCTGGACAACATGCACAGAATCTCGGTGTGGGGTTACTGGGGCCTGATTTGGTTTAGAATTTAGGAAATACAGTTGAATTTCCACTCTTTCTACTAAGAGCATCTCCAATGGTTGTAGCTAGGGACTAGCTTGAAATTTATAAAAGTTTCAAGCTAATAGCTAGACCATTGGAGTGAAAATAACAAATTAGCTTTGCCAAGCAAATTAGCTTAAACAAGCTAATTTGCTTGACAACTAGCTCTCAAAATTGCCAAATAATTAATTGACAAGTGGACAAGTGGAATAAATTTAAATAACAAGCTAGTTGCTAGCCATTGGGGCACAAATTAGCTAGACAATAAAATAGCTTGAAATCTTATGTGGCATAATAAGCTAATTGTCAAATTAGCTTACCATTGTGAATGCTCTAAGATGGTAAGAAAAATGTTAATATAGTGATTAAGTTTGATATTCTTGAGGCTGGGGTTTGATTATCCTCAAATTCATCTTTAAGGTCATGCATTAGCTTCATGAAAAACAAGTATGTAGTGAGACTGTGAGAGTATGTTGGCTTAGTATCACGATAGTGTTTTAATACTGGATTGTGCACCGCGCTCATGCCTATCTGGCGGGAAGGCTGCTAGGCTTGTGTAAAAAGGGTCTCTTGGCTCGTTGAAGTACGAGCGTAACATTTAATTCTTAGAACTGGCATGTACTCTTGCCTGAAGATTGGCACGGGGCCTTGTGTGCGCACGACAGGTACAAGCGAATCTGATGACGAAAGAGTAAAACAATGATTAATCCCCTAGCCCTACATTGTTCCAATTAAGGGTAAAGACTGATCAATGATCATTTTTCATTCCCGAGTTTGGGATTTGAACCCTTAACCAATTGGTTAAGAACAAAGTGAGCAACCACTATACTAAGACCAACTTGACTACTTGTCGATATTATTATAATTGTACTAGAAATAAAGATATGTACTCCGTATGTTTGATTATTGGGTTGTAGCACAATTTCCTTCCTCCACACACCTACTTTGACACAACAAAATAGGCATTAGTATTAGTTATGAATTTGAATCATGTAAAGTTATAATAATGGGGTCATAAGTCAGAGACAACCACAAGAAAAGAAGGAAAATCTTGAACACAAAGTTTGGCAAGACAGATGCAACATTAGGTCAGGTAGAGTTGAGATGATTTTCAATTAGTAGTTACAAGTTTTTGATGGATTATGAACCAACTGGCCAATGTCAACGTCCAACACTCTTAGCAAGTAACACTCTTAGCAAGTAACAACTTTTGCCGCTTTAACCTCATTTTATGGTGGTGATCATGATTTTGTACGCTAACACACACTGGCGGATCCAGAATAACATAGTAGTGAGTGCAAAATATTTTTTATTTATTTTAGTGGGTGCAAATTGTAAAATTGTATAAGAAAAACAGGAAAAGGCTACATGTACACGTAGTGTACAAGATTTTTCTGTACAACATCATTACTTTGTTGACACATCATCAAACCCACTAAAAATTGAGAATGAAAGACAATAAATATGTCATTCCAACCAATAGAAAAGCATGGTGTACAAGATATCTTGTACACTAGGTGTACATGTAGTAAGATCCAGAAAAACTACAAATTTTCTGATTTTATAGCAAAATTTTCCAAAAAACTATATTCAAGTGGGGTCAAATTAAATGACCCATATCTTGAACATTGGCTCCGCCCCTGCTAACCCAACATAATACCGGGTTATTCAAAAGCTTTGCATAACTGAAACTATTAAAACAAGCATTACTAGCTCTTACAAACTACTCTAAGCACAAAACATTAGAAATTGGAAAGGTAGTAAGCACCAACACTTGATTTGTCGACCCTTGACTGTTTAAGCCTCAATGTCCACTACAGTCTACAACATCGAGATTTAAGCGCGTTTAAGCATATGATAGTAACAATACATATGATACGATACCATTGCTTTACTTTAGAAGGAACTAATGTACCAATTAAAAGGGCACCTCTAGAAACTCCAGAAACAAAAGTACGAAATATATGATATGCAAATTAAATCCAGTGATTTACATGTATCACATACCGAATAACAAAAAAAATAAGCTTTATTCATAAGGAAACTAATTTTAGACATGTGCCCATTATGTACCATTGTACCGCATTAATTGTGCAATTATCATTTAAGGCAATTTAGGAATGGAGGCATTCATTTGTAGACCCCTATGACCCTATCCAACACCCAAATGAATAAAAATATTTATTAGTGATTTACCTGTTGACGTGGATGATAGATTGAAAATTATGTTAAAATGATACTTTTATAAACTTTTATGTGCTTAAGCATTTCTACGGAAAAACCTTTTGTCTTTTAAATTTCTTATATAAAGCAAGTCATATAAACAAACTAGTTTAGACTTTTAAAGTTTAGAAATATGGTAATATGACTCCCAAAATATTTGGATTGAATCTTGTCTACATCGATTTCGGTTGTAGCTTCATCTACAGCACAAACGACAAACCATTAGTGTAACCATTTATTTCCACTAGATAAATCAACAATTTTTTTTCCTGAAACTGAAAAAATTAATAGCTATACTCTCATATCAAACCGTATGACGCTTATAAATTGTCAAACTATGTTCAGTAGTATTGAAGATGGGTAGGCGGTGGGATGACGTGGCATGTGATATGACATTTTATCGACCTTGTTAATTTGCAATTGGTTGTTGGTTATCGGTTGTTGCTAGTTCGGTTGGGTTGTTTGACTAATTGTTTGTATTTACTTTTTTATTGGATGTTTGACTTTTTATTTGTTTAAAAAATATGTTTGGTAAAATCTGCTATTGGATGTTATTAACAACTTCGAAAGCCAAAAGCTGGTTACAATAGTTGTTAGCTAGTTGTATTAGTTGGTTTGACTAGATGATTACATTAGCTGGTTTGCCTAACAAGTTAAATTTAACTGTGTAAATAGTTGTTAGTTTGTCAGTAGTTGTTTCAGTTGTAAAATAACAAATTAGCTAAAAGCTCTTTGACAATGATCCTATTATGAGCTTTTTGAAAAAGATTTTTTCGAACGTAAAAAGTTATTTCAAACCGTTTCTAACCAAACCCCTTAATAGCTTTTTCAAAATGCTCAACAAGCTAATTTACATCAAAAAAGTTTTATTTGCTTCAAAAACTTCTTAAAAAACAAGCCCATTATTTTATGTGGCCATTTGACCAATTGAAAAGGCCCATGAAAAATCATTTACTTGACAAAGTAATTAAATATCGGATAGCCTTTTACAAAATATTAATGATTAAAATTTTGAGTAATTTATTATCCGTAAGTTTTGGAAATTGATTTGGCGTATTCACTATGATAACATAATTCTTTGTATCTACTCACAAAATTATTGTGCAAAGTCAGTTTGCCAAAAGTTTTACTCAACTTTCATACTTTATTTTTTAACTCAAAGACTAATTTCCATCACATGTGTAAAACTAAAAAAATAAAGAGACTATAGCTCCAAAATTTATGGGAACAGAACAAGTGGAGTTGTCTCACCTGCAATTTTTAATTTTAGCTTTTTTGGAAATCACCTGCAACAGTTTTAGTTGTAGTGGCTGCTGCATCTTCATCTAACATTTTTTTTTCTTTAAAAAAATAAAAACCAGAAATTTCTTACAATTTCTCTTCGGTTTTATCGAACTCTGAAAAACTCCTAAAACCCACATTCATATTCAGTCAGAGATTTCCATAAACACAAAACACCAATAACACCAAAAGGTTGGAGAGAGAGAAAAACCCATCAAAATCAAAGATCGAAAAACACGATGTTGAATTCATCATGCAACGTCGTAACAGACAATATTCAATCTTTAACTCAATGCAGTTTCTGGGCATCTCCCAAAATCCCCCCAAACTTGAATCGTCCACGAAACGTTTCTTTTTCGTGCTCCAAACGACCCGATCTCTCCGTGTCAGTTTCAACGACGACTAACAATAGGGTTACCCAAAGCGGATCGGATTCGTTCGGGTTGGCGGACCGGCTCCGGTTGGGTAGCTTGACGGAAGATGGGTTTTCTTACAAGGAGAACTTTATTGTGAGGAGTTATGAGGTTGGGATTAATAAGACTGCTACGGTTGAAACTATTGCCAATCTATTACAGGTTCTTTCACTTTCTCTCTCTTAACTCTGTTTTTTGTTGAATTTTATGTCAAGTGTTGATTTTGTGGGGTGATTGGTGATTTGGTAGCAATGGGTTTGATTAATTGGCTTTCTAGTGGTAATTTGATGAATTTAGAATAATGTGTTCGGTTAAGTATTGGTTTTTGAGTGGCAATTGGTGAATTTGCAACTGTGGTTAATGTTTGATTAAGTTTTGGATTTTGAGTGGTTAATTAGTGAATTTGGATCAATGGGTTTGATAAATAAAGTTGGGTTTTTTTTAGTGATAATTGGTGTATTTTGCATAATGGGTGAATTCTGAGTAATGGGTTTGATGAAGTTTTGGTTTTTGAGTAGTAATTTGGTGAATGAATAATGGGTTGAATGTTTGATTAAGTATTTGTTTCGGCGTAGTAAACTGTGTTAATTTGGATTAATGAGTTTGACTAAGTCTTGGTTTCTGAGTGATAAGTTGCTTAATTTTGATTAATGACTTGATTAAACTTTATTTTCAAGTAGTAATTTGGTGAACTTAGCATAATGGGTTTGACTAGTTTTAGTTTTTGAGTGATGGATTTGTGAATTTGGACTAAGGTCTGATGAAGTTTTGGTTTTGGAGTGGTAATGGGTGAAACTAGGTTAATGGGTTTGTTTTGAGTTTGTTTTTTGAGTGTTGATTGGTAAATTTGGATAACCAGGTGATGAAATTCTGTAATTAAGTGTTATGGTTTTGTAGGGGGTCTGTTACTTGATGAAAAGTTTCCGATTTTTTGGGAACTTTCAGGATTTATAGATATTGTAAATTTGTAATTCTGTAATACGAAGTATTTAACGGAGTACTAATATTTTGGAGCAGCCTACTTGATTTATAATATACGAAGTATATAAAAACAATTTTGTGCAATTTACTTGAGCCTTGAGGACTTCAGTGTGGCATATTCTTGGGAGGAGATAGTAGCTGTGCTAGAGTTTTGGTGACGTATAAAATAAGCTTTGAATTTTTTTCAGTGTGTACTTATCTAGTTAATATGGAGTACTTGACAATTTAATACTGGCATTTGAAGGAGTGATCTGCATAAAACGTGTGCATGGCTGTGATTGTGAATTTGTGATTATGGTTCACAGAAGCATGTAAACAACTTTTTGATGGTTGTTACCCTGAGGTTATGGGCATTCCATTGAAAATTTACTTTTGAGGAATATATGACAAATTTCGCAGTCAATCAAAATTTGTCCATAACATTTGTAAAAGCCAAATTTCAAGTTACGAGTTTAGACTTTAGAGTTTAGACTCCTCCTTTGTATAAATGTATTTGAAGTTTTAGTTGTTTATGATAGTGTTCTTTTTACTTTATTTTACTTACATTATCTTATTATTATTCTTGACTTATCCCTTCAATACATATTATACTTAGAACTTATCTTATCTAAACTTATTAAACCTGAAATAAGTGAAAATAAGGTGTGGAGAATAGAACCGTCCTAAAGTTATATTATTTGAACTTGATAGGCTTGAACTTATCTTATCTAATATTTTCTTAACTTGTTAGCCTAAAATGATCTTATATGAACTTGTGTTACCTGAACTAATTTGAATGTTGTAGACCCGAAATAAGGGGAGGAGAACAGAGCCTACGAAACAGAGTCTCCTAGTTCCTGCAATTCTCATTGGATCAATTGCCACTAACTACTTCTATTTCTAATGTGCTTCCATGTTTCCATGTCATCTTCCGGTGTTCTATTTTATGCATAGATACGAGCCTTGGTATCAATCTGAAAGAATTATTTAATTGCATATTGACATGAAAGAGATTCTTTCTTTTATAGTAACCTTGTTTAGGAAAATACTGTACTCTTTTACTATTCTGATGATACAAGTGGACTCTGTGATGTAGGAAGTGGGGTGCAACCATGCCCAAAGTGTTGGATTCTCAACAGATGGATTTGCAACAACTCCCACCATGAGAGAGCTTCATCTCATATGGGTGACTGCACGCATGCATATTGAGATATACCGATACCCAGCTTGGTATGTTTACTTTTCCTATTGTCAAGGAGGTTTTACTGTTCATGTTTGTCATTGCTGTGTCTTTTGTTTGGTGCAGGGGTGGTGTGGTTGAGATAGAGACATGGTGCCAACCAGAAGGAAAAATTGGGACAAGACGTGATTTCATTCTCAAGGACTATGCAACTGGTGAAGTTATTGGAAGAGCTACAAGGTAGTTTTCAGTCATCAGCCTTATTTCTTCTCATTTCTCTGAAGTGTGGTAGATAACCTCTGTATGGTTGGTTTTCTTGCTGAAATACGTACAGTGCAGGTTGAAATTACTTCAGTATTCCCCTTACTCTAAGCCCTAAACCCTGAAAAAATTGAAGGAAATATTTTACCATAGACGTGTTTTGAAAAATTAGCTTTTCTTCTACTATGTTGTTGCAATCAGATGATAATTTATCCAGAAGTTGATTCAGAAGATCCATGGGAATGCTAGATTTCTCTTGAGTATTTACGGAGTGGGTGGGGAGATCGGGAAAGAGTTAAATCCTAGATTTTCTACTGGGGTAGGACTTTTGTCTGGTACCAGATAATGTTAGGCTTTTGGAAGACCAACCTCTCCATCCTATCTTTAAAAAAAAAAGGAGAAGAGCCTCTGAATTATTTTTGATAGTTCAAGCTAGTGACTCGAAACCCTTTCTATTTGGTGCAGTAAAAAATCCCCACAATACTTTGAATTGATATATGTTGAAGATGGCTGGTAACCTGCTATATTTTTCATTGCAGTAAGTGGGTGATGATGAACATGGATACAAGAAAGTTGGAGAGAGTTACTCCTCAAATTAGCGAGGAATATACAATTCATTGTCCAAAACAGCTTCGGTAAGCACCTTAACAAATATGCTTGTACATCTTTTAGATTGTGATAGAAGACTGAAGACTGCAGAATAATATGATACATCCTATGTTACTTTGACTCGAGTACTTGGTGGAACACGAGTATGTGTGTAAATGTCTAAGCCGACTATTTTGTGAATTTCCATGATTTTGCCCAAAATGAAGTGTTGAAACGTCCATACTCGTGTGACGAAGAACCGGCACAGGTACTTGAGGTGAAATGAAGAATCTGAGTAACGTGGGATGTATCTTATTTGTAGTCTTCACCATGCTTCCTTTTTACAGTCCTGTATTTGTAGTTTAATAGCTGGTTTAAAGCTCGTTGTCACTTTTATGAACTCTTTCACCAAGAATATACTACGTATCTTCTAAGCTAGTTCATTTTAAGGTCTGTGTTACTCCACTTGATGATAAGGATCTTGGAATGGGTGTGAATCCAATATTCTCTTTTACACTCTGCCATTACAAGGAACTTTTATCTCTTGTATGATCTGATTCAAAGTTTTCTGAGCGAAATCATATTTCAAGTAATAAGGATAATGCTGTGGTATTTTGTATTTGAAAAAGTGAAATCTTTGGGAAATGAATAGTAGGTTGTCGTCTAATCAATTAATAAGGATAATGCTGTGGTATTTTGTATTTGAAAAAGTGAAATCTTTGGAAAGTGAATCGTTGGTTGTCGTCTAATGTGGGTTTCTATAAGATCATGTGTTAGAAAATCTTTAACTAAATATGGTTTGGATTTGGATTTGGATTTGGATTTTGAGTGATAAAAGATTAAAAGACATATACTCTAGATACATGCAAATGAAACAAAAGTAAAGTTGTGAAGTGGACAAATGCTCAATATACAAGGCTCTCATGGTTGTGTAAAAGACTACGAAAGTATAAGGTCTGCTGCAGTATTTTTGTGATGATTAGAGAGTAAACCGTTGGACCTTGCAAATTTACATAGTCATTTGTCCCTACTTGAGCTCTCATGGTTGGTTTGGGTCATTTGTCCATGTAAATGGCTCTAAGCTGTCTAACTTGGACAAAAATAGGTCATCTAATGATAAGACACCAGGGACATGTGTCATGTTGGAGATAAATATGTCTTCTCAGCTTCTTCCATTAAAACAGGATCCTGTATGCTTAGGGATTGTGTGCAACAGTTTCAGTAGCTGAGGGGAACAGGAATCCTCGTTCTTCATTCCTTTTTTACTTGGATACTTCAATTCTTCATTGTTGTAGGAACAAACCGAACACTTTAGGGATGCACACATCCGTTTCAGCAATTGGATCCTATACCTGGAATCCTTCTAAGTCAGTTCTCTGTAGCGTCCTCTTAGTGAACTAAGTGAGGTATTTAAGAGAAGATTTTGTGATGCCTCAATGTAATGGTTGCTTTCCGTATCTTTAAATTAGGATGATCATTTTCCCGTGATAATTTTCTTATAGCAACTTCTTCATGTTATGACATCTGTAGATTAGCATTTCCCGAGGAAAACAACAAAAGCTTGATGAAAATATCAAAGTTGCAAGATCCTGCTGAATATTCAAAACAAGGGCTAGTGGTAAGATTGTTCAACCATTGATTATAAACGCCTTATAAATGCATTATTTCTCTTTGTTTACATTTATATCTACTCTAACTAACATCGAACTCTTTCTGTGCCAATGTTAATACAGCCCAGAAGAGGTGACCTGGACATGAATCACCATGTGAATAATGTCACCTACATTGGCTGGACTCTGGAGGTGAGTTGAGGTCCTTTTATTGCGAGTTCTTTACAGACTCTCGTTTTCCATTATAGGTGGCTTTCTTTCTGTATACTGAAATGATATGCATGAACTCCGTCCATTTGGAATTAGTTGTCACATTGTTCCAACCTTCCTAAGTAATACTATGACATGATTTTACCCAAAAGAACATACTCGTAATAGTTAAGTCATATCTATCCTCTCGCATCACTAATGTATGGATCTTGTGTACAACAATTTGGTCAGATAATTTGAAATTAAGATGATTAATCTTTTTGCAGAGTACGCCTCAAGAACTTGTTGACACCCACGAGTTGCTAAGTATCACCTTGGACTACAGGCGAGAGTGTCAGAGTGATGATGTTGTAGATTCTCTTACAAGTCTGGAACCAAATAATGGAGCTGGATCCATCTTGCAGAATGGAACTAATGGAGCTCCCACATCAACTAGAGAAGACAATGACACTGTTCAGTTCTTGCATTTACTGAGATTATCCGCTGATGGGTTAGAAATCAACCGAGGACGCACTGAATGGAGAAGGAAACCTCTGAGGCAGTGATGATTTTTATGTTTCTTCTTGTTTCTGTTTCTGTTTGTTTTACTATACCACCACTAGTAATTGAGGTTGATTTTGCATTTTATATTATTTTGTTCTTTTTTTTGCTTTTGTTGCTTAAATCGTAGGTCAGAGTAAGAATATCACCTGTTATATTTGTATGTATGATTTGGTGCAATTTACAGTACCGCTTTGTTTGCTGCTATAAATCATAAACTTCAGTATTTTGTTTTAATCATTTGTTTCCTCAGCCAGCAGGCCAGCATAGATGCAGTCTTGCAAACATTTATTTTACATGTTTTGCCAATTTATTTAAGTGCAAATAAGCCTGATTAAATCTCGCCTTTTTTTCTTTTTTTTTTAATCAATGCATTGGTATTTCAATTGAGAGATGAATAACATTGCATCGATACTCTGAACTAAGTTAGCATAAAACAGTGTGATTAGGTAATTTTAATTCCTGATTAGTCCTGTGTTCATCAGCTTAATTGAAAGATCCAATTGCAGAACCAACCCATAATTATGGAAAAGGATTACCAATAATACAAGATACTTTTCCCAAATTAGTGAAACACCTGAAATGCATCTAATACACGTTTAATCCATATCTAGCTGATAATGAACAACTGACAATTCTACCAAATGTACAACCAAAAATAAGAATCACCCCCCAATTTCGCCTACTTGTCAGTGCAGAGAATATTGAACGACATTACTACACATGACTATATGAGTACATCTACCTTCAAAGGTTGGAGTTTCATTTTCACTCACTCTGTGTATATATAAATACCAGTTCCTGTCAGCATGTTTTGATCACACAGAAGAGCAATATCTTTTAAGGAAGAAAATCATGAAGAGAGTTCCTGCAACATTGGTGGTAGCAGTCCTTATCCTTGGGGCAGTCCTTACTGATACCGTGTCTGGAAGAGACGTGCCAGCAGACACAGTCTACAAACCTCAAGGTCTTCTAGGTTTGTTGTTGAACCCGTTCCTAGGGTTCGGCCCGTTTGGTAGGCCCGGGTTTCTATTTGGTCCTTTTGGTGGCTTTGGTTTCCTCCCTGGCCTCAGAGGAACCTTATACAAGGGTAATCATCTCAATGCTGAAGCTGTTGCAGCAGCTTCACCTTAATTTTGCTATGCTATGCTATCAGTATATCTGCTTCTGTATGGTATGAATAATGTCATTTACCTGTTTGGTAAAGTTTGTTTTTATAGTTATGTTCATCATCTAAACAAATTAATCTTGAATCATCTGATAATTCCCCTATGTATGATCAATGTCAGGGCACCATCTTTATGAAAATAATTTTTATTCTATTCTTCCTGTTAAGAAGCACGAGTGATTTCCTATTCCTCCCTTGCCTTGATTTACAATACTTCTGGGAATGACTGTTCATGCAGGATCCAATTAGACTCCGTTTTACTTTTTACTGATCGGTTTATTAACCATAACAATGTTACAGAGGAAACCGCTAATGGTGGTGGCGGTTACCTTCAAAACAAAATTACAAGGAGTTTATAATTAAGATAAACCAAGGATTAAAAACAACACTGTCAGTTATTGTAAGAGATGAGTGAATTGATCTCAAGCCACAGATAATGTCTCGTTAAAAAGGGCAATTCGCCTGCAACTTATCAGCTAAAATGCTGAAAATCATTTTTTCTGGCGATCTGAATAAAATCAACACAAGATGGAAGAACGGAATATTGCAACCAATATGGTATCAAAATTCATCACCAAAACCAATCCAACTAATCATTATAAATTGAATGTTTCAACATTTCATATTGATAAGCTCATCTAAGACATTGCCGACAATATCAGCGATAGTATGAGTATGACCCAACGGGATGAGGTAACCTTGAAGCCCCAAGGCTGAAACTAAAAGAAAGGAGAAGTAAGAATGAGAAATCTAAATTGGGGCATTCTAAAGGTTCCACCAATATAAAGGACATCACTTTACAAATTCCCGGATATTGGCATAGGGGGGATACTACCCCCACCTTTTCCTTTAAAATAGCTGTGTTCATCAATAACTTGCTCGAGATCGGTGACTTCTTCTTTAACCTCTACCACCAGCTTCAGAAAGCATCAACAATCTCCTTGACATATTATATAGGAGTCTGTTCAAAAATGAAACAGAAGACCAGAATAAATAAATAAATTAAGAGCTTTTAGTACAAATTTTCAAATATAATGAAACTATCACTAATAAAGTAGATCCGGGATAAGGTTTGGTGTTCCAAAAGAATGCCCCGTTTAAGCAGCTGGCCACGATTTCAAATTGTTCGCACAAAAAGGCTTTGCACTCTCCAAGTAGAAGAAGCATTGCATAATTATGCAACAAAATCAAATAAAAGAGCAAACCAGTGAAGTATGTAAGAGAAAGAAAGGACAAAAATTGTATAACAAGATCAGCATGCTGGTGCATTAGAAAACTACATATTCAGAAACAAGATATTCCATCAATAAGGAATAAAACGGGTAAAGAAAAAGAAAAGAAAAACATCACATAATTTCAACAAGGCCAACTTTGTCTAATACAAAACCACCTTCAAACAATTGAACAGGTCTCCAAAGAGATTAAACCTTCTCCTATTTGGAGAGTTAAAGCCACAAACAAACAAAAATATTATGTACCTAAAACGTCTACTTAAACAGCAACAGACATAGAACAAATCTGACACATCAAAAACAAATTATCTCATTAGTAAGGTTCCAGTAATCAGGAACTATTTCTGTGGATTAATCACATTCTCCATCAAAGAGACCACACCCATCACCATCATGAGCAGCTAACTTCAGTTTTATACAACACATACAAGCAAGCCAACACAATTAAAAAAAACATGGCAAGTACCATCACAAATTCACAATACTGCAATCTATGCCACTGATCTTATTATAAGTGTCATTTAGTACAACATCTCAGAACATTAGAAAGGGAATCTAACATTAAATAGTGTTCAATATACCACCACGATTTCAGCTCAAGACCACCCTTAGCTGTTCTTCACCCCCATTGAGCTGCCGAAAGCACTGTAACAAGGGCGACAAGGGAGACAAAGGCAACATAATTTGTGTTGGAGGCAACAAAAGTCCAGATGGGGTAGGAAATGGGGGATTAAAAAAAATTACCCAAAATTTAAGGCAAACCAAATAACTCAAACAATGAACCAGATCGAAACAGTTCCATTCCGCTTTATTGACAACATTTCATTTTTTCATTAACACTTGAACCAAAAAAGGCTTCCAACAAGCAAATCATGTAATAAACCAGCCCCATAAACATAATGTCATGTGCAAATGACAACTTTTCATTGTAGCAAATTAACCCTACAGCTATTGCAGTGTTCAAGTAACTCCAAATTATTTATTTCCAGCCAAATTCCACAAGATAATATTGAAGCAACCACGAGATAACCAAGATAATATCGAAGCAACCAAGAGTTAACCACGTTACAGAATGGAATTAACACACGCCAGCTATCAAACAATTTTTAAGATGGAAGATTTTCTTCGCTGCTGGGTA
The DNA here is from genome assembly GCF_020520425.1 of Spinacia oleracea. NCBI lineage: Eukaryota > Viridiplantae > Streptophyta > Magnoliopsida > Caryophyllales > Amaranthaceae > Spinacia > Spinacia oleracea. Next base: position 130,243,608 of record NC_079487.1, read on the forward strand.
GATGGAAGAGATAACAAGGATTTATTGGAACTATATTTTGCAAACTAATGCCATATTGGTGTTTGCAATCATGAAGTTATTGAGGAATTGGGGGGAAAAGTGAATTGAAATAATGACCACAAAAGGAATTCATACAACTGAATACAGTACATGTATAGGGGGGGGGGGTACAATGTTTGTTTCAGCAAAAAATATTATTTCCAGTGAAATTTGATCGGAAAAATAAATATAGATAACTACTAAGTTGCTTTTGGAATTAGGGGAGACCGGAACCAGGCAGCAGCTAATGTGGATATGCAGCTAAAGCAGATCCTCTACCAAAAACATTAGTATAATAGTTAGGGGTCTTAATTTGCTACATTTGAAGCTATGAGGCTAATTTGCACATGACACTTGACTTATGGGGCTAATTTGCCTCTTTTCCTTAAAAACAACTTAGCACTCAGCGAGCAGATTAAACTAAAAACAAATGTCCACAGAAACAAGCCTCACATGGGAGGATGCCAAGCCACCACCTACCCCTAACAACATACAGCAATGTTGTCGCGGACCAACTTCGAAATTCGGATCAGTAAGAGAGGGATAGGATAGGACTACTCTACAAGTCCTTAGACTATAGTGCAAAGAGTAAAAGGCATTAGTTTTCTACAAAAATTCTTCACAATCAGAAGTTGCAACAACAATTTAATCTTTGTTGTATCCATAATTCCAACCATTTACATAATCAAAGCTCCAGATCTTTTTTCTTTTGGTGTAAAACTTGACATTATTTTAAGCTGAGCAGTATCGAGAAATTGGTATTATTTAATTTACCAAATAATATTTTGTAAACATTACAAATATAGGGTGAGCCTTTCAGTTGAGCAGAGAGCTAGAGTCACACTTCGGCAGAGTAACGCAGACTATTGAGCAAAAACATTATTCACAGCTTGTTTAGAAAGTCCAAAAAGTAATTCGCAGGCCTTTCAGTTGGACAATTCTAAGGTCTGAAACTACCAAATTAATCAAATACTTAAGCATAACGAGGGAGGTAGAGGAAGAGAGCAACAAGCCAACAACTGAGAATCTATGGAAGTAAGTTGCCAATTCATCTAGCTTCAATTGAGACTTTAAGTGAATAAAAGCAACAAGGAGAACGCAAAAGATTTAATCTTCTTTCAGTTGCTCAATTGATTTATACAGCAACGAGGAGAAGGAACAAGCTTCCCTTAAATGGAAAGGAGGCCAGCTAGGGCTTCACGAGAGCGAGAGTCAGAACTAAGAGAAAAATTATGCTGTATGTTTTTTGAGTTGGCCGTGCCAATTTTCTCGGCTTTGAGAGCAGACAGGTGGCCTGTACGCCCATTTTGATACGTAAAAGCAAGATTTACAGAGTGTGTCTGGGATCGAGATTCCACCAATCCAGCCCCCTGGACTGATTTATTTATACAGCTTCAATTGAGATTTAAGACTTGAGGTGAATAGACGCAGCAATAGAAAGAGAAAGTTCTGATCTTCCAGTTGCTAAATTGTTTTATACAGCAACGAGGAGAACGCAGAAGTTTCAACTGAATGGGAAGAAGACTAACTAGGGGTTCACAAGAGTGGGAGACAGACCTAAGAAAAAAAAATGATGCGCGTTTTTTAAGCTGGGTCATGTCATCTTTCTTGGCTTTGAGAGCAGGCAGGTGACTTGTAGGCTCATTTTGATACGTAAAAGCCAGATTGTCAGAATGTTTCTGGGATCAAGATTCTCCCCTGGGTCCCTGGACTGATTGTAATTGTCCCTACCATCAAGACCCTAAAGCTAAAACTGGATCCTACAATCCAAATGGCGATTTAAACAACATTGCATAAAAGGAAAAGAACACAACGAGATTAGCATAACAGAAAAAAAGAAAATCTTGCTAAAAAAACAAAGACTATTGACAGTATGTCAGCTAAGAACCAGTACTAGCCAAATAATCAAAAGCATTATATTTTGGCCAATGTCAACTTTATGCGAGTTCAACACCAAATCATGTTCTAGCATGTCCGGATATACCTAAAACTGCAAGACTACATTCTGGTCAACAAGCCAGATAAAAGCACAACATAAATACACATCTTCTAGTCGAATTTCAAGAGTGTATACCGGCCCACCCCTGACCCCTGCTGGGTTGGGTGGCCGGGATAGACTGTATATCCACATATTAAACATTCGCCCCATGAATTAAACTTAAAAAGAACCTCTCTGTTAGTGAATTGATTTGTTTTCCCTTGATGTAAAGAGAACTAGCATTTCAGTGAATAAGCCAGAGAAAGCACAACAAAAATACACGTCTTCTCATCATATTTCAATTTTCAAATGTAGTAAAACTTAGCCCCATGAAATAAACTAAAAAATATATATTGTTGTGTTAGTGAATTGATTGTTTCCCAGTCGAGAATAGACCAATCAAATTGTGGTGGTGGTGGTAATGGTGGGGTGGGGTGGGGGGGGGGGGGGGGACAACTAGAGCTCCCAAAATCTTAGCCTGGAAAGCCAAACACTGGTCATCAATAATTTTTATATACCAAAACAAGGGGCTGGATAAACATAGAACCTAATCAAAGACGTGGGACCTAAAAACAGAAATTGAGATGATAAGAGCCCATAATCATCATACAAGTTTCATTTAACAAATGTTCATTCAGGGCGTACATTGATAACATGGGAAGGTAGCAGAAAGACGGGTAATGCCACTAATGGAAATAGGAACAAACCTCAAGTTTATCTAGTTGTAGGTAGGTAGATCCTGATTGTATCTTTCAATGTCACCTTTCTCCTGCAGGTAGGACACTTCCCTTGAGAAGATATTGCTTTCTTAATGCATGCCCTGCAGAAAATATGACCGCACTTTGTTGTCACCTCTTCAACCAATGGACTGATGCAAACAGGACAACTGAAAGTAGGCTCCGGAGGAGGAGGAGGAGGCGGTTGCGGGACCACGCTTCTTTTTTGCGCTGGAAAACCACTCTGATATCCCCAAAAAAACAAAAAAAACATCAAACCAACAGCAATCAGGCACTTTAAAATTACTACTAAAACCTACAAATAAACCTTATCCAAACATCATAGATTACACCTACAACTAAAAATCAAAAACCTAAAAGTAGCCTCGTAAATAATGCAGCCAAAACACTAATCTAACAGAAATAACATTATAATTGAGAGACGATGAAATACAACAATTGAAGAAAATGAGTACACAGCTCCAGACATCTAACAATTTTCACAAAGTACACTTATCTCCCTTGTCCATGACATACCATACGCTTATCCAAAAAGCCTTTCCAAAGGCTCTCTGACAGCAGCGTCTTAAACATCGTTTTTGTTAATACCTTGACAGAAGGTATCATAGCCTGCTACTTCACAATAAACAGGCCAAGTATGTATCAAAATGGAGAGCAACTTCTTCAAAATCCAATTTAGGCTCCTTATCATAGAATCATCACTATGTCAATTTGAAATGTGTGTATAACATTTTCTTAAATTCCATAGAATGATAGAAGTTACAATAAATTCTTATAGTGAAGTAGATATCTCAAGAGTAACAGATATGGTTATTCAAACTAATCAGCAAAATTCCCTTAAATAGCATGAAAAAACAAATTCGGTCTGTTGGGCTAACCCTAACCCGATGTTTCATGTTAAGTTGAGCAATAATTTAAACCGATCCAAGCTTGATAATTCATGCCAAGAAATTGTGTTAACAAACACACAAAAAATGCGCACTTCACTAAGGAGAAAAGTCGAAAAATTAAAATGATTTCTCCTTTGTAAACCCATGCACTTTATAAACTTTGGTTACTTGATCAAACAGTTATGAGAAACATGAATATCCAACTAAGTAGAGGAAATCATGTACAGAAAACATATAGACTCGCAAAAATATGATGATTATTGTGACAGTGCTGGGCCTTACCGAAATTACATATGATTCACAGTTGATAATAGGTAGGGTTGTTGAGATTCTTTGCCGCTTGTTACGTTGATTAGCTGCATTTCTGGTAGAAGACTCTATTCCAATAGAGTGAAAAGAGAGACATACAACAAAAGTAAGTACAATGTTGTTTGGTAAAGGAAAAGAAGGCAAACACCAAGTGATAATACATGTAGCAGACAGAACCCACATTTGGATATGCAAAAACACAATGTACGTGAACCAGAGTAGCTTTGCCATATATATCATTTGGGAAACATAAACCCACAAACTCTTCTGAACTCTTAACATTTCCCAAGTCTGTGAACCAGAATTAATTCAGAATCTTCCAGAACACAAAACCTCCGAATTTCACCTTCACTATTATATCCTTTAGACTACTTTAACAAATACTCTCAGTAATAGCCTCTGTGCTACTCCAGACTATACGCTGGTATGATTGCATGCATCACTAAATCTGATACACGTTAAAAGGAAAGAATTAAGTATGGGTTTGCATCAGTTAACTTAGTTGACATAAAATAAGATGTTTGCTCAATTACTTGTCAAGGGAAACTCCCATCTCCTTATTCTGTCTAGCTTCCTAGTAAGTGTAAAAGTGCTGAAGTACACTCTACACCTCATTTCTCCCCTATTCTTTTCACCTACCATTAAGGACTTCAAGAAAAAGTCTGTGTCGCATGAGAATCACTCAGGAACTAAGATCTCCATCACCGTATCCCAATGTAAGAACAAAAGAACACCAAAAGACCCTCATTTTGAATATTAATACAGACAGTCTACAAGGATAAATGCTCATCCACTTCAAAGTCGTAACTGGCAACCATTAGATAACCATGGAAAGTTACTCCCTTAAAATTACAACAAGTTTTTAACTTTAAATATAGTAGCATAGTATTTGGCAACTCAATAAGGAGACAAGCAAAACCTAATAAGTTCATGAAGGATGAGATTACAGGAAGTAGAGAACAGTAGTGAACTCTGCTACAGCTTTTAGTTGATTGTCTTATCATTGTACATCATTACATGTCATTACACACTTAAAAGAAAGCATAACCAAGAGAGAGATATAAACTCTAATCTAAACAAATTTTGAAAATGTGTGCTTCAGTTGGGAAAAAAAAAGTAAAGAAAGGGGATTATTCCTTACCCCGATCAATGTCAACGACATTAGTTCTAGTCTGATTCCTTCTTGAATTATTTTTGGCCTGGAATAAGAGAAAGGGAAAAAAAAGCAAAATCATTTCAATCAACCATTAAAGACGTTAACAAGAAGAATCCCCAACCATAACTAGCAACCAAAAAGCAAAAGTCTACCTCCGCAAAGGCCCTAGGAGAGCATAAAACAACATCATCATCAAGTGAATCCACATCAATCGGCACTACTTGTGGTACGGAACGTTGCTGCTCGGCTTGAACTGGTGCAACAACAGGAGCCACGTGGCTCGATGTGCCAACCTCACCAAAATTAGCGGGTGGCACATTAAGGTCAACATCTAACACCATTTTCCTTATTTGGGAATTGCGGCTGGCACTCCTGGTGCTCATGCTACAAAAATATGAGCCGCCACCTATGAAATGTTGTGGCCTAAGAACCCTAATCATGAGAAACAGTAATTCAATATTAAATTGTTTATCGTTCCATCACTGGATTCAAATGAATGAAATTCCCAATACTTTACCCCGATTAACTATAAACTTTGCAGCATAATTCTTAACTAATCACAGTGATTGCATGGTTTTCCAATACTTTACCCCGATTAACTATAAACTTTGCAGCATCAGAAGAGGCATCTTTCACCCAGTAGCGAAGAGTTTGAACCGAACCGACCCCGTACTCCAAAAAGGGAGCGGGAGTGGCAGTATAATTCTAAACTAATCACAGTGATTGAATTGTTTTAAGCTTCCGAAACAACCAACTGTAATTCCACTTCACCTCCTTTCACCCCAACCCTAAAATTAAAACTTTGTTTCAAAAACAAGAATCGGAAGAAGTTCAAAACCCTAAAACGTCAATCGGAAGAAGTTCAACAAACCCAATCAACATAAATAAAAATCAAAAACCTTAGAAACCAAAAATTCAAACATTTGATCCAATTCGATTAACCAAATTGAGAAAAATCGAACAAGAAATCAACGCTACTAAATCTCAAATGCTCCGGAGAAAAGAGACAAAATTGAAGATTCAGGAGGGAGAAAGTACCTGGATGATGAATTTGCACCAAGAATACGCAAATTTGGGGGGGAATTAATAAATTATTGAACAAAATCCCAAAATTAGGAGAGGGGAGAAAGAGGGGAAGATGGGTAGACGGGTGGAGTGCAGGACTATATAGGGCGAACCGGCGAACCTGAAGGTGTGAAAAGAACAGACAGGAAAGAGAAAGACAGTTTTTCCATTCAAAAATAAATTTCAAAGAAATTTACACGACACACAAATATGGTTTTTATTTTATTTAAAAATTAAAAGGGAAGAAACGTTGGAGAAAGGTAAAGGGGAGGGGAGGGGGGATTGAACTTGGAAAATTGTTGCCTTTGTTAACGCTAAACCTACACTTGGGCAATATTTGGCAAAATTAGCGGTAGTGGTAGCGGTTCGAGTAGCGGTGAATAATAGCGGGTAACGGTTAGTTGTCAAAGTAGCGGCTAACTGAAATGTGTGTTTGGTAAAAGTAGCGGTTGATATTCTAAAATAAAATAAAATGTAGAATATTGTAGGGGGTAGCGGTTTAGGTAGTGGTTAGCAGTAGATGTAGCGTTTGGGTAGCTTGTGTCAAACGTTAAAATTAGTAGCTTTTATGGAAGCGAGTAGCTTTTGACAATTCTATAATAAATTTTTAAACAATATTCTGGGCGTGTTCGGCGGTAGCATTTGAGGTAGCGGGTAGCGTTTTGACCTAGTCAAGACGCTACTTGTAAAATTTGTAAGTGTTTGGTAAAGTAGCGATTTAGGTAGCGGTTAGCGGTTGAGGTAGCGGTTGGGTAGCGGTTGAGGTAGCGGTTGGGTAGCGGTTGTCAAACGTTAAAATTAGTAGCGTTTAAGGTAGCGGGTAGCGTTTGACAAATTTATAATAAAGTTTTAAATAATATTCTTGTTTTTATTTTTATTTTTATAATATCAACCGCTACTTTTACCGAACACTCATACTAGTTATCGCTACTTTGATAGCTAACCGTTACCCGCTACTATTCACCGCTACTCGCTACTTTAACCGCTACCCGCTACTCAACCGCTACCCGCTACCGCTAATTTTGTCGAACAGAGCCTCTATCTTTATTTTATTTTAGAATATCAACCGCTACTTTTGCCGAACACACATATCAGTTAGCCGCTACTTTGACAGTTAACCGTTACCTGCTATCATTCACCGCGCGCTACCCGCTACTCGAACCGTTACCCGCTACTCAACCGCTACCCGCTACCCGCTAAGTGCTTGTTCGGCGGTAGCGTTTGAGGTAGTGGGTAGCGTTTTGACCTAGTCAAGACGCTACTTGTAAAATTTGTAAGTGTTTGGTAAAGTAGCGATTTAGGTAGCGGTTATCGGTTGAGGTAGCGGTTGGGTAACTTTTATCATACGTTAAAATTAGTAGTGTTTAAGGTAGCAGGTAGCGTTTGACAAATTTATAATAAAGTTTTAAATAATATTCTAGCTTTAGTTTATATTTTATAATGTCAACCGCTACTTTTACCGAACACTCATATTAGTTACCCTCTACTTTGACAGCTAACCGTCTCCCGTTATTATTCACCGCTACTCGCTACTCTAACCGCTACCCGCCAACGCTAATTTTGCCGAACAGGGCCTAATTTTGCCGAACATGGCCTAATTTTAACGTTTGACAAAAGCTACCTTGACGTTTGACAAAAGCTACCCAAACGCTACCTCTACCGCCAACCGCTACCTAAACCGCTACCTTACCAAACACTCAAAAAATTTACAAGTAGCGTATTGACTAGGTCAAAACGCTACCCGCTACCTCAAACGCTACTGCCGAACACGCCCTAAGTCTAGTCAATATACCCTGGTTTCTGATTTGCTCTTATACAGTACCATGCCATACCTAAATTTTCAACTAAAATTTCAATTCTAATTTAAATTTGAATTTGAAAATAATATACTCCGTATATTTTTTTCCCCTCATGTTGATGATTCCAAGGAGAGGATCAGGAGAGAGGAATCTTGAAGAGTAGAGAATGAATTGAAGGAGAGTGGAAGCTCGAAGATGAGGGAAAGGTTGAAGAGAGAGAAAATTCGATGAATGAGAAACCACCTACACTACTACGTTGAAGAGAGAGAAAATTGTACAGATCATCCCTTTTTCTTTCTCTACGTTATGGGAATTGGATAAGGAGCCTTTGGGCACGCTTTCACGTATCAAGTTTCTCTATAATAGTCATTGTAACAATGTTAAGTGTGGTGCATTCATCTTTCATCGTTTGAGTTATTGCATTTAGAAGGGGGTGGGAGCACAACAACAACAACAATAATAATAGTAATGCGGTCAATGCTAAAGTTCGTTCTTTTCTTTTTCAATGGTTGTATTTTGCCTTGAATAAGGGTGTCGAAGCTTAGTTAGTTGTTAGGCTCTCATCCAACTTTGTGTAAACGTTTTTATAATAATAATAATAATATTATTATTATTATTATTATTAATAATAATAATAATAATAATAATAATATATTTCACAAAGGTACTGCATCTGCAGAATCCACCTTCTCTTTATCTTCTCGTACGCCGTTGCGTTGTGGAAATCGCAGCAGGGAGATCACACCTATGCTTGGCTTTGTGCGGTCCCCATATCAGGTTTGGGACAGACGATGAATGCTAAGGCTTACCGATGTGTGTTGTGTTACCGGTTGGGGGTTCCTTTGTTCTCTGTTACGACGTCATGTTCTGCTTGCTCCGGGGTCTTTGCGGGAGACATCTTTGGTGATCATGCGGTGTCATGTGTTGGCATCGTGAGTATTAAACATCGGCATAATGTGGTTAGGCATACCCTTGTAACCTTGTTGATGTTTGTTATCGGTCAAGGATTTCAGCGCGAAAAGAGGTTGATATTGGTCTATCTGGAGGGAACGATGGAGCTCTTCGACCAGCAGACGTGCAGCTCTACTCTTGGGATCAGGGCTGTGATGTGTGTGTTGACTTGACGGGATCATCTCCTTTGACACAATCTGGGTTGTCTGGCTTTGCTCCGGGCCGAGTTGTGACTGATGCGGCTATTCGGAAGCGGGTCAAGTACGAAGCACGTTGCATGGCCATTGGTTATGGTTTTCTTCTGTTCTCTTTCTCTTCTTTGGGGGAGCTGAATAAGGATGATGTTACGTTACTGACGCGGATTCATAAGTTTTCTAGGACACGGGATATTGGGGCTCGTGATGTTGCTCATATTTTCAACAGGATAGGTTTTTCTATAGCCAGAGGAGTGGGGGCCTAGATTGTATCTCGGCTTCCCACTAACTATTTGTAAAATATTTGACTTTGTTAGCATTTGATTTATAATAATAATAATAATAATAATAATAATAATAATAATAATAATAATAATAATAATAATAATAATAATAATAATAATAATAATAATAATAATAATAATAATAATAATACTGGAAAGTGTCCTGCTGAGCTTGGAGGATACATTGCTAGTGCTCCTCTTACGCCACTTGTTAAGCCTGGTGGGGGTATTCGGCCTATTATTGTGGGCACTATTTGGAGGCGCCTTGTTTCTAAGGTCAGGGCTGCTTTGATTGGTCCGCGTTTAGGAAACTACTTTGGAGGTCTTCAGTTTGGAGTTGGGGTTCCAGCAGGTGGTGAGGCCATTCTCCATGCTTTCAATCGGTTGGTTGAGGCTCGTGGGGCCGATGTTGGCCTATCTATGTTATTGGTGGATTTTCAGAATGCGTTCAATTTAGTTGATCGATCGGCTTTGTTACGTGAGGTTCGGCTCCATTGTCCTGCTCTTTCGCGTTGGGTTAAATTCTTCTACTCTTCTCCAGCGCGGCTGTATTATGGGGAGCATACCTTGTGGTCTTGTCAGGGTGTGCAGCAAGGGGATCCTCTCGGCCCTTTGCTTTTTTCTCTGGTTCTACATCCATTGGTGTGTCGAATTAGAGACTCATTTGATCTATCTCTTCAGGCTTGGTACTTGGACGATGGCACTATCGTTGGTGACATTTTGGTGGTTGGACAGGTCTTGGAGTTGATTTTGGAGGAGGATCCTCGTTTAGGTCTCCATGTTAATGTTGAGAAGACGGAGGTTTTCTGGCCTTCAGAGGACCCACGCAGTCGTCTAGAGGGTGTCTTTCCTACGGATATTGCTCGTCCTGCGCTTGGTGTTAAGTTGCTTGGTGGTCCAGTCAGTACGGATTCCTCTTTTTGTAAGGAGTTGGTTTCGCAGCGTGTGTCGAAGACTGTTGTGTTGATGGATGCTGTAGCCAAGCTTAATGATCCCCAGTGTGAGTTGTTGCTTCTTCGTGCGTGTACTGGAGTTTCTAAACTCTACTTTGCTATGCGCACTTGTCCGCCTCATCTTTTCGAAGCGGCCCAATTATCTTTTGACGTGGCTCTGCGGGCTTCTTTAGAGCGCATCGTGACTGCTTCGGGACCTGGGTTCGGTGACTGGCAATGGCGCCTTGCCACCTTGCCTTATTCTTATGGAGGGTTGGGTGTTTATTCAGCTGGTGATGTTCGGCATTATGCTTTTCTTGCATCCCGTTTGCAGTCTTCTGGTTTGCAGGATTCGCTTCTTCGGCTTTCAGGTGTTGATGGTTCGGGACCGGCCTTTGATGATGCTCTTGGTCTTTTCAATAGGACCGTGGAGACAGACCTTATGAGTACCCCTAGTGAGATCGTTGCCCCCACACTCATGAACAAATTGGCAGACATATATTTCACGAAGGTTACTGCTGATGCAGAATCCGCCTACTCCTTATCTTCACGTCTTGTTGCCCTATGGAAATCACAGCAGGGGGATCACTCATCAGCTTGGTTGCGGGCAGTCCCCATATCGGGTTTAGGCCAGACTATGAACGGTAAGACTTATCGTTCGGTTCTTTGCTATCGGTTGGGTATTCCGTTGTTCTCTGATTCGACGCCGTGTTCTGCTTGCTCTCGGGTTTTCGACAGGGACATTTATGGGGATCATGCCGTGTCTTGTGCTGGGATTGTGGGTATCAAACATCGACATAATGTTGTTCGTGATACCCTTTTGGATATTTGCTATCGGTCGGGGATTTCTGCTCGCAAGGAGGTTGATGTTGGGCTGACTAGTGAGAGTGATGGCGCTCTTCGTCCTGCAGATATATTTCTTTACTCATGGGATGGCGGTCTAGATGTGTGTATTGACTTGACTGGGTCTTCCCCTATGACGCAATCTGGGTTGTCAGGCTTCGTTCCGGGTCGGGCTGTGGCGGTTACAGCGCAACGGAAGCACGATAAGTATGCGGCACGTTGTAGGGATTTGGGTTACGGTTTCTTTCCTTTTTCCTTCTCTTCTTTTGGGGAATTAGAGAAAGGGGCTGTTTCTTTGCTGAAGCGAGTCCAGACGTACTCCAGGGCTCAGGACATTGGGGCACGGGCAGCTGCCCACATTTTCAGCAGGATCGGGTTCGCCATAGCTAGAGGAGTGGGGGCCCAGATTGTATCTCAGCTCCCCTCCAACTTCTTGTAGTTCACTTGATCTTTGTAGCTTGTTAAGTTTGTAACGTTTTGGTGTTTTTCATATAATAATAATAATAATAATAATAATAATAATAATAATAATAATAATAATAATATTCAGATCTGATCTGAACAAAACTTATTTTTTCTAATCTGATCTAAACTTATTTTTTCTTATTTGATATAAACTTATTTTTTCTAATTTGATCAGATTAAATCTGAAATAAGTAATAAGTTCCTGAAATAAGGTGAACTAAAGAGGTCTGAACCCGAGAAATATCAAACACAATGCTTTAGTGTTAGATTGAGTGGTAAATTGGTAACCATGGTAGCACGGAGTATCAACACATCTCAATGAGTCATTGTGCAAAGACATTGTACACCGAGTATAAGAGATATATACTACGAAGTATTTTATACAATTATGTAATTCTTTCTAATTTTACTTTTTCATACATCATATTAAAAGAAAAATACTAGCAATTTCCAAAAATAATCAAGAAACTATATTCGTCATATTAAAATAATTAAGTGTCACAAAAATAAAAATAAAAACCTCCACTCACTACAAGAAATGGTACTATTAACGACGGGAAATCCCGTCGCGAAAGGCTAATAATCGTTGATTAACGACGAGATTTCCTGTCGCGAACCCGTCATAAAAGGGGGCCGTCGTTAATAGAAATCCCGTCGTAAATTTGTCGTAAACCCGTCGTAAAAGACATTTGCGACGATTATTCCCGTCATTGTTTGGTTGTTAGCCCCGTCGCAAAATACTTTTGCGACGGGATTTTTGACCCGTCGTAATTAGGTTGTCGTTAAAGATACAAATTCTTGTAGTGACTATAATTCAATTTCGATTTCACGTACTTTAAACGTGCTTACAATTTTTCTAAGAAAGTCCAAAAAATATAAATTGTGGCTTTATAAATAATCATCCACACTTGTGATATCCTCTCATATCTAGCTTCCTAAACTTAATCAGATTGATACAAATAAATTATATCTAAGTTCCAAATATAATCGTATTATTGTGTACGCATCTTCACGTTTTTTAAAACCTATCAAATAAAAATCTTACTACTTAAAAAAGCCGAAACACTCCTCTTGTTTTGTCATAATTTTTTTTCCATCTTTGCCCCTTCTTTTGATTAAGTATTACATATATACGGAGTAATATAAACACATAATCCGTACCATCTAGAGAACTCTCCTGTACTCCCCTATAAAACTGCATCATTTCTCTATCTCCCTCACCTAATCACCTTCATCCACAACCATAGCCACAACCATTGTCGATCGCAAGAAAAATTCAACAATGTAATTATACTTTATTACTCAATTTTGAATATGTTATATGTTAAAGCTTTATTTTATTTGGTTCATCGATTAGAGTTTTGGATTCGTTTGTTGGTTTAATTTTCATTGTTAGAGGTAAGTTAAATACTAAATTTAATTCAAAGTTTTACATGCATGTTTGTATTTATTTGAAATTGGTCTCAAAATTGGGGTTTTGTAATTTAAAATTATTTGATTACATGGTGTAAGTGATAATATCGATTAAATCCTCTAAAAATCAATGATTTGAAGATGTTGTTCTCTCTCTTGACATTTCCTTTGGTGTCTGATTTGAGTGCAGTTTTTCACTCATTACTCCATATTAGATTAGAATTGGGGTTTAATATCTTGTATTTTTATCTTATTTAAAAAGAAAATGTATGATTATATTTTTTGCCCAATTGTTTTTCCAATTTGGGTTTTTGGTTGAGTAGTTCATTTTTTTCCCCTTGTCTTTTATCACCGATTGTTTAATTTTTTTAAATTAAATGCATGATTATATTTTTGCTTCATTAGATCCAATTGTGTGTATTTATGTGATTCTTTTATTTAACTTGATTGTTAATATGGAGTAGGACTACCTTCTTTCTAATTTCAGAAATGTCTGTTACTGTCTTAGAGGTTCATTTAGACTAACATATAACATAAGTAGGAAAATGTTATTACATAGTCAGTTAAATTAAAGAATTATAGAGTTCTGTTTATTGTTGCTATTAGGTATAAACTCAATATGATAGATTAGGCAGGACAACCTTATTTGGGGTACCTGTTTTGAGTGAAATGAGTTTCTCCTTTCATGTATTGTGGGTGAGATTGATTCCAATTGTAGAACTTAGGCTGCTTTGCTAAACTGGTTTGATTTGGTCACTTTGTGATAGTTCTAAAGGATGATGCATACGGCAAAACATGCAGTGACAGTCCTTACAAAATTTATAACAAAAAACGTTATGTGTTCTACTCACTTATTGTATGCAAATATGTGTGTTATATGACGGATACAACCAAAAGGTTAAAGTATTAAACTGTTGGTTAAAGCCTTAAAGATTAGTTTTATATACTATGTCACGGCCCCTCACATGATCGAAAATGAAAAAAAAAATGACAATTACAAAATTTTCTTCTCAGATTTCTTCCTTTTGCCTGAGTTCTTAGATTAATTAATTTGGGTTTAATTTAATAAACACTTTTGGAAGAGTAGCCACTTACAGATTGTGGCTCAAAATAAAAAGTTAATTATGAATCTAAAAATATAACTCACATTCTTACATGAAATAAAGAATCTAATGGATGTATGTATACCTAAGTGAATTCTGCAAATATTAACGTTTAACTATAACCCTCTTACTAATTGTTCGTGTGAAAATATTTGAAGTGACATAAGGGCTATTTCATCTCCTTGAGAGACGTGAGAATAGTTCATAATTGCTAATTTATTTTTAAAATTTTACTATTTCATAGGATCTTCTAATTTACTCTTTATTCTGTAGGATGCTTGAAGGGAACTAAAACAATGAATGCTTGAAGTGGGACTCAACAAGATTTTGTAGACTTTGCTCGACCCACCACTTCAATGCTAAGTATATATAAGCAATTTTTTGACAGCATACAACTTGAACGAAGCCTCACTCTGTAACACCCCGACAATTCTCTCTTTTCTAAAAGAACATTTTAATATAAAACGTAGAGAATTATCAAGGCATTATCGCCCGTGTGAAAACGTAACGGCTTATTCAGAATTTTGCAGCGGAAAACATAAAACTAACTGTAGGTTTATAAATAATCATTTTCAGAATAAATCCCAAAAACCAATCAACGAAAAACAAAGTTAATGTTACTAATTCAATAAGTTTTAGAGTCCACTTAAACAAACCAAATCCAACTTAGAAAATCAAATGAACTACAAGCTCTCTAATCCCGATCCCAATGATGCATCATCTTCAAACCTGTAGATGGGAAACGCTTATTGATCCTTAGAGACTGCTCACCAAAGATGGGTCATCACAGGATCAATAAGGCATAGCCATGATCAACACACACAAACAAAGCACGTAATCAGCAAAGCTGAGTACTACATACTAAAGCAATAATAATAATCCTAACATGATACTATTAAACATAATTAAGGGCAGACAAAGCATGATAATCTGACGACCATACTTAACTAGACTAGGCTAGACTGGACTAGACTTTTATAACAATAATATTATTTTAATTGAAATAGGCAATGGACCGAGTTTTCTAGCTAGACGAGGTACGGGCGCGACTCCGTAACCTCAGTGACCTGCGATATCGAGGAACGTTTGACTGAAAATAGGACGCGGTGATCAATCCGGTCCGAATGAAAGGCCATGGGCTACCACCATGAACCCCAACTCCTGTTTGTCCGTCACTTTAGACGTGCACAGTCTAAAGCTATTGCTACTCAGTTTCACTTTACATGATTTACAAATTGACACCCTGTTATGACTCAACAATCACATAAGGCATGCAACTCACATTTATTTATAACTGTTTTTATCTTGGAATTGAGTAAGTGATCACAGAGGCATCAAACAAGACTCATTCCAATTAACTCCAATCTTTTCTCTAATACTGATCAACCCCTGTATATGGGTATAAGGTTTCAACTTACTAAATGAGGTCCTCCGCCCTCATAAAGTAGTGAAAAGCTAAAAGGGAACAACAATTAACTGATCTGAATTATATACTAAATAATCTAGTGTTCCCAATCAAACATGTTTGCATCAATCTTCCATACTAACATGTTACAATTCTCATAATGCAATATAAGTTCAATATGTCCGTCCAACAATATTAAACATGCAATTTCAACCTAACCGAGTTCGTCGATAATATCAACATAACTAAGTTCAACAACAATCTCAACACAACCAAGTTCACCAACAAGTTCAACATGGTTTCAACAATTAGCACACATTCCAAGCACACAGGTATGTACGTACCTTGTGTAAACAAAATGCGAGACCACTTTAAGAATTCAAAAGTCGCCTACGGAGAATTCTCCACCTAACAACAACCAATATAGACTCATATCAATTCATATTGAATTTTCAGCAACATTAGGGAGCTTCAAACCCTTCATAAACATAATTAGAACATTTTCCAATATCGAAACTTGAATATTTGATTTCTAGCATCATAATTATTATATTAATTATTGAAATTCGTTGAAAACTCTTCAAAGCATCATACTTTAAATTTCCAGCAATATAACTACTTTCAAACTACTCCGAAACATAATTAACATGTTTGAAATCATAAAAACAATAAATTTAATAATTCCTAAACATCCTACCATGATTTAAATCATTAAAAACCTTAAAATTCATTCTTTAAATAATTAAAAATTAATAGTTCAATGCATTTATATAATCTGAAATTAATAATCTAATTATGCAAACATATAATTCTTGAAATTCATAATCAAATCATAAAACTTATAATTTAAATTCAAGAAACATAATTAAATCATTAAAACGTAATTAAAACATTAATTAATTTAAGGGTTAAGAATTAACCAAAAGAAAGAATGAAGAGTGGTTGGACGGCGGTCGGAGATGGCGCGGCAGCGGCGGTGGCGGCTGTCGATGGTGGCAGCGAGGGTTGCTCGGGTCGTTGGTGGTGGTGCCGTGAGCAAGGAGCAAGCCAAAGGGAGGACTGTTTGCGTGTGGAAGGATTGCGAAGTTGGTGCTGGTTGGTCGGCGACGACACAGGACGGTGGCTGTCGCGGTCAGTTTCGTAGGTGGGTGGTGGTTGCTGCACAAAACCACGAGCATTAAGGAGGAGAGGAACGAAAGGAAAACCAATCACGAAAAGGAAAACGTGAGAGGAGAAGGAGAACGGAGGAGAACGAAAGAGATAAGAGAGGAGGGAGGTTTACCGGACGAAGGAGGAGACGCCGACGGCGAGGGTGGTGCAGGCGGTGTGCGGTGGCTGGTGGCTGGCGGCTGCAAGGTTTGAGGGTTTGAGGGTTCACGTGAAGGGTGAAGGATGAAGGAGAGAGATTTTTCTTTTGTTGTTTCTTTGGTTTCACGTGAGATGAGATTATGGGGGTTTAGGTTTATCACAATGGGCTTTACCAAAGTGGGCTAGAATTAGGAACTTAGTTTTAGGATTTCATTCCAAAATCGATTAGGAACGTTCTCTAAATTCAATCGGTTTTGTAATTCGATTTATTTTCAACATGAAATTCTAAAATTATTTTAATTTCATAAATCGTTGAAATATTTAAAACGTATAAAAATAAATATTCGTTAATTACATTTTTATTTCTAAAATTCGTAAATTCTATTTAAATATAATTAACTATACGTTAAAATGTATTAATAAGATTTATAAAATTACGGGGGATTACAATCTACCCCTCTTAAAAGAAGTTTCGTCCCGAAACTTGACACGAAAATTCACATATCTTTCCAAACTTTTGAACTTATTCTTATTGTAGAAGTACTTGTGGCATTTATGTACACTCTTTTGCCAACTTAAAGTTTCTTGAATTACTCATGAACACCTTTTTCTTACGCGGAGAATCTATTTACTTGCATCGACATGTATAATTTGCTAAAATAAGCATAAAAATGCATAAAAACACCATAAAATTAGGTAAGAAGCGCAAATTTATATCGCATTCTACCTCTCTTAAAGAAAACGAGTTACGCCCTCGTAACTCATCTCAGGGAATAACTTTGGGTATTTCTTCCTCAACGAATTATGTCCTCAATACAATATTCTCACTAAACTCATTCCAACAAGTAAGACTTCTACAATTCTTTCCATACAGTGCCTCAACATGTGACATCGTAATGCTTGCATGGTAACTATTGATGCACGAAAATTCAATCGAACCTAGGTGGCCTTCCCAATTACCCTTAAAGTCAATAACACCGGTTTTCAACATAAATTCCGTTAGTAATCTCAATCTGTCTATCGGTTGCAGGGTGGAAAGAAATATTCATTTTCAATGTTGTCCCAAAGATTCAACTGGACCTTATTGCCAAAATTTCAGACTTTTGTTCTCGGTAAGGATCTTACATGTTGCTCTATAAAGGTAATGTCTCCAAATATTCGTAGATAACACCATAACAGCTAACTCTAGGTCATTGGTTTGGTAATTAGCCTTATAAGGTTTCAATTGACGCGACAAAAGCTAAATCTAAAAAGCTTCCTCACATTTCTCACTTCACTTGAATTTCGATTCCTTTTTCAACAAGTTGGTCAATGGTTTTTCTCTCTTCGAAAAGTCTTTCACAACATCCTATAATGGTCATCTAGGCCTAAAAAACTTTAGATACATACACGTTCTTGGAATAGGTCACTCACTCACCTCTCTAATCTTAGCAGGATCTACAGAGACTCCTTCTGGTCAACTTTTCCTTTTTACCAAACCTCATTATGCCTTTCATGGATATGTATAACTTTTGGGCACAACCCCTAGCTCTTTCACCAATTCATATATTTCTTTTCATCTTTTTAAGATGCCAAATGATTTCTAACGATCCTGGACCACTCGAATCTTCTCTTAAATTTATTCCCTTAAGTAACGTAGTTTTCAATCAATTTAGTCCTTCACTATTCCGCCAGTGTCACTTATACCCACATGACTTCAAGATTTGTATACTTCATCCATATAAAACTAGATTCTTTCTAAGCGTCTCCAAAATAACTCTCAAGTGTTTACCATGCTCTTTCTCATTCCTTGCTATACGGTGTTTCAGATATAGGTGTCGTTTCAGGATTTAACTCTATAGTGAACTCAAATGCTCTAGTTGGTGACATACTCGCAATTCCACTCGGAAACACATCAATGAATTCATTCACACTGGGAACATCCTCGATCTTCACTCCAACTTATTTACTCCCAACTAGCACACTACAGAAAAAAATAGCTCACACTCTCTATTCGTCCATTTCCTCACTCGCATTACAGAAATAACTAAAGGTTCTTGGACTTCTCAAAACATCTACATGAGGTCAATTTCCCAACAAGGTTCCTTAAAATTACTCTCTAAATTTCACAGTCTATCTTAGCCTTGGAAAAACTTAGTCAATCCGTCCCTGGAATTACATCTAGGTCCCTAAAATTAAACTTTTGTCCAATCAGAAGGGAAAACGCAATCTTTTGTCTTCAAAGGCAAGTTCTTAAATAATCTTATACACCTTATGGTTACCCCGGTGGGCATAATAACAGGTAAATGAAACATTCAAAATCTACTAATTTCAGACTTTTAATAACAAATGACAAAATGAAAGAATAAGTTGCTACCGAATCAAATAATGTTTAACTAGCACAAAATTAATTAAAAAAAAGTACCATGAACTACGTCTGCAGAACGTTCAGCTTCATTTCTACTCATCATGAATAGTTTGCCCGGAGCCTTATCCTGGTTGTTGTTATCATTTGCAGGCTTATTATAGTTCTCTTGATTGTTTTGTGCCCCTCCAGGCTTTGAATTTTGATCTCCAGACTGGTTAAACCTCTCTTGGTTCCCACCTCCATTACTATTTTGTTCCTTTCTGTGCTTAATGAAGCACTCAAACTCTCTATGCCCCCTTTTCTGACAATAGTGGCAATTCACCAATTTTCCTTTACAGTCCTTCCCAGGGTGGTTATTGTTGCACCTCTTGCAGTGATACACTCTCTCGGATTTACTCCTATTGTTGTGCCCCTGACTGTTTCCTCCTCGAAAATTTCCATTTCCATTTTCATTCCTATTCTCATTCATATTCCTCCTGAAATTCCCTTGGTTTTTCTGGACATTAAACTCTTTTCTTTTCTCCCCAACAACATTTTTCGCGTCCCTTATGGACTGCAAACCGTAAATATGAGCGGTTCTCTTATACACATTATCTAAAGAGGTAAAGATTTCTCCACCTAATCCCAACTGGAACTCATCGGTCAACCCTTGCTCAAACCTCTGAGCCTTTATCTCTTCTGTGGCTACAACTTCAGGTGCGATCCTCGACATCGCTATAAATTTGCTATAATATTCAGCGATGGTCATACTCCCCATCCCAAGGTTTATGAATTCCTGCGCTTTTCGTTTTGTTATAAAAGGAGGATAAAACTTTTCCCTCAATGCAACAACAAATGAGTCCCAATTAAATCCTTCAACAACACTTAGCTTAGTTCTATTTTCTTTCCACCATAGATCGGCCTCATCTTTTAGGTAAAGGACAGCTTGACCTACTTTCATATTTTCAGGACAATTTACCGTTCAAACTCCCTAATCCAGTGTTCTAGGAAGGTCGGTTCTGCTTGCCCCTTGAAGTATGGTGGCTTAACTTTCGCAAACCTTTCAAACATGTTCCCTGCAGAATCGGGGCGCTCAGTTCTTTCCTGGGCTAGTTTTTCCGCCAAGAGGCGAATAGCAGCAGCTAGGTCATTATTGTTGGCCATCCTAAAGCGCGACCTGTAAGTAATATATTCTATTTTACGTTCGAAACTTCACTTAACATTATCCTAGCAATGTAATATCACACCAGCATCCAGAATTCACATACATAAACAATCATTTATGAATGATATTCGCATACCGGACATTCAACTAAGAAACAAGGATCAAATTCAATCATCACAAATAATAAGGTAGAAAAAGAAGAAAACATTCCCTTTGCGTGCCCAAAATAAACTCTTGGTCCTTTGGATAATCAATGATCTAACTTTTATTCCTCAAAAGAATGAGTATAACAATCCCTAAATATTAACAACACACTTGTCCTCAAAATAAAATAAAAGTTCTATGATATAAATATAAACTATTGTTGGCGAATTATGGAATTCTCACATTGGAAACGAATACTTTAACTTTTATTGCTAATTCTATAAAGGTTTAATACATCCTTGAAAAGAATAAAGAATAACTCAAACTCTTATTGCTTTAACTTTAAACTGTTGTAGCTTTGCTACTTATTCTCCAAAACATTTAAGAACAAACTAACTATTACAACTTCAAATGTTTAAGGCATCTTGTCTATCTGTTCTTTCCTTGGAAATTTGTGAAGTGAAATCTAGATCCTCAGTATTCGTCGATCTTCTCAAAGGATCCTATGTTGGTGTACTTGGAAAGAAGCGTTTTATTCAAGAAACAAACAACTTAAGATCTTACTAACGATTTCCCAACCAAAGCATAATCAGAATTCAATAAAACAATAAGTTTGGTGGAATCAAACAATTTCTATGCACATTTACATGCAACACTTAAACATTTAACACATGCACATAGCAATTAACTTCTTATGTTAGCAATTAACTACTAATGCACATATAATTCTATCCTATATGCCCTTTCCTATATTACCCATCTCTCATAATAAATCATAATAGGTCAAACATTGAAGAATTTAAAGAATAAAACAAGAACGATTAGTAAGAAAAAGTTTATTAAACGAATTAATAATAAACGAATAAATAAAATAAAGAATATATTTTTATTTATTTTTTTAAAACGAATAATTAATAAGAAATTTTTATTAAACGAATAAATAATAAACGAATACATATTTATTAAGCGAATAAATATTAAACGAATAAATATACTTAAGGAATAAGATTTTTTTTTATTTTATTTTTTTCGAATATATTTAATTTAATTTCGAAAATAAAGAAAAACGTACTTAATTCACATAAACAAAAAGTTTCGAATAAATAAGTTAATTCCGAACTTAAATAAGAAATATTATATACTTTCAAACAAGATAAAAGGAAATCGGCCCCCCCAAAAAAAGTACCAATTTTTGAACACTATAATACGTAGAAGCTCGATTTTTAAGAAATTTATTTTAAATAACTAGATAGTTAGGCGCCTAAAAAAATTGTTAAGTAAAACCTTAGCTTCTAGATACCACTTTGTAACACCCCGACAATTCTCTCTTTTCTAAAAGAACATTTTAATATAAAACGTAGAGAATTATCAAGGCATTATCGCCCGTGTGAAAACGTAACGGCTTATTCAGAATTTTGCAGCGGAAAACATAAAACTAACTGTAGGTTTATAAATAATCATTTTCAGAATAAATCCCAAAAACCAATCAACGAAAAACAAAGTTAATGTTACTAATTCAATAAGTTTTAGAGTCCACTTAAACAAACCAAATCCAACTTAGAAAATCAAATGAACTACAAGCTCTCTAATCCCGATCCCAATGATGCATCATCTTCAAACCTGTAGATGGGCAACGCTTATTGATCCTTAGAGACTGCTCACCAAAGATGGGTCATCACAGGATCAATAAGGCATAGCCATGATCAACACACACAAACAAAGCACGTAATCAGCAAAGCTGAGTACTACATACTAAAGCAATAATAATAATCCTAACATGATACTATTAAACATAATTAAGGGCAGACAAAGCATGATAATCTGACGACCATACTTAACTAGACTAGGCTAGACTGGACTAGACTTTTATAACAATAATATTATTTTAATTGAAATAGGCAATGGACCGAGTTTTCTAGCTAGACGAGGTACGGGCGCGACTCCGTAACCTCAGTGACCTGCGATATCGAGGAACGTTTGACTGAAAATAGGACGCGGTGATCAATCCGGTCCGAATGAAAGGCCATGGGCTACCACCATGAACCCCAACTCCTGTTTGTCCGTCACTTTAGACGTGCACAGTCTAAAGCTATTGCTACTCAGTTTCACTTTACATGATTTACAAATTGACACCCTGTTATGACTCAACAATCACATAAGGCATGCAACTCACATTTATTTATAACTGTTTTTATCTTGGAATTGAGTAAGTGATCACAGAGGCATCAAACAAGACTCATTCCAATTAACTCCAATCTTTTCTCTAATACTGATCAACCCCTGTATATGGGTATAAGGTTTCAACTAACTAAATGAGGTCCTCCGCCCTCATAAAGTAGTGAAAAGCTAAAAGGGAACAACAATTAACTGATCTGAATTATATACTAAATAATCTAGTGTTCCCAATCAAACATGTTTGCATCAATCTTCCATACTAACATGTTACAATTCTCATAATGCAATATAAGTTCAATATGTCCGTCCAACAATATTAAACATGCAATTTCAACCTAACCGAGTTCGTCGATAATATCAACATAACTAAGTTCAACAACAATCTCAACACAACCAAGTTCACCAACAAGTTCAACATGGTTTCAACAATTAGCACACATTCCAAGCACACAGGTATGTACGTACCTTGTGTAAACAAAATGCGAGACCACTTTAAGAATTCAAAAGTCGCCTACGGAGAATTCTCCACCTAACAACAACCAATATAGACTCATATCAATTCATATTGAATTTTCAGCAACATTAGGGAGCTTCAAACCCTTCATAAACATAATTAGAACATTTTCCAATATCGAAACTTGAATATTTGATTTCTAGCATCATAATTATTATATTAATTATTGAAATTCGTTGAAAACTCTTCAAAGCATCATACTTTAAATTTCCAGCAATATAACTACTTTCAAACTACTCCGAAACATAATTAACATGTTTGAAATCATAAAAACAATAAATTTAATAATTCCTAAACATCCTACCATGATTTAAATCATTAAAAACCTTAAAATTCATTCTTTAAATAATTAAAAATTAATAGTTCAATGCATTTATATAATCTGAAATTAATAATCTAATTATGCAAACATATAATTCTTGAAATTCATAATCAAATCATAAAACTTATAATTTAAATTCAAGAAACATAATTAAATCATTAAAACGTAATTAAAACATTAATTAATTTAAGGGTTAAGAATTAACCAAAAGAAAGAATGAAGAGTGGTTGGACGGCGGTCGGAGATGGCGCGGCAGCGGCGGTGGCGGCTGTCGATGGTGGCAGCGAGGGTTGCTCGGGTCGTTGGTGGTGGTGCCGTGAGCAAGGAACAAGCCAAAGGGAGGACTGTTTGCGTGTGGAAGGATTGCGAAGTTGGTGCTGGTTGGTCGGCGACGACACAGGACGGTGGCTGTCGCGGTCAGTTTCGTAGGTGGGTGGTGGTTGCTGCACAAAACCACGAGCATTAAGGAGGAGAGGAACGAAAGGAAAACCAATCACGAAAAGGAAAACGTGAGAGGAGAAGGAGAACGGAGGAGAACGAAAGAGATAAGAGAGGAGGGAGGTTTACCGGACGAAGGAGGAGACGCCGACGGCGAGGGTGGTGCAGGCGGTGTGCGGTGGCTGGTGGCTGGCGGCTGCAAGGTTTGAGGGTTTGAGGGTTCACGTGAAGGGTGAAGGATGAAGGAGAGAGATTTTTCTTTTGTTGTTTCTTTGGTTTCACGTGAGATGAGATTATGGGGGTTTAGGTTTATCACAATGGGCTTTACCAAAGTGGGCTAGAATTAGGAACTTAGTTTTAGGATTTCATTCCAAAATCGATTAGGAACGTTCTCTAAATTCAATCGGTTTTGTAATTCGATTTATTTTCAACATGAAATTCTAAAATTATTTTAATTTCATAAATCGTTGAAATATTTAAAACGTATAAAAATAAATATTCGTTAATTACATTTTTATTTCTAAAATTCGTAAATTCTATTTAAATATAATTAACTATACGTTAAAATGTATTAATAAGATTTATAAAATTACGGGGGATTACACACTCAACTACTTTTGACTATATACAGGTCCACCAAGCTTCTATATGTACAAATTCAACTAACTTCTTTTGAATATGTAGCTATTTGCTAAGGTAGAAGTCCCACTTTTGGATGCAAACAAAACTAAACTCTATATAATTAGACATGCAAATACTTTTATTGAATATAACAATACTGAAATGTATGTAAATATCCTAATAATACGGAGTATTTTGCATATAAACAAATTTCAGTATCTTACTCTCACGTGCAACGCACGTGCTTTTCACTAGTAAGGAGAAGTTAGTGAAATAATATGAATACATACACTAAATCTAGCATTCAACCATCCTAACCCAACTACTTAGGTGAGTAAGAGAACCACCATAACTGAACAGAAGCCATCACAAGTCACAACAACTTGGATCAGACTGCATCAAGACTGATGGTATGATGCTGCTTATTAAGACCAATTCAATGAGTCAACTAAGGTCATGAAATCAGCATTGCTACCAATCTAACAAACTAGCAGCTGGAACCAGGAACCAAAATTACAGCAGCCCCAAAATATACTTCAATGTTACAATATCTAACTTTATAACATTAACTTTTGAACAATTGGGATTACTTTATGAAGAAATGATATTAAGCTAAGTGAAATGTTAGTGATTGAAATAATCCAAGAGTTTTAGCATGATTTTCAAAATTATATGTCACATCCATGAAGAAAATAAAAGAGGAAGCATACATTAATTTACAAACCTTCAGATCATGCATAGTAAAAGGCTCCTCGTGGATGATATGGAATTGCAACTCGGAGATAGCAACACATGGTATATTGGTATACCACGTACGTACAATTGTATTCATCTGACAGTCTCTCCAAGAGTTCAGAACCAGGACCAGAACCAGTACCATCAGTCCACCACCAACAACATGGAAAACTAGAAAGCCTTAAACACTTGTACAGTTACGAGCTTTATGATGTATTATTTTGGGAATTTATATAGGACCCTTAAAGAATGACTCCAGCCATATAGCAAAAACTACACTAGCAGACATAAGCATTCGGTTAATGACAGAAACCCAATTAGATGCATCATGGCTGTCAACATATATTTTAGTTTCCAAGCAACTACACCCCATGGGACTTCCATTAGAAACAGGAGTTCTGGAATTACTAACTGAAAGAAATGTAGTACTGAGCTTGCTAACTCTCCATAAATAATTCACTATTTTTAAAAGAAGAATGTCTAACCAAAAGGAAATGTAAAACGATTTTTAAAGCAGAGTTAGGAACTAGACCCAGCTTGTTGCACTTATGATATTCGTCCGAATTTCGTTACAACATTTATGTTTTCTCCATAAAAACACCATTTCTTAACTAGTTAAAATCAAGATTTATACCATACATAAAGCTAATGACATTTAGCAATCAAAGCTCGAATCAAATTTGATTAAAAAAAAAACCCAGTAGTCACTGCTAAATCAGGGTTGCAAGAACTAAGCATTGGATTGGAAGAAGCATTTCATCGAACAGGTGTTATGCATGAACAAAATGACATTAATTAGGACCAAAATCACCAGTCTTTTCACAATTTGACTACGCATATCCCCTCAAACCCTCAAGGAACTTGCAAACATCCAACAGTTCTTCTAAGAACATTTACTGGGAAAAAGTCTCCAACATAGATAGCTCCGCCCTGAACAAATAATTAATTTGTTTCAACTAATAATTATGTAAACATAAAAATAAATTTCAATGATAACCAATATGAAAAAAAACACAACCAAAAATTTCGATGAGTGCTACAAATTGTTTCATATACTTCAAATCATTACAACCCACAAGTTCCATATAACAGATCGAAGGAACGAGTTTCTGAAAATAAGAGAAATTACATGTTAAAACAACTTTTAGATTTGGATTACAATCGACGATTCATGCTTCCTTTGAGTGAATTGGTCATAATTACGATCAACATCGACAAGTTTCTGATTTTCAGATTAATAGTTTTTCATGGAAAAATTTGGCTCTCAATTCTTCACTTAATTTTGGGCGCCAAAACTCCCGCTCTTGTAAGCTAAGTGACACCCTTACCCCAATTCCCCCAATTTTCCTTAGCTTTCCCCTTCTTGAATGTTTCTTAAGCTGAGTTGGCCCAATCGCATACCCGGGTATATTGACTGTACCTATGGGTAAGTGTATGGACTCCCCTTTGTTAACTTGTTTGGTCAGGGAAAAATTCGCATGTGCGAGGTTTCATGTGAGCGGATAGGTTGCGGAGTGACATGTTTGAAGCGTGTGACGTATTTTTTTGTCAAATTTACTTTAAATGATTAACTTAATATGGACTATGGAGTACTGTATAGAGGTACAAGAATAGACTTTCAAAATACTTTACGCACCTTTTATACAATAACTAGTGTGTACTGTGGCTCGGACGTTGTCTCAGATTTTGACTTTTATTCGGATTTATATGTTAAAAATATATGCCCACATAGATGGTGTTGTCATAGAATTACAGAGGTGACATTAAATTAGCGACCGATTAGCAACATCTCCAAACTGAAACCCCACATCCGAAAATCAAAACAAAGTCGGGACCTTTTCTTCATAATTAGTTGATTAATTACTCTGAAAATTATTAGTGCACCGTGCACCCAAGGAAATTTTTATATCCATTAGTGGCCCTTATCACATTTCCTCCTCACATGTAAGGAGAAAATGTGAAGGGGTGCACGGTGCACCAAGGCCTATTTATTGGCATTTGAAGCTATAAAGACTTATAGCCTAGAAGATTCTACAATGCTCCTTCAAATGAGTTCTCTATAAATATCTAGAATGTTCCCACCTCCAAGAAACCAGAAAATAAAAAAAAGGCTTCTAGAAAATATTATACCATCCAATCATCCATGCTAGAGTTAGTCATCCATGTTAGAACACTCTAGAGAAAGTCAATCTAGAATACCCAAAAGCACTCTAGAACTTTTAGCCAAGCACTAAATTTGGAATTTCTTTTATTTTCAACCTTATTATTGGAAATGGTTCAAATATACGGAGTATAAGCTTATGACATTATTTTTATTTATTTTTGTACTTCAAATTCCTAGGGTGGAAAATATTTATTTGTGGAAAAATGGAATTGTGACTACAACTTCCCAAAAAAGAACTATTGTCCACCCTTTTCTTTTCCAAAAATATAACCCTACGTACTCCATAGTTTATAATATTTTATCGATTTTTTCTGTAAAAATTGTGCATCGCATACACTACTATTAAACTAACCCAATTCAGAAATTAAACTAGTGTGTGGCTCGGACGATGTCCCAGTTACTACTTTGAATAATTAAAATTCAAGATTCTTCTCAGCTCAATATTTGACCAGATACATGTAGTCCATAAAATTAAAAAGATTCATTAATTTCGTCAACTACACATGTACACTACATCATTTATCACGACCAAGTAATTTTTCAATTAGATCTTCTTACAATTCGTTAAAGTTATTTGGTTAACAACATAGGAATTAGAAATTTTTAATGATTGATCAAAGAGGGACTAGGTAATTTATTTCCAATTTTGTAGGAACTTAAGTTTCCCATGAATTTCAACTTTCTCCAATGTTACTTTTTTTTATGTCAACCAAACAAATAACTAGCGAATCTATAAATTTCAACTTCCTCCCCTTTTCACTTTTTTATGTCAATCAAACAACTGGTCAATCTATAAATTACCATGAGTTTTCACTTTCCCATTTTCAGAAGTCAACCAAATAACCTCTTATTTGATTGGAACACGATTGTAGGATTTATAAGATCACAAATTCTTATTTATAATGGGTGTACAATAAATATTGTACACCGGAGTAAAAGTTGACTCAAAATGCTTAAAAGTTACATTTATATATGTAAAAGTTACCTATTTTTTAATGATAAATTTCTTCATTTGAATAAAATTTATTTCTTCAAAATCACTAATAATGTATAAATTAATCATTTAACCCTTTAAAATATTTATCTATCAACTTTTTAATTTTATAATATTAAAGTTACAAAAAAATAGGTTAAAGTTACAAAAAAACTTCATAAAAGTTATCTTAGTGTACAATAAATTTATTATACACCTTGTGCGCGCAAGACCTTTTGTTATAAGATGGCACGGGAGACTGTCACCGTTGCTCATCATAACTTCCACTTTCTTTTAACAGAGAAATCAAAAGTAGTAGTTAGTACAAGGATTCAATTTTTTTACAAAACCACCGTAACGATTGCACCGCTTTTCAAGGCATCCTTGGGCCCTTAAGCAGTGAAGTCTTACATAAATACAGATCCCCCTATCTTCTGTCAGCATTTCTAATTCAACAGTAAAAAAGAAGCTAAAATCTAATTTCTTTCCTTCCTGAAATCTTGAGTACTAGGCAGCACTTCTTCTACAATTCCACAAATAATCAAATGTTCATACAAAAACAAGGACTACCGGAAACTTTGAAAGCGCTGGAGCACTGATTTCTGCAGAAGTAACCTCAATCGACTCCCAAGCAGTCAACGGATGACCTGATGCAGAATTTTACAAATCAAACCATCCCAGAAAGAAAATAAAAAACCTCAAAAAGCACAGGGAAAATCACATTAAATAGGCCAATGTTTGTAAGGCAGGACCCCCTCCCCCAGCTAAAAACCCACTTTAATTCCTTCTTATGTTAGTAGTTTCATCTGAAATCAGATCAATCTGATCCAAAATGCAGCACAGAATGTCAAACAGACACTAAGAAAATATATAATGGGACCTAAAATAACTATTTTCTTATGTGTACTTCCACTTGACAGTTAGGTTTCATGAAAATAGATATAAGTGAGTATTACTAATTAGAGAGAAGCTTAGCTTGTCTGATTTGGTGCTTATTGGTGTCTCGAGTTCGAGACTTTAGAGCACTCTCATACAGTCAAACGTACCTTCTTACCCTTTCTTAAAGTGAGAACACCATATTCACATGCTCACTTTAATAACCAGTGTTTCATAAACATATGCAATTTGAAACACCACACCCTAAAACCATAAAACAGCACAGGAGATAACACCTATCGAACATCATTTGGTTTTAGTTTCATGGGTATCTAACTTACTAACTCCCAGTATACCCCTACGATTATGTGTCTGTGTACAAAAACCTAGGTTTTTGAAATATATTCCAGGAATATTTCAAATTCAGTAACTTATTCCACACCATTGACCACCCCTGCAAGATTTCCCCTCCAAATTGAAACTTATATTCATTCATAAAAGAACCAAAATGTCCCGAGTTCTCCTTAATTCAAACTACCACTCTTCATTGATTTCATCTGTCAAAAACTACGCAATGTGGCATGGTAATAAACATTACCATCACTCAACTTGCTTAACATAAAAAACAAAGTGGACAGTATCTATTCCCTTGATAACTTCATGGACCTCCTCAGAATATTTGCCACAGAGCAAATCAGAAATTTCACTTGCTGGGATATTTCCAACACACTTTATCCAATTGACTATTCTGAAAGCTTGAAACAACATTTGTAGACCACATAACATATTCAGATATGATAATATACTCATGTGAAAAGTAAGGAAGACTAACCCAGTCAAAATTAACAAATATGTTCAATACCCTCACACATCATCAGCTTTTCTAGGAGATTGATTTGGAATAAGTATCATCTCAGCATCTGCTTCATGTGCTTCAGCGGCCAACAGTAACATTGATCTAGCATTTCTATCTGGTTACAGCCAGACAATATCATCTCTTCATAGACAGATTGAACCTGGAGTACTTTAAACCATCAGTATATAAATCACAGAATTTAATATGCTTTCCAGTTCATATACTGTATCTTGTTTCTAGACTTCTAGTACAATACCAAGTCGCATATTAACCGTGGTAATCTCGAAATATGTATGCTTCCTCAGCTTCACTAAAATAACAATACTTTCTAGTTATACATGATTTAAAATAATACCTACATTTTTCTTATTGAGACAGAAAGAGTAGTATGTATATACTCGTAGTAATCTGGTTCTCGTAACTATCTAACAAATTCTCTTATGGCCTATGAGCGTCTTGAAAAGTCACATTTACCCCCTTTCTTTGGGGGGTAAAGGCCATGTAAGTTACATGATGTAAATGGCTAACTGCGGTGAGATGTGAAAACGTGTGATGCAAGCATTTTTGTGAAAATATGCACAGACCAATTAAGCATAATAATCCAATATAATTAGCGTAATGTGTTGCATACCTAATTTATTCGTATCCTTAATTATTAAATACTTATAATAAACCTAAATTAATCAATTACTATTGTAAGAAAACGAAACAAGCTGATTCTCAGCACGAACTCCAAACCCCAGTTCTCATGAAAGGACTCAAATTGAGCTCGAGTTGTCAAGACTTGGCAAACTTCAACTGAGCCGTAGCTCGAGCTAAAGCTTGCAGAGGCAGCCTTGCTCGGACAGCTAGGACTCAGCCAGCTTGCATACATCCCTAAAGGGGAAAGGTTCAGGTGTGTAACGCCCTTTCATTAGCAATTGACACAAAACTACCCAGCAGGCCATCATATAGTCTAGTATACCTGTACAGGGATCTTCCGGTCAATTGAACTCAGCTTTCCTGCAAGCTTTTTGTCGTGACCACAAATCACAAGAAGTCGACCTGTTGGCTCACCAAGGTTAGCATCATATAACGCATTTCCAAGAGCTCCTGCAGTAGCCTCAATAGGCCTGATGCCTTCCCCTCCTCCCATTAACAAAACAGCAGGAAGATGCTCATCCATTCCAAGTTCCTTACGTAACTCATGCCGAGGAAATAAAAAAAAAAATATTAGAAATACGACTGATACGAGAAACCGATACTCCAACAAAAAGGGGGAAAATATACACACAAAAAAGTGGGGAAAAAAATTCCAATGTAAAGAAATCCAATAAAAGTATTGAATAAGCAGTAAGCAAAGTATTGACTATCAATATTACAACGTCACCAAAATTATGCTTGTAAGAGGAAAGCCAATATTAACCAACACAAATGGAAAACATGAGTACACAGAAGAGCCAGCTTACACGTCACGGCAAAGATATAGATTCGTCCATAATCACAGTACAACTACCAACAAATTACAAACACGATAAAGTGGACAAGAGCCCAAGTAAAATTCTTCATTATAGTCTGAGACCAGATATACTAAAAATCTGTCAGGGCAGGGTTGTCTAGCTTGCTAACACAGCTGGTCCATTTTGATAAAAGTTCTCAAATTCTAGAACAGGCACAGAAACTGGACAAGAGTAAGTTTAATATTCTCTTTATTGTTCAGTATAAACATCATAAGTGGATCAATTATATCTTTTAGTCAAAGCCATCTAGCCCAAAGTATGATGCGATAGAACCCTTTATCTAAAGGTAGAGAGCAACAAGTCAGGAATATATGAGATTACGGAAAGAGGGTGTATAAAAAGTAGACTTGCACTAAGGAGAATGATCTAGATGGAATATGCACTATTAGGCAGTATCCAACCACATATAACAATATATGCATCTAAGGAGGCAAATAATTCACTCCTCGAGGCAAATTCAAAAGGCTATATAAATCAGCAATTACTTTTGTCAATAAAAAATAGATGACTGGCCAGAATAAAGAAAAACCCAATAAAAAGTAGATGACTGATCTTAAAGAATTGTCAACCAAAAATCTGCTAAATTATGAACTGCAATCAACACAATCACATACAAAATTATTAAGCATTAAAAAATAATAATTATAAGAAGGGGACAAGAAGATTAAGAAAATAGTAGGATAGACAAGTTAAGAAAAAAAGGAAGAGCACATATTCACATATAACTCTGTAATCTTGAAAATAGAGAGGATTTGAGCCATGGGCAAAACTCTCACCTCAAGCTCGCATACTGTCCCTAGTATTTCTCACCCTGAAGCTTGAGCCATGGACATGATTCTCCTCCAGACATTAAATGACCCTCAACAACCCAAATAAATTTTTAAAAATAAAATGTAAGGAAAAAGAAGCTCAGAATGGTAGTAGTAAACAATAATATTATTGCATTTTCCTGGTAAAAAGAAAAAAAAGAAACAGGAGATTGCTGGAGTATACAAAGGGGCGTTTTGCTGCTCCAGATTGGCCACAAGCGGTGATAAGTGCATTGAACACAACTCGATCTGGCTTCACATTCTACTGCAATATAGGTATGCTTCATTTGGCTTTTAGAGTTACTGAGCAGGTAGTCTAGATATCAAGCCAATTAATCTCTAGATATACAATAACTCCATACCTTAGACCTTAAATCCCATAAAGACCAAAGGCTTTAGCTACCTGGCCAGCTCTTGCAGAACCATCAATAAGAGCTCGATATATGAAGATTTGGTTCTACTCAAACACTCACCATTTCAGGAATGACCTGGTGAACAAAGTCCAGAGTGAACCATAAGAGATTATAAATAAGAAAAGTAAGGACAACATGACATCGAAATCCATAAACAAATACTCCATAATACTCTGGGCATAAAACTGTGACTTTAAAAGGAAACGAAAATTACAAGATGAAAAGGAAGAAAAATCTTAATCAAAATATAAAGGAAGAGCGAAGCATAATTAATCGACAAGCCCTATGATGTTTGCATACATGTCTTTGATCTGTAACCCTACAACTACAGATCAATTTAGTCATTCCTGTAAGAAATTAAACATCATTGATAATTTGATTAATGAGAAGTTGCTTATCTCATCATAGCCAAATCACGAGTTATAGCAACATCACCCCATTTCCGGATAATTTTTTAAAGCAATCCAAGAGTCATTGCAAAGTTTCAGTCGCTAATTAACTAAAATCTAAACCATAAGACTAAAATTCAATTGAAGAACGAAACTTGATCCTTCTTCTTCTGATTGTTGTGATTCTTGTGAATAATTTTCACTATTCTCAAAATCAACTAATTCAACAAAACTTTCCCACTTTGACTACCTAACTGTACATCAATGATGGGAAATTAGTGCAATTATAAGCATCAAATTACCTAAATGCGATTATAAAGACGGCGAATATAGAATCGTCATCAAACAAACTCATCGGCGCAGAACCTAACTTTTATTTTAAAAAATAACACAATTAGAAATAGAATTCGAACATTAATAGCTGGATATTAAAATTTTGAAAATGTAAGGAGAAATCAACCTTAACACTGCTAGGAAACAACCTATCAATGATACTACGGGAAAATCACAATTTTTTCCATAAGCGAATAATAATCCATAGTTTAAGTAGGATGTTAATGCAGTGAATTATGGAACCGTAATCATCTTTTTTTGGGAATATTTTTAATTGATCGAAAATTCACCAGATCTCTCCATATTAGGATGAAATCGAGGAGAATTGAGATCTGGGAAATTAAAGGTTTCAAAAATGGCGTCGGCGATATTGAAAGGAGAGAGGAATTGGAAGGCGGGCGGGCGGGAGAAAGGAGAAGCCAATCCTCTCGAACTTTTCGGGTTAATTGAATCCACTAAATCAACCTCCCAAAACAAAAATCTAAATTCTTCCACACAACCACAAGCACAGACATTGTGACAATAAGATCAAAAGCATAAAATTACACCATTTAAAACACAAAAAGCTCCAAACTCTACCCCGAAAAATCATAATAAAAACAACCCAGCTCAATAACAACAAACCCGCCCAGATCCAAACAATCAATACCCACTAAATAAAATAAAATAAACAAAACGGCATCGTATGCATAGAGATCTGGAACAATTTGGGCCAATGTTAAGACAAAAGAAACAAGAAAACATGTTCAAGCAATAAACGAACCCAGGGTAAACCACAATTGCAGATGATAAATAAACAGTAAACCACATAAAGGACGGAAGAGAAACGCACCAAGGCCCAGATACCAAACCGATTCCGGAAAAAAAAAAGTTCCCTAAAAAC
This sequence comes from Spinacia oleracea, assembly GCF_020520425.1. Taxonomy (NCBI): domain Eukaryota; kingdom Viridiplantae; phylum Streptophyta; class Magnoliopsida; order Caryophyllales; family Amaranthaceae; genus Spinacia; species Spinacia oleracea. The sequence continues at coordinate 130,278,114 of NC_079487.1, forward strand.
AACAGTAGGAAATCTCCCAGGCACGCTCCCGAGATCTGATTTCTGGGAGACTCCTAACGCAACGCACGCGACCCAATGCATTGGGTCCACATCTCCGGTAGGTTTCCACCGAGCAAAAACAGAAGATGTCGACAACGAAGAAGAAGGCCGCGCCTCCATGGACAGCAGATCTGCAGAGAAAAGGCTGGAGGTGAATGAGAGGCGAGGGAGAAAGAAAGGCAAACCCGATAACAAACCCTAGATGACAATAGCAAAACAAAGAGAGGATGAAAAGGAGGGCGGATTTTGAGAGCAGAGTATGGAGGTGAAGGAGAAGCAAGGGAGAGAGTAAGGAACACAGAAGTAGGTCATACGAAGGGCTTTTTAGGGATAATACTATTGCATGAATGGTTAAACTAAGGTTCTCACTTTTAAAAGGTTGTAGATACTCTGTATTAACATATAAAAAAGATATTGAAAGAACCTGATAACATATAAAAAAAAATACTCTATCTTTGACTAATCGTCTATCTCTGAAGTCTATTCACCAAGTTTACTTGGAACTGGGGCTGGGGTAGTATGAGGTTAGAACGTAGTTTCATTGTAAGTTCTGTTCTAAAAGAAGTATTGCATTACCTTGGAGTCATTGTAATTCACCCATTCGAAAGGATAGTGTCAGGTAGTCTGCGTGAGTTTTCTTTCCTTATCAAAAAAAAAAAGAAAAAAAAATATAAAAAAAATACTCTGTATTAATAATATGAATAATACAACATGGCAGTAGTCTAGCTAGGATGAGCTCACTTCCTTTCTATTTGCGTGTTTGCCGCTTTGATTACTATGGAGTGAGTGATTTCTTATCTCCTACAACTCCTATAATATGTGTATTCTCATGAAGGACATAACTCCCGTTTAATTCCTGGATATATTAGAGATCAAGTAAAAACAATACACGAAGTATTTTCAATGCTATACATCAGACAATATAAATACAATCACTATTTCACAATAAAATACTTCGTGTATAAAAATTGCATACAAAGTATAAAAATCTACAATCACTATTTCACACGCAATTTCTTTCACATAAAATACACATGCCTATGATGATTAGAGGATGTTGATAGATACGTAAATTAAATACTTGGCATCGTAAGATTATACTCCGTATGAACAATAAGAAAAAGAGCAGACAATCTTAATACTCAAAGACTGATTTAATAGGAATTACACCTAGTAGTAAAAGACATTGAATAGGATAAGAGACGGATGTGTTTTTGGGTGAACATCCTTAAAATCTGCTTGGTAGTACTGAAAGCAAATCACCTCATGTCTGTCCTTTGAATCATAGTTACTCAAATAATTATACCACATCTGTCCATCAAGAATGTGACTATGATTTTAATACTTGCAAATATGATCCATTATCTTGCATTCTCCACCGGTACTGGAAAAAAAATATCCCTATCAAATTAAACCATTCTAGAAACTTCAACTTTCAACATACAACCCGATTGTATTTGAGTATTATTTTCAGTATTGTTTCTAGCTATGTGATGTATCATTACTCCACGAGGCCATCATGAACCTTGAAATTTAGAGTATCTTAACCTATGATTTGAAGACCTTACGCAATATCTTGATCAATTCTTGAATAAACTGACAATGGATCTAAATTATCAAGTAATACTTTGTATAAGGTTTTGTTTACTTGGGTGTAAATAACACATTTCTAATCAAGGATCGAGAGAATAGAAAATGACAATTTACAACATAAAATAGTGCAACTAAGAAATCAATCATCCAAACCGTATAATTTAGGTAATATTGTACTGTAGTTGAATCATATCAATAATAAAAAAAATAACCCTTTGACTCATATTGTGGAGGAGTGAATCATAATGCAGACAACACCTTGAACTCAAATTAATCATAGATTTCTTGAACCATTTACTTTAAGTAATACACACCCAAAAAAATTTGCCTACAGCCATATACAATCTAAAACCCATAAACACAACAAAAATCATAAAAGAAATAATCTTCTTCAAATGAATGTCTTCATAAGTTTTATTTTCCAATTCCATCCCAAAATCAAAATTCTCAATCAAATCTACAACATACACTGAGAAGGGAAAGAGAAGAAGAAATATTTGATACATATACATATTGGGACTAAATTACTGATCAGAGAAAAAAGAAAGAACAATTAAACACGAGTACATTTACCTTGTTTAATTAATTTGTCAGATACACAAAGAAAATCGCAAAAAACATCATTACACCAACCGTGACAAAAATAAAATACACAAATCATTTTTGAGGAAAAAAATTACCCAATTTCTTTGTGTGGTTGCCGTAGTTATGTTGAATTCAATTCCTGCAATTGAACAGTAAACAATTATTCAAATTACTAAACAAAAATCAAAAATTTGCAAAAATGAATTGAAACTGCCATTTGAGAGAGGAAACGTAGAATTCGGATATCCAAACCCAAAATTATCATTATTGAAGTAACAGAATTGTGAAAGATCAAACTGTAATAAGCGGTAACGATGGAATGAAATTTATCTTCAAACAGATTTCTTATTTTATCTTATTTTATCAAACCTGAAATAAGTGAAAATAAGGTGAAGAGAACAGAGCCTCAGTTACAACATGGCCCTTTAGCCTATACCACGGTCCATTTGCATTATATCCAACAGCCTCACCATGCAACTTGTCCATGGTAAACATGCTTGCATATTTCTGTTAAACAAGGTACATAAATCATCATCAAGACATAATCCAACCACACACGGTCACAGTTGGAAAACAGCCTCTAGGTAAATTCTAATAATTTCTAACCACTAATAGCTGGTACTACGTGCTACCAAGCCCCGCAGAAGTTATATACTGGCGCATCCAATTATCCAAACATCTTAAGTCTTAACTCTTAAGCTACAAGAATACCCTAGAACTGAATATCATCTTAATGGTATGCAATCAAAACGATAATGTCAGCTTACAATGAGGGCAGGAGAGCGGCAAAATGTTGCGCCATTGGCATTTGTATCAACATACTAGCTAGTAGACGTCTTTCAGCAGCTGCATCGCCAAAGGTCGCGAGTCATTCAAGTCAACTGGTGCACTGTACACTGTCCATGGAGCACCGTGGGAAACTTAAACGTGTATTCAAGTCAAAGGTCGCGAGTCATTCAGAGTATTAACGTGTATCATCAGTAGATGGAGATGGTAGAGTAGTATAACCTGGTTGATAAGGTTATAAACCAAGAAAGAAAAGCAATAACTTATTAGTGGCGCAAAAAAAGAAAAACGACATGGAAAACGTACTACAAAAAGCATAGATGGGGGATCCACGCATAGGTGCATGTTAGTTAAGCGCAATCATCAAGTACGTATATGAGGAAAAAATACATCCAATTCAATATTATATTGCGCAAATAATAAATAATATAAAGCTACTTTTGATTCAACTAACAAAATCTGCAGAGCTGCAACTTTATCCTAAACATTATAAACACTGGAAGATGTGTAAATTCAACTATGCACAAGAAAACAGGAACTTGTCCTGCCCCTGGATAAATAGTAGTGTAAACAGGAAACCAGCTCTATGAGTTGTCTGTTAAAGAGAGTTTCTATAAACTCCAATTTCATCTTGCGTACAGAAAAACAAGACATGCCTTCAAGACCATAACTTATTACAAACCACTTAATACAACTCAAAATAGTTGTAAGAAAGAGCCATGGCAATGTGCAGACAAGCACGATAAAATTAGTTTCAAACAAAAAGAAAAGCACAAGTCCCATGAAATCTCTTGCATTTAAAACTTCTCCCGGCCCTCTCGCAATGCATGTACCACCTTTACTGTTTTCATAAGAGTTAAGTATCACATTCGCAAGCATTATGCGTTTGTTCAATTGACTAATTTTCTGAATCATCTAAGATGCCAAAAAATCTCCAAGCATAAAATAACCCTTTGGGACTAATTGGGAGTAAGGATAAGTTAACTTGAAATAGAAATAGAAGGAAAACAATAGCCAAACCTCATAAAGAAAACATACCTGAAAAAACAAACGAAGATTAGATAATACAACATCCCATACTTCCTCCACGTCATTTTTCTTATCAGCTTCTGAATTTGCAGCATTGGTACCCTCCCTATCCAACTTCAAGACCAAAAAATATGTTTATTACATTATCTCATGCATCATATACTTAATACTTGTGAGCAGAAGATAGTTCAAAATCTCCCCATTAATGTATTAAGTGAGGCTCAAAGGAAGAAATATGTTCTAATCCATAAAAGTACCAAGTATCCCACTCATTCTCTCCTCCTCGCCCTGTAAGTCCCTCTTCTTCTCGCGTCTTTTTTAGTTTTGCAAATTTGAGAAAGTATATACTACGTAGATCCCTCTCCATCTTGTTCCCTTTTCCACTCCCCTCTCGCCCATTGACCCATATTTACGGTTTTGCAAATTTTAAATGTTTCTTCCCACTATGCTTGTGTTAGTGTTTTTTTCATACTTTTTTTACAAAATCACTCTCTCTCTCTCTCTCTCTCTCTTTCTCTCTGTTGGTTTACAGCATTGCCAGCATGCTGATCAATCGTTCATTGTAAGCAATGCAGCCATACATCAGCACAACAACAACAGCAACAACCACATCAATGCTCTAAAGTCCAAGCAAGCTTCTAGAAGATTTCCTAACTGATTTCCCTTGAAATCAGGAGGTTGTTAGAGCTGCATATTTATGATTCATGTAATGATATCTTGTATGTAATCTGAGATGTACAAACCAAGCATTCCCATTGGTTTAAACACATCACTAGTTGTAGCTAACAAAGCTGTATATATACAGCTTGATCATTGTAATTCATTTTCATCATTCATCAATACAAACATTCTCTCTTTCTCTTAATCTTTTCTAAAACAGAATTCATCCTAGAAGGAGAATTCTGACACTCTCTCTACAAACACGGTATCTAATGGAAAAACAATAAAAACATAAAATGAACTTTGGTAACTGTTATCAGCCTACCAGCTACTTCAAACCTTATAATAGAAACATAAAATGCAGCTTTGCTCGGAGCAACACAAACTCTCGATCTAGGCAAATTGGATTTTGAAAAAAATCACATAAAAACAAATGGTTTTAACTTTTAACTGTGCACATTAGCCATGAGGTGTGTGAGATACTGAAACCTGAACAACAATAATGTTACGATTTCAGAAGTACATTTGCAAAGAACCTCTGTTACTAATCAGAAACTACCAAAAAACTACTTTGCACTTCGTATATCTTTCAGAAATAGCCTTGTCACTAAGCCCAACCTGATGTCAACTTGACGTTGATGAGTTTGTATAAGCTCAGAAATAGGAGACAAAGAACATAGATACTTATTCATCCCAGTTAATCTTAAGATGATGCCTTTCCTTACCTAGATAAGCTGACACCAACTGAGTTCCTTGAAAAATGGGTAGCAAAAATAACAGAAAGGTATGATATGAAAAATGATAGAAACAAGCCAAACAACTCATAAAGAAAGAAATTCAAGCTAATGGGATTAACAATGAAACAAGGCTTATAGGCCTCCATTTCAAACTGAGAGCCGAGATGCAGATCGGAGTCCCAACTTCAAATAAATTTGCTGTGCAGGTAAGACATTGGTGAAAACATCAACCAATTGCTCCTGAGTAGGAACACCGCACATACTCAGGTTTGACAACACCTTCCAGAGACTTGTCATGTAAAAAATGGCAGTCTATTTCCACGTATGAGGTGCAGATCAAACACTTATGAGGACCATAAGATTCATCCAATTCACTAAGAAACTGGTAGAGTTGTACATCATGTTGATGATCAAGAGCCCGAGTAAGTGCTTGAACCTCTGTATTCATGGTGAGTAGGAGGCAAAAGGTTGAGGGATACAAGCTAGCTCTTCCCAAATATCATATACAACTGTTGTTTAGGTGATGTGGCAAAACCATACAGCCAATAATTTTTTTAGAAAACTAATCCCTTTTTAAAACAACCCGCCAACCCAGGCCCTCATTTTTCAGGGGATACACCAGTATGTGGTGCAACAGTTTACTAAAAATCTTCTAGGACTCGAGGAGTTGAGGTGAGGTCGTTTACACTAACAATGTAATGAAGAAGAAGAAGAAGAAGAATGGATGCTTTTTCCAAGTTACCTATGTTTGGTGCTTGGGGAGGACTGGGCCATATCCTATTGAACCTTAGCTGAATTGCAATGTCACTGAGGACACTGACAGAATTCAGTCTCCTACTGCAGCAATAAAAGCTAAGTTCAATCACCACTTCATGAACAGCAGCAGCAGGAAAAGATGCTGAAGAAAAACCCAAATAAGAAAACGGGAATGAGTGACAAAATCCAGGAGTAAATAGGTCTGGAGGTCCCTAAACTTTGCCAAAATGAGCAGTTAGGTCCCTCAAGTTTCAAAAGGAGCATTTAGGTCCCTCAAAATGGATGGAAACCGCTGCTTTTTGACTTCTGTTACTAACGTCTGTTAAATGAATTAAAAATAAAAGCAAATTAATATAAAGGGCAGAAAAGGACAAAATAACAGTTACTTTTACATATTAACAATAATTAAATAAAGGGAAACCCTTTTAAGTTAGCTTTTTACAAAAAAACTAGCAGTTCAAAGTATTTAACAAGGCCATTTGTACCCAAATTATTCAACACTTAATAAAATAAAACAAAGGATCAACGCTTCCTACTAATCAAATCCCCCAAATTAACACACCCAACAAGCATAGGTTAATCAACAACATTTCTCAGAGACAATTTATCAAACACCTTGTGTGCACACCCAAGTAACTTACATTTCCGGTAAAATTCATCCGAGCTCAAACCCATAAACTCCATGCATCATCATCATCTTCAATCTCATGTTTAATCAGCAAGTCAGCAACTCATACATGAAATCTAACGAGCCTACGACTAATGAGGCAATATTAGGTACTTCCGTTTTTCTACAGTCTAATGAGTGTCAATTTGTCTTAGAGTTAGTGTAAAATGTGATACTTTACAACTAAGGTGTGTTTTGGGAGCTTTGTAAGGCCGTAAGGATTTGCATCTCCACCATGTCAATATGTCGTACTTAATTTTAGGATAATGCAACACCCTTATGGGCTGTATATAAGGAGCTAATACTTGCTATCACATTTGGTATCATAGATTGGTAGGAGAAAAAGATAATGAGCCTCTGAGTGTTGGCATCACACCCTTCAATATAATCTGTTTAATTTTGCAAATTTATTTCTATTGTGGGTTTGCCTTGTCTCCGTTTTTTAGGCTTAAGCATTGAGGGCAATGACAAATGTGAAATTACAATGGAATTGTTGGAGAAATCCAGAAATTAAGAAAGAGAAGCAGATTGAAGAGAATCCATAATAAAATAAAAGATGAGAGAGAAAAAGAGAGAAAAAAGGTAGAAGAAGAACTAGTGGTAGTAGCAGACATCTGGGAGAAGAGAATTTGAAACTTTAGAGTTGTGGAAGAACAACAATTAGCTGAAGTTTATGGCGATAATTGCTGAAAATTTGGAGTAAATTTGCTTGGGTTACTCACTAAATTCGATTTGATTAGGAAGAGTTGTGGAAAAACCTAGAAAAGGGGAATATAAAGGGTGAAACGTGTAAATGGAGAAAAAGCCATATGAAAAAGCTAAGTAAGTTGAAAAGGCTAAGTCATAATTAAAATCAGCTGTTTTCATTTATTTATACACGTGTAAATTAATTTTCCTTTTCTTTAAAGCGGTTTTATTATTATTTTATTGAACTTAACAGAAAATGAAACGGTGTTAACAAAAGTAGCTGATTCCATCCATTTTGAGGGACTAAAATGCTCCTTTTGAAACTTGAGGGACTTAACTGCTCCTTTTGCCAAAGTTTAGGGACCTCCAGTATAGTTTACTCCAAAATCCAGCATATTGTGATATGGAAACATACAAAGGGGACAGCTCCTTCAATTTGATGTGAAAAAGTTAGTAAAAGAATCGGATTAATGAAAGAGTCACTACTCTGTCTCTGAATATGGGGTCAAAACTCAAAAGTAGGCAGCATCACAGCTTACAAGATGTATATATAGCTTGACCCTATGGTCTATTGCTAGAGGCTTTGGTTATACTTGGTATAAGCCAATATCATAGGTCATTACCAACAGAACTTGGGAGTCATAACACGAAAAACAAACCTAAGGTACCACATTAGTACATTACCCTTTGTGTTCTCGTACATAGCAAAGTAGCAGTTATCAAGTACTAACCGCTTTACATACTCTATGGAAGTAGACGGAATCTGATGTAAGGAAGAAATTTTGGTCTTTAACTTATACGGTCAACCCCTGTGTCATTTTTTATGTTTTATGTACGATTTTTCCCTATCATCTACATTCACCAACAATGAATGCTACATTGCAAGTCCAAGTCCCAAACTTTGAAAAACAAAAAATACTTTTTTTAACTACGAAGCCATGGTTGTTGGAGTGTTGAATGACCTGAAAAGAAGTAAAACAGTATTCCCCAATTACGTAAGTAAGAGTGAAGATTTGTATGAATTCCTTCATGTCACCCTGTTTGTTAACTTGTTTTTAGGAGAAAAAACTACTCCGTATGTAAAAAGGAAATCGTTATATTTATAAGGAAAATTTGGTAATATTAATCCAACCTTTGGCCGGTTTTCTTTTATTAATCCCACCTACGACATATTTTTTAATAATCCCACCTTTACTACCCAACGACTTTTATTGGGCTTAAGTGACCGATAACTGGTGAAAAAATCATCGAGATGGTGATGAATTGATGATGATGACTGAATACATCTAGAGAGAGTACTTCCACGTAGGGATATATTACCGCCGACAATAGGTTTATGACGTGTTGGGCCCAATAAAAGACGTTGGGTGGTAAAGGTGGGATTATTAAAAAATATGTCGTAGGTGGGCTTAATAAAAGAAAATCGGCAAAAGGTTGGATTAATATTACCAAATTTTCCTATCAAGCACTTTATTTTTCCCTAGTTTTTCAAAATCAATGGAAAACATGTGAAAACTATGGAAATCTAAAATTCAATTATTAATTTGAAAAATATGTCAAAAACTACATCATAAAATCTTCTTTTTGTGACCTTATACAAAAATGTTTAACTATCTTTGGCCCAAACATGGAGAGATGCACCTAATAAAGTCTATAGGATATGGTCATATGGAGTAGTTCATTAAAACATTTTTTATAACATAGTTTTTGACAAGCTTTCCTAATAATTTCAATAGTTTTCCTCATTAAACTAAGCAAACAATTTAGAAATAGGTAAAAGAAATTACTTTTCAATAGTTTTAGTCACATACTTCCAGGGGGCGTTTGGTTCACACGAGGTAAAGGGAATGGAATCAACAAAGGGAAAGAAAGAGAATGGGAATAAAACCCTTTGATTTAAAATATTGTTTGGTTATCATTTTGTTTGATTCCACCCCTTGAAACAGCCACCGCCTTCTTCTTCCCCCTTGCAGCAGCCGCCGCCTTCTTCTCCCTTCCAGCCGTCGCCGCCTTCTTCTCCCTTCCAGCCTTCTTCTTCTTCTCGTCGCCGCCTTCTTCTTCTCCCTTGCAGTCGTCGTCTCCTTCTTCACCTAGCAGCGCCGGCGCGTTCTTCACCCTCGCGCGGCCTTCTTCTCCTTCGTGCGGCCGTCTTCTCCTTTGCGGCGCCTTCTTCTCCCTCTTTGGTGGTCGATTTGTGGCGGTCGGTGGTGTTAGGAGGGATTTTGGGGGTGATCTCTAGGTAGTTGCGTGGTGGTTGCGTGGTGGTAGTGAGGTGGAGGGAGACGAAGGTGGCGGTGCGGCGAGGGAGAAGGTGTGGGGGTGGGTCGACAGTGAAGGTGGTTCAGGTGGTGGTGGTGGTGTTATAATGTTGGTCAATGATTTTGGGTGGTGTGGGAGGAAAGGGAATGGAAATACCTTGGGGGGCTAGGGTTTCAATGTAGAGGGTTTTTGGGGTAAGTGAATCAGAAAAAGGGGTAAAGGGAATGACAAAAAATGCTTAACAAACAACAACAAAGGGAATCATACTAGTTGATTCTCATTCCCTTTGTTGAAGACCCCCAACCAAACGGCCCCCATTATATTTCCATTGCTTTAGTGTAACTTTGTGATTGGCATGAAAATAAGAGACATTCTAGTTCTAATCTAATGGCAAAAGATGGAATTGATAACGCAATTATGATTATTTAACAAAATCCAGTACTAAACACATCATAAAGAACAGGAGAGAAGAAGCAATAAAACTTAAAAATAGCAAACTAACTAGTTCTGGGACATTGTTAATTGATGCTTGGCTCGCTTATCAACCAAACAACCAGGAGGCCCAGTATGCCTATACTTGACCGCATCCCTTTTCTTCTGTTGCTCTTCAACCCAAACATAAAACAATGTTAATACGCTTCCGCCACAAAGGGCGGCGCGTGACGCAGAACCGACGCAATGTGGAGCCCTGACAGAGCCGGAAGCAACGGCAGAAGCAACAAATACGTTGAAGTTGTCATCCTTTCTACGAAGATAAATCAGCCCTACACACACACCTAGACCTGGTTATTGGACAGGGTACTCCAATGGATATAGGGTTAGGGTCAAGTTAATAGGGCTTTTATTGGGTAGGGCTTTTATTGGACAGGGCCTTTATTGGACAGGGTCATTATAGGGTCAAACTTATACTACAATTATTTTGAAAATTAAAATAGTAATGATACAAAAAATTACGTGTATAGCTTCGTATTTACTTGTACTTGCACATGGCTCTTTTGTTTTTCATTTTTCATTGCTCGTTTATTGACCCGCCCACTAATGACCCGCTATTGACCCGCGATCCGCTTTTGACCCGCCCATTATCGACCCGCTAAAAATGACCCTTTCAATACCCGACCCTCTTTTGACCCGCACCGACCCTGACCCGCCCCGCCCAATAACCAGGTCTACACACACCGTAATAAGCGAGGGTAAACCGCACCCCAATTCCACCCACGGGCGGCGCCTTGAGGCTTGCCGATCGGAAAGATGTAGCGAACCCACGCCTGCCGAATAATCCCTTGGATAAGTGGTATATAAAGCCACCGATTGTACCGCCGATGAATCCTACTCCCGACGAATCAACCACATCGTCCATCCACGTCGCTGATGAACTTTCGTAGGGTTCTCTACGAAACATAGTGTTTTTTTTTTGAACCTATCTCCGTTTGTAAGCTGACGAAACCAATGTTATACAGTTTCACACCAATTCGTGTTTAATTTATAGCAGGAACTGGATGACTGGATCTATAGTTTCAGACTTTAACTCGGAAACCACTTGTTTTTTTCTTTTGACGGGAACTCGGAATTGAACCGACCTACTAGATCTACTCATCTACAGTTCTAGAGTTTAACTAGAAGTAGGAATTACGAAAGTAATTCTATCTATAACTGTACTAATAGAGAATCCCTGAAATTTAAGATGACACATGTCGCTTTCACAATAAAAGTTTTTCCGCTTATTTTTCTTCCCCTAAATAAAAGGATGAATTACGTTATTTTTTTTATTTGTGGCAACAATATCTTATTATTTGCTTCTCACAATCAATTTTGGCTTTGAACATTGTCAACCAATCCATTCCTAAAATCACGTATAAATCTCCTAACTCAAACTCGATCAGGCTAGACAAGAATATGGTCTTGGCTATGGTCAAAGGTACATCTCTATGGATCTTAGTACACTTCACAATCTCACCGGTTGGTATCAATATGGGTACTTCAATTCCCTCGGGTTCTTTCAACTTTAACTTCTCTAAGATACCCTTCGATACAAACGAATAAGTCGCACCAGAATCAAATAGTACTTTAACTAAAATGGAGTTAATAGAAAAAGTACCAGCTATGACGTCAGACGGGGTTTCAGCTTCCTGCCTAGTGATTACATTCAGCTTTCCTTGGGAAACTCCTATGTTATAGCCATCTCCATTGGCATTTCCATTGGTGTTCCGGTTCCCATTCTGCTGATAGTTTCCCCCATGCTTTCCATTACTCTGGTTATTATTGTCGTTGTTACCATTTTGGTAGCCCTTTTGGTTTCCACCATTATTTCCTCCATTCCGGTTCTGGTTATTCCGGTTGTTGTTCTGGCGATTTCCTTGATTGGGTTTCCCATTCTTGGCCCAACACTCAAATTCTCTATGGCCTAGTTTCTCACATAACCTACAAACAACTGGGTTTCCATTACAGTCCTGTCCTGGGTGATTATTATGGCAACGTCTACACTCATAGACTCTCGTTCCATTCCCTGCAGACTGGTTCTTATTCCCATTGTTATTGTGGAAATTATTTCTGTTTCCACCATGATTTCCCTTAAACTGGAAGTGATTATTCCCTTTGTTCTTCTTAAAGTTTTCCTGATTCTGTTGGCCACCACCTTGATTTTGGTTACCAACATCTTTCCTCTTTTCACCAACTCCATTCCTTCTTTGTTGCAGACCATACAAATGGGCAGCTTTCCCGTACAGGGTGTCAAGAGAGGTAAAGGTCTCTCCAGCAAGCATCATTTGCAAATTCATAGTTAATCCACTCTCAAATCTCTGAGCTCTAAGCTCTTCCATTGCCACCACTTCAGGTGCAAACCTAGATAGCTCTATGAACTTGGAATAGTATTCAGTTACAGACATCCCTTACATCCTTAGCTCGGTGAACTCTTGGGCTTTCTTCTTTTTCAGATACGGTGGATAAAACTTGTATCTCAAGGAAACTTTGAATGATTGTCATCCAAATCCAGGTGTAGCTCTCAAAGCCTTCTCACACCTTTGCCACCACAAATCAGCTTCTCCCCTAAGGTAATACACAACACTATTAACCCTAAGGTCTTCTGGGCAATTCACAGCTAGTATAAGCTTATCGAACTCTCTTAGCGAGTTCTCAAGTACAGTTGGGTCTACCTCCCCTTGGTACAAAGGAGGCTTACTCTGGGCCACCTTCTTAAATATTTCACAAGCTGGATCAAGTCCTTGATTATTTCTATTATGTGCTAAGTTCTGCACTACTTCAACTAGTTGCCTAACCACATCGGCAATCCCTTGGGTAGTCATGTCATTTCTCCTGAATAAAACAAAAGGCTAACTTTAACAACTGGGTTGGACACTACCTTGCTAAAGTATTGCACTAACAAGTCACACAATAGCACAAATTATGCACCAAAATTTCGGACCCTTAAGGCAAGATTGGCGCTTATTCTTGGGTCAATTCTCGCTTTGATTCGCGTCACAAATTTTAAGTGGTGAAGAATTGAACCACCTTGCAAGTACGATTTCTGTAACACCCCGACAATTCTCCTTTTCTAAAATAACCCTTTTTATAAATATAGCTATAGAGAATTGTCCAAGTATTATCGCCCGTGTGAAAACGTAACGGCTTATTCAGAATTTTGCAGCGGAAAACATAAAATTAACTTTAGATTTCCCGGTACAACTCCGAGTTGGGGATGAGGCCTCTATTGAAGGCTTCGACAGCTGTCTTGACATCACAGTTTTTTATACTCATTTTTTCACAACTAAAACGGTTAAAGTAATCGTGTACAGACTCGGTGGGAGCTTGGACCAATCGATAAAGGTCACTCGTCTGTTTCTCTAGTTGATGACTGTTAGAGAACTGTTGATAGAAGGCGTTGATCAGGTCAGCAAGGCAGGTTATAGATCCGGGGGTGATATTCATGAGCCACCTCAGCGCTGCTCCGTCGAGGGTGCCTCCGAAAGATTTGCACATGACAGGTTCGATCAGGTCACATGGAATGCCGATTTTCCACATTCGCTGCTTGTAGACGTTGACATGCCTGTAGGGGTCGTAGAGGGTGGTCCGAATGGGAAGTCGTAGCTGGTGCGGGACTGTCACCCTGGCGATTTCTTCATAGAAGGGCGATGATGCATACCCGTCGGTCGGTTCTGTCTCCACAGGTGTAGGTGCTCTTGGTAGCTTGGTCATCAGTTTCAGCATCAGCGAACACTACTTTTTCATGTGTGACTCCATCTTGTTCAGGCGACGGGTTATGGGGTCGGGTGGTCTTCCCTTTCAACCGGGTTTAAAACGCGACTGGTACTTGTTGCTCTTTGCGGATTCTAGCTCCTTCTGAAGATTTTCCACAGATGCCTTAGAGGATAGGTTTTCGGATGCAAGTAGCTCATTCTGGCTTATGACACAGGCGTTTTCTGCTTTCTCACGAGCCAACTCTGCTTGGGCCTTGCCGTAGGCCGCTTTCATCTATGCGAGTGTCATATCTCCGGAAGTCATTTTGAGAGAGGTGTTTTTTGTGGGAAATTTTTGTGAGAAACCTAGCTAATGTCCCCACAGACGACGCCAAACTGTTTATGCCAAATTTAGTTTAGGGACGATGCTTGGCTTGGGTCGACACTAACTAAGTAAATAAATGCGGAAAGCGATAAAGAGAGACGACACAAGGAGGTGTTGACGCGAAAAACCCAGGAATAGGGAGAAAAACCGCGGGTAGCTATGAGGTTACCAATCCACTATATGACCTAAGAAACTAAGTAAAAAGAGTACTTTGCGTATAAAAGAAAGAATACAATAATTGCTTGATAACGGCTAAAGATTGAATAATGTTTTGATATTGCTTGAATGCTTGAGTTCCCGTCCCCATTGAGGGTCGTCGTCTTCTGTTTATATAGCTCGAATCCAACGGCTAAATTAGTTGAGGAGATCCCTAAGAAGTAGGGGATCTTTGGTTGACACTGCTCCCACGTCCCTTCCTTCTCTCCAACAATCTACGAGATCTTTGGATCCTTTGACCAATTCAACCTATCCAACGGCGCTTTAGATCTTGGGCCTTGGGCTTTGAACTTAACCTGTTTCTTTGATCTCTCGTCCTTCGTCGCTTGTCGCCTGTACATCGTCTCTTAGTGCTACGGTCGACCTATTCATCCGACGCGTCGTAACCTGTGACATGACAACACCTGGTCGACACGACATGATCAAACGTTAAAACGGTTATGTCGTTAGTCCGAAAAATGGGATAACAGTCATGACATTGTTTTATTTTATTTTTTTGGTGTGAATGAGCCACAAGGGCGGGGATGAGTCGATCTCAGGATCACCTGGAACCGGGATGAAAGCTCTTACCAACTAAGCTATCCATCACTCTCGTCATGACATTAAATATGGGTTATGCACAACATTGGTCTTACAGGTGCTGCCACACTATTGGACAAATGAGTGACTGGCGATTGGGAAGAGAAAAAGAGTCTGCCCTGCTCTTGAGGACAAACATACTGATCCCCTGATTGCGCCGCTGATACGGTAGCCAAGGATAATTAGTGTGTAACAAAAGTTAATTATGGTCGACAATATAATTCTACAATAGTTAATAATGATCGACAATAAGTTGGATTTCAGATTGTCTGCTTTTGTTTACGTTATTTTTGGTAGCTTGAGTAGTTCTCCTATAAAACTTAGACAGTATAATTATTGCAAAATTGATTGATTATAATTGATTGAACAAAACTATTTTGATTACAATGTCTTACCTGTTTGATTAGAAAGTATAACTATTTGGTTAAAAAGTTGCTCTTTTCTATAAAACCGTTAATAGATTTTGTATTTTGACATTTCTCGTGAACAATTGTTATATAATTTGTTAGTAATTATGGCTAAGAGTCGAGTGAAATTTGATTTGCGCAATCTATGCTCTAAGATAGGGGTGAATTTTCAGCCCTTCAATCTCCATCGTATCTCAATTGTAGATTGTATGTTAAGTTCTTATTTGAGTTGGGTGGATTAATTTATGGAGTATGAACAAGAGTGTACAACGATATTGTTACTATTATAGTGAGAGTGGGGGATAGCTCAGTTGGTTAGAGCTTCCCTCCCGGTCCTAGGTGATCCTGGGATCGATTCTCATCCCAGCTATTTATGGCTCATTTGCACCAACAAAAATATTGTTACTATTATAGTAGGAGACGAAATTGTGTCACTGATATTGTTATCCAGCCGAGGCTTAAAGATGGTCCGTATTCCACATTCTTATTTATCCGATTGTGATTAAAATAAGTAGTATTACTGTACACTTGTACATTATATACCAAAGTTTTTGTTGAGGAAATTTTGTTAGAAACGACATTTTATTTGGTTTTTGTGCCACGCTGGTATATTTGAATGTGAAGTTGAAATATTCTAAAAACCAGGATTGACTAAAGCTGTACTCGAAAGCAACATGCTTCCTGCAGAACAGGAAATCTCTGACCATGAGTTTTACTGGAGTAGTACTCGTAGTTTAAGCTAAATCAGATCATAATCCAGTCATAACTTTCTTAAAAACTTGAGCAATCATGCAGATCATAGCCTATAATCCTATACTCCCAGTGCAAAAATCTGAATCAGAAGTATGAAGAGAAGTGCAGAAATGGAGTTTATAAGGTATTCACATACAGCATATACGAACAAAGAGAAACACTTTCAGAAAATGTTTCTAACTGTACAAGTATTTGAACTAATTGAAGAATTACCAATTAGCAAAGTGGTAATCCAAGTTTAATGTTTGTTCTTTCATGAAAAACTTGTTCTTTGGCATTAAGAAGAGCAGCATGATCATCACGCCTAAGAGGAATTAGGGTGATATCTGGAACATCGAACAACCAGCTGTTCCAAGTCATTGCTCCTTATCGAGAAATACCTCCTTATTATGTTGAATAAATACTTGTGAAAACAGGAAACATGCATAACTATGATGCTCAATCATAACAATAAAACAAGGCATGATCATCAAGCGACATGTACTAGAAGTTTTCCGTCTCATCTTCATGAGGGGCTCATAAGCTATTTTAAGAATTTGAGCCTCAATCTGCTAGTAATTAAGTCCAACGAATTATTTTCCAATTTGCTGCAAAGGAACAGAAACACGTTGGATCATGAACATCAGCTATGAATGTACATCATATTATGGCATTTAACCAAAAGCTTAAATCTTACAAACTCCAAAACTAGAAAGTATAAAATCTAAGATATAGCTACAAAACAAACGGCCATATTTATACGAGGGGGTATGGAGGATATAGTATTTACAAGAGTCAAGAGTCAGGAGTCAGGAGTCAGGAGTCAGGAAACTTAGGAAGTAGGAAGTCTATCCAAAACTGGTTTAAATTACACTGTATAGCTGCCTCAAGAAACTGAATACCATTTCTTCAAAAGTCAAAACCAAACAACTCTCCATCTATCTTGAAAGTAGTTAAATGAAAAGACTTGCCTTTCCTCGTGGTTGGAGTGATAAGTTGGCAGATGATATGAATGATGATGTTGAGGGTCATATCAGCATCCTTGAAGCCGAAAGTGATCTAGCAGCCCCTTGGAACGGATGTTGCTTTCTTAAAGAAAGAAAGACTTTTCTTGTGGAACATATGCCAAAGCTAGAGCAATAGAGAAGAACATATCACAAAATTCAGCTCATAAGTTTAAAAAATCTGTTACTTAATGAAAGAGGGACTTAGTGTTGGCTTCAGTGAAGAGCATTTACGGAATAGGATGGAGATCTAACTGACCTGTAAGAGTTTGGTTTTCTTAAGGAGAGCAGTTTTAGATCCAACTGTAGAAGCTGGGAAGCCCCGAGATAAATTTCCAGAGTTACCAATTGGTTCAACTGTTAATCTTCGACCTCCTCCATAATCTCCCCAAGCTAGATCCCGAGTTCTTTCACAAATCGAATCCTCATCCAGTAGAGGAGCCCTTGCCATAGTAAAACAATTCTGACGGACATTATGATAGCGTTGTGGAGCGCTCGAGTTGAGGGGTGTGTTCCTTTCCTCTTTAGCCCTTGTGAAAGCACCCGTAAAACCCCTCAGCTTGCTGAGGATCAGTGTTCCACACACCCCATGCTGGAATTGCTGTCCCTCTCTCTGGCTGCAAAAGTTAAAACACGAATCTATTAATTATTAGCAGCAGAACATATCACCCTTTAGAAAAATTGAACAAGCAATATATATGTTTTCCTTACAAGAAAGAAGCCAATTTACCTTTGCCCGTGCTTCTTGTTTTACTGGTGGAGGAAGAGCCTGAGTGGGAGGATGTATGTCTTGGTTGATCTGGGGCTCATTCTCTGGAGCTGTGGGCTCAGCATTCTTAGTTTTCTGTTTCTTATCAAAATAAGTGTAACCAATGTTATTTACGTTTTCCCAAGCACCAAACTGGGGGACGCTAGACTGCTGTCCTATTAAATCTGTTCTAGGAGTCTGAGCTGAGCCTCCATTCTGCAGAAAAATAGCAGGATTTTCTTCAGCGTCATTCTGGTTTATCATCTGTCCATTATTCTCTATCTTTTGCGCATTGTCAAATATACCTGTGTAGTTTTCTCCACCCTCCCATGCACCAAACTTCAGTTCTTCGGACTGCAGAAAACACTTGGATATAGTTTCACTACCATGGACATTGTGATGTTATTTATTCTCATTCCCGCCATTTATTTCCGGCTACACATCAATTTAACTTATCATGCTCACTAATAGACAATTTACTAGTAAACAGTTTTCAGTACCTTATTAAAAATACAAGCACTTACCTTGGGTCTTCCTTGGCTGACTAATGCAACTTGAGATTTCCGTTCGGGCTCACCACCGTGATTTCGTATTCCCTTCGGGATATGGTTTTCAGAAGCAGCCATCGATTGCAGACTCCCAGCTAGAAATTCTCAGGTCTAACTTAATGATCCTTAGATCAATCCAACTTTGAAGATAAGAGACTTCCTGAGATTAAGCAGTGTTTTATTTTCTACAATCATTTGCAGTCATTCAGGGATCATGACTATTCTGAATACTCCGTATCAAATTTTAATAGCTAGCTGCTAGCACAAAAAACTGTTAAAGAAAGATGTTTACCCGGTAAATTGAGCATTAGTTGGATACAATTATGAAAATAAAAGCTTGCACGTTTTCATTGAATAAACAAACAAGGGTTAGATGACTAATGTTTTTTGACCACTTCTAATTCATTCCCATCTTCTAAGGGTTAGGAAATTTGATCATATCTGATTCTGAAAAGTCATACACAGATGTCATCCTTGCATATTCTTGGCATATCAGATTATCAGCATATGCCTTCTAATCCTCATTGATGGATTGCCAGCAGCGAGTCTAGCGACCACCTAACATCAGAAAAATGGACGCTGTACCTGACATTATTCCCAGAGAAACTAAACAATCAGACCAATTGCCTCAAGAATCATCAGACTGGTTGATATCCATAAGAGAAAAACTCAGGGAAGCTCAACTATATACTGCCAGAAAACCATGGGAGAAGTGGTGCATATATCGAGTGCCTCAACGTCTAAGAGATGTCCAAGAAGACAGGAAACCCTATGTACCTCAGACTGTATCCATAGGGCCTTACCATCTAGGGAGTGAACAAGTTCAGGATATAGACCTCCAAAAGTGGGTCGCCCTGCAACAGATCCTAGAACGCACAGGTCAAGACCTTAACCTTTACCTTGATTCCGTCAAACAAGTTGAACAAAAAGCGCGTGCTTGTTACCAGCAAGATGCTGTGCATCTCAGCAGCAATCAGTTTGTAGAGATGATGGTCCTTGATGGTTGCTTCATCCTTGAGCTATTCAGATGTTATTCAAGAGCAGGGGCGGGTGGTAACCCCGTTTTCTCTAACCAGAGAACCATTGATGACATTCTGTTAGACATGGTAATGCTGGAAAACCAAATTCCACTTTTCATTATTGACAGGTTACTTAGGCTAATGTGCACAGCTGGTAATCCTGGTGACCACCAAAGAGAGCAGGCTATGGCTTTAGTTCTGAACTTCTTCAATCCCGAATGGCTGACAGGTAATCTTGGAAATTTGTGTTCATTAGATTACCAGAACATTGACAGCCTCAACTCAATCCTCGATTTAATTTAATTTTCCTTATTAAAGGAGCAAAGAAACTGATCTCCTAAAGATTCAAAAATTTGTCCACCATCTGTATGAAAGCTATGAGCAACTTCCTTGAAAAAAGGCTCAGAAATACATCTTTTACTGACTAGCATCCCAGCATACAGTCTCTGCTACATCTTTTACTTCATGTCCCCTTTGTCCTTTGATGCATGTTAGTTGACACTTGACAGGTAACCCAATGTCCATAAAAGAGTTCAATGAATTGAGACTTTCACTCGAGCAGGAAGAGTGCCTTCATATCCTTGATGTTTTTAGGCGAAGTCTACTCCATGCTGGGCCTCAACAGGGTACCATTAACAGACATGGATTTCAATGGAGGGTATGTAATAACTTTATCCCTGGGTGTCTGAAGCGGTGGCTACATGCCAATAAAACCCCGAACAGAATTTCAAGGCGAGGACAAGTCATACATAGGGTCACTGAGCTCAGAGAGGGAGGAGTAAAATTCAGAAAGCGGAAAACCAACTGTTTCTGGGACGTCAGGTTCAAGAACGGGGTTCTTGAAATCCCTACAATTTGGATACAAGATAGTACAATGACCATCCTCCTAAATATAGCAGCCTTTGAGCACTGTCATCTGAAGATGAGTGATGCTGTAATTGCATCATACGTTGTCTTTATGGAATGCTTGATAAAATCTCCAGAAGATGTGGGCCACCTTCATCATCGTGGAATCATTCAGCATCTTCTTGGACATGATGCTGAAGTTGTTGACATGTTCAAGAGCATATCTAAAGAAATGCAAGTGGATGCACATGGTGGTTTCTATGCAAAACTATCCGAACAAGTGAACGCATACTACAACAAGAGAAGAAATAGATGGAGAGCAAGTTTGCTTCACAAATACTTTTACAATCCTTGGGCTATCATCTCACTGGTTGCTGCTATCATTGTATTGTTTCTTACTGCCATTCAAAGCTTCTATGCAGTTTATTCCTACCACAGACCAAATTCATAATTTAACAGAAAGCATTCCCATGATTTCTATGTGATCACGACAAGAACATGTAACATTACTTCCATATAGTTGACCAAATGACATGTATAGGACTTTATATTTTCTTCAAAAATGCATTTGTAAAACTGAAAGAAACATCCTTATGACGATAAAGGGAAAGTCAATAAAGATAGAGGTTGAAGCTCATTATTTAAACTAATTAAATGACCTATGTCACTCAGAGTCAGAACAGTAGGAAAACGATCAAGAGAAGAGATTAAAGTCTTCCAGCTAATTTCAGGTAGTTCTATATGTTCTTAGTGAATTAGATCACATTTTATCTAAATGACAAAGGGTTGAGAACAGGTTTGTGCTGAAAATCATATAGTCGAATATGAGAAATTTGAAGGTCTACAAATGTTGTTTTAAGTAGGTTAATGAAAGACTTGCATTGAAATCTAAAGGTCTAACAAAGTGGCTGACTCTAGGACATGATGATCATTACTTCATTAGTTTCAGCAGCACAATTGAGCGAGCAGGAACATTTTTCAGGTTATTAACCACAAGGCTACCTGCCTACCTCTAAGAATTTCTACAGGCAAGCAAAAGAGATTGGAAGACTGATATTTACAAATACAATGTGGGTTAATTCTTGATCGACAAACAACAATCACAGACCAATAGATGGATGCAAGATACAATATACAGGATCATCCACAAAGCACCAAGTCTATTAATAATATCAAGTAACTACCATAATTATATACTGTGCAAGTAATACAGGAGAAACAGAAGCAAAAGTCCAGGACCTTGATTACCTGCTCAACCTCAAATCTATTTTGGCATAGTGTGAAATAAAATTGAATTTACCTTCCACAGCAGACACCATATGCCAACGTAACTGGAAGTAATGACTCTTACACACGCCCTTCAACCCAGAGATTTTCAATCCTCAGTGCATCCACCGTGCCGGTTGCATATCCAGATGTCTCACTAGACATACATATACATTGAGATACTCAAACTGCACAATGTTGTACAACTTGTACCGAAAATCCCATCTCATATACGGGCAAAGTGCAGGTCTTTTATAGACTTCTTTTTTTGCCTGTTTCTATCTGCATTAACATTGATTCCTATGTAAGAAACAAGTTTGCACTTTTTACACATGATACATGATGACACCGGATTACTCGAACCTGGTGATTCTTCTATAAATGTTGCAGTATTTGAATAAAGTATGACATATGATCACAATGTAAAACGATACTACTACAAGACTACACACATCGGTATGGGAAAGCATCCAAAATATAAGTTTCTGGGTGCTGTCAATAATTACCGGCCTGAAATTGCTTGAATTTAGGTTGAGGACGTTAGCTTAAAATGGATGATCATTAATCACAGTGATCAGTTGCATAACTTTTGCTTGAAACTCATGTAGGCATTTTGTCGAACAGTTGGTGTGCAATTTCTTTCCTGAGTTTTTCAAAGGCCTTTCTCAGAAGTCAAATTAGGGATCGGTTGTTTTCTAAAGTCATCCAACTATGAGTCCTTTAAAATAAAAGTCGTATAGTATGTTTTAATTTAATGTTTGTATCAACAAGTGTCGATATGTCCGAGTGGTTAAGGAGACAGACTTGAAATCTGTTGGGCTTTGCCCGCGCAGGTTCGAACCCTGCTGTCGACGAATTATTTTTCACTTATTACAGGGAATTTTCAATTTTGACCTCTTCTTATAAATGTGATAATGAAATAGAGAACTGTGGCCTAAATGCTTCATTCTTTTTTAGCTTTTAACTAGTCTGAGACAAGTTAACAGTTCAACTAGTCCTTAAAAATACAAGACCCTGGAAAATTGAAAACTCCCAACGTGCACGAGATAGTTGTGCCATGATGATTTAGTTTGACAGCTCTATGATATATATCGGGCTAAGAGAGAGGAAGAATGAGTGAATAAATTATGAAACCCTGCAAAATATGCTTTGGTTAAGCACTTGAGCTTCAAGAAATTTGCTTCAAATTTATGTATAACAAGATTGTTACAAAGGGAAGTCCATAGTCTACTTCAAAACATTTGCCAACAACTTCAAAGAATCTTAATCATATATAGGATCCTCAAAAATAGTAACTAATGAACCACCCAACCCTCCCCCCCAAAAAGAAATGAAAAAGCACACAGTAACACCCACAGTCAGAAAATCATCATTCTTGTTCTTCAACCTCCTTTTTTTGCTCTTTAATTTGACTATCCATGCCTTTGGCTTTCATCGTATATATTGGATAAACAACTAGATGAAGATCATTATCAAAACCAACCAAAGCAACATCCCTTCTGTAAATTAAACCAGAAACCAAAATAAATATTAGTGACTATAAACAAAATCTATTATACTGCAGATTACAGTACAGTGATGTAACAATTACCTTTTCCTCTTGTGATCTCTGATGTTGTTGTTGATAGCGTTGTGGAGCATTCGAGTTAAGGGGCGTGTTCCTCTCCTCTTTAGCCCTTGTGAAAGCACCCGTAAAACCCTCAGCTTGCTGAGGATCAGTGTTCCAGACACCCCATGCTGGAATAGCTGTCCCTCTCTCTGGCTGCAAAGGTTTAAACACAAAGTTATTACTTAGATTCCTAAGGGTAACAATTACCATCATTTGTTACATCTCCCAACCATGTGGTAACAAAATTGTTACCCTCATCAACCTCTATTTGTTACGAGTGATTAATTTCCCAAGGTATATCAAACAACTTATAATGGTAACAGTTAACATTACCCTTTTCCTTATTTATTTCCTTTCCCAAATTTATACCAAACATGCCCTATATATGTTTTCCTTACGAGGAAGAAACCAAAGCTCGTTTGGTGGGAGGACATTTTGAAAAGACTAAGGAGAACTTACAGTTTGACTTCCTCGGCTAGCTGGGGGTTTTTGCTGAAGCCTGCCTGCTTTCTGCTGGATTGGTGATTGGCCCCCTGTGTTCTGCTTTCCATTTCTGGAAGGAGCTTCAGAAGTAGCCACAGAATAGTTAGACCCTCTACTTGTATTATTTCTCAACTGAGGATCATCTGCCTTATTTTTGGTTCCAGCACCAGTAGAAGGCCGAGCTCTATTGTTGACCTCAGCAGGGTCTGGCACAGGCCCTGCGTTCTTATTTTTCCGAGCATTTTCAAAATAAGCAGTGTATGCGCCATTTTCTCCCTCATTCCAACCACCAAACTCAGGCACCTTAGCACGGCCCTCTTTAGCTGGAGCTGGCTCACCTACATCGCGGTTCAACTGAGGGGCGTCAGAAGAAGGTTCTGGTGTAACAGTACGCCCATTCTTATTATTATTCTTCCTAACATTTTCAAAGCTTTGGGTATAACCACCTTCACCTCCATTCTCCCAACCACCAAACGGTGGCACCTTTGCCCGTGCTGCTTCTGGTTTAGATGGAGGATCCTTACGAGGATGCATGTCTCGGTTCAGCTGTGGCTCATTTGTTGACGCTGTGGGTTCACCGTTCTTGGTTTTCCTTTTACTTTCAAAATACTCGGTATAGCCAACGTTCTCTCCATTGTCCCAGGCACCAAATTCAGGGGTTTTGGATTGTTGTCCTTTGGGTTCGGCTTTAGGAGCCTGAGGTGGTGGACCTCCGATTTGTGGAAACATATCAGCCATGTCTTGAGGGTCATTCGGGTTTATCATCTGTCCATTAGTCTTCTTCTTTCGTGCATTGTCGAAGAAAACTGTGTAGTTTTCTCCACCTTCCCACGCACCAAACTTGGGTACTTTAGACTGCTGATATCAGAAAACACAGAGAGGTTCAAATTAATACTTCATTTTCAGCACCAAGCTTCATCTTTAACAGTTAGTTACTGTAAATTTTCAAGTACATTAACCAGATTTTCATGTTAACTACTTATAAATTAGAATACATGACGAAAACTACTGAAAAAAGTTCGGTGCCATACTTTCATAAGCACACATTCACATCAGATAAAACAACACGATCATCATTTCTTACAGGCTAATCATGCATAGAGGAAATCAGATAACCAAAAGCCATCCAGAAACACATGTTAATAATGGAAGTTCTACTAGTTCATTAGATTTGTATCTATGTTCTATATCAACATAGATTTGTTGCTATTAAAGATATTAAACAATCATGAATATTATCATCACCCCACCCTAGGAAAAAGGTTACATTTGACACGGACGTATTGTCTGTATAACTAAAATTGACTTGACAGAAGTAAATATTGCATTGGAAACATCATTGTCCGATAAAAGGGTCATCGACTCATCGGCTGATGATTCACAACAATTCCGATGCTTAAACGGTTAAACCCGAACCCCCATCTTGTAAAATACTATCTACTATGAAATCTTTCCAGTCTTACATTAAAAACATACTTTGTTAGTGCCAAATTTGAATATTGCTAGCCGTTAGTGCCAAATTTACAAGAATATTGCAGACAATTCATCAAAATCATTGACATACTAAACTTTCTTGCAAATTCAAACCCAAATCATCAGTTAAACAAACTATAATGAACAGACTCAGCAAAGCAGCTTAAACATCTTTGATCTTACACCATCAAAAAATCGAAACAAAAAATCAAATGAGAAATAATCAAAACCCAGAAAACAAACAAGAAATCTAGCAAAGTTAATCCAAAAAAAAAAAAGCAGTATGAAAAGGTCAAAGAATAAGAAACTGTTGAGGATAACGAGAAACTTACAGCCATTAAAGCAGCAAACTTAGAAATATATCAAAACCTGGGAAAACAGAGGATATTATATGAAAACTAATGAAGAATTAAGGTAGAAAAATAAGAGGAAATTAGGTGGGTTTTTCAAGGAAAATGATGAAGAACAATTATTGAGCAAAGGAGTTGAAGAAGAAATATAATGAGGGAAGGTGGGTTTGAAGATTGAATAAAATTGCAAATGAAAGGGGGGGTTGTTATTATAATTATAATTATAATTTAGTATACTACAATTTGGTATGAGACCATTGACTTGGCAAGACAACTGTTTAATGTTTGACAATTCTCTCTCTTTCTTTCTTTCTTTCTTTCTTTCTTTCTTCTACCACCTAAAAGTCGTTCTTGGTCTAGTCTGGCAAAGCAATGAATTGACTGCTTCGTTTTGGCTACAGGACAATGCCCGTACATTATTCTTCCATGGTAAATTACTTTGTGGTTTCAATGGCTTTTTTAAAGAAATTGCGGGACGCGAGTGCAATGGATGCACCACGTTAACAGTCTTATCTGATTACAAAGGCTTTTGGAAGTTGACTCGAGAAAGCTGATTTTTGCACTAGAAATTTGGAATGACTAAGATGGATTAATTGAAGATGTTTAGCATTGATTTTTTTTATCCAGGCATTGATTCAAAATAAAATCTTTCTAGGTTTACTTAAAGTATGTATGGAAGATCTGATCACAAGCTTTGTTGCTTAAGTTGGCTTGCAGAGTTCGGTGAAATCAGAAGGTTGTGGAAATTGACTCGAGAATTTTTTAACTTTTTTTTTTTTACGATAGATCAACTATAATTGGCTAACCGTACTGTGTTAAAAGTCTTATACTCCAAAATCGTTTTTGTAGAAACTTAAATGTCCGTAGATCGTAACAAAAAATACTAACTTAGGTAAGATAGTCTCATACTAACTTAACTTAAAGTGTGACCTTAAAATTCGCTTGAAAAAAGTATATGTAACATATTACACGTACTCAAATTGGATTATGTGGTAGATCATGAAATGTGGAGTACAAGATTAAAATGAAATGTTACTAGTAGTAGATGATAAATAAAGATTGGTAGGTGAGTAAATATTTTGATTTTTGAAGAGTAGATGACCGTGGAGATAAAGGAATGGGCGTGTCTGTGTTGACCAAATCAATGGAAAATGTTGAACGAGAAACAGTTTGATGTACATGGCGGCTGTATGTAAAATACGGACAATAAATATAAATCCTATCGTACTTGTATTTTTTTATTCTTCTAGCCGTGTTTGCCACTTGAAAACCCAATCATCTTCAAGTCGTTTTGAAGTTGTTTTTTTTTAAAAAAAAAATGATTAATTTATCTTGAATATGCATTTTGCTAATATGTGAAATTGCGAATTATGGTACGGTTTGACAAATAGCAGTGACAGATTCAGGATAATATATGAGTGAGTTATATATATATATATATATATTATTTTCTCCCATTTTTAATACTCGCAACGTTTGTAATTTTTACCCTATTCACCTATTATACTTACTTTGACCATTGTTGATGATTTATACGTAAGATAAAACATAATCACGTGGGATCCTGTTAAATTCGTCTTAATGTGTTTTCAAAATATGAAATTTTTATAATTTTTGCTTAAAGGAAATTAAAGATATTAGTAATCAAGGTTGTGCATTGGCATGCGTAAAAGTGACAAACGTTACAAGTAAAAATGACCGGATGAAGTATTTGTTAATTTAAGTGGGGGTAATTGGGTAAACAGTTGTACGGGTTGACTCTGGACTACGGAGTATATGCCTATAAGTACCTCATTACTTAGTACTCTAAATATTTGCTCGATAAAACCTCCGAGGGGTAGCTAATGTTTGTTATCCTTAAGGACAGAGATTGTGCTAAACTAGCTCCGGTGACACCTCTATATTCCATACCTTAATTTTTATATAAAAAAACTACAAAATTTTCAAATTTAATTTCAAAAGATGAAAAAAAATCAAAATTCATGCAGGGTCAAATGACCCAACACTTGCAACAATGGCTCTGCCCTGCGTGGGAATAGTGGATATTAGATTTATGTGAGTATTAAGTACCGCTCCACCACTAGTTACAAAAAACAAATGGAGGCTCTTTTCATAATTTTAGGCGAGTATAAGCATCACCAGACTAGTAGCAAACCCTGTTGTCATTTTACCCCCAACCATTTGATGAAATTCCATACACACAACTAATTCAATGGCACTAAAAAAGAGCATATAAAACTCTGTTGTCATTTTCAAAATTAAGTTTCTTCACTTTTAATCTACCATAAGCTCACCCGGATTCTTCCTGGAATAGCAATTTCTAAATCAATCGAACCAAAAAAACCCTAATTCCACATATCTAAAACCAAAAGTCGACATTAACAGCCAATTGAAGAAAGAACAAAAGTCGACATGTTTCCTATCATTTGCACCGAGTTCTAAGAAAATCCTCAAAATTTTTGTCAACAATTCCAAAATTATCAAACTTACATATTGTTCGCAAATTTTAAAATTAAAAAACCTAAATCTGAAATAATCAGTACCTCCTGGCACCACCAGCACCACCACCACGTCCAAAACCACCAGCGGCAGCAACAACAGGAGCTGGCTCAGCAACCATCTGAACAACACCGGGCAAATCAGCCATGCCAAGAGAAGCAAGCATATCAATGGTCTCCTTATCAACCTCGATGTGGTCGATTTTAATGGCGGATTCATCAGGTACGAAGTCCATGCGTCTTTCTCTCTCTTCTTCCTGCAACTTGAGCGAGATCCCACGAACTGGGCCCTTCTGGATTCGTTTCATCAGATGGGTGGAGAATCCTGCGATCTTGTTGCGCAGCCTCTTTGATGGGATGATGGCCACCTCTTCTAGAACCTTCTTGTTGGTGTGGAAATCCAATGTCATCTTTGAGTAGTACTTCTCAATCACTTGGCGTGAGGACTTCTTCACGGTTTTTGTGCGAACTCGACCCATTTTTTATAGGTCTTCAAAATCAAACACAAATTATCATTTTTAGCACAACAAACATATACTCGATCGATAATAACAGAAGTTCAATTTTATAGGCAACATATCAAATCATCAACTATCAAAAGAGAAAAGTATGGAAAACAATTTGCATAAACAAACAATTTGCAGACATAACATGCTCCACATCATAGCATTCTCTATTTATCATAATTTGGTTAAAAGTTTGTAAATTTGAATCAACAAAACAACATAAATGCTAAATAAAGCGAAAATTGGTCAAAAAACTTACTTGATACAAAGCAGCGGCGAGAAACGAGAGTGAAAGTGAGAGACTCTAGGGTTTTCTAAGTGTGGGAGAAGAGAGAGAAAGTGATAGCAGTTAGGGTTTTCATCACTGATATAGTGATATTGTCATGTACTCATACTGACGAAATTTACCCAAAGCCCAAACTCTTAAAGCCCAAAACTGATATTAGAACTTTGTTGTGCGGGTTGGGTTTTCGGGTTGACCTATGACCCAATAAACTAACGTGTTAGATGGGTTGTTTTCTGACTTTTCGGGTTGGAATTTTCATTCTCACCCCAACCCATTTAATTACACGGGTTGGATTGGGTCGACCTGTTTAACTAAACAGGTTGAAAATCTTGACCCAACCTTTATTATTGGATTGGGTCGGTGGGCTGGGACTTGGGTTAGCCTTTGTCAGCTCTATATGTGGTCGTATGAGAGAGGGGTATTTGTACTAACCGTCTGATTTTTCATGTGTATCCCTTTAATCTTGCACTATGGCCTTATGTTGGTTTATTAAGAGTGTGAGCTTTATTGTAAATGCAACTGAACACACTCTGACCAAATATGCCTTAATCTTATACATTACTCCATTCGTTTTAAATAAGTGTCTCACTTTAATTTTGACACTATTTAGATGCTGAATTTGACTTGATATTACTAATTTATACTCCGGATTTTTATTTTAAAAAAAAGGATATTGAATATGTTATTGGATGATTACAACGTATTTTTTATTATATTAACTCTTAAAAAAAGAAAAAAAAATATCATATTAAAGATGTGGATATTCCAAATTGTACATTGATACGATAGCTAAAGAGTATTATTACTTGTTCAGGAATGCAGGGAGTAATTCGGTTGCATTTACGGAGTACGACTTATACATTGTTTTCTCCTCTATTAACTTTGGATTTGGTTAGGTTAGGTATGTATTTGAGTATTCCACATTCATTTGAGCAAGTGAAACGAGCCCATCCCAGCCCATCCCAAACATGAGGATCAATAGCAAAGTCTGAAAAGGGGAAAGAAAAAGAACGAGGAAAAACAATAAGTCTACCACAATGCTCCATGCTTCCATCCAGTGTCCACGTCAATATTGAATACTCCGTAAAAAGCTAACATGCTCGTTGCTAATTTGACAGTTAGCTTGTTATGCCACATAAAATTTCAAACCACTTCATTGTCTAATTAATTTATGCTATAATGGCTAGCAACTAGCTTGTTATTTAAACTTGCCCCACTTGTCAATTAATTATTTGACAACTTTGGGAGCTAATTGTCAAGCAATTAGCATGTTTAAGTTAATTTACTTGGCCAAACTAATTTATTATTTTCACTCCAATGATCTAACTATTAGCTTGAAACTTTTATAAATTTTAAGTTATTCTCTAACTACAACCATCGAAGATGCTCTTACTGTCACTTTTGTAAGTCGAAGTCCTTAATCAATTGTTACTCATTGTACAAAACATAGGTTATTTAATTTAACTTTATTCTAACTACATACAGAGTAATACGCTGGTATGACATAGTCTTGTTTGCCTTACTTTAACATATTTTAAATAAGATAAGTTAAGATCAATAATTTCAGATAAGATGAGTGCTTCATATAATTTTATTCACAAATAACTTTACTTCAAATGTTTGAGTAATAAATAAAATATTCAGCTAATTAAGTTCAGAAAAAATAAGGCTATGTTTTCTTTATTTTTTCTATTGCTTATTACTTATTCTTCTTACAATCATACCACATCAATAAATATTTAGACCAGATTATAAAAAATAAAAACCAATCACCGAAAACATAAATCAGTAAGTTTTGTGTCAGACCGCCTGACGGCCACGCGCCTGTCAGACGGCCCATTCGCCCACGCGCGCGTGCGTTTACGCGCACAATAAAACCCTTCTAATTTCTCTCTCCTGCTCGTTTCTGCTCTCTCTCCCCTCTCGTCGCTCATCTCCTCCCCTCGTCTCTCCCCTCTCTACTGCTGATGCGATCCTCTCTCTCCTCTCTTCGCCCTTCTCTCTCGCCGGAGACGACCATTACCATGCCGACAATTTCCGAGGAGCTCCTCCTTACAGTTCTTCGTTGTCCCTCCTAGCGCCTTGAGGTTTTTAGGTTTTTAGGTTTTCGAATTTGTTTTTAGATTTCAGTTGATGTGGATTTGATTTTGTTTTTAGGTTTTCGGTTTTGTTTTTAGATTTCAGTCGGTGATCTCGACGGAATAATCAAGGCGGTGGAGGCTGAGTGGCGAAGGACGGAGGAGAGACGTGGGGAGCAGAGGCGGCGGTTCGCATCCTCGCAAAGTTGCGCTGGTGGTCGATGCTGTTGTTAATGGCCTCCTCGCAAAGTTGCGCGGTTGTGGCTGGTTCACGACACCGGTTATGGTAGCAGCGCTGGTGTTTCTTCAGTATGGGGTGGTGTTAGCTTGTCGAGGCCGCGCTGTGGTGTTAGCTGGCTGTGATTTTGTTTTTAGCTTTGTATTTTTTTATTTTACCTGCTTTTTTTGTTGATAAAGAGGACAAAGCCCCAGTTTCTTTTATCTGGTTGGTGTTGTAATTTCGATTTAGTTATCAATTCAATTAGTTAAAAATTATACTTCCTCCATTTTTTAATAATTGCACCATCTTGGTTTTAGCACTATTCACATATTCTTATATAGTTATTTTTTGTGATTTATATTGAAAGAAAAATATATTCATGTGGGATCTTGTTAGATTCGTCTCGAAATATACTTTCAAATCATCAAATTTTTATAATTTTTTAAAATGTATAATGAGAGATATTAGTGGTTAAAATAGTGCATTGGCAAGCGTGAAATCAAAGATGGTGCAATTAAAAAAAATGGAGGAAGTATTGTTTTAGTTATGGTTTTGTTATATTTAGTTATGAAATGAAACGCTTTATTTATATTTTTTTTACACTTTAAGTTATTTGATTGAGTTATACTAAATCAAATTTATTGCTTAACTAATTAGTTCAATTGCCTAACTAATTAATTCAAATGCTTAACTAATTGGTTCAAATGCTTAACTAATTGAATGTCAACGCTTAACTAATTAGTTATAGTGTTTAACTAATTAGTTCAATTGGCTAACTAATTAATTCAAATGCTTAACTAATTGGTTTCATTGCTTAACTAATTGGTTCAAATGCTTAACTAATTGAATTTCAACGCTTAACTAATTAGTTACAGTGCATAACTAATTGATTTCATTGCTTAACTAATTGGTTCCAATGCTTTACTAATTAGTTCCAAGACTTGACTAATTGAATTTTAGGCTTAATTATTTGGTTTCATTGCTTTAACTAATTCATTCTATTGCTTGACCAATTGGTTCTGTTGCTTAACTAATTGGATTTCCGACTTAACTAATTGGTTCAAATGGTTAACTAATTAGTTCGATTGCTTAACTTTAATTCAAGTGCTTAACTAATTGGTTTAATTGCTTAACTAATTGGTTCAAATAGTTAACTAATTAGTTCGATTGCCTAACTAATTAATTCTAATGCTTAACTAATTGATTTCATTGCATAACTAATTGAATTTCAACACTTAACTAATTAGTTATATTGCTTAACTAATTGATTTCATTGCTTAACCAATCCATATGCCCTGTCGATAACGACCTCGACAAGTTACTCATTTCATCATTGTCGTCTTCAGTGTCGTCGTTCGCTTTCCACAAGTCGGAATTTGTGAGGTTGAACCTGCAAACAGGGCAAGTGGCGTGACTTACTAGCCATCCATCAACGCAATCAGAATGGAAAAATTGGTTCAAATGCTTAATTAATTGGTTGAAATACTTAACTAATTAGTTCGATTGCTTAACTAATTGGTTTCATTGCTTAACTAATTAGTTCGATTGCTTAACTAATTGGTTTCATTGCTTAACTAATTAGTTCGATTGCTTAACTAATTAATTCAAGTGCTTAACTAATTGGTTTCATTGCTTAACTAATTGGTTCAAATGCTTAACTAATTAGTTCCATTGATTAACTAATTAATTCGATTGATTAACTAATTAATTCCAGTGCTTAACTAATTGGTGTCATTGCTTAACTAATTGGTTCAAATGCTTAACTAATTAGTTCGATTGATTAACTAATTAATTCCAGTGCTTAACTAATTGGTTTCATTGCTTAACTAATTGGTTCAAATGCTTAACTAATTAGTTCGATTGATTAACTAATTAATTCAAGTGCTTAACTAATTGGTTCAAATGCTTAACTAATTAGTTCGATTGCTTAACTAATTGGTTCAAATGTTTAACTAATTGATTTTCAACGTTTCACTAATTAATTACAATGCTTAACTAATTGATTTCATTGCTTAACTAATTGGTTCCAAAACTTAACTAATTGAATTTTGGGATTAACTAATTGAATTTTAGGCTTAACTAATTAGTTCCATTGCTTTAACTAATTAGTTCGATTGCTTAACTAATTAATTCAAGTACTTAACTAATTGGTTCAAGTGATTAACTAATTGGTTCAAATGATTAACTAATTAGTTCGATTGATTAACTAATTAATTCATGTGCTTAACTAATTGGTTTCATTGCTTAACTAATTAGTTCGATTGCTTAACTAATTAATTCCAGTGCTTAACTAATTGGTTCAAATGGTTAACTAATTCATTCGATTGCTTAACTAATTAATTCCAGTGCTTAACTAATTGGTTCAAATGCTTAACTAATTAGTTCGATTGATTAACTAATTAATTCCAGTGCTTAACTAATTGGTTTCATTGCTTAACTAATTGGTTCAAATGCTTAACTAATTAGTTCGATTGCTTAACTAATTGGTTCAAATGCTTAACTAATTGGTTTCATTGCTTAACTAATTGGTTTCATTGCTTAACTAATTGGTTCAAATGCTTAACTAATTAGTCCGATAGATTAACTAATTGGTTTCATTGCTTAACTAATTGGTTCAAATGCTTAACCAATTAGTTAATCACTTAAATTAATAAGTTAATCAATTGAACTAATTAGTTAAGCATTTGAACCAATTAGTTAAGCAAAAATATTCTTAACTAAAACAAAATAACTTTTAACTAAAACATCATTATTCTAAACTAAAACAAATTAACCTTAACTAAAACATAATAATGTGTAAGTTAAACATCATTATTCTCAACTAAAGCTAAAAAATGTAACTAAAACAGGATTATTCTGAACTAAAATAAAGTAATTTTTAACTAAAATGAAATTATCAAAACTAAAACAACCATATAAACTAAAATGACGAATAACTAAAATGATTTATAACTAAAGTGACGAATAACTAAAATGATTTATTTCTTAAGTAAAGACAATAAATATATAACTAAAACAATAATCCAGAAAAAATATAACTAAACCATTTAATTTATTAACTAAATATAAGTAAAATATAACTAAAACAATAAAAATCTTAACTAAAACAATGAATAACTAAAATGAAATACTACTAACCTAAAACAATGAATAACTAAAACAATTTTTTTCTTAACTAATTACAACAAATATGTAACTAAATCAATAATCTCCTTGAACCAGAGGTGATGCAATGTTTCTACACCAACAGCACCACACAACCACCATACTCAGCACCACCATACTCGGCGCCACCTAAAACTAATTAAAATAACAACAACGACTGTGGTGGTGCGAGGCTTATGCAGCTTCCGTTCGTTCGCGTCGCAACCACCAGTAGGGACTAGCATCAAACTCGTGGCTCGCCTCTACTACCACTGCAATCGACTTTTGTTATTTGACCCACTCGCACCACCACAGTCGCCCTATCATTCCGTTGAAACTTCGCCACAACCGCCCTATCATTTCACAGAAACTCATCGCCTTCCCTAGCCGCACCTCCACTACCGCCACCTCCTGTCAGGAAATCGAAAATAAACAAAATTAATCAAAGATCTAAATTGTAAAATAAGAAATAAAAACAAAAAAAACAAAAAATCTGAAAAATCAATAACCTAAAAATCGACGGATCTGATGATGTTGTTGTCGGTCTTCTTCGCCGCTCGACAGATCCTTCAATGGCGCCTTTCAATCTCCTCTCTCCCCTCCCCCCGAGATCTCCACCACCGCCATTGACGTGATGATACGAAACAATAACATGAGAAGCAATGACGGAGGAGGACGACACTCGCCACCGACAACCAAAACCTCGATATCTGCCTCTCTTGCCTCCACCTCGAGCAGCGCAACACCACCACCGCGATATTAGGGTTTGATGAGAGAGAAAGAAGCAGGGAATTTAGGAGAGAGAGGGAGGCCGAGAGTTTAAGGGAGAGGGAAATGAATTAGGGCTTTGAAATAGGGCAAAAAATAAATATTTATATGACCCGTAAGTTAAAACCCACGAGTTCTTTTGACCCGCGTTATGACCCGCGCCCTGACACGTAGGCACGTCTGACGCTTCAGACGGTCTTATTGAAAAATTTGTAAACATAAATTTACCCCCTTCAATTAGATCAGACTAGAAAAAAAATCAGATTAGATTAAACAAAAAATTATAATAGATTAGAATAAAATTGTCGAATAAAACCGTGTTAGGAACTTAGGATAATTAACGCAAGGTTAGTAAGAGACAAAGAAACACGTGTCACACAACAATGGCGAGTCAATTTCAAGTAGTTAGATGTGAGAGTACAAGTTGTGTAGCCTGAAACCCAGCTCCCAAAAAAGCATTCTGACACTCGGCCTCCCTCACTCTCTTTTCAGTCTACAACAATCCATTTTTGCGCACCATTTTAATCCCCCCATTTTTTCTACTAATTCATTCTTCTTAATTACTGTTTCTCTCCCTTAAATATTTTATTGTTAATTGCTACGGAGTAAAACCCTTTGTCCTTTATCATCTTTATTTTCTGCACTTTTCCAAAGAAAAACAGCAATTCACAACCTAAAAGCCCCTATATTGATTCCCAAAACAGCAATTTTTCCCTTTCTTTGTACTTAATTCAACTTTAGAAAACAGTTTTTCTGTGCTAATTTTGCAAATTTCAGATCTGAAGCCTTAAATATTAAAGAACCCTGTTTTCTGTTTCAAGGGTTTTAGCAGCTACTTTTGTAAAGATTGAATTTCATAAAAGAAAAATAAACCTTTTTAAATTGTTAGTTTTTGTTATTTCAATTGGGAAATTTTACCCTTTTTTTTTTGGTTGCCAATTTCATTTTAATGGGTATCTTGAAAAACCCTTCTAAATTCACAAATCATGCAAATCTTGTACAATTTCAAAGGAAACAGCTGATTCTCTAATCTGGGTTTATATAAACTTTGTCCACCTTTCCGCTGGACTTCATTTACATGAAGGCGGATTTCCAAAGAAATTCTCAGAGAAGAAGAAAAAGTGCAAAAGAAGAAGATGATTCAGCTCTTGTTCCTAGTTCTGTGTGTAGAAATTGGGGTGGCATTTCTCTTGCTAGTGAAAGTGGGTCCATTGAGAGAGCTTGTAATGAAGAGCTTGGATCAGGTTAAATTGGGTAAAGGTCCAGCAACAGTGAAGACCATTGCTGGTACAATGTCTGTGATTTTTATGTTCCATCTTATGAATATTTTGAAGATCCAGAATAAGGGAAATAAGCTTGGTACTATGTCACCTATGGATCAAGTTCTATGGAGGACCCACTTGCTTGAGGCTTCTCTTATGGGTATGATCTCCCATTCTGTATGTTGAATTTCTTGTTGGTTTGGTTTGGTTTGTTTCGCCTAGTTTGTTGTTTCGTGCTGTCGATTGCTTTGTTTGTGTTGATGTTATGAGTTGTGATGTGTAGTTAGAATGACCATTGTTTAGGAAATTGTTTAATTTGTGATGCTAGTATGTGGCATTGTGGAGGAGAGTGATTAGTTTTTTTTTTTGTGTGTGGTAATATTGAGAGATCATGTAGTTAGTATTTGGAGAATTCAAGGGTGTGTGTTCTTATTATTTGGGACAAACAAGGGTATTGTGATTTGTGAATAAGGGAATTCCACTGAATTGAATGTTAAATTTTGTGTGAATGATTGGAAATGGCATAACTTCGCGATGAACAATGGGTGTTGGATAGACTTGTTGGTAATAAGCAACTTGGCAGCTAGCATCTAGTGTTAGAACTTTGGTAATGATAGCTTGCAGAATTTGGCTAGTGTTCTGGTGAAGCCTAATATGGTACTTGAAGTATGGAATGGAAATCAATCAAATCTTGAAATAGCCGTTTAGTAGTTTGGAAATTGTCACGATAAAGCCAATATGCTGTTTACAAATGATGGTTTGCAGAAACAGATGGAATTACATGCCATTTTGGTCAAAATGATCCCAATCCAAATAATATCTAAAATGTTGTTTACGTAAAAGCCAATATCTGTGTTTGTTTATAGTGTTGGAATAGTATATGGCTAGCATTTAGAGCATTCGGAGTGTTAATTCCCGGTATCTTGGAAAAAATGAGGAAAAGAGAATTTAGAATATCCCATTGATGAGGTTTTGGTGAATTGTTTGTTACTTAAAAAAAAAGTTATTGTTAATCCATTGTTCCATGCTCCCTTTTGTCCTTAGTGTTTGCCCCAAAAGAGCTCTTCACATTTTTAAGAGCTAGGCAAAGTTGTGCAAGCGGAGTTGTCCTTTTTTGCCTTTATTGGGGCTTGGGGAGTTGGGGTGTTGTAACACCCCCAATTTCCATACCTGTTTAAGACTTATAGCGGAAGCATAAAATAATGAATTAAGGGTATTACCGCCACATTTAGGCTACAACCCAAATGTAAGGCTATGTTATCTATCAATAATCCAACCTTTATAATTAAACCAACATTGTCACAATTAGATAACTTAAACCAACTACCCAAAAATGTCGTTACAATCTGAATTAAATAAAACCCAACTGATTGTCTTTAGTTGATCTACGTTACTAATAACTTGCTACTAATGTGGTGAAACGGTCGCTCATGATGTGCCATGCATACCTGTAAATTGAAAAAAAAACATATACAGAAAAGAAACCACAAATCAGTGGAAATTGAGTAAGTACTACTTCACCGTGTAAAACAATTTTCGAAAACCTTTTTCTTACTTTGGAAAACATTTTATCTTAAAAACATTTCATGCACAACTAGCACGTAACAAGCACACGCACTCAGTCCATAATTAACAGTTAATTAATTACTAGAGGTAAGAGAACAAGATAATTCCACCATAAATGTAGTTCGAGACTACCACCCTAATGGGTGTAACCACCAAAATAGGTCTTAGTCCTTAAGTGTGCACACCCCCCAGTGAGTGTTTTTAACTCAAAGGAGTAGAATAAGCCTAGGTCGTGCTAGTTAGCTCCGACTAAAATATTGAGACACGATGTGTCATACCACCAATGTGTTCATCACCTTAGGGGATCCTGCCTAAGATGTCTTACCAACTAAGAATATGTTTATCTTTACGTAAATGTTGTTCTATACGTAGCACTGGCGTGGTCACATACACAAAGTAATTAATGGATATCAAAATCACATACTCTTGCACATTTCCAGAAATTGACTAACTATTACGTACACTTCTAATTGCAACAATCCAAATTCATGAGTACCACTTTATTCTGATTATGCATGTCAGGTTGATAAAACCATAAACTCACCATAAATTGTCCAAGACAAAGTAATAACCTTACGCTAAACTACATGACCTGCCTTGTGACTAAGTTTAATGATCAAACACACGGGTCATGCACATGAACTTGATAAAATAGCTACTGGTAGTGTATATATATACCCAAAAGCATTTTGAACATGGAAATCAATTACATAAGAAGAAAGAGTCTATTATGACATTACTGATCTTAATGAATTTGCAAAAGTCATATAACCCACATATACATATTACACATAGTCACGTTAAAATAATATTTTCATAGGGTTAAGGTAGTGAACATAGTAACTTACCTTAACAAGCTTAGTATCACCAACAGCACACGTAAACACTAGTACGTATCCTCACGCTCTACGCACTCTACATACAAGAATGACATAATTAACGTCAATATATATACAATCTG
The DNA here is from genome assembly GCF_020520425.1 of Spinacia oleracea. Lineage (NCBI taxonomy): Eukaryota > Viridiplantae > Streptophyta > Magnoliopsida > Caryophyllales > Amaranthaceae > Spinacia > Spinacia oleracea. Next base: position 130,317,035 of record NC_079487.1, read on the forward strand.
GGTGTAGCTACACCTATAAGAACTCTATGTATATATATATATATATATATATATATATATATATAATACGAGTATAGAGGTTTAAAGATTCTCCAAAACTAAGCTCTATTAGTATGTCAACTTAGCATGGTTACCATTTATATTATCGTTTAAGTGTATGGGTCAAATAAAACAAGAAAGATGGTGCATTTACTTCACATTCCTCTTTTATATTATTAATGGAGGAAATAAGGAATTGAGGGCAATGATGTAGTAGCTCTTGGAAGTCCACGTGATATTCCAATCAAATAATCAAGGCTAAATGAAGTAAGGTTCCTTTTATTTTTGAAATCCGATTATACGGGAATGACAAGGTCGAATAATAAGGAAAACTATACTCTGTTTGAGACGACACATTACCTTTGTTCAAGCTCGGCTCCTAGTGCTAACAGACCGGGTGTAAAGAGGAAGGCGAGGGCTTGAAGACGGTAGTCCTTACGGTAGAATCCGGTGATGTTTAATGGTGTTTCGGTGTAACCGAAAGTAGGTAGAAATCCACTTCAATTCGGCGCTCGAGGTTTTCCTGCGGTTTCTTATGCACGGCTCCTGGTGGTGTTTTGTGAGTGTACGAGGGTTTTGAAAAAAATGTTGTATAGGGTTTTGTACTATTATTTATATGGAAGGAGGATGATAAGGCTGTTCAGAATACGGTTACGATTACTAGCGTAAATTTAGGGATGATGATGTTTATCTTTTTGTTAGTAGCAAATCCTAGACTAATAGGTTACGAGAGGTGATAAGTATGGAGTTTGTTTTACATGAAGAGAAGAACTATCTCTTTTTTTTTTCTTTGGATAATACTTGCTGGACTTTTCAAAATCAAGAAAAGATAATGATGGAGATTACAACTTCGTAATTTGAATGATGAGAACAAAGTCAGAAGGACTTAGTCAATGACGGTTAGTTTGTGTGATCTTTAGGAGTTGGTTATGTGAATTCGAAATAAGGTAAATACGTTTTTTTTTTTTTTAAAATATTTCCATAGATAAAATAAGATATTAGGTAATTAATACGGGTTATTACAATCTATCCTTCTTAAAGAAAGATTCGTCCTCGAATCTTAAGTAACAAGGTATACCATGGTAGTAATAATATTGATGATGCTAACTAGGTAAGGTTATAAATGTTAATTTAGATTATTATTGGTGCAAAAATGTAACAAGGTATACCATGGTAGTAATAATATTGATGATGCTAACTAGGTAAGGTTATAAATGTTAATTTAGATTATTATTGGTGCAAAAATGTTTAAATCTATCCTCCTTAAAGGGAGTTACGTCCCCGTAACTCTGATAAATACCTGGGTAAATAGTTCAGGGTATTTTTGTCTCATGGCATCTTCTGCTTCCCAAGTGGCCTCCTCGGTTTGATGGTTCGACCATAAAACTTTTACTATTTTCACCTCCTTGTTTCTTGTTTTTCTCACTTTCTCATCTAATATTTTTGTGGGTTTCTCTTCATAAGTCAAAGTCTCATCCAATTCTACTATTTCTGGCTCAATCACATGCGACGGATCATGGATATACTTCTTGAGTTGTGAAATGTGAAAAACGTCATGCACCTTAGACAACTCGGTTGGCATGGCGAGTCTATAAGCAACTTCTCCAACTCTTTCTAACACTTCATAGGGGCCAATATACCTCGGGCTAAGTTTTCCCTTTTTACCAAATCTCATAACACCTTTGGTTGGTGAAACTTTCAACAACACCTTTTCTCCTATTTCGAAGACAGCTTGGCGACGATCCTGATCAGCATATGATTTCTGTCTATCTTGTGCAGCTTTCATCCTCTCTTGGATAATTCGTACTTTCTCAACCGTGTCATGCAAATACTCAGGGCCTAACACCACTTGGTCAGTCACATCACTCCAGCATAACGGGCTTCTACATTTTCTTCCATAGAGGGCTTCATAAGGAGCCATTCCTATACTTGCATGGTAGCTATTATTATAGGAAAATTCTACTAAGTCCAATTGCTCTTCCCATGAACCTTTGAAATCAATGGCACAAGCTCTAAGCATGTCTTCTAAGGTCTGAATGGTCCTCTCAGTCTGACCGTCTGTTGCTGGGTGAAATGCAGTACTATACTTCAATTGTGTTCCAAACGCCAAATGCACTTTCTCCCAAAAGTTCGAAAGAAACCTCGCATCTCTATCAGAAACAATGTTTTCAGGCACACCATGGTGTTTTACAATATTCTTAACATACGCAGCTGCCATTTGCTCCATTGACCATGTATCTTTCATCGGAATGAACCTAGCAGTCTTGGTCAAACGATCTACTACGACCCAAATAGTGTTCTTTCCGGTTTTAGTCAGAGGTAAGGCAGTCACAAAATCCATGGATATCGAATCCCACTTCCATTTTGGAACATCTAATGGCTGAAGTAATCCCTTAGGTTTGCTTCTCTCAGCTTTTACCTTCTGGCATGTCATACATCTAGAGACAAATTCAGCGACTTCCCTCTTCATTCCAGGCCACCAGAAGTGTTGCTTGAGATCCTTATAAAGCTTGTCGCCTCCGGGGTGTACCGAATAGGGCGTGAAGTGTCCTTCTTTCATCAACTGGTTCTTTATTTCGTCACACTTCATTGGGACACACCACCGACCCTCATAGCGAATGCTACCATCATCATGCATCTTAAAAGGTCCTATTTCACCGTTCTCCATTTTAGATATCACCCTTTTTAGCTTGACATCATCAGGTTGACCACTTCTAATCTTATTAAATATGGTAGGGGTAATAGTCATAGAATAAAGTTTTATTTCAGATTCCACCTCTCCATACTCCTTAACCTCCAAGTTCAACCTCGAGAATTCTTCACACAACTTATTTGGGAGTACCCACACAGAATTGACTGAATGACTGGATTTCCTGCTCAACGCATCCGCCACTACATTGGCTTTTCCCTCATGGTATTGTATCTCAAGGTCATAATCTTTGATAAGTTCTAGCCATCTCCTTTGCCTCATATTCAGCTCCTTCTGTGTGAAAATATACTTAAGGCTTTTATGGTCTGTGAATATTCTGCAGGTTACCCCATACAAATAGTGTCTCCATACCTTGAGTGCAAAAACAACTGCAGCTAACTCCAGGTCATGAGTAGGGTAGTTTTCCTCAAACGGTTTCAATTGTCTAGAAGCATAAGCCACAACTTTACCATTTTGCATAAGAACACACCCTAAACCTTTCTTTGAAGCGTCACTATAAACATCAAATCCTTCATCTCCAGATGGCAATGTCAGCACCGGGGCTGTGGTTAACCTTGTTTTCAACTCCTGAAAGGATTCCTCACACCTATCATCCCATTGAAACTTCACAGTTTTCTTCATAAGGTTGGTAAGGGGTCTCGCAATCCTCGAAAGTCTTTCACAAACCTACGGTAATAACCAGCTAAACCCAAAAAGCTACGAATCTCAGTCACATTGGTAGGTTTAGGCCAACTCATTACAGCTTGAACCTTTGAGGGGTCTACAGAAACTCCTTCTTTTGATATGATATGACCTAAGAAAGCTACTTCCTTCTTCCAGAATTCACACTTAGATAGTTTTCCGTACAATCTTTTCTCTCTCAAAGTCTCCAAAATCACACGCAGGTGTTGTTCATGATCCTCAGGGGTCTTAGAGTATATCAAAATATCATCAATGAATACTACCACAAATTGATCAAGGTAGGGTCTAAATACACGATTCATGAGGTCCATAAAAACGGCTGGGGCATTGGTTAACCCAAATGGCATAACTGTGAACTCGTAATGGCCATACCTTGTTCTAAAAGCAGTCTTTGCTACGTCTTTTTCCGCAATTTTTAACTGATGGTATCCAGATCTCAAGTCAATCTTAGAGAAGGTTCCAGCACCCTTCAACTGGTCAAAAAGGTCATCTATACGAGGCAATGGATACTTGTTTTTTATCGTGACTTGATTTAGCTCCCTATAATCTATACATAACCTCAGGCTTCCATCCTTCTTCTTCACGAAGAGCACAGGGGCTCCCCATGGTGACACGCTTGGCCTAATATATCCCTTATTCAATAAATCTTCTATCTGATCCTTCAATTCCTTCATCTCAGCAGGGGCCATACGGTAAGGTGCTTTAGAAATTGGTGCAGTTCCTGGAATCAACTCTATGGTGAACTCAACCTCTCTATCCGGGGGCATATCTGGAATATCTTCAGGAAATACATCAGGAAACTCCTTAACAACAAGAATATCACTTAATTCACTATCTTCTCTCCCCAAATCTTGAATCTGACACAGGTAGGCTTCTTGTCCTTTTCTAAGGTACTTATGCATAGCTAAGGCTGATATGATCTTCACCCCAGGTTTGGTTACAATGCCCTGGTAGGATATTCTATTCCCATTTGGACCTTTCAGAACAACCTTTTGATCATGACACTCTATCCGGGCCCTATATTTTCCCAACCAATCCATTCCCAATATGACATCCAAATCATCAAGGTTGAACTCTATAAGGTCTCCTGGTAGTATAGTCCCGCTAATGTTTATTGAAACGTCCTTGTAAAGTTTTCTACATGACACTACCTCCCCAGTTGGAATAGAAATTTGAGCAGAAATATGAGAAGAAGGTTCTAGACCTAACTTCTTAACTAGGGAAGATGATATGAATGAATGTGAAGCTCCAGAATCAAAAAGTACATATGCAGGAATAGAGTTTATAAGAAAAGTACCAGTCACCACATTAGCCTCTCCATTAGCCTGAGTTTGGTTCATCACAAATATCCTCCCCTTGTTACCACCATTCACATTCCCATTGCTGCCATTCGGGGTAGACAAGGTCTTGTTAGGGCCATTTTGAGCAGATTGGCTCCCTGAAGGGTTCCCTTGGTTGTTGTTATTCCTGAAATTGTTCTGCCTCCCTTGTTGTTGTTGACCACCATTTTGCTTAGCATAACACTCAAACTCACGATGTCCCATCTTCTTGCAACCAAAGCACTGCACAGCATTTCCCTTACAATCAACTCCTGGGTGGTCCTTACTACACTGCTTGCAATAGTAGTGTCTCTCATTTCTTTTTCCGTTCACATTCCCATACTTCTGGTTCTGCCCTTGGTTTTGGGGTTTCCCTCCATTGTTTCCTCGATAATTGTTGTTATTTCCATGGTATCCTCTACCCGAACCCTGATCACCATTGTTGTACCTAGCCCTTTTATCCCCATAGCCTCCAGAATTTCCCCCATTCTGATTGTTGTTCCTCGAATCTCCCTCCTTTCTCTTACCCCTAGACTTGATTTCCTCCTCTAGCTTCTCAACTCTGTAGTGACTTGCTGCGCTAACATAAGCTTCTTGCAAGGTTCGGCATCTCAAAACAATCACAACCTTCTGGGTGTCAAAGTTCAAACCTCGAATGAATTTGTTTGCCTTAGCTCTCTCATCAGGGACCATGGTAGGTGCAAATCTAGCTAGCTCTAGGAACTTGGAATGATATTCCTGGACAGACATGTTTCTCTGCCTCAGGTTAGCAAACTCATCGAATTTCTGCATTTTGACATGTTCAGGGTAAAACCTGTCCCTCATAGCATCCTTAAAGGCCTCCCAGTTAAATCCATGTCCAGCAACTAGGTCATCTCGGGAGGTGGACCACCAAATATCAGCTTCTGCCTTAAGATAATAGGTTGCAGAAGGGATTCTCTCTTCCTCAGGGCACCCTATAGCCTCAAACAGTTTATCAAATTCACGGATCCAGTTTTCTAGGATACTAGGGTCCTCTTCACCTTGGAAGTAAGGTGGGTTTCTACTGGCAACTTTCTTAGCATAGTCAGGATTGTTGTTTCCATTGTTGTTGTTGTTGTTGTTGTTGTTCAACAAAGCAGCTCCTAAGGTTTGGGTCAGTTCTGTGAGTTGCTGAAGTCGTGCAGCCAACTCAGCATTAGTGGGAGGACGATTGTTTCTTCCTGACATGGTTATCTGCATCAAAGGATTGATGTATTCCTCAATTAATTACTACTCTCTTCTAGTTTACGTGTACATTTAGACAATTTAATCACAGACAATTTCCACCAGACAGAATTTACAAAGATTTCCACCTCATATAATTCAAGAAATATCCAACACATAAAACTAATAATAATTCTCTTTATCATTTCAATAATATAATCAATTGACATTGAATATCCCAATAGGGTTTGTCCATTAATGAAAGAAAACTTAACTAAACAAGCAACAAAAAAAAAGAAAAAAAAGAAAAACTAATAAATGAAAATATACCCTTGGTCAAAATAAACCATTCCTACGACTACTTCTATTCCATGAGGGGCCATATAGCCCCACTACTAAGTCTTTTCAAAATCTCACTCGTCAAACTCTTCTTCGGGGTCTTCTTCCTCGGGGTCTTCTTCTTCAGGGTCTTCTTCAGGGTCTTCTTCTATTTGGAGGTCCACTCGCATATCATCTTCCACTTCATCTCTCTCACCTCCTATCCCTTCATTCTCTAACGCGGGTGGTTCCGCATCGATTACTTCCCCCATCTCATCTTCAGGTTCCCACTTTGACCAAGCCTCCATCAACCTCGTCGAGACATACTCAATGGTAAGGAACCATTGACCCTCATATCTGTATTTGGTTGGGTGAATCTCCCCTTCTTCTGTGAGAACATCATCATACATTTCCATAATTGGGATCCAAGGCTCATAACGTGGTATGGTTTTGAGTAGGATGTCTATTATTCTAGCGTGTGTGTCATAGTTGTTCAGGTCTCCTAGGAGATCTCCCCATTCTTCACAACATTCTTTTACTCTTTCTACATAGGGAGGTATGTCCTCATGTTGTCCCATCCTTAGGTTGTAGGGGTACATTGGGTGGTCCTCCATCTATCACAATAAAATAAAAACTAATCACTTACCCCCTTTATCCCATTATTAGAATTCTAAACATATAATAATCAATTATAAATCAAAATAGAAAAAAAAAAAAAAATCATACAGATGTATCCAAATTTATCCCCACTAACAACCATCATTTGAAACTTTATTTTCGAGTAGGTATATGTTCAACACTCCAACTATAATTCGACTCATGGTTATTTAACATAACTCAAAATAATTCCTAAACAAAAATTCATTTAACTTCATCTCCAAAAATAGGGCATTTACTGAGGACTTCCGTATTGTCGCTCAACATAATATCAATCTTTTCCCCGGAACAGAAAGCGCAAAAACATCCAGTTATGCTAGACAGATCTGGTAGTGGCATATCCTTTATCCCTAAGTCCTCTTCTTGGTTTCTTGTAGATGCAGGAGGGGACATAGGCTCTATTTTAATCCCTTCATATACTTCATGTTTAACGAGTGTAACACCATATAAATCTTCTATATATTTTACCCACACATCTTCTCCTTGTACCCAAGCATCAAACTCTTCGAGTATGTTCTCGTAATTAGGCAAGTAGGGTATAAAACTCATCTACAACAAAAAAATATACTAACATGTAAACACATAATAAAGTACAAAAATAGATAGCACATAAAAGCATGATAAACGTCGCTCAACCTCACTAACGGCTTTTTTAAGTTTTAATTCCTAATTAATTCATTTGAAGATCCTAATATTTATTTAACATTAACCAATTTTGTCCTAAAACCTATTGCTCTGATACCAATTTGTAACACCCCCAATTTCCATACCTGTTTAAGACTTATAGCGGAAGCATAAAATAATGAATTAAGGGTATTACCGCCACATTTAGGCTACAACCCAAATGTAAGGCTATGTTATCTATCAATAATCCAACCTTTATAATTAAACCAACATTGTCACAATTAGATAACTTAAACCAACTACCCAAAAATGTCGTTACAATCTGAATTAAATAAAACCCAACTGATTGTCTTTAGTTGATCTACGTTACTAATAACTTGCTACTAATGTGGTGAAACGGTCGCTCATGATGTGCCATGCATACCTGTAAATTGAAAAAAAAACATATACAGAAAAGAAACCACAAATCAGTGGAAATTGAGTAAGTACTACTTCACCGTGTAAAACAATTTTCGAAAACCTTTTTCTTACTTTGGAAAACATTTTATCTTAAAAACATTTCATGCACAACTAGCACGTAACAAGCACACGCACTCAGTCCATAATTAACAGTTAATTAATTACTAGAGGTAAGAGAACAAGATAATTCCACCATAAATGTAGTTCGAGACTACCACCCTAATGGGTGTAACCACCAAAATAGGTCTTAGTCCTTAAGTGTGCACACCCCCCAGTGAGTGTTTTTAACTCAAAGGAGTAGAATAAGCCTAGGTCGTGCTAGTTAGCTCCGACTAAAATATTGAGACACGATGTGTCATACCACCAATGTGTTCATCACCTTAGGGGATCCTGCCTAAGATGTCTTACCAACTAAGAATATGTTTATCTTTACGTAAATGTTGTTCTATACGTAGCACTGGCGTGGTCACATACACAAAGTAATTAATGGATATCAAAATCACATACTCTTGCACATTTCCAGAAATTGACTAACTATTACGTACACTTCTAATTGCAACAATCCAAATTCATGAGTACCACTTTATTCTGATTATGCATGTCAGGTTGATAAAACCATAAACTCACCATAAATTGTCCAAGACAAAGTAATAACCTTACGCTAAACTACATGACCTGCCTTGTGACTAAGTTTAATGATCAAACACACGGGTCATGCACATGAACTTGATAAAATAGCTACTGGTAGTGTATATATATACCCAAAAGCATTTTGAACATGGAAATCAATTACATAAGAAGAAAGAGTCTATTATGACATTACTGATCTTAATGAATTTGCAAAAGTCATATAACCCACATATACATATTACACATAGTCACGTTAAAATAATATTTTCATAGGGTTAAGGTAGTGAACATAGTAACTTACCTTAACAAGCTTAGTATCACCAACAGCACACGTAAACACTAGTACGTATCCTCACGCTCTACGCACTCTACATACAAGAATGACATAATTAACGTCAATATATATACAATCTGGGTGTAGCTACACCTATAAGAACTCTATGTATATATATATATATATATATATATATATAATACGAGTATAGAGGTTTAAAGATTCTCCAAAACTAAGCTCTATTAGTATGTCAACTTAGCATGGTTACCATTTATATTATCGTTTAAGTGTATGGGTCAAATAAAACAAGAAAGATGGTGCATTTACTTCACATTCCTCTTTTATATTATTAATGGAGGAAATAAGGAATTGAGGGCAATGATGTAGTAGCTCTTGGAAGTCCACGTGATATTCCAATCAAATAATCAAGGCTAAATGAAGTAAGGTTCCTTTTATTTTTGAAATCCGATTATACGGGAATGACAAGGTCGAATAATAAGGAAAACTATACTCTGTTTGAGACGACACATTACCTTTGTTCAAGCTCGGCTCCTAGTGCTAACAGACCGGGTGTAAAGAGGAAGGCGAGGGCTTGAAGACGGTAGTCCTTACGGTAGAATCCGGTGATGTTTAATGGTGTTTCGGTGTAACCGAAAGTAGGTAGAAATCCACTTCAATTCGGCGCTCGAGGTTTTCCTGCGGTTTCTTATGCACGGCTCCTGGTGGTGTTTTGTGAGTGTACGAGGGTTTTGAAAAAAATGTTGTATTAGGGTTTTGTACTATTATTTATATGGAAGGAGGATGATAAGGCTGTTCAGAATACGGTTACGATTACTAGCGTAAATTTAGGGATGATGATGTTTATCTTTTTGTTAGTAGCAAATCCTAGACTAATAGGTTACGAGAGGTGATAAGTATGGAGTTTGTTTTACATGAAGAGAAGAACTATCTCTTTTTTTTTTCTTTGGATAATACTTGCTGGACTTTTCAAAATCAAGAAAAGATAATGATGGAGATTACAACTTCGTAATTTGAATGATGAGAACAAAGTCAGAAGGACTTAGTCAATGACGGTTAGTTTGTGTGATCTTTAGGAGTTGGTTATGTGAATTCGAAATAAGGTAAATACGTTTTTTTTTTTTTTAAAATATTTCCATAGATAAAATAAGATATTAGGTAATTAATACGGGTTATTACAGGTGTTAAGTTGGGAAAGTCAACAAAAAATCTATGGGGCAAATTCGAAGGGACAAACCAAATAGGAAACCTGTGGCAGTCTGAAGGGACGTGGGAAATATGAGTTTGGGTGTCTACAAGGGATCTCCATAACAAGAATGTATTGTATGAAATTTGACCTTTTTTTTTGGACATAGGCTAAAGGTGTAACCTGTAACGTTTAAGGCTCTTATAGTTGTACTGTTGTAGGTTGAGATTAGTAAGAGTAAATTGGAGTTAACATTTGTCGTTTAAGGTGGAAACTGAATAAGGCATTGTTACTTTACCAGTCTCTGTTAAATTACTGTAAGGCTTGAAGGGATGCTTTCTCTGAGTTTTCTCTCTGAAATGTACCAAAGAAATTCAGATGCATATTCTGTTGATGAGATTTTTCTTGGTGCAAGCAAGTCTTGATTGGTTTTTCTGGACTTTTCCTAGTTGAGTGTCTCAAGAAATTATATGTGCATGCTGTTCAACTGCCATGAGCAGCTCCTAAGATTTGCATCTTGTGGTCAGTCTTAGGTGTTAAATGTTGGCGATATTACCATTTGCAATCTCAACATGTTATATCCCAGATGCTTTCTCCTTAGTAAAAAGTCATATGACCTTAATGTAGAATAACAGTTGGTCTGAGATTCCCATATACTTAAACTAGACTATTTCATATTTTCATCTGTACGCCTGGCCGCACCAGTGGTCTTTCTGATAGATTGGGTGACGTTTGAAAAGACTTAACATTGCATTAATAGCATGTTAAGGTATGGTTTTGTATTAAGAATCTATATAGCTCCTTAATGCGAAAATTTGGTGAAAATGAACGTAAAACAATTAGAAGGCAGCTGCTTTCTTGTTTATCACTTGAAATTAGCTGAAAATAGCTGTTCATTTGGAAATTTTTTGGTTGAATTAATCATCTAGTTGTAAAACAGCTTTCTCGAATTTGCTTGCCGTTTACCTTGTGCAAGAACGTGCTTACCTGGACGTCGATGGCTGTTTTTAGAAAGCTGCGTATAACTAATGTGTCAGTGCTCAACAGTCCAAGTATCTATAATTGCGTCAATTGGTTGAGGTTAAATGAGGAACCAACCTATGTATTGCTATGTTATTCCTTGGAGCTCCAAACATTAGCACCTAATAGTTAAACTTAATGTGCACCCTGACATCACAGTGCTCTTTTTATCTGGACGTCACCAAATTGATGGGATATTTTTGACTTTTATATAAAAACAATGATTGTACAACACGTACTCCTGTGTTAAAATGACAAGACGGGCTACTACATTCTTAGGGTTTGAACATAGAGTCTTGGCTAAGCTGGAACAACTACCTTACCAGAGTCAAGAATGCGGTGATTCGGTTTGAACATAGTATTTCTGTTTAATTAACTTGTACTAGAAAATTCTTTTCTTCTTTTACTTGCGTAGTACAATTCTTCTTCCTTGCTTGAGGTCGCTCCTGTTATCTGTCAGTATGAAACATATACTTGTTCACTCTTTTGAATTACGAGAACATGGCCATTTGCTGCCTTGAATTAGATTTACTCTCATCTACAAAATATGGCAGTGACATGTTCTCACCAAAAACGACATCCCTTGTATTTTTGACAGTTTGATTTCTTGCTTTTAACTAGTTTGGGCATCTAACAAAGAAAGCTTAAATTCTTTTACAGGGTTTACTTTATTTCTCGGCTTCTTAATTGAACGTATGCACCATTATCTTCGCAAACTCATTAATATTAGAAGCAAGGTTGGAGCATCAAAAGAGGAGACGGAGAAGCTTGAGAAAGAGAAACAACAACTCAAGGAAAAGGAAGTGAAGGCTTCAAAAGAAATAGCAAAGCTACAAAACGAGCTGTCAAAGCTAACAGATGAAATAAAGAAGGTGAAAGAGGAATCACAAGAGAAAGACAAAACGATTGAGACCGCTGATGGTCATGTAGTTGCCCTTCAGAAACAAGCAGCTGATTTGCTTCTCGAGTATGACCGTCTTTTAGAGGATAACCAACATCTTCAGACCCAACTTCAAAAAAGGTGACAAAACGAACTCGACTAGAATTTTAAGTCAGATACAAACATTTTGAGATTCATATGGTTAAGGCTTTTGTGCCAAAAAAACCTATTTTTTCTCTCTTTTTCAGTTGGACATAAATGATGAATTGTTGTCATTGATGATGGATATCCGATCCCTTCTTTTGGGGCATGGTGTTTGGGGGTTAGAATGAAGGGATTGGAACTCGGTTAATGTAATGGGATCGATGTTCGGGGGTGCTAATTTTTTTTGCAACTTTGATAATTAGTTTTTGTATCCGAAACTTGTGTTCGATCTTTCCATTCATATATGTCTTGGTTTACAGCAACCACATTTTCATACTGGCTAATGATGCCTGGATTAGTTTAACGGCTTTGTATTTGGTGAAAAATTTATGTTTCTGAAGGCTGGTTATACACTTGCTGGTTGCTGCAGTACTCTAAATATTGTGGTAGTTGTCATGAAAGAGTGAAATGGTCATTAAATTGACAGACCACGTTTAGCTCATTCCATCTTCAGTAATACAGTAGCTCGTTATCTGCACTGCTATTAAAGAAAAGTATTGTAAATCAGCGCAAATGTCAGGTCAATGGTTGCGCAAAATTGTAGAAATATCCCTCTCTTCAAAATTTCCCATTATTTTTTCTGGGAATTTTTGTTTGGACCATTGTCATGCTTGGGTAGGCGCCATGCTAATCTTCCAAGAAATTCCTAAATAATCTTCAAGATTAACGAAATATACATATTAGGTGGAATTTTTGTAAATATGTTGAAAATAATACGGAGTATACAATCTAAGATATATAATTGCTCTTTTAAAATAAATAAAAATAAAAGAATATAATTTTATCATAGAAGTTTCAGATTGTATATTTTGACAATGTATTTACCAAAATGCAACTTGTTATACTTTGCTCGTTAATCTTGTAATCTGGGCAACTCTCCTTAATCTTCCCATGTGGTATTTAAAATTTACATGTATTCCACTATGTGGGGAGCTAACATCCTATAACCAAAAGTTGTTGAAGACAAAGCATTGAATTACCTCTGTAGCTTCACAGTAGTTTTTCGGCATGATAATCTTTTCAAAAGCAGAGTTACTAATTACTATGGTTGTATTTTAAGTGTTTTCAAGGCTAAAATGAAGAACAAGAAAGTAAGACTTACGGAACTTTTTATGTCGTGGTAATCAAACCACTGTCTTGAAAACGAGATTCGGTGCAACCGGGTTGCACAATTGTATTCACCGATTTGTTCCCTAAGGTTTACACAACTCTCAACACAATGACACTCTTGGGTGTGAGATGAAGTTACTAGAACTTATGCCCAAAAGAGAGGAAGAAAAGGCGATGATAAGAGAATAATTTTTTCTGTCAACAACACAAAGAATGAAGCAAGTGTTATATAGGATTAGTGGAGGATATCAAACAGCCCAAGGAGATCAAAGGACTCAAAGGAATCCATTGAACTTAATCATGACAATTAACATATGAAAATGAAGAGTTAAAACCCCTTTAATCAACAGGGAGTTAAACTCACTTAACTCATTATAATCAGAAAGGTTAACAACCCTTAAATCATCATACTTAATAAGGCTGCCAAAAAAGGAATCCCAAGGAAGCAAACCAACGTCCAAAAAACGTCTTTTTGCATCCGCCGGATGGTCCGCTCGATCGGGCGCCCACCGCCCGATCGGGCGAATTACTCACCCATTTTTCTTAGTACGCGCGCCCGATCGGGCGCCATCCGCCCGATGGTCCGATGGACTTCTTTTTCAAGCTTTACTTCCAACAATTATTCCCATTTGAATGAGAACGAAGCTAATCTGCATATCCAAGGGGCACAAATCTCCGATCACTTGTACTGATGATACTGAATCATATGTATCTTACCACACTCGTGTTTGAACAATCAATCGTCTCAAAATTGTCTGTTGACAATCCTGAATATGTATTGAATTGTTTCAGAGGTGACGTGATCTCCCACAAACTCTTGTAACATTGCAATTTCACCAATAAGCAACTTGGCATGCTAATCTTCTGAGAAATTCCCTCGGGTGTCTTAGCAAACAATGATCCCAGTTTCCAGAAAATCCAGAAGCCACCTTCAGAGAATGATCAGTTGATAAAAGGATTTGGCACCTGTACTCACCACTCACCAGTAATCTCCACATGAGCAGACACCATGCTTGAAGTGATGAAATCGTTTCACATCCCTTACAACAATCTCCCTATCGACAATTTTCGATATATATTTGATTGCTTCATGACAATCTCCACAAACTCTTAGATTCTTAGTAATCACCAGCTTAGTCCCTGATTCAGTATTCAAAAGGCCAAATGCAATAGCCAGTCTCTCACTATGAAAACTTAACATTCTCACCTTCACTTCTTCCTCAACATCATGCAAAACATACTCAGTTTTTGGTGTATAACCCATGCTTCTCATCTCATGGTCCAATTTCTCTATTATCATCACCATTTCCTCATACTGATAATGGCTTTTATCTTCCATAAGAAAAGCATGAAGCTTACCTTTCACCTCTACCATGCTATACCCAGGGACTTTCTTCATACCAGCCTTCCTCATCGCGTTCCTCACCTCACCTACTTCCTTCCACTTTTTCGCTGATGCAAAAAAGTTTGCAACTAAAGAATAGATTCCAGAATCATCTGGCTGTAATTCTAGAACTTTCTTTGCAGCCAACTCTCCAATGGAAAATTTTCTATGATTATGACAACCAGATAAAAGGGCGGCCCAGATGGACATTCCATTTCCAGCTTCATGTATTTTCATGGAGTTTATTAAATCAAGAGCTTCTTCTACTTTACCTGCACGAGCCAACATATCAACAACACAAGCATAATGTTTTTCTCTAGGTTCAATCTTGTATCTGTTGATCATTTCATTGAACCAGTGTTTGCCTTGCTCTATAAGTCCTGAATGACCTAAACCTGAAAGAAGAGACGCGAATGTTGCATCATCGGGAACTGAGTTAGTCTTGATCATCTCATGGAAAACTGAGAGGGCATCCTTTCCATGACCGTGAATTCCATAACTTGCGATCATAGTATTCCATAAGATAACATCTTTGCAACTTATCGTATCAAAGAGAACACGAGCAGATGAAAGAACCCCACATTTGGCATACATGTCAATCACAGCAGTAGAAGAAACATGTTCAAATTCTTGTCTACGAAGAATATATGCATGAATTGACTTACCCTTTTTCAAGTATCCAACATGTGAACAAGCTAAAAGAGCACTTACAAGAGAGGCTGAATCTGGTCTGCATCTAACCCTCTGCATCTCTATCAATAATTCAAGAGCTTCTTTAGCAAAACCATTTTGAGCATAGCCTGATATTAAAGCACTCCAAGAAACAACATTTTTCTGAGGCATGTTACAGAAAACACTATATGCCACGCCTAAATGACCGTTCTTTGCGTACATATCCACAAGACTAGTATGAATAACAACATCCATTTGAAGATTTCTTCTTATTAAATGTCCATGTACTGAAAGACACATCTTCATATCCCCAATATCAGTGCAAGCTTGAATTAATCCCAACATGACAACCCCATCTCCTTCCATCCCATGTCGTTGCATCTCACGAAAAACTCCAATTGATTCCATCCCCTGTCCAATCTTTGCAAACCCAGTCACCATCGTTGTCCAACAAACAAGATCCTTCCTCTTCATCCCCTCAAAAACCGCTTTCGCCTCCACCATCTTCCCACCTTTGGTCAACAAATTCAGCACCGAACAGGCAACAAAATCATCATCCTTATACCCATACTCAACAGCCTGATGCCAGACCTCTTCTCCCATTTCGAAATCACACAAGCTTGCGCACGCCTTAATAGTCACCGTAAAAGACGAACTATCCGGCTTCAACCCATCAGAAACCATCTTCCAATAAAGATCCACAACCTCACTATAAAAACCCATTCGTGAATATGCAACAATCATTGCATTCCAAGCATCAATACCTCTCTGAGGCAATTCGTCGAACACTTGGCGTGCAAGTTTGATGTCGCCAATATGAGCATAGGATGATATGAGCTTTGTAGCTGGGTTTCTCTGGTTGAATAAACCGCTGGTAATGAGGAGTGCATGTATTTTTGAAAGCGTCGATTTTTGTTTGCAGGATGATAGTAAGGTTTTAAAGTGTTTAGTTAACCACATCTGTTAATTATAAGCACAAATGTTTGAACTTTTAACTGTAATAGTAGCCGTTGGTTGTTGGCGGCAATATAATTCTAGCGCGCGATGCAGGTCAGAAATGGGCAGATGGACTCGATGGTAGACCTGATCGGCTTGAGCCCGACCTGCTTTAAATAGAATGTTAGGGGTTTTCAATTTCTGCCCCATTTTTTCAATTTGAGGGGAACAACTCAAGATTGCGATTTTAGTTAAAAAATTGGCCATGTCTGATAATAATCCGAAAAATTCGTGATTTTTACCCGAAATTGCAGATTTTGGCACAAAAAATGGTCTTAAAGTTTGGGTCGGACCGTCCTGACATGACATGATGGCCTGAGTTTTTTTTATCCTAGGGAAGCCCGCCTTTTGATAGGTCTAGCCGATGTCTATAATATTTTCTGCGCAAAAAGTTATTAAGATTAGATTCGATCATAAGTATTGGACTTTTCGATACCACTTTCAAAGATTTCAACCAAATACTCTAGTTGATGGTCTAGTAAAGTGGTTGATGAACTTTTGGGTACCACTTTCAAAGATTTCAACCAAACATCTACTCATTGATGGTTTATGAAGTTGTTGATGAACTAGTAAAGTGGACGGAATTTATACTAGGAGATATTGGAGATATTATATACTCCAGATTATGGAAATAATATATGAGACATAATACTAATTTGCTAAATGAGTTTTTGGTAATATTTAGTCTAATCGTTATATTAATAATGAAAAATATATGTATTTAATATTTTGGTCAAATCAGCGTATTAGTATAAAATATTTTGGTCAAATTAGCGTATCAATCATATCAATCATATAAAATATGTAATACGTAGTAGGGGCGAAAATTGAATACTTCGTATTAGATTATTAAATGACCACGGTTAAGATTTATTCATTTTGTGGTAATTTTAGGAATAGAAATATTTCAGTCAAATATGCTACAAAGTATATAAAAAAATTGGTCAAATAATTTTAAAATATCGGTGCACGAGACTTACTCTAGTGTTAACTACTACTTCGTATTCTACTAGCATAATTTTATATTCTCGTAAAAACAACACACATCATGCAATTGAGAAATTTCTAAACAATCATCTTGATATGCAAATCAAGTGGCATTCTCATAAATATAATGAACTAAAACAATCTTAAAAATGCAGTAGTCTATTTGATACTCCCTCCGTCCCTTAATACTCGCACCGCTTTCCTTTTCGGACCGTCCCTTAATACTTGCACCGTTTCTATAAATGGAAATTCTTACCAATATTATATTATTTCTCACACTTACCTACTAACACACCTACACCACTACTCCCTACAAAAAATCATTTAAAAATTCACATACCCCACTCACCACTCCCCATCCCTTACCCATTTCCCACTAATTATATTAAAAAAATACTCCACTATCAACTAACACTATTAAATTAATAAGTCAATTTAAGTGTCTTAAACTCCGCACCGGTCAAACCGGTGCGAGTATTAAGGGACGGAGGGAGTACTTTAAATTAAAAATAAAAGAAAATAATTTTAATATAAAAAAGATTGTATTTTAATATTTAGATTGTATATTTTTTTGACAATTTATTTACAAAAATACCCTTAATAATAGATACTCCGTATGTTTTACTTGCCAATTAGGAAGATTGATGGAGCGGACTGCGGAGCTCCATTTCAGTGCGCAACAACTTAGACACCCTCCGAGTCACGCCCGAACCAAAATATACAAAGTGTATTTTTTTGTAGGCAAATTTGCCAAAAAGGACCTTTTATAACACAAATTTTGTGAGAAAGGACCTTATATAATTTTTTTTGTGAAAACACACCTTAAAGTAATTTTTTTTGCGAGAAAGGACCTAAGGAAATTTTCCGGCATTGACTGAGCTTTTCCGGCCATTGACTTGCACGTGAGCAGCACGCGTGGCTTACGTTGGCTAAAGACATTGATTTTCCCGAGTCTTGACTTTTCAAACTTGATTTTATTTCGACTTTTTTTTCAACTTTAGGTTTTAAATCTTAGAATTTTGGAGGAAAATTGGGTGTAATTAGCAAAATAAAGCCACACGTGCTTCTCACGTGCAAGTCAATGGCCGGAAAAGCTCAGTCAATGCCGAAAATTTACTTTTGGTTGTCTTTCGCAAAAAAAAAGTACATTAAGGTGTGATTTCACCAAAAAAAAATTATATAAGGTCCTTTCTCGCAAAAAAATTTACATTAAGGTGTGATTTCACAAAAAAAATTATATAAGGTCCTTTCTCGCAAAATTTGGGTTATAAAAGGTCCTTTTTAACAAATTTGCCTTTTTTGTAACAAAAATAAAAAGTAAGGGATGAGCGGGTGAGGATCGTTTTTGGTAGTCGTCGGGAGGTAGCAAAACATGCCGGAGATCTCGAGGGGAGAGAACCCTCCATCGGAACCTTCGACGAAGAATTCCGACAAAATGGCAGAAACATCAGCCGGTGAATCGGAATCTACGCCGGAAAACCAATCTGAATTATTTGATTCTTCCAAAATGCGAAAGACCAAACCTGGAATCAAGCGTCTTTCCCTTACCCTTTGCGTCCTTTTCTCTTTCCTCTTAGGTATTTCCTCTCTCATTGATTTTTACTTCACTTCAATCAAATTCAGCTTCGTTTTTTTTTATTTCAAGAATCAAATTGAAGTGATTAATTAGCTAATGTTGTTCTTTGATGCTAAATTAATGCTGCTTTAATGCATAGTCAATAATTTAGGTGCTTATAATAGACATATTTTGCTAGGATTTTCAATCGATTGGCAGCTTGTTAAGACTGGTTAGCTTAGTTTGTGTTGTTAATTTGAACCTTTTTGTGTGAAGGATTTCCGTTTCTGCTGAAGTCTGTTGAAATTTACCGATCGCCGCTTCCATTTAAGTACATGGATTCGCTTTCTAGTGTTATCGAGTCAGAGCCTTTGCTCTTTCCATGCCGATTCCAAGCAGTTTTTCTAGGATTTAATGATGAACTAAATGATGCCGATAAATTGGGGTCTTTGATTGCTGATCGTATGAGGGAAGTAGTGGGTCATGATCGTGCTTGTGGAAGCTGCCGGAACAATTTTACTGTTTCAGTTTCGTTGGAGTTGGAGAAGGGTTGTGTGCAGAGTGAGAATGGCGAAAATGGGTGCTTGTGGCAGTGTGGGTTGTTGAAAGATGCTGATGTTGCTACTAAGTGGAAGGATGATGACTTTGTTGATGAATTGTTGGACAATGCGTTATCAGGTGGTCAGAAATGTTCAGGTTCCAATGGAAAGGTTTACAGTATTGTCGTGGTGGAAAAGGATGAGGAAGTTAGGGCAGTGGTAGGAAAGCATAGGCATGGATGGATCATTGGTAAGTTGTCTAAGGAAGAAGCAGTGGAGAGGGTTGCTGAAATTTTTGTCAAGGTATTTATTAATGGCGGGAAAGAAGAAGGCTCAATTCACGGGGAATTTATGCCTGTTGGTGCTGATGGTCGGGTTGTATTGTCTTTTAGCCTGTTAAATGCTGATCCACATGACTGGATATATAATTGGTATGGTTTTTTATGCTTTGTTCCTTAATGTTGCAGCAATTAAGTTCGCAAACAATCATGCTTTGTGTTTACTAGTCATGCTTTTTTTTATCATATGAATTGAAGTACTTCACTTGTGCCTGTCATTTTCTTGCTCAAAACTTTCATTCGGTAATGGGGAAACATATATACAAGGTCCGAAGCTGATGTCCAGAATACCTTTCTTTACTTTGTTTGAGTTTGACTGGAAGATATTTAGTTGTTGGAAAAACTTATGTTAGTCTTCTGGCCAATGGCCTATTATAAACTTTGTTTTATCTTAATCACAGTGCTTTTCAGGCGGTGTGGGGAAGGTGTAAATAATTCCTCTGATACAAATTATGGAAGACAGTTCAATAGTTGTTGACTTGTGGTAGCATCTATCCAGGGAATCTATTGTAGTCTGATGTCCACAGATGTATAAACTTTGCTTTTGCATCCTCTGATACGAATAACTGAAGCATCTTTGTTAAGTCAGTAGTAAGGAAGGAGTGCTGGTTACATTATCTTATTAGGCTATAACAACTTTAACAAGGGTCTTTCACCATTTATTGACAAATTGAAAGATAATTTTCCTGGATGGAGCCTTGCCTGTTGCTTCTCTTTAGAAATATTATGATTCCGGTCAGAGATGTTCAATTGTATACAGTGGAAGTGTAGCAGTAGGCTCAATTGAGAGAGTCGATGTTTTGAATAGTATATATGTCGAATGATTAACTTTCTTTCTGAATTTGCGGGATAGGGAGAACAAGAGCCCTTAGAGAACATTGGTTACTGTACACAACAATAGTACATAACTACATATAGCTGCGATAGTTATTACTGATGTAGCCGGGTCGATGCTACGCTGTTTACATGAATTTCTCCCATTAACACATCTGCAGATTTGCTCTTATGAAGTTATGAGTAGATATCTAATTATATTATATTGTCTTTGTGGCTTGTAACTTTGCTGTCCTGATGTGGAACAGTAGAAGTTATCTTCACTGCTAAGTGCTGGAGAAACATTAATGTCTCAGCTGTTAGCTTGATATATTGGAGCACCATCACATTTCCGTAGATGTTGTGAATTTCTAATAGATGTATTTTCTGTTTATGTTATCTGATTGACATATATTTCATACGGTTGTGCATGCAGGGATTTCCAGAGAGTAAATGAGATTTTAGTGACTCCAGTTGTTGAGGCTTTGGCACCTATAGCTAATATAAGCGTAGAAAGTCAGGTTTTGTTCTTTGGCTGTAGACTTGTCTTGGTTTTTGTTGTCCGTTCCCATATTTGAGCAAGCATAGAGTATAAAATACAGCTTTTGCTTCCTTTGGGACTTTTTGAATGCTGACTGGATTGCTTCTGATGCAGATTCTGTACCATACTCCGAAGTCTTTTTTCTCCCATTGGGATGACCAAAGAGGAGCCTACATCTACGACTCTAAGGATCTTCCTTTTTTTGTAAGCTTATTTATATTCCATTAATTGCTCTTGATCAGCCATTTAGCTGCAATCTCTCACATCTATAGTCAGTGTGGCTCAAAATCATGTCTGTCTGTTCTTCTATTAGGTGTTATCTCAAATGTTTTGCTAATATGATTTCAGCATATAACAGGTAAATTCAAATGAATGGCATTTGGATACTTCTACTGCAGCTGGAGGACGTTCAAAAATCTTGCACATTGTTGTGTAAAGCTCTTGAACTTTATAGCTGTATTATGTTTGAGATGTATATCAAGATTCATAATATATGTCATTATGTTATATTAGTGAGGTCCAACCTCCTATCAGATGTTCATGATACCCGTTTGTTACCTGTGATAAATTCTCATCTGACACCGAAGTTCTGTGTTTTTTATGATAAAAGCACTGAATAGTGCGTGGAAAACTTTCAGTTGTCTTTTGTCATGTGTGATTGTGTGTGTGTGTTTGCATTTCCCAAGTTACACATCAAAGGTAAAAAAACTTTAATATGTTGAAGAACCTGTTAATGTACTACTGAATTAGATTGTAATGTGATATTTTATAATATATTCAAACTCAGCATGACATTGTATAAGGTCTTGATCCAAGAGATCTAAATCCAAGAAAACGAGATCTGAAAGATAAAAGCTAGACTTGGTGGGCATAGGGTATATATTTGATGTATAGTAAATTTTTGCAACTTCTTCTAGATTTTTGGGAGAGAATTCGCCAACTTGGCTATACTTTGAAAAAATTCCACCATCGTACAGTGTTTTTGGATGCCCGCGATAAAATCCTTTAATATTTGCTTTTGGTATGGAGCTTTGATTAGGTGGTCTTGAAGGAATAACCCTTTGTGGATCTGAAAACTCCCTGTTACATTTGCTAACCAAGCTGAAATGTTGGATTCATTGGTGATCTATTTCCATTAGAGATACCTGTTACATTTGACAAACAAGCTGAAATGTTGGGTTCATTGGCAATTTTTCGATTTCTCTTCTGTAATTACTGGAAATTTACCACTCTGCTTTCATAGAACCTGTTATGTACTTTATGCATTATGAAGTGTATTTTCTACTTTTACTATGGTTCTTGACTTCTTGAAACTAATACTGTTTTTCGTTCCCTTCTCTGTTTGTCAGATATATACCATCTGAAAGGGAGTGTCCTCTTTTGCTGCAACTTCCAAATGGAGAGATCTCCATGACAAATGGATTTATATCCCCCGTAGGCTCTCTTATTTTCATTTTCATTTTCTTGTTCATTCCCCTTTGTTTGTATTTAAACTTGGTAAATTCTAATATTTTTGTTTTAGATGTGGGGAGGTATCATTGTCTGGAACCCTTCTGGCTGTTCAGGTCATTCTGGGACTACGACTGATGGTAGGCATACAATCCCCTTCAAGGTAACCCATGCTGATACTGTTAAAATGCATGACCTTTTTACCTCCACCTTTTGTCCGTTTCCAT
Organism: Spinacia oleracea; assembly: GCF_020520425.1. Classification (NCBI taxonomy): domain Eukaryota; kingdom Viridiplantae; phylum Streptophyta; class Magnoliopsida; order Caryophyllales; family Amaranthaceae; genus Spinacia; species Spinacia oleracea. The sequence continues at coordinate 130,339,850 of NC_079487.1, forward strand.
TTTAAGTCCCTGTTCTTGAAACAGTTCCTCCCTTATTTTCTCACAATATACTCTATTCTGGTGATAGGATCTTGAGAACATTGTTGAGGTATTTATGGGGCAATTGCGGCAACTTTTTGGCCTCAAGTCTGAGGGTCTTTATGTTGGTTCTTCGGATAGAGTCAAACTTCTGGCTAGTGAAAGAGGCTTCTCGAATTGGTGAGGCCCCTTTAAAACCCATCTAACCAGTAATTTTTTCATTAAGAATAATCATATATATGACAAGTCAAAATTTCAATTTTTTGCATAAAGTTTTGACAACATATCACTATATAATTTAGTGGCGTATTTAGCTTAAGTTTTCATTTAATCTGACTTCTAAAAACAGAAAATGCGAAACATATTATATCTGGCAGGTTTCTGCCAGGAAGGAATGTAAAACATTTTTTATATTCTGCATGAAACACAGAACAAGAGAAAGACACCAGAGGGAAACTACTCAGTTAAAGCTAGAGACATACTTACAGCATCACACAGTGTATAAAACAAAGGCACTCCAAACAAGAGAAAGAAAATAAGAACTACTTAATCTTGGAATGGTATTCATCTGAATTAAGGCGCGACAAAATTGTAATTATCTGAATTAGGGAGTATCACAAAAGTCTTAGGATATAGTTTAACGTGGTATGTTGTTAACTATGTAAAGTATTCATTTCCTTCCCCTCAAAAGAAAAGTATTCCTTTCCTTATATGGGCTGGAGCTTTGGCTTGTCGCATTGTTTTGATTACTGCGCTTAACTTTGTTGTTCTGTTCAGGGAATTGGATCTGTTGGCCAGGCAGCATACTTGCTTCAATCTTCAGTCATGTGCAACTACACTTGGGTCTCTTTCAAGATTGGTATGCTACTTGAAAGTAAAATCTAGAGAGATCATAAATTAGTGTAATCTTGTGCATCATACACTTGTATTTTTGAAAATTCTATATGGAAAACAAAATAAAAAGTAAATTCATTATGGCACCCCTTCTATCTTTGACCCATTTACATGGCAATGTCCCATTATTTTCTGTTAGGTACTTTTGAGGCATAGTATTACAATACCCCGCATCATACACATACATTTTTGAAATATCTATATGGAAGACAAAATAAAAAGTAAATTCATTATGGAACCCCTTTTATCTTTGACCCATTTACACGGAAATGTCCCATTATTTTCTGTTAGATACTTCTGTGACTTAGTATAAAAATACCCCCCTCCATAAAAAAAAAAAATTAGAGAAATGTCAGAGAATGGTAAATTTTCCTTTCTCCATACCCTTTGCATGAGAATTTTAGTTTTTGTGAGGGTTCTTTACTTTGCAGCATATCTAATTTGTGATATAATTCCAATTCATGTGGATTTATTTTGCGGGGATTGTGGTGGAGCCGTGGAGGGTGAGTGGGAATTTTAAACTGAAATAATGTTAATAATTGAAAAATGAAGTGGCTCTCCCACATAGGCGCATACTCATCGAAAGAAAGGACTTCCTTCGATGAATACAGATGGTGGTAGCTTTAATCAGCGGGATGTATAAACATGGTGAAAAACAATAAAGGAATGAGAATCTAAGATTTCATTGTTTTTGTAAAGACGGCAAAGTTTGTCTGGTTTGGTTCCCCTTGTTTTCTGTTATTTAGACCGAGGGGTAATTTTGTAATTATAATTATGCCACCAAACTCTTGACTGAAAATTTATGGAATATTATAGTGTAAAATGGCTCAAGAATAAAAGTGTACCATGTACGTAATTCCTTTTTTCTTTTGTCCATCAAATGAACTATCAAAGCTACACGTTTATTTCGTAGATTTTCTCAATTCTTTTACTTCTTCCATGTAGTAAGATCTTCAGAGTTCAAACTCCAATGACGGTCAAGGTGATTTTCTTGTAGGTTCAATCACTGCCAAGGATGATCATAAAGGATGAAATAGGAAAACAGGTCAGTTGCCATTTCAAAGCTTGTCATTAATTGCCCTTTCTTGTTGCGTTTGTCTTTTGAGGACTATCAACTTGGTTTTCGGAGTTTTTTTTGGGTCTCATGTGCTTAGCTCCACAATGAGCGACGAGTCACACCGTTAGTGCTTAAATTAAACTGGTGTGACAACCTTGGGTTAGTATAGCACTAATGGCACTAGATTTACTTGCATCTTAATAGCAAGAATGCTATCAGTCCATAATTCTTTGATCTTGGGATCAATTCCTACTGGCCATTTTACCTTTACTTTCGGGGGTATATCTTTGTTCTTTTATCCTCATTTTGACATCTAGATCTCCCTACTGTGTGACAATAGCAGATTCAATAATCATTGCTGGCCCAGAATCTCATTAATAAATTTGGGCACTATTCAGATACTGGGCCTCTATAAGTCTGTAAGTTTGATATTAGATTCTTAGGTTTAACTCCCTTTGGGTATTGCACTCTTTTATGGGACATAGTTGTATGCTTTCTGTCTTATGTACAGAAACATCTCCCCTATCCTACCAAATGACTGAGGAGTGAAAAAAATTATTGGGATGTGGTTGTTCATATTTCCTTGTTCTTGTTCCATATATCCCTTCTGAATTTATCTTTTCCATTTTCGAATTATTAGAAGTAGAACTGTGTTTTAAGTAGTTAAGGTTGCCTTGAGTTGTCAAAATACACCACAATTGATAAACAAATCAATATTGCACACGAAACAAAACCGGAATTGCTAAAAAAAAAAAATCCTGTCACTTACATGTTTTTACTATACCGTTTGGGCTCTTTTATCTTATTGTAATGACAAAATGCACAACATCCTTTTTCTGGTAGTTTATCTCTCTCCTAATCTTGTTACCGCTCCAAATAAGCATCATTACGGAGAGATACATATTCTGCAATAGCAAGAAATTTGCTTTAATTTCTGAAATGAAGAAAATTCCAGTATTACTCTCTGTTAGCTGATCTTTTTCTATAAGTACTAGTTGGAAGTGTACTGGTTTTCATATGTAAGTGAAATATGAGATTTTGCCTTGACCACTTACAATGCAAGATGTCTACTGCCAGGCTGTTTTGAGAAACCACCTTCTTTTTCAAAGTACTACTAGTTGGAAGTGTACTGGTCTTCATATATAAGTGAAATATGAGATTTTGCCTTAATTACTTACATCACAAGATGTCTACTGCCTGCCTCTTTTGAGAAACCACCTTCTTATAGGTATCTTATAGTTCCCACGAAGCAAATGCCAACTTACTGCATTAACATAAGTTGATAGGAATGATCCGCTTTCATTATTGTTTGGCAAGGGAGAAACAAGCACACAAACATAAAGAATACCCAGAGGCCTTCCACTTCAGCGTAGATGACTACTTAATGGTCCGGAGTTATCAAAACCAGCTTTGCTTGTGTTCTTCACCAGCGCTCATTTTTCGAATTCCCTCCCTTTATACTTTTCTAGGGGCCCCTTTAGAGAGTGCCGAAAGAAAGATCACCAACTTCCTTGACCTCCGGCACTGGGCAGGCGTCAGCCCCCTCTAACACCCACTCTCAAGACAATAAAGGCAAGTGAAGCGTAATGATTCGTTCTACCGGAAAAGTTTCGCTAACCGGCAGGCAATAGAGATTCAAGACCAGAGGCCTTAGAGAACTGCAGGAAAGAATCAACCATTTTCAAGACTATCTGAGGAAGGTTAGAGCAAAGGACTGAAAATCCTTGTGTCAGTGGCTAGAATTCACTTCTAAGCGGATGACTCAAGGTTCATATTAGGGAAAGGAGAGTGAGGGGAAGAGGCGACGAGAGTCGGCCCGATCATCCAATTCGCTCCAGAATGTGGAGAGGATTTCCCTCAAACAAAGATGGATATTGGATTTTCGCTTGGAAAAGCAATCGTTTTGACACAGAAAGATGGGAAAACCAAACCAAAGACAGGCTGCAAATGTGACAAGGGAAGAAGAAGCTTTCGAATTTGTAATAGCTAAAGGAGGGGGAGAATGATCAGTTTCTTACCAGACCTCATTGGCAAATGACACGATCAACTCGACTCAAGGTCCTGCGCTAATAGAAGTTGCAAGAATGCCAGTCAACCCCTTACTGGAGGGAAACCAAGGAGGTTCTCTGATTTAATTAATATTCAAGGGAGACTGGCTGTTCTGCCGTTTTTCAAAATGGGAAGCTTTTGAAAGGAGGCAGCTAACGTAGTGGTATTCGCTTTTTTGCAGCTCACTGGGGCATAGTAACTAACAAAATGGAGAGAGATGTGGGTGGGTTTAATGTTCTCTTCTTCAAGAAAGCCTGTTATCAGCTCTTGTGTCATCATTGCAGATTTTTTGGAATGGTGAGCCTACAGAAAAATGGAAATCCACTAGATTATGACCCATTTGGCAACTTAAGTTGTTAGACATAACACTAGTAAATGCATATGGGATATGGCATTGTATTTTTGCGAACTAGACTGAACTTGGGCTTAAAAGGCTTATTTACTCCCAATTCCCGATTTCTCGTTTCCTTGCCAAACAGATACAGCTGGTCCCAAACAGATACAGTACTACAGTAGTGACCTTCCACTTCTGCATTCATTTCAAATACTGGAACATTGCACGTCCAGCAAGGGCAGCAACACCATTTTGCCTATTAGCATCCCACTAAGCGCTAGTTCTCTCTAGAGCACAACCTTGACCTAAGATAGTCACCTTAATCCACATCTCGGATGGCAAAATGGATGCTGCCTGTCTTTATCCTGTGTCATACAGGAGACACTTGGTGGCACTTGAGAGCTTCCCATACATCCAACACGTTTTGTTTGACTTCCCGTGCTTGTTAAATTGCTCGGATTTCTGTGTCGGACTTACTGTTTGTCATTACTTGAGAGAATTTCTTCTCAATTGTGTTTTTGTGTCCTATGATGGACCTTTAATCAAAATTCAGATTTAGAGGTCAATCTTTTTTGAAGTTATACAACATTTTAGTCTGTACTATAGTTTTACCAGTTCCAATACACTTACAGTATCCAATCTTTTGAAATCATATCACAGTGCTGTTTTGAGGAAAAACGATTTGTTGTACCTGCTCCCCAAAGTGCCCCCTTGTGGATGCCCACTACACCGTGGTTGTGAGATGCAAACCTTACTACCAGGCCAGGCCTTGCTTGGTATTCACAGACATGTAGTACATGCACACATATATACATACATATAAGAGGTTATCATCTTGTGCAGGTAGAATACTCTCTTCAGGCGGCAAATTTTGCACAAAGCAATGCTTCTGTTGGTGCCTATGATGATTCTGCTGGTACTTCTCATCTAGGATGTGAATTTTGTTCAATTGTTTTACTATTTTGTACTAACAAGTATTTACATATTCACGATCAGTGCTGTCACGACAAGCAAGATCTTTGGCGGAAGACTCCTTTTTTCATCCATCTATCATGTCTGTGAGCTATTACTCTTTTGAGCACTGCTTTGCAGTCTACTCGGTTAGTCACTTAACTTTGCTTTTTCTGCAGTGTTTATGAGATCTAAAAACCTAAAAAAAGGAAATAAGTATGTCTTGTTATCATGGTAGCAATGTGGCATGGTTGATGAAATCCAACTTATCTGACTCATTTGATCATAGTTGTATCAGATAAGAATTTGTTTAGTCACATTTTTTGGTCAAATGTTATGCTTGGTTTTACTGAAGCATTCTTGCACGTACCTTGTAGGCCAATAAAATATGTTTACTGTGCTCAAAATTTGCCATTGACATTGTTCTGGAATATGGGAAGAGGAATAATACTGGGTAGTATCATAGTAAGGATCAAGTCATTTTTAGCTTAGTGTACAATGTGCAAGTTTTGCTAGAATTCTACTGACGAACCAGAAACAACTGTAATAGTCAATGGTTGATTGTTTGGTACCACTTTCTGATTTCTGCATCTCTTCATAATGACAGCCCTTCTTCCTACCAGTAGCATTGCATGTTCTCCTTGCAGCTGTCAAGGAATGGAAACGATACAAGCAAGAAAAGTCGAAGTACTTGACATGGAAAGCAAAAGAGGTTGTGTCTTGAATCCTCAAGAATGTGCAGAAAGCAGGCTTGACTTCTCCCAGAAAACTGTGATGAGCAGAACAGTTGCCCATTAGCCATTGCCTCGTTTATGGATGAAGCCTTCTTAGAGCCTTGTTTTTGCAATGGGTTGAAGAAATCTGGTAAGCCACTTGATTTTTCCTGGGCACTGAGATTGTCAAGAATTGCTGGTGCATCATCCCTTCCAATCATCATGGTTGCTCTTAGATAATCAGATTTGAGGACACTGCTTATGACAAGTCAAACTTATTTGATGTGCTGCCTAGTGCTCAAGATTTCAGGAAGGAAAAGAAATTAGATTTTAGCTTCTTTTTCTTTTTTCTTTTTTTTTACCTGTGGAATTAGAAATCCTGACCGAAGTTAGGGGGGTTTGTATTTCTGTAAGACACTTCACTGTTTAAGGGCCAAAGGATGCCTTGAAAAGAGGCGCAATCTTACGGTGGTTTTGTAAAAAAACTGAATCCTTGTACAAAATATTTCTTTTGATTTCTGTTAAAAGAATTATGATGACTGATGAGCAACGGTGACAGTCTCATGCATGGAATTGAAATTGGCCGTTCCGTGTTATGTAACCTATTTTGGATTTGCCGTTCCGCGAAAACCCATTACGTAACGGACTAACGGTTTGACAAAAATCACGTATTTGTCCCCGCGTCGTCCATTATGTAATGCTGACTCACCTCATTAGACGTTTTTTCTTCCGTTACACCGTTCTCTTACATAAATTGACCAAAAATATTTCTGTAATTAGTTATGTAGTTTATAAAACATGATATTTCGAGTGCTTATTTGTTACATAAAATAATATTATATTATGATAGATTTGGTTATATTGTATTGATATAATGGTTTTTAGACTAAAAATGTAATAATAAGGCTTAGACATGTTAATATTCTTTTTCAAATAATTCACACTGCGTCATCCACGATCCGTTCTACTCTTCCGTTACAATCAGTTTTCGCGACAACACAACCGTTACCCTGAACGCGACCGCATCTACGTTTTTTTCGCGACCGCATCCGCGTTTATTTTTCCTCTCATGTGCCATCTAATAAATCCTACAACTGTGTTTCGATGAAATAAATATGTAGAAAAGCGCATTTCGCAGCTCTCATGCTGACGCATACAAGTAGGGGGCACAAAAAGGTCCCCTTCTCGCATAACATTTGACAAATAGGCTGTGATGAGCAAACGTTTCATCCCCCTCAAAAAAAGTCAATTCTACAATCAGAAAAGTTTGGTGATTACATACAGCTTTAGAAAAACTTGATGCAAAACAACCTGGAAAATTCAAAAGAAGCATAAAAAAACTGAGAGAGACCGCAAATTCGAGATAACAAATCCATTTAAAATAATTTCAAGTACTCGGTAACATTTCAGACAAATTCCTGAATTAGCTTCAACCTACACTTCCTACAATATAACCTAAATCAAAACAAAGCTACCTGGTGCCCTGCTTCTTCAATACAAACCAATTTGTGAAACCAAAATAGGAACATTCAGACAGCAGGCATATATATAACAATTTAAACACAGGGCCACCAATAGTGGATTGCAGAGATGGAGTTGGCGGGCGACAAAGCTGATGAGCAAGGAAAAAATAACCAGCTTCACTCCCCGTCTCAACCCCTTGCACTCAAGGACAATAGTATCTTCTTTCGGGGACCCTGAAACAAACAACAGAGAGCATTAATGTCACAGGCTTATATATGTGGACTTCTTTTTGGTGTGTATAAAAAGAGTAAAGGAGCAACAAACAAGTATAAATTCTGTGCAATATTGTGACAACGTGTCATTCTCCACGGATATTTCTAAATGATAATCAGACCCAGTTACTCCCCAATATCAGAGCATCATAATTGAATTACTTTTACCCACCTACATTCACCTACTCCTATTTCGCTCTCATCCATCTACATTCTCCTATTTCGCTCTCATTCACCTACGTTCCTTCAAATCCAAGGGACACAAGAAAAACTTAACTGGAATTCCTACTTAAAGCTGGAAAAAAGTAATCTATTGGGAAGCGAGTTTTTTTTTGGTGCTTTGAAGAATGTAGTGTTCCTTGACCAAAGAACATGAGAGTAGAAAGGAACACCAAATACTTTACCAAGAACTATTTGTTCGCACTCTCTCCCGACCTATCCCAAGAATTACTTGAACTCTCAAAATGTAGGCAGAAGGTAACAGGGGACGGCTTGCACAACCTTTTGAGTGAACTATTCCTCGGAAAACAGAAAAATGGAATGGTTATCTGCAGCAAAGCCTTGGGAGCTCCATAATTCAAAAGCTTTTGAGCTCTATTTGTCACAAGCAAGCAACTAACAAAAGAAAAGGTACACTTTTCTCTGCCCCTTACAGCCTTACCCACACCCATATATCTCTAATGTACGAGGAACTTTGTAAATAAATTGTGCCACTTAGGCAAATATACTTAAAAAAACTCTGTACTGAATAAAGTGGGGTATAAAATAACTTAAGTGACAATAGGAAGCTGCTTTTTGATTATGAATAATACTACCGAGTACTATAGTTTAGGAGCAGGAGACTTAAACGTTTATCACAAAATGTATTAGAAGGTATGATGGCAATTATTATACCATAAGAAGTGTGACTTATACGTGTATAAATCAGAAAAATAAATACTCCGGTCTCCTCCCTAATTTTCTTGACATGCGGGTTTAACATGGAAATTAATAGTAAAGAAAGCAAACGAAAATAGTACTCTCTCCAGGTTTATTTTATTAGTCCCATTTGGATATTTAAAAATAAATATCTCCAAATACGTATTATAAATTATAAAAAATATAAAAAGTTTATATTGTGAAACTATACATCAAGATGAATAAAACAAGATCCCACATGAATACGTTTTAAATATATCTTAATCGACAAAGTACTAGAATCCATTTATATTATGATGTTCGAAGATTCCAAATGGGACTAATAAAAAACAAAAAGGAGGGAGTAAGTGAAACACAGAGTTAATTTTTTATTATTTAAGGGAGTATTGTGATGGGGAGAGGAAACAGGTTGATGTGATGGATTAAGAGTAAACAAAAATAACCAAAAAAAGTAAGAGAAAGTGAGAAAGTGATGTAATCCAATATAGAAGTGTAAAGGAAATTCTGGGTCTACCAAAGTGAAGAAAATTCAGGGATCGAGGGAGTTGAAGAAAGCTGAGTGAATAAGTACCTCAACAATTTTCAGGTATCATAAATACTAGCTGCAAATGCAAGGAAGACATATTGTTGACGAACATATCAATATCCCTAATATTTGTCTCAAACCAAAAATACTGAAGTAATGGCATCCAATCTAGGCATCCTTTTCACAACTGCCACAACAATCAGCTCTAATACTAGCAGAATCACCCTCACCAAAAATGAATATCAACCAAAATTACCTCACTGTTATAAAACAATATTCAACTCAATAAATTGGCCTTTAATATAGCATGGGAAAGGAAAAAGGATATTGGATAAAACAAGAACAAACGGATATCTAACATAATTACAATATAGGAAACATAAATGTCTAAGAGTGCATGAATTAGCAGAAAATGATAACTACACGGCATACTTTTCCATTTGGTGACAGTTTTACGACGAAAGGAGAGATTGTTAAACAGATACTAGAAGTAATTATAGAAATCTAGAGGTCTAACTTCTTAAGAAACCGGAAGCTGAACTCAATAATCTAAAACAGGTTATCCCCGAGTGTCCCGGGAAGGCAAGGAAAACATAAGAACTATGGAAACCCAATCTTACGAAGTTTCTAGTTCATACCAGAATTTACAGATGCAGATACACAATAGTACTCAATACCATAGAAATAAAATCCATTCTCAATTTGAAATTGACAAAGAGCTTAGAATTTTTGCACAAATGCACGAGAATCAATAACAAAAATTCTTCTACCCCAATTCCAAAATTTAAGACTAATTTAACAATTAATAAATCATTATCCATGCCAATGTGGTCTGAATATGTGAACTGGAACTTTACATAACAGGTGAACAGTCATACACATCTTACCATTGGTATTCCTATTGCTTTAAGGTCCTCGTCAGTCATGTGTTCAAGGGCTGTCATATCAACCTGAAGAAAATTTCAAAGTTAGATAAAAGTCCTTAAAAAGCAAAAATGTCCATAATCTATGCATGCTTGCTTACTTCCTCTGCCTGAAATGTAATAAGATACTTTTCAAGACCCAAGGATTGAAGAAACCCATCAACTGATGCATCAGCCTGTAAGAAGGAAAATATCAATCAAGAGAATAAGAATAACTTAGAAACAGTCATACAGATCCTTAACCAACTCACTTCCAACAAGGTAGTTAACAAATAAATTTAGGTACCTTTAAGTCTTTAACCAAACATCAATACAAAAAACAACTGTGATTTATTGTGATAAGGCTCATATAATCAAATTTTAAAGACATAAAATTAAGCAGTATAAATACAAAACCCATAAGAGAAAGACAATAGCACCTTCTGCTGAGTCTTTTTCCTCGAAGTTGAGTTCGAGACTTTTTTTTGCTCTGCTACAGGTGTGGCGACAATGACACTTCTTCTAGCAGGTTTAACAGCCTCGGGTGCAGGTTTTGGCTTCAGGGAATCCTTATTTACTCGTTGTGAATGCATTGAGCCAGACAACTTTTCACGAAGATCTCGAACACCTCCACCTTGGGTTTCTTGCTGTCCGCTCCTCCTTTGAAGCTTCAGACGAAGATCACCTCCACCAAGTTTGCGCGCTTCAAAGCCAATTGATAGTGTCAATCCCAATGTCGTCTATAAAACAAAAAGGAAACTTAGTACAATGTAAATGTCTCAGCTGATCCATACATATCTGAGGCCGCTGATCTTGGAAAAGATCATGTTCCCACTTGTCATCTTGCCTCTGCCTGCAAATGTGCATAAAAAAATTTCAGGGAAATTTAAAAAGAACGGTGAGAAAAATATAATAATGTCATATGCCATATTTAGGCCTACAGCAAAAAAGCATGAGATGTCCTTATCCATGCCATATGTATACATAAACAATAATATGTAGTTCATCTGACTTTTGCAACAAACATGGATGCAGTAAAATTAAGATATGACATGAAGCTAAGCTGTTAAACTTTTATTACAACATCAATCACGCTATGAACACAATAGCACACCGGTGAACATCTTCATTCTTGGACCCATAAACTGGTCAGAAACTTAATCTAAAAGCTACTTTGGAAGTCTTGAGTTCTATTTTGCTAATAAGAATTGGTTTCACATCTACAAGACAGGTAATTTGGCAATTGGATCAAAAACTTTTAAAAGTAACTTAGACAATTTTTTTTATTCAGTAGAAGGAAGATAGAGAATTCATTATCAGGTAGAAGCACATGTATGAAAAGTAACTAAAAGCACACACACAGCATGTCCAAGACACTAGGAAGAGGGAAAACCTCCAATCTTCAGGAAGCCGTCAAACAGAGTTCCCCTTTCAACCAGAAATTCATCCAGTCAGTCATCCACATATAGTTGATCCCATGGGCAAGGTCAAAAACTTGAAGTCCATACATTCCACAGACAGCGAACAATCACTAGGTTTGGATGAAAGGATAAGGATGAAAGGGGAGGTGGGGAAAGGTTGGGCCAGGAAGGAGGGGGGTAAGGGGGATGTTTCTTCAATAATCAAAATCCTTCTGAACTTCTGACGTTGGTAAAATCGGACAATAATGGATCTACCAATATATGATAAACTGATAACAAGTAACTTAAACACGATAGACATGGTTGAACCTGTGGGATAGGAATATAGGATTATATCAGGATGAAGTGTTGAATCTCGGTGGCAGAGATATTGCTGGTGGAATTGCTTCAGACAGTTGACATAGTAGTGGGACTTCAAGCATCAGAAACAAATAAGGTCTAAGTGGTGGTGGAATATGCTGGAGGGAAAGATTCATAAAAGTGGATTTTATGTCGGCCTGTGGGATAGAGAGGTGGCTGAGGGCAGTTATATTTCTGTTTCTTGTGTGGTGATAAACTCACTTGGGTCTGTCAGGACAAGGGATGCCTCAGACTGCACGCCAACTGCATCCTTTTCTTTATTCCCTAGTTTTTTATACTTTTACCATTCTCTTTTAATGCAAAGTATTCCTTTGTGGAACTTGCAAAATAATTAAAACATTGCTTTGTTTGACTAATGGTTCTCTTTATCTCTCTCCTAATCACATGGATCCCTCCTGTTATTCCTCTCTTCTACTTGAAACCATGCATCCCCCCAAGTTACAACTAAAAGAGAACGGAAGAAGTACTATCAAAATAGGAAAACAATAAATTTCAAACACTTCTTCACCCTCACCCCCCCCCCCCCCTCTTCTGTTAATCAATTGTCACGGCCCTTGGTAATGTTCTTAAATGGACCAGTAGCATATCAAATCTGTCACCAATTTCCATATGCCACTACTAACGTCCACTGTGACAATAGTGGAAGCCCAAATATGGCATGTTATATTAACATTATTATATTTTTATTCACCATCCAACCCCTAAATAATTGAAACATTCAAGAAAATTATAGCCTAAAAATATAACAATTTCAATTGATGCAACCCCTAAAGAAGGTTATAACATTCAAGAGAGTTATAGCCTAAATGATTCCAAAGCACACCATAAACTTACATAAGACACATTCAAATCTAAAACATATAGAAATAAAATAAAATAAAATAGAGAGGATGCAAAGATGCATCAAATAATCATACAATAGAAAAGACAACCATATGTAGAGAAAGAGAATCTACATAAACTAGATAACACCCAAATACCCTATATAACCAATAATCCATTTCCACTAATACTCTCATAAGACCCAAATAGCCTAAGGTTAACATCATTATGTAACCTGACTTTCTGTAGTGAGTCCATTTCCAGTCAAATTATGCATAACTTCACATCTACATCCTGCAAACAGTCTGTAAAGCTTCTAGACTATGGCTACCTAACTTCAAAGAAAAGGGTGAGATAACCATATCATTACTTGAATCATATGACGGGAGCCCCAAGCTTACAATAACAGGAATTTTCACCAAATTTCTTTTCCATAATCTTTCCTTTTGAGGGAAGACCCAGCAGATGGGAAACAAGGGGTCAAACGTAATTCAGTTCCTACTAGAGTACTAGACAGACAACGATCTAAGCAACAGGTAAAGGACCCTTTATCTTTAACAGACAGCCCAGGATATGGGACATATTTAGGTTTTGGTACTGAAAATCCTAAAAAGCAACAAAGGGAAAGAACATAACTTCGGTTTCGGTACTGAATTGGATATGTCCACGTCACTGACTCACCGGTTTCACAAGTTACCACTCTTTATTTTTGGCAAATAAGCACCACTACTCCACTAGTAACCATAATAAGATAGATTTTGCGCCACTAAGTTCCATGACCAATTCTCTATGAACAAAAAACGGGGAAATGTTTCAAATGTGAATTAAAAAACAACAAAGGAAGCTCGTTGTCATGACCTCACAGGTCATCAAGTAAATAATGTATATGTGTATAACATAATTGGTTCACAAAAAAGGATAACGAATAAAAGAAAGCTTCACCAGTTATAACGAAGAAATCAGTGGACTCGAGATGCTAAAAAGGAATTAAGTATCATCCATATAGCACTATTTACCAACTTACCATCCCCTCAACATATAAATGGAACTAGAAGAAGCGGTTGTAGCACTATGGATTCAACGAAGAGAAAATTTATTCAAATCCTCACATGCTACAGCTTTGTTACCCTACAGGCCTACATGACAGTATGACACATAGTATTCAGTATTCACTAACTTCCTAGTTTTCAAACACTCAAATAAATTCACACCCTCCAATTTGAAGTACCCAAAAGAAACCCTTAAAACAGCTGACACCGAGCCTGGGGACTCTATGATATACGAGCAAAACAACGGAACTCATAGCCGTGTCCTACATACATAGTTCAAATCTATGATTCAGCACCTAAACACCCTTCATTGCCCATCACCAAATTGACCATATCGCTAAACTCAGGGAATCTAGAAAAACAGCACCTAGATCATATCCTAATCCCTAACAACAAGCCTCAATTTCAATTCGCCTGCGAAATCGGTAGCTCATATTTTTACGTTTCTAGGTATAATCAAATTTTTGTATTAACTACTATACACCATGAATTACAACAAATTCGCAAATGCAGTAAGCTAGTGCAAATCAAACACCTAAAATCACGATTTTTACAGATTAATCCAAAAAAAAGTTCCAACCGGTTGTTTATTTCAAAAAGGACAACAGCCTAATTATAGTTTTCGTCACAGAAAAAGCGAAGAACCTACCTTTTTCCTGTGATAGTTCGCCGGCGAATGGAATTACCGGCGACACTTCCATTAAGCCTGTCCTGGATTGACGCCTTGGAATCTCCCTCCAATCGATCAGCATACATCTTCCCGAGAATCTCAGATGATGCCGGAGATTATTTAGTTACAAAACCCTAACCCTAGATTTTCTGGGAAGTTAATTTGGTACTTTTGCAATAGGAAGGTCGTAAGCGAAGTGAGTGTCCGGGTACTGCAGATTCGAGTTATTTAGGGAGAGGAAAAGTTTGTGAGATTGAGAGAGAGAGATGAATTTTTAAACCGGTGCGATATTTTCCTGGGCGGCCGATTTTGCTACAAGAAGTAAAAGAGTGGGAGATTGAGGTAAACATTCGATAATAGGTGCGACCGTACGAGGGTCGGGTGAAAGTCCGGTTTTCGGTTTTAACTCGTACGGTTTAAAGGTTTTGGCTTAAACTTGATGTAGGAAAATTCGCTAATTACATTACTTATATTTTATTTTATTTTTTGAGGGAAATACATTACTTATATTTGAGTGAATTGCAAATTATTAAAAGCATCTCCAACGGTAAGCTAATAATTTCTAAATTAGTTTGTCATGTCACATAATATTTTAAGCCACTTCCCTTTCTAGCTAGTTAGTACCCCTAGTGGTTAGTTACTAGCTTGATATTTTATGTAGTCGTATTTGTCAATTAATATTTAGATTAAATTAATTTGTTTTTTCAAGCAAATTAACTTAAATTTATCATTTCAACTCCAATAGTCAAGCTAGTAGCTTGGAATTTCTAAAAATTGCAAGCAAATCCCTAGCTACAACAATTGGAGATGCTCTAACTAATTTGTTAAAATTTGTCAATTACTATTTAGAGCATATTTATCAAACACCAAAAGTTTGGACTTCAACCCAATAAAAAATCATATTTTATATTTTCTCTCTCCCAAAACACCAAACCCGACACCAACTATATCTAACAACATTTATCAAACATCATCTCTAAAGTGTCACTTTGCAATTAAAACACCGTATCTAAAATGTCGCTTTACATTTAAAACAAATAAACAGTATTGTTTGGTCCCCCAAATACCACATGTCAAGTGTTCGATGCATGAAATTGGTTTTACATTTGGTATTCATGAACATCAATTCTTAAATGGTTTCTCTCTCTCTTCCCTTTTCTCTCATCACTCTACCTATTTTATTGTTTTTTATTCAATTTTCTCTCTTAATATAAAAAATTAGTGTTTGATAAACATGCTCTAAATTGTTTAGTTATTGTTGTCAATTGCTACCTTATCCCATGTTCCGGCCAATTAGTCACTACTCATATCATAATCAATCATTTATCATACTACATCTGTTCCTTAATGTTCTTTACGTTTTGAAATATGTGTCCAAATTACGAAAACTTTGACAGTGGATTCCCACTATTATATACATCAAAATGTTATCATGTAAGATCTTGTTAGATTGGTCTCGTTATGTATTTTCAAAATATCAAAATTTTATATTTTTCTCACATACGGAAATGGATATATAAGTCGTTAAATATTGCATTGGAGTCCGTGCAAATAGTAAGCGTAAAGAACATTAAGGAAGGGAGGTAGTATTTTAATTACTTTAATTAATTAGTATATTTAAATTTAAAAAAAATCCAAAAGTTATTAAATCCGAAAATCCAAAAAAATCCAAAAAAACTTTTTAAATTTTTTTGGGTTTTATCAGATTTTCTGATTTAATTAGTTTTAAATTTTTTAAAAAAAATAATTTTAATTTTATGAATTTAATTAAAATAATTAAGTATAATTAACAGTTGATGATATAATTAGTGACTAATTGATCGAAATATGAGCTAAGTTAGCAACTGACAACAACAACTAAACACCTATTTAGTCATTGACAACTTTTAACAAGCTAGGTAGTAATTCACAAAGTTACTAAAGGTATGGTAATTGGTAAATTTTACAAAAATGTAAAACGAATTCACAAACTTTTAATAAGGGTATATTGTTGCAATTCAAGAAATTGAGGGCAGGGTCTGAATTACGTAGACCCTAAAAACATCAAAATTCAAAAACATAAACCTAGAAAAATCTAAAATTCAGAAATTGGAGGAAGATAAGAAGAAAAGTACTTGAAATTCCTTGAAGTCGAACGAATGAGTTGCTTGATTGTAAACCTAGTCTGAAACACCAAACCCAAAACAACGAATTTAGTTAGAGAAACAGGTATAATATAAATTGAGTTGAGTAATCAGGGACACTTAGATAGGAGAAATTACGCGAAGTAGATAGAGATACCTTGTCGGTGACTCTTTGATGATCATCAGAGGAGATTCACAGGAGAAAGAAAAACAAACTAAATCGAAAAATAAGAATTAAAAAAAATCGAAAAACATTTTTTTTATAGATATTACTATCTCCGTTCCCGAAAGTTTCTTTACGCTTTTGGTTTTAATCCGTTCCTGAAAGTTCTTTACAGTATACTTTATTCCATTTTTAGCATATAAAACTTACATTTATACCCTCATTTTCCTACTACAACATGCACTTTGCAATATTTTATTATGAGAATCTACCATAACTTACTCACCACAATACTTTAATATTATTTTTTGATCATCCACTCATATTGTTGGACAATCTATAGCCACTCATTTTCCCATTTGTTGCCCCACCATCACATGTTCACCAAAGTTCTTTAAATACCGTGCAAATAGTAAGAGTAAAGATTAGGGATGAAAATATCCATTGGATGATCCAATAACTCGATCACCCGCTATAATTAAACGGATGAAAACCCGAAATAAATGGATGAAGAGCGGATGATGGATGCGGCTGATGTTTTTTCATCCGTCACCCGACCCACCACCCATTTATCACCCGATCCATCACCATTTATTTTATATAATATTATTTTATTTTTGTTTTAAACATAAAAAGGTGTTAGTAAATCCATTATTTATTAAAGTTAGTATTTGTTTAATTTTTCGGGGTTACAAGTTATGCGTGATGAGAAGTAGTTATATGGGTTACAAGTTTTTTTTTTGGGTTAATTATTATGCATATTATTAGGTGGTGGATTTTTAGTGGTTAATAGTTTTCTCCCGAATATCACCTGATCCACCTGGTTCACCCATGTGTGATGGATGAACGGAATGCGGCTGATGAGTAAAGCGGGTAACGGATGGAACACGTGGAGCGGATGAACGTGGGTGATGCTCCACCCGATCCAAATTCCACCCATTTTCCTCCCTAGTGGTGGGCGGTGGGGTTGAATTTATAAGGGTAATTTCGAGTTTTCATCATTTAATAAATGGGCAACATGCGAAAAAATAGGCGTCGAATAACATGGAATTTTAATAAAGGTCATTTATACAGTAAATATTGTAAGGATGTACGTAGTATGTAAGTTTATTTGAAAATGCTTAAAAGAATATGATAGAATTTAATACTTATAATAAAAACTAT
This sequence comes from Spinacia oleracea, assembly GCF_020520425.1. NCBI lineage: Eukaryota > Viridiplantae > Streptophyta > Magnoliopsida > Caryophyllales > Amaranthaceae > Spinacia > Spinacia oleracea. Next base: position 130,357,720 of record NC_079487.1, read on the forward strand.
CGATTCGTAATCATTGATAATGTATAAATGTAACCATGTAAACCTTTGAAAAGCTTATCAATAAAAATTATTTCAAAATATACAAAGTAAAAGGTTAATCAAAACATGTTACAAGTTACTAAAAAAAACTTGGTAAAAATCATTCTGATTGTACGTTGAATTCATACAAGACCTTTTGAATCTAACTTAAAATCATTTTTCTTTTGGATTTATTTTCTAAAATCTAAAACTTGTTTGGTCTATTAGCTAAATGGATTTAACTTTTAACATTGAGATAAATTTTTTCAAGTAAAAACGATGATAATTATTACCATTATTATTCTATCTAGAAATAGAAGTAGCTTTCCTTCTACTTGAGCAATTTTGCACAGTGCACCATAATGAAATTAACTACTCCAGCTTTTGAGGATTACACAAAGCGACCAATCTTATTCACGCAGAAAGTGTCCTCGGCCAGGGAGTCAAGAGGTTGTCAATTGCGCATAATTGGTGCCAATAACTAGAAGTCTTGGTGAACACAACAAGACTCGTGAACACCTTGAGATTGGACCAGACAAAAGTTTTTTTTTTTTTTTTTTGTGTTAGCACCCGGTTCACCCTTGTGGCTAATCTGGATTCGGGACGAGTTATGGGTGGATAAGTTCAGTCCCCTCCCAATTGTTGTTATGGGGCAATGAACACGGGTCTTTCCTACCAAGTTCAGCCCCAATCACCACCGAACCAACCGACAAAAGCTTATTTAATTTGTGTTCTACTACGTACTTGGTATTATTTAATAAATGAACTGAGCTAATCTGGATTCGGGACGAGTTATGGGTGGATAAGTTCAGTCCCCTCCCAATTGTTGTTATGGGGCAATGAACACGGGTCTTTCCTACCAAGTTCAGCCCCAATCACCACCGAACCAATCGACAAAAGCTTATTTAATTTGTGTTCTACTACGTACTTGGTATTATTTAATAAATGAACTGAGCTAATCTGGATTCGGGACGAGTTATGGGTGGATAAGTTCAGTCCCCTCCCAATTGTTGTTATGGGGCAATGAACACGGGTCTTTCCTACCCAGTTCAGCCCCATTCACCACCGAACCAACAGACAAAAGCTTATTTAATTTGTGTTCTACTACGTACTCCCTCTGTCCCTTAATACTCGACCTGTTTTGACCGTACACGCTTGCCAATGCTCAACTTTGACCATCGATTTCTTTAACTACATATTATAAAACTTAATTAATTATAAATGTTCATGTTAATAAATACGGAGTAGATAGTAATACAAGTAGTCAACTGATAATGCATTCCTGCTGTACAATGTAAGTAACACCACAAACTGAATGCAAGAGAAGCTGCCAAATGATTAGAACTCTTAGAAGGTTTCTGCACAAAGAAGCTTAACCTTTCTTTGCGCGATTCTGGAAATAGACATGAACAAGCTTGTGATAATTCATTCTTGGTTACACAACCTATGCCACAATGGTCACATTTTGATCATCCTTCATTGAGTGCCATTTCAGCAGAGAGTAATCCAAAAAAAGGATTGGTTAATGCGGATTGCAATGCAAATAAAGCTGAATTTAGCGTTTCCATGTCAATCTTCTCCAGTGGAAGATACAAGAACTGCCCCCTCCTCTTCCTCTCAAACCCACAAATTTCCAGAAATCTGACACCTCCAATCAGACTGCCAACTCGTTCCTGTCGGGTGTTTTTAGAAAAAAGGGAGCACTGTTATAAAGATTACATATGAATTACAAGAACAAAAATTTCCATTGAAGATGTACTACTAAATTTCTAAGCTTCTACAACTTATTTACCTTTTCCTTTACATGTACCATTTCCATTGAAGATGTATGTATACCTTCCAATGTCATGCATTTATCCTCTAGGTAATATGGGAGTGTGTTCTCAGCAGAAAACCAAAAGACAACCTTCTATAGTTCTTATGTCATGTTGAGTTAAATTTCCCTAGGCATTCTGAAAGAGTGAAAGTTCCAAAAAGTCCTCCTTATAATATCAAACATTAAGTGCATACCTGGAAAACTGGGTTACTGAGCGGTATATTCCTGAATTTTTCCATGTCAGGATTCTTTGTGACATTCCTAATGTATATTTGGAGAGTTTGGAAAGCCTTCCTTACTCTGGTGTCCTCATCCTATGACCATTAAAGAAAGAAAAGAACAGCGGTTTATGTTTTTAAATATGAAGGGAAATATCATGAAAAAGTGTAATATGATTCATTTTCAGTAATCACAGCTTCAAAACTCAACAAAACTTATCAAGAAATATTGTAGTTTTAAATGAAATTCTTCAAGATAATCAATACCAAGAGATATTAAACAATCAAATGATATACTTGATCTAGCATGATGTGTAAACATGAATATTCCGACCTGAAAATGTACCACCTCTTCCATAGAGTAGTATTTCTGGTTGTGAAAGAGGGATAAGCTGCACAGTTAAAGAAGTGGCACTTGATGGAGCTTACATGAGGGGAACAATTTAGCTTCGATTTTCTCTTGACTAACTACTTCTTCAATCTGATTTATCGACTCTAATAAGCAATTTAGTTTTCGGAACAAATTTAATTGGCTATTACTTCTATTTTTCATTCAAGTTTCTACTCAAAAGGGTACTTTTGGTGGTTTTCTGGTCAGTTTAAAAGAAATTTAACTGGTAATGAAATCCTCAAAACTGAGCAAGGTGCTTTTTACTGGAAGTCCAGAAGCTTCAGCAAACATCTAAAGTCAAGTGACATCAATATTTAACATAGTTCCTTGCTTCAGGGATATGTTACAACGCACATTAACCTAGAGCTACTTTACCAAGCTTGTTTCCCAACTCTGCCCTGCCTCTCTACAACAACAAAGCCTTAGTCCCAAAATGATTTGGGGTCGGCTAACATGAATCTGCCCTGCCTCTCTGAGCTCTCTCTAACTAAAATTTTCAAACCTCATTAGGCACACACGATTCCACCATGGGGAACTATTAATACTTCCCCTGAATACAGTTAACGAGAAAAGGTCAACCATGATCATACTAAAACCCTGTTATTTCAAGGTCATTTATGATCATATAGTTTTCCAGAACCATTCAAAGAAAATCATAACCACTTTTCATAATTTCATATTACATATCGGGCCCTGAATCTGAAATAACAATATGTCATGGTATAAATGAAGTCATGAATAGAAGAACTTCATCTTGTAGGAAGTGAGAAGTTAATTCCAAATTGTTAAATTTTGTACTTTTACAACTCCTTTTGGATGAGAGGTGAAGGGAGGGTTTAGGAAATTACTCAGATGATCCTGCTTCTAACACTATATATGAATTTTGAAAACCATGCAACTAACCTTATGGCAGCGCCTTAGACTTCGTAAACACTCACATAGAAGCTCCACCTTTTTAGTAGATTTGACAGGCTTTGAGACCTAAATTGAAATCAGTAAAGAAATATTTTAAATTACATGCAGATGATAAAAAAAATATAGCAGTCCTTCATAAAGCATTAAGGTAACTCTAGGACAAAGCCTACAAAATATTAGCAATTTCCTAATTAGCATTCCTCTCCAGTTGAGAGAGAGAGAGCAAACCTCAGCAGACATTTTTTGTACCACATGACATGGAGGTTGCACTGATGAAGGAACTACAGGCAGCATTCCAAGTCTTGACCTTCTTTCCGCCTGTAAATCTTACCAATAACAATGTACTCATAAATTCTCATGACTAGACACTATTTGCAATATAAAACTCCACTAACTAGTTATAATGTTATAGCAACGAAGCCTTTAGGATAAATACCAAAACTGTAAAGATCATTGAAACTGAAGTGCGTTTTTTTTTTTTTTTTTTTTTTTTTTTAACTTTCAAGTAAAAATCCAGAAGAACTGAAGCCGTTCGAGAGAAATACAAACTTATTATTATTCAGAAATAAAATGAAATACATCTTTTTAACGATTCCTGTACGGAGAGATGGTGGCGCAGATTGGTAATTAGCAGTGCCTTTTCAAGTCTGGCAGGCTGGCAACAGACCAAGTGAATTACTTGTTTGTCTAACTCAAAACAAGAAGTCTGTATCCAGGAGAATATTTAATTAGACATATTCGCTTGTTAAAAGCCAGTCACATCAGTTCAGATAAGGTTATTTCAAGAACAGGTTAATACCCTCTTCCCCTCGTCATGGTTACAAAACTGATTAACCTTTACCTCATCAAACTCTAACAAAAGCAACTATAGAGTCATCACAGGCATTTTCCATACAACAAACATGAAGTAAAATAAAAGTTTGCAAGTCAATAACTTCAGATATCACTTGCGAACTTACTAATTCAACATATCCTCTCAAAGGACAAATGCGAATAAATCATCATAAATAAAAGGTGTCAGAATCAGATGCAATTGTTTGTGGAGTCCACGTGATCGAGGCAGCCTAATAGAAAAGAAGAATGACGGTAATGGTACGACTTAATCAAGCTGAATTTAGCAACCAGTATAAGACAAAACAGAAAGCAGGCAGGAATCAGACAAAGACCTTATCTGCTTCTAACTTTTGACGTATCCTCTCCCTTGCTTTTCTTTCCTCCTCCTTTTCTACTTCACGTGAAGCTATCATTCTATTGAAGCAAAGAATGTCAGAGACTCACACAGACAGTCATCAAGATAGTAGGCACAAGCAGAATGTTCAAAAACCAACTACTGAGTAGCTTACAAGATACCTTTTTCTTGCAATTTCTTCTACAGTTTTCTTTGCTTCTAAAATTCTCTTCCCATCTTGAATCCTCTCCTGCAGCATACATTTAAATTTACATGATAACAAATAGAACATTTCACTGTAAGTAGAAACTCTGGCAGTCACTGACATACTAAAAGAACATAACGACTTCCCCTTTGTATGCAAAATCCAATGCAGTTAACAGCTAATTTCGTGGTCTAGTGTCTTTACCTAAAATGTTAGTATTGTTTTGCATCCCTTTTGTAAGTTTAAGAATTTTCTAACACTTCTCATGCATTTTCGTCCATAAAATGATTAGGTGATTAGGCAAGCAATAACTTTTATCTACTAGTCATTAGGTAACATGACGACATTCAAAAGATACACCTATGTAGATCAGAATATGCACAGAGCATTAGGATTGCATAGTACTGAAGGTAAATTATCCAGTTTCAGCATGATCCTCAAGGATTAGAAATAGACTGCAACGAGCTACAAGAACATGCTTCTTCTTAAAAACGGTAGTTCAATATGAGTCAGCTCCATAGTTACTTTGAAGCCAACTTATGAAAATGACTTTTTTTGGGGGCATTAAAATTTCATAAAGTTCTTTAGGAAGGAAATAGAGGATATGAAAATGTACTACACAAGGACTAAACTGAATATCAAGCTGTGACACTGTCAATGAGGATTACATAAATAACAAGATAAGTACCTTTTCCCTTTCTCTTTCCAGTTCCTTCTCTTTGTCTTTTCTCAATTGGTTGGCTCCGATCCTTAAGTAGAAACAAAAAAGTAATGGTAATGAAAACTGTTTTTTACCACATGAATAAACTCCTTGTTATTACAACTTCGAAGAAGAATTAATATTAACAGAGGGAATTAATTAACCACCTCAGTTTTTGGGCCTTGATCTTCACTTCTTCAGTGATAGCAAATGGTTTAGCAGCATCCAAATCAATGTCTACTGGTACCTGGGTGCACGTGAGCTGTTACTATTAAATGGTTGAAAGCAGAATTATACAAAGTATCACTTACTTCAATATCTGGCCTAAAGTTTAGATATTTCAAGCAGAATACACATGTTCTACTAAAAGACATCCTTTCAGTTAATTGAACTTGTTCTGTTATTCTTCGTTATAATTTTCTATAATGAAAAATATGATTTTAGTGGATTTTCTTCTATCCTTGAACATATATTTCTTCATGAATGTGATATGGATCACTTGTAACTTTGCAGAGGATAAGCTTTGGGGATCTGGGGTTCTTTTGGTACCAGACACGAGATAGGTCCCTCAAAGAACATGGCGTTTTTCTAATACAAAAGTACAGAACATACCAATCTGATCAACCTATCAAACGTAATGAATTAAAATTAAGGAAATTCATCCTGAAGCAAACATTACAGATTTACGATCAGTCAGCAACTGACATAAAAATGATATCATATCATACCAGAGGAATCTGGTCAATATCTGAGTCATTCTCATGATCAACTATCCAATTTATAGCATCTTCCAGAGAAGTATTGCCTGCGAAAAAGAAATTGATAAGACAAATAGCTAACTTCCAGAAATGTGATGTTGAAGTAAACAACTACCCACATAACTCCTGGTTCATCCCTCAAAAAAAACAATATCAACCCACTTTAGCAGGCAATCACCAAATGTAACAAGAGCAAAAAACATCACTATAATATACAAAATTAAAAACGACAATGAGAAAACAGAAACAAAGGGTAATTGGTAAGAACATGATGGAAAGTGGCAACCATGCAGCTTTACTAGCAAGCTTGATGAGACCTAGTTCTACAAAAGCATAACTCTAAACAGAAATTATTGAACAAAAAGGCGACTTGATCATATACAAAGTATAAAATTTATCTGAAATTGCTGAAAAGTGAATACTTCACTGGCATGGCTAAATTTTCTCCCTATAGAAAGTGGCAAAATTGTAAAAGAATAACCAATTCACCAGAATAATGAAGCGCCCGAATTCCACAAGCTACTGAAAATCCCATTTCTTCCAGTTGTTCAAGCACTCTCTTGTCTACTTCAGGAACAGCCATTTCTGAAACATACAAAAAAACATCTCCCATGAGATCAACATCTTGTTATTCTTAAGCACGAAATTTCGACATGCTCAATCAGATAAAATCACAATGCACATAACAATTGAATTAATAAACCCTGGATAAAAATCATATGCTTCAGCTGATAACAATAACATAAATGTGAACCCTCAACCAATTATCACGAGAATAGCCAATATCGAATTCAGCAAAAAGAACAGCCAGATTAATCAAAAAATTAAGATACCCTTTTATTCGCAAGATCAATTTTAACCCAATCATGATAAAATCAAAAATTGAACTAAAATACTCTACATAAATTACAATTTTTTAAAATCCAACTCATTTCGATCAAAACTAACCATATTTCCTAGAAATATAATGATTTCAGAACTTAAATTATGTACCAATTCAGACAGAAGCGAATTCTGATAAATGAGGATAAGGGAAAATTGCAGCATTTTGTGTGAATTGATTGACAAGGGTTTATAAGGGAGAAGAGGGTGGAGATGAAGAAATTGATGGCGTTTTGGTGAGGAATTCAGAAGATTGGCAATTTGAGAGATTCCTCAAGCTAAAAAAAAATTGTTGTTAAAGAATCGAATAGAAAAACCCAGGATTACTGCTTCATCATCTTCTTTCTCCACAGTTTTCGATTCCAAATTTATAGGTTTGGGTTAACTGTGGGCGGTACGGTTCGAATTTGAATTTTGGGGTGGTTGGAAAGAGTAAACATGTCTGCAGGTCCCTAAACTTTGTTAAAAGAAGCAGTTAAGTCCCTCAAGTTTCAAAAGGAGCAGTTTAGTCCCTGCTTTTGGATGGAATCAGCTAATTTGGTTAACACCGTTTCCTTTTCTGTTAAATTCAATTAAATAATAATAAAACTACTTTAAAAAAAGGAAAATTAATTTACACATGTATAAATGAAAGAAAACAACTGATTTTGATTACTTTTTAGCCTTTTCAACTTACTTAGCTTTTTCACATGGCTTTTTCACATTTAACGTTTCATTCCTTCAGCTTCCCTTTTTAGGTTCTACCAACTTTCATAAGTGTTAGATCGATTATCTTAATTTACTGCACTTAATTTACTGCAAAATTATTTATTCATAACCGTTCTACTAACTTAGTTTACTTGTTTACACCTGTCACTTAATTTACTGCAAAATTATAAGTTGATCCACGATTATACTTCATTATTATATTAAAGTCATAATTAATCTTTTATTAGTCAAACTGGCCGGCATAATGTTTATCAATATTTCATCTATTATTGGATTGAATTGTTATACTACATATTTATGGATTACGAATGCTGGATACATCATTTACAGTATCTCTTCACCAGCGCAAATAGGTCGGCATTTCCTTTGGTTTAGTACAATAAACAACTTTTTTAATGGAAAACTACAGCTTAGCTTCCAAAACAGTGTCGATTATTATCTTTATTGGTTAAAACATAAATAAGGTCTCACTGATTAGACCCCTAATTCTTACACTGGGTTTTATTAGGAATTAATTTACGAGTTAGTTTTACGCTTTTACTCCGTATTCTTGCCATAGAATTCCTAGCAATTGATGCCTAGGCAGATTCGGACCCGAAATCTCCAAAGAGCAGTCATCCTCTGTTAGTTGCTCCTCAACAATCCTCAATACCCTCAAACTAACCGAGTCAATCATTAGCTTATCAAAACCACCTTCATTCTCTCACCTCCAATGTCTCCAATACAGGACACCCACCCAAAACACTAGAAATCAATTCCTCGTTCATTTTTGTTTTGGATACGCTCAGTAGCTTCAATGAATTCCCATTAATTATTCCCTCACTGGCAAATTTACAGCAACACGTAACAAATTCCACCAAATGATCAATCTATTTGTTTTGGGGGGGATTAGATCTATGTTTTTCTCTTTCTCGGAATTAATCAAGATCAAATATTTTAGCATCCCTTTTAATATATTTTGTTAATTTTTATTGTAGATGTATATAAAGAACCCACCTTTTTCAATCCCAAAACCATGTAACCATCTTTCAAATTTCAAGCTAAAACATGGGTTAAATTGCTCTGTTATGATGAAATGTGTAGGGTGAAAAAGCAAATGAAAAGGCTATAAGGAAGTTGAAAAAGCTAAGTCAAAATCAAAAGAAGCTATTTTAAATCATTTATACACATGTAAATTGAATTCCCTTTATTTAAAAACAGTTTTATTATTATTATTTAATTGAACTTAACGGAAAATGTAACGGTGTTAATAAAAATAGCTTATTCCATCCACTTTGAGGGACTAAACTGCTCCTTTTGAAACTTGAGGGACTTAACTGCTCCTTTTGGCAAAGTTTAGGGACCTCCAGACCTGTTTACTCTGGTTGGAAACCTCATTCCCCGTACACTCGGGCCGACTCTGCCACTCGGGTGTACAATGCAATCAGTATCAGTAATTCAGTAGTACACTAGTATAGCACCCCGTGCGATGCACGGTTTACTAATTAAATACGAAGTACTTGTACTAAATTTTAAAAAATAAAAATTTAATTTAATTTAATTAGAAGTAGTAGACACGGTACGTTAATAAATTAATCATTTATCTGCTATAGATTATATATTGTTGGTTACGGAAAACAAACTATCTAAAGGATTTATTTGTTACTCCGTATAAGTTAACTCTTGAGAAAAATTGCGTCCAGTCCGTCCACCTAAAATATCCTTCTTTTTTTTTTGAGGAGAAAATGTCCTTACTTTTATTATTACTGTTTTCAATTTAACATTTTCATGTAAGTCGAAGTATCTTATAAATTATTTTACAGGTTATTGAATTTTGAAACACGCATACCTTACATTTAAGTACAGTGTCTATTACATCAAACATGGTTCTAGACAATATTTTACGTCGTTTGCTTTCTTCAATTTTACCCCTTTATATTGAATAGGATGTTAAGCTACCCATGAAGAGAATAAAAATCAACATAATCGCCTTAATTTTATATGTTAGGATGGTTATCTAATAAAATCTAAGGAACTTGCAATTTATCCAAGAATTACTCTTGATCGACTCCATTTCGTGTTCTTATTATCTCAGTCCAAAATGTATTACAATTTCGCATTCTTTGAGCTCGATCTTAAGATAACTTTGAGCCATATTTTCTTGTCAAACGCCTGATAAATTATCAAGATGAATTAATAAGTATTTTTTTATGTTCAACATTGTGTCTTTTAAATCTACAATTTGATATTCCTTTCAAGTAAACTAAAATGTTAATAAATCGTGAAAGTAAAGTAAAAATATGTAATCTCATCTCGCCCTTTATCCATGTGCGTGTATAAATACAAAATAGTTACCGACTCACCACCCACTTAGATATTTATACTCCGACCTGAAAAAATAGAACTCAAATATCCACTAAATTTCCGCCTTACCCGTCCCACCGCTCATCTTAACCACAATTTAAATTTCAATTAATTATCTATTTCATGTTTACCTTTTAATTTATCCTTTTAATTTATCCTTCAAATTCAGAATAAAATAATACTTTTTTGGTAAAATTAAGAAGATCGAAAAAATAAAAATGGACTATAAGTCATAGTATTGGGTGAGGCAAAAAAATTATAACCTCGACACCAAAATTTGCATATCACCATGAAATACATAATTTGACACGAATATGATAAAATTACATTTTGAAAGTACTTATAATGTTTTTTCGAGATTGTCGTTAATTATGTTTATTGGCACTTATTTTTATATATCACTGATAATAACTTATTTTAGAGAACGTCCATTCTTACTCCTTAAGTTCTATACCACCCTCTTTGCCATAATTTGTATAATTTTATCCCTAGCTATATAATCACTCCACCCATCACCAATAATTCACCATACATATCTCAGTATTATTATGCCAATTGCCAAGTCTCCCTCCTACCAGACTCAATTCAAACCATCGGATGATGATAAAGGTCGCAATGTTGTCGCAATTTTATGTGTCAGAATTTAATCTGTACATACAGGCGCCACGTAGGCTATGAGTCATCATAATATTTTTACTATCAATGCAATATTTTTACTATAAAAATATATAAATAAGGTAGTCGACATAAAGAAGGAAACAAATTAGAATATTAAGATTTTTCTACCTTTTTTTGAAACATGTATAATAGTATATATAAGTCAAAAAATTTAGTTTCCAGCATGCCATGTCATCATTGTGATACGGCTTAAAGGTCGCATGTTGCGACCTTTATCATTTTCGCAAACCATTATTCAACAGTTTCATGCATCCCCGGACAACTAATGCACATCAAATCTCTTAGATAAATTCTTACAAGATTAGTTAGATAAAGCCAAACGCATATAATACATCCGTTCCTGAAAGTTCTTTATGCTTTTTGTTTTAGACTATTTATGAAAATGTTTATACTCTACTTGATTCTAGTTTTGACATATTAATTTTAAATTTGTACTCTCATTTATCCCACCACAACATGCAACTTGTAATATTTTAGCATGAGATTCCATTCGAACTTACTCACTCACAATACCTTAATAATAATAATATTTCTAACATTTTATAGCCTCTAATTTCTCCACTTGTTACCCCCACCATCACATGCCGACATGCTCATCAAAATTACTTTATTATGCAAATAGTAAGAGTAAACATCTTTCCGCAACGGAGGTAGTACGATTTTTCATTCATGTATTTCTTTTATAACCCCGTGCTTACCTACTTTAAGAAAAAAATCGAGTTACTGACCTTAATAGCGGGGTAAGTTGATTTAGCAATGTATGTATATTAGAAGATAAATTTTATCAGTCTTGCATCAATTTGCTTGTGTTATACTCTGTACTACCTTCCTTTTAAATGATATTTACATTTTTCTTTTTAGTCCATTTCATAATTTTATTTATATTGTTTTAAAATAATATTAAAAAATACGGACTATTTATTTTAAAAAAAATATTTTAATTTAGGTAGTCCCTTTTAAATGTTATTTATGTATATATTTTTTAACTATTTTTGGGCATGCACGCTTACTACCTTACCCCGCTTACCCCAAAACATTTACAATTTTCCACTCACTTGCTCTCTTTTTTTTCTTCGCTCATACACCCTTTTATATATCTCTCTTATTTTATCCATATTTTATTACATGCACCCACATTTTCTTATACGCTAATTTATTTTTAAAATATTTATGCAAAATGTAATTGAAAATATCATTATGAAATGAAGGTAGTAGTAAATAGATGGATAATTACATAAAATATTTGTCCTTCTCTTTAATTAAATATGCATAATTATGTTCTTTAATTTAAATAGTTGAAGATAGAATTATTTATTTAATACTCCGTATAAGATATTAGATATGAGATTATGTTACATTAGTATGGTAAAGTTGCGTTAATAATATTGTTGCTAAAAACCTAGTGATGTTCTAAGATCGCTAAATATCTTTATTATGCATTATATTAATAGGGTAAAATAGTATTGTATATTGCCATACTTCGTATTATTTAAATAGTAATACAACTTGCTGACAAAATAAGGTAAAATTAGAATTCAAATTTTCCTTTCCATAATATTGTTATTAAACGTTCCATGATCGGTAAATATTCTAATTAGGCGTTAGATTAGTATGGTTAATTTTATAAATTATATTATTTATTTTATATGAAAAGAAGGCGAATGATAGAGTGAAATTTGTCACCACCATATTAATTTCCTCTATTTTAGTATATTATACGATAGATAGAAAATCCTGATATTATGACTTTATCAAATCAATTGACTAAAGTGACATATCCTATATACGACAATGTTAAGTAATTAGGTTGTTAATTTTATTTGTTTCCTTATGCAAACATATTAGTACTTATTTTTAAGCAATGACATAATAAATAAGATAGCCTTATTTCCATACATTAAATAATTACATAAGTTAATTCGAATAAATATGGAAGGGCAAAATAGCGATTTCTTTTTAATGAGAGTGTGACATGTGTCAGATGTGGTTCCGGGTTATTTATTGATAGATATATAGATAGTTATAAAGTGTGTCGTAAATGTCTTGTATAGATAGTTATGATGTGTGTCGTAGATATCTTATACATGACGGACTATTGGTTTATTTGGTAAAAAAATTGTAAAAACTTATGTCAATTATATTCACATGCAAGACTATGTTACATTTTCATTGACATATATACAAGAATTATTTTAAGCATCCCAAATTACGTACGTACTATACATATATCAATTTATTCAACAAAATATTGGCCAAACTACTAATAATATTTTGAAATTATACATGCAATTGACTTTAAGTTAAGTTGTCGTTAATACATTATTTATATGCCTATCGCTTAATTCTACTCATAAATAAATAAAATAAATATCTTAAAATAATAGTTGACCAATTGTCGTTAATACACATTCACCAATTGCGTGGATATCTTACTTTTTTTTATGACCATCGTTTTATTTATGCTATTATTAAATTGCTTAATTTAAAGCTCTAAATTTTTACCGTGCTAATATTAAATGAAATATTCACACGCATAGAATCTTTTGGTTTGGAAAATATATGCACATGTAATAAAAATTATTAAATTAACTAAGTAATTCAGTTCATTTATTTAGGGGAAGAAAAAAGAGCGGGAAAAATATCAATGTGAGAGCGCCATGTGTCAGTTTTGCTTTTAGGCCACTCTTTTAGTATATTTATATAGATATCATATCTAAATTGAAATACAGCAATGTATATATAGAATAAAATACAATTAAAAAAAATAGTTATGTATTATGCAAAATGTAAAGATATTCATGTTATATATAAATAAAATCAATAGTATATTTAGTTAATCCGTATATGCATAGTTTCCTTAATTTCACTTAGAAAATCTAATATTAGGAAGTCCATAAAAGATTTTTATTTAATAGAGATAGTTAGAAAAATATTTATTTTAATTATTTATATTAAAAGAGAGGCAAATCAATGAGTGACACTTGTCATCACCACATTGATTTCCTCTCTTTTAGTATAATATATAGATAGATAGATGGTGCCATGGTGGTGTAGTGTGATTCAATATGGCCGTGGCCCGTGGGCAGCATCGGGCTATGTTTCGTGCCTTAAGCTTAAATGGGCTCAACCCATATCAATCTCACTTATTTTGTGTCGCCGCGTCGGAAATTTAAAAAAGGCGGTCCAGACACAACCCAAACCCACGTACCACACGTGCCCTTGAGTCAAGCCGTCTCCTGCTTATTTCGAAATTGTAACCTGAGCCAACATAGGACTCACAAATTCATGCTCATGTCGGATCATGCTTTTTTCGTACATGTAACGTATAGAACTTTTTTCGTGTTGGGCCATCCCAACCTAGTGCCATATTTAATCGTGGATAAGTGATGATCTATCAAAATATGGTTTATGCACCCGGGTGCACAATGCTCACTGTGCACCTTGTTTTTAAATGAACATATAGTTCAAATACAAAGAACATATTGTTCATACCCAAAGAACATATAATTCAATTCCATAGAACATATAGTTTAAATATTTCACTAGTACATGTACATTGAAATCATTTTCAATGTTCTTTAGATTTTCAATAAATGTTCAACAGGGTGCACAATGAGCAATGAGCACTATGCATTCGAGTGTATAATCCAAATTACGATGATCTATGGGAATTATAAGAGCGAATTTGTGAAAATTAACTAAAATTACATGTTTTGTACTTGAACCATGCCCAAAATCGTGTTGACACATAATTTTTTTATTTTTTTTTTGATAAAATGTTGACACATAATTAACTCAAATCAAATGAGGTTGGAATTGATTTACTTGACTATATCGAGATTTACAGGACCTAGCACATTGTTAGTATGTACCTGACACATTAATTTACAGGATCTAAATAAATCAAAAATACGACCCCTCTTAAAAGTGCACTCGTAACTCATATTAAAATACGGATGAGGAACTTTGTCCTCCTTTCAACCATCTCATTTGAATTGAGCTTTAAAAAGTAAATAAAAATTGAATAGCTCTACCAAAAACTCTTCGACTAGTGAGGCAGTAACCCAGACTAACACTTGCCACTAAAATGCCGACCTAGCCAATGGATCACCCAGTACAACTCAACCCAACCCAACCCATGAACTACCCAAACCCTCTTCCTAATTTTACATTCCCAAACCCGGTTTTCAACCCGTGAAAAAGTAGTTAGATATATATATAAGTTGTTACTACTATTAGTTGTTACTACGTACTACTTTGTGTATTATTATTCTCTCTTCTCTCTTCTCAATCCCTTGTTCTTAAAATGTTAAATAGAAGACTTTTCTTCGTTTGATTACTCAGAGAATGCGCAAAAGACACTCTTCAGGATTATGTGAAGAAAAAAAATGTAGGGAGTTAAGTAAAAAAGATAAAAGGTAAACCGAAACTGAACCGATTGCATGCATTTGTTTTCATTTCTGTTTCAATTTCATTTCTTGAATTCGACCCCGATTTCTTTTCATTTGTTTTGGATAATTTCCGTTTCTTGAACTTTTGGGTATAAGTTCTCATGCATATTCTTGTGTAAAATTTGAAATCGAAGGAGTATTCGTACTATTTTGTAGTTCTTCTTTAGGTGAGCTTTTAGGCGATTCCTCAAATTCTTTGTATTCACAACCTGGAGGTGCTTATTCCTAAAATTGCAACCTGAGCCAACTCAGGACCCACAAATTCATGCTCGTATCGTATCATGCTTTTTTCATACATGTACAGTGTCATGCTTTTTTCGTGATGGACCATCTCTTTTTAGTGTCATCTTTAATCGTGGATAGTGATGGCCTATGGAGAAAATAAGAGCAAAATTTGTGGAAGTTAACTAAAATTATGTTTTGTACTCGAACCATGCCAAAAATCTTGTTGACACATAATTAACCCAAATCATATGAGGTCGGTATTGATTTACTTAACTATATCCATATTTACAGGACCTGAGTACCTGGCACATTGTTAGTATATACTTTGACACATTTTTAGATTTACAGGACCTGAATACCGACACTTTATTAGCATATACCAGACATATTTTTAGATTTACGAGTCCTAAATAAACCAAAAATACGACACCTCTTAAAAAGTGCACTCGTAACTCATATTAAAAAATATGGATGGAGTAACTTTGTCCTAATTTCAGCCATCTATCTGAATCGAGCGTGACTAAAAAAACTCTTTGCCCAGTGAGGCAGTGACCCAGACTGACACTTGCTACTAAAATGCCGACCCAACCAGTTGATCACCCAATACACAGCCAAATACAACTCAACCCAACCCTAATAGAGATTTGAGTACGCACGCGAAAGTTTTGATGGACCTCAATTATATAACAAAATTGCATTTTTATCATTGATTACAATAATAAGAATTGTATAACTATATTTGTGAGAGTCCATGTCTCTCACTTATATCTTTGGTAGAACCTTTTGTGGGAGCTCTCTTGATTGACTCATCCCTAAACTTATGCAAATACAACCTATTTATAGTTGTTCAATATATGTCATCTTCATTCTCTAGAATTTTCTACTTCTTCACTGACTAGATTTTTCTAGACACTTAGATATTTTTCTAAGTAAGTTCTAGACATTATTTTGGCTAAATTTTTCTACACACTTTACTACTAGATTTTTAAAAAGTACATTATACATTTAGATTAACATTTTAACAAACCCGTGAACTACCCTAACCCCCTTCTTAATTTTACATTCCAAACATAGTCTCAAACCCAGTTTCCAACTCGTGAACCACCCTGTACATGACCGGGTTGACTCATGACCTAGCTGAAGCGGGTCACCCCACCCGGTAGCCAAAAGCCAACTCTACTCGCGACTGTTGCCAGTTGCCACCGCTTAATCCGGAAGACGGAAGTCGAAGTTTGTAGAAGAATTGAAGAAAAAAACACATATGCTTAGAACAGGGAGGAGCTTTCTAGATATTTAGCCGTTACGTCTTCGAAATTTGCAAACCCCATCCATCTCTCACCTCTGACCAAATCATCTTCCTCACTTCCAATCAAAGATGGAAGAACAGCATATTACCCAGAAAAGAAGAAAGATACATGAAATCAACAACAACAATAACAGTGAATCATCATTAACAAGGAGGATAAAGATGTTTTGTCCAGCAGCATCAAAGGTAGCAGAAATCATGGCGTGGGAAGACCAGAGATTGGATTTAGGCAAAATTGCTCGAGTTTTCGGGCTCGAACCCGAGACCTTGAAGCTCAATGGACACTTCATTAGTAGAGGTGTAGACCTAATTGCTTCCTCTGTTACATGGAGGTCGCTTCTTTCTTTCTTCTGTTCTAAGGGTTTGTCTACTGGAACTGATTCTTCCGATGCTCTCGTCGTCGATGGAAAGCTCTTCAACTCTGGCATTAAGAGTATGTCTACCTTCTCTCACTTTGTTGAGGTTACTTGTATGATTATTGTTAAAATCAGGTGTTTTTTGATGTAATTAAATGTTTGTTGTTTGCCAGGAGGACGTGATTCGGGACCTGTAGTTGAGAATGGAGTGAATTGTGTAAATTTACAAGAGGAAGGTGGAGGAACTGGGCGAATCAATAAGAAGTTGAAGGAGAATCAGATGGATAAATTTGGTGACAGTATTGCATTGAAAAGGAAAATTTGTCTGGAAAATGTTAGTCCCTTGATAAAGAGAAACAGAGTTAATGGAAGCTACTCAGACGAATTCTCTATAGGTATAAAAATGTGATGAACCCGTTACATGTCTCGTAGTACATTGATTTACTCAGAATCTGAAGAATCGATGCACATTCTTATGCAGGTCATGAAGAAAGTGAGTATAGCATCAGCAAGCTACGTTGTGGCTACCAGTTGCGCGATACTGTGAAGAGAACAAGGGAAGATGAAGTCGTAGCATCATCCTGTAAGAGAGCACGATGAATTGAGCATCATCTTTGTAAATAGAAGGGAAACACAAACAGTCTGCAAATATCCTTCTCTTAGATTTTCTTGGTAGCAGAATGTTTTTTTTTACCTCCATGTGTGTTGAAGGAGAAAAGTACCTGACAAAACTGCAAGTCTCAAAGAAAAGAAACACTATAATGTTTAAGAATACATGGAAGTTGTATCTGCAGCTTAAATCAATTGCTTCTGGTAATTTCAACTCTTATACAGTATCTTCCCTGACAAAGACTAAGCTCACAGCATAAAATGCTACGTAAAATTGCTAAATTCCACATGGGTTGAACTGAAAGCGCCTAGGATTGTTCATGGACAAACGAACTGTATGAAACTTGGATGGTACTCTGTAACAATTTAAAACGTCAAGGCAAAGAAACTGATTTCACCAACATCATAAAGCAAGTTCTGAAATCAAACTCAAGAGATGTTGTTCCTTATTCATTGACCAGATGAGCTAAAACGAATTACAGCTTCAAGAAAAACCACATGATGTTCTAAGTAATGCATGCTCGCAGTTCAACCAGGGTGGTTGACACAACTACACGTATATTTCATCCTAAGCTAAAGAGAAAAGGGTTAAATATGAAAATAAATCTCATTTCTAGCTGCAAAATTGTCTGATGGTTGAAGCCTCGTGAAAAGATATGGCTACAATCATATCAAGTGATTGGGATGTGCATAGAAAATCAACTCGTTACCATATCCTTGCTTCCTTCTCGTTTGATTGGGGTGTGCATCCGCTCAACTATCCGATTCACTGCCCCACGAGACATAACCAAAGTGTCGTGTTGCAAGATGCTGTACACATTCAGACCCTGAAATAAAAACAAATGGCTCAACAGTGTGCACAAGAAAGGTTTTTTAATATACCAAAAAATGTGCAGCTAAATCACAAGACTTCAAATTAACTTTTTGAAGGCTAGAAGGAGAGAAAAGACTTGGTAGAAAAGATAGAATGTTGTAACTTACAATTGAAGGCAACACATTAACATAATGTATGTTCTGTGTAGCCAACTTCAACTTTTCATTAATAGGACCATCATCAACCAACAGCAATTTCTTTGAATCGTCCAGCCCATTGACCCAATGAACAATGTTTTTGGTTTTGTGAGTAGGGACCTCCAGATCATCAAAAATCACAAGCTGTGCATAACTAAACTAATTAATGCAGATTTTCTAAATAGTGAATCATAAATGACCAACTCAATATGGCCAATGAAAGAAAATACTTATAGCTTACTAACTGAGAATAGCAGTGGAGATAATAATACTTTATCTAACAAAACTCATATTTCAGCCAATGTAGAAAAATATACGAAAAGAACTTCCACAAGAAACACCCTGTACTTGTACGTAACTGAAAAGATGTCCCCTTTCATATCTAAATTTGTGCACCTACCACGGCTACCCCTAAACTTTATACTGTGTTCCGCGAGTGCAAAAAAAAACATCAGTATAGTTTGACACAAACTAACAGCAACAACTTTTATTGTTTTTTAACCACTATGCTCATTTGACCCTAATTCTACTATTATGTACTGCGAAAATACAGCACAATGTAGTTACACAATAAAGAAAAGGGTTATACAGATCAAGTTGCTCAAGCCTTTCCGAACTAAATTGTACATGCAAGCAATTTTACACACTTTATTTGATCAGATAGGTGAGAACCTTCAGCTATCAGCAGGACCTAAAGCACTTGTGAAGCAGTGGAACACTCTACCCCACCTCACCCCCCAAAAAACTATCAACTAAGATATGTACTTCCTCCGTTTTTTAATACTTGCAACGTTTGAGATTTTTACACTATTTTACATATTTTACGTTGACAATTGTTTGTGATTTATACGTAAGATAAAACAGTCATGTGGGATCTTGTTAGATTCGTTTTAATGTGTATTTTTAAAATATTAACTTTTTATATTTTTTGCTTAAAAAGAATTGAAGATAATAATGAGGAAAATTTGTCATAAAGGACCTTTTAAAACACAAAAATTGTGAGAAAGGACCTTTTAAAAAAAAAGTTGTGAAAGAAGGCCCAATTGGGTTTTTTTTTGTTGTGAATAAGGACCATAAGCCATATTCCGGTGGTCAATGACTGTTTTCCGGCGTTGACCATCACGTGACATGCACGTGTCTTAAATTTTTACAATTTTTTTTAAAAAGTTTCCCTCCATGTTTCCCCCACCCCCCACCTAACTTATTCAGATCTTAAAAAAAAAACCGATTCTTGAAATTAGGTAACACTAAGAACACTAATTTCAAGAACCAAAAAATTGGAGAAATTTGAGGGAAAAAATTAGGGCTTTTAGTGTTATCTCGTACGAAAAGGACTGGCAAGCAATTGGGTTGCGCGAATTTAGTTGATTTCAACTGGGGAGAAGAAATTCGTGGTTGGAAGGAAGAAGAAAATGGTGGAGGAGCAGCAGAGTAGGAGAGAGAAAATCGATTTTTTTTTTAAGATTTGAATAAGTTAGTTGAGGGTGGGGAAAACTTGGAGGGAAACTTTTAAAAAAAAATTGTTATACACGTGCGTGTCACGTGATGGTCAACGCCGGAAAACCTTCGTTGACCACCGGAATATGGCTTATGGTCCTTATTCACAACAAAAAAATTCAATTGGGCCTTCTTTCACAACTTTTTTTTTAAAAGGTCCTTTCTCACAATTTTTGTGTTTTAAAAGGTCATTTCTGACAAATTTTCCTAATAATGATCAAAGTTGTGCATTGGCATGCGTGAAAGTGATCAACGTTGCAAGTAAAAATAAACGGAGGAAGTATAAGATATCACCATATTATCTGCCTTGAAAAATAAACACTAGGTGATAAAGAAAAGGCAAAAAATTCATTCATCAAAACCTGTAATGAAATTCACATACTAGTAGCATTACATTAAGAAAAAGACCAGCCTAATTCTTAAGGCATCTCCAAGGTTGGATACAAAATATTTGAGATTCAAAAGATGGATTGATGGAAGGACAATTTGTTACATCCTTTTAGGCACTATAATATTGCATGGTCTTAAATCCATGAGCATCTATATGTGTTGGATGCATGTTGTGAGAGAAGGAGAGAAGTCATACCTTCCCTTCTGTGGCACGTGCTGATAATGCAATCTTCAAGCCCAAACGCCGAACCATTTTGTTTAGCTTAAAGGCATGACTCCGTGGTTTAGGACCATGCATGGTAGAACCTCCTCTCATCTGTCATTTCCCATAGGATTTGACAAATTATTTTATATCACTGAACCGCTGAGGGCTCTGACTACTGGAGTAATAAGTAATTTTTACATGGTCAAAGTCAAAAGCAAAAACTTCAGCAAAGTGGATTGATTAGAAGAATATTCCATTACATGACAACTACGTTTTGATCCCTGCCTTGCTCTACCAGTACCCTTCTGCGGATGCGGCTTTCTCCCAGTTCCACTTACTTCACTGATTGTTTTAGTGGAATGGGTTCCCTGAAATCCATACATGAAATACTTTATTAGGATAATTATTGTGTAACAAGATCATAAGAGAAGGGATCCATACCGAGAGGTAAAAGTAACATCTCAAGTGAGCTGCACTCATATTAACTTCCCTAATACGTAACCATTATAAAATCTAGGACCACGGACATCAGGTGCAAAAAACAACACAAGCGAGTAAGTGACCTTCGCCCTTAAATAAAAAAAAAAACTGATCTTTGAATCCGTTTAAATTTTATTTTATTCATTCTTCATTCTCATCTGGGGGTAGTCATCCAACTTCCAAGTACAAAAAATATAATCACCTGTTGACGCTTGGCAAGCTGCCATCTCACAACTCTATGCACAATGTCTTTCCTGATTGGTACATCAAACACATCCCCAGCTAATGCCATAAGTCCCTTATCTTCAAAATGAAAATTCGTCACAGGGATTACCAGATCCTGGTACACTCCTATACACAAACAACACAATAAATCAGCAACAACAGAAAGAATTCATTCTTCTGAACTCCAAACAAGATTTCTAATGGTTACAGCTAGTATTGCAAATGGTTCACGAGACCAAAAAACTCAAAACTCAAGAGTCAAGATAACGCCCCACATCAATTTTACCCTTTGATCACACTCTTGTCTTTACATTAGACGCACATTGAGGAACCATATATAACCAGATTAAAACATAAAACAGGATATCCATATCGCAACCTCACAAGTTTCAAGCTACAATTATCTGACTCGGCTACCAGAGTCGACACATCCAGGTGTCAGACTAATGGACTATGCCATTCTATGAAGGGTTAGCTGGTTTTAGTCCCAAATGAAGGTTAAGTGTCTATCCATACAAGAATTCGAAATGGGCATTCAAAATGAAATGGAAAGTCCAAGTTAACATAGGTTTCAAGGTGACAAAATTACCATGACAATTTCTAAGCCTATTCCACTAGTTGAATAATCACAAGTGCTATCCTAATAAACATTGCAAAGATGATTTTTCTGCAAATCCACATACCTTGAGTATGATCTGCAATCGACACAGACTTCTTGGGCATAAGCAAATTAGATGGGATTTCACCATTACTTGAATATGGTGTCACAGTGGTTGTTGAAAGCAGTCGACTATATGAAACCGCCTACTTAATCAAAACCCAGAAAATTAATACACATTCATAAAGTAAAACTATTCAAGAAAAATGTGTTCTTTGATCTATAATTTTTTTTTTTTAAACAGAAACTCCATCAAGTTGCTACCAATGATTTTCGAAAAATCCTTATTTTGATACATATAAAGCAAAACATAGATTAAAAAACTGAGCATTTCCCCCCAACTTTTCGTCTAATCAATCGTTTTCCACAAATTTAACAAATAAAACCCAGAACTATTTCAAAAAATCACAACCTAGAATCAGAAACTGGACATTTTTTCCCCAGTTTCTCGTCAAACTATTAATTTCCCACACATTTTATCTAACTTAACCAAAAATCCATAATTAATTCGAACAATTAGGGTCAAATTAGTGCCTTAAATCCTTGTCATTTCGCTTTACCATTAATTCCAATAATTTTGGGGAAATAATAATTAGACGACACGGGGAAATCGAAGGAGGAGAGAGAAATCTTACGGGGGAAGGAAGATGAGCATGATGAGGGCGGATCAAGTGGTGATGGAGGGCAGCCAAGATCCTCTTCGCCATGGAGAACACTCTCAGGGCTACTTCGCTTGCCTGGGGTTTTGTGTTGGGTAAAAGGAGTTTAATGAGGAAATAGAAGAATGGTATAACAAAAGGGTTGCGCGCACAAGGTGTACAATAAATTTATTGTACATTAAGATAACTTTAATATTTTTTTTTGTAATTTTAATCTAGTTTTGATTAATTTTTATATTAGTAAAAAAAATTGATAGATAAATATGTAAACGGTTAAATGATTAATTATATACATTATTAGTGGTTTTGAATAAATAAGTTTTACTAAAATGAAAAAATTTATCACTGAAAAAGTGAAAAGTAGATAACTTTTACATATATAAGCTTAACTTTTAAGCATTTTGAGTTAACTTTTACTCCGGTATACAATATTTATTGTACACCTATTGTAAATAAGAATTTGTGATGGTAGAAGGGTTTTGTATTAGAATGATTTAAGGGCACAAATTAAGGCAACCGGGTTAAAGCACAATTTTACAATTTAAAAACACTTTTTACAGTTTATAAACCCATTTTAGAGTTTAAAAAGCACATATGATAATTGTTCTTTTAAAGCAGATGTACTTTTGTGTAAAAATGTGCTTTTAACGGTAAATATGTGCTTTTAAACAATAAAAATGTGTTTTTTAAAGGAGTAAATATACAAAACTGACTCGAATACTCGATTGCATGTATCTCTACATACAACCGTATATATCTTCTACCGATTGATTTAAAGGGGCGTTTGGTCCGGTCGAGATAAAGGGAAAAAGGGAAAAAGAAAGGAAAGTATAATCGGGAATAATTGTATAATTGGTTGCAAAATGGAATAAATTCATTGTACACCAACATAACTTCTACCTACTTTTTATAACTTTTAATACGTTTTGATTAATTTTTACATTATCTAAAAAAAAGTTGATGGATAAACTTTTTAAAGGGTTAAATGATTAATTTTATACATTAGATTTTGAAGATTTTTTTTTATTAAAATGAAAAAATTATCACTTAAAAATAGATAACTTTCACATATATAAGAGTAGCTTTTAAACATCTTGAGTTAACTCTTACTCATGTGTACAATATTTATTGTACACCACTTGTAAATAAAAGTTTGTGAAAGCTAAGTAGTACAATAACTAGAAAATGTTCCTATTAATATTGTTAGTCTTGCTACCATTTATCCAATCCGTTTACTATGGACTAGGGTGTACTATGAGAATGGTACACCCAGAAAACATACGTGCACATGTAAAAGAACATACATTAGGACAAAAGAACATACATTATGACAAAAGAACATGCGATGTTTTACTTTTTATTAGAAGTATAAACAGAGAGTGATGGATAGCTCAGTTGGTTAGAGCTTCCATCCCGGTTCCAGGTGATCCTGGGATCGATTCTCATCCCCGCCCTTGTGGCTCATTTGCACCAAAAGAAAAACAAAAAACTATATGGAGTAAATATATTCATGTTCTTTTCACGGAGAATTTCTTTCTAGGGTAATTTGAGTTGTTTCAGCTCCGTTTGTGAAAGAAGTGAAGCCCAACAATCTTTAACGAATTCGTCTCTTTCGGCCGATCGGAATCCCGAAATGCTTCTTTTTAGTGTCGCCAGTTCAACTGTCGTACCGCGGCTGGACAGGAAATGAGGGGGCACTAACTAATAAAGAAAGGGTAGTATGCTTGCTTCGCCATGTAACTCCTGCCCCTCAGCTCCACGTTGGCCAACCGTGCCCGACACCTAGCTTACTTGTTTAGGCGTAAGGTAATATTCTTTTAGGTATATACTTGTTATTTAAAGTACATCATGTTCATTGTGTTCTATGATCAACCATCTAAATTGCGCCAATCCACTTCTCTCAATATGTCGAAGACATTGCCGAAATGTTGTGTAATTGTGTTGTATAATAGGGCTATAGATTTAGTAAACCCCCATGTCTCTGTAATTCAACTTCATTTCCTCAGCCAAGTAACTATAGCCTAATGGAATTTGGTATATTTTGCTAATTTGCCTCTCCAATTCTTGTTCAATTTGTTGAGCCTGTTCGTTCTACATGTAATTATCTGCCCCCTTTTTGTTTGTAGGACAACTTTAGTGCATGGGATTTGCTTTAACACTATTATATCCATGCTAGTGATGACTGAAAGAGTGAAAGGTTGTACATGGAAGATTTAGCAGAATACAGAATACAACATTGGTTCAGTACAACCTTCTTTAGTATCAGCCGATAATCTTACTCACAGGTTAATTCTGACCGACTTGGACTTCTGATCGACTCCGTAGCCACTCTTTGAAAAAAAAACAAAATTGGTTACTTCTATTCATCTCTACATCAAATATCAACATTGTTTTAACAGATACACGTAGTACAAAGAAGAAAGGGAAGGGAAAAAAACAGTTTTAATTGGTGATTTTCTACTCATCTCAAGTAATATTGCCAAACTACAGCAATTAAAACCATCAATCCAACCTTCATAATAAGCTTGGAATTAGTTTTTGATGAAGATGGGGCTGAGGGATTCGGATGCTGCTCCAATGGTCTTCCCCTCACTCTGGCAAACAACTTCTGTAACTGCTGACGGAGCTTGCCACTCTTCCTCTTGGCTGTGATCCAGATTCAGAAATAGAAGGGGAATTCGTTAGTAGTAAGACAGGAAAAGCTAATTCAGCATTCTTCAGCAGTTTAAGCTTCTCCATTGAAGATCATGCTTTAGCACTAACTAATATCTGAAATTTTGTAAACTACCATAGTATCTGGAGCATAACGAAAAAGTAATCATACAAATCTTGGATAAAAGAAGTTTTTTATTGCAGGCTTAGATTCATATTTCTTGCTTTATAGAGGAGTTTGCAAGACTTGACACGGAAAAAAATTATCACATATTGATCAGATAAGAAGAAGAATCAATGTTTCCATTTTCCTAGTTACATTTGTGATTTTGAGGTAATAGAGGAAACCACAGGAAGGAGAAAGCGGGATTTCCATTTCCCCGTCAGGAAGCGGAGATGGAATGATCCTACATCCTCTGTGACTCGATTTAGGGGAAGTGAAATCACTGAAATGAGAATGATCACAGATTTTGAACATAATATAACAAGATGGTTTCATCAAGCCACGAGCAGAACTAACCAAGACCATGAAAGATATATCAAGATTCATTCTCAAATCATATAAGGCATTAGAAAGTTCAAATATACGCGAAGAGCCATTGTCCAGGGTACTAGAAAGTTCAGATTTTTCTTCCTGCTAGCTGACAAGAGTCACAAGATGGGCATATTTTAGAAGGCAAATAAAAAGTTTTGCCGCCTTGAGGATGTTATTAACTATTTCTTCTCATGGCATATTTCAACTTATGATCAGCCTGACACCATTATGACGGCAGTCCAGACTAAAAGGAGGAAGCCAAAGAGAAATTGATAATCCTTAATCACAGACAAATTGAAAATCTCAGGCTGTTGCAGATTTACTACAACTGAAATTTATTTGTCAGATTAATACATGGACTGCTCTTTTCTTCATTTTTCTTTTCTGGGAGAAGGGAGGGGGGATTAATTTTATATCATGGAAAACAGTACTGAAGAAAAAAAATTAGTAATGCCTTTCAAGTAACTATATATTTACCTCTTTCTTCCAACCGTCTTTCCTCCTCGTCAACCCGCCTTCTAAGTACATTGAGCAGTGACCCGAAATATAAAGCAAACACTGTACAAGTAATTGTGATAACATTGTAAGGCATACTGAAGTCTGGAGTCGTTAGCGGCACGAGCAACACTTCTGTATAAGCCAAGGCAGGACTTCTTTTCTGCAGTCAAAGGAAACCATCAGATAAGCAAATAATTGAACCAAGTGAGAGAAGAGAGTACTAAAATGTATCGGACTACCTTCAATCTTGATAATATAGGGGACAAACTTGAATCTTCAGCAAAGCTTATACTTGAATGGAAATCAGGAAAACTGATCAAAGCTGAAGGGATGTCGAAGCCTTGATTTGCATCTGGTGGGTATTCATCTATGTGCAGGAATCCCTGAAGCCAATGAATAATATCATGAAGTAAGTCAAGTAAAAAAAAAATATATATATATCATGTAAGAAAAACCTCAGATGCCTAGAAAATTTACTATGCACATGGCACACTCCAGTAACCTCTCTTAAGACAAATGCCTAGAAAAACTGACTTTTTGTCACGATCCACATATGGGGTCAGCATAACAGAAGTTAAAGCAAAAGTATAATGCTCCCTTAAACGAAGAAACACATCAATGGTAGTTTCATTGGTCTGTAACTATGTCACAGAAACAACAGGTGAAACACTAGCAAGTTTATGAATTATGATAGAGGCCCATGAACAACCTCCATCACTAAATTATTACACGAGGCAAGTTGAAATTATTGAAAATCCTATCTATATATGTGTGTACATGCGGATAGTAGTCACTAAGCTTAGGTAGGGTGGATCATAGAGTGACTACTTCAAAGCATCTCCATTAGACGCCTCATTGTATCCCATCTCGTCATCTATTGTGAAAGAGAACATATGGCATCAGCTCATCACAATAGACGGTGAATGCTGCTAATTTAAGTGGTGGACATTTATCAGCCCGTGAAGATGAAACCTTCAGAGAGCTTTTGAGGTCATCAATGAGGAAAACACACTCAATTCAGAGATGCAAATGCAATTCAAAGAATTTTCAATAAAATAGACTTCAAAGTTCTATATGAAGTGTCATCAAGAGTCAAGACACCAAGTTCAGCATTTGAACGAACTGGTTCTAGCCATGGCAAGTCCACCGAAGGTCATGCTACTTGGACAATTCTACAACTACTTTTTATAGACAAGCAGTAAACGCAATAACAAGCGGTATTCATTAGGCCAATTTTAAGAAAATCCATCCTCAACTGGACAACAGATTATAAAAAGGCATTTACCTATCACAGCTTTCACCCTTCCAACAATGTATCTCTAGAGGAAGAAACCACTCTTGTTTTGATGTCATACAGAGAGATACATGTACAAGCTAAGCACACTCCTTTTAGGATTCCATGCACTTTTCTTGATTCATGTAGATTCTGATGACATCCACTAAAATAAATTGAGTGAAAACCCATGTGAACTCTATTCAACTGACACAAAGGCGATAGACTAACATAAAGAAAAGACATTTCAGGCCTACCTTATCAAAGTCCAGAGAAAGCTCGGCTGACTTCATACTGCAGGGAAATGCCAAGGCAAGCTCCAATGCTCCAGGAGAAACCTTGTCTTCAGAAGGAGATACTCGCATCTTCCTGGTGACGTTTGCAGCAGGTTGAACTTGACCATTAATGTATATACGTAATGTATGATAATAAACCTTAACATACCAAGGGACAACTTGAAAAACATTGATATGCAAGTTGCACTTTTCCCCATAAGCACCAGTACCCACCAAACTCTGATGATGATTAATAGATTTCAGTGAGATAACTATAGCACCCCTTTCATTACCACTTCCCATCAAGAATCTATTAGCAAGTAATGGTGCTTGAGAACAAGACCAAGCTACAGGAAGTTTCCAAGTTAGTACTAAATCAAATGGTTTAGCATCAACATATTTCTCGATAACAAACACATACAGAATAGATGACTCCACATCATTTAAGTTATCAACTTCTCTAATCATTTTCTCAGGGGAAGGTGACAATTCAAACGCTGGATTAGTGATGGAAATATCAGAAGTTGCAAAATCAGGGCGAAATCCTTTCTTTTTCATTTCAGAGACTAGGCCTCTGTCAAGTTGAAGGTACACATTGCTAGATTTGGCAAGAATACATTTTTTGTTGATTTCCCTTCCAAATATTGTTCTTAAGGACCAACTTGGTTGCATTGCAGAACCAGTGCTATAACTCGTTGCCCATCTTTGAGTAGAAGGCTGTAGAACAACAGTAAGGGTTTGTTCAAGTTCAATTTCTGAATCAACGCTATTCGAACCAAAGCCACTAGAAACCAAGTGCAGCCTCTGAGAATGGTAAAATCCACGATATATAGATGGTCTATCCATTAGTTCAGCAAGGCCAGCCTTATCTCGACATGGAAGCAACTTTAGCCATGGAGTCAGGTTCTCTGTGCAAACGGCTTCACGGGGCAATGTACCATACCTCAAACTGCCTGAATATGCCCGAAATCCCCAGTCAGGCGCAGAATATGTAGTTGAAGACTCAAGGAAGTTGATCGAAGAACAAAATAGACCCGAAAGAGTGTGAGTTAAATTCTTCCATAAAGCATCGACCTGAGATGGTGGTGCGTCAAAAACTGCCCATAACTCTACTCCTGGAGGCTTTGCATTACTACTTGAAATAGGATCAAATCCACCCCAGCGTTCATAGTTCCAGCGACCCTGGGTGAAAGACAGCTCCATTTCCTTGACATGAAATTTATGGACCTGATTAAAGCAGCAAAGTTGTATCACTCAACATATCTTGACCAACCAACAGATTCTATGGAAAAGACGGATCTTAACAGTTTGAGATAATTCCAAAGAATATCAAAGCAGAAAGCTCAATCTTTTCAAAACACTATAAGCAATGCGAACATAACAATACCTTTTATATAACATGAAAAAAAGGTGAAATTATGCAAACAAAAATTATCTTAGTCAGTGAATTATTCCTTGGCACCAACCATTATATTATAATAGAATGAAGGAAAGCCCAAACCACAACATTCTTAGAGAGAGGGAGAGGGCAAGGGCTCAGACATAATAATCATAATATTTTATGGATTAGCAATGTCAATGCCATAGTTGCATCTGAACATACAACGCTTAATCTGAATCACATTAGTAAACTATCCAACAAATTACTAGTAGTCGAAGCAATTTAAGATGCTCGGCATCTCCAAGCCACAGTTATGCACTACTTCATTGATTTTGAGTAAGTCAATTATACACTTCTTACAAGCAACCATAGATTAATAAATGGAATAGGAACCTGTATCTAGTGAATCCCTTGAGTATACGAGAACAGATAAGGTATACAAGTATTGGTGTGTATTGGATGTACTGCCTTCAGTCAATATCAGCTCAGGGAAAAGAACCTCCAAATATCCAATAGATTTCAAAAGCTACAGACACATTAGTACATTACCAACCATTCCAAACATGGAAAGGAAACAATCCTCATATAATGGATAAAAACCGTCACACGTTTTCGCATTCGGCGATTATATGTCTTCTACATAGACAATCATTTGCGTATATCACAGTTGAGCTTATTGTAGTAAATTTTACCAACAGTAGAATTCTACATATGGAAAAGGCAGAAATTATTTCTCTATTTCAATGGACCAACTCAGAAATAGCAACCAATTTCACTATCAGCATTCAGCAATATAGCAAAAGCAAATAACAATTAGCAAATTTCCAATTTCAATAAGCAACTACAGTTAATTCAATCATTTGTCAAAAAACCAGCACTAATCAACATAATAATTGACTTAGCAAAATTCATCTTCCAAAACCTAAAAATGTCATACACAAAAAATAAAATAAAAATAAAAGGTCTTCGGAAATCATTAAATTTGAAGAAGATGATTAAAGAAGAACATACAAGCTGATAAATAGCCTTAGGAAAGAGGTGGAGATGAAATCCGCCATTGTAGGAGAAGAAATTAGCTTTCGAATCGAAGTGAAAATGAGCTAGAACTTTCCGATCGGGCAGAGGTTTGAGTAGCAGTTCTTCGTTGAACTCCTCCTTTTGTGATTCTTCTTCAATGGTGGCGAATAGGACGGAGGGGAAGATGAAGCAGCATAGTATTAGGAGAGAGAGAATCCAATTTGGCTTCGCCATTGATGGATTCATATTAAGTGCTGTTAAATGCAGGAGAGTGAGTGTTTGCGGAGGAAGAAGACGACGCCGATGAAGCCATCGAAGTTGAGTCTGCTGCGATCCGTCAAAAAAACGGGGGTTTTTTATTTTTATTTTTTATTTTTGGTTTCAGAATTACTCCGTACTACGGAGTAGTGGAGTGCTGACTATGGTTTTTTTTTTTCCCAAAAATATTTTTTTAGCCACTGGAGCAGATATATAAATATAAATCTTTAAACAAATACTCCCTCCGTATTTATTTAAGAGATACACTTGGCCGGACACGGGCATTAAGAAAAAGAATTGAATGAAATAAAGTAATAAAACAAGTGGGGTTGAGTAGATATTTTAATAAGAAAAACAAGTGGGGACCATGTCATTTGAGAGAGTGGGAGGTGGGAGTGGGGTGTAGATATATTATTTAATTAGATGGTGGGGTTGCTAAGTTACTAAAAATGGCAAGTGTATCTCTTAAATAAATACGGCCGGAAAAGACAAGTGTATCTCTTAAATAAATACAGAGGGAGTATCAAAGTGAACTAGGGTGTTTATAACACAAAAAAAAAATGAAGAGGGTTTAAAAATCACTTAATTCATATTCTAATTAAAATCCGAATTTTTAAATAAAAAATACTTTTTAAATAGAAAAAGTTAATTTTGTAAAAAATCACGTGAAGCAAATGGATACAAACGATGTAGTACAGTTCAAGAATCAAGATGAAGCTACAATGCCCTAAATCATGGATAATGATAGCTACTCAAAAGCCGAGATGATAACATTGTGAACGATAATCATTGTACTTTTTAATTTTTTGGCATTGTTGATTGCAACTTGTTTTAAAATACTTTGTGGAATGTGAAAATATTGATCGATTTGATCAAGCTACCAGTTCTCTTCTCGGTCAGCAATGTTTATGGCCAAATATGGTGGTTTTGCTTTTTTTTATTAATTGTCGTTATGTAATTCTGATACTATTTAATTTTGATGTATATGTTGAAGCTTTTTTTGTTTTTTACTTTTTCTTGTAACTAATGTAACTACGTCTTTATTTTTTGTTTTCTTTATTTTTAATTTTGTTTTCTTTATTTTTTAATTTTTAAAATATTAATTAATTCTAAAAAATAAAAAATAAAGAAAACAAAAAATAAATACGGAGTTACATCAGTTACAAGAAAAAGTAAAAAAACAAAAAAAGCTTCAACATATTCATCCAAATTAAATAATATCAGAATTACATATCGACAATTAATTAAAAAAGCAAAACCACCATATTTGGCAAGAAACAATGCTGACCGAGAAGAGAACTGGGCATGACTGCTTGCCTAGTCAGACACCTGTTGACACAAAGGCCAAACTTGGCGTAGCATCTGGCCTCTATTGCGATGATCCTACCCAATATTGTAAGCTCATTGGCGCCTTGCAGTACCTTATTTTCACAAGATCAGATATCTCATATGCAGTTCAACAAGTATGCTTACACATGCACGATCCAAAAGTTGACCATATGAATGCTTTGAAACGCATTGTCAGATAAGTTAAAGGTACTATTGGTTTTGGTCTCCATATAAATCATCCATTGCTTCTCTTGTCTCTTATACAAATGCAGATTGGGGCGGGTGTCCAGACACTCCACGCTCCACATCCGGTTACTGTATTTTTCTTGGAGATAATTTACTCTCATGGACTCATGGTCATCTAAACGGCAACCAACTATGTCTAAGTCGAGTGCCGAGGCCGAATACCGGGGAGTGGCTAATGTAGTCTTAGAGTCCTGTTGGCTACCAAACCTTCTTTTGGAGCTCTGTTGTCCCATCCGAAAAGCTACATTGGTTTATTGTGATAATGTTATTGCTGACGACTAGCATGTTAATAAAAAGGTTATAAAGGAATTAATATAATGTTTTATTAAATGTTTTTACATTATTCTATTCTCCTTGTGTTATTAACTAAAATGAGTTGAAACGAATTTACGTTGCTAGAATAGTTCGTTACCGAGTCTTTGGCTCACGATTTTGTTTTCTGTTTTAGGTACTGTTGGGGACAATGGAAACAAGTAGTGGCGAGGATTTCAATTTTTTAACGTTCACCTAGTTAATGTTTTAATATTGTAATAGT
Organism: Spinacia oleracea; assembly: GCF_020520425.1. Taxonomy (NCBI): domain Eukaryota; kingdom Viridiplantae; phylum Streptophyta; class Magnoliopsida; order Caryophyllales; family Amaranthaceae; genus Spinacia; species Spinacia oleracea. The sequence continues at coordinate 130,390,591 of NC_079487.1, forward strand.
TTAAGTAAAGACTTTAGTAAGCTATGTACTTTTATTTTGAAAATAAAAAGGATTATTATGTTAATTTGGAGATATAATAACTTAAATTATGATGGTTGCCTTGTAATTCCCAAGAGGGAGTTACGACGGTAATGTCCCGACCGAATTAGGTAAATTCCGCTGCTTACTTCCTTGAATTAGAGGTCGGGGCGTTACATCTATACAAAGCAGTTTTGATCTGGACATGATCTGTACAGACAAGTTCTGATTTGGACATGATCTGGACATATCGGTTTTGATCAGAATAGATCGATTCAAATTTGGACATGATATGGGTTTTGATATGGACATGATCTTGACAAATCAGTACAAATTTAGACATGATCTAGATAAATCTATCTAAATATATGGGTTCTGATCTACACGTATGAGTTATAATCTGGACATATCGATTTTGATATGGACATGATCTGTTTGTATCAATTCTGATCTGGACATGATCTATACAGATCAATACTGACCTGGACATGATTTGTACATATCACTTATGATCTGGACATGATTTTTACAGATCAGTTCTGATCTGGACATAATTTGTACAAATCAGTTCTGATCTGGACATGATCTATACAGATCAATTCTGATCTGCACACAATCTATACAGACCAGTTCTGATCTGGACATGATCTGTACAGATCAGTTCTAATCTGGACATGGTTTGTACAAATCAATTCTGATCTAGTCATGATCTTTACAGACCAATTCTGATCTGGCCATGATCTGTACAAATCAAATCTGATATGGACATGATCTTTGCAGATCAACTCTGATCTGAACATAATATGTACATAATCAATATCTAGACCAATTATAATTTGGACATATCGATTCTGATCTGGACATGATCTGTATAAATCGATTTTGATCTGAACATATTGGTTATGTAAGGACCGGACATGATTTATAAGGATCGGCTATGATGTAGACAAGATCTTTGCAGATTTGAACATGATCTGGACATGATCTGTATAGATCAGTTTTGATCTGGATATTATTTGATCATACCGGTTCTGGCCTGGATATATAATGGTTCTGATATATAAAAATTAGTTCTGATATGGACATGACCTGATCATATCGTTTCTGATCTGGACTTAATGATTTTAATTTGGACATGTTGAATTTGAATGTTTTATCAATGTTCTTTTATGTCTTAAATAATACGGAGTAGATTTTAATTGCACCGACAACAACATTCTTTTTTATTAATGAAATAATAGTAATGAAATAATTATAATAACAATGATATAAATATATACCAATAATAATAATAATAATAATAATAATAATAATAATAATAATAATAATAATAATAATAATAATAATAATAATAATCATGATATGGTCTTATATGATCTGATCTGAACTTATTTTTAATGATCTGATTTGGTCTAGTATGATCTGATCTGATTAAATTTGAAATAAGTAATAAGGTCATGAAATAAGGTGAACTAAACAGGGCCTAAATGTGGGGACCACAAAAAAGAGAGAACTATTAATATAATTGAAAGTGGGGACCAAAACATGTCAAAAAAAAAGAAAGTGTATCTCTTTTTAAAATACGGTTATTTAAGGAAAGTGTATCTCTTTTTAAAATACAGAGTGAATACTAAGGTTAATGTTAATAGTTTGAGGCATAACCTAAATACATAAGATTATAAGGGCCTAAGCCACAAAGTGAGGGAGAGAACTGTGGGCTTTGCCTACGCGTAAACCGTGCTTCAATACTCCCCCTCAAGTTGGAGTGTGTTAATCTTTAACACCCAACTTGGACACGATAAATGCGAATTGAGAGCCACCCAATACTTTGGTGAAAATATCCAAGTTGGTGCATTGTACGCACATGAGAAGTGGCGATTACTCCGAATGTTAGAAGCCCTCACGACAAAGTGTCAATCAATCTCGATATGCTTCGTGCGCTCATGAAAGACCGGGTTAGCTTCAATATGTAGGGCAGCTTGGTTGTCACAGTAGAGACGCACAAGTTGAGTATGAAACACACCAAGGGCTGCAAGAAAGCTACGTAGCCATTTAATCTCCGCACAAGTGAAGGCCATCGATTGGTATTCGGCCTCCACAAACGATCTGGACACAATTGTTTGCTTTTCGTTTTCCATGAGATAGGTGAAGAACCGAGAGTAATGAAGAACCAAGAAACCGATCGTCTAGAAATGGGCAGCTTGCCCAATCAGAGTCACAAAATGCGTATAGCCGAAGATCACAATCAACCCAAGGGAAAAGACCCTGACCTGGCCTACCCTTCAAGTATCCGAGCACCCTAAGAGCAGCATCATAATGATCACGACAAGGTGCTTGCATAAATTGAGAAAGTAGATTTACCGGATAGGAAATATCGAGCCGAGTTAGCGTAAGATAAATGAGTCGGCCAATAACGTGCCTGATCATCAAGGGGCGCACTCGTGGATGATGCAAGATGGCGATGTTGAGGTAGAGGTGTATCAACCAGTTTGGCACCAATTAAGTCCAAGTTCGTGTAAAATGTCGAAGGTGTACTTCCTTTGAGACATAAAGAGGAGGAAGTACAAATACATATCAGATATGTATGGAGAAATACATATCAGAACAAAAGACAAAATAGGAAAAAGGACAAAAAAAATATTAAATGGTACTTTTTTAAACACAAATGGTACTGTTTTTTTACAGAATGGTACTTTTTTTTTTTACAGAATGGTACTTTTTTTACATAAATGGTACTTCCTTTTTTGTCTTTTAGCTATTTGTCTTTTAGTTGATATGTGTGTTTCCACACATATCGGATATGCGAAAAAACGAACATAAAGAGTCGTTGCATAGGCTATTATATCTTTTGTGTTGTCAATTAAGGATAAAAGTACTCATGTTGATCGATGATATTAACGTGTTGTTTTCGAGGATGACGTCCGTACAATTGTTGGCTTGTTGCTGAGTACGTTAGTACTTATTTCTTTAACTCTTTATTAAAAGAAGTAAAACATAGGAAGGTTTTTGAGTGGCCACAATAAAATGGTAGCCACCACAATACAGTAAATTTGAACCCTTTAATAATGTTGACTTATCTGAACCATAGGCTATGTTGACTTTGTATACTTAAAAAAAAAAAATTAAAAAAAATCCTCTCTTTATCACTTTTATGGTTCCTTACTAGAATAGAAAAGAAAAAACTAATCGCCGCCCATCCATTTTCAAACCATATACCGAACACTCCATTTTTTTTTTTTGGTATGGATGATGAACATATTTTTCTCATAGTCTTATTTGGACTTGGCAATTCGTAACTTTTCATAAATTTGGTACGATTGCTTCTTAGGATAGATGATTGATGGTAATTATCTCCTATAAAATCAATTGCTGATATGTATGAACTCAGTGTTGGGACATAAATTTCTTTCCAATTTGATTCTGGCAAGAACATAAGAATGGAATTGAAGAGACGTTTCAGAATATTCTTCATTTTTTTTTCAGAAACTGCTCTAGATCATGGATGAAAGGTTGGGTAACTTTAATGTATTTATTTTTATTGAAAAACTTTTTTGAATTAAATAATAAAATGATTTATAGTAAATTAAAAGTCAGCAAATTAAAATCAATGGTTTAGATTAGCCAACTTTTATTTAATGGTCGAGATTTAGTGTATTGAAATGGCTACCATTTTAACGTGGCTATTGTAAAACCATCCTAAAACATAAAATGATTTTAAAATATCACCACTTTTATTAATTCATAACTATTTTACATAACCACGCAGTACCTCAATAACAACTAACTTCGATCACATGCAAGACCATATATATATATATATATATATACCACATTGCGAATACGTGAAATTTAGAACTATTGTTGATAGCACTCAGGAGGAGTAACAGGATGATTAACCTTATCAGTACAATAATCATAAGTAACATAATGACGCTTAACAATCCCATAAGCTTTCTGTTCAGTAGGATCAAGTTCCCAATATTTTTGTTTATTCCACCAATATTTATCAGAATTGCAAGGCTCAATTGTCCAACTATTTTTATCAATTGGACATCCTTCTATTTTGAAACCCTTGAAGTATGCCCTAAATGGTGCATGATTCCAATCAATTTTCGTCTTCCCTCCATCTGTTGCCCAACCTGATCCATCCCATAAGCTTACTACTATCCTCATTGGCTTTGATGGGTAACCCACTCCAAGGAATATGTTGTTTTTGAAGTATCTTATGGGTATGTTGTCTACAAAAAACCTATTTCACAAAACAAATTATGCATCATATATATGTAAATATAATATCAATTCAATGTATATTATGATGTACATGTATGCAAGTCGCTTGAGTCATTCTCAAGCATTTCAAAGTTGATGGGGCTCGATCTTGTGACCTCCACGCTATAAGGTGAGTACTCCACAAACTTATGTTGATTTTTTTTAATTAGTTATTTTAATAGATAAAAAGAAAGAACGCTATTGAGCCAGCTTTTGCAACTATTTTAGTCTAGGTGAATTGTTATTATATGTACATCTATTACTACATAATAAAAGAGACACCAGGAATGACACGTATCAATTCATGGTGCGATTTTTTCCCGTCAAAAACCACTTTCCCAAAAAAGTGTATTTGTTTGATTTTATATTTATTCTCTACCTTTTTTATAAACTACTTATGTATGGAAACAAAATTTAGTTTATAAATTATGACAATATTCTAAATTGGTAATATTTTAGCCAAATCGTTATATTAATGGAAAATATATCACTCAATATTTTGGTCAAATTACCATATTAGCATTTTAAATATGCATATTAGATGAATAAATTTAAACGAGTATGTTAAAAATGTTATAATTATGCAGTAGTTTGGGAGATATTCAGTTAAATATTTTGTGAAAAAGATGATCAAAATCCGTGCGTGCACGGGATCTAATCTAGTATATATGGAGGAAGTATAAATCAATATCTGATATGTATTTCACAAATACATATCACCCACTAAACGACAAAATAGGGATGAGACAAACGCTAAAGGACAAAATTATTTTTTTTTGAAAATGGCATCCGTTTTTGAAAATGGCATTGGTTTTTGAAAACTGGCATCCATTTTTCCAAAAATGACATCCGTTCTTTGAAAAATGGCATTTCCTTTCATTTTTGTCTTATCTCTATTTTGTCGGTTAGTGGGGTGATATGTATCTTGAAATACATATCAGATATTGGTCTCTCCGCCCTCGTATATATGTATGTATGTCTTGTTAATACTAGAGCATATTACGTATTATTAGATGCACTCTCTCACATTTTTAAGGAGAAAATGTGATACCCTTAGGTGCATAGTGCATGTACCTAGATGCACCTAATAGCTTTCACAATAATACATATAATTAATTTTTATTTTATTTTATTTTATTTTTTTGAGGGAAAGAAAAGTTAATTATAATAAGACTAAAGAAATATTGATTAAAAATAGATGGGGTAATATTATATACACTTACACAATATGATGTTGGTTCCAAAGTATCTTGTAAGTGTGAAAATCAGCAGTAGGATCAAACCAGAGTTTAATCCTGTGCTCTCTACCTCCTTGACCATGAGCAAATACATTCGTCTGCAATGTGTAGGGTTTCCCTTCTCTATTCCCCAAGAACTCAAAATCTAGCTCGTCACGATTACCGTCATCCACTGATGTCAACTGCAAATTTATCATCTAATTCGATCAGTACTAATTAACAATTTTACTAAAAAAAATCATTTTACAGAGACGGGGATCCGAACTCTGTTTCTAATAAGTCAAATTTAGAGACGAATTTGATACGAAAATATGGCGTTCCTATAGTCGTCGTCTCAAATATTTTTGAGAAATAAAATTTGCCAAATCAGTTACAAATTTGAGACAGGATATTGAAGGCTACAAGAATTTTGTCTCGAGTATTATTAACTTGAGATACTTATAATTAATATCCATCTCAAAATCCGTCTTTAGTATACTAATCATAATTTTGTAGTGTTTTAATTACGCCCCTTAAACATTATATTGATGAATGATGAGTTAATAGTATAAGGATGATGAAATATACATAAAACGCTGTAACAACTCCTCCTGAGTCTTTATTTGGAACTTTTATTTGCATGGAAATGAACCCTGATCCATAATCCTGCTTCGATGCGAATCCAGCACCTAAGTAATAAACCATAATGAGCTATAGTTAACTTTTAAAAGTTGTGCATGTTTTGGAGAAACGAGTTCATACAAACATATTTTGAATTAAAATTGGTTCCACGTCTAGCATTAGAATGAGCAATCATATTCCACGGACCGGTCTTATAACATGGACACACATGAATAAAGAAATTAAATAATTAATATTTAATTTGTTTAAGATGATTTCAATGACTCAATATAACACATCAAAAGTGACTAGAACTTTTATATTTATTTATATTTTTAAAGATGATTAATGTATAGTTGTACACTTAATTTTATGTAAGGACTAGCTACTACTAGTATTTCGTATAGAATTTTTATAGAAGATAGATGGCGAGAGTATGCACACGTTTATAATTGTGAGACGTAAAAAGTTACGTAGTACGGAGTACTTACTTATACTTCAAATTACATGCAATAAAATTCTTCTTAAAAAATAAACAGATAAAGTATTAATTTTAATTATTTTATTGAAGACGTTATTAATATTTATAATTATTATAAATACTCAACTGTATAAGCATAATAAGAAGTACGTATGTCTACGTACGAAGTAATCCCTCCGGCCTCCGTCCCTTAATACTCGACCTGACTTGACTTTTTGCACTATTCACATAATTCACCTTGACCCCATTTTATTTCTAGTATATAAAACAAATATTAGTATATAATATATTGTTGGCTTCATCTTAATATATATTTTCAAAATATTAATATTTTTATAAGTTTTTATAATATGTAGTTAAAGAAATTGGTCCAGCAAGTGTGTCCGGTCAAAACAGGTCGAATATTAAGGGACAGAGGGAGTATTAGAGAAAGCCGAAAACGAACCTGATGATTGATCAAGGTAAAGCTCAACTGCTTGATGCTTATGGTTCACCACATGATTATTCCCCCAAGTGATACCATAGTTCGCATCAAAATAAGGGTCACTACTAACACTACTAGTAAAATCACCAATCAAGAGCACGACCAGCACAAGTTCACCAACCATAAAATATGAACAACCCATAGCTAGAGTAATTATTTAATTAAGCTAGCTAATCTAGCTAAGTAAGAGATTAATACTTTAATTTTATTGAAGGTAAATGTATCATGTATAGTATATGGTGATGGTAGTTATATATATGAGAAAGTTTGCAATATTATTACATGCATGGAGTCATAGACGTAATTTAAAAGCAAGAAAAGTGTGAGTTCTAACTTTTTCATTTTCAATTTCCTACACGTAAAACATTAGGGCATATACACATGCCTCCTCCCATACTAATATAGTTGCATCAATTATCCGAAAGAGTAGCTCAGAAAATGACTAGAGAGTATTTCTTTTTTAACCTATAATACAAATACTTTTTACCAATTTGACAACTTGATGGGAATTTTACACTTTCTAACATAGAAACATAAAACACATTGCTCAAGACAAGCTGTCACGTATTGTATCTATTACTATATCTCTTGTCTAGTCCATTTAGTTGGTTAATAATTTGATGTATAATGAAAGAAAAAGTCAAAATTATTGCGGTCCAAATTTTTAATTTTGTTTCTACAATAAAATTTGTTGTTTTAAGGTTGTTATGATGGTATTTGAAGTAGGTCACATGGGATATGGTATGGGTTGAATTGACGCAACCGAATTGAACTTGAGGCCTAGAGCCAAAACTTTTTCTTTGAACTCCCCTAGTACACATTGATGCAAGATTGACAAAAGAATGACAACTACTGTATCCATATTTCTTTAGGACATAGAGAATTTTCGATTGTATTTTTTTTCCAGGAGTTATACATTTCTCTTTTTGATAACTTCTTCCTTAAAATATTATATCCAAGTTCTTAAGTTCCAGTTCCTTATTGTATGATCTCACATTCCCACACATACTCACATCATTTTTTTTTGCAATAAACAATTAACGCATCAAATCAACTTACATTCTCTAATATTTATGTCTGTCAACATATAATTGCTAAAAAATAGGGAGGGAGAACGATCGAGCGGCTTTAATCCATCCTTTTCGATTTGTAATTTAGATTGCCATTATAGCCCATTCAGGGTAAAAGAAAAAATTTAGGGCTCGTTCGGTATCATCGTCGGTTTTCAGTTTTTTGTTTTTTGGTTATAAAAGTCATATGATTCTTTGGATTGAATCATGAACTAAAATACAGTCATACCTACAGTAATCATGTTGATTTTGAAAACTGATTACACAAAACTGGAAATTACGTTTTGTGATTTTTATATTTTGTAAAAAACAGAAAACTAGATAAAAAAAACGATACCGAACGAGCATTAAAAAACAACAAAGGTGCGCGGAGAAAATCGCCCTGTTTGGCAAATAGCGGTTAGCTGTTAGCTGTAGCGGATTGTATTAGCAGTTTTGACTAGCTGTTGGTATTAGCTTGTTTGACTAGCTGATTGTATTAGCTGGTTATGTAAAAGTGTTTGGTAAATAGCTGATATATAATAGCTGTTGGATTGTGTAAAATTACCAATAAGGACATTAACTTATTTAATTATAGAGAATTAGTAATTGCTAAATATATGGATAGGTATGGTTAGATTTTTATCGGAATAAAATATACTCACATGAAAAGAATTAAACAACATTTATATAAAATTGAAAATTTGTTAATACCACTAACAACTTTTACGAAAACAAATCATTAAATGTCTAATTTGCAAAAAGGAATAACTTAGAGGAAAAAAAAAAGGTTTACATTACACTCTTCTAAGAAACTCATTTTTTTTCATTATTATATTATACATCATCTATTTAAGAAATAAATGTCTAGTTAAATAATATAAAAATAAAAGGTAAGCAAAGTAGTAAATTTAAGTATTAAAGTGAATAAAGAAAAGGTAAGCACCGTGTTATAATTTTGGGCATGATTTTTTTCTTCTAAAATCACTTATTTAATTTCTCTAAAGTCACACTAAAAGCATTTTGTCTAATATATCTGAACTTATTTGAATTTATCTTCACATTAATTTTTTGGCTATAATAAGTCAAAATAAGTTGAGCATTACAAATCATTCATGATTTATCCAACAAGGTTGTTAAACTCAAATAAGATAAGTTTAACAAATATAAGGACTTATTAAGCGGTAATAGAAGGTTCATTGAACGATCAAGATGTTTAAAAGTTCGAGTGGATCTCAAATATTTTTGACATTTTGTAATGTTCTATCATTGTTTAGCTTCATCTTCTATGTTGTTGCAAGGGTTACCTTCATTGTAATTATTTGATTAATCTATTGTGAATCGGAGAATCCAATGATAAATGTATTGCATGATTGATATGGGTGTAATTTTTGCAACTTGAGGACTAAATTGTCTTTTTATCTTACCTAATACAATCCTCTAATTGAAAAAGCTCATTGGAGCAACTTTTTGAAATTAGAGGATTCATCCCAATCCTCTATTTCAATCCTCTTACTTCCAAACACCTAGATTAGAGGATTAAATTGGTCAAACCTCTAAATTGGCCAAATCCTCTAATTTTTTGCCAATCCTCTAACAACCAAACACCACCAAATCTGATCCACGTAAACAACGTAATTAAGCTTAACGGCTAAAATTAAGAAACAACGGGGGACCTAAATCCCCGGTCTTTCTTTTTTTGGGCGGGGGAAGAAAATCCGTTGACATTGTTCTCATATCATAATTCGGAGTTTCGTGCTACCCCAATTCATTCTTATTTTCTCTCTCCTCAATTTTTGCATGACAGAATTTCAACACAAATTTCCTCAGTTCTTAATTTTCAAATTATAATTTCCTTTCATCAAAACCAATTCAGGATTCAACATAGTTTCAGGTAAAAAAAAATCTGAAATTAATTTGTTTAATTTAACCTCTGTAATTATTGACTTTAATTTCGCATATTATCATCCATTTTTTAGGTTTTTGTTTTTGATGAATTGATTTTTTTTTTGGCAATCTTTTGATGTTGGATTTTGAAGGTGAGGATATGGAGTATGACGTTCGCGATCTTTATCCCCTGACTAGTCTGCAAATCGGGTAAACATTTCTCATTTCATTATAATTTGATTAGTTAAGAATGCCATTTTTCTTTCGAATTGTTTGTGCTTAACTGAATTGTACTTTCATGACTAGTTAGAGGCTTGGAAGATGTCTCGGGTTGTTGCAATTAATTTGAGATTATTTTTTGGTAATTTTGGATAATAGTTTTTGATTTATTTGAGCAATTAAACGTGCATTGAATGTTAGTAGTGAAAAAATCGTTGAGCACTTGAACATCATGTATATATTTGGGCACTTGAACTGTTTTTGGTGACAAATGATGTCACATTCAATTATTGTACGAATTGTAACTTGGTAATTGAGAGGTCACACGTTCAATATTACTCGTAATTTTAGTTTGGAGTTTATATGCTTGGGTTTTGTAAGCTTAACATCCTAATTCTTGTATACAACCGTTGCACATCACGTGACAATGCAACTCTCTCGCCACGCCTTGTCAATTTTAAGTGAAATTCGGACATATCTGGCCTAACCTCCCCACTTAACCTTTGTCGCTCGATCCTCTTCCTTGGAATGCGAGGAAAACGAAAGGTTACAACGAAAAAGAAACAAAGGAATGCATAACACAAGGAAACTAATGCTCCTTGGAGGTTTTTGCAACCAAGATTTGGAATATAAAAACCTTGCTGACCCTTATGGTCTAAGTGAAAACTATGTTCCCATCAAAAGCGAAAACTATGAAATTAGGTGTATTTTCATTACTTTCATGATTCAAGTGTATTTTTTAGATGGTGAGAACCAATGATGAAGAATTAGGGTCGTGATAATCAATAGCCTACCACAAGCACACCCAAGCCCAAAGCACACACTAGCCCAACTAGTAGGCCCACTTCTATTCAAACATAAGAGGTGGTCTACTAATATAAACAACTCTTTACATCTCCATTCTATCAATGTGGGACAATTCCCAACAACAAAAACTCACCATTCTTAAAGACTACTCTAACACTTTTCATGTTTTTGGCAGGGATGTGCAATCTTATCTTTCACAAGCATACCTGTTTTTTGCAATCTATAGTCATAAGTTCTTGATCCTGGTCGATAATCATTCCTGGCGGATGAATAATAATCACTCCAAATCTACCCACTTAAGGGAGCTGTTCGCCACTAAGGTCATTGCCTTCCTAGGGAAAAGATGTACTCCATATTTTCCCACTCTCCTTTAATTTTAGCTAGGAAACTACTTGGGTGAATGTTGCTCATTGTCGTTTTTGCATTAACACAGTACAGGACGTCACCCTTCAAAAATTCCAGGGCTTTGTTAAGGCGTGTCAGTGCACGTTACAAAGATAACTCAATTTCTTCAAATGCTGAGAGGAAGAAACTGTACAGGTGGGTGTCTGTTGTCAATTCTCAAAGGCGGAGGGCAAGAGCTTTCTTCTCTTTGGTGGATTTACATGTAGCTTTACATGGCTTCATAGTGTTTGAAGTTTACTGGAAGGATATACGTGGCATCAACTACTTCAGTGAGCTTCAGGTACCCGATGGTTGTGCCATCTTCCTCTCCACTCTATGCTTGTATTAAAGATTATATGATTGCCACAATGTCTAGGGCTTTGTTTCTTTGCTAAAATGGTACATAAACTTTAGATATACTGCTCATTTAGACAGACATTTTGCTGTGTAGTTGCATAAATGCATAATACATAATACTTCCTTAATAACGCAAATCAATTGATCTTTCCCATCTATTTACTAAACTAGTTAAATTGCACCGTTATAACAGACAGACGTATCAATGGCTTTTGAAGTGAAATCAATGAGAAAATGGGATTTCCACAGCATTGACCAAGCTTCTAGTTGTATCCAAACATGGTTTTCAGGATCAAAATCAGAGACTGAATCATTATGGAAATGTCTAATGTCCCTCGATGATAAAGTGCCTTCATCTCCACTAAAAGTAAGAGTCTCTTTTACTGATTTGCTCTTAGGAAATGGAAAGCATGCCAAGAGTTTGTCAGGTGATGATTTTTTTGATGTCAGAGAATGCCATCATGCTACTGACCCTTGTTGTGAGCATAAACCCCCAGAAAAACAAAATGAGCAGAAAACACCAAGAAGACAACAGGATACAGATATTCAATCTATGCATTATGAGGACACACTACTGAAATTCTATTTTGATGACAGGGACCTTCCTTTTACATTCAAAAGAATAATAACATCTGATCCAAAACTTCTAACTTTGCTTGAGTCAGGCCTTCCTTCATGGGTTATCTTCCTTCAATCTTATCCTTTATTCTGCAAAGTTTATCGGCCTTGGATGCGTCCTCTAGTGAGAACGCTTTATGTATTAATCTCTCTTGTTACTTGTGTGATTGGGTTTTATGATCTCTATAAGAATGTTCCGGTGTTGAAGGCTGCCTCATCACATATTTGTGGGCCATTATTCATCTGGATAGAGGACTGGGATATGATCTCCAGAGTTAGATATCTAGGAACAATGTTGTTCCTTCAGAACTTTGAGAAAGCTATGCGATGGTCTCTCAAAATTGGCCGAGTCTTCAAATTATTGCTGCTACTACTGACAAAACCATTGATGGAACCTCTTCAAGACCTAGTGGAGTTCACTTCGCCTGTATGGATTTTATTCTGCGAAGCAGGATATGATTTCTACAATATGGTGTCATTTGCTTTGATGTTTTTATGCGATCTAGTTGTTGACCTGTTTGAGCTTCTGTTCTCACCATTCCAGCTTCTGTACTCGTACATAATAACTATAGGTATGTTGTTCTTCTTATCAAACCACATGCTTTATGAATTTTTACATTACTCTAACAATTCCATGGTTTCTCCTGCAGTCCCCACTCCCCAGTCCCCAGCATTAGCTTATAACTTTTATTTATAAATATCACAATTTGATTTTTTGACAGCAATCTATTTTTTTCTGGGAAAACTTCTACCTGTTACACTCTTTTTTCCCTCTATATTGTTTTTACTATCCATTGGAACAACATACTGTTATTACTTAACATATGCTATTGCAGCTTAACATATTTTGTTTTTGGGCTATTGTTTGTAAAAAAATTGTTTACCTGCTAGTTGTTTAAAAAGTTTCTGGTCCCAAAACGACAAACCGTTTATGATAAAATCAGGTGTACGGTGGACCTACCTCGTCCCCTCTTTGTACACCAAACCCTCAAAATATCAAATGAGCAACAACATTGCTCATCACAAGTATGGCACACTTGGGGAGCCTGATTAACATGACTTACTGGGAATAAGTTAGGCACTTGGCACTTTTCACTGAAAATTTTACCATCGTATGCTGTTTCTTCTCATATTTCTTATTTTCAAGCATTAGTTGCGTTCTTTCCAGATGATCTGATTAATTTTATAATTTTCCACCTTTCAACATATTTTGGCATATGCAGTTTCATTCTTTATCCCTATTTTTGCTTCCATATGGGAACTTTGTCGAGTTCCACTCCAAATGTGTTCTCCCATGGCCAATCATGCAGCCTCTTTCTGTGGTAACATATACGAGGGTGTTCAAGGGATGCTGACGCCCATAGTAAACAAAACAACAGATGTTGGTCAATTGGCTACAAATTTATCTAAAGCAAAGACAACCACGAAGGAAGTTTCCGTGTGGAGTTCTCTATGGAAAGATCTGTTTTCAAAGGTAATTTAATCAATTAATCAATTTTCCATATATATTCGTACTGTTGAGAGGGATAAGTTTAAATTTGAGTACATTCTGGAAATGGCAATTGTTTGGGAGTAACCATGCATCCTGCAGGTGTTTCGCTCTCTGCGGAGTATTTCGTATGGAGTAATTGCATTCTTGGATACATGCAACCGACATAGACTTAGGTGTGTTCTTTCTTTCCTTTCATTTTATTTCTTACCCCTTTCTCCTACAGATGCAAACTTTGGAGCACTTTAATCACACGACAACGTCTTGTAGTCAATTCTGGTTTTAGGTAAAACTTTGTGGTGATACTTTTTTTTTAACTGTACAACCATGGATCAACTATCAGATATACAATGAAATTGACAGTATTTAGCTAAGTGCTTTTAGTTTTCATTTTTCCGGCCTTTCCATTGTACCAAGTTCAAAGATGTCCGATAAGTCAACATTTATATGTTCTGGTGTAAAAAGATGAAGCTGTTTTTTTTTTCCTGCTTTAATCTCATAATAATTGGATAATATACTCATTGAAAATGCAGCATATCTAACCACCTCAGTGAATACATAAGGCGCATGTCTGAAGTGTTATCATCAGGATTAAAAGCTTCTCAGCGGGCACTTCCATCATCGGGATTGAAAGTTTCTCAGCCAGAAAGCTTTCAACAGGTAATTGATCTGTGCATTTCCAGGACCAACTTAATTACAAAGTTGTTTATGTACAATGTTAATGGTTATTATGCCCATGCTTCTAAAATAAGAACAAAGTCGGGTCATGAGCAGTAGTTCCCACACATTATGGCATGTCGTGTCCCATTGCACACACACAATTAAGTTCTTGCTTAAAAGGCAGAAAGACAAGCCATTTGTGCTTTAAGGGCTATATGTGTTTTCTTATTTATTAACATAGATTATAATCTGTGAATTTGAAACCATATGAGCTATAAAGAGAATTGCAAGATTAAGAATATGTTGGAAATTTTTTTGACATCACATTAGAAAGCCATACTGGATAGTTTAATGGAGTGAAAGTGAGCAGCATGTAGCTAATTAAGTGCTGTTATACTCCATACTCCATACATCATATTCATATGTTTCATGTTTCAGTTGGTTAAACTGCCCAGTTTTTACAAGTGTAATTGACATTTCCTACAATCTTCTCTCTTTACAGAAAAGCCCAGAAACTCACGATCACGAACACATCGAATGAACAGAAAGTCAGTCGTCTGTCCTGTACAAATGTAGATGAATTCACAACTTAACTACCAGGCTAACCCATGTTTAGCGGTATAGCTAGTAATTAGCCTAATCAGGCTTGGATGCTAGTAGTTGGTGTCCACTGAGGTATTCTGTAACTGATAGATATTATATTAGCCTTTTTAAAGTTAAATTCTTGTACAGAAGAATGATGATATTGCTGGGAAATCTTCTGTTAAGAGCTATACTTAGAGCATGTTTGGTATAGTTTTTTTTTTTTTTTCTAAGTGATGGAAACAGAATCACTTAACTAATTTCATTATTTAATGTTTGGTATGAGAGGTGTGGTAACACAATCCCTTTCTTAAGCACTGGCGGATCTAGTGTGTAGGGAGTGGGGTCACTTGACCCCACTTGGCCAAAAAAATTACATAATTTTAGTTAATTTTAAACTAATTTGTATTAAAAAGTACCTAATTTAGTTAATTTTTCAGTAATTTTGTATTAATGACCCCACTTAGTACAATTTCTGGATCCGCCACTGTTCTTAAGGGTAACGATTACTACCATTTGTTACCTTTCTCAACCATTTGGTAAAAAATTGTTACTCACATGAATACCTATTTGTTACAAGTGATTCATTTTCAAGGTATATCAAACAACTTATAATTGTAATAGTGCACATTACTCTTTCCCCTTCTTATTTATTTATTATTTCATTTCCTAAATTTATACCAAACATGCCCTAAGTATGATTGATCTGACGACTGACTTTACTAAGGGTCGTATGAGTCTCAACATATCGGACATATTTTTGGTGAATTTGGAGTAGAATTTTAGTGGCTGTTCGCTTTTTCACGAGGGCAAACCATCAGAGTATACTCACGTTGTAAAAAGTAATATAACTTCCGTCTTATTTTACTTGTTTTATTTGACCTAAAGAACTTCTCACAAAAATGGTCAAATGGGGTAAGTAAAACGAGACGGAAAAAGTAAATGAATACATTATCTAATTGAAAAGGGCCTCATTTTACAATGACGTAAATGAACTATTGATTCAAACCTTAAAGGTATGGCGAATCAGTAATCTAGGAAAATCAAGGCCGAGTTGACTCTTTCGGGGGTCCTGCTTGGTAGGACCCTTCATCTTACTTGTCAACCAAGTGTTTTATGAACCAAAAAGTTAGAGAGATAAACTTAAGGCAAATTTGCCAAATACAACCTAATAAAGTTCTCTATTTGCCAATTACAACCTTAAATGTATGATTTTGTCAATTACAACCTTAAACTTGTACATCTATTTTAAATTATAACCCGAAAACATTTTTCGGCAAAAATTATCAGAAGATGATGTCATAACGCTATTAAAAAAATACGAAGTATATAATATCTATATAAAAAAATATTTTTTCGATTTTTTTTTTAGTTCTTATTTAACGAATAATTTTTTTTTATGGAAATTATGTAATTATCCTTTTTTTGATAACATTATGACATCATCTTTCGATGATTTTTGCCGGAAAATAAGTTCTGGTTGTAATTTAAGATGGATGTACTCCCTCCGTCCCATAATATAGTGCCCGTTTGACCAAAATCACGGTTATTAAGGTAAAGGATAACATTGATAATAAAAACAATAATGATTTGTACTTTCAAGATAAAGTACATGTTAGTTGGCAAAAATGGAGAGATAAATTATAGATTAAAGGTGTGTACATAATAAATAGGCCTAAAAAGGACAAAAATCAAGCACATGGGTTGAATAAAAGTCAAAAAGTACAATTTTCAAAGTAAAAATTAATGGTTTAAAATAGAAATAGGCACATCATTTAGGGACACCATTTTAGGAAAACAGGCACTATATTATGGGACGGAGGGAGTATAAGTTTAAGGTTGTAATTGGCAAAATTAGAAATTTGAGGTTGTAATTGGCAAATAGAGAACTTTTTTAGGTTGTATTTGACAAATTTTCCTAAATTTAATCATAAAAATACCATGTTTTCGATAAATATAAGGAAAAAATATCAACATATTCGTATCTGTTTGGTAAGCTATTTCAGTCACCTTAAATCATTAGGTGCTAATATGATAAGTCACCTTAAACAATTAGGAGTGTTTGGCAGATAACTGAAATAAAATATAAGGTAGAAAAAGTGACTGATATTGAAACGTTAATCTGATTAACGTTTGAGTTTCAGCTCCTGAAATTATTATTTTCTTCATAAAAAATTGATAATAAAATCATAAATAATTGATAAACCCCTAATAAAAGTTTATACTTTGTATTTCTTTGGGTAAAAAAACTCGGCAGACTCTGCAACTAATTGAACAAAATATTGTTGATTACAAGCAGGGAATTTTTTGCAATGATTTGATTACTCCCTGCAATTAGGCAACCATTGTCGAACATTGACGCAAGAACCTTAAGAAAATCGAGTACTCCCTGCAATTAGGCGAGCTTAAGAGGTTAAAGTGTTTTGCAACTTTTGGATTCTTGGTATATTTGATTTGTTTGTTGGTGGAAATTGAGTAAGAGGCAATGGACATTTGATTTGTTTGTCGTGACACTGGTGGCTTCCGGAAGGTTTGTAACTGACATAAATAATTTGACAAGGTAATATGATGTATTATGAGATCTAAATTCATATCCCTCCGATAATCATAGAGAGTATACTACTCTATATATTGTATTTTGGACAAAAGGAAGTAAGTTAAAAGTGTTGATTGTAAAAAAATAACAACTTTGTGATCCTTTCGTTGCCTACGTACATAACGCTAGTCAAAATCAAGAATTATAGATGTCAAAATATATAGAATGTCAATTAAACTACTAAAAATTTCAGGTACTTAAAAAACTACTTTTACCAAACAGACCATATAAACAACTACCTTATCAGTTTCACCTTATCAGTTTCAGGTACTACCTTATCAGTTTCAGCTGTCTTATCAGTTTCAGTTCAATATCAGCTAGTGTTGTCAAACAAAGCCTAAATTAACATTAATGTGTAGCTTCAAAATATCAACTTTTGTAATGCTTGGCGGGAGATATTGGTGATCAAATGTACTCTATATGCATTAAGAAGCTATTAGCAAAAGGGCAAATGAGACCAAAAATGAATGAAAAAGACCAGTGAAAAAAGCAATTCAAATTAGTCAGTGCGAAATTGAAATTGATGCTTCAAAATTTTGTTTACGTTAATTTATGATGACAGCTTAATCAATTATGACGAGTCCTAATTTTCTATCTACCAAAAT
Organism: Spinacia oleracea; assembly: GCF_020520425.1. NCBI lineage: Eukaryota > Viridiplantae > Streptophyta > Magnoliopsida > Caryophyllales > Amaranthaceae > Spinacia > Spinacia oleracea. Next base: position 130,408,934 of record NC_079487.1, read on the forward strand.
GTTAGAGAACAGAGATAATTATTTCCACGTCTCTATTCTTATCGCTGAAATTGTGGCAAAGAAATGAGGCCATGTGACGTCTATCAACTGTATACCAAGAATTCATGTGGCAGAAAATAAGCCCTTTTTTTTTTTACAAGGAAAGAAGTGCCAACATAACTCATCGTTGTGGATGTTGAGGAAAAGAGAATGGTTGAAAGACGAAAATCAAATCAATGTAGAAATACATGAGTTTATTTTTATCGCTATGAAATTCTCCGCTGTTTGATTAGCCTCCCGGAAACAGTGGTTGACCGAAACAGAATCAAACTTAAACAAGTCCCTTTTAGCACAATTAATCCATTGATTCTCAATGGATCAGCCATACTTGATTTATCGAGTTGATCACCACTAAATTTTTTCCTTCTATGATGATATTTTTATACCCTATCGCAATAGCACTCTTTAATTCATTCTCTGAGTGTCAGAAACTTCAACAAAAAGGCGGAGGCCTTCGTGCGAAAAGCTAGCGTTTGCTCCCGCCAGCAGCAAAACGCTTTTATCATCTTGGATGACAAAACTCAAGCTTGAGGAGAGTGTATTTCTTGGCACCTTCAAAATTGAGTATGTGGAAACCAGGCGGTGGGGAAGACCAGGCCGCCTGTGTTGGAGGCACACTCACATTTTGAGCCTTATTATTAGACTTTTTCTCTTGTATGTCCAAGTTATGCCATATTTTCGCATGGTTAATGATAAGTTTGCTAGCTTCAAGGACCGATAGACTTTCATTCATAAGTACCACATCTTTCCGAGCATATCATGTGTGTCAGCATGAGGTAGCGATTCTTGAAGTAGCTTCCGGACCTAGGGAATTCTTAATATGAACTAAGTTGTCCACAATAGAAGCATTTAGGTCAAATGTGGGCGAGCCAACCTTGAGATATGTGCAACTGCAATAAAAGGTCAACACCAAGCGGACAAGAAAGCAAGAGATGTTTAGTGCTTTCTATATGATGAGAGAAAACCTCACATTGCAGGGGAATAACCACATGACTTCTAAAAACCTTTCTTTTGAGGGCAAATCATCGTTGCCAAATTTTTTTAATTTTTTTTGTTTCCTTCCAAATCCAACTATACGGGACTTTGATTTCAGGAGAATCGGACAACCCTTGAACTAGGCAGATATCAATTTAGTAGCGAAACATTCACTAGGAGCTGACCTCCAAAACATGGTGTCCTCAATTTCATTTCTAAGAATATGAATTGCTTTAATTTTAGATACAATTGAGGGGGGAAACCACTTGAGCTAGCTTAATATCATTCCATTGCTTTTTTGCATGTAGTAATAAAATCTGAATCATTTTGGTTGTCGAAAAGAGTAGGGTCGATAATAATCTTCGAAAGGGGGGAGGGAAAACCCTAATTATCTTTCCAAAATCCAATTTTGGCCTAGAATAAGACCATGTTTATGTAGAATAAGTTATATATGCTCTAATCTCCCTTCTTTATCGATAATTTGTATTCCTTTCTTTTTTCTTTAAAGCGTTACGCTATGATGACACGTATGAAAGTGGAATGAGCGATTAATTCTTTATTGTAATAATTGATAGTGAATGGATTATTTATTGTAAAAAAATGTGAAGCGAGTATGTGTGTGAATCACGAGGGTGAAAAAAAGATTAAATTGGAACTGAGAATTATAAAAGGAGAGAAGTATAATTAAATAGCATACAGAGTAGTAAGTTTTCACTTATAAAATTGTAACACCAATAAAACGACTAATTTAAACAAGTACTTCCTCCGATCATTTTTACTCGCAACGTTTATCACTTTCACGCATGCCAATGCACAACTTTGATCATTAATATCTTTAATTCTGTTTAAGCAAAAATTATAAAAAGTTAATATTTTGACAATACACATTAAGACGAGTCTAACATGACTATGTTTTATCTTACGTATAAATCACCAATAATGGTCAAAATATAATACGTGAATAGTGTAGAAATCACAAACATTGCGTGTATTAAAAATCGGAGAAAATATAACATTTATAATAACGGATAAGATATTCCTAAAATTATTGTCCCCGTTTTATAATGATTTTCAGCTAGAAGCGAAGCAACTACTCAACGGTGTGAGCCAAAATGGGCTATCAACATTACGGCATGTAGGTCCGGGACCGTCCATATTGATTATTGACCATATTTTCTACGGGCCCCATGGGAAATTAATACGGAGCAAAATTTAAAGTGACGGATGGGTCTTTAATTGGTGACATGTCAAATTCAAAATTAAATTAAAGAAGTCTGAAAAAAATGGAACTGTGAAGATCTTCAGGGCAGGCCCGTTGCCAAAAGTAGACAAACTAAGATTTTTTTACGCATGTGCGGATATACCAACTTCATTGCCCTATCCTTTTCCGAGACACCGGGAGAATGAAGTTATTAACGACTAAAGAATGATAGTTTTTATTTATTTTTAATCCAAATTGGCTATGTCAACTGTCGACATACCAAATTATAAATCCTTGGCTTGTCATACATAGATCATCGATCTTTAATACTCCGTATTAATATATTTTGTGTTGATACAATGGTTACACTTTAAATTCTGACATTATTTACAAAGTTTAATTTGATTATCATTTGTGATTTTTTTTTTCTTTTGACAGGGAAGAACAATATCATTAATAGATCAGCCATACGACATCTAAAATGATAAAATAGATCTGTATACCACAAATTCAAAGAAAATACATAATTGTTACAATCAAAACAATTACTATTCTGCTTCCTAAAAAACAGTTCGTACTCCACTGCTTCTAGTTTGACGCGAGCTGTAATTTTTGATGTTTTCGCATCTTTCCAAGTAGAGCCCTTCGCAATTTGCGCACGAATTGTTCCTATCGGCGAGTTGGTGATAAACTCTAAACCTGTATGAATCCAAATCTAATTCCCAAGTATTGAAACCATAAAAATAAAATATATTCTAAGAATCTAGAAAAGTCTAGCTAGGGAAAACCCAAATAAATTAGGGACAACCCAAGAATAAATTGGGAACAAAATCAACGGAAAAAAAACTAAAAAAAAATACTTCGTACAAAACATGAAGAGAAAACAATGAAAAAACAGGAAGAAAGGTCGGAAATAATCTAATTTTGCAATAAAAAGGAAAAAAGAATTAAAATCGGTCAACATACTACTTTTGTTTCTAATTAAAACCTCAATTTATACAGAGTTTGCGTGTATAAGAGACTAATACTTTATAGATCATAATGCAACACTAAGCAATTAATGTTTCAATGTGGCGTTGGCATATGTATGGCATACATCAAAGTACGTGGATACTTGGAGTTTCAACTTCCACAACATTTAGGAGATTGTTGACTTTATTTATTATTTGGTTTTCAAGTTTAATGCATATTGTAATTAGAAAATTAGATATATTTTGTTAAGAAATAATATCTTGAATTATTTAGTCTCGGTGAATAAATATAATTCAGGTTTCTAGTTTATCTTCAGGGGGATTAAGGCTAGCTAGGAAATAGGCAAAAATCATGGCTGAGAGGAATCATCCAAAATATGGTTTATGCACCCGGGTGCACAATGCTCATTGTGCACCCTGTTTTTAAATGAACATATAGTTTAAATACAAAGAACATATTGTTCATACCCAAAGAACATATAGCCAATGAACATTCAAATTCATAGAACATATAGTTTAAATATTTAACTAGTACATGTACATTGAAATCATTCTCCATGTTCATTAGATTTTCAATGAATGTTCAACAGGGTGCACAATGAGCACTGTGTACCCGAGTGTATAATCCAAATTACGGGAATCATCAAACAAAGTTATTGTATTTTTTATTTTGTAGGAACTTAACAATACACAATTGCTTTTAAGGAGGAAATATTAGTTTTCTCATAAACACTTTTACTCCATAATTGTTATTTTGCTATTAGTTCTACATTATATTTGCAAAATTGTTCCTAGCTAGTTTTCCGTGGTACCGTTTAATTATAACATATTTACATTAGCAAACGCGAAAAATATAAAGTGTAACTATTAAATCGAAAGGGAGTATTTACGTATTTAAACACAGTAGGTTCACATACAACTGTTTTTTTTTTTTTTTGGCAGTTCACATACAACTGTTGTAAAGTGTTCAACTAATTGGTTGGCTAGTATATGATGTATATCCATGCATGCTTTCTCAATATCACAATATAAATTAAAGCCCTTCTCATTACCATCTACAACACACTACACTAAGCTAGTTCATTGTCATTGTCCTTTTTCCACCCTAAAAAAGCATGATCCTCATTATTCTCCTCCTTGCAATAATAATCTTTGTCGCACTATTTATTCGACAATGGTTCACCACCGTTAAAGGTCGGAAAAACCTTCCCCCGAGCTACTTTTTATGAATTATATCGTAAAAAAAATATAGTTGCGTAAAGTATTCAATTTAATGGTAGTTTTTTTTTTTTTTTTTTTTTTTTTGACATTGGAAATTTAATGGTAGTTGGGTAGTAGTGTAGTACGTACATGCAAATTTATACATGCTCCCTCAATAGCGCTATAAATTAAACCGGGCCACCTCATTACCCATCTACGACGTACTACACTAAGCTATAGCCCATTGTCATTTTCATTTTTTCCACACTAAAAAGAATGATGCTCTTACTCCTCCTAGCAATAATCTTTTTCCCACTACTTTTTCGACGATGGCTCACCACCGTCAAGGGCCCGAAGAACCTTCCCCCGGGCCCTCCAGGGTGGCCTATTGGCGGAAACCTCTTTCAATTTATCCTCCAACGTCAACCTTTCACATACCTTCTCCGAGATCTACGAAAGATATACGGGCCCATCTTCACTATGCAGATGGGTCAGAAGACATTTGTCATCCTCACGGACGCAAAAATCATCCATGAGGCCCTTGTTCAACGGGGATCAATCTTCGCGAGCCGGCCCGACGAGTCCCCGACCCGGTTGATTTTCAGCTTCAACAAGTGTGGCATCAACTCGGCGAAGTATGGCCCGCTATGGCGTACCCTACGAAAGAACCTTGCCACCGAGATGGTGGGCTCGGCACGGGTGAAGCAATGCGCGTGGGTGAGGAAGTGGGCCCTAGAGAACCATATGGGCCGGCTAAAAGAGTCCGCCCAAGAAAAAGGCTACGTGGAGGTGATTAGCCAATGTAGGCTTACTATATGCAGCATACTAATATGTCTTTGCTTTGGAGCCAAGTTATCTGAAGAGTGGGTAAAAAACATTGATAGTGTGCTTAAGGAAGTACTACTCATGACTATCCCAAAGCTTCCAGATTTCCTACCCGCTCTGGCCCCGTTGGTTGCCCGGGGGCAGCTGAGGCGGGCCACAGCGCTAAGGAGAAAGCAGATGGACATCCTCGGCCCGCTTGTGCAGGCCCGTAAGGTTTTTGTTGAGAGCGGTGAGAACCCAAAAAGTAGCTCACTTGATATGGAGAGCCCGATTGGGGCGGCCTATGTGGACTCTCTCTTTAGCCTTGAACTACCAGGAAGGCCCGACGGGCTTTGTGAGGAAGCGTTGGTGACTTTGTGCTCGGAGCTGATCAATGGTGGAACTGACACTAGCGCCACCATAATTGAGTGGGCCCTCCTCCACCTTGTGTTAGACCAAGAGGTAAGAAATCTTAATCAACACATACTAATATACTATTCTAAACTTCCTAACTAGTATTTTAAAAATGTGTTTCAGAAAATTGTACGTCTTAATCGGTTAATTATGCCACAATTCCTAAAATACATAATTAATTAAATATGGAATATATATATCATGAGTAATAACTAACTTTTAGCATGTACGATGCATGAGTTTTCCATTAATTTAAAAAATGATCACATTTGTCTATGTAATAAAGGAGAAGACGGATAGAAAATGAAAATGGAGGATGAGCATAGAGTTTTGATGCAAATTGTTCCATTGAAATTGAAGTGTCAAACTATTAAAAAAAAAAAAGGAATGAAAATACATGATGATGTAACAATAAAAGTAAAAAATAGGGGGAGGGTGGAAGTGGGTCGATTTTTAATTTAACGAAATAAATAGATATAATGTCTTTTAGGTGCTCAGCCAATTAATGTAGAGCTGTATATGTATGTGGAAATAAATGTCTAGCTTGTGAACTATTGTTCATACTTAACCACTACTCGCATCATACACGCAATATGCGTGGGAGTACACATCAACTCTTATTAAATCAACATTAAAAGTACTTAAATTTTAATTAAGTAAGACTGCATAATGATCGAGATGAAGTATTTTAGGTGAACCTCAAATTAATACGAATAAGGCTTAAATATATAGATAACTAATATATGATATTCGGTCGGTTCGGTTAGTGGTACTTTGGGTTAGTTACCTGCATATTTAGTTTGGGGTTTTTTCCTATCCCTAGTTACAAATGTTTATGTAATAAAGGATATCATAGACGAATTAAAAACAAAGAAAGTTGAAGACAACCACAAAGACGAGTATATGGAGTTTTGAGGTCAAATTGTTCGATTGAAATTGAAATATGAAACTAATAAAAGAATAAATGACAAGACGTGATGGTTTGATAATATAAATAATAAAAGAAAGGAAAAGGCATATTTATTTTTTATTAAACGGGAAAAATAGAAATACATGAAAGGGGACACGTGTCATCATAATATGCTAACTTTTCTTGTCTGAAAATAAATAGTATGGATATAAATGTTGGAAGATTATATTTTGAGTTTCATTGTGCTTATTTCTTGAATTTACTTCAACGGTCAACTCAATATATATATAAACAATTTACTATAATACTAATTCCGTTTCAAAATAATCTTTACCCTTTTCATTTTAGTCTGTTTCATTACGTCCTTTACACCTTACTTCATTCCGCTTTTTGGACATGAAAATTTACTACCTTATTCTTAATTATTACCCACAATATTTATGATTTTTCACTTACTTTCTCTTACTTTATTCATTTTATTCTTACAACTTATATTTTTTCACATTTCTCTTACTTTATTCATATTTTATTACTGTATATTTAACTAAATTTTCTACTTTTGTCTTACTATTTGTGTAAGTAGTAACCAAATATTTTTATGAAACGGACTTAGTATATGTTTCATTTCCCACTATATATATACTTGCAGGCTCAACAGAGATTATACAAAGAAATAGTGGAAGTGGTAGGGGAGAATGGAGTTGTTAACGAGGATGACCTAGAGCAGATGCCTTTCCTCAACGCCATCATCAAGGAGACGACGCGGCGACATCCACCCGGCCACCTTCTTCTCTCTCATGCCGCGACGGAGGACACTGTCCTAGGCGGCTACAACATCCCAAAAGATGCAAATATCGAAATTTACACGCCATGGGTTACCCAAGACCCGGCTCTATGGACCGACCCGGAGGAGTTCCGGCCCGAAAGGTTCTTACCCGGGGGAGAAGGGTATGAGGTGGACTGGACGGGTAATCGGGGGGTTCGGATGATTCCTTTTGGAGCGGGAAGGCGGATCTGCCCAGCTTGGAGTTTGGGTACGTTGCATGTGGGTTTTTTGCTTGCTAGGATGGTACATGCTTTTCGTTGGGTTCCTATTCCGGGTAGCCCGCCGGACCCGACTGAAAAATTTTCATTTACTATGCTGATGAAAAACCCTCTCAAGGCCATCATATTACCTAGGAGTTAAAATGGGCCGCCCATCCAAAAAAAAATTAGCGTGTACGTTAGTCGTATTTCCGATATTCGTTACATTAGAATGAACTCTTACAGTAGGTCATGTCTATTATGATAGATTCTAATCTAATGTAACCCCTTCAATACTGTTGTTACAATATCTTATATTTAGGTGAAAATTATACGCTCGTTACAATATAGTCATTTTATGGAATGAATAAGTGGAGTACGTGTTACAGTATTGTCGTTATAATAAACCTTTAAATGTACTTCGTATTAGCTAGTGTGGATAAGTTGTCAGGTGGATGCTCTTGTCAGATTATGCCCTAGTTGCACCTAAAACTTGTCCACAAGTAGATAATGTAATTTGTATAGCATTTACCTTTAATTCGTATGAATACTGTAGAAAGTCCATTGTTGTTGAATATCTTGATTAATTATCGCGATCCTAGAGAATGTTAATTAGGATAGTAGAATATATTAAGATGATTATATGATTATATAATTATCGCGATCCTAGAGAATATGATTATGAAGTCAATAGAGTATAAGAAATGCCCTATTCCATCCCGTTTAAACACGTTTGAGCTAATCTCAAACATTAGATGTTGAGTTTTCCCATCAACGTGAACTGGTCCCAGTTTTCCCTTTATCGATTACCTTTTATTTTCCAACATCCAAACATTGAAACCCCAGTGGAAATGTCGAACCCTCGGCACAAAAGCTCGATACTGCTCCATCACTCCATGCATGGCCTTCATGGCGAGGTTGAAGACCGATTGAATTGTCCCAATTTGACCCGAAGCCATCCTGTAATTTCTTGAATTCCAAATTGACCAAAGTTTGCGTACAAAAGTAGACAACTTGTCTCCCAAACTGCCACCCGATCGAGCTTTAAAAAAGTCATACTACCTTCGTTTCATTAATATCTTTACGGCTACTATTTGTACAAATATTAAGACAAAATTAGAAAATATGGATAAAGTAAGAGAAATGTGTAAAAAGGTGGGTGTGTGTAAAAAAAAGAAAAAGAATAAAGTAAGATGAAGTGAGTGGAAAATTGTAATGTGGAGTAAGAAGGGTAAGTTAGTAGATTTTTATGTCAAGAAAATAGAATAAAGAAAAACGTAAATAATAGTATGAAACAGACTAAAACGAAAAGTGTAAAGATTATTTTAATACGGGGTTAGTATATAATAGAGAAACTAATCACAAGTTAATATATTCTCTTTAAAAATTTGAATGGGTTCCAATTTCCAAATGATCCACCCATCCGTACATGTTGCGCAAGAGGATCTTGTGATCGGCATGTGTTGCGAATGACATCAATATGTATTTTCGTTTTTAATGAAGAGGGTGGAGAGGCCTACAAAACGACGAAACAGGCATAAGACAAGCATTAAAATATACGCCATTTTTCAAAAATATATGCCATTTTTCAAAACAGATGTCATTTTTCAAAAAAATTGATTTTGTCCTTTAGTGTTCGTCTTTAATCTATTTTATCGTTTTGTTATATAATACACTTCCTCCTTTAACGATTTGACTTACTATTAAAAAGAAAATAATAAGACAAACCGGGAGGAATGAACACATGCAATAAGGAAAAAAATTGACGGGGAGAATAGTTAAAAATCAAAGTGACAATTCGAACAAAATGCAAAGTGATGTTCCGTACATTTATTCGCTAGGGTATATGACAAATTAGTACTTCAAAGTGTAATTTATCATGATGAGCCCTAATCGACAACTCTATCTATGTATGATGCAGCTTAGTCTATGTTTGACATAATTAACTGAAACAAAACTGAAATTGATAAGTTAGCTGAAACTGAAAAGGTTGTAGTTGAAATTGATAAGGTGCTGAAATTAATAAGGTATTTGATCAGATGAGATATTTGGTAGAATTAATGATTTAAGGAGCTGATATTCACGAGTATAAAACAATTGTCTTAAATAAAAAAAATAAGATAAAATTCATGAAAGATTAAGGACCTTAAATTGAAACGTTACTAATCAAATAACGTCTCAATTTAAGTCAATTTCAAAACCTTATAATCTACTTACTCTGTTTCTTTTTGTTTTTTTACATTTTCCTTTTTACTGTTTCAAAATGTTCTTTAGATTTCCTTTTATATTAACACATACTATCAAAATTTGTGTCAAATGATTATTTTAGCCAATTAAATCATTGAATCATTTAATCTCTCACGCTTGAAAGTGGTTATACAAAATGTCTAGAGAGAGAGAAACCCAAACCCATGGATAACGGTTCAAAGAAGAAAACAAAAACCTAGCCTACCCCACCCTACAGCCTACAGAACTTGCTACGTAGATTTCCTTCCTCCATTGATAAGCAAGGATTCAATCTTCAATATCTTCAAAGCATATGGCCCCATAACCAACATTGTCATACCTTTTCACCTCAGAGCCAACCGCAACCACCGTTGTGCTTTTGTCCATTTCCGTTCACCCACATCCATGGCTGCTGCAATTTCCGGCGAGAATGGCAGAGTCTTTAATGGATTCCATATGAAGGAGTTTTAATCATTTAATCTCTCACATTTTTTTATTGGGACATTAAATTTTTCTCATTTTTCCAATATTGGAATTTTGATAAAAGTGAAAACATTATAAATAAACGTAATTATCCTTATTTAAATTAAACAAAAATAGAGGAGTTTCAATGCACATTAATTAGTTGTTAATAAACGTGCAAAAGGTAAACGTAAAGAAAAAAAGAAACGGATGGAGTATTTAAATTTTTTGACAAAGCACTTTAATAATTAGAGGTGACTTATAATTTTCAGCACCTTATCATTTAAGACGTCCGAAATGACGTGCCAAATAGAGCCTTAATCTATCGATCATGATGAGTCTTAGGCTGTGTTTGGTAAACGATTTCAGTCACCTTAAATGATTAGGTGCTATTAGTATAAGTCACCTTAAATGATTATGAGTGTTTGGTAGGGAGCTGAAATAGAATTTAAGGTGGGTTAATTGACTGAAATCCAAACGTTATTCAAAGTAACGTTTGTAGATCAGGAGCTGAAATTTATTTTCCTTCAAACAAAAACCCAGGAAAATTGATTAATCAAACAAAAACAAAAAACCAGAATTGATACTAGGAACCTATATTACACGAAATTAAGGTTGCAAATTCGATATGTCAAAATCATAGAATTTAATCGAAACAAATTAAAAGTTTAAATAAACCATTGAATCTTGAATCTACAATTTTTTTTTCTTCCAGGAGTGAAGTAGAAGAAGACAAGAAGAAAATAGAAGGATGTGGGACTTGATTTTTTATGTTCATATTATTGTACGGGTATACATTCTTTTAATTACAATAAAATAAATAAAATTAGGAGTTAATTAATTTGTGTATTTTATTTGTAAGTTGTAAATATTTATGACACATAAATATTTAGATGTGGTATACCGGTATTATATAGAATATCAATTAAAAAATTACTTAAACTTTCAGGTACTTATAAAACTAGTTTTACCAAACACTTGATGTAAATTGGTATCTTATCATTTCAGGATCTTATTAATTTCAGGTGCTAGATTATCAATTTCAGCTCAATTTCAGCTAATGTTACCAAACAGAGCCTTAATCATCTATCTACCAAAATGTTAGAGATAATTATTTCAACTTCTAGTCTTGTAGCTGAAAGTGTACGTGGCTTGAATGAATTCAACCTTGTTTAATTTACTCCTAATCATGTGCTATGAACTTACTGAGGAAAATTCAAACAGATTAGAACATATACGTATAACCTATCCTATATACAAACCTTTATTCTTTGTCTCTCTGCCCCGTCTATATTTTATACGGAGTACTCCGTAAGTTAATTGTACGCTTGTAATACCCTATGAGACGTTTTCTTCTTTAAATGTGATAACTTATTTAATAACATAAAATGATTGATTGGTCTTAATTGGAGTGCAAAGCTAGAATCGAACCCTGGTCAAGGGGGCGAAAGAGGAGAGTTATCAGCTTCAAATCCTCTAGTGTCCATACTAGCTAGAGAAATACGTAGTGTCCATTGCTTGGGAGCAGGGGCGGATTTAGGGGGGTACAAGGGGTATCGTTGCCCCCCATTCTCTAGATCCGCGAAAAAATATATAACAGTAATAGGTATTTTGCATATATTTGAAATTCCCTATTGGGTATCACATAAATGAGTTTGTCTCAGTTGGTTGAGTATTTAGCCTCATTATGTTAGAGCAAAGTGATACAGGGTTCGAGTCTTGGTAATTCTTATTTTTCATCACTTTTTCCCATTTATTTAGCTCCTTAATGTTTTACTTTCTCATTGTTTAGCGCTTAATAGTTTTTTCACCGTTTAAGTATTTATTGATTTTAGTCTTTCCTTTTTTCAAATCTTTAATGATTCTAGCTATATCATTTATGAGTTTCTTTTTCACTCATTTAATTTCAATTACATAGATATATTACTTTTTGTGAATTTTACTTTTATACCTAGCTAAAATTAGTTGCATGGGTTATATAATTTTTTTTAAAATAAAATTTGTGAACACAATGCTTGATGTCATATACATAGTGAAGAATAATATTTTCAATTCTATTGAAATTTAATATGATTTCAATTTCATTAATGGTTTTTATTTACACAGTTCACAACTCCTTTATTTCTCTAATTGTTCTATTGTTTATCGAATATACTAAAAGACTAGTAAATCGTTGATAATATAAATGAAATAAACGGTGGGTTTAGATTTTAATTATTTGGACTAAAATATTACAACGAATGTAATTTTGACCCCTTTTTTAATATCGAAAGTAGACCCTTTTTTGGATCATTTTTATAGCGGAATTGGACCCGATTTTTTTTTTCCCCCGGTTGGTAGACTATAAGAAATTCATTCGTACCCCCATTTCTCAAATCCTAGATCCGCCACTGCTTGGGAGTCTTTGATGAGTAAATTAAATTAAACCAAAAAAATTCCAGCAGGAAATATGCAAGATTGCAAGCACTGATCGATTATATTTGAATAGATTAATTGGTGTGTTAACTACCTAATCGCACTGCAACGATGCTACGTTTATTATTTTGCATGCAACAGCATTGATTAGTTTGGTGTACGTGTTTGGTTATAAATTGCACTGCAACATTTCTACAATTGTTATTGCATGCAACAGCAATACAGCATGCATTTACTTGTTTGGTGTGTTTTGGTGATCAATTGTATAACTAATGTTGTGTCAAGCCCGCGTGCCTTGGGTCTATCTTTCTATCTAGGCTCTATGTCACTAGTAATATGCCGATTTTTGCTCATCGATCTGTACCTAAACCTAGATCTGAATGAAGATGAACCGACCTCTACAAATTATGTAGAATATATACTCTTCTAGTTCCTAACAAAAAAGTAAGTGATACGGAGAGCTAATTAAGTTATGTTATGATATTATTCTTTCAAAATTCCTCATTAAAATTTTGCAAAAAAGGGTCAATATTCAAACCCTAATAATAATTATTATATTATTCTATACTCCATATATTAGACTCTTAGCTTGTTACGTTAGTACGTTGTTGTAACTTCCTATTTTCGTGGTGTAAGTTGCAAATTTGTGTACAAAATAACATTATTTGGAAACGAATGTAGTATTTGAAAATTCAATTAAGCTTTGTTTTTCTTTTCATCTTTGCGCGCATGTGCGTATGTATCATGTACCTTCATAATCGTCGTTGTGTCATTTCCTAGACTCTGGTTGGTACATACAAATTTATTCATGGTCTCTCAATACCACTATAAGTAATTAAGCCCACCCTTCTCGTACCAATCAACAAATATACATGCACTACACAAATTAAGCTAGCCTTTTGTCTTTCTCATTTTTCTTCACTTAAAGTAAGACATGGAATTCCTAGATATGCTCTTACTCCTCCTAGCAACAATCTTTCTCCCACTAGGGTTTCGACGATGGTTCACCACCATCAAGGGCCCGAAGAACCTCCCCCCGGGCCCTCCAGGGTGGCCCATCGTCGGATACCTCTTCCATTTCATCCTCCAACGTCGGCCTTTCGTGTACGTTATCCGAGATCTACGAAAGATATACGGGCCCATCTTCACTATACAGATGGGTCAGAAGACATTTGTCATCCTCACGGATGCGAAACTCATCCATGAGGCCCTTGTTCAACGGGGCACACTCTTCGCGAACCGGCCCGACGAGTCCCCCACCCGGTGGATTTTCAGCTTCGGCAAGTGTGACATAAACTCCGCGAAGTATGGCCCGTTATGGCGTGCCCTACGGAGGAATTTCACCACCGAGTTGGTGGGCTCGGCACGAGTGAAGCAATGCGGGTGGGTGAGGAAGTGGGCCTTAGAGAACCATATGGGCCGGGTCAAGGAGGAAGCCCAGGAAAAAGGCTACGTTGAGGTGATGAGCCAATGTAGGCTTACTATATGTAGCATATTAATCTGCCTTTGCTTTGGAGCTAAGTTATCTGATGAGTATGCAAAAAACATTGATAGTGTTTTTAAGGAAGTATTGCGTATGCCTTTGCCGAAGCTTCCAGACTTCCTGCCGATTCTGACCCCGTTGGTTGCCCGGGGTCAGTTGAGGCGGGCCAAGGAGCTTAGGAGAAAGCAAATGGAGATAATTGGCCCGCTTGTGCAGGCCCGTAAGGCTTTTGTTGAGAGCGGCGAAAACCCAAAAAGTAGCTCACTCAGGCCCGGCCATAAGGAGGTCCGGTCGGATCTCCAGCACAGGGCCCAAAAATTCGGGGGCCCAAAAAATAATAAAGACTGTTGGACTAAAACTGAAAAAAAATAAAAAAAAAATCTACTTCTCTTTCCCTTCCCCGTAACTTCCTAAAACAATTTCCAACAATGACGCCTCTTCAAATTCTCTCTCCTTTCCAATTCCCATGGTGATTTCCAAAAATGGGTCAATTAATTCCCTTAATAATAATCAGCTCTCCACGACTCAACCATTCCTCTTCTCGCTCCATGACTCTCACTTTCTCTCTCTGCCGTTCAAGCCTTTCTCTACCAGGTAATTTTCTTATGCTAAAACCTCGAGATTTGATTTTTGTTGTTGTTGTTGTTGTTGTTGTTGTGCTTGATTGTAATTTTTCGATTTCAATTTTCAGTTAGGGTTTTGAAATCGAGTGGTTCTTTCAAGAAAATCGAGTAGTTCTTTCAATTTTCGGTTATGGTTTTGAAAATCGAGTGGTTATTTTGATGGATTTGGAACTCTCAGGAGGAATGAACGCGGTGGAATTTGGCCAATTAGGTAGGGTTTATTGAAGATTTTGGGTTTAATTTATCCATTTGATTGTTGTTGTTACTGGGTAATTTGTAGAGTTTAATTGCAAATTGAAAGCATGCATGGAGTAATTTGTTAATATTTAATAGTTATATTATCTTTACTAATATAACTTGTACTCCGTATTATATTTTTGTAAATATTCCGTAGCAATATTTTGTGAATAGTCAAAGCCGTTAGCATATCCTGTTAGTATATCATGGCTTGATTGGCTTGATTAGCTTGATTGATTCCTTGATTTAATTAAGGAATCAAATCAAAACAATATTACCTTAGCTTGTATATAAGTATTTGACTGCAAATGAATAAAGGCACGGAAATATCTTCTAATAATATTGTTCATCTATTATCACCCATTAATTCATAAAAAAAAATACCTATAAGTAGTTCAATGAATAAATTTTCATATATTAGATATGTTTCAAGAGGGGAAGTTCGATATTTCTTATTGCAAGTAATCGACAGTTTGTCAATGAATGTAAAGAGGGCCTCATATGAACTTTAGTTATACGCTCAGCACAGGGCCACCAAATCGCCGGAGCCGGCCCTGAGCTCACTTCATATGGAGAGCCCGGTCGGGGCGGCCTACGTGGACTCTCTCTTTAGCCTTGATATACCGGAAAGGCCCGGCGGGCTTGGTGAGGAAGCGTTGGTGACTTTGTGCTCGGAGGTGATCAATGGTGGAACTGACACTAGCGCCACCGTAGTTGAGTGGGCCCTCTTCCACCTTGTGTTAGACCAAAGGGTAAGATATTCCAAAATTCCTAGTACTAATTTAAGAATGTGCTTCAGAAAATTGTGTTCGCATTATTGTACTAACGTTTGCCTTTGACGGTCTAAATTTACATTAATTACACTAACGTTGTGATAATAATATTTAAAAATCTTGTATAGGTAGCTTTAACTGCTACTACATCTGTCTCTTTTTGTTCTTTACGTTTTCCTTTTTTGGTATTTCAAAAAATTCTTTACATTTTCTTTTATATTATCACATAAATGACTTAGTATTTTATCAAAATTTGTGTCCAATTATTATTTTAGCCAATTAAATTCATTGGGTCATTTAATCTCTCATACTTTTCTATTGGGACATTAAATTTTTCTCATTTCCCAATATCAGAATTTTGATAAAAGTGAAATCATTATAAATAAACGTAATTTATCGGAATCTCGATGCAAATTAATTATTTGTTAAAACGCGTGAAAAATACCAAACGTAAAAAACAAAAAGAGACAGAGGGAGTACATATAAAAAGGTAAAAATGAAAATTTCACTTATCTTAAAATTGACGAAGGATATTCAATTGAAATTACATATCTTAGGTAGAAAATGAAAAAATAATCGAAACAATTACTTATCTTAAAATTGACGCATGATATTGTCACTCATTTTTTTTTAAATGACTAAATTACTTCCAATTTAGAACATGAGTTAAATGACTAAAGTTAAGGACAGAGGGGAACGACCGCGATCGTTAAGATTCATTATTAATCAAACAAAATGCTTATTTGTATATATCCCTAAGGGTTGCATGTATTATTTCTTGATTTTATTTGATCATACAAATTCTTATTTAAAAAGTAACTCAAAATGTTTTAAAGTTAACCCGATATATGTAAAAATTATATACCCCCTCTGTTCCAATTTATTCGTTACATTTATCTTTGCATAAAGTTTTAGGTGATAGATGTGATATGAGTTAGTGGATTATTTTTTTTTAATTGAATGAGGGAGAGTGTAGAGACAAAAAAAAAATTAGTGAAAAAAGGAGACAATATAATAATTGTGGGGTCATTCTTAATTTAGACGTGTAACAACTAATTTGGGACGAAGGAAAATGAGAGTGTAACAACTAATTTGGACAGATGGAGTACTTTTTAGTGATAAATTTTTCCATTTTAACAAAAATTAGGGAAATTATTCATTCACAATAACTAATAATGTATAAAATTAATCATTTAACCATTTAAAAATGTTCATTTATCAAAAAACTGGGTAAAAGTTATACCAATATACATAAATTTATTTTACACATTGTGCACACAACACCCTCTTAATTTGATCAACTGTCACTCATTAAATGATTTACTACAAATGTCTCATTATCCACCATACTTGCAGGCTCAACATGAATTGTACAAAGAAATAGTGGAAGTGGTAGGGGAGAATGGAGTTGTTACCGAGGATGACCTAGAGAAGATGCCTTTCCTCAACGCCATCATCAAGGAGACACTACGGCGACACCCGCCTACCCACCTTCTTCTCTCTCATGCCGCGACGGAGGACGCCGTCTTAGGCGGCTACACCATCCCAAAAGATGCAAACCTCGAGATTTACACGCCATGGGTGACCCAAGACCCGGCCCTGTGGACTGACCCGGAAGAGTTCCAGCCCGAGAGATTCTTGCCGGGGGGAGAAGGGTATGAGGTAGACTGGACGGGCAACCGGGGGGTTCGGATGATTCCCTTTGGAGCGGGCAGGCGGATCTGCCCTGCTTGGAGTTTGGGTATCGTGCATGTGGGTTTGTTGCTTGCTAGGATGGTGCATGCTTTTAAATGGGTTCCTTTCCCGGGTAGCCAGCCCGACCCGACTGAAACATTTGCTTTTACTATGGTGATGAAAAACCCTCTTAAGGCTGTAATATTACCTAGGTCTTGATTCATGGTGTACCAATTTTTAGTGTTAATTTTCAAATTGAGTTGGTACGGTATATTAAGAAATTTTAGTGTGATGATGATATGTAAACTATGGTGATATAAGAATATGATATATCCGTATAGACCTTGTTATATGTACACGTAGTAATTGATTGTTATAGTTTTTCGGTATTTTTTAATTTATTTTAGGGGATGATGTATGTTCGGCTATATAATTAAGTATTTAACGTATTTTCTAAATTGAAACTAAACATGTCAAACCAGTCACCGATTTGAGTAATTAGAGCTTAGTGCAAATATATATTTTGGTCAAATATCAAGCTCAAGAAAATAAAATTTAAATTATTTAATATAGCAATTGGAACATCGCTCGAACTACACACTATGTACCAATGGAAAAAACAAAAGTACAAGGTATCATTGAGAATTTCCTTTCATTTGATTATCAGACACTAGTAGACCTGTCAAACGGGTCGGTCGGGTCGGGTTGTAAAGAATTACTTTCGGATTCGGGTTGAATCGGGTCGGTCACTTTCGGGTTCGGGTTTGCAAATGCTTGTTCAAGACCCAGAACTTTCGGGTTCGGGTTGACCCAACGGGTTGAGAGATTTTAAAACGCGCATTATATTTTCATTAATTTAGGTTATAAATATACAAAATATTGGGACAAATTAACAAATTTTCCTACGAAAGTTTATATTTAGTCAAATTCAACCATAAAATGGCGTATAATTCAAATTAAAATCATATTACACACAAAAATAGTAAAAACAACGTGTCTATTATGCTTAAATTTTCTCATAATCTCATTTATTACTGTAAATACAATGATTTTCAATCGGTCGGGTCCAAAACGGGTTCGGTCAGGTTTTGACCCATTCATTTTCGGGTTGCTCGGGTTCGGATAAAATCGGGTTACGGGTCACAAAATCTTGTTCAGGACCCAGTATTTTCGGGTCGGGTTCGGATCGGTTTTCGGGTCGGGTCGGGTCGATTTTTGACAGCTCTAGACACTAGTATAGTATTCTTGTCAAAAAAAAAAAAATAACACAATAAAACAGAAACAAAACGTTTGTTCAGCCTAACCTTATAAATTATGGGCCTTTGTGCAGCCTTTTTACTTGAGGTCCAAGAAGAAAAAGAAGTGGACCTTTTATCACAAGGGAAAACTATGGAAAACAAAAATGCAAATTACTCCGTATTATTTTTTTATTTATTTTTTTGGTGTTAGCATTCGATTCACCCTTAGGGTTATAACTATCCGGATTCGGGGCGCGCGATTCTGGGTGGATAGGTTCTAGTCCCCTCCCAATTATTGTTGCGGGGGATCGAACACGGGTCCTCCCTACCAAGTTCAGCTCCAATCACCACTGAACCAACAGACAATTGGTAAATAACTCCGTATTATTAGGAGATTTTTTACAGTTTACTTTTCCATATTACAAAAACTTCTTGGAAAATAGTTACACTTTTTAATAAAATAGGATGCTTTAGACATTGTGATCAAATAGTAATATGGAGTATTCAATTAATTGTACTATACAATTAACTACTTCCCTCCGTCTCTTTTTGTTTTTACGTTTGGTATTTTTCACGCGTTTTAACGATTAATTAATTTGCATCGGGATTCCTCAATTTTTTTATTTAAACAAGATAAATTACGTTTATTTATAATGTTTTTACTTTTATCAAAATTCTGATATTGGGAAATGGGAAAATTTTAATGTCCCAATGGAAAAGTGTGAAAAATATAATGTCCCAATGAATTTAATTGGCTAAAATAATAATTGGACACAAATTTTGATAGAATAACAAGTCATTTATGTGATAATATAAAAGGAAATGTAAAGAACATTTTGAAATACCCAAAAAGGAAAACGTAAAAAACAAAAAGAGACAGGGGGAGTAGTTATACTTCCTAATCAAATACCCCTGTCCCTTTTTGTTATTTACGTTTGGTATTATGCACACGATTTAATGAATAATTAACGTGGGTTTGAGATTCCTTCCTTTTTTTAAAAAAACAATGCAAATTACGTTTATTTATAATGTTTTCACTTATATCCAAAAACTGACATTGGAAAAATGTGAAAAAATTAATGCTCCAATGAAAAAGTGTGAGATATTAAATGCCCCAATGAAATTGATTTGTTAAAATAATCTTTGGGTACAATTTTGACAAAATAATAAGGCATTTATGTGATAATATAAAAGGAAATATTCTCAATATAAAGAACAAAATGAGACACCTTAAACAGAATACGTTAAGAACAAAAAGGGACGATGATTTCATAGCCTGGTTTTAGTTGTCAGTTTGTTGGGACTTAAAATGTTCCTCTAAATTACAATGCTGTAACTCATTGATGTATTCGACAATGGGCCATTATGGTCAATGAATGCAATAAAACGCCAATTCCTATCAAAAAAAAAAAAAAAAAAGGGACGAAAAAAGTAGTTATATTTTCTAATCAAATAGTTATAATTTATTACTGTATAGTTATATTTTTTTTAATGATGACATAAATGATATTATATGCATGATTCACAGAAAACATAAACCTAGTTTTTTCATTTTGGTGTTTTCCAACAAGTCCATTATTCTATACGTATCAACTTTTCGCATTGTACCAAGCTATGACTATTTCATTTACCAAAGAAATTAGTAAATCCACATTTATGGAAAATTATTATTTCAAGGGTAAAATTATTTCTACCAAAAAAATCTATCATTTTCTCAATAATTTACTTGAAAAAGTATAATTATTGTGGAACAATCACATACGGAGTACCAAAATGTTGGTTATTTTAAAAGAGAGAAGAAAGAGCTTTATTCTATTACGTGAACAATTCGCGCGTAGACAAATTTAACAATACCTCCCTTATCCCAATCGACACTCTGTCACTCCCTAGATTCGGAGAACCGTCTTTTCGCAAGATAACATAAATATTTACGATTATACCACTCAACTTCAAATCGCGCGAGTGGGTCTTTTCATACTTTCTCGAGGTTTATAAAAAGCGTATAAATATAGAAGAGGAAGGAGCTATAAGAGCTCATTAGTCATTTTTCCTCTAATTATAGTTTCATTTCAAAAATTCTGTGATCGTGCGATAAACCCTAGGAGAGAGAATTTGAAAAGGCGAGAGAAATCAAGATGACTGGAGAAATTGACAACAACAACAATGGTGGAAACAGTGCTTTTAACGAGGATAAGAAACCTGCTACTGATCAATCTACTCACATCAATCTCAAGGTCAAGGGTCAGGTAATTTTTTTTTTTATAGGCTTTTTATTTTAGCTTTTCGTCGATTTTTTTCAACTCCGAGTTATTTTGAGTTAATTTTGAGTTCCTGTGCTGATGAATTTGTACAATTGTACTTTGGAATAATTTGAATGGAGGTATTTCCTTATTTGGCGATTGTCGGATTGTGTTGGTTTGAATCGTTGTATGACTAAATTGAGCATGCATGTGAAAATAAGCAGTTCAGATTTTCATTTATGTAAGGTTGATTTTTGTTGAATTCTGTACATTTTTACGGTTCTATTCAAGTATTCGATTTTTGATTGTCCATCTTAGTCAATTGAACTAGCAGAGATTAAAGTCTGTTTGTGCGGCTTCTGAATTGCTGTCGAATTCTTTATCCTTTAGTACGATGTCTATAGATTAATGGATCGTTATTTTGTATAAGAACTCTTGAGACTTGGTGTCCTAAAAGAGAAGAAAAATAGAAAAAACCTTTTATCTATCTATATTTGGAAAAGAAACCAAAAAACTGTCACACACACATGACACATCGCATGTATAACGTTCAATATTCTAGCAGTTCATTGCTTATGATGTTCTTTAATTTTGGCTACTAACCGAGTAGCTGTTTCTCGGAGCGATTGAGTGTCTATATTTGCTCCTCGCAACGATCACGAACACTTATAATTACTATTATAATAATTATTTGTCCTGTGATTGAATCCTTGTGGAAAAATGATCACAGTGCTTGATACTCTTGGGGAGCATTATTAGAAGAGTTGGGTGGTAGATTTGAGTTAAGTAGCATTTAATTGTTGAGGTTAATGGATAAGTGTTGATACATTGTTGCACTTAAGGGTAGTGGTGGACAAGGCTGTTTTACCAAACTAGCCGGTTGAGGAGAGTACTTGCAACTTGTTTCAGGCTTTGGCAGGCTAGCTAGAAAAAAACAAAGAGGCATAACTTTATTTTGGAAGAAAAATAGAGTATGTCAAAAGTTAGCTCTGTTTGCTCTGAGTGGCTCTATTCCAATGTGGTTTGACATTGGAACCATAAGCAGAACTGAATTGAAGAGAGAGAGAGAGTGCTAAACGAAGAGAGAGAAGGAAAGCACTAAGTGAGAGAATTTGGTTCTGTTACTGAGTTTTGTAGACGAAGACAAGGAAGTCGACTTAGTGTGTTGGCTATTAGAAGTACCCTTTCAAAATGATGCACTATGGGAAAAAGTGCGTGGTGTATGAAATATGGTGGCTGGCCGGTTGAAATTAAAGGAATTAAAGAAAAAGGATCGAGAGAAGTAGCTTTCTACCTTGATTGAGTGCTGTCATAAGAATATTTTATGAAAGGCGAGGCAACATAAATTAATGATGATTATTATGGTAACATTACACAGTTAGCTTGTTCTGTATCCTGGATTTATCTGCAATATTTCCTTTTATTGTTGTTGGTAGTCTCTTTTGTCTTGGTTAACACGTTTTCTTGTTTTATTGAAGGATGGCAATGAGACATTCTTTAGGACCAAGCGCACAACAGCTTTGAAGAAGCTTATGGGTGCTTACTGTGACCGTCAATCTGTTGACGTGGAATCCATTGCTTTCTTGTTTGATGGTCGTCGACTTCGTGGAGAACAGACTCCTGATGAGGTGAATGTCTTGAAATATTTTTTATTCAAGTCTTTTTTGTCTTTCTTTCTTTAGAGTTTCTTATTGACCATTTATCCCTGGTACTGCATACGGAGTATTACGAATCTTTTATCTTTTTTTTTGACGGGGCATACCGCATATGACGATTCTAAGATAATAGAACCTGTTTTGGAGAACCTGTTTTGGAAAAAGTGAAAAAGTCGCATCTCTAGCTCATTTTTTCAAATCCTCACTAAAGGTTGTGGTTGACATGAACATTATGAGAGCAAAGTGATTTGACTTCCGTTAAAGTAAACTACTCGGACAAGAGGTCCTCGTTCTTGCTAAAAAGAGGCTTTATCTTTTGCATCTCGGTATCCTTGATTTTGATTCAAATGACATGCTCTGAGTTTGATCATAGTCCATGGACAATTGGTACTTGTGTAAATAAGGAGTATTATTTTGTGGAAACTTCATTTAATAATTTAATGACTTTTTTCCTTTGTGGTGTTTAACCTTACTTCAGCTGGAGATGGAAGATGGTGATGAGATTGATGCAATGCTGCACCAGACTGGAGGTTACTAATGGAGATATATTGCGAATAGATTAGAATTACTGTTTTATTATTATTAGTAGTATGCTATTATTAGCTTTGTTAAGGGAGGGTGAAAAAGTTTTTCAGAACCCAATTTTCACTCATACTGCCGATCTTGGGGACGTTGATCTCTAAATATTATTATCCCGTAGTACACTAGTACTCTGTATCCATGAAGTTGAACTTAAGGGAAACAGGAATGTTATATGCAAAGTTCTTTATTGTAGCTAATTTTTTCGGAAGCTTTCAACTTTGTTTTCAATTAACTTATTGTTTTTCGCTAGTTTGAGCAAAAACACAGGTGAAATCCCTGTATATATTTTCAATTGGAATTCAGGGACTTTTTTTTTTACTTTCAACTACCAAATATATCCAACTTATCATGTTCATCTAGTTCTGCCAAGGAACCCAGGATTTAGACCCCGTGTTTTTGGACTTTATTTCAATATCATTTAGTTCAGTTCAACTCCATTTATTTCAATTTAGCCAAATAAACCCACATTCCATCTTATTTTGCCAAGTTTACAAATTATACAAAGAAAGGAATCAAGGATTCAGACCCGTTCTTTGGACTTTATTCTAATTCCATCCAGTTCAGTTCAGTTCAACTCCATTTAGATCAGTTTAGCAAATAAAGTCGAGTGTCATTTAATTCAGTTCAGTTCATCCATGGTTTATTCACAACACTAGGCTTTCGTTTAGGACTAATGGGGAATTCAGTTATTAACAATATTTGTGAGGTGTTTTGCCTTTTAAGAGGATATGTAATCCTCAACAAATTTTCATTTAACATGATAACGGTGAGGTGCAAAACCAGGAAAGCTTCCATCCTCAAACAGATGAGAAACTGAGTAGAGCATTTACAAGAGATCTACGAACAACGTTTCATGTAATCTATAAGGTTCGGTTTCACTATTTAAGGAAATAAATAATGCCTTTAATTGACAGGAAATAATCTAAAATTCTGAGTGTATACTATTATACTAAGTAGTTCCGTACTGAGTTGCAAATACCCAAAAATACATGGTGATAACCAGATTTGCTAACAAAAAGAGCTAGGCTAAACATAATCGGATAACCATATTCATGAAAATCACACAAGTTCGGGCATTGCGTTGCATAGATTGTCAGCAATACATTTTTCAAGAAACCAAGAGAATAACAACCCAAGAAACTTTTTCGAAATGCTTAAGCTGGTAACTGGAGCTTTCTATTGTTTTTCCAGCTGCAATGTAAAAAAATACAATTTGTCACAACATCTTCATGAATAGATAGTAAAGAAATGTGTAAATATGAACCAGCATTTTACCTCTCGAAGTAATAGTAAAAGAAGTCAGCGTACAACAATGTCTGAATAATCCCAGCTAGCCATGCTGCAATTATAGAAAATGACAGCAATTAACACATTAAAGAATGTTAGAGAATATGTAACAGGCTCACCTTCTATTACATAAGCTAACTTTCTCGCGAACAAAAGGAATGACCTCAAATACTTCCACATACGTTAACAAACAGAAAGCCACGGATGATAATCCCTCGCATGTTTCCCTTCTCATATAAAGATGCATATCTGCCTTTAACAAACCCACTATTCTTCCCCCATCCCAAGAAAAAGGGGGGGGGGGAAAGTGTAAAAGATTGTCCCAATTTCCTTTTCGGTCCGTCCCTTTGATTGCCCAATACCATTTATAGTATGTGGTCCTCACATGTTTCTTATCACACTCTATTATTTAAATTAGCAAAAAGACAGGACTACTAACTCACTTGCTTTTCTTTTGCCTTCTTTCTTAATAAAGTGAAAATTGTGGAACATAAATCCGCCTTGCAAATAGTTCAATATCAATATTATGTTCAATCCAGATAAAAAAAATACTCAAAAGTAAAAAAACATTGAACTTGCCAACAGTTTTTATGCACGGAGTGTTTTTTTAGTCAGGGGCCAGTAGAAATATGATAGACACACCTGATGCATTATATATGATGTAAAACATGATGCTTAAAACGTTCTAAACTGTACTCATATTTCACAGTTTGCATATATGTATAACAATGCAAAGGGAAAGGAGAGAAGGACTCAAGCAAAGAGAAAAGGCATACGTATCCAGTGGACATAGTGAGGCTCAGTGAAGTAGCGGTAAATCCAATTGACGATGTACAATGAACGGTATGCCCTGCACGAGAGGTCACCATCGATTAAAAATGAAAAAAGCTGCACATGGAGTTTAAAGAAGAGGATACAACGAAAGTGAAGCACGCAAAATAGTTGAGCAGAAAAAGTCACTGAGGTACAACCAAATAGAAGACATTTCAATATTTCATGTGATAATTATTAGATATATGGAGTATGATATAAGAGTACAGAACAGTTCATCCAGACAATCAGAGACTAGAACTCTGGCAAGTTAATGGGACTATTTCCGCCTCTAAGTATGTTTTCAATCATAAAAAATGTTTTCCACTTCCAAAAATCTCAAAAGGTCTCCAAGTTCTCTCTGAATACATCTCTAAAACGTTTCATTGATTTTAATTTTCATTATGCAGTTAATAATTGCCAGTTTACAAAAACAAACAAAGTAGTTCATTGGAATCCCCATATCTTAACAGCTTTAGCCACTAAGCCAGACAAAAGCCACACTTGGAGGATTCATACCAAAGTTACCGATAAAAGGGTTCCATACATAAGCACATAACTAATCAGATACATGGGTGAAAGAAAAACCCCTGCCTAAGTCACTGAACAGTGTCCTCGAGTCCTTGAGTCATCTAAGATTCACCACTGGTTCAGTAACTAGCCATCATGACCATTAGCTACATCCAAACCAACAGCTAGCTGATGTCAAGTGGAGCCAGGCAGCCAGAGACATTACCATTTTCCATATAATACAAATTCCACTTTCACTTTTGGGCTCTTTTAGTTCCCCAATTGTCCAATTAATAGACAAAAACAATTCTAGAATGTCCCCACAAACATTTTACATCAAACACATTTCTTAGTTTTTACTATAGATACTTCAAGAGAGAAGAGTGGGAACACAGAAAGGCCCTTAACAACCTAGAAACAGCTTGAGTTTTAGAAAGGAGAGGAAACAGCGTCAAGAAATAAACATTAAATTTGGTTCAAGTGGAGAATAATAATCAATTCTCTTTCAACATATCTGGTCACACACTCACACATAGGAATCACAAATACTTACCTGTTCCTCTCTCCCTCTACACCCACCTCTTGCTCTTTACTCGAGTTGGTGGTTTAGTAGCAATTAAATAGGAGTTGGAACATAAAATTAAACAGCAAAAGAAAAAAAAACATCTACTACTCCATAACCCAACTGCACCCCCTGCAAAGTGATGACTTCTCACCACAATCATGACTTCTCACCACTGACTCTACCATAGTACAGTACTCTGGCAAGAGTGCAGGACCCAACATTTCTACCACCAATAATAGTGACTACTAACTAGTATCTAAAACCAACCCTTTTCCCTCTCTATCTATCTCTCTCCCTCCTCTAAAATTTCAACTTTTTACGAAAATAACCTATAATGCTATAATTCAACCTCTGAGGTAATGCCATTGAGGCTAAATGGAGGGAAGATATAAAAACAATGTGACAAACACATGGACAGGTACAGTGAGTCAGTAATTCCTCAACCCCTTCTTTCCTTTATCAAAGACCCCAAGAAAATGGTTACATAGAACCGGTCTGCTCAAGGGTCTAGCTCAATAACTGTCACCGACTCCCACTTTGCCTGGAACTCAGTTTCTGCAGACATCTGATCGTGAACAAGTGGAATTTCTAGGTTTCTTAATAGGCGTTAAACCACCATCAGATAAGAGTCGACTTTAAGCATAAAACAACAGATATCAGGAACTTAAAGGAAAGTACTCAGCTATAAAGTAACACTTCCCCCACCCTATCATTTTTGTTGGGGAAATAGTAGCAAGCTAAAATAAAAAGTAATATAGCATGAAACAGATGCATACCCTAGAAGAAACACATATTGTCCAGTCAGGTTGTCAATGTTTCTAGTTCTCTGCAACAATACCAATTGGGGAAGTATGGCAACTGCTTCCAGGTACAAGGAGAAAGTCCACATGACCTGAAACCGTGTAATAAAACAGATGAGTAATACGAGAAACAGCTTTCACTTTATTCATGCATCCCATCCAAATTCTAAATCGAAAGCGATGGCAATAAGTACATTACCTCATTAAAGCTGAATTTCTCATTGATAAGGCAAGCCAAGAGTAAGCAAGGCAATATCAAGAACCAGTGTCGGAAGGTATCTTGGTCCTTGTCATACGACCGCCTGACAATCTTATGACTTCTCATGTACCAGACAATTGAAAAGGAGCTGCTGAGAAATATAAGCTTCATGACAGTGTTATACAGTGATATGAAGTCCGTAAAGATATCCAAGTAGCGCGTCACAAAAACAATTGCATAAAGTTCCTGAGTCTTCAACGAAACACCTATATATAGTGAAGAAGTACAAATTTCAGAATCTTATATCAACTAAACTAGAGACAATCAGAGAAAATATTGCAAGTAGATATAAAATTACAAGTGAGGCATACACCAAATAACACCATAATCTATTTACTATCACTAGAACACAAGGATTCATAGGCATATGGGCATAAGATAATACATGAGTGTGTGGAAAGAAGAAGCTGCAAATCAGTTGCACCAAGGTTGTCAGGGGATGATGAGAACCACATCCACGGGCACCATAACAAACATAAGCCAATGAATTAGAAGTGAGATAAAAAGGTAGTAGTGACCTAAGTGGAATATTTATCGAAAATCAGAGAAATCGGACTTCTCTTAATATACACTGTTTGTACAACGGCAAGAATAGCATGAGCTAGCCAAATGTCCCCTTGAATGAGGTGACTGGATTTTGTTGATTGTCTAGTAGATTAGTTAAGGTGTATTTTACTCAAATCAACCTCAAACAAAACATGAGATAGCGCAGAAAGTCTGATAATAACCTCAATATACTCCGTATTAGTTTTTTTTTTGGAAATGTTGAACTAAAGACAGAACCAGGTCACTGACCTCTTACGCTCGCAATCAACAAATTGCCACATCACAAAACCTGGGCATCTTAACAAATGCCAATATGGTATGACCATAGACACCATAGGTCCAAAGTCACCATCTTCAGGCAGAAGGTTATAACTGAAACGTATCAATTAATGTGAACACCAGAAGATTCACAACTAAGCAACCTCAACGACCAATATAGGATTATAATTGAACCGGTATTAAGTAATGTGAAGTTTCGAACAGCCTATGTATCACGAATCAACCTTAACGACCAATTCCTTACATGTTTCGACTCATAACTATCAAACAACTACCTGTGGTTTACAACTAAAACCACACTAAAAGTTCAGAAGCATGGAATATCATAGCTAAAATCAAGTTTTCCTCCATCGTAGCAAATTCAAATAAGAAACACTCCCTTACATAATCACAACAATCGCCCTGCACAGTTGACTGAAAACTGAAATTATTGCCAAATTCCAGAGGCTAAAATTCCAATATTACGCACACATTCAGAGCTCCATAAAACTTCAGTCATTTCGGGGGGTTTTTTGAGGGATTCACTCATTTCAATCACCCATCACATAATAACCACACAAAACCATCATTACCCCAAAATTCTCAAAACCCACAAACATAAATTTCAAAATTTACCCAAAATAATCGAAAATGCAAAGCAACAACAAATACCCTAAACCCTAAACAGCAACAATTTCTTAGAAATTAATACTAATTGAGTTGCATTGACATGATAATTGTATGAAGGTAAATGCTTAGGGATTAGAGAAAAATTACCAGCACATGATTTGATGGTATGGATCTTGAGAAGCAAAACAAGAACACTGGCCAAATGGGTCATATCACCAGCTAATCTGAAGATATTCATCTTGAATAATTTCGATCAAAACACCCAAAACCCAACCAATTAAATATAATGTAAGATTAACCCTCCACTGTTTTTTAGTGTTTAGATTTATCTCTAGCTTAGATCTAGAAGGATCTGTGAAATATTGGGGATAAAAAATGGGGTTTTCTTCCTCTTCTTACTTGAATTGGGTATTCCTCTTCTGTTAGATAGAATTTTTCGGGTAGAAATCAAGGAAATGAGCAGATGGAAGGACGTGATGATGGAGATTGAGAGATGGGAAAGGGAAACGATGGTCTTAACGTCAGAGTCTCAGAAAACCATTTTTGCAAGTTTGATAGAACTGAGAAGCTTCTGAGACTGATTTTAATTCTTTACAAAAAAAAAAAAACAAATATAAATATTTTTTGGGGTCCAATTTTTTTGGGGTTGTTGGTTGGGATTTACGGTAAGAAGAAAAACTCACTAGGGAGGTAAAATAAGGTAAAATTGGCAACTAACATTTATCCTCCGTATTAATTACGATGATCAATTGAGGTTGGCATGAGTGATTATAGACGTTTTGTTCCCTTAACCAAAGTCATGGAGAACGTATGAGAGGGATCACCCACGAACATAAAACTACCATTAGGTGTACGGTGCACCCGAGTACACCTAATAATTTCTACCAAAGTCTCAGTTTTGAATCTTATATATGGAAAAACTTCAACTGAAGGATGTTGCCCATCGAGTTACTCATGCAAACTCCCACGGTAGATTAGTCCACTCGTCAAAAGCGGTGGAAACTCTTCTCAGTAGAATCAAAAAGAAAGAAATCAACTATGATATGGGTGTATTTAGCACCAAAGCCATTAATTAATCCCAAATTAATTCTTATATGTGTTAAGTCATACCATTAATTGATGGTGTGATACGTTCACACTACTCGGACTATATTTACCATCTTACCATTTATAAACCCAAGAAAGCAAGACCGTGCATTTTATGTTGTACCAACTACTCCTAAGCAATGCAGACTGCAATAGAATTGAAAAGACAACGCCACCAAGTTGGGAAAAATGACGTGAAATTCAATGGAGATTATGGACACCAATGAGGGCGATAACATTGTTAGGATGATCGAAGGAGTTTTGAGCGAAGCTTAGATCGAGAAACAGGGGAGAGTGGAGTGATCTAGGCTTGTGGTGTTCCTGATTGTGATCCAAACACTGATTTAATTGTTGGATTCATTAAAAGTATCTTCTTGTTCCTCTTGGTGTAGATGCATAACAGTATTGTTAGAGAGAAAGGGGTACAAGTAGGAAGAAAAAGAGATATTTTTGTGGGAACTTATCATTACCATAGAAATAAATGTTGATTCTCCTTACAAATTTACGTATAAATTTATTCTCGTTGCCACCATTTATGATTGGCTACCAAACGAGGCGTCAATTCTTTCTAATACGAAAATGTTTCCATTGTTGGAGGAGTCGAGATTGATGTATTGTCATCAAATTGTACAATTGTGGGAAATCAATTGTTAGGAGATTGGTTATCTTTCGAGTTTCAAGAATTTGAAGGATATAAACTTGAGATTTTATGTTCGCTCTCTCTCTGTAGCAATTGTAGAACTGAAAGTCTATTCATCAAGGAGTATTTGACGGACCGTACATTTCCAAATACAAATACAAATACAAATAGTGTAAGAAGCATTAAAACATAAAACATCCTCCACATAAACAATACTAAAATACCTTTCACATGAACAAGACTAATACATTATCAATTATTATAGATTTACTCTTGATTACAGCATCACTAATCTATAGTATATCAATCATGTACCCAACTATCAAGTAATTGCGAGTAGAGCTGGGCACATGTTGAGCCGTGTAGACTCACGTGCCTAGTGTCCCAACGGGCCCTCTCTTGGCACGGCCCGTTGGGATTGGGATACTATCATAATACGTGCGAGTAGAGTTGGCCATATGCTGGGCAGATGGCATGCTGAGATGTGTAGGATCACGTGCCTAGTGCCCCGAATAGGCTATACCAAAAGGGGGCTAAGAAAAGATCAGCCTCATGTCTGTCTTCCATAAATGAGGCCCATTCATGACCCATCCCTCATGCCATGCGGGCCGATTTCTTACTTCGTATTAGACTCGACAACCCGCGTGATGGCCCGGCCATGCCCAATGTCCCTTTTCTGATTTTTAGGATCCCTTCTTTAAACTTTTGTTCCATAATAGTAATACGATCCACAAAAGACTATCATACAATTACTAAATATTTTATGTTCCGAAAAGAAGAACAAATCACACCAGGAATTCAAACAAAGAAGTAATAAAAACATTAAAAATAATATAAAAAAAACAATAATCTGGATCACCACCAAGTACCATGAACAACTTGAGAACAAGTATGCTTAACCCATCTGAAACTCTTCCTAAAAGAGCCTTTCATTTTACCTTCAACAGCATAAACTTTATAACTAGCAACCCTTTTCTTCCTTTGAAGCTCTGGATCACTCAAACTCCACCCTTTTGTTGTTGAATTTGAATATGAATTCGAAGTTGATCCAAATCCCCTGTTTTTCTTATGATCATTATTATTACTATTATTATGATTATTACCTTTTGAATCTTTGTTTGAAGGTTGAGGATGAACTTGCATATAATTTGAAGCATAAGATGTACTGTAAGATCTCAGATCCTGCATACTTGTTGGCGGCCCGCCATTCGATTTTCCACCTCCATTATTGTTGTTGTTGTCGTTGTTGTAATTCTCCATTTGCATTCTTCCTTCCTTGCATGACATGGATCTGAAATTCTCCATTTTTTTGGTTTTTCTTTGTGTTCTTTTTACAAAACACTATTTATATTAAAAAAACGTTACTTTTTCGCACCAGGGGTGTAAGTGGACTGAGAAAAGTTGGTCGATAATAAGTGAAAGATTGAGTTTTTTG
The DNA here is from genome assembly GCF_020520425.1 of Spinacia oleracea. Lineage (NCBI taxonomy): Eukaryota > Viridiplantae > Streptophyta > Magnoliopsida > Caryophyllales > Amaranthaceae > Spinacia > Spinacia oleracea. The sequence goes on from NC_079487.1 coordinate 130,440,905, forward strand.
TGATGAAAGTTGAAGAGAATGGAAAGATTAATAGAGGGAAAAAAAATGGGGGAATGAAATGTGGATTTGGTGTAGTATACTTAAGGTAGGGTTGATGTGTTAATTAGGATTTAGGAGTAGTATTATTGATCATAATAAATTCTTGGGAACAGTTTGCTGATCCAAGTGCTGGCTTTATTTGTTTATTTATAGTAGTAGTACTATTAGAATTATATTTATTGGAGTTGGTACTTTTTGTAATTAATTGAAAATATTAGATTCTACTCCATATTTGCGTAATTTCAGATTTGCATAGTTGGTGTTGTGGCACCTACTTCACTTCTTTTGTCTTGTGTCTCTTATTTTTGTTGACTTTTTATTTTGGTTTAGAAAGTTCTAAATTGGAATAGTAATGTTACTAATATAACGAGCGTTTTTTTTTTTTTGTTAATTAGGTACTTGAAATCAGAAAATGTTTCTATAAATATAGCTTTGTATCGGAAATTTTCATGTCAACCAAATAAGCACTAAAGAGTAATTGTTTTATTGGACAGCAAAATAGTACTCCCTCCGTTCCTAAATAAGTGTTACATTTCCTTTTTTGGCGTTCCCTTATAAGTGTCACATTTCTATTTTTGAACATATACTTTTCCCACTTTTCCATACACTTTTCACACTTTTCCATACACTTTTCTCACTTTTCTATAAATCATGATTACTTTTACTTACACATTCTACACGTTTCCAGTTTTCAATCCCCACATCCACTTTTATTTGTACTTTATTCAATTAAACAATTATCTATTTTATCCTTTCCCCAAAAAAAACATTCTCAATTATTAACTCTTACACACTTTACAATTTTATTAATTACCGCGCCGGAATCCAAATATGACACTTATTTAGGAACGGAGTGAGTAATTTTTATTCTCATAATATGCATGGTGTTGGATCGTAATGGCTATGATATACGAAGTATATGAAACTTGATATGATGATAGAAAGAAGCCACATGGTTCACTTGGTGTAGTCAAAATTGACCACAATTTAATTATTTAAGCATGCATCATTGGCCATACATGGTCCCTCCCATAGACATGGACTACAAAATCATTTGTAATCATATATTTTAAGCAAACTTGTAATTATGTTAATTATTACTCTTCCCTAAAAAAAGTTAATTAGCACTCTAAATTGCATGTAGAATTATTTATATCTATTTCCTATGTAAACGATAATACAAATGGAAACTATTAATTTATGCACAAGGATGTAGACGATATTTAATATTAGGGTTTAGGGTTCAGAAAAAATAAGTCAACTATAACATAATCCTAGTTTTTCCGTGTATTTACGACGGGCTTGATTGTTAAGAAAGTGCGATAAATGTCAAATGAATATTATTATTATGATAAATGCATTGGGAATTTAGGTAGCAAAATTTATATTGTAGGGGTATCTCACCTTTCAAGCTAGGTTGCACCAAAACGGATACGGACACGGACACAATACGGGTACGGGGATACGCCATCTTAAAAATGACGGGCACGGGGACACGGGAAATAATAATATTAAAATAATATAATATATCAAAATAAAATTAAAATCATTAATAAAATAATGCAAAAAGTAACTAAATTTATTAACGACATTCAAATAAAAAAATTGAACTACACTACATAAAATGACATGATAATAATCTCCTCTCACATCCCTCATTTTTGCTCTTCCTTTGTAATAACTTGTACTCCTCCTAGAAAGTAGACGGAGATTCTTGTGAATGAACACCAAGCCTTCATAAACATAAGATCAGATTCACATGATGGATGGAGTAACCCACAAAGGAGACCGTAATTAATGTCATGGTGGCTTGTGAATCCGATCTATATTTATGAAGGTTGTTGATTGCTCAAGAGACCTTCGAAGGAATTGTAAAAAAGAGATAGCAATCTGAAATATTAATTTATATTGAAATACTTCCTCTGTTCTTATTTACACGACACAATGGGGTTTTTGACACTATTCACACAAACACCTTTGATTTCCTTTTGTGGTTTATACATAAAAAAAATATAGTCGTGTGGGGTCTTATTAGATTCGTATCAGTAAATATTATTTAAATATCAACTTTTTATAATTTTTTCCGATACACAATTAGAGATATTAATATTTGAAATCGTGCATTGGCAAACGTGCCTGAAATATGTATTCAAGACGTGTCCAAGACGTGTCCATCGTGTATCCGGTCGTGTGTCTCGTGTCCTAAATTTTCAAAAACAATCGGACACGTGATTTCGCGTGTCAGACACATATTTCCGCGTGTCCAAGACGTGTCGGTATCCAATACGTGTCGGACACGGAACACGGTAGCCCAATGACGTTTCCGTGCTTTCCAGCTTTCAAGGACAGCTCATTAAGCAAATTAACCGAATTTGATACTCCGTAGATGCTTTTCTTAATTGGGGATTTGGGGTATTCTTTTGTTCTATTTATTTCAATCCTTTTCCCTTCTTTTTCATTTTCTTTTGGATTCAAAGGAGTAAAACATAAGTTAAGAATTCTTTCTCTCAATTACTTTTACAGCATGGTTTTCTCTATTCAATCATTCATAATTTTGTTTGTTCAAAGGGTGGGTAGGAGCCGTGGGGGCTGGGGGCGAGGATTTCGTCTTTTGGAATTTTATTTGTTCAATTATTGAGCTATAAGGTTGGGTACTTGGATAGCGATACAAATTACCATAAGTATTTAGCTTATATTTACGTCACCCTTTGTCCGTGGACGATGTTAGCATTTCATTTCCAAAAATGCGGTACTCTACTGTTTAGATCTTTGATCGTATCTCGTCTACATAGAACATTCTTACGTTAATCACTTAATCTTCTTCATAATAATAATAATAATAATAATAATAATAATAATAATAGATCTATATTAAGGGGAATGAAAAGCACATGGGACTACTTGGGAGAGACCTCGAAATGTGGATACCTGAGAATTGAGAAGAGGTCCACAATTTAGTGCAGTGATCCACTCAAAATAATGTGAACCTCGCTGTAGTTTTGTGCTCTCCAAAGGCCAAGAATCCTAAGACAGATGACACAACGTTGTATGTTTATCGTACAAGTACAAGGTCGACCGTCTTGCCATTTAATTTCTGTTTCTTTTTTTTCCTTCTTGATTTAATAAATTCAATTTATAAGGTTTGAATATTAATACACAGAGTACCAAACACTCCATCTCATAAAGAATTTGTCCGAAACCATAAACGACATTTAAAGACATATAATGTGAAACGGAGGGAGTACCTGTTTTCAAAAATGTAAGGCATCCCAATTGAAATATAATACCTCATTTAGAATGGAGAAATTAGTGAAACCGAGATTTTAGAGCACTAACAGCGCCACAAAGTCCTTCCTTATGTACAGCACCTTTCCGTCCGCACTTCACAGACTATATGCAAGCATTTAGGCAATGCCAAAAAAAGAAGCTACAATGTCCTTCAAATCAGGTTCGGATAACAAGGCAAACAAGAAATATTCCTGGTTAAATGCAGTGTTAGAAGGAAAAACCAGCAACGTCTTCATCTTCATCGTCAATCATATCTTCTTCCACCTCACTAAACCTCGCATATTCATCTTCTTCGTCTTCCTCGTTGTCATCCTCCAACATGCTATTGCTGCCAGCCTCTCTGTCCTTCAAACCAGTACTTAAAACTACAGTTTCTCCTTGTGAATTCTCCATTTCCATCCTAAGCCTTTCCATGTTATCACGCCGGTGATCCTCCCCCAAGCGTTCCTTCTCTGCCAGTCTCTTATCGAGAGCAACCCTGCACAAACATCACAAAAATATAGTACACACTAGATTAGATCCCGTGCACGCACGGATATCCTAATTTTTTATTTTAAAAACTGTTTAACTGTTATATTTCTCCTCATAATACATACTCATTTAATTATTTAATATGCAAGTTTCATCCTATATGTATTTACATATTTTAATACTTTATAGGCTAATTTTTCCAAGCGATTTCCGTTAATAATGCTCAAAGCTATTCATTCCCAAATACGCCACATTATAACTTATTTCCCACTCTACCGTCCACGTCAAAGAGATTTTTTTTTTCCGGTTCAATTCTAAATTGCCATTTCAATTGGCGGTTTAAATTTAAAACAAAACCGCCAATTGAATTGGCGCCATTTCAATAGGCGGTACATTTAAGTGTAAACCGCCATCTCACTATTTGAGTTGGCGGTTTTGCGGTGATCGATTAAAAAAATCAGACCGTTTTTCTTGCTAACGTGGACGGTAGAGTGGGAAATAACTACAAATGTGACGTATTTTGGGAATTTACAGATCTTCAAGCAATATTGAAGGAAATCGCTCTTATTTTTCCATTTGATATATCTATTTGACTAAAATATTACCAAAATCATTTAAGAAAATTATTATTACATTGTATCTATTAATTTTCATATTTTATATTCCAATATTTTTTTGCCATACATAAACAGTTTATAGAAAAGATAGAAAATAAAAAAGAAATAAAGTTGATATATGTTTAGAAAATCGTTTTTGGCGGGAAACTTTTGCACTAGGAAGTGACATGTGAAGCAAACACATTTATTTCCCCCTGTTTTGTAGTTTTGTTTCTGCAAGAAATTCTTTTATTTGCTTACTTGTAAGTGTCCATGTATTCTTTAGCACTGTCGTCGACGGCCTTAAAGAACTCATTCATCCCCGCACCAGAAAGTGCAGAAACTCCGACTGATCTTAGATTTTTATAGAACTCGTCGAGGACAAGGGATAGACTCTGAGACAAAGTTGAAGTGTAGGACTCATCTGCTTCAAGTGCTGCATGAAATGCCTCAAAATCTTTCATCCACTGCAACCAGAAATAATCAGTGAATTTCAGAAGCAAAGACCAAGTGTCGACTATGGAATTCAAGGCACATAAAAAAGAAATTAACGCATGTATGATAATGGAAAAAATTTACCCAAGTAAGAATTGACTGTCTTATCTGAGTGATCAAGTAGCATCAAAGTACAAATCAAGCCATATCTGAGATATATCACCAATCACAAAACAAAACTGTCCATATCGATATTCAGACTTGATTTTTCATCTCACTGCTCAATCCTACAAGGACACTTCTACCATTTAAACAAGATATCAATCATGCAACCCACAACTTTCAAATACTATCGCACACAGAAGCACAAGTATATTCCAAACAACAATATATGGTCCAAATCATAACATTTGGAAGCTCAGTTGTTAGTTTGTTACCAACAGAGAACTCATGCCAAAGAAGTCCAGACATTAAGAACTGAATGCTGTAATGCCGTAATGGTAATTTGGCAACAGATTCTAAGCCATGCAAGATCATACACATTCTAGAATAATAAGTCATCAACAATTATCCCAGAATCTATTATTAAATGATCAAAGGCCAGATAACACTATTCACGAGACAAATTTTCAGGTTTCACCAGATGGAACATGTCTCTTTTTTCTTCCCAAGTTCATCTCATTGTGACATTTCTACTTTATCAGACACGATTTTTCTTATTACTAGAAGGGGGTTGATGACAATTGAGAATTATAATGAGACACGATTCTAGAATAATAAGTCATCTAAACAATTATTCCTGAATCTTATTATGAATGATCAAACCCCAGATAACATTATTCACGAGACAAATTTTCAGGTTTCCCCAGATGGATTGACTCTCTTTGCTCTTCCCAAGTTCATCTCATGGAGACACTTCTACTTTATCAGAACGATTGTTCTTATTATTAGAAGAGGTTGATGAATTGAGACTCTGAGCTAACAGGAAAACTCTGCCAAAAGTCTAGAAAAGGGAAAATTGTAAATGAAAACCAGAAATCCTTACTCTCCACCCCCACTCTCAATCTCTCAAAACTGCATCCAACTTTTCCCTAAACCGACTTAGAGAATCAACCACTACCAGAATAAATAAGAAAGAGGAAGACTGGATCACCATGCCACAACCCCTTTGTGAACCCGAAACCACTTACTAGGCTACCCGTTGATGAAAAGCCAAGTACAAAGCAAACGTTAGAAGTTCCACTTTCTATATCTAATTTCAACCCCATTAAACTGCATCACCTTATCCAAGAAACTGTTACTAACCCTATCATAAATCTTCACAAAATCAAGCTTAAAGATAATCCATTTCATAAACCTACACAGAATCTGGCTGTCTGGCATGGGTATGTACACTTTAACACTACATTTTGGGCCAAAATTATGGAAATTTTCACAATAATAGTTTATATAGACACTTAACCATGTCCAACACAAGTTCCCAAGTAACATAGATCAGCAATCAAAGTAATGCCTCTAACAGGCTTTTCTTCAATCTAAGTTGCAAAAACCACCTTTTCTAAATTTAAGATTTTCATTCACAAACATCAACTTCTTTATAGATAAATAATAAAAATAAAAAAACTGCAAACCTTCCACATGAAATGCTCACACACTCTTCTGCTGCTACTCTGCAATCAGGCCTCTGGATGAGAAACCCATTTATTCTCATAGCGAAAAAGAACTAATACCCTAGTGGACTAGAAAAGACTCCAAAAAATTAAGTAATGGTTGTTAGACACAGCACAACACTACCACCCAAAACTTGCACCATGTCAAGGAACTCCTCCAACCAACCATCAATATAAGCAAAAAATCCTAGCCTGGATGCAAGTGTCACTGACAAAGAAATTGGGCATCCTGATGAGGCAAATCTAGAAGCTTAAACCAAAAATTAAACTTTGCTTATCAGATACAATCAAATCATCATCCAGTAACCAACATCAACAAATGCCGACCTACAATTGTTATGAATTGCCTATAAGATGGTACATGCAATTGTTGAATGTATTATATGAGCCTGGGCAATACCGCAACAAAAACAGGGTATTAAGTTCATGATGTTCACCCGATAGTTCCAGGTCCTTCACTCTAGGACCCCTTTGGGTAAACTGTAAAGAACCTTGGATACCCAATGAAGAGCTCAACTTATCAACATTAAGGCCTTCCTTAAAACATGCTTTAAACTTACTATAATCCAGAATACAGCCATCAATATTAGCCAAACAGATAAAATAAAGAATAAAAGAACACACAAAATTCCAAATTCTCAACAAAATGAAATTAAGACAATAAAACAGAGCTGTGTGTCATCAAACATAAATACGGAAGGAAGCAACATCTTCAAAGACAATCCGTGCTACATTTAAAGAAGGCGGGTATCATTGTCAAATAGCCAATTAGATGCCTAAAAATTCCTATTTCCCCTTCAGCAATTTGTACGACAATCTTGCATGTAATTAAGAAATTTCATCTTCTGTAAGGCAGCCCACATATATTGCAAGATTACTGAATTTCATTTTTATGGATTAATAGACAAATTTCAAAACAAAAATACTCAAGACAATGGCACGCATGAGAGTAGAACTAGGTATCAGAAACATATAATCTACCTCCAAAGCAAACTGATGTTGAGCTATATCTGTCTTGTTAAAAGCTAAAACAAGAGGCAGCCGTGTCTTGTAAAGAATGCTACAAGCATACAGCATATTACTCATGAATGTAGTTGGATTTGAAGAGCGGGGAGTATCAACTACATAAGCAATCACAGTGGGAAAAGTAGACGCAAAGGCTTCGGTAATTATGGCTCCAGAGGCAGACCAAGTAAATATTTCAATCTGCCCAGGCGTGTCCACCAGCACATAATCAAGCTGATCAGCTCTACTTTCAACGACTGAAATGACCTGAGATTTAGAATGAAAGACACGCATCATGAAGGTGAACTATGACTCTATGAGGTAAACGTTCAAACTTAATTCAGAACTACTAAACAATGAGTAGCAGAATATCCAAAATATTACTTAACATGGATTGGTATCGGATAAAAACAGATAATAATGTACCGAAAAAAAAGAGGTTTTGGTGCTACTAAAGTCCTTAACTAATATGTTGAAGGTTTTTCCCAACAAGCACAAGTTTTCCAGAATTCCAGTTTACATAAACTTCTTTTCCAGCAAAAACAAATGCCAAGAAGGTAATGAAAAAAAGTTTCTCCGTTTTGCTCACTCTACTACTATCATTGGCAACTCACTGTTACGGGCTTATAGTTCGAATGCACTTCTGCAGTTTTTCTTCGAACTAAATACAAATATTTTGTGATATTTGTTAAACTTTATAGGAGAGTACTCCACTATCAAGCAGCCAGACATCGCTTTGATCACCAGCCAAAATATCAGCCAAATGAAGATATAAGCAAAATTCTGCCTCAATCTATAGAACACTGGTGAAACTACAGCAAGAATTCTAACCAACCTAAGATCAAAACACTAATTAGAAAGAACTACAAAATATTTTAGACAAATTAAAAATACCCTTGATAACTGATATTCATATTGCCATATTTGAAAAGGATTCAGAGCAACAATTCAAATCAGAAGAGTAACAAAATATGCAACCAGTGATTTTTGTCCTCAAAGTTGACCATCCCCAAGTTTGCAGCAAATTATCACAGAACAATCTAACAAAAAAGATATCTTCCCCCGTAACTTTTAACCCCTCCCTATAATCCAGAATACCAGATACTTCAAGCTTTACCTCGTCAAATTTTGTAGCAAACAGATTTAGAGATGTTAAAATTCCTCCATTAGGACCTAGATTGAACTGCTTCATGACTTCCTTGTACTTAACAGTGTCCCTTATATCAATATTCGCACCAAAAGGAAGGGTCATAACAGCTGGGTCGAGATTAATCACGTAACCACGAAGATTTGACGCATGTGTATGGCAAACCAGTTGACGCATAAACGTTGTCTTTCCACTTCCTGATCACATTTGAATTAACCTTTGACTCAAATGCAGAGCTAGCATTACAAAATATAAAAAGTACAAACATTGAAACTGTAAACAAGATATTAAAAACAGATAGAGAGGGAGAATTATATTAATTCCAAATAACAAATACTCCCTCCATGCCATAAGATAATGAGATTCAGATATTCAATTCATAGCTTCCGCAAAATAGGGTTTCACATACATTTGAAACTTGTAAATGCTACTTCCCCTGTTTTTTAAGTTGTTCCACTAATCCACATTGACTTTTTCCGCTTGCCAACGAAGAACTTGCCTATTCATATATTCAACTACCTTTTCGTAATTTTTTTTAGAAGAAGTTGATAATTTAAACATATATATGGTGAAATAAGTCCAACAACATTTACATAATATACTTTTTCACATATTAGTAAAACATATGGTCAAAGCGGGGTATGTGAATACTGCAAGAGTCAAAGTGGATAGCTAAAATATGAAGGAAGTAGTACACAATGAAAAGTACTACAATAACATAAGTTTATTTGGGACGGAAAGAGTGCTAGACTATTGAGTAATTCAGAACTAAGAAACTCCTAATGGGGATAAAGGACTGACCTGCCATTCCAACAACAACAATGATGACAGGTTTCCTCTTGAATCCTGATGATGCCTCAATCTGCAACTTCTCCATTGATTGCATAATCTCGTCATTTTCTTTTCCCTATATAATCAACGGGCAGCTTCCTTAACCATGTGAATACTAGTATTAGTTATTTTTCACATGCAAGACAAGTAGGATGCTACTACCTTTTCGTTTGAAGACAATTGTTCACCGTCCATCTGCACAGTCGGCGCCTCATTTTCAGGTACGCTAGTGGAAGATTCATGCATTTCAGAATCAACTTCCATTACTCTTTGCTCTACGGAATCTATTCACAAGACTTACGCGGTATGAAACCTAAAAAGCCAGTTTCCGAATTAGTAACATAATTCTACATTTTTGAAGATTAAACACAACAAACATAGGGTCGCCCGACAAAATTTTAGTTACAACATAAGTCAAATGAGTTTCTTAATCATCACTTAAGGATTTGCTCACATAAGGAAATCGAAGATACACCTCAGTGCATCCTCAATTTTCCCCCAAAAATGTGAAATTTAATGTAATATAAAGTAGCAAATTATGTATTATTGAACAAGCCCCGGAGTTTGTTTCGGATGTTTTGATGGAGGACAGACCTCCATGAACCTGTTCTTGGTTGACAGTTTAATTTATTAGTTCCAAGCTTGCATCAAAAAAGAAAAAAGTAGCAAATTCGTCTTTCACTTGATTTTTTGGCAATCGTCCTACTAAAACTTAAAGTGTGAAAGTTTTTGTCATTGATTCATTCAACAAACAAGAAAAAGGCAGGAAATCATGAATTTTCTGAGTAAACAAACATCAAAACACGGTGCCGGTGCTAAATGTAACAAAATTGTCGAATAACGGAGGATTTCTAATGAAAAAAACAAAATCAAATGGGAATTCAAAACCTAAATAGCAAAAGGTTGAAATTGCATTTACATACAATTGAGGAGAAATATAGGGCAGAAGAAGCAATTGAAAAAACGAGAGAAGAGGCGGAAAGGAAACAATTGATGATGAAGGTCACCTGAAAGTCGGAAGCTCGGGTATGTTGATCCCCTGTCGGAAGTGATGAGGGTTCTTCAGTGGGCAAGAGAGAGAAAGAGAGAGAGAGAGAGAGAGAGAGAAAGAGAGGGAAGGGGAGAAAAAGGAGCGAAACTGAACGATTTACTAAGACGGGGCCACGGGAGGTTATAGGCTCTAGTAAAGATGGCCGTGGGGCGGGTCGGGCTTCGAAAATCGGGCCGGGCCCATGACAGGGCCATGTTGTATCATCCCGGGCCGAAAAGTTCATAGCAAGGCTCCAGTCCGGCTCGAACTCACGTGCTTTCGTGTCAGCCCGTCATGCCTAAGACTGATTTTACTAAATTTAACGTGTTTTGTCGTGTCTTGTCGTGCTTTTTCCAAAAAATTAAGGTCCAAGTCCAGCCCACGACTTCGTGCTCATGTCAGGGCGGGCTTTTTTGTGTCGGGTCGGGTTTGGACTTCTAGCCGGCCCGACCCACAACCATCTTTAGGCTCTAGAGTCACAAATGGGTCGAGTCGAGTTTTAATTTCTTAGAATTGAGTTTGATATAGACCATGCGCATCTTTGACCCTTGATCAAGCGTAAAATAATTTATCTCTCATCTTTCTCCTTCTTCCACCTCATTTTCCACTAACTTAACATATGTTTTACTTTAACCCTTGTATTTTCATCCACAATCTTGACCCAAAGTCACCAATTTCTGTCACCTATTTTTTATATATTCCCACCTCAAGTTATATTTCCTAATACAAAATTAATATTTTTAACAATTAATAAATTTTTAATTACTCTATATATTACATTTTATAGGCTTTAAAAATATATTATTTTCATTATTAATTGGTTTTGTCAATAACTTTAAAAAAAAACTGATATTATTTCTATTAATCATAATAAAAAAAAATGTATTTATTATAAATAATAATTATTAAAGAAAAAATAAGGCAATTTGCAAAGTTGCAAGAAAGTTAATAAGAAAACCCATGAAACCCATCCAAGAAGGTTCCCACTTTTTGCTTGACAAGGGGTCAAGAATCCGACCCAAGTCAAAAATTAGAAGAACTTGATCTTGCTATTTGTTAACATTGTACAAACAATGAAGGGGCAATCACAACTTGACAGCATGCTCTTGTCAAGGTTGTTGGTGGTCTTGTACAAAAATTAAATGATTACCAGTATTCGGGCTAACTCGAGCTTGAATGAGCTTTGAAAACTTCTGGCTCGAGTTTGGCTTGTTAAAATACCTTTTAAATGAAAAAATTATACGCATTCATTTAATTTTATTATATTTTTCAAATCTTTCTAAAATAAAAACTACTTCCTATATGATATAATAATAAAATAAAACTATGACCAAAAAATTTACACCATGAAATTTTTGATGCCATTTGAAAGATATAGAAAGAAACTAAAATAGTTATAAAATGTCACATATTTTTTCGAGATTGAACGAGCTTTTAATTTATACTTGAATTGATTTAACCTTAAAAAAATACAAGAACCATCTGTTGGTTGAGTTTCGTCCTATACAAAGTTCCAATTTCTAAAAATAATATGGTGAACCAACCGATTTTAGGTTCTTTATTTAGAAGGTCTACTTCCCAAAAATGGAATGCACAATTTTATCATTTACTGAAGATATATTTCTGCTACAACAATGTTACAATTCCCTGCTTCCTGAGTCCTGACTTAGTCAAGAAAAAACATGATCAAAAAAAAAATGGAAGAAGAAAGCAAGTTAATTTAAGACGTCATAGCAAAGTCTCTAAGCCGGATTAATTCCGGTAACACACCGGAATCCAAATACGGCCTATCCTTCTTCCTAATCTGACTACACTTTAGAGCCAATTTAGCAAGCGTCAAAGCTTCCTGAAAGGGCCAATCATGGATTAGAGGATCAAGTATTTCGCCAAAAGAACCATCTTCAATAGCTTCTTCAACATAGTAAGACAACGCCATTGGAGGTTTCGCCGTGATAAGTTGTAATAGCATGATTCCCAATGAATAAACATCAGACTTTGTACCAAGTTTTCCAGTTTGCTGATATTCTGGATCAATGTAACAGAATGTTCCTGCTGCAGCAGTCATGTGGTATTGTGTGATTTGGTTTGCTACTGCGGGTGGGACTAGTCTTGCTAGGCCTACATCGGCTATCTTGCTAGTGTAGTTTCCGTCTAGGAGAATGTTTGCTGGTTTTAGATCACGGTGTACCATTGGTGGCTCGGCCTCGTGTAAGAATAGAAGGGCGCTTCCTATCTCGGCCGCAATCTTGAATCGGGTTCTCCATGGGATGGGAGGAGTGTTGTCCTTGCAGAATAGTCGGTCTTCTAAGCTTCCATGCTCCATGTACTCGTATACGAGGCACCCGTACTCTGCGCAAGCACCTAAGAGGAGTACCATGTTTGGATGTCTAATTCGTCCTAACACCTCAATCTGTTTCAACAAAGTGACAATTCAGAATGTTTACCAACTCTTTTACTCAAATACTACTCCTTCCGTCTCTTTTTGTTCTTTACGTTTGGTATTTTACACGTTTATTAACGATAAATTAATGTGCATTGAGATTGCTCTACTTTTTTTATTTAAACAACAAAAATTACGTTTATTTATAACGTTTTCACTTTTATCAAAATTCTGTTATCGGGAATATGAGAAAAATTTAATGTCCTAATAAAAAGGTGTGACAAATTAAATAACCCAATTAATTTAATTGGTTAAAATAATTATTTGGCACAAATTTTGATAGAATATTAAAGCATTTTGTGATGATATAAAAGGAAATGTAAAGAATATTTTGAAACACCCAAAAAGGAAAACAATAAAAAACAAAAAGAGACGGAGGGAGTACTATTTAATGGAACGAATCTAACATAATCAGATAATCCCATGCGACTACAATTTTTCCTACATATGATCAAATTATAAAAAATTGTCAAAGTCGTATGGTATATCATTAGTAAACCAAGAGAAGGGAAGGGAATAGAAAGGAAAAGAAGAGAAACAAAACTTAATTTATTTTTTTGTTGTTTGGTTTGATGGAAGAAAGTGAGGGAAAATAAAGGAAAATCATTTGATATCTTTTAATTTTCTGTTCCTTCCGAGTTCCTCAACTTTTGGGAAGGAAGTAAATTGAAGATTTATTAATGATGTTTTCCTTCCATTTCCCTTCTTTTTCCGTCAAATCCAATTTAATTTTTGAAACCAAACACGAGAATTCATAATTTTCTTTTCCTTTCTTTTCGGTCCCTCCGTCTACAAATAAAAGTTGTTTTTTTTTTCTGGTTTAATAAAATACGACTTTGTTCTCTTTACCTCTGTCTTATTCTTATTGTTTAGTATTTATTCTTGTTAAAATCACACCAAATAAGAAAATTTTAGACCATAGCAGGCTAGAAAAATACAAACCACACAAGACCGGTCATTATCATTACCCCATTGCATCAAAGAGGCTCCCGCAAGAAGCGGGATAAGGGGGCCGGGGTTCGGACGTACGCAACCTTACCCCTGCAATTGCAGTGAGGTTGTTTCCAATTGACCCAAAATCGATAGCGGGACGATAACGGGACGACCATCTTCTACTTTATGGAAAGGAAGCGAATAGACTTTAAGAGCCATTTTGATTTAGTCCATTACATCCACAATCAAAAGAACAAATTAATCTTTGGTTCCATCGGAAATGGACAGTAACACACACAAGACCAGTAAAGTACAAAAACATTCAAAGAAAACATCCATACAGGACCAGAAAAAATAAATTCAGACCAAATCAGGAATAATCAAACAAACATAGAGAACATAGCCTACCTCCTGTTGAAATTGCTTAAGCCCTTGAGAAGCATCTGGCCTCAAGACCTTAATGGCGACAGGGGTATGCTGAAGGATGGCTCGAAACACAGGTCCATACCCACCTTCACCAATCTTCAAAGTATTTGAGAAGTTATTTGTTGCAACTTCAATTTCTTTAATAGAGTACTCTCTGTGTCTAACTTGGTTTGCATTTCTTGCTCTAAGTCCAACTTCTTCTCTTTTCGCAGCTCTTTCTTCCGCCATTTTTCTCTTTCGAGTCTCCATCTCGACTAATTGTTCTGTCATCTGTGCAGCTTTCATTGCTGCTTGACATTTTTGTCCCTCTAGCTCTGCTACAATCATCGCGCTTTCTCTTCCTAACTTCATTCCCTCAATGCTATCTTCTCCTTCCATACATTGAATAAGATCCGCCTTCGCAACCAACAAACAAAAATACACAAATCATATCATCAATTCATCATCGTCAGTTTTCAGTTTTTTGGTTTTCAAAGTCATATGATTTGTATTGAATCATGAATTGAAAAATAGTCATACTTATAGTAACCAAGTTGTTTTGGAAAACTGATAACAAAAAACAAAAAACTTTAAACTGTATACTCCCTCTATTCTCGAATATTAGTACCATTTGGAATCTTGACATTATTCACAATTGAAGAGAATCTTCTAATTTTCTTTTCAATACATAATTCAAAACATATTCATATGAGATCTTATTTTGTTCGTCTTAGTGTGTAGTTTAACAATATCAAATTTTTATATTTTTTAACCTACGTATTTTGAGATATTTACGTTTAAATATTAAGTTAAAACGGGTTAAAAAGTCAAAGCACGACTAATATTTAAGAACAGATAGAGTAATACTTTTGTGGTTTTCGTATTTGATTTTTAGTTTTGTAAAAAATGAAAATTAGAAACAAAAATGATACAGTTTGCAACTTTGCATACACAAAATAAAATACAGTTTGTTATCATGAACTTAATTACCTGTTGCTTAGCTGCTGTAGTTTGCTTGCATATTGTTCTATAGAGGTCCATTGTTTTCTTTATTTCGAGCTTCAAATGCCTCACCTCATCGCATAGTTCATCCTATAATCGTACAAGTTAATTAGTGAATCATTGGGAATGCATTATGTTTCTTTAAAACTCAAATTAAGTGTCAGGCGTTCTTTTGAGTTGAACTGAACTGGACTGGATTAAATGCTAATGAACTGAACCGACAAAATGGTTAGGCTTTACGTCTTTACCACAATGCAAACAATCTTATTTAACAGAAATGTACTTACAAAGAATGAACTACGTACCGATGAAAAGCTCTGAGATCGTCTCAATGTTCGAGAACGTGAGACGTTGCGTTCGTTAGGCATGGCGCCATTACCCTGTGGACTATGATCTCTGCATAACGTTTCATAAATCTTACTTCTGTAGAGTGATAAAGAGAGTTTAAAGTAAATACTAATAGCTCAATTATTTTCAAGCTTTATTTAGCTAGTATAGGGATTGAACGTACGTCGATCACAAGGTGAAACCCTAACTACTAACTACAAAATTCCAAAGTGAAATTCAACAAGAGAAACACATTTACACACCTGGGAGTATTTTCGATGTTAGTGTGGTGTGGATGAGTAGGTGGTTGCCCCATATCTTGAACTCTACAAGATCAACATATATAATACATCAAAGGAGCTCAATTTTCTCAGTCAATAGTAAATGCAATTTTCTATATGCAATCGGTTGTACCTTGTGCATGGTACACACTGTACAATAAAAATTATTTCTTTATTCATAATTAGACATGATAAAAAATAAAAAATAAAAAAATGGCAGGTAGGGCCGGCTCATGACCAAAAAGCCAGCTCGACCAGGCCAAACTTTGGGCCAATTTCTTATGCCTGAACCTGTTATTTTAGGCTAAAAGTAGCTGACTTTTCAAGCCATTTATAGGCCGAACTAATTTTATAACGGATTTTTCATGAAATGCCCCTGAGGTTTGTGTTAATGCACCAAATACCCTTAAACTTTCCAAAATGCACCAAATACCCCCGAGATTTAGTATAAATACACAAAATGCCCACAAGGCTAACGGACGTTAAGTCCCCGTTAGCGTATGTTTACATTTTTGCCCTTAATAAACCGTTTTCTTTATTTATCCTAACATTAACCCTTAATTATATTAATTAACCCTTAATTACATTAATTAACCTTTAATTATATTAATTAACCTTAATTACATTAACTAATCCTTAATTAAATTAATTAATCCTTAATTAAATTAATTAACTATTGTCTGAAAAAACCAATTACCCCAAAAAAATTTGGATTCTCCATTCCAACCTTGTTGTTGCCTTTGTTCTGTCTCCTCAAGTCCCACCACCACCATGTCAAACCCCTAATTCCTCTCTCTCCATTATCAACACCAACCATAGCTCCATCCTTGCAACCACCTCCATCCTCACAGAATCAACGAATTAGAGGAGAGAGAATGCAGCCATGCCGCCACCACCAAACCCCACCACCGCCATGCTACCACCATCAAACCCCACTCCCCCTTCCTCACCGGCGGCGTTTCCCTCCCCTCCCCCACCTTACCCACTGCTGTCGCCACCACCAAACCCGCGTTTCCCTCCCCCTCACTTCCCCCACCTTCCTCATTCCCCACTGCCGCCGCCACCAAACTCCACTTCGCCTTCCTCGCCGGCGTCGTTTCCCTTCCCCTCACTTCCCCCTCCGTTACGGTCAAGGCAACTGGCAACAATGGTTGATTAAAATCCCCCATTACTGATTTGGGGATCAATTTTTTGGGATCTGGATTTTGAGAGAGGAAAATCGATGTATGTGTTTGTCTAGCGGTGGCGGTGGCGGTGTGGGGTGGTGGTGGTGAGGAAGAGAAGGGGTTAGCATGGCGGTGTGTGGTGGTGGTGAGGAAGAGAAGAGCTGTCATGGTGCTTCCAACCCAGAAAAATTGGCTGCCATTTTTAACAGGGAAGAAGGAAGGGGGGAGAGAGAAAAACAAATGAAAAAAGAAGAAATTAAAAGGAAAAGAGAAAAATTAAATTAAATTAAAGTTAAAGTTAACGGATAAGTTAACGGAGTTAACGGAAAATAGTCATTTTGGGCATTTTGTGTATTTATATTAAACCTTAGGGATATTTGGTGCATTTTGGAAAGTTTAGGGGTATTTGGTGCATTAAGACAAAACTCAGGGGCATTTCATGAAAAATCCGATTTTATAACTAACCCTTTTAGTTTTTCTGTTTCTTAAAGCCCGTCCGAAAAACGGGCCTTAAAAATCTTTTCAAAACCCTGCATTTTTTCGGTTGGGGCGGAAGATAATCAGGTCTACTTTTAGTTGCATATGTTGAAGCTCTTATGATAAAAGAGAAGTTGCAAAGAAATCATTCAAGAATTATAATTTTACCTCAAGGAATCGTCAAAACTTGAGCTATGTTGATGAGTAAATTTTTTTTGTACAATAGGTTGATGAGAAGTTGGTTGCCCCAAATCCTGCGATCTAGAAGATGCATGATCCAAATAAGTTACTCCGTATTCAGTTTGAGGCCGAGTCAATTTTTGCCGGAAAATTGCTTAAAATTAAACAAACTTAATATTCACGTTACCGATAGGAATTGTCGTGGCAATGGTTGCCGTTTGGAGGAGTGTGAGGACGAGTTGATTGTCCCGTACTTTGGTTTCTAGATGAAGAATTATCAAAGGATCAAGCTCAAATGAAAAACCACATCAGGCCAGACCAATATGAATCAGAGTAGACCAATATGAATCAGACCAGATCAGACCAGTAAAATAAAAAAACAGACTAGATCAAACCACACCATACCAACATGAATCGGACAAGAGCAAACCAGCAAAATGAAAAATCAGACTACACCAACATGAATCAGACCAGACTAGACCAGCAAAATGAAAAATCAGACCAGATATATATGACCAAACCAGACGAAGAGAACAGAGTCTTAGTCAAATATATCGGTTAAAAGGTTGAATAAAGCAAGTAATTTGAGACAGGAAGTAGTAGTGGGTTGAGAAATTATAAGTAGTGGGTCACTAATTAAAACTTGATGAAACTTTAGTTATAACATAAACAAAGTGTAATTATACTCAAGTCATTATTCGAATAGTTACCTGTAGGCATTATCGTTAGTAGTGTTGTTGTATGGACTATGCGATCTAGAAGATGAACGACCTCGATGACTGTAAAATATGATTAGTTTTTAGTTTTTTACTACATGTATAATGTGTTTGATACTCATGTATATTAATTAATGCAATAGTACAATTACGATATATCCTACTTCCTCCGTCTTTTAATACTCGCAACGTTTGTTAGTTTCACGCATGCCGATGCACAACTTTGATCATTTATATCTTAAATTCTCTTTATGCAAAAATTATAAAAAGTTGATATTTTGAAAATACACATTGAGACGAATCTAACAAGATCCCACATGACTATGTTTTATCTTATATAAAAAACACTACGAATAGTCAAA
This sequence comes from Spinacia oleracea, assembly GCF_020520425.1. Taxonomy (NCBI): domain Eukaryota; kingdom Viridiplantae; phylum Streptophyta; class Magnoliopsida; order Caryophyllales; family Amaranthaceae; genus Spinacia; species Spinacia oleracea. The sequence continues at coordinate 130,459,706 of NC_079487.1, forward strand.
GTAGATTATATGAATAGTGGCAAAAGTCCAAACGTTGCGAGTATTAAAAGACGGAGGAAGTATATTATAGTAATAATAAAAGTGTACAAACAAAATTATTCAAACGTTTACCTCTCACAATTTCTAGTGTTTTTGTGTGGACTAGCTGGACGTACCACTCCTGGTGATCTGGAAGATGAACAATTGGATGTAGTCAAATTATCAAACTTCGTTGTATTTTTCCGTAGCTTACGTGGAGTGGAAATAATTTTAACGTGTATATTTTTAATTATATAAATTAGAATTATAAAAACTTTGACCAATAATATCTTACGCAGAGTGTAAATAATACGGAATAACTGAAACATTTACCTAGAGGCATTATCATTTCTAGTATTTTCGTATGGACTAGTTGGACGCCCTGCGCCACCGTGCGATATGGATGATCCCGGCGATCGGGACGAGGCGGACGAACGACTGTCGGAGCCACTGCTATAACTAGACTTATGTGATGACCTTGAGGTTTTGGAGTTTGTATGTGAAGAAGGCACTTGACATATATTTGAAGCACGCATCGAATGCACTTTTCCTTTGTAAATAACATACACACTACAGAAATTTGGTGCTGATTTTTCTAAACTTGTTGGAATATCTTGCGCCTTAAACCTCCTATATCAAAAACACCGAAAACCCAAATTTAATTATTAGTAATCTCTCCGTCTCTTTTTGTTCTTTACGTTTGACTTTTTACACGTTTATTAACGACTAATTAATGTGTATCGAAATTCCTCTATTTTTATTATTTAAAGGAGGAAAATTACGTTTATTTTAATCAATTAATGAGTATAGTATTTTTCAATCAAATGCTTATAAGGTTTTTACAAATTCTTGTAAAGATCGTCTAATAGTTTACTAACAATCAGACCATATTTCATGTCAATTAATATATTATTTGTACAGGATAATCCATTCTCTCTTATATTGAGAATAATTAATCAATCAAAAGTAGAAAGAAGAAAAAAAAAAGATTTTAAAAAAAGGACCTTGTAATTACGTTGTGATTAGAAGCGCCAAGAATGATATTGCCAATGGAGTTTTCCGTAATGTAACTAGTAAGTGCACTTGCCACATCGATATCATGGAGTACCACTTCGTATGCATTTATCTAAAAGAGGAAAAAGAAAATCAAACAAGAAATTTATATAAATGGACCATTATATATATTAACCCACATATGTTTGTTTATCGGTATGAATGAGCGACAAAGACAACGAAATGTTTAATGTGGGAGGAGGATTTGAATATGTGATCATGCACGTGCGGCGTGCCCCCTGTTTTAACCACTAGGTCAAGACATTATTAGAAAATATTAACGTGATATGATATGTCAATATGATAGCTAATAATTAAGTGTAAGACAGTCTTATAGGAGATTAACCTGATATAGTTTATATGTTTTAACAACAAATTAAGTTTTACAAATAATGTATTTACCCCTTTTCGACCACAATATCCACGGTAAGGAAGAAATAATTGTTTCATTTCAGAATCTGATGGAGTTGAACCGTTTGGATTGTATTCCATATCTGCAACCAACAAATTTAGGAATTGCGTTTAAACCTCAAAACATAATAAACTACTCCGTACTATTTAAACTTTAAAGGCACGCGATGCATGTTTCATAATTCAAACACATGTGTGTCAACAACTATTTTAAACGACTGCTTAAAATCTAAGAATTTTTTAAGTAAACACCAAACTACTCGATCATGAGATGGCTTATCAACGACCTATACTTCCTCTGTTCTTTTTTATACGATACAATTATTTAGGCACGTTTGTTAATGTACGATTTCAAACATTAATATTTTCCATTGCAGATAAGAAAAAAGTATAAAAAGTTGATATTTAAATAATATTTATTGAGACGAACCTAATAAGACCTCACATGACTATGTTTCTTCTTAACATAAATCACAAAATAAAGTTAAAGAAGCATGTGTAAATAGTGTACGTTAAAAATTCAATTATGTCATGTAAATAAGAATGGAGGAAATATATACACTTACGAGAATGAATATTGTGGGTTTTAACATGAACAAGAACGACGGTCGATTCTTTTGATCCCTTCAAAAATTTATCAACAGTCCATTGTACAGCTGATTGGCTATTCTTTCCCTTGTCGATGGCAATGGCAACGCTGTTATGCCCCAAATCTAAGGGTTCTGGTAAAGACATTTGATTTCGAAGTTTATGCCAATAATTGTAGCTTTCTTGTATGTGTTAAAACATGTAGTATGAAATTTTATTTCAATTTAGAAGGGGAATATAATATTTTGCCGGGGCAATATTTGATAATATTGCCGCGGCAAATAAAATTAAAAATGAGCAATATATTCCAACCAAGAACAATCTTCTTGGATAGGATAAATATTGCATTGGAAAAAATTTCACCCTCGTCTTTGTCTCTACGATTTTCAATTTTTTTTTCTTATCTCCCGAGTCAATGAGAAAAAAAAAAAACTTTCGATACATAAGTTTTCTATTTTTGAGAAATCTATTTTTATTGCAAATTTGTCATTCGTTTTAGTCAAGCCGCTCAAGCGAGCAGAAATCTCATTCAATTCTAAGTCTATCTTTAGCAAAAGAAAATACAAAATTATAAGTCATTGTTTGACCCATAAACATGGTCAACCCAATTCTACATGGAAACACAAAAATATCCTTGAGTCCCTGAATTCAAGAAAAAAGGTTGTTTTTACCAAGCTACCCATATTCCTAGAGATGTTACAATTTTTTTATTTTTTTTAAAAAAAATGCCTATATATGCAGTTATATAAGGAGTACTGTAAACCGTTCTGTAACAAAAATAATAGAAATCAAAACTAGCAAATTTACAGTACAAAATAATATGTGGATGTCAACTAGTTTAGTTGGTAAAGTCTTGAGGAGGTGGTACCATTAACAGGAATCGAATCTCGCCTACATCATTTGTTGTTTTGCCCTTTGTGACTCTCTCTATAATAAAAACAGTGCAAAACAATTTGAACTAAAAATAAATAAATCTAATTCTAAAATATTTAACCTAAGCGTCTGAGTGTATCTCCATTGGCAATTTCTTTGGGGTAACTTCGATTTCATAAAGAATTTTGAACAGAAAGGGGTGATTTTGGTATGGGATATGTTAGAAAATTAAAGTTTGCAAGAATAGATGATTTAGTTTCTTACGTTGTGCTTAAAGTTTGTATCAATTATCCATATTAACGATGCTTTCGAGTATAATCGTATCATATACTTATAAGTTTTAGAGAAAATTGAAGATCCTAAAATTTTTAACTACTTCTTTAAATATCTACTTGTAAAAGTGTTACGTTGCATGTGTTCTATTAGTGACAAAGAGTCAGCACGTGACAAGAAGATCTCGTCGTCCATATAGACAAATTAGGAGAAATGAAGTGATTCTGGCAAAATATTAAAAGACGTCAAAAATCTCAAAATAAGTCAATATTTCAATTAATTCTCAATCCATCGCTCACGTCAGCAAAGAAAATCGGTCTATTTTTTTAACGAGTCAGAACTTCGTCGCCAACTCAATAGCGACCTAGTCAACTAAATCGCCAATTAATTGGCGATGTAAGAGGACTACGTCGCTAATTGAGGAGGCGGAGTACAAGAGACTAGTGAAATTGGACAAACAAAACTGCCAATTAAATTGGATATGTTGTCTAGCAAAATTTCGAATTAGAATCGCAATGAAGTCTATAACTCGCCAATTCAATTGGCGATTTTACAAAACAATTGGCCATTTTAATTGGCGACTTTTATAAACAACATCGTCAATCCAATTGGCGATTTAGTACTGAATCGGAGGAAAGTTACTCTAAACCAATGCTAACGTGGGCGGTAAGGGCGTATTTCTGAAAATTTAACATATTTTAACATTTTTGTCGAAAGTCGCTTATAGAAATGGTGTCCTTTCTCGTACAGAGATGCGACGGGCTGGAGGAGATGGCAAGGAGACGCCCAAGAGATAGAGGTTTCAGAGAGAATTAAGTTTTGTAGAAAATTGGGCATAGATTACCATTACCTATTAATTTAATAGTGATACCATTCATATATTTGTGTAAAATCTCCATAAATGGAGTTACCACTCCGATAGTGATGTATATATTGTGTATTCCCTCATATTACATAATACATACAGTATGTTTTAACAATAAAATTACAAGAGAATATTTACAATATACTACGATTGATTGAACAAACAATATCCAAGAATATTTCCCATATTCTAATTAATTAAGAAAGAAAAGAGGGAAATTTATGAACTCATGGCTAAGTCTCTTAACCGGATCAACTCTGGCAAAATAAAAGAGTCCAAATCCGGTCTATCCTTTTTCCGAAGCTGAGTACATTTAATAGCCAATTTAGCCATATCCAAAGCCTCTTGGAAAGGCCAATTCGGCACGGCAGGATCGAGCATCTCGTCGAATTTACCCGCCTCAATCGCTTCCTCCACATGGTAAGACAATGCCATAGGATGCTTTGCTGTTATCAACTGGAGCAAAATGATTCCGAGTGAGTAAATATCCGACTTTGTCCCGAGCTGACCCGTTTGCTGATATTCCGGGTCAATGTAACAGAATGTACCAGCTGCGGCTGTCATATGGTATTGAGTCATCTGATTAGCTACTGTTGAAGGTACTAGACGTGCCAAGCCTACGTCACCTATCTTGCTCGTGTAGTTTGAGTCTAGGAGAATGTTTGCTGGTTTTAAATCGCGGTGCACCATTGGATCTGGCTTTGCATCGTGTAGGAAGAGGAGTGATGTTGCTATCTCGGCTGCTATCTTGAACCGAGCTTTCCAAGGGATGGTTGGGGTGCCGTTTTTATGGAATAATCTGTCTTCTAGGCTCCCGTTCTCCATGTACTCATATACAAGGCACCCGTACTCTGGACATGCTCCTAGGAGGAGTACCATGTTTGGGTGTCTCATTCGTCCTAGCACCTCAATCTGCCATAAAAGCATGTAAACAAATTCAATTCATTTGATCAAATCAAATACATTCATTATATCTTTGGAAAATCTCACTTTGGAGACCAATTTTTTTTTAATAGGTAAGAAGAAAGGACACTGCTGAACCAGCACCTAGCACAGGTTAGCCAGCCCAGCTACGCAGGTATTCGCTTGTCTCACTTTGGAGACATGAGATTGTTTTAATAGTTTCACTAAGTATTTTGGAGGGATTAATTACCTCCTGTTGAAATTGCTTAAGCCCTTGGGATACATTGGGTCTGAGAACCTTGATGGCGACAGAGGTGTGCTGAATAATGGCCCGATAGACAGGTCCATAACCCCCTTCACCAATCTTCAACGAACTGGAGAAGTAATTAGTTCCAATTTCAATATCTTTCAAAGAGTATAACCGATAGGTGGCTAATTGGGTTGAAGTGTTGTTTCCTGATCTCCTATCCTCCTCTTCGTGTCTAGCTGCTTTCTGCTCTACCATTTTCGTCTTCCGATTCTCCAAATCTACTAACTTTTCTGATAAATGTGCTGCATCCATAGCAGCTTGGCATTTTAGCCGCTCTAGATCTGCCACAACCAATACAGCCTCTCTTGCAAGCCTCACTTCCTCAATACTGTCGTCGTTCCCATTTTGAATTAAATCAGCCTAAGAAAAACAAAAATGAACATATATATTATAAAATGAACTGAAAATCAGTACGCGCCTTTTCTCAACCTAAGTATATATTACCTGTTGTTTTGCAACATTTGCTTGGTCGCAAATCGAATGATAAAGCTGCATTGTGCTCCTTATTTCAAGCTTAAGTCTCGCCATTTCAACTTCTAGCTCATCCTTCAACCAAAGAAAATGAACCGAAAATTTCAGTTCATGGCATGGCATTGCATCTTTAACATCCATTTGAAAACATAGGCTATCTATTAATCTTAAGTGCATATATGACAACTAAATACATAACTTACCCCAAAAGAAGAAGAGCCTTGGGAACTCGTGGATGAACGAGGATGTTGCTCGCTATAGTCGAGAGACGTAGCACTGGCAGACTCGAAACTACTGTCCTGAGCAGAACCATATGAAGGGTTTCTTACGTTATTGTATCTTCTTTCTGGTGTACTTCGGCCTTCACTACTTGAGGTATAAGAGTTTCTGCATGATAATCATATGAGTTATAAGCTTATAGCTAGTTAGTAGTACAGATCGAGCTAGAAAGGAAGAATCAGTATATATGTAATACATAGTATTTAACAGGGGAACATTTGAGCTCCACATTTGATGATTTGGGTCATAAATTAAGGGTATGTTTCAAAAACTTACTGCGGTAAAAACATATCGCGCGGGATTTACCTGGAGGTATATTCTGTGCTGGTGTTGCTGTATGGATGAGGAGGTGGGTGGCCCAAGACTTGTAATCTACTAGAAGAATGATTTGATGAGTTATCAGAGCTCCTGCTATAAGTGCTTGGATAATGGTTACCAGAGAAGTCAATTTCATGGCGTATTCTCGGGGTGTTGTTGTAGCGATTACTAGAAGTCAAACGATGCTCAATAGTTGGTGAATCTGAATCACAACCATTTTGTTGTATACTCCGCGGCTGGATGTATTGATGACCACCATCAGGGGTCAGGCGCTGAAGATGTGTTGATGATTCGCGGCCACTGGGAATCCAATGGTTACTTGGGTTACTGCTTCCTGACGAGTAATTCCTCTCTGAAAGTGCAATGCTTGATCGCGAAGTATGACTAGAGATGCTACTATTTCCAAAGCTAGACTTTGAATGGGTGGTTCTGTAAGTCGAGGCTCCAGAGTTAGAGCTCGTACCTGACCGTATAAGAGCAGCAACTGGGGCATTAGGCATAAGACACACATTAGAAGGTCGCAATGTCTGCACCTTCCCTTTGTATATCACGTACACGGCACAAAAATCTGGTGCTGATTTTTCAAGGCATGTTGGAACATCTGCTGCTTTAAATCTCCTGTATCAAAGACACAGAATACGATTAAAATCTCATCTCTTGCAACTTTTAAAGCCTATTTGATAAGCGGAAGAAAATAGTGATAATTAAATTGGAATGAATTATTGTAAGTTTGTGAGAAAAATAATTCACCAATCTCATAATCTTTATTATCATCAATTACCAATGCCGGAAGTATTGGGTGGGAATGAAAATTTATAAAGATGAACATAAGTTTGGGATAAATTGCATTACCATTTACCAACAACATTATGATGTTACTTTCCTTGCCAAATTTATACTTAGATTCAATTTCATTCCCGCCGTTTCTTACCAGATACCAACGAGCTGTTAAAGTTGTCCTTAATCGTGCAATTTGTCTTTCCCACTTCAAACATTGATATTTTCAGTGGCGGATCTAATTTTTTTGTTTTTGTTTTTTTGAGCAATAATACATTGAGGTGTTCTCTTTAATATGTGTATCCTATTAACATCAATTGTTAACTTTTTCCCGGTAGTAGTTAGTAATTTAGTATATAGTCCTTAGTTTTGAAAATTAATTTCATCAATCAATTGTTATATACTTACATCAGTAGCTAGTTTAGGAACCTTAGTAACTAATTAACCTCATCAGATTCATCTTAATTATTGAAAAGCCATGAAAAACAAATAACCTTGACAAGAAAGAGGTGAACCTTGTAATAGCATTACGATTTGAAGCCCCAACAACAATATTGCCAAGGTTGTTGTGCTCGATATAGTTGATTAGCGCACTCGAAACATCAATATCATGAAGTACCACCTCAATTGCATCAATCTAACAAAATCCACGATAAGGAATTAATTTAAACCCGTGGTATTTAGGCAAATGATTCTTCCAAGGATAAATTTCCTTCTTCCATGGAAACCATCTTTGAGAAAATGATAGATTTCCTTGGAAGAAGTGAACTTATTCATTCAAAGAATCACCTCCCGTGTTTAGACAAGGAAATTAAGGATTGCGTACCCCTTTTCGACTACAAAATCCACGATAAGGAAGGAATAAATGTTGTACGTCAGATTCTGTTGGGGATGTGCCACCGGCAGAATATTCAACCTCTGTATGAACATAACACCCTCAAATTAATTTTTCTGAAGAACATCCATACAAAAAAATGAATTTAAATCATAAATCTCATGCAATATAAAATTATAATTAAAAGATAATTAACTCACGAGCATTATGATGGTGGGTTTTAACATGAACAAGAACAATTTGAAATTCCTTTCCCTTTAAGAAATTATCAATAGTCCATCTAACAGCTTGTTGGCTGTTCTTGCTCTTATCAATGGCAACCGCCACGGCATTGTGACCCAATTCTACAGTTTCAGGTAATGCATCCATTCAAATGTATTACCTTGCCTCTTTAATTTCTCTATCTCTCTAGATCCTCTCTTCTTTCTTGGTTGCTCCGCGTTCTCTCAATTGATACGCGAAGCAACCAAACCTTTATTTGATTCCCCTATACTCGGAGGAGGAAATATTCCAGATAATAAATTTTGAATCGTAAATAAAAGCGAAGCTTTGACATAAAATTCATATAAGTCATTCATATAAGAAAAACCAAAAACATACGACTTTCCAACACCATCTATCCTACATGGAGATAAAGTGTCTGTTTTTTTTACTAAATTTAGTAAAAATATTTCTGTTGGATTTGGGAGATATATAATTTCTGTCATAATTTCTTAGCTGTGTCTAAGTTGGCTTCTAATTTTATCGTTCTTTTTGTTCCCTCCGTATATACCGAAATAAAGTTCAAGTCTTTTCATATATGTAAGAATAACAATTTTGACCAATGATTTTCTTTATTTAGCTCTATCATTTAGGAGAAAATGCAATGTTGGAATAACAATGAAGAAGTTGAAAAAATAAATAATGAAGTTGTTGTGTTATTATTATGAATCATAATTGTTGAAAAAGATACCTTGAGGGGACAAAGTAGTACTCCTTTCATCCGGAAATAATAATCACATAAATATTACAGGATGTTCAGAAAACTTGCTACATTTTCTTAAATCGTTCAAATAATTGAGTAATTTAGAAGGTACATAAATGCTCCATTTAATATGGAGGGTTCCTAAGGCCCTTTTAGGTTGAGAGGACTTTGCAGGAAAAGGAAAGAATGGAAATGGTGTCATACGCTTAAGGATGACTCAATGGACATTTTTTGACTAATATTTTTAGTCGTATAAGTATATCAATATATCATAATATCTTCACAAACTTTTAGATGGTAGTATTACACAAGTATATACATACTTTTTTGATACGGAGTAGTATGGTACTATATTATTATATTACATATCGAGACCAATCTAATAAGATCGCACATCAGCATGATTTTTCTTATACATATATCTATAAAACTATGGTCAATTTTTTTTCTTTAAAGAGAATGTTTCGGACAAACAAAAAGGAATTGAGGTAGTGTTGTAGACCTTTAGGTAGTATTGAGCAAAAGACGAAAGGAAGGAAAAATAAACGATAAAACAAGAATGGTGAGAATTCAAGGATCTATATGTAATGACTTAGTTTCATGTTTTGACTCTGGACAATAAAGTAGAATAAATGAGAATAAGAATCCCTCGTCATGATTTATTCTCGTTTCTTATTCTCACCATTAAGCTTCCCCACATTCCACCATCTAAACCCCAATTCGATTTCTCCTCTCCACATCAAAGAACCCTTTATTTGAACCCTTAATTAAACTTTAGATATCGAATTGCTTCATCCAAACTCTAGTAAAATTGAGATCAACTCTTCATCATCGTTTAGGAAAATATCAATTTAAGTGATAAACATGTAATGGCAAGATCATCAATCATATGCAACAGTTTAAACTTGTTGGAAGTTTAAACATAACCAAGGAAATAGATTTTATGGTTGTCTAAAATGGAAGGCGTGAATCTTAAGTACCATTTTTGTAAATTATTTGGTATATTTTGTTGTATGGGATCAACAAGAAAAATAGTTGTAAAATATAGTGGTGGTGGTTAGGCAGTGAATTCCCTATCCTCATCATCTTCATCTCCCTACCCAGTGTTTTTCGTTTGGGTTTTAATGGTGGACGATGTGTAATTTTAATAGCGTGGAAGATGTGGAGAAAAGTCAAGTGGGGGATAAAAGTTTGAACAAAGAAACAAAATATAAAGGAGAAATAAAACAAATAGTAAAAAATAACGAAGAATGTGCACACTATTACCCTAGGATAAAAGAGTTGCGCGCCCTACGATAATAATAGTTGGTACCATTGAGGTATTGGCCTAGTGATTAAAGATTAAAGATCAGGGAGTGAGGGCTTGTGTAGGTCTCATTTTGAACCCAGGTCTCGTGTTCGAATCTCCCCGCCCCCATTTGTAATTTGTATTGTCTTGTGGCTCATTCGCAAACAAAAAAAAAGTTGGTGGTGTGGATTGCTCCCGGGTTAAATTTTCTCATTTATTTTTGAGTTTTTACCATGGTACGTGAGGAAGCATAGGTATGCAATTAATTAATTAGAAACCAACTAAAAAAGTTTGCTAGCTGAATTAGTCAAAATTTGTACAAAATTTTTAGTTAATATTGTACTTCATTCATTCCTTCCTTGTTTATCGTCCCATTTGTCTTTTAAAAGTAAAGTAAAAACAAATAATTCTTATCATAATCTATACATAAGGAAAAACCATTATCACTTGATTTCTTATTAAAGTCATTAAAACTTAATTTTTACGAGTAATACATAAATTTCCATTCACTTAGGAGTTGTACATAATAAAAGATATTAGTGGCTGAAGTTGCACACTGGAAATTGTAACATCCGCTTTGGGAGGAAAATAAAGAAACAAAGAGGGTGTTGGCCTCCATTGGTTGTGGAGTGTAAGCCATCCTCTTCGTCGTACATTTAGCTGAGTGACAAAGGGTGTCTTAGAAGTGAATTGTCACGGCTCAAGAGGTGATTTCTAGACTCACCAAGGCCTCGATAATTTTTACTGATTTAGATTCATTGCCCGGAGATGGGTTGGATACTACTTGGATGTTAGTTCCGAGATATATTTTCATTACTTGGTCTCATGTCAAAAGGGATGCAAATTCCGTTACCAACCACCTTGATAGGTTATTGTCGTTCGGTATCGAAAAAGTTTGGGAGCATCGTTGACCTAGAGATGTAACAACATGGACAAATTGTCCCTTGATTAATTAATGCACTAATCTTTCCCTTAAAAAAAAAAGAACCGAAGAGACTACAAGATATCGAAGTATCTATTAACAAGACTAATGTGTTCAAGCTTTGCACGAGAAAAATCAAGATTTTACAAGTATTAGATTCCTTTTGACTACGTTTTCAAACCAAATCCCCCCCCCCCCCCTGTTGATGTTATAGGTAAATGAGCTAGTGGATGGGTCGAGTTCTAATCTCTAAGAGCGCAACAAGCAATGATGAAAACAATAAACAAGACAACAAGAAGGACTGCATTGACAATGGTAATTCTCCTCCATCCCTTCATGAATAAAGCTAAATATCCAGCTTTGCATGATCCACAATTATAGCACAACCTATCATATTCATTGTTCCAGGTTTTGCAATCTTGATCTTGTGAGCTCAACCCAGTTACTGGAACATTCCAAATTGTTGCACTTTCATACACAAATCCACAATGTGCCGGAGGTTTGCAACATCCTGTCTGTCTCCATAGAAATGAATTTCATTTATCAACACCTTTTCTTTATTGAATCGGAAAATTGCTTAATAATACATTTTAGAATACAGAAAACCTAATTTCGACCCAATAAAGAGGAAAAAAAATATTCATTAAAAAGCAAATTTGATAAAAAAAAAAAAAAATCTCTTCCCAAAGGTATATAGCCTGATGTTTCAAAAATTAGAAATACATATAGTTTAAATAAGATTCGAACTCAGGACCTCATGATTTAAACACTAATGAGTAATGAATTATCCCCTAAACTATGTCATCTTTTTCAAACGAAATACAAATAAAAAGTGATAACAAAATAAACAACATTTATTTTAATAAAAGTAGAAGTTAATTAAGATTGTGTTTTTTTTTTTTTTTTTGCAGAAAGGTATAGTTACAGTTATTAAAATAATGAATTGGGGCGAGCACAAAAACTAGTGTGGGATTAAAACAATGTAAATAAACTTATAAAGAAACAATAAAATTGAATTAAAAGATGCAAATTTTTGCATATCTCGGAGATAAACCAACCCTTCTCTTGATTTTCATAAACTTCGAAAAAGAATTATAATCCAGCATAAACCACCCTTATCAAAATAATTAAAATGTTATTTTCTATAATATAAACTACAAAAAATCTTTAATGTGTCTTTTTCAGTATATTACTCTGTTTTATATACTTTGTATGACAAATAAAACTTCAAACTGAGTTTTCTAAGAAAAGTCTCCTCCAAAAACTTTCTATTTTTCGAAATAATCAAAAGCTGGGATTGATTCAAAAAGATAGGAGAAAGAAAGAATTGTTTAGTCGATTTTTCGTAAAACAAAATGGCAAAAGAATTGTACCTCAACAGTTGTAAGCTTAGAGCGCTTCATAGTGACAAAATCCATGATGGACCTAAAAGCACCAATCTTACCACAAGCATCATGGTGAATCATGCACGACTTAATATCCTCCCAATGACTACCACCGACCAAATTATTCTTCAACCAGCTTGAGAAAGTTTGAAGCTCATATTCCTTAACATTACCCCCAAGAACATCCTCCCCATTTCCACCTCCCTTAATGACCGCACTTCCAACAGTTAAACACGCTAACAACCCGATGATTACAATGAACAACGCGGCCACATACAACCACAAGAAGAGGGTTATTCGACAGCACGAGCCTAACAGTCCGATGAGAGAGATAATGAGCAAGCAAAAGCCCAACGCAAGGAGAGGCTTGTACATTATGGGATCACAAGGGGAATTGGCTGTCATCTTTACCAAATACCCAGCCAAGAGGATGGGTAATGAAATGCACAAGGTTATGGTGTTTAGGCATCCTAGGAGAACATTACTTACAGCCATTTCAATTTCTCCTTGACTATTTATCTTTTACCTAGTACTGTAGGGGAATTTTTTTTTATTTTTTTCCTCTTTTCGAGTTTTGAATTAAATGGGTATAATTTCTTTACCTGTGGGGGGAAATAAGGAGAAACAAAGAATGACCCCAAATGACGAACAAGGGGTGAATTTTTTCTGGGTAGGATATGCAAAGTTTTACACACATTTTTTTTTTTTTATGTGGTAAGGAGAAAAGAAGGGGGAAAGGGTTCCTAAATATGGGGTTATTATTTAGTAGTAGAAAACTGTGAAACCACAATAAATAAATACGTAAATAAAAATATAAAAAAAGCAGCATGTTTTTATTAATAAAAGCTGCAAAGATTGCCTAAGACTATTTATTTGGTAAGATTTTTTCATCTGTGATTTAGCCTATTTTCAGGTTGACAAAAAGGAGCCAGATGAGTAAGGCAAAGAAAATATGTTATTTTTACAAGCCCAATCCTTATGCCAGGCTAATAAGTTAGCAATTTAACAGCCTTGTTTGGTACGCAGAGATTAACCAATGATAAAATTTTCTTGGCCCTGATCAATTTATAAATGTAGTAGCACTACCAACAAACCTAGTTAAATCAGCTATTAAGTTAGATACTAGCCATTAGCAATCACAAACAAAGTGTATAATAAACAAATCAATCGTCAAACAAAGCCGATAAGCAAATGAGCAAACTTCACAAGCTTGCAAATTCACTAATTCAGTCAATGAATCCGGATTGGCTTGACTCAATGACCAAGAATTTGCTTGGTAAGATTTGGCACCGTACCAGAATGGCTCAGTTTTAGGATCAATGTTTGCCACTCTACTCGAAGACGGATAAAGAAGGAGGGGAGGGGGGCGATCTGGTTCAGTTTGTGAGGCTAACCTTGACTGCTGGAGCACTAGCCTTACTCAAGTACTCAACCAACACATAGGTTGAACCAGTCTTGTGCCGAACCAGTGCAGCCTGCAGCCAAAACCGACAAAGCTTGAACCAGTTAAACCTCACCCATAGGCAATAACTGATTCACTGATAGCAACTAACAAACGGTGTGGCCTGTAGGTTACATAGAGAGGAGCTCGTCTACGTACTGATAATACATCTACAGGAAAAAAAAATATATATATATATATATATATATATATATATATATATATATATATATATATATATATATATATATACACTCAAAAGTTCATATCATTTACAGATGAATAATGAATGTACCATACAACTAAAGATAACACTCGATAACATTGACCTCTAATGGTAATGGTATCAGAACATAAAGCATGATGCAACACCATAATTCCACAATACAGCAACTACAACCATGAGAGAATGACACAACAGCAAATCTGGGCTGAATGTAAATCATCTCAAAAGGACACGTCACTTAAACATCATTTCATAACGTGGCTACTGTTTTCACACTTCACAACAACGTCATATTATATGTCCACAACTATACAAGTATTTTTGCACAAACAGTAGGAACTTACAGTTGCCTGAAAAGTTCTTTACCAAGCTCTTTCCCAAAAGATCTCCTATCCGATTTTGCGTGTGTATAAAATTGGGGAAAGGTAGATATACAAGGAACTAATTTTATAGAGCTTTTAGGTTTCAACCAGTGCTACAGAAGAATCACAGCCACGATAATCAGCGCCACAACTGTAAATACCAGAGCCTGCAGTCAAGGAGATATTATGTTATTGACACGTGAAAGAATGGAAAATCTACAAACATTTTCTCAATACAAAATGCAATTTAACAAGCAACTTGAAGAGATAGGCAAACATGACAAGCAACAATGGCGATGGTGGGATCTCAAAACCTGAATAATTAGCTTTGAATTGTGACATCCAACCATTAAGATTTTGGGAATGTCCAGTAGGCTTCTTCTCTTTTTCCCTACATTTCTCGCCACAATAACATTTCTGAAACAGCCTCTTTTTTATCTTTTTCTGATAGGGTGAGTGTAGGTAGTAGGTACATCTCAACCTCTGCAAAGACCACCTAGGGCCGAAACACAAACTAGGTGGTGGCGGTAATACTAAAAAGAAACTCCCCAAAAATAAGGGAAGCATCTTGATTAAATTATTTCAGTAAGGCACGGCTTAAGATTTGAGACTATCAAAATGCATAACTATCCTCATTCACTCTTAAGTCTTACCATCATACATCAAAAAAATTGTACATCAAATGCTTTTAGAAGCTTAACACAATCTAATTTCAAATTTAGACTACTTCTCATTGTCTATGTTGCGAACATCTAACTTCGTTAATGTCACTAAAAAGTACAATCCAAGTAAGACAACATAAGCGATGGTGTCCACAAAAGCCAAGACAAACAATGGTGTCAGTAGAAGCCAAGACAAGCAATGCGATCATAGACAAGAAAATACTTACTGCTATTGCGCAAGTGGCCAATCCAGTCCTTTCCCTAGGATCCTTGCGATAGTAATTTCTGAAGTAAAGGATTGTAGCATAGTACCACATCAACGGGATTATGAAACCAAGCAAAAAACTGCAAGAAAGACACAGGTTTAAACTAAAAGAGATGGCAGGGGAATAGGCAGGAGAATCAGATAGAAAATTTTGGGACACTTAGTCACTTACGAAAACCAGCCAATACCACAGCCAAAGCATGGGAGAGGTTTATCATACAATCCTAACAAGTGCTCCTCTCCATCTTCAATAAGCGTATAATCCCCACATTTTTCAGGGTTTGTGGGGCAGCCTGCTGTTGACAAACATATTCAAATAACTGAGATAACTTCGGCAGTGCATTCTAGTGGAGAAAAAACATCAATAGCTTTGTTATATGTCTGGATGCTGCAAATAAATGGAAACCATAGTCCATTTTTTACTGTATGTAACAATGATCCTGACTTCCCTGGCCTTCACGTGCTGCCTTCCCCTCTAATTTTAGACAACTTCCATTTTCTTATTTATGCATCAGAGTATCAGACCATCTAGGAATTTTTGTCCAAAACACCCTAGCATATTATCTTACCGAGTATTGAGTTTAGTCCAATCAATCTTTCATCACAAAAGTTACTCCCCTTTTTTCACCCTGTTCAATGTAGGTCAGGCTGTACTCTGTAGACTCCAGAGATAACTGATTCATTCCATCTAATTCTAGCTAATTTGAGCAAATAAAAAACAATGATAGGATTTCTCCACCAATTATCTATTGGCACTTAATAAATGAACATTTATCACATTCTTAAACGAGAATTTGGCCGCCAAAGGTACATTTGGAAAGCCTTCATAAACTAGAAAATTTGATATGATAATGAAAAACAAAGAGCCAAAGACATTCAAGAACCCAAAAACCTCGCTACCTACCTTTCGCCCTATATGTACCAACTTCTAGCCAAATTACACAATGTCCTTTCCTAAACTACAACGCAAATGAAGCACAAAATAGGAAGTTATAATTTCATTCATCGAGAAATTGGGAAAAGAATGTAATACTTTGTTCCATGCTTGGCAATAGAATGAATCAGCTAATTGACATCAAACTTCTCATGCTGTTCAACACTATTTCATCAAATTATCTGCAGCATTCAACCCACAAAATAAATAAATTAACAAACAAAATTTAGACAGAAATAACAATTAATTCCAATTGCATGCAAGGAGAGTAAGACAGACAAAAAAAAAAAGCAAATGAAAAACAAAACCCCATCAAAATTCGATACCCACCAAACAATAAATTTGAAAGCTGCAAATGGGGCTGAATTCAACTTAATTTTGGGGAAACAATAGAATAATCATCAACTAATACATAAATAATGAAACCCTAAAATGGGAAAATTAAAGCGGATTAGCGGAATAATTAGTAAGGAAAAAAAGTCCAATTAAATTGCAGAATTTTACTAAAGAGTAAAGCTTGCCTGAGAAGGAAGTAGTACAATCAGTAGCAAGAAAAACCCAGAACTACAAGAGCAGCTTGAATGTAGCCTAATGTTTTGCGGTGGTTCTAGAGAGAGAAAGTAACGTCAAGGAGTGAGGTACACGTTCTTGCTCAGCTCATTTAGACCTTCACTCATCACATTATTTCCTTCTTTGGCTTGGTTTGCCAAGTAGCTGGCTGAGGAATGAAAAATATCTTATTCCCTTTTTCTCCGCAATTTAGAAGGTGGACCATGGTGCACATACAGCATGGTGCACCTTAAGAACATTAATATATAATTAAAAAAGCATATAGTAAAGTGAAAAGAACATGGACACATATTTTTTTATATTTTTAATAAATTGTGATTTTTTATAACAAAAAAGTAAAACATTATATTGCATGTTCTTTTATCGTAGTGTCATGTTCTTTTGTTTATGCACATATGTTCTTTTTATGCACATGGTCCATAGTCCACGGATTGCTTTTTCTCTATTTATTTTCCCCGTATTTTATTGTAGTAGAAGATTGCCTCATTTAAAATAGAACACAAATACAAACACCCTCATTATCTGAGGCAACAAAACACGTGAAAACCCAAACCCGGTTCTAAGAAAACAAGTAACCCCCATTGTACCAAAAACTTGCCCAAAAAAGGGGTAAACCCGGTTTGATGACGGAGTATTGATGCGGTGTTTTCAACAAAAATTTTTATTGATGTGGTGTGCGGAATTCAGAATCAGGCCATCAGCCCACAAGGAAAAAAAAAGAAAAAAAAAAAAAAAAAAAACCCAAAAAGCCTAACCAGCCCATTGATCTCCTCTTCCTTCCCCCCTCAGCTTCTCACGCTTCTTCGTTGTACACTTGTACTCTATAGGGTTTATCACAGAAAAACCCCATTGTTAATTTCCAAAAACACCTCTTTTTCTCTGTCCTTGAAATCAAACAAACATGGATTCAAGACCAGACCCCCAATTACACAAATCTAAGAAAAACAAGAGGAAAATCCCCAAAGTTGATACGACAATCGAAATGTTGAAGGAGAAACAAGAGAAGAACGCACCAATTATAGGATACTACCCATCTGGGTTCGACCCATTAAAGCGCAAAAATCCAGAAACAAGTGACCTATTTTTTTACAGGAATCAGAAAAAGCTTAGAAGAGTCGAGTTTGTTGTAAAGCCAAATGAGTCCGAAGTTGATTATATGGGTTCCAATCATTCTGGTGAAGCTGCTGCTGGTAGGCTGAATTCTTATGCTATTGCGGTTATTAACAGGCGTTCTCAGTCTTTCAGATTTTCTCCCATTGCAGCTAACAGGGTATTGCATTTTTTTATTTCATGTTTTTTTTTTTTTTTGCTTTCTATGGGTCGATACCCTGTTAACAGAGTATTTCTTTCTATGGGTCGTACCCTGTTAGCTCGACATCACTGATCTTTGCTCGATTAATTTCTTTTTTCTTTTTTTTTTTTTTTGCTTTCTCGATTAATTTGTCATAGTGGCAGTTTTTGCATCAGCTGTTTACTTCTTCAATTGTTCTGGTAATGTTTTTAGTGTTCAGTATTTGCATAATTTATTTTATAGAATCCTGTCAATAAAATTGTTGTAGGAATATCAGAATGTTCCTTTATATAAACTGGGGTTGTCATTAAAAAAAGACTGGTCTTGGCCGTTGTTTACTGTAATTATGATCTCCGTGCATCTTTGGAAAACATATACCTTTCTAAGTTCGAATCCTTTTCCCTAACATGAACCTCGGTGTTGAACTTGTTGACAATGTTCAGGTTTTCAGGTTACAACCATTGCCTAAAGCATTAGACATGTCTGAAAAGGAACCTGAAACTCCAGCCAAGGTTGATGATGCAGAGGATATAAGACAAAAAAAGCGGAGTCTTACTGATCGTTATGGTACCAAGACTGCGATTAAGAAGGTTTATATTCTTTCCACTTGGATTTTTTAAATACTGCAGTGACACTAATCTTTGGCATCAGGATCTCAGGCACCGAAGGCCTTGGCTTTGATGCAGTTACGATTTGTTTGCATTTGTTATGTTGTGCATTTTTCATGAAACTTTTGAACATGTTTTATGAACCTCTGCAAGCTGTATATAAAGGAAATTCATGTTTTACGAAGTTATGTGACATCTTATTGTACTATTTGGGTACAATGCCAAGTTATTAACTCTGTCATATAATATAATGATAATTGCTAGTGATGTAGTGAAATTCTCCATACAGATAAGTCAAAGATAAACATTGTCAGTTATAGTTTTGCAATTCAGAAAGTCGTTAAGAATTCTCGGTTTTATTTAGTGTTTAGACAAATTATTGAATTAGATGTCTCCCTTGCAGGACAAGTTAGCAATGCGGCTAAGTCAAAAGGAAGATCCTGATGTAATGCCGGAGATAAACGACATTTTAGAGGAAACTCCTATAGACGCGACTGCACTTAAAAGTTCCAGTTTGGACACTCCGCATAGTGTTCCCCCACATGATCTCTCGGCTACAACACCTGAGAAGGCTTATCTGCTCGAAAAAATTATACTCAAAGGAGAATGGGAATATGTGAAAGACGTTATGGAGCTGTTGCAATCTGGGCAGGAGGTAAAACCAGATGTTTACCCAAGTTTTGTGTGCAATCGTTGTTACAAAGTAGAACTATGCAAGGTAAGCTGTTTAGCGACAAAGACTCTGCTGCTTTCACCTAAATTCGCTTATTTTGAACTTATCTGAAACTTATTTGAACTTGGGTAGCCCTTAGGGCTTAGTAGAACTTGTTTGAACTTCTTTTTCATTTTTGTATGGTGAAAAGAACATAGCTGTAGCCTATAGTATAGTTAGGCTATTGAGAGCCGTCTCTGGACACGTTGATTATTTTCTCACTGGATATTTGACTGTTTTCTTTTCCTTATCTTTTTCTGAGAAGCCATGAAAACGTTACATATTGTCAACTTGTCATCACAACAATCTACATGTTTTGTTCTTTTAGGAACTAGTAGTCAATTAGTTACAGTTAAAGGCAGTAGTTACAGTTTGCTTCAAGAGAATTGTCTGTCAAAATGCTTGGCTAGGTATAAATATGGTTATGGGACGGCTCGGGCTTCGGGTTGAGCCACGGGCCAGTGCCATACCAGTTCAAAACAGGGCCCAGGCCCATGGG
Organism: Spinacia oleracea; assembly: GCF_020520425.1. Lineage (NCBI taxonomy): Eukaryota > Viridiplantae > Streptophyta > Magnoliopsida > Caryophyllales > Amaranthaceae > Spinacia > Spinacia oleracea. The sequence goes on from NC_079487.1 coordinate 130,479,809, forward strand.
ATGCAGTGCTTTTTAAAAATAACCTAGGCCCGGCCCACTACTTCATGCTCGTGCCTGCTCGTGCTTTTTTCATGCTCCGGTCGGGATCTTTACTCCCTAGGTTATTGCTGTACAATTGATCTCAAAACATACTTGAATACTGTTTTGTTCTTCCCATAGCTATTTATAATACCGTTATATTCCTGATTCTGTAGGATGAGACAGAGAAGGGAAAGCTTGCTGGAATCCTGTCATATATTGCTCAACTCATAAACTTCAAGAATCGACATTCACTTGATGGCGGAAAATCTTCAAAACACAAATTCCTGCCAAGCATATTGTTACAGAAGTTTACAAAAATGTTTGTGGATGCAGATAAAAACCGGATCGCAGATGACAAAATAGGTTCCCTAATCAGCTATGTGCTGGTTCTCACCCTATTTGTTGACGAGTTTCAGACAGATTTCACAGACATTGCCAAGGATTTGAAGATGAATGCATTGAGCCTGAGACCTTATTTCGAGAATCTGGGTTGCAAGATTGCGAGGAGAAATAAAGTGACTGTGATGACACTTCCTGTTCCTCTCAAGTTCCCAACACTGAGGAAGAGGAGAAGAGGGTAGACCTTAATTCCCATTGATTCCTCCAACAGATTTATGCAGACACTGTCTCTTACAAACTGTGGTAATCAAAATGGATCTAGAGTGCAGCTACCGACAATGGTACTTGATTAATTTATTTTCTGGAATCTCAGTAACAGAAAGATGGTTTGGTACTGCAAGCTATAGCACAAGAACAACAGCTGAGAAAGAAAGAAGGAAAGAAAATGAAGAAGAGGTAAAGTTAGAGATTCTAACTGCATAGATATGCCTATCAAACAAGTGAAGTGATTGTTATTGTTTCTTTTGTGTTTAGCTAAATTTTACTGGGTTGAAACTGGATAGACATGTTTATGTGTTTTTGGATTCATCATGGCTAAAATTTGATATACAGTTGCTATTTTAGGAAGTCTATCAAACTATTATAGTATTTCCAAATTTTGTACTCTTTTATGATCAGTATTTCCAATATGCGTGTTTGGTACGTGGGAATGAGAGTTTGGGGATTAGAGGGTGGGATGATATTGTGAATTGGTTGTTTATGAGTGTATCCTATTTTCCTACTAAAACATGCTTACATATTTCTAGACCCAAAGCTTGATAAAAAAGCACGACCTTGTGGTGGTGGACAATGAACTCCAACAGGGGATGATCAAAGGATCATACATATGATCTTTGTAGTAAATTCATTCTGTGCTCAAACTAAATTAGTTTTTGGAATGAAAATGAGTTGTTGTTCAAGATATGGACTTTGCAATATCATGAAGTATCACATCATTACGAGTCAATCTCAAGCAACCGTAATCACACTATGGCTTGGCAAAAATATAGGGGGCATTTTTATCTTTTCAAGTGAAAAAGTAAGAGTATTTTCATCTTTTTGAGCAAAATAACACACATGAACAATTTGGTGCTAATAGTTGAAAAGTGAATCAATAGCATTACAATTGCACAGTGTAATGATATCAATTGAGTAGTGTAATAAAATTATGGACAATTAGTTTTTACCACCTAAAAAAATCGAAAACTTAAATTTTACCACCTAAAAAATTTAGAAAACTTATTTTTTACCACCTGAAAATAGAAATTATATCTCTTATATTTTCTCTTCATCCACGATTTCATGTAGTTAGGGATGTCAACGAGCCGAGTCGAGCCGAGTATTTGCCTGTTCGAGCTAGGCTTGATAAGAAATTTTCCAGCTCGAGCTCGAGCCAAGCTTAACCAAGCTTTTAATTTTCCTGTTCGAGCTTGGCTCATTTAAGTTTTTCGTTGTTCGAGTTTAGCTCACGAGTAGCTTGTTTAAGTTCAAGCTCGAGTCGAGTTGAGCTATTAGCAGACGAGCCTTAATAAACGAGCTTTTAACAAACGAGCCTTAATAAACAAACAAGATTGAATTTAAACGATCATATTAATAAGCTAGAGAAATATTATTTTCAAAAATTATAAAACATAAACTTAAGGGTTTTGACCTTTAAGAATATTAATATATCCTTGATTGAAGAAATAAGAATAGTAAACATTATACGATTTTGGTAGTTTGGGTAGTATACTAGTATTTAGTTAATTTTTTACCCTTAATTTTAGCATAATTATATGAATAATATCATAATATATTATTTGTTATTATTTTATTATATTTACTATAAAAATATTTTTGTAGAAATTTAATATACATGAGCTTTTAAACGAACACGAACGAGCTTGGAAACGAACATGAACGAGTTGTTCGCGAGCCTAAACGAGCCGAACAATAGGTTGTTCGAGCTAGTATAATTTATTAAACGAGCTTAAAATTTTTGTTCAAGCTCGTTTGTTTACTAATGAACGAGCTTTGACAGAGCCTTTGACCGAGCTTGTTCACGAGCTGTTCGCGAGTGCATCGGCTCATTGACATCCCTACATGTAGTTAACATCCTTTGCATTCCCCTGCTTCCTTTTCTTCCATGAATTTACTTAATTTTTTCTCCCATTAATTTACAAAGTTTTACAAGATTGACCAAGTTCAATGATAATAAAGAGAGGAGGGTGAATGAGTTAAAGAAGATCGTAGAGGGTTGTAAAAATTTGGAGGGAAATTGAATTAGTGGCCTCACATAACAGTTTCATCTATTTTATCGTTTTTCAGGTGATAAAAAACAAGTTTTAATTTTTTTTAGGTAGTAAAATACAAGTTTTAATTTTTTAGATGGTAAAAAATAATTTATCCTAAAGTTATTATACTTTTATGTCCCATGGTACTTTTTATTTTTATTTTTTGTATTTACATTATTCTCGTGGTTGTGGAAAAAAAGTCAGTAAATACGAAGGTTAGTCACATATGGCTACGGTACTACTTCGGTTACTCCACATTACGTCTTGTTTAGCTCCACAATCCCAATATAATTCTAACACAACTAAATATAATTCTAACACATTCTATAAATCCAGATATTCTTATTCCTACTAGGAATCGATACCATTATTATTATTACACAAACATTATTAGATCCATAATTCCATATCCTACTCTAAGTTGGTATTATGTAGTATTTGCCCTATAAATTCGAACTAATTAATAGCATAATTATACATACATAACAAATTGAGATATACATCAGTCTATTAATTCTCTCAATCCCTCGGTTTTTTCTTCGATCACCATCACCCTATATTTCTTTCCAGGTATATATGTCTCTACTTCTTTCGCTAATTGTTCGTTCTTATGCGGAATATAATTTTGGCAATGTGAATGTATTGAATAACAAGTATAGAGATTATTACGAATACTTTGATAGAAAATTTTATGGATATCGTTTTGTTAGGGATTAAAAATTAGAGTGTACGTACATGCATGGATCGTCAAATTACCACTAGTTTTGGTGTTATTTAGACTATACTTCTTATGTTTTTTTTTATACTCCCTCTGTCCCGGAATACACGCACCGATTCGAGTCGACACGCTTGCCAATGCACAACTTTGACCACCAATATCTTTAACTACATATTATAAAAACTTATGAAATATTAATATTTTGAAAATATATGTTAAGATGAAGCCAACAATATATTATATGCTAACTTTTGTTTTCATATACTAGAAATATAATAGGGTCAAAGTGAATTATGTGAATAGTGCAAAAAGTCAAACTAGTGCGTGTATTCCGGGACGGAGGGAGTATTACAATATTGCTCATCTTCACGCATGTTAATACACAACCTTGATCATTAATATTTTTAATTCTTAATAAATAGTTATATTTTGAAAATACAAATTGAGACGAATATATCAAGATCTTACATGTTTATGTTTTATCTTTATGTAAAAATCACCAGCAATAGTCAAATACTCAAAGTAGATGGTGTAAGTAGTTAATTTAAAAAATTCAAACGTGTTGTGAGTATTAAAAATGGAGGAAGTATAAAAGTTCGGACACGATAGACGGTCGCTGATCTTATATTTCGTAAGTTGTAGTAGTTCAACATCGTTAGGAAAGTTACCCTTATCCCGTCAAAAACAGAGGAAAGTTACCCTTATGATGATGAGTTCGTATAATTAATAATGTCAGTCCTAATTCCTAAGTTGTGTAGCTATAGGATAATTAATTATATTTATATATATATATACCTTTCCCCCATGGTTGTTACTCTACAATTTAAACAATTCAATAACCCGTACGACCATACGAAAAGTATTATTACAAGATACACAAGGTAAAGCTCCAACAATTAAGTAAGTTAGATTAATTAGTTAGAATAGAAAGTTTTAACAAGTTATTTTACTAGTCGATTAATCAGAATACCGTTCTAAGTTTCTAACTAGTGCATAAAGGGCTAATACGTACGTATGCATATATCAAAATTCTGATTCTTTTCCGTAAATAATTTTAACGTGAATGTATTTACACCTCGCTTTTTTCTTCTTTGTTAATTACTCCATATTATAAGTAATTGGTCAGTGTTGTTGATTAACTTTATGCACTATTATTTAAGTTTTGACTGAAACATTTTTATAGAACGGATAAAGTATTACATAGTATACTACAAGAAATTGTACCATTTTCCGTCGCTAAAAGCCAATAATCGTTGATTAATGACGGGATTTTTTTATCGCAAATCCGTCATAAAAGGGGCCGTCGTTAATGGAAAAATATGTCGTTAACCCGTCGTAAAAGACATTTACGACGATTGTCCCCCTCATTGTTTGGTTGTTATCTCCGTCAGAAAAGGCTTTTGCAATGGAATTTATGACCCGTCGTTATTAGGTTGTCATTAAAGATACAAATTCTTGTAGTGGTAGTAACTTTTTTCAGATTTATCACGCATCATGTTACTACGTACTATGTTACATAATTTATTTATTTTCGCATGTTACAGATTCGGTTCTTGAAATCTACATAATGGAGGTTGGAAAGAATATGATAATTTTTTTCATGGTTCTTTTAATGGTGCTTGGAAGTTCTGATGCAAGAAGATATCCGTAAGTCATCATTTTTATTTTAAGATTTTTTTTGCTAATAAATACTCTACTCTGTATAAAGCTAAAATTTCACAACTCCAATAATCTATTTAATTAGTCGAAAGTGATAAAAGTTGCAACTTGTGACGTGCGACATATTGTATTTTTGAATTGGAAAGTAAACATATTTACATGATTTATGTAGGGAATTAAAATAATTTACATTTACATAATTCATAAAGGACAAAGAAAAAGATGTTACTGTATCAATCTAATTGATTTCAATATCAACACGAATTTATATATCATTAACTAATAATTGCAGTATGTAGTAATTTGTGTATTTTGATCTTATTGTTTGCAGTGGAAGACATACAAAAACTCATGACAATAAAGGATCAAAAGAACATCATCACCATCATGATAACAAAGGATCCAAAGAACATCACCATCATGACAATAAAGGATCAAATGAGCATCACCATCATGATGATAAAGGATCAAAAGAGCATCACAATCACGACGATAAAGGATCAAACGAACATAAATCTGTTACTTTGAGCGTCGTCGATAATCAATATGTTAGTCAATATCTCTCTTCTCTTAATAATATATGACATTATTAGTTACTAATTATTATTACACCTTTGATAAGCTTAATTTTTTGGATGAATAATTTAATTTATATATTAACTGATAGAAATTTGAGGACGCACGCGGAAGTTTTTTGATGGACCTGATAATATAACAAAATTGCATTGTTATCATTTATTACATTAATAATAATTGTATAACAATATTTGCTTTGGAAAAACACTTGTTTCTACTCCTCGTATACATTTTGTGGAGCTCTCTTGATTAGTTCATCCCTAAACTTATGCAAATACAACTATTTATAGTCGTTGTATTATGGTTTTTAAATTCTTCTACTAGATATTTCTTAAGTAAATTCTAGACATTATTTTAGCTAGATTTTTCTACACACTATTACTAGATTTTCGTATATTACATTCTGCATTTAGATTTTTCTAGATTAACATTGTAACATTATCTTAACTAGATTAGCATTTAGCACGTACCCATGCATTGCAGTATTGTTTGAATTTACGTACTAATTAATTTTATTTGACTTGATTTAGGCTATTATGGATAATGGAATCGTCCAAGTTACATTTTCAATTCCAGGAGGTCATGTGGTTGGAGTTGAGTATGGTGGGATGAAAAATGTGCTTGACTCCTCTCACAAAGTGAGCAATAGAGGGTAAGTACGTTACGTACATTCACATACGTACATGCATGTTCATAATTTTTAGCATAAACTGTTTGTTATTGTTGTATAAATATAATAAATATATATATTTCGAAAAGGTTCAATTTAAAATATGTTACGGAGTAATAATTTGGAGTATTGTTTTATATATGTAGGTACTGGGATATATTTTGGACGACAAAAGATACCGAAGGAGAGGAGTGGTATGCTTACTAAAAACACTAAATTTTTTATTTTATTATTATGATTATTATTATTATTCATTCTGTTCTTGAATATTAATCATATTTCCGTATTAGTCTCCCTTCTAAATACTTATTTTATGATGCAGGTTAAGTATGGAAAAGTTCGAAGTGATCAGGAATGATGGGGACCAATTAGAGCTTTCTTTTTCAACACAATGGAATGGAGATAAAAATTTAATTCCAGTTAATTTAGATAAAAGGTACTGAGTAATGGAGTAAAATGTAAAAATAAAAATCATTAAGCTAACAAAGGAGCACAAAAATAGACTAATTAAATGAGAAAAATGCTAACTATTTCTAATGATGGTATTTTAATTTGTAGGTTTGTAATGCTTCGGGGTTCATCCGGATTTTACAATTATCTTGTAATTGATCATGATGGAAGTTTTCCTGCAACCACTCTTTCTCAGATAAGAGTAGCGTATAGACTTCGAAAGGACAAGTAAGGCTCCGTTCTATTCGACTTATTTTAACTGGACTTATATTATCTGAACTTATCTGAATTTATCTATACTTATTTTTTCTGGAAAAACTTATTTTATCTTAAATAAACTTATTTGTGTGTGAAATGTCTGCAAAAAAAACTTATTATTTGTGATCTTACATTATCTGAATTGTCTGAAATAAATCAAAACAAGTTGAACAAAACAGAGCCTATGAATTATTATTATTTTCCTATACCTCACTCAACTCAACCTATAATTTTCTTCATTCTATCTGGCTTACTACGTATATATGACAATATATATGTTTATTTTTATTGTTAGGTTCCATTATATGGTTATTTCGGATGATATTCAAAAGATCATGCCAAGAGAGGAAGATTTTGCGAGAGGTCGTCCACTCGCGTATAAAGAAGCGGTTCTATGGACAAATACTTCCGATCCAACGTCAAAAACCGCGGTATTATGTTTGTCAATTTACTAATAAAAAACTTTTGTGTGCCCCCGATATACGGTATTTTACCGTACATCCAAATATAAAAGTGAATCAGATCAAAGATATAAGTACGTGACCTTATTCGAGGACTAAAGTTACCTTACTCAAGGATAAATGTGATCCTAACCATTGAAAAAATGTGACCCTGCCAATAAAAAATGAAGCGGCTGATCAAGAGTGATATGCTTTTACAAGTTATAACTGTGACTAATACAACACCAACAATGAAAATTTACACCAATACACAAGTGTAATATAGGTAGTAGGCTACGTGGAGTTTGATCCCACATCATGTACAATATTATACATTGCCCTACCATTTGAGCTAATAGCCTTGAAAATAAGGTAACTTATAACTACAATAAAGAAAACTTATAACAACAATAAGGGTAACTAAAATATTACCTTCCTCTTTTAGGCCGCCACACAATATATCATCGTAGATCGGCCTTTCTGAAAAGTTTGTGTTTACTAATTTACTTTTTTGTTTCTTTCTTGTAATTCCAATCTTTTTGTATTTTGTATATATTCAATTATTCATCCTTCCTAATGTATGGAGTATGATCGTAAAGTTTAATAGCTCAAGTTTTTTTTTTTTTTTTTTTTTTTACTTGAATAATTAGGTTGAGGACAAATACATGTACTCACAAGACATGAAAGATCAACAAGTACATGGATGGATATCTTCAGATAAATCCCCAATTGGATTTTGGCTAATAAAAGCAAGTACGGAGTTTTATTCAGCTGGTCCCTTTAAACAGGAGCTTACTTCTCATGTTGGACCAGTGAGCCTTGTTGTAAGTATACATCAATAACTACGATTTTATTATAAAATAAATAAATTATACGAGTATTTAGTAATGCAAAATATAAAATTATGATTTCATTTTTTATTCCAGGACTTTTTTAGTTCGCATTATGCCGGTAAAAAGTTGGTACTATCAGTTGAGGATGGAGAAGCTTGGCAGAAGGTTATTGGTCCTTGTTTTGTTTACTTGAACAAAGCATCTAATTCTCAAGATCCTTATGGACAACTTTGGAACAATGCAAAAGATCAGGTAATTACAAAGTTTATAAAGTTGTAGATATGAATCAATCCACTAGCCGATGACCTAGCTTCAAAGTAATAAAAACCTTAAAAGAAAATAAAACTAATCACTCGGTATCACTTTAAGTTTTCAGTTTTTTATTTTTTGGTTTTGGAAGTCATATGATTTAGATTAAATCATGAACTAAAAATTAGTCATACTTATAGTAATCATGTTGATTTAGAAAACTGAAAACAAAAAAATAGAAGCTACTTTTTATAGTTTTCATATTTTGATTTTTAATTTTACAAAAAACAGAAAACTATAAACAAAATATGATACCGAACATGTATAGAAGTATAAAACAATCCCATGGACAAAATTGTGGCCCGTATAGAAAGTAAGGAGCAATAAATTATTTATTTTTGTTATAAAAAAATACTTCTGATTATATAAAACATTTAAGCAACTATGTTACCAAATTTCGCCAAAAAAAAAAAAAAAAAAACTACTCTGTTAAAAAATGTAGCATACTGCATATATTATTATTTTCGTCGATTAAAGTTGCTTTATATGAATAAGTCAAATTATTTTTCTTTTTCTCCTTTATTTTTTTGATTTTTTGGTTTGATTTGCATCAGTTGCAAAAAGAGAATGACAAGTGGCCTTATAATTTTCCGTCGTCTAAGTTTTATTTCAAAGCTAATCAACGAGGATCCGTTCAAGGCCAATTATTCATCCGAGATAGGTAAATACGTTTATCCTTTATTTTCTTTTCACATTTTATCACTTCTATTTCATTATCAGTAAAATAGATATAGAATTATAAAGTTCATTGGTTAACTTTTAACCTCATGGTTGTAGGTACATAAATAATAATTTGATTCATGCAAGTTCGGCTTGGGTCGGATTGGCCGCACCCGGTGAGGAAGGTTCATGGCAAACGGAGACTAAGGTGCATAAAAATTAATAACATGCGACCATATTGTTATGTATTTTGTCTAGTAATATTTTATTTATTTATTTATTAACTTATTGAGGTTTGTTGGAAAGCTGCCCTACTGTTATTTATTTAGGTTGCATCACACATAAGATCGAAGATGACACCATTAAGTTTTTCAATTATACGATTAAACTATGTAACTATTTGATTAGGAAGTATCTTTGATCAGGATGTCTAAATATTTTATTATAAAGTACAACTATGTATAAGACCGTCTCATTTAAGTTTTTTATATATTTATTTCGTCGATCTAGCAATAATTTATTTTCACTTATTAACTTATCGAGGTTTATTGGAAAATAACAGGGATATCAATTTTGGGTTAAGGCGGATAATGACGGAAAATTTATTATCAAAGGCGTTCTCGAAGGAGAATATAATCTCTATGCATGGGTCTCCGGATTCTTAGGCGAGTTTAGACATGATACAAACATCATAGTTCGCCAAGGTTCTTATTCTTCCTAAACCTAATCATATATATATATATATATTTCGTACATATAATTATGAATTATGTGATGGTTTTAATCATATATATTTCGTACATATAATTATGCAATTATGTGATGGTTAATACGTTTATAAGGAAGTGTAACACAATGTTTATGCTTGATTAAATGTTATGTTGATGCAGGCGAACGAATAAGTTTGAATGAGATTGTGTTTGAACCACCACGAAATGGACCTACTCTTTGGGAAATCGGAATTCCTGATCGTACTGCAGCTGAGTTTTTTGTACCTGACCCAAAACCAGGATATACAAATCCCGCCCTCCTTAATAACGACAAAAACAAGTAATTTTTTTTTTTTAATTGTAACACCACTCATACTATTATACTTCATATTCCCTCCGTCCCTTAATATTCGCACTGTTTTGACTAAATACGCTTGTCAATGCACAACTTTGACCACCAATTATCTTTAACTACATATTATAAAAACTTATAAAAATATGGAGTAATATTTTGAAAATATACGTTAAGATGAAGCCAACAATATATTATATACTAACATTTATTTTCATATACTAGAAAAAAAAATAGGGTCAAAGTTAATTATGTGAATAGTGCAAAAAGTCAAAACAGTGCAAATATTAAGCGGTAACTTTTGTGTAAGACCGCTTTACCGAAAAGACCAATTTTATTGCTGAACTAATTGGTTTCACTGGTTAACTAATTAGTTCTAGTGCCTAACTAATTGATTTCAATGCTTGACTAATTAATTTTAGTGCAAAACTAATTAATTTCAATGCTTAACTAATTGATTTCATTGCTTAACTTATATGATACCAAGATGATCTTTTGTTTAAGACCGTGTTATATAAAAGTTTGTAAATATTAAGGGACAGAAAGAGTACTGTGTTTTAGATATAAACTAATTAATAATTTTTTACCTTAACAGGTATAGACAATATGGTTTGTGGGAGAGATACACCGATCTTTATCCTAACAATGATCTCGTCTACACGGTCGGTACAAGTGATTATACAAAGGAGTGGTTCTATGCTCATGTTCCAAGGTAATATTCCATTTTCTTTCATACTATTTTCTTTACGTTTTATTTTATGAATTTTATGGGTTTGAAAATAGTTTATATTTTCAATATATTCAGGGGAACGAATGATAGGGAATTACAACCAACAACATGGCAAGTCCGATTCCCACTCCAAAATGTGAATCCATTTCGAAGATATACATTGAGAATAGCATTAGCTTCTACAAATAATGCTCAACTACATGTAAGTAACATATATAATGTTAGTTTTTCAATCATACAACTATAATATTTTAAATGCAATTAATGAAAATGTGCGTATTATTTTTCTTAGAATTATGCCTTAAATCGGTCAAACCCCTTACTGCAACGCCCCAACACGGGGATATAAACTCTCTAGGTAATAACCTAGTTGTATTCTGTAATCTGTACTCCTCAATATCAATAAAACTTTCCTCCCCTCTGCCTGTGGACGTAGCTTACACATTATTAGTAAACCACGTTAAATCTCTGCGTTCTTTAATTACGTTATTTAATCTTTCTTTGCATCCGTTATAACAATTTTCTTGAATGGCGAACTCAATGTAGTACGTGTTGTTTGACGTGTGACCATTTTGCAGATTCGGTTCAATAGAGATCCTTCGTCTAGACCACAATTTACGACGGGAAGAAGGATGGGATTTGATAATGCAATTCCAAGACATGGAATTCATGGCTTGTACTCTCAATTCAGTTTTGATGTGCCCGGCTCGTTTCTTCGTAATGGAATGAACACTCTTGATCTCACACAACCAATATGTAGTAGTTTTTGGAGTGGTGTTATGTATGATTATTTACGTTTAGAAGGTCCTATTTTTTAGTTTTTAGGGGTTTTTTTTTTTGACATTCAGTTTTTAGGGTAGGTACGAGGTTTAGTGTTCAAATGTAATTAATTTTTCACTTGATAACATTATATCAATTCATTGTAAAATCTAACTCTCTATACTAATTCTATTGAAATCTAATTATTATTATTTTTCTTTGTATTGTTTATTTGAGATTTTGCTAGTTGATCACTAAATTAGTCATGTCCTGAATTTATCACGTAAAAATAATTTGATATTGGCAACTTAGCGTATGGGATTGTGTTAATTTAATTTGGTTGAGTTTATTGATTATCCATCGTTGGTAATGTGATTGATTGGGTAGAGTGGTGCTTGAATGATTATCAACAAGCTAAGTGAGAAAGGCATTGCTGGAACATCGCAACTCTTATAAGTGTTCTAGCTATTTACTTGATTTTCACTTACTCCGTTATATGAAATTTTTAGTTATTGGAAAGTAAAATTATTGAAACTTATTGAGTTATAACTTAAACATGGATAACCTTTATTCGTAAGAACTTATCTTGACTAAAATACAGTAATAATTGGTATTGTAAATCACCTAAATTAGGATTCACTTGTCGAACGGAAAATTAAGAAAGCAATTTTTTTTTTAGCCAGTAATAGTCTAGAAAAATTAAGACAACATGTTCTGTGTGAACAAAAGATCTTACAAAAATAAATCACTATATTTTTTCGATTCGACTGATGATGAAAATCCAAATAAAAAAACAAAAAATTAAAATTAAAATACAAACTACGGAGGAATTAGACGTGGCGGATACACGACCCTAGCATCCTCATTTAAAATACTACCCAAGTTCTAAAGGAATACTAATGTAAAACATAGATATTTATGTGTTCAGTCGCGCATTGGTTTGCAAGTCAGTCTGCTGCTCGATTACCTTTTCTAATGTGTGTGACATTGGTGTACCATTCTGCCATTCTGGGCATTGGAGTAACTTGATACAGTAGCTTTACATTCATTTTCTATCTTAATACCCCATATCCTTTAATAATCCAAGATGATACTATATTGAAAAGAAAAAAAAAATGGTGAGAAGATATTTGATTGTCTTCCCCCCACGTTATGAACTTACTCCTACCTCCGTTTCTGAAAGTTCTTTACGCTTTGGAAAATGTGTCCAAAGTATAAAAACTTTGACCGTAAATTCTCACTATTATATACATCAAAATATTACATGTAAGATCTTGTCAGATTGGTCTCGGTATGTATTTTCAGAATATCAAATTTTTATAATTTTTTCACATACGGAATTGGATATATTATTAGTTAAATATTACATTGGAGTTCGTGCAAATAATAACTGTAAAGATTTTTTTGAAACGGAGGAAGTATTATGTAATTCTTGGCTCAGAAGATGCACAAAAAAAGGAGGCTATTATTACAATTTGCATGAACTTGTTTTTCCAACCAAAAATACAACAAATGTAGGCAAATTAATTTACTATAAATACCTCTGTTTTTTTAAAAAAATTCCAACACTCTAACTAACACGTTTAGTAATTAAGATACAACTTTGATCATAATTCTAATTATCTTTTTTCTAAAAAAATCTTAAAATGTAATATTATGAAATTAGTATATGATGAAATCAATTCAATGACATTTTATTTGATAACATTTGCTTTTAATAATTAGTAAAATTATATGGTCAAACACTACAAGAAATTTGCTTTCAAAACGAAGGAAGTAGGTAGACTTCATGACTTATAATGTATGATGATTTATAGATCTTAAAACCAATTATTGGAATTGGTCAATGACAGATACCTTGCTGATTTAGTTTAATAATTTTTATACGGAGTAATAAAATATATATTCCTTGGAGTAAAAGCAAATACATTATGGAAAATCATGAAATAATACGGAAAACCAAATTAAGGAATCAAAGAATATGACTTGAATTTGTCCTAACCTCAGGTTTTATTTTATATTTACCAATTTTTTTTGTCAATGTCTAATTATATATTTTCCACGGCATATTTGCTAAACCCTAGAAGTAATGAAAACTTATTGACTATGACTTTAACGATTAGAAGCATAATCTACGCGTTAGCTAACACTTATCTAATAATCGCAGCTCATATCTTTGTTATTACTCGTTACAAAATATAACTCAAAGATTTGTCGAGCAAAATATAATAAATGGTCCGTCTACGCCATTACATATACTTCGTATATACAATCCTTATTTTATTTGTTAAAATAAGTTGGGAAGGTTTTTTTTCAAGTGCTTGAATAATTTGATACAATGTGTTACATGGTGTCACGTGAAAAACGATTACTCCATAAAAGATCGACAAGACCTCTTAACTCTTACGTAATAAGTCTTAAAATATAACCCCTATAAATATAAATAAGAATAAAGTATATTTGAAAAAGTTGTGTTCTTTTTATTGACACCCATATATGTGAAAATAAACATTCTTTTTTGTTAATTAGCTTATAGATTATGGAGTATTTGAAATGGCCTACATGAATACATGACATGAGCATTTTATGAATCACGGTGAGAATCTCATTTACAAAAAGCTTGCATTTTGATATATAAAAAAAATACACTAATACTCCGTAAAACTTGAAGAAGTTGATAACCTAACTTAGACGAATCTTTTAAACTTGTTTTTTTATATACTCCGTACTCCATAAGCCCATAAGCCCAGATTTCTCACAAATCACGTATATGAATGAATTACGAAATATTACTTCCTAGAAAAGAAAAAAAAAATAGCTAGAGATTGTTCTTTCCTATGGAGTTTGGTTTGAATTGGTGTAAAACATTTTCCTCAAAAATAATTGTCCTCTTTAAACATTTTCTTTTCTTGATTTTAGCAAGGGTAGAAAATAATTTTTTAATTTTCTCAAGAGTGGGAAATCACTTTTCCACTTCTCCTCTTTACCTCCTCTTCTCTGTTACCATCATTCCCATCATTCCTCACGCATATACTATATACTCTCGTCTTCTTTTTTCCTTATAAATTTTCTTAAGGAACCTAACAAAAAAAAAACTAATTTAGAATTGTGTTTTTCGTTAGAAAATAATATTTTCTGCAAACCAAACGGAGCACTGGCGAAACCATGATAGCTTTCACAAGTCACAGGACACATAATTGAATGATATTCAACGAGCATTGCACATGGAGAATAGACAACGATTTGGATCTTTTTATTTTGGAGTATTATTAGAAATTGTGTCCAAAAATAAAGCAATTGAGGCAAATCCTAACCGTAGACTTGAAACGAGGCACACAAACAAGATTATTAGTGGGGAAAAAGAAAGCGACAAAAGGTCCCTCCTAATATCAAACTACTAACTACACTAGTACAACTTTTCAACAAAGAAAAGCTAATACGGATTAACATGTACCCATAAATCATAATCATGGAAATGGAATGTTAAAAAAAAAAATGAAATCGGGGGAGGAAGAAAAAGTTAACACGACGACCTAAGGGCGAACGATGAATCAATCTATACATGACACGCTCGGCCTTAACAAGTCTTGCTGATATGTTGTAGGACATATTATATGCATCCGGGAACACGGTGCATCCTCTCACATTTTCTTTTTATACGTGAGGAGAAAATGTGATGGGGATCGCTAATGGGCATAAATATACCCTTGGGTGTACGGTGTACCCGGGTATATCTAATAATTTTTAATATGTTGTGATGAGATTGGTGTACACCTGTAGAGCTACATGCAATCGAGTCGTTTTGTATTTTTACTCCTTTGAAGAAACACATTTTCATTGTTTAAAAGCACATGTTTACCGTTAAAAATATTTTGTTACACAAAAAGTATATCCGCTTTAAAAGAACAAATAATATATGTGCTTTTAAACTCTACAACGTGCTTTTAAACTTAAAAATATGCTTTAACGTTTTAACCCAGTTGCATGTAGAGCTACATACAACCGGTGCACCTTCTAATTTGTGGCATATCTTTGTTATGGACAATTTTGTAGTGTATTTTTAGTTATAACCCCCCTAAAATTTGGGTTATAATTGCGTAAATCTCATATTATATTGCTTAATTCTTCTATTAGCTTCCTAGTTTAACGATTTAAGATTCGCCACTAAGTGTACTGCAATATTCTAGTGTCAAAACTTTGGGCTATCGTAATTCATAGTATCTCGGATCATAGCTTTCTTCAAAGTTGATAGGCAGAACAAATTAATGTACAAAAACTACGTAATATGACAGCAAAATGGACATCAAAATTCAAAAGAGTTAGAACAACCTGGATATAATAGTACTCTCAACTCTAAACGCGTTGTTTCGCAAGATAATACGCGTCCCTAACAAGTTAAAGTTTTTCATTCCTCACGAGCAGAAGCGCATCATGTTGTGGGCCCACATCTCACAACACATTACACTGCAGCCGTTACCAAATTATATAATCTAACAATAATCTTTTTCAATCATCTACTTCGTATTATTTATAGCATACTCTATTTATTGTCCACAAGCAAGCACAATCTATTTATATAAACAACCATTATAATCATCCTTTTAAACCAAACCCAACATAAAAGTTACACAATACAAATCAAAGGCAGTTAGTTGAACACACAAACTAAAAAAGTTGCACTAACATGGAGCAAAAAGATGAAGACCCACCTCCTTTTTGGATGCAGAACACCACCGCCCTCCGCCGTGCGGACCGCCACCGCCATAGACGCAACCAATTGGCATCGAGCTTATTTCTCAACACTGGTGTTCTTGTTGTACTGTTGCTGGCAGCAGCTGTTGTATTCCTAGCTATAGTGATCCCTTCTGTATTGTCTCTTGCTCGATCGATCTTCAATCCGAGCTTAGTGAAGAGTAGTTGGAACTCTCTGAATCTGATTCTTGTTCTGTTTGCGATTGTTTGTGGGTTTTTGGGAAGGAAGGATGATGATCAAAGTACACCAGTTAGCAGTCCTATGAAACAGGAAGCTGTTAAGTCTGTTGAATCATCTAGTCCACGTCAGTGGTATGAATATCAACAAGATAGTATGAGGAGGTTAAGAAGGAACAGTAGTTCGTACCCGGATCTCCGGCAAGAGGGACAGTGGTTGGTGAGTGAGAATAGGTGGCGGTCGTATGATGATACTCATGTATATAATCATCAGTTTCAGAGATCTGAGAGTCGTATTAGTCGTAGCAGATCTATGGGAGTGTTGGATGAAGATGAGATTGATGTTAAAAACATTGGGGTTGATACTTTTGTAGGTGGTGGAATAGAGGTTGCACCACCATCGAGAACACCAACACCAACACCACCACCAGCTTCTCAAAATAATGTTCATGTTAGATCCAAACAAGTAGCTGATGAGGATGAGGATCAATATGTTACCAAAAATATTGAGATGGTTACCAAATCTGAATCAATTCCACCATCTGTCCATCAATCAATTCCACCATCACCACCATTGTCACCGCTATCTCCAATATCACCGACCTCGTATTTCTGGCCATCACCATCGCCACTGCCCCCACCTCCACCACCGCCGCCCCAGCGAGCACATTCATCAATGTCAGTTAAAAAGAAGCATGAAAGTAAGCGGGACAGCCCAATAAGAAGGAAACCCAAATCAAAAGTTGAAAAGCAAATGCCAACATCAGCATTTCTACAGCAACCATTATCACCACCCTCTCCATTATATCCAACCAATGACTTTTGGCCACCACCATCACCCCCGCCGCCACCACCCCCACCCCCGCCACGAAATGCATTTAAATATCAACCATCGTCACCACCATCACCATTGTATCCAACCAATGACTTTTGGCCACCACCATCACCCCCTCCGCCGCCGCCGCCCCCACCCCCGCCACGAAATGCATTTAAATATCAACCATCATCACCACCATCCCCATTATATCCAACCAATGACTTTTGGCCACCACCATCACCATCACCCCCGCCGCCACCACCCCCACCCCCGCCACGAAATGCATTTAAATATCAACCATCGTCACCACCATCACCATTATCACCAATCAATTATTTCTGGCCATCACCATCACCACCGCCGCCGCCACCTCCACCACCACCACCTCCACGAACACATTCATCAATGTCAGCTAAAAAGAAGCATGAAAATAACAACCCGGGAAAGAGGGAATCTAGATCAAAGGTTCCAATTCAAGCACCGCCACCACCACCTCCACCGCCCCCACCTCAGTCACGGCCAATAAGAGGCCAGTTCTCAGAAGACACCAGAGATAAAAAGAGAGGGATTGTAGTTAGAACCCTCAGCCGTCTTCCAAGAAGGAAAAGGAAGCAGGCAAGGAGGAGTTATGAGAATTTAACAGAAATTATCCAACCTCCAAAAACATCAATTCAACGTTCAAAGTCCACTCCAGAATTCCCACCAGCATCTCCTCCACACCCGCCACCACCACCGCCTCCTCCACCACCTTCCATGTTCCAAAATATTTTCACCAAAAAGGGAAAGGGTAAGAGGAAAGTACATTCCCATTTCACTACCACTTCATCCCCTCGACATGTGCCATCACCACCTGCTAGGCCGCAACAACACCAATACCAAAGCCATAGGCCGTCACCTAAGACTACAACCACGCCACCAGCTACCAGAAGAACAGTCCCACTCCCACCAGCTAAAACAGATAGCTTCAGCAGCATGGCTGGAAACAATGGTAATGGCAGTGAGTCACCATTGATCCCAATACCACCACCACCACCTCCGCCGCCATTTAAGATGTCAGCATGGAGGTTTGTCACACAAGGGGATTACGTGAAGATAGAGAGCAACAATAACAGTCCACGCAGTTTCGGCTTTTCAGCATCAGAGGACGAGGACAGTTCACCAAACAATCAGAAAAGTAGCAACTTGTTTTGTCCAAGTCCAGATGTGGATACTAAAGCTGATGACTTTATTGCCAAATTCAGAGCCAGACTGAAACTTGATAAGATGAATTCAATTAAGCGGAATCATGGGACTGGTCCTTCACCACTGGGATCCGATTCAGGCCAACCCTGATCCAAGATCAATGCCATGGCAGTCCAAAATCAGAATGAAGTCAGTATATTTTTCTCAAGTATCAAAACAGGGATTCTTTTTTTCTTTTTAAATTATTCCTTCATTTATTCTTTGGGGTGAGCTTTTTTTGTTTTTTTTGTTTTGGCTGATACGAGAAGTGTAGATGTTGTTGATAGACTAGAATGATACCATAAGTCCATAATACTCAGCATACTCATATGCGGAAAGTACACACAGATATGGAACCTTTTTTTTTGTCCTTCAATTCTAGTACTAGTTTTGTTTTGTTTCCGGGCATATCATGATCTGCTTCTACTTTAATAAAGGATATCTACTAGAAGTTGTTGTATAAAAAAACATGAGATAAGGATATTTTTATTTGTATTATATCTGTTGTAATGAAACATACCCTCAACAAAAGAAGTGGTACAATGTGTGGTAGCATGTGGCAACTTCATAACAAAAATTCTTTACAGATATTTGCTACTCCGTAATGTAATATTCATCACATCCCCATCTCATCTACCTGGCCACGGATATTTAATTTTCTAAATTAATCAGACATTACCTAACCAACCTTGACAAGCAGTCCTTTCCCACAATTAAAGGCAGACACAAATTTAGCTGATAATTGAATCAACTTCAACATCTAACCCCAACTCCCCAAGCAACATACGGCCAGCTGGATATGATTAAAAACACTTATTTATGCGTAACGATTATATTTGCAAAGTCATTAGCTAACAGTTCATCATGCATGAAACTTCTCAGATCAGAAATTTGCATTTTAGGAGTTTACAGGTTACCTTGAGTCATCTATTAGAAAGGCATCCTCTGCAAGCTAAATAGCTAATACTTCAAGTAGCTTTGTAAAGAATGGATCTTGCTTGATGCATTTGCCCCGCTTGCATAAATATCAACTTGCTCAATGCTTTGCTTCAAAGTCACAGCAATTGGGGAATTTGGCCATCTTGTGAAGATTTTCACTTACCTTCTATCTCATAGGTTACCTAGAAAATTAGTACGGAGTAATAAAGATTCTTCAGATTGCTAAATTAACCCATGGATCGAGAAATTCTACTAGAAAATTCATAGTTATAAAAAGTTGAGAATGCTTTCAACAATAATAAACCCCTGGATAAAGGTCAGAATGTCTAGAATTATGATGTGCTGTATTAATTGGTAAAATATTGGATATGAACCACATCCGAGTGTAGCGCTGCTTTTTTGATATGAAATGTCATAACAGTGTACGTAAGTCATATGTTTGTCAAAATCAAACAAAATAAATTCTAAGACCTAGTACTCATACATAATACTCTAATGCACCGATTTAGACCTAATACTCTAATTCACCGACATAATACTAAAATGCACTAATTCAGAGCAAAAATATTGCAGAAACTAGCTGAATCCTTTGTTGACTCTTCGGAAAACGGAGAAGGGCATTCCTTGACAAGTCTAGCTGGCCCACTAAGGTTGACATTAGGATATGCAATAACCTAAAAAGAGAGAATGGGACATACTACAACAAACTACTACTAGAAACACATTATCTGCTTTGACAATAATGCTCAATTGCTCCTAATGATGATAATTGCTGGAATGAGTCCACAGTTGGAGAAAGTTATTATAAACAGAAAAGGAAATATAGAAAATAGTGGATTTGTGTATTTCTAGAGCAATATACAGAAAGGTCGGTAGATGAACCCACTGGCAGCATCTCTTCATTGTACTACAGATGGAATTCCTCATATAGCACCTTGAGAAAAAAAAACCTTCATCCCTCATTGATAAATGGTCATTAATTTTGGAAAGATATTCTGTTTGGTTTGTTTTACAAGGGATGTTCGAAGCTTTTCATTAATAAATAAATGATAATGTAAATTAATGAAAGAAAACATAAGATTGATATACAGATACATTACCATGAATATTACGTGCGAGTCCATATGAAATTACACACAAATCATTTGATTTCCTTAATATAGAGGCTTTTATTTACAGTCAAGTAGTCAACAATCCAGAATCTTGTTTTCTTGTCCAATGTCAAAACCAAACCCTTCATAATTACTAAAAACATATGTTCAAGATGCATATGCAGTGAACAGCCAAATCTCTTCCTTTCTCTCACCTCATTCACTCCCATAATAGTTTCCCCATTATAAGGTTACCATTACCCCCTAATTGGTTTCCCTCGTTCCAAAATAGGCCTTCTAAGCAAAAGTGCAAACCAATAATTGTACTAAACATTAATTTCTTGATATCCTCGTATTTTTAAAAGCAATAATACCTGCTTTCACATAGATAGAAATCAAAATTCAGCCTCCAAATACAGATCAACTGCTAATAGACGGACATGTTATTATGCATATAAATTTATTTGAGAATGAAGTGAAAGTGGAAGATCAGATAGGAATTTTTGGAGAACTATCTTCAAGCCTTCCAACTTCCATGTTACAGGCCATTCTATTTTATATTTCGTAGCTAGTAGGGCCAAAGTGATACTGAGTAAAACTGGTCAATAGAATATTTTCTGATCAAACAAATTCCTCAAAATAACAAACCTTCTCATACGCTACAAGAATTTCACTTTTAGGTCACCGGCCGCCTAATACGTTATCCTCCCCCCTTCTTGGGCCATACTTGGTATGTGGTAGGCGTGTACCTTAGGAAGGAATCCCAATTAACTTATGGAATCCAGACAGTAATTATATTTTGCCGCAATCAGTTCTTAGTTACTGTGTGCAGTGATACTAATGCTAACCATATCAATTCAGTATCCTGACATAGTGACATCCACTCACCATTCACCATTCACCAGTCACCAGTGTATCAATATCCCTAAGAAAATGAGTCAATCAATAGAATGGGAGATCTAGAGTCTACAACACCGAGAATCATTTCCCAATGTCCATGTAATACACGAGTACTTGTTTTTGACAGAATCGACAGAAAAGCTAGAAACCTTTTTCAAAGAAAAAAACACACAAGAGATGATTTCAGTTAATATGGAAGGAAGAACAGTTTATGTGTGAGCACTGAGCAGCATCTTACATTCTTGCCTTTAACTATAACCATGCATTTATTGGCCTTCCAAGCTCATCTCCAGTGGACTTTGTAAGCAACCATTAGTAAAATATTGCTCATGTACCGTAATTGTAAACGATCAAACAGACACATACATCAATGACTGAGGCAAGATATTGAGTTAAAGGGTACAAAGACCAAAAGGCTTTACCTCGAAGAAAATTAGTCCAAGCACACCCAAGCCAGGGCAAGGTCAGGAGATGATGCTATTCTGACTGCATGATGCCAAATAATTGGATTAGACTCCATTATCGCCTGTCATTAAAAAATATCTATCAGGTAAAAGGCAATAATATCAACAAAATCTTAATTAACATACAAGTTTTCACTTTACAATTTCAGACTGTTAGCACATATCAGTAGAGCATCAAAACCTTCCTGTCACTTCTATTAGTGTGTGCCTGTGTTGAGTTGGTATAACCCATACATACCTCCCTCGTTTTTCTTTATTATATTTCAAATGGCTGTTATTTAATTTAGGAATCAAGCAAGCTGCTTTCGAACAACATTTCAGCTGCATTTTACTTGTAACAAGAACATAAGTTACATAAAACATAAATGATTTCTCAAAGTTGAAAATTACCATAAAAAAACAATAAGCAAGTGCAATATTTTACACCCACAGTTTCATGCTTAGATAATCAGCAGCGCGACACCAATTCTTATATGAAAATCTAGTAGTTGATCTCCGAAATTGATGAACAATGCTAATTAAAACCAAACCATGGAACGACCTTTTTCTCTAAAACATGTACCCCCTAATTTGGATATACATTTCAACACCCTAATTAAAAACCTTATCGTTAAAAATGCAACAAAATCAATCATTTCCCGCTACGGCATCAGCAACACCAAGATCACCATTAAATTAATAGCCAATAGTATGTCATCATCGCCGTCCATCAATAATACTCCGTACATCAGCACCCCTCCACTCCCCCATTCCGGAAAATAAAAACAATAACATTACCTAAATTACACGGGCAGTATGACTAACTATGATTATCAGCAACATGAAAACATTAAGTTATAGTAGAATTCAGCATTTTTTTCATTGAGGAATTTCATCATACACCTTGTAGGCATTAGGCAATACTCATGATTTTTATTAACACCCACAATACTAAAAAATTAATGAAGCTTAATTCCACTATAACACTAACCAAATCAGCATACAATTTAATAATACGATGTTGAGAATCCAAGAAAAGATTGTAGCATAATACGAGCATTATACTTTTACCTTGCAGTTGATGCATCCCATAATCAATTTCATTTCCATATGATGTTTGGAATTCCGGTGGGAGTCGAGATTGAGCATGATCGTCGAAGAATTCGTGAAGCTGGATGCCAAAGAAAGTGCATGCACGATGCAACAACGTTAGGACATAGGTGTTGGTGTCTGCTTTGGGATTGGGATTGGGATTTGGGAGTATTTCCATTTCATGTTAAACACTTCTTGTTCTAAATGCTTTTCTTAGACGATGCAATCCCACTCGTATGGACCTGGTCCACGCTACAATTACCGTGGACCAGGGTATTTTTGTAAATTAATGTGAATCGGATAATCGACGTCTTATGTTATAGAAACTATAGGTTATGTAAAGTAACTATATCTTCGGAATAGTAACTATGAAAAAATAATAATAATATAGTCATTTTGATAAGAATAATTATTCTATCCAAAGAGTAACTATATCATATAGAATATTAATTTTAACTGTAAAACAATTACTATAAAAATAAGAATAATTATATATTCATTCTTGCAGACAAAAAAAAGTAAATTATAGAAACTATAGGTTCTGTAAAGTAACTATATCTTCAAAATAATAACTATGAAATAATAATAATATAGTCATTTCGATAAGAATAATTATTCTATCCAAAGAGTAACTATATCATATAGAAAAGTAACTTTAGCTGTAAAACATTTACTATATTATAAAATAAACAATATGATATACAGATGTTTTAGAGGTCATATAGTAACCTTTTCTATTGTATAGTTACTATTGTATATCACATAATTACTAAAATAAAAAAAAGTAACTACATCAAAAGTAACAGTAATTACAACTTCTAAACAGTAATAAAGAAAACATTAACTACTTGGTTAGTTGTTTTAGCTACGACATTCTAATTATTTGCATCTATTAAATAAATCAGGTTAAACTCAAATATTTTTTGAACTAAAAAATACTAATCGACACGTACGTCCACGTCTCTTTTTTCCAACAGCACGTCCTCTCCTTCCTCTACCACGTCCTTGGTTTCCATTGTTGTCAGGATTTTTTCTTCTTCTCTTACTTTTGTTTTCCTTACAAAATTTATTTTTTGCACGACTTCAATTTTGGGTGCATCATCTTTGTATTTCTGAATCAATAATATTTAAACTAAGTTAATGATTTAACATTTAAATATGAAAAAATGACATAGTAACTATGTAAAACATATAGTTTCTATCATGCATCATATAGTAACTCTTAGAATTAACGATGGTAAGATACTCGCAAAATTGCAGATATAGTTATTGTTATTGTTATAGTCATATAGTTACTGTCATAATAATATAGTCACTTTTATTACTAATAACATAGAGTACAAAGAAAGAACATAAAAAAAACATAATGATAACATAGTAACTATTATACATGATATAGTATCTCTTAATATTAATGATAGTCATATACGAGCAGGGTTTCAGATATAGTTATTGTTATGATCATATAGTTATTGTGTTCATAACATAGTAACTCTTATTACTAATAACATAGAGGACAACAAAGAAGCTGGACATAAAAATAACATTATAATATACATAAAAAACTATACCTAACATATAGTTACTATAATACAAGATATAGTACCTATAAATATTATTGATGGTCATTTAGTCACAAAGTTGCAGACATAGTTGGTGTGATAATAATATAGTAACTCGATCCATAATATAGTAACTACATCACTAAAAATATAGAATAAACATACAAAACATGCACACAATATAATAAACTAACATAGTACCTATTTCAAACATATAGTAACTATATAAAACATACAATAACTATTGAAGAAAATAAACATATGGTAACAGATCATGATAAAATAAACATACTACCTATTTCAAACATATAGTAACTATATAAATAATATAGTAACTATTGAAGAAAATAAACATATGGTAACCAATCATGATAAAATAAAGATAGTACCTATTTCAAATATATAGTAACTATACAAACCATATAGTAACTATATAAAACATATAGTGACTATTATTATAATATAGGAACTATTGCACACATATAGTAACCATTATAATCATATAGTCACTATCTAAGAAGCGGACAAAAACATACTCTAAATAACATAGTACATAACGTAATCATATAGTAACTATTATTCATCAAAAAGTCACTATAAACTGTTCATAACATATTAATTATCTTAAACACATAGTTACTGTTTTAAACTTATAATAACTTTCTAAAAAAATATAGTAACTATTTTAAACACATAGTTCATGTTTTAAAGTTATAGTAACTTTTAAAAAAATATAGTTACTCTAAAAACTACTACTAACATAAACACAACGTAATGAACATTTCAGTGACTATTAAAAACACTATTTTGCAACATAAATTAAAGGTAACTATATCATTTATATACTAACTATGTGAAACACTAACCCTAATTTCAACAAAACAAAAAACATTTCAAATCACTCAACATAATAATAACTATTGTACACATATAGTAACCATTAAAATAATATAGTAACTATTGTACACATATAGTAACCATTAAAATAATATAGTAACTATTGTACACATATAGTAACCATTAAAATTACACAGTACCTCTCTAAACCATATAGTTACTGTATTACTCATATAGTTACTATTTGAAATGTGAACTCACTGATCGAATTCGCGAAGTGAAAACGATATTTTGGTAAAACACAAACATTAATTTCTCCAAAACAACAAATATTTTCAATTTTAAATAAAAATAGACTTAAAATTCTTTAAAAAACAACAAACCGAGATGTGATCTCTAAATATTCTTGCGAAAATTTGTAGACGAGCGCAAATTCTTCGATTCGGTTTCGGCAACGACGAACCTCCTTCTTGATCTACAACTTCCTCCAATTTTTCCTCATCTAATAGATCCAATTATAAGATAATTATGAAGAAAAACGAACAAAACCTAGAAATTTGGGCTAAATTTTGAAAGCATAGAGAGAAAATGAAGAGAGAGAAAATGAAGAGAGAGAAATGAAAGAGAAATGAACAGAATGTAGATCTGAAATTTTGAAAAATAAAAAGTTTAAAACGTATATAAAGTGGGATAAACACAAATCGCATTGAAACTCTACAAAATACATAGTAACTCTTTAAAACACATAGTTACTGTAATACACATATAGTTACTATTTAAAATCACAAAATAACTGTCACGTGACAGTTACACATGTTTCTCATACAAATTACTCTGTTGCCCTGGTCCACGCTAAGTTAGCGTGGACCAGGTTTATATTAGTGTAAATATAGACCATGTTCATAGATCGAAACTGATTTTTACTTGTCAAAATAAAGTTGGTGTGGGGTCCGTCGGGCAATGTCCCGAATTCTTCTGCTTTGTCTTACGGACAAATTGTTTTTTACCGCCTTAAAATATCGAAAAATTATTTTTTATCACATAAAAACCTAAAAGTTGTATTTTACTACCTAAAAGAAATTAAAACTTGTTTTTTTACCCCTAAAGATTGAAAAAGTAGATGAAATCGTTATGTGGAGGGCCACAAATATCGGTAATATATCTAATATTTTCTTTTCTTTCGCGATTATGTATTTAACTCTCTTCTCTTCTTCTACTTCATTATTTTTATTAGTTCACATGATTTTTTCTCTCATTAATTCATAAAATTAACAAAATTCAATGGAAATGGAGAGAGGAGGGTGAAGGAGTTAGAGAAAATTATGGAGGAAGTGTATTAAATTGGAGCGAAATTGAATTAGGAAGTCCCACGTAACGATTTCATCTTTTTCTCGTTTTCATGTGGTAAAAAACAAGTTTTAATTTATTTTTTCTTAGGTGTTAAAAAACAAATTTTTGGACTTTTTAGGTGGTAAAAAACAACTTATCCTTTTCTTAATTTAAAAATTTAGGGGATTTGAACCTGAGTTTATTGTACACATGCCCAAATTAATTTTTCATAAATTATGACTACTTTTTCTTACATAAATTTCATCTTTTCCCATCCAATCATCCCCACGTCCACTTGTATTTGTACTTTTTCAGTAATCAATACACTTTTTTATCCCTTCCCCTTAAAAAAACACTCATAATCTTTTTTCTTACACACTCTTTGCATTTCTTAATACCCGTATTTTTCTCCAAATATGAAAACTAATAAGGAACAAATGGACTACTCCATCTTTGAATTTATTTTCTCTTTGTAAATTTATCATTTTCACTTGTCCGTCTTAATTATGTGGTATTTTCCCTTAAATTAATTTGTTCCTTAAGGGAAAATAACACATAATTAAGAAGGACAAGTGGAAATGATAAATTTAGAAAGAGAAAATAAATTCAATGATGAATATCTTATAATAGGTGGAAATAGGGTGAAAATAACCAAATATATTTTTCCAATATAATCAGATCTTCTTATAATATGTTATTAATAATTAGATCATCTCATAATTAAAGAAAAAAAAAAGAACTGAGCAATCAATGAATTATCATAAACAACCCCTTAATGCATTCTTCTAGCTTCTTTTTTTGTTGTTTTTTTTTTTGACAAATGACCTTTATGTATTCATGGATCCACTTAAACCTCTAAATTAAACTACTCGCACATGATTAAATTAAACAAATTGTTAATAATTAAATTAAAGTTCATGATAGGATTGAATAAGAAATAAATCTATGGATATTAATAATTTTAACAGTAAGCAAGAATAACGAAGCAATAAAAACTAGCTAGTGATTTAAAACAAGAGAAAAAATTAAAGTACCTCGAAGCTTGAATAATGGAGAAAAGTAATTATGATCCACACTTAGAAGAAAACCAAGAACAAATGTCAATAAAGAATTAGATGGAAAAAAAGCATAAGGGAAAATAAATAATTCGCGGATTATTCATAGATCTTCAAGTTAAAAAATAAAATAATCGATAACAAACTATAATCCCTTTGGTTGATAACCGATGACAAAGCATGTGGACGACGATGAGTAACGATGCCTAAGCCTCACACAATGGGCAGGGAGTGTGTGACGCTAATATTGGTGTTTTCCGGCGCAACAAGTTCTCATAAATAAGTTTATGTAAATAAAGTCAAAAATAAAACAAACAGCTCACAATCTACCATATTTTCTTTACTAGTCTTTTAAATATAATGGGATTTAGCTAGGTATTCCTCCAAGGTTTTTTATTTTTTGGTGCAAATGAGCCACAAGGGCGGAAGCGATAATCAGTCCCATTTCCTCCAAGAATTTAGATACATGGAGTTTTTTTTTTTTTTTTTTTTTTTACGAAAATTGATCCCCCAACGGTCTCTCACTCTATCCATTTAGGACACTTTAAAACCTTAAATTGCAAGTGAGTGAATTTCACTATTGTTTAACTTAACATGAATTTATGATCATTATCTAAAAACACAACCTAGATCATTAATGGACTCGACTCTAGAATTACCTCTTTCTCTAATAAAGATAAACATTACTCATGTATGCTTAGATTTATCAAATGCCATATACAACTATGAAGATTGCAATACATCCATTTTCATCATTACTACTGTAGCCCGTAGATCGTATCTATCAGTGTGCATTTCATATAACTAGCAATGAAAATCTCGAAACTTCAAGGTGATAATAGGGTGAAAATTAAAATGAATGTCAAGAAACCGATTGATTGAAAAATTCACCCCAAAAGGCTATAAGGAGTATCTAGATAACACACACACATGCACACAAAAACTCCGCACATACATAGTAAGTCTTTCATCACAATCTGACTAAAATAGTTGATCAAACAAATTAACTTTTTAATTTCACTGAATTGTTTAACTTACACATGTACTAGCAAACTAAAATTCGCCCAACCATCTTATATAAAACTTTATGATAAGTACTCCTGTAGAATTAGTTTTTTATTCAGTAAAACAAATATAGATTTCATGTAAAAAGTATTTAGAAATCTATATCGTAAAATAGAAAGAACGAAAAGGAAGTTTGTGTCACTTTTTTCCATTGGCCGATTGACCGTTGGTTTTTTTTTTTTTTTTTTTAATGCAGAAATAGGAAATATATTACCAATTGAGGATTACACCTCTAAGTTTTGGGGCATACATAAAAGCCTACAAATAGCAGCAGTGCCATCACAAAAACCGATATTGACACCACCTTTCAGGATAAAATCAGGATTACAAAAGTTAAAATATAGACAAACAAAATAAAGGAAGTTAGTTCCATACACTGCATCCTGAACCCATCCAAGAAACTAAGTGGTCGAATCTTCCTCAGTAACCATCTCCATCTCGTTGGTTCACTTTTGCCGCAACCTATCCCCTGTATTTCAATTTCTTCACCTTTCAAAGCTTCAAGTACAATCAAGGCTAACTCCGTCATTTTACCCCACAACAAAAATTCCCCAAACAATTCATTTCAAAAAATATAATTACAATCGTAATTAATCTAATTAAAAATTAATCACAATAATATTGCTCTTAGTTAATTGTCTTTGTGTCCCCACTTTTCCCTCTTAGCTCATCACAGATTCTTAGGAGAGAGAAAATCAGCATAACACACACAACCTGCGAAAGAGAAAGGGAGAAAGAAAATTAAAAACCCAAAGAAAATTTAAACGTTTTTTTCTTGAAAAAACTTTTACTACTACTAGTACTATATTTTCAATTTTCAAATATATCATATATCATAAATCATAAATTACTTCTTCAAATTCGAGTTTTTTCTACAAAAAAGCTTGAAATTTGAATTTCTGGGTGTTTATGTTCTGGGCTGATCTACGAGCTTGGTTGGTTAATTTCAGTTGAGCTAGTTGAATTAGCTGGTGGGTCCCCTAAATGAGTTGAAGACTGGGGGCGAAACGAAACATAATCGTATTTCTTGCTTAACGCAAATGGTAATTTCTAAGCCCCCTTTTAATTTTGTTTATTTTTCATAAATTTGAGTAATTTTAGGGATGAAATGATAACTGTTTTAGGTTATTGAGCTCATTTGATTGATTTGATTGGTGGGTTTATTGTATTATCAAAGGCTATGATTGTGTTTATGTTTTATTTATCAATTCATATTTGAATTTGTGTGTGTTCTTGGAACTTGTGTTTGGTTTAGAGCTTATGTTGAAGTTTGAAATTTTTTGCTAGGTGTTGGGTTGAAATGTATAACTATGATGTATTTTAGGTACAAGGGGTAATGAGTATTGTTTGTTGTTTCGATATTCGAGGGCGGTCATCAGTGTTTTGTATTGTTTGGAGTTATGGAGGATTGTATGCTGTCCGATTTTTGTTATTCATTTACGTAGTAAAGTGCCTGAGCTTGCAATGCTGTGTTTTGGTCGGAGTGCGGTCTTTTTTACTGTTTTTTTGTACTTCCTTAACTTGGTGTGGATGGAACCACAAGAATGGATAGAGAGTGTTGGAATTTGGTTTGGTTGAAGCTTTACTGTTTTCTTGTTAGCCTTATTCTTCCTTACTTTACTTGTTATAGATGGTAACTACAAGAATGGATAGAGATTGTTACGGCAAAAAGCCGATGCATTTATCATGACTGCAATGGATGATACGGGAGTATTAATTATGCTTGTTTCACATTACGTGTGTCTCGGACGCACTATTTGTTTTTATGAGTTTAGGTGTGTGCTGGTTATGAGTAAGTAGATTTTCTCATTATGCTTCAATTGAATTCATGACCCTGTATCAGCTGGAGACAAGAAAAAGAATGCTCAATGGAGGCTTGATTTGCACTCCACCATGCATATGTTTTCCGTACCTTTTAGTTGGGGAACAACAAGCATATTTACTTTCCCCTGACCTAGATCATTGTATCGGGTGTGGATTGTGGTGCGAAATGAACCTTGCATCATGAAAAAATGTTGTTTTTATGAAAATGAGCTCCTTGGTTTTGAGCAGTGAGACCTTGTTTATTGTGGGATCTTTTATTGGGTGTTTCTGTTGATGTTTTGAGTTTATGGTAGTTTATGTTTTTTTTTTTCAAAATGGTTTTATGTAAGCATTTCACATTTTTAGCAGTTCGATCCAAGAATAATTTTCTCTTTTATTGCAGGCTTCATCAGTGAATATAATTATTGATTCACATGTATGGGTGGAAGATCCTAAGTTAGCGTGGATTGATGGAGAAGTTACTCGGATTACTGGTGATGAGGTTCATGTTCGGACTACAAATGGAAGAACAGTAAGTTCTTTTATTTGGTGCTTTTTAGTATTCAAACCACCGGGTGGATTTTCATGTGTATATATGTCTGTTGTTCTGGTGCTGTGTGATCAATATAAATTCTGCAGGTTGGCTACAATTGTATTTTTCTTGTGGGTGGTGGGGGGAGGGTTTCGAAGATTTCCAGTGTTAGATTTCCTTGGATTGGTTTCGGTTTTTTCCTTGTATCTCTTTGAAACTCGAATTTCATAAGGTAATAAATAATTGGAACTTTGCTAGATTAGGACAGTATTTATCCTCAATCGAAACAGTAAGTTTCTTATATCTTTCTTATATCTGCTGATAACTTGTCACCATACCATAGGCAGAAGTGCTTAGTGTTCCAGAAACAAACATTTTTGAATTCCCTTTCACGTCAGAAACTTATAACAATGCAAATTACGTTTATTGACAATGTTTTCACTTTTATCCAAAATATGACGTTTGGAATGTGCGAGAGATTTAATGTTTTAATGGGAAAGTGTGAAGAGTATAATTTCCCAATGATTTAAATTAATTAAAATAATCACTTGCACGATTTTTGACAAAATGTTACAGGCATTTATGATACAATATAAAGGAAAGATTCTAAATGTAGAGATTAAAACGGGACACCAGAAACGGAAAGCGTAAAGAATAAAAAGGGATGGAGGGAGTACCTATTTACTTGAAAATATGAGAATAATTTTCAGTGGACTATCATTCAGGAAATTTCTGGCATCAAATGCATGCTTAATAACTTGCATTGTCTTCTATCATAGTAAGTTCCGAGTTTCTGGTATGTGAGCTGGAAAGCCTAGTGGCTTGTTTGGAAGTAGGTTGTTATTTCTTCCACTTATCCGTTTATGAATTCTGTGAAGTTTTAAAAACCGAGGTTCCGTCTGGATCTGTGTTGGTTAGAAAGCACATGTTGCTCATGCAAGGTTGATAAGATAATGTTTCGCCAGTCATTGCCTGCCTTAGTATTTATTGATAGTGATCTCCAAACTCAAATTGCTAGTTTATCATCTTTCAACTGCTATTATATTTGCATTTGTATTGCAATTTGCTTGCTATAAATCTGAAATTTATTTCTGTTAAGATTTGACTTCTGCTCTCTTTTGCTTTAGGTTATCACTAAGATTTCTAAAGTATTTCCAAAAGATACGGAAGCTCCACCTGCAGGAGTTGATGACATGACAAGACTTTCTTATCTTCATGAACCTGGCGTCTTACAAAACTTGGCTACTAGATATGAATTAAATGAAATATATGTAAGTATAGAAAGTTGGTACCTATTGTGTGAGAAAAAAGTAGAGAAGAGAGAAAAATATGATTTAAGTACTAATGGAAATCTATTTTTCCAGACATATACTGGCAATATCCTCATTGCTGTAAATCCCTTTCAAAGATTACCTCATCTGTATGATACACACATGATGCAACAATACAAAGGAGCGAGTCTAGGGGAATTGAGTCCTCATGTTTTTGCGATTGGTGATGTTGCATACAGGTTCATTCTGCTTCCCCTTGCAGTTGCTATATATATTATATCTATTTATTTTAATTTTTTTTGGGGGGATAAGTACACATGCTTCCAGCTTTTGTACGTTAATTCTAACTGACTTGGTCATTAATGAAAAAATAGGGCGATGATTAGTGAGGGAAAGAGCAACTCTATTCTGGTTAGTGGAGAGAGTGGTGCCGGTAAAACAGAAACAACAAAGATGCTTATGAGATATCTGGCTTACTTGGGTGGGCGATCCGGGGTAGAGGGAAGAACTGTTGAGCAACAAGTTCTGGAGGTAGATGAATTTATATTCGCGTGCTACCTCTTTCGGGTTATAATTCTGCATAAACTTTTCTGTTTTGTCTAACATCTACGTTTATGCTTTTGCATGATGTTTGGAACAGTCTAACCCAGTTCTTGAAGCATTTGGTAATGCAAAAACTGTGAGGAACAACAATTCCAGGTGCGATTTATTTCTACCAAGTAGGGTTTTTTTAAATTTTTATTTATTTTTATAATTGCTC
Organism: Spinacia oleracea; assembly: GCF_020520425.1. Lineage (NCBI taxonomy): Eukaryota > Viridiplantae > Streptophyta > Magnoliopsida > Caryophyllales > Amaranthaceae > Spinacia > Spinacia oleracea. Next base: position 130,513,251 of record NC_079487.1, read on the forward strand.
CCTACCTTGTAATTTTTTTTAAAAAAGTACTTTACTCCTAGATTCTTATTCTGTTCTTTCACTTTATCCATGATACTCTAGTCGGTTCGGTAAATTCGTTGAAATCCAGTTTGATAAGAGTGGAAGGATATCTGGCGCAGCTATCAGAACTTATCTTCTTGAAAGATCACGTGTTTGCCAAATATCAGATCCTGAGAGGAATTATCATTGCTTTTATCTTCTTTGTTCAGCACCAACTGAGGTAACTTGCTGTTAAGTACTATGAGGTTTATCTTATTTCCATGTCTGCCACATCTGTATTTAGGAGCTGAAGTATGGTATTTCAGGATATTGAGAAATATAAGTTGGGCAATCCAAAATCATTCCACTATTTAAACCAATCAAGTTGTTATGAGCTGGAGGGTGTAAATGATGCTCATGAGTATCTGGAACTCAGGAGAGCTATGGATATAGTTGGAATCAGTGAGGAGGAACAGGTTAGTGTTCTCTGTTGCATGCTTGCGTGTAGGGAAATGTTATTCTCATACTAAAGCTAAACAATTTTTCTTCAGGAGGCAATCTTCAGGGTTGTGGCCGCTGTTCTTCATCTTGGTAATATCAATTTTGTTAAAGGAGATGAGATTGATTCTTCTGCCATAAGGGACGAGAAATCGAGATTCCATCTCAACATGACTGCTGAACTTCTTAGGTATATGTATGAATAATCTGGTCTCTTTTGTCGTGCAATTAGTTTAAACCTGCTAATATTCAGAATTAATTGGTAGGTGTGATGCCCAAAACTTGGAAGATGCATTGATAAAACGTGTCATGGTGACACCAGAAGAAGTGATCACAAGAACTCTTGATCCTGTTAATGCTTTATCTAGCAGGGATGCGTTGGCTAAGACAGTATACTCTCGCTTGTTTGATTGGTATTAAGCCGCACTAATAGTTTAGTTTTTTTTTTCCCATCTAGTTTAAGGGTTAATTAAACATTTTTCTTCTATGTTGCAGGATTGTGGAGAAAATCAATGTTTCAATTGGACAAGATCCACATTCAAAATCAATAATTGGGGTTCTTGATATCTATGGTTTTGAAAGTTTCAAGTTTAACAGGTGAATTATGGCTTTTACATCTCCAAAATCATATAAGACCAAAAAAAGTATTTCCTATAGTAGCGGATGTACCTTACAACTGTGTGAAAAAATTGATGCTCACTTTTGCATTGAAATGGCAATATTGGGAAATCCTTTTGTTGTAGTTTTCCACCTTTCTCGATGCATCTGGTGAAATTTCTTAGGATGGTACCCGGGATTCAGGGGAAGGCTATTTCTCTTACACTTATTTGACCACTGAATTGGTAATATGGAGGATGCCTTTTCTTGTAGTTCCCGAACTTCCTCGATATCATGGTGGGAATTCAAAGGGTGTAGCCAACTGGAATGAAGTGGCCAATGGTCTCCAGATTTTCGCCCAATTATTTATTCTTTCCAAAATTGGTACTATGGGAGTAAACAAATTGATTAGAGCCTGAGCTTTCCAGTCTTGATGTCATCTTAGGCCTTAATGTTCGCCAAGCCTTGTGAGTTTGAGCTCAAACTTGGGTTGGTTCTTTTACCGCTAGGCTCAAAAGTTATATCTTTTTTTCTGTTGGTCATTGTTTGACATTTCTTAAAAAAGAAAATATAATATTGATTAACTGAAAAAAGAGGAATAAATAAAAGAAACAAAAATGAAGGTTAGGCTTTGCTGCATTCTGCATGCTTTGGTCCTCAGCGTAAGCTCAAGTTAAACTAAAGTAGCTCAAGCAGAGATTTGACCTAGAGAAGCCCTGGGGTTGGCTAAGGCTGCCTTATTTGTTAAACTTGTAGGTTTATAGCTCTAGTGGAGAATAAACCTCCCTTGATTGTACTTATTGTGAGAGGCTAGGAAATGGAAGCCAGAACTATGGAGAAACTTTCGGTCCTCGTTGTTGTTTCCTTGCTCATTATTAATTATTATTTTTAATTGTAAAACAGTTTTGAGCAATTCTGCATCAATTTTACAAATGAGAAACTGCAGCAGCATTTCAACCAGGTTAGACTCCTTTGTTGTCAGTGTGTTGGATTATGGTTTAAAAATGATGATATACTCATACATCGATTTCATTTGCAGCATGTCTTCAAGATGGAGCAAGAAGAATACTCCAAAGAAGAGATTGACTGGAGCTACATAGAATTTGTTGATAACCAGGATATGTTGGACCTAATTGAGAAGGTGTGTTGTGGTTGCTCCTTAGTTTCCGATGATGGCGTTTTTCTACTTAAATTTATCTACTTTATAAGCTCTTTGTTTGCTTGTTTGTTTAATTGTTGAATTATGTCAACTTAGTTATTTTAAGAGCTTGTATAACTGAGATGATCCTCTACAGAAACCTGGAGGAATAATTTCCCTGCTTGATGAAGCCTGGTATGAAAGGATTCCTTTCTCTGTTGCTTGTTCTAAATCATGAAGTTTAAATACTTGAACAAATTTCAGTTTTTAGTGCTTCTCCGTACAATGTGTGATTCTCATCAGAAATGTGTCTGTGCAGCATGTTCCCTAAGTCTACACACGAAACATTTGCTCAGAAGTTGTACCAGACATTTCAGAAAAATAAACGCTTTTGCAAACCAAAACTTTCTCGCACTGATTTTATTATATCGCACTATGCTGGGGAGGTAATTTCTCTTGGCTGGTGACATCCTTTTAGTGCATCATATTAGTTGCAACATCCGCAGTTGCTGAAGTATCCTGCTATTTACTTAGGTTCTTTATCAAGCTGATCAGTTTCTGGATAAAAATAAAGATTACGTGGTCGCAGAACATCAAGTTTTGCTGACAGCCTCAAAGTGTGATTTCGTAGCTTCACTTTTCCCTCCACTTCCAGAAGATTCATCAAAGTCATCCAAGTTTTCTTCAATTGGATCGAGATTTAAGGTATGCCTAATTTTGTGTGTTGCATATGATCTTAGCATATTTTCAGGCTCTTTTCATGAACTGTCCATGTTTCTCTGTCAGCAGAGAGTAATTACTGCCAGTTGTCGTAAAAAAGATTCACGTCTTTAGTTTTCTTACAAGAACAGATTCTCACACAGTCACACCCTTCTATTGGAAATTTTTTAGTCTTCTGAAGCTGATAGATACACTCTGGAGTCTATTGTCTATAGTCTATACTGAAGTGATACGTTGCAATGACATGATCCAGATGGTTCTAAAAGTTAGTGTTAAACCGTTGTTTAGGGACTAAAATACAGGATATTTGATTTTGTTGAATTATTTGACATTCAGAATTTCATTTTTCAGTTTTTATGCTGTTAGTTCATATTTTATACCAATGGTACTACTAAATTTGACCTAAAATTTGAGTTGTTATCTACTGATTTACTGAGTGCTATCTCGTCATATGAAATGTCTGATTTTTCTCAGCAATTATCTGGTCTTCAGCTGACGCATTGCTATCTCCTGTATTTTTGTTTCTTGATTTCTTCTTGGAAAATTCTCTTAATGTTCCACTTCTACTAGATGATAGTGGCTGTTGTAAATCTAGTTGTATTTATTGATTAATAATGTTATGCATTGCAGCTGCAACTTCAATCTTTGATGGAGACATTGAGTGCAACCGAGCCTCACTATATAAGGTGTGTGAAGCCAAATAATACGTTGAAGCCTGCCATTTTTGAAAACGTGAACGTCATCCAACAATTACGATGTGGTGTAAGTTTGGTTTTTAACTTTTTGGCTGTGGGGCAAGGTTATGGTGGTCTTTCTATTATACTGGCTATCTGTTCAAGCTTTCAATGTTTTGATTGCTTTTTTAGTTGTTTATGATGTTTCCTTATTTATATCCAATAAACTTACGTTTGGGTCTCTCAAAAATCCAGGGTGTCCTCGAGGCAATCAGGATAAGCTGTGCAGGATATCCTACTAGAAAGACATTCTACGAGTTCCTTCTACGTTTTGGTGTCCTTGCACCGGAAGCACTGGAAGGAAAGTAAGTCATCTCATATCCAAATTATCTCATGATATTTTTTGCTTTCAATTATGTGAAACGTGTTAAGCAGTATCTTATTTTTCAAATGCCTTAACTGATGACTGCAATTTTTTCCAATAGCATTACATATTCATGAAATTCATAAGAACATCAATGTTCTATTCCGAAGCAAAATAAATTATACTTGAGTTTCTTTCCTCCATTGCAGTTATGATGACATGGTTGCATGTCAGATGATTCTTGATAAAATGGGATTGCAAGGATACCAGGTATCGTTGCAGTCTTTGGTTATTTCTGGTTGTCTAACTGTATAACTTCTAGTTCTCTTAATTTACTGAATTAGAGGTGTTGTTAATATTGTTGTTCATTAAATTTTTGTATCATTTTTTGAGAGAAATCAAAGAAAGATCTTGTTGATTTACTCTTTTTGAGTTGTCTCTGCATACTTTACTCTTGTTTGAGTTGTTTCTCTATTATGTTTTTAGTTTTTTCTGTTAACCATGTGATTCATGTTTGTGTTATGTTTCTGGGCTTCTGGCAGATAGGCAAGACAAAAGTTTTCTTAAGAGCAGGCCAGATGGCTGAACTGGATGCTAGAAGGGCTGAGGTACTTGGAAATGCAGCAAGAAAGATGCAGCGGAGGATTCGCACTTATATTGCTCGAAAGGATTTTGTAGCTCTTCGGGATTCTGCTATTCAGTTGCAGGCTTTATGTCGCTGTATGTTGCTTTACTCTTGGGAAATTCTTGCTTCCTGTGAATTCGTTGCCAGTTTCTAGCCGAATAAATGTTTCTTTTTGATAGCCTGATCTTTTGCGGGTAGCAATTACAAAGGACATATTACACGTACTTGCACATAACATTTGCTTTGTGGGCTTCAGTTATAGCTATTTATAGGTCATAACTGGTGGTCATTGAGAGAGTGTTTTTTTTTAAAAAATTAGTCTTCAAGTAAGATTTTGATTTGCCAGTTGAATTAATGCTGCAAATCCTGCAATAGACTTGAAAATCCGGTGTCTTGTGCCCATTGTGAGCTGGTTGCTTGTTTTAGAAGAACAAAATTTGATATCTATGTGACGAGGAAGTTTAATTTGAATCATAGTTCATATCGTTACTATGTTATTTCGTATGATCTTTTAAATGTTTCTGATTTTCACTGTGAAGTCTTTTCAATTTCGCTCCAGGTTGTTGAGTTCTAATATGAAAAAGATTTTTTGTGGCCTTTGCAGACAGAACGGCCTGTAAGCAGTATGAACAATTGCGGCGTGAGGCTGCAGTTTTAAGAATTCAGACAAAGTTCCGGCAGCATGTAGCCAGAACAGCTTATTTGGCAGTACGATTATCTGCAATCGCCTTGCAGACAGGATTAAGAACAATGACTGCACGCCAAGAATTTAGAATGAAGAAACGGACAAAAGCAGCCATCCAAATCCAGGTACTTTAGGTGTTTGGTAATTTCTGTTTAAAATCAGTTTGCTTTATTTATGCTGTGTGAAAAGTAAATGGTTGTCTCTCCCAAATTAAATTATTGTTTGATTAAAACTGACGGCTCGTTTGGTATCACAGTTTTTGGTTTTACGATTTGAAAGTCCTATGATTTTGGTTGATTTTTGAACCGAAAATTAGTCATACCCGTAATAATTATGTTGATTACCGCCAATAACAAACTAGTAACTACGGAGTACTTTTTATGGTTTCCATATTTTTTTTAGTTTTCGAAAAACTGGAAACAAAAACGATAACTACAGGGCCTTGAGTTATTTATCCGTGATTGATAATCTTGGTCCCTACTTTCAGGCCAAGTGGCGTTGTCACCATGCTTATGCTTATTATAAACAACTATACAAGGCAGCTATTGCTACACAGTGTGAGTGGAGGTGCAGAGTTGCAAGAAGGGAGCTCAGAAAGCTCAAAATGGTTCAAACTTTGACCTTTATGTTAATTTCACTGCTAGGTGCTTTTTCATTTTCCATTTTTAACTGTTGCTTTGAATTTGGTTAGGCTGCAAGGGATACAGGAGCCCTTAAAGAAGCCAAAGATAAGCTTGAAAAGCGTGTGGAGGAACTGACATGGCGGTTACAACTTGAGAAGCGTCTGCGGGTATTATTCTTGGGATTTATCTTAATTCTGAATTTCCTGAAAATAAATTTTATTGGTTTAGCCTTATAATTTCTGGGATCTTCATATTGCAGACTGACCTTGAGGAGGCAAAATCCCAAGAGACTGCGAAGCTACAGGAGGCATTGCATACCATGCAATTACAACGCGAAGAAGCTAAAGCAATGGTCATTAAAGAAAGAGAGGCTGCTAGGAAAGCCATCGAGGATGCACCTCCTGTTATTAAGGAAACTCCTGTTATTATTCAGGACACGGAGAAGATTGATTCGCTGACTGCTGAACTTGAATCAGTCAAGGTAAGGTTGCTGTCAAGCTATGCTTTCCAGAAAAATCCGTTCTTTTGTTGCATGTTCAGTTTTTATTTGCTTAAAACATTTAATGGTGACAATGGAAATTAGACTGCACTGATTTGTCTTGCTCCGACTGTTTTTTGCTCTATGATAAGCACATGTCATGTTTTTATTAATTTCGTGATTTAAAAGTCAAAATGATAGGTGGGCCCACCTACTTCAAAATTGATGTATGGCTCACCTACTTCAAAATTGATATATGGCTCAGATCAGTCTTCTTGTGCTGAAACGTGAACATTATTGGGGAAGACCATGGTAAATGAAAATTGATGAAATAATTTAACAACCTTCCCCCTCGCCACAAAAAGTGTTATCCACAACAATGCCTCTTTCCTAGGGTTTATTAGTGATGTTAAATACTCGTTGTGATGCCAAGTAATGGGAAATTTTCTGGTAAACAATTTTTATCTTTTTCTTTTTGGTCTTATCGCTTGGATGTTGGCCAATAGTCAAGCTTCAATGCACAGTTGATCAAACTATGACCAATTTTTGAGTTCTAATACTTGTGCTGTTTCGATCTTCTAGTTTCCAAGTGTAGATACTCTTTATCTTTTAAGAAATGCAATTGTATCCTAACGCTGTCATGAATCTCATGATTTGGTGCAGGCTTTGCTGCAGTTGGAGAGAGAGTCGAGGGAAGAGGTGAAGCAATCCTATGCAATAATGCTGACCAAGAATGAAGAACTAATTAAGAAGCTGGAGGAGGCAGAGAAAAAATCAAATCAGTTTCAAGAATCAATGCAGAGGTATGCAGCTATTTTTCCGATGTTAACTGGTTCAGTTTCTTTATTGAACTGAGTAACCTGTCTATAAAGTCCTTTTACGGACGGGGTCTGAAAAGCCACTCTTAGTTTCTTAAATATAGATTTTAGGTGTATCTTTAGTTCTCCTATTCATTTATAAGTACCAATTGGGCTTGTTTGAGTTATACAGCAAGCTTAGTTCCAATTGTCGTTGTTAAATTGGTTTTGACATTAAGAGTGAAATTTGAGGCCTACATCTATGGATGTTTTCCAAGACGGGGCAGTAAATAGCTATAGTGAATGTTTTTCTCACAAGAATCAGGTGAAACCGGTTGTCGTCTGTGGATAAAAGAGAAAGGCTGTAATAAAATGCCTAGAAATTCCCTCAAACCAACTACTTAAAAAGAACTTAAAGGATTTGACAAGTTTGTTATTAAGGCTAAAGGAAAGAGCTATTGGAAGTTAAAAGCGACCTTTTACCTTTAGGCCTTGCGGGACGTTATGGATTTAAGCAATATCTTTGCGTATTTTTGGTTTCTGCTAACTTGTGTTGTTAGGAACTTGGGATGCTCCGTTTTGGGAACTGGAAGGCTCTCTACTGTATCCTGGTCATTTTACATTATGTTTTGCATCATCTAAGGAATGTCTTGCCGCTAGTTATCGGGTTGTCCTTTGTGTACATTCTCCTTTTAATAAAATTTCTTTGCTTTATACTTAGTGGGGGGTGTGGGGGTGGGTTAAGGTTGCATTTTTTATGCACTGTCACAGTAGACCGACAAGTGTACACTTGCTGAAAGATTGGAAGAGTGAATAACACGTATTTACCTAATAATAGATTAATAGGTGTGACCATGTGACAGCTTTGGTGAAATCTAGTACAATTAACAAAAGCAAACTTTACTAGACATACGTTGCAATCTGTGAGGAAAGACACGGTTGTAGTTGATCCTCAACCTAAATATACAACCATTGACCGACAAGTGTACACTTGCTGAAAGATTGGAAGAGTGAATAACACGTATTTTCCTAATAATAGGTGTGACCATGTGACAGCTTTGGTGAAATCTAGTACAATTAACAAAAGTAAACTTTACTAGACATACATTGCAATCTGTGAGGAAAGACACGGTTGTAGTTGATCTTCAACCTAAATATACAACCACTGACCATTTTTCTATTGTGTATTGTCAGATTTACTAAAATATGTGCTCTTCTCGTGTGTTAGGCTTGAAGAAAAGGTCTCTAATTTGGAATCGGAGAACCAAGTGCTTCGCCAACAAGCGGTGGCCATATCTCCAACAGGAAAGGCTTTAGCTTCTCGGCCAAAGACAACAATTATACAGGTATTCTTGGAGTGCACATTTTACTTATTTTGTTTGCAAGTATTGTGTTGATGATCTATGTTGATTTATCGGCTTATGATTTCAGAGGACTCCGGAGAATGGGAATGTTGTGGATGGAGAACTTAGGAGAGTTTCGGTAAGCTACCTCAAACACTTCAGAGAGTATGTTTTCATGCCTGTACCAAATTTCATTTAATCTATTATTATTATTGAAATGAATGAAAATTTAGGCACTTGCTCCGGTACCTTACACACCTGAAAGTGAAGCAAAGCCCCAAAAGTTCCTTAATGAGAAGCAACAGGTAACTAAACAAATGGTCAAATATCAATTAGTTCATTTACAACTGTGACAAGTTTTCTTTTGGTGTTTCTGGAGCTGAATATTCCTTTTTCTCATGTTTGGATATTGCTTTGTTTCCAGGAGAACCAAGATCTTCTCATTAGGTGTATATCGCAAGATCTGGGATTCTCTAAAGGCAGGCCTATTGCAGCATGTTTGATTTACAAATCCCTTTTACAATGGCGATCATTTGAGGTTGAAAGAACAAATATATTCGATCGTATCATTCAAACAATATCTGCAGCTATTGAGGTGTGGTTTGGGATAAAATAAAGTTTAATTGCATTGCCCCCACTTTGTTTAATCTGCTTTGAACTTCAACTTAACTAATTTTGTGAATCTTATCAACTGAAGACCCCGGATAGCAATGATGTTCTGTCCTATTGGTTATCCAATTCAGCCACATTGCTGTTGCTGCTCCAACGCACATTAAAAGCAAGTGGAGCGGCTAGCCTAACTCCACATCGGAGGAGAACCTCTTCAGCTTCTTTATTTGGTCGGGTGTCTCAGGTAAAATGCTTAACTTGGTTCAATCATCAGCATACAACTTGGTAGTAATACCCCCCTCCCCCCCCCCAAGCGCTTAATACAAGTTTAACTTTCTGTCTTCTTTCGCACTTAGGGACTTCGATCATCTCCACAAAGTGCCGGGTTTCAGTTTTTCAATGGTCGTGCTCTTGGTGACGAGTTGCGTCAGGTCGAGGCGAAGTATCCTGCTCTTCTTTTCAAACAGCAACTTACTGCTTTCCTGGAAAAGATATATGGAATGATCAGAGACAATTTGAAAAAAGAGATTTCTCCGGTGCTTGGTTTATGCATCCAGGTAAACATCTAAGCTGTCGAAAGAAAGCAGTTTAAATACTCCTGCAATGTAACACAAAGATCCATTTTCTTATTATTACAACGTTATGCGTGCTGATGTGAAAAATCACACAGAAAATAGGTTAAATTAAACTGTTAGTTACAACCCCACTCGAAGAGTTTCCGTGGATTATCAACTCTTTTGGTACTTTGCTAGTTATTGACAGATGAAAACTGAATTTCAGATGTACTCAAGGAATAAGTTAACATGTTCGTCAATGTGCTCTTGCCTATTATTTCTTTCTTGTTGGTCATGTCATACAGCTGTGGTTTTGGCATGAGGTGTCATAGAAGTGTGAACAATTTTGAATGACTGAAGCCAGTAGGTGATAGTGCTTGCTCCTGTCCTAAAGAGTTTCAGATGTGGAGATATTACTGTATATATCTAGTGACAAATTAAGTCCTTGTATCCTGGAAGTTCTTAAGGCAGTGTTGTCAGTGTTCCATGGACATGCGTTGGCCTTTGTTAATGACAATTGCAACACTATCATCTTTGGCTTTGGTCATCGGATTTTGTAATTCCAGTTCTTATCCGTTGGCCTTGTAGTGCTAGTTTGTGCTGGAAATGGTTCTTATCATGCTTGCTTGCTAGAATTTTCTGGTTTGGGGGTCTACTCACTTATGTCTGATACAACATATCAGCATTTCTTCAAACATTTCAACTCATCTATAGTTCAGACAACTTGTACTTCTAAGGTTGTTTAGCAGTTATGTAGGTTTATCTGTTTAATTCTGAACTTTTGAATTTCGGAACAGGCAAGTTTCCACAATCTTTTCCTGTTCGATGGCTTTGGGATGTTTTATTTGGTCCTTTCTACTCATCTTAAAGAAATTATGAGATCAGACCCTTTCTGTAGCATAAACTATCGACGACTTGTCTTTTGGTTTTAGGCCTCTATTTTCCCGTGTGTTGTCATCTTTGTGAATCAAGTGTTCTCATGGTTTACGATATTTTGGTGCCCTCCTTGATTAAGTTTACTTGCCTGCAGGCACCTAGAACTTCCCGTGCAAGTTTAGCGAAGGGGCGTGCTCAAGCAAATGCAGTTGCTCAACAAGCATTAATTGCTCACTGGCAAAATATTGTCAAAAGCCTAAATAACTATTTGAACACTATGAGAGCAAATTATGTAAGTGAGGGAGTTTTCAGATTTAAGTAGGCCTTCTTTCTTCATATAGAGGTTCACCGTTGCCTAATTTGTAATATTGCAGGTTCCACCCTTCCTTATCCACAAGGTGTTTACACAAACATTTTGTTTTATCAATGTTCAGCTTTTCAATAGGTAATTCATTCTATTTGTGTACTTGTGCGGCTGTGCTATGATTTACTTGAGAAAGTAGTTTGACTGACCATCTAGTGTTTGATTCATGCCTTCAGTCTTCTGTTGCGCCGTGAATGCTGTTCATTTAGCAATGGGGAGTATGTAAAAGCGGGTTTGGCTGAACTAGAACAATGGTGTCATGATGCAACAGAGGAGGTACTTCAAGTTTCTATCTTTCCGTTCCTTGTGCTACTGATATATTTTAATACACCTTGTTATCTTAAAACCAGTATGCAGGTTCTTCCTGGGAAGAACTCAAGCACATAAAACAAGCAGTTGGATTCCTGGTCAGCATCATAAATCTTCTCCTACCTTCAATTTGATAATACTAGGAAATGTGCTTATTTGCTTCTTTCTTATTTTGATGACAATCAGGTTATACACCAAAAACCTAAGAAAAGCTTGAAGGAAATAACAAATGATTTATGTCCTGTGAGTAAAACTTCATTTGCTAACGTTTTATATATGCGAGTTTGATAAACATTTCTTGCTGTTTACCCTCACACTCACTCCAAATGTCTTATTTCTCAGGCACTCAGCATACAGCAGTTGTATCGCATCAGTACAATGTATTGGGATGACAAATATGGCACACACAGTGTATCTGCCGAGGTGACTGGAAGTTAATTATGATGAAAATGTTTTCCTTCACCCCCCCCCCCCCCCCCCCCTATTTTCCCCCCTTCTATGTTTTCAAAATAAGAAAATTGCAAGAATGATAAGAAGCTTGGCCAAAGAACTTACATTGTGTTTGGTTAGTAATAATGGAGAAAAGGGAAGGGGAGGGAAAACCGGGATGATGAAGGGGATTGGATTGCTTCCATTTCCCGTCCACATCTTCTAATAGTGGAAGGATTTAGTTCACTAGAAGAGGAAAGAAAATGGATCCCTCCTATGCCTTTCCCTTCTCCTTTCTTCATTCATGTCCAAATAAAGAGGGTTCACCTATGTTACTCCGACTCTTCATTTTACCTCAAGTACCCGTGTAGGATCCTTGACACTCCGACATGGGTATGGACACTCCGCACTTCATTTTCGACTTAAATCCTGGAAAGTTTTCACAATTTAGTTGAGTCGGACACTTGGACATGTACCGGTGTCCGACACTAGTACCCGAGTCCAAGTAACATAGCAGAACCCTCACTCCCCTTTCCATCTCCCTCACTCCAAATCCCCTCATCCAAGCACGCCATTAAAGTTCTTCCATTTCTTGCTTCCATAAATACTGCGTACCAAGCTTTACCGACTTTAAACATTGGTTTATTGTCCAAGTACTTAAGAACTTGTCTTGTCAACTTGTAGGTTATTTCAAGTATGAGAGTCAAGATGACAGAGGACTCCAACAATGCCGTAAGCAGCTCGTTCCTTCTAGATGATGACTCGAGGTATGGTTTTTTCCAAATCTATCTTAATACGATTCCAAATTATGTTTTCTACTCTTTAGAACCCATACTGACTCAAAAATGGAAATCCATGGCTATACATACACTCATTAATTACTGAAGCATCCCATTTTCGGTTGATGAAATCTCCAAGTCTATGGAACAAGTGGAATTGGCGGATGTTGATCCCCCGCCTTTGCTCCGTGAGAATTCAGGGTTTACATTTCTATTACAACGCTCCGATTGATATTCCATGATCAAGCATTCACCTGTACATTGCTGCCATGAAGTTTCTATGTATATTTCTGTTTATTCATACCCAGGCACTCATTTATTTTGCCCGGGTTGTTTGTTTCACTCTCATCAGCCAAAATGTTGGCTGCTTGTTCTTTTTTTTCACCATTTAATTTATTTTGGGGGGCTAAGTTTTCTTATGTGAACAGTAGTCGCCGTGATAGGAAGCCACAAATGTGCATCAGCCGTGCACAATGGGCCGGGCCTGGTCATGGGAGCAATGTCAATCATGTAATAGTGTAGTAGACTAGTAATGGTGGCTCCTCATTCATGTACATTTATGTGTCTGCCGTTGACGTCGTTTGGTGTAATGGTGATGTAAAAAATAACATGCTGTTTGAAGGAAATGAAATGTTTTTTTCTTAACACAATCTTCCGTTCTTCACTCATGCGTGTATTGTCATTTTACCTCTCCCCTTTATTACCCAACGACTTTTATTGGGCTTTAGTGACCGGTAACCGGTGAAAAAGTCAACGAGATGTGATGAATTGATGATTATGATTATATATCGAGAGATAGTACTCCATATAGGGACATATTACCGCCTACAACAGGTTTATGACCTATTAGGCCCAATAAAAGTCATCGGTTAATAAAGGTAGAATTATTAAAAAATATGTTGTATGTGGACTTAATACAAGAAAATTGGTCAAATATTGGATTAACATTACCAAAATTTCCTAAATTTGTCTTATTTTTCCAATATCAGAATTTTGATAAGAGTGAAAACATTATAAATAAACGTAATTTTCATTGTTTAAATGAAAAAACAGAGGAATCTCAATGCACATTAATTAGTCATTAATAAACGTGCAAAAGACCAAACGTAAAGAACAAAAAGAAACAGAGGGAGTAACTCTTTGGTCCACATTCAAATATATAGACATTTTAGAAATGTAAGTAGTTAATTTTTTTAGGTACAAAAAATAATTATTTTTGACACCAACATTCATAGAATCATAGGCTGAGCGATTTCCTTCGATATTGTTGAAAGAAGCATTAATTTCCAAAATACGCCGCATTATAATTTATTTCCCACTCTATCCTCGTCATCTTTTCGAAAACTAGTTCTTATTATTGTTTTATTATCACTACATTGAAACATTTGTCTTTTATTTTTCTCGATCATTAGGTTTGAAATAGGCGCTTTAATGATCATATCTGAATGACTATGGATTTTAACAATCGCACATATATTGATAATTTTATTGTATATGAATCACAAGATTTGGTCAAAATAACAAAAATAAACGGAGTAATAGATTCTTCATGCTTTGATATTTGATAATGTAAGAAATATGACAATCGTATTAAAAGAATATAAAACATGTACAAGAAAAATAGTTAAATTAATTAGCCCTATAATCAATCGAACGGGCCAAAGAGCTAGTTAGAAATGATGATTGACATGTGGGATCTACAAAAACTACAAGTAGTTAGGGGGCATTTGATTTGCAAACTGGTGTGAGATTCATATCAGGAATGATATCAAGGTGGTATGAGTTTGAAACTTGATTCTTAATAGTTAATACCATGTGTTTGGTTCAATATGGGGATGAGTTTTTTTTGTTTTTTTCCTTTTGTTTGATACCTGAGGTAAATGTATGAGCCATACCCACCCCCCTAGGTTTCTTAACCCCATACCTTGGGGGTTTGAGGTATGGATTTAAAACTCTTAAAATCTCCAACCAAACACATGCCAAACACATGGTCTAAACCCATACCTCATACCTAAAACCCGCGAACCAAACACCCCCTTATAGCTTTCAGTTAGTGAGGTTGCAGTTTGAAAATGATGTGACAACACAAAACTAGAACCTTTATAGCTTTGTAGTTTACCATTGCTCATGTTCTTAAATGGTTTGAAAAAGTATAAAAATGTCAGTTAGCTTCGAACTTAAACTCACGAAGTCACTATTATAGGCGTGGCAACAAGCCAGCAACCATGCATCTTAGCCAATTTATATGTCTTGATTCATCCTCCCTCCGTTTCGGAATACTTGCACTGCTTTTCTTATAAAGCCGTTGGAATTAATTACACCGTTTCTATAATGATAAGCTTTAATTAATATTATATCAATTACCCCTTCACATGTCATTTTGTGGTATCATGTACCCTCCCTCTATCCCATTACCCCTTTAAAAAGTTGACACATATCGCTATCTATATTAAAAAATACCCACTATCAACTACTCCGTACCATCTAATTAAATAATAAGTCAATTAATATTACTTTGTATTAAAACTAGATTAGGTCCCGTGCACGCACGGATATTTAAAAATTATTATTTGACCATCTTTTTTATAAAATTTTTAATTGAATAATTTATCCCTTAACGTAATTAATAATCTCGAATGTACTCATTTTATCATATTTTAACATACTACGTATTATATATTTTATATGTTTAATTTGATGATCTGACTAAAATATTTGATATATTTAATATGCTAATTTGACCAAAATATCGAGTAAGAATATTTTCTATTATTGACATGACAATTTGACTAAAATTTTACCAAAATTTTAATAATGGCATATTCCGTAATCCTATATTTCTTTCCATATACAAACATTTATACAAAAGGAGAAAAAATAAAAAAAGAATAAAATAAATATGTCTTTTTAGGAAAGAGTTTTTGGCGGGAAAATGTTTCACTAGGGAATGACATGTGTCATTCCTGGTGTCTCTTTTAATAATCTCTATTCTATAAAGGAACAGCTGAGGTCTATTTTGTAATTTGGCTTTTCGTGTCCCCCAGTTAAAAGACTAAAATACCCCAACGCAGTTCTACAGTTTAATTGCACCCCAGACCTTAAGTGACGCCCAAAATCAATCCTTTTTATCTCAATTACCAAAGCTGATGTTGATTGATTGATTAAATCAGGAAATAAATGAAAATAAGGAAAATAAAATATTACAACTACTGCAGTTACCAAATGAAACGAAAAACAGATAAGGAAAATAAAATATTACACTTATTGCAGTTACCAAATGAAACGAAAAATATTACAAATCTAAAAGAATAAATTTTTCTAATTAACTGCAGAAGCCCTGAAAACAAAAAACCTCCATAAACCAGATCCTAAACCAGAAATCAGAAGAAAAATTCCAGAAACCATAAAACAAGAAACCTCTCCCTTAATGCAAATCTACTACCGCGCTGATTCCCAGAAGAAATCCGTTCTCAAAAGAACCACATCACCATTGTTTCTTCTTGAAGTCGCTCCCACATGTAAGTACACTTTTCGTATGAATCCTCTGTAAAAAAAATACAAACAGAATTCAACCATTTTTCTATAATAATAAATCATAAACTTTAATTGTATGGGCATATTTAAATCTGTGTATATCATAAAAATACAAGGAATGTTGTACGCATAACAGTATCATTTTTATTTATACAAGACTATAAAAAATAAGAACAGAAATTAAATTTGTGACTGTATGCACAAAATAAATGTTCTTTTCTAATATTGTGGTGCTTATTTATTTTGCAGATTTCAAAATATAAGGTAGGTTATATTCTTGCTTCTATAGATTTTAATTAATTATTTTATATCTTAATTTATGCATTTGGTTAAATAATCTCTCATAATTTTTTTAATTTTTAATTGCAGATTTCAACAACGAAGGTTTGTGATAATATAATTTTTTGTTATTAGAATTATGATTTTAAATATAATTGACTTACATTTGTTTTAATGCAGAATTTAGTAGGGGTTTGAAGTAGGGTTTGTTCATTAAGTAAATCAAAAATCTGAAATCAATTGTTCTTTTGCAGGTTATAATTTTGGTTTTAAGTTTGATTCTGAGTTGGGTGTTAAGTTCATCAAGGCATACTATAACAACGGCATAAGGTATGTGGCGAACCAATCTCTTAAACATAATATTTATATGCATGCTTTTTATTGATTTTAATTATTTATTACAGATTACTTTTCATGCTTTTGTTTTAATTGAATAAGTTGTTATACCCTTCTCATTTTTAATTATCAAGTAACTCAGTTAAACATGTGTTCTATAAAAATCTGAAATAAATTGTTCTTTTGCAGGTTATAATTTCGGTTTTTAGTTTGATTTTGAGTTGGGTGTTAAGTTCATCAAGGCATACTATAACAACGGCATAAGGTATGTGGCCAACCAATCTCTTAAACATAATATTTGTATGCATGCTTTTTATTGATTTTAATTACTTATTACAGATTACTTTTCCTGCTTTTAATTTAATTGAATAAGTTATTACAGATTTTAATTGAATAAGTTATCTAAGATTTTAATTGAATAAGTTGTATACATGCGTTTACAAATTTTAATTAACTATTACAGATTTTAGATCATGCTTTTAATTACATGGAACGAAAAGAAAATCATCAAATTTCATTCTAACTAAATCAACAAATCTCACCATAACAACATACAGTCACATTTGATCCAATAACACCCAATAGTCTCATGAAAAACAGCAAAATCAGATGAACAAATAAAACATCAATAAAATTCAAATTCAAATCAGAATATAACCCCATGCACTCAAGCTATGTTATTAAGTCCGTTAAAACATGTCTTAAACCCTAACTAACCCTAATATATTTCAAAACTAAATTAAACAAAAAAAACATCAGAATTCAAGCAGAAATCGGCATCAATTGTAAATCAAGAACAAAAAAGATAAGCCTGAAATAACCGAATCCTTCTGCAACGCCTTAGTTTTAAGGAGTTCATTCCTCTGTGTAGCGAGCATCAGTAAATGCATTTATTCGATTAAAATATAGTGAGTAATTAATAAATAAAAATACATCTAAAAAAAATTACATCAGGATGATCTCACCCAAGCATATTAATCTCACCTCCTCCCCTCACCCACGCACATTGTTTCAAAATTCAGTATTAAAAACCCATCATCTCCCTCCTCCCCTCACCCACGCACAATGATCTCACCCATGCATAGTGAACTAACCTAATCCCTCATCCCTTCTTGAATTAACCAAAATTACAGAGTGAATAATGGGAGTTCGAGTCGCAAGAATAGTTGTATTTACATGTTTCGGCTCAACAAAGTGACAACGACATCAAGGTACTCAATAACGGGGTTGATCTAGAGCTCAATATGTGATTAACACATCAATTTAGGTAATTTAGTTTTGATTTGTGTTTTAATAAACAATAACATTAAGAAAATCAAGACAATCCACTAGAAAAACACACAAAATTATCTAAACAACAGGATCAAACCCCTAATTAAACCCCTACAAATCACACTAACTGAAAATAATATCATGATTTTCACTAAAGTACTTAATTTCCGCATTCAACTCAAAAAAATGAGGATATTTCTACAAACAAACAACACCAATTCATAATGCTGCTTGGGTAGAGCAGAATATTAGGTACACACCAAGATATAAATGGCCCAAAATATTAGGTGTTACATTTGATTGTCATGGCCCACGATTTAACCAACTAAACTGAATTTATAGACCATTGCTTACAAATATAAGATAACTGAGCATTATTTAGAATAGGAATTTGAGCCAGTAATACTGCAGCAAGAGAAAACAAAAGGCAACAAAAAAACAAATTCCATCAAAAAAAAAGCCGAAACATGTTCAATTCTCAAAGTCCCAATCTTATCAAGACTCAACAACAAATCATACCACCAAATCTAAATAAATTCATACCACCAAATCACACAAATAAAATAAAATTCAAACAACCAAATCAGTTTATAATTTAAAAGAATTGACGAACCCAAAGTAGTAACAAATCTCACCCAATTTAAACAAATTATAACCTGACCAGCGCCTCGGTCGCCTCGCCCATCGCCTTCCCCGCCTCGCCCATCGCCCATCACGCGTCTTGCCCAACATCTGTGCACCTTCCTCTCCAACCAATAGAGGGACTCTACATGCAAACCAAAATTGCAAAAAAAATTGGTTAAGCAACAATAATTTTGATATTCCGCTTAAAAATGGGCCAACTACTGAATTCTACTAAAACGAAAATGAATATTTCAGAAAGACATAAAAATGAAACGCATCAAAACAACATTTTTAATTTATTTTTAATTAAAACTTTTACTTTTGTTTTAAATTATAATTTTCGTTTTTAGCAGAAAAACATTTAATTTTTACTTACCGGAATGTAGTAGTTTACTAATTGGTTGCTTGGTGCTCATTACGAGGCGTATTTGTATGTGTGTGTTTTGGGAGAAGAGAGGAGACTTTTTACATGCTCTAGAACATTCATGAAACGTCAAACGAATCTACAGTTAAGTTTTAATTACTAATATGCGTGCATATAAGACTTTTAACAGATACAAACAATTAGACACCGATAATAGTAACACCAAATTAGACAAAACCCCAATAATGGTTTAATTCTCAATTTCTCAAATTTAAAACACGAAACCCCAACAATGGTTAAATTCTCAAATTCTCAAACCCCAACAGATTCTCAAATTAACAGATAAAAAAATTTGACGAACCCCAATAATGGTTAAATTAACGTTAAATTCAAGAAACATACAAATAATTGTACTCTTGGAATAGTAACAACAAATCTCACCAAATTAAAACAAAGTTATATTAAACAGAACCTGACCATTGTCCATCGCCTCGCCTCGCCATCGCCTCGCCCCGCGCCTCGCCATCGCCTCGCCCCGCGCCTCGCCATCGCTTCGCCCCGCGCCTCGCCTCGCCATCGCTTCTCCACCGCCACGCCAGCGACCTTACCCTCCACATTGATACGACATGCAAACCAAAAAATGCAAACAAAAAAATCAGTTAGTTAATCAACAATTAATCGCTAAATTAAATCCTAAATACCCATTCCAATCAGAAAAAAAAACTTGCGCGTAATTTACATAAAACCCTTAATCTGAGTTGAATTAGTTAAATTAGAAAAGATGAGAGAGGGTAAGGCGAGAGATTAACCTTATATTTCTTGATCTGAGTATTTTCGCAATATGTTGATCGGAATTTGAAAGGATAGGCATTTGAGCGCATATTTTCACCAAATTTGAGGTTTATCGCCATTCTTTAAGGAGAGAAAGGAAGGAGATCTGATAAACGATGAGAGAGGAAGGAGAGGAAGGAGATCGTTTGAGAGAGGAAGGAGATCTGATAAACGATGAGAGAGGAAGGAGATCGTTTGAGAGAGGAAGGAGATAAAGTAAGGAGACAAATGAAAATAGGTTCCACATAAAAGAGGAACGGCGGATAACAACAAACATCAGATAGGGTTTACGTTCTTAAGTATAGAAAGGATTGGGCTTTTAGAATAAAATGGGCTTTAGCTTTACTAAACCGAAAAAACGGAACCAAATGGCGAGAGAAGTATCATCTAAAGTTATTATAAGAATATTAATACGAAAATTAAAATAAAAAAAACACACAAATTATGTTTGATTACTTAAAATTGACTTTCATTTTAGTGGAAAAGCATAGAATAAAAAACATTCAAATAAAATATTTAATTTAATTTAAATATAAATTTTCCTTTAAGTAAAACAGAAAAGCGAAAGGAAACAAAATAAAATATTCAATTTATTTTAAAATTATACGTTCGTTTTAGCAAAAAAGGAAAAAAAAATGCATTAAAATAAAATATTTAATTTATCAATCTCTATTATATTGCAACAAAATTACAATACAAACAACTTATAGTAACCAAATTAATGTGTAGTTTTAGAGTTTCATAATGGACGAGAACGGAGATCAATGTATGCAAGATCAAAGGTCGATATGGAGGGATAAAAAAAGACAACAGAGAAAATCACTCACTCCAGAACAAAGAGATTGTCAAAATGCAAAAAGGCGACTCAGCTATGCATGTGAAAACCAATCAGATGTTATAGGTACTCCTGAAAGCCAACCTCAAACTCCAAGTTCGGAAGGGCCTGTGATTGTTACCAATACTCCCAACACTTTGGGAGTTAGAAGGGCTATGGCAGACATCACAAATCGTGCCCATAATGTCACGACTGGATATGAAAGGCGTGAAAGTAAGAAATCTGAACATAATCAATTCATTTTAAGTATGTAAACATGACAACTTACCTAACCAATCAAAAACATGATTTGATAATGCAGTGCAACCTATTGATGAACTTCGTTTACTCGATACTCGGGCAAATCTAGAAAATCGGTTTTTTAGTGTCGGTGAAAGTAGCGCAACCACTGTGACCATCCCAGACCCAACATCAAACTCAAGCGGCATGCCCAATCGATTCTTTTGTGTTGGCGAGAGCAGTACAACCAATGCACGTATACCATACCCTACTTCAGACGATGGGGAATTGCCGCGCTTTGTTGAGGCGGAAAATAAAATACGCATGCCTGGCATATTATTCAATGTCGGTGAAAGTCGTGCAATCGACACCAACAACATATCAAACCCCATTTCTGATGATATAAGGGTCTGGAAAGTAGGGAGAACTGGTTATAAAAATTGTGCAAGAAATTACCAAGAGAGTCAAGGGGTTCCTATATTCAGTTTGCCACCCATGAAAACATGTCCGCATTGCCAAGCACGACTTTTCCATTGTGAATCTCCTGAACTATGTTGCTTAAGTGGGAAGGTCAACTTACCTGATTTTCCATTATCCTCTGATATGCTTGATTTATATTCTGATCAATCGGAATATGGGGCTCATTTTAGGCAAAACATCCGTAAGTACAACCACGTCTTTTCATTCACTTCAATGGGAGTTCATTTAGATGACGAACTAGCAAATGCACGTCAAGGCGTTTACACATTCCGTGCACAAGGTTCAATTTACCATCGTATTGGAGGTTTCTTACCTTTGAACGAAGGAGATCGTCCTCGATTTCTTCAACTCTACATTTATGATACTGAGCATGAAAATGAAAATCGTGCAGCAGAGAATTCATCATTACGCCTCGATGTCATCGACAGAATCAAGAATATTTTGAATGCTCACAATCCTTTTGTCCACAATCTCCGCCATCTTGCTCAGCGTAGTGACTTAAGTGATTGCAAATTTGTCATCAAAGAGCAACCTACAAATAAACATCAATACTCGATGCCGACAGCTTCGCAAGTAGCAGCAGTTGTCGTTGGAGGTGATGACATTTCCAACTTGAAGGATAGGGACATCATGGTAGAGTCAGTAACTGGGCAACTAAGTTATATCAAAGACACTGCCGGTTATTATGACCCACTGCAGTATCCTCTACTGTTCCCTTATGGTTCTTACGGCTGGGATTTAAACAGTCGAAGTTCCACTGGTAAAAAGTTGACGTGCCGGGAATTCTATGCATACATGTTTCAGGTGCATATTTCTAATAACTCTTTTTTAAGCCTTATCCTAAAAATCATATACTTAGACCTTTATGACCAAAACAAGTATTTTGTGTTATAGATGCGGCAACATCTTGATTCTCTAATCTTAAGAGGCGGTCGTCTACTGCAACAATTTGTTGTCGATAACTGTGTGAAAATGCAAGCCAATAATTTGAGGTGGATTGCACTCAACCAAGATAAGATACGTGCTGATTTGTACAAGGGTTTAGAGGATTCTTTACATGCTGGAGAGCATAACACAGGTCCATATTGATTTAAGTTAATCGATTATACTCAATAATTCATACATTGTTTCACATGCAATAAAGTTTGTCTATATAATGTCTATTTGCAGAAAATGTTGGACGACGGACCATACTGCCGTCTTCATTCGTTGGAAGTCCAAGAGATATGCACCAGAGGTATCAAGATGCCATGGCATTGGTTCATAAGTTCGGCAAGCCCGATATATTTCTTACAATGACATGCAATCCATCTTGGCCAGAGATACAATCAGAATTGTTGGCCGGACAAGTTCCAAACGATCGTCCAGATCTGCTGACACGGGTTTTTCATGCTAAACTTGAAGAGTTGAAAAAGGATGTTCTAGAAAGGGGCGTCCTCGGAACGGTTGTTGCTTATGTATATGTGATTGAATTCCAAAAGAGGGGTCTTCCACATGTTCATATGTTATTAATTCTTGATCAAAATGACAAGCTAACCACTCCGGATGACTTTGATAAGATTGTGAGAGCAGTGATTCCTGATGAACAACAAGAACCAAAATTGTATAAGGCAGTTCTTAAACACATGATTCATGGCCCATGTGGTGTTCTCAACCACAAATCCCCGTGTATGAAACAAGGAAGTTGTAAGAAAGGATTCCCTAAGGAATTCTCCAATGATACAAAGCAAGGCAATGACTCATATCCTCTTTACCGTCGTCCACAAGATCGTCCAGCAGTACCGTTGCGTGAGAATTCACGAGTTCGTGTAGATAATCAGTGGGTAGTCCCATATAATCCATTTTTGCTCTTAAAGTACGATTGTCACATCAATATTGAGATATGCAGCAGCATCAAGTGTGTCAAATATCTGTATAAGTACATCCATAAGGGTTCAGATAGAGTTTCAATGGAAGTTCATAACGGAGATGAGATTGCACAATATGTCGATGCACGGTGGATTTGTGCACCCGAAGCTATGTGGAAACTTTACAAATTCCCCATGACTAGTATCTGTCCTGCCGTAGATCGTTTGCAGGTTCATTTGCCAAACATGCATCAAGTGAGGTTCGAAGGGAACCAGCAAATCTCAAGCGTGTTAGCGAACCCAAGAAACTCTAAGACGATGCTCACTGAATTTTTCAAGATGAATTCAGTCGATCCAAATGCAAGGAAATATCTTTATCGAGAATTTCCTGAGGATTACAGATGGTTAACGAGTTCACGTGAATGGCAGAAGAGAAAAAGTACACAACGAGTTATGGGTCGATTGTATGTAGCTTCACCATCGGAAGGAGAACGATTTTATTTGAGAATGTTACTCAATCATGTGAGGGAGCGTACATCGTTCGAACATTTAAGAACGATCAATGGCGTCACACACCCTACATTCAGGGCTGCAGCTGAAGCCCTCGGTCTAATCGAAAATGACGAAAGCATTCGTCAATGTCTTTTAGAAGCATGTTCAGTACGAATGCCATCTGCATTACGTCGGTTATTTGCAACCATATTGGTATACTGTCAACCAACTGGATTACGAGCACTCTGGGATGAGTTTTTCCCTTACATGGTTGAGGATTATCCAGCCTCAAACACAACAAGTAATTCTGTTTTCCTCACTAACAAACTTTTGCAAGACATAGATAGGTTATTAAGACCACTTAGAAAAAGGATTTCTGACTACACGGAGTTGCCAAGCTTACCTGAATGTACTGATGACATTGACGAGCTTCCTTCTATCATGGAAGAGTACTTTTCTGTTCCGGTTCCAGATGAGGATTTGGCATGCGTTGGCACTCTCAATAGTGACCAACAAGTTGCATACGACACAATAATGAATGCTGTCATTTCAAAGGCTGGCTGTTCTTTCTTCGTCGATGGTCCTGGGGGAACCGGAAAAACATTTTTATACAGAGCCCTTCTTGCTACTGTAAAGAGTAGAGGCGAAATAGCTATCCCCACTGCAACATCTGGAATTGCAGCAACGTTGTTGCACCAGGGAAGAACATCACATTCGACTTTTCAGCTTCCACTTAATCCAGACAGCTCATCAACTTGCTCATTTACCAAACGTTCTAAAACTGCAATTCTCCTAAAAAATTCTGCCATTATCGTATGGGATGAGGCCCCAATGACACACAGATATCAATTTGAAGCTGTTGATCGATCACTCAAGGATTTAATGGGGAATGACTTGCCGTTTGGGGGGAAAATTATTGTGTTCGGTGGTGATTTCAGACAGGTTTTACCGGTGGTTCGAAACGGAACTAGAGCTCAAATGATTGACGCATCTTTTGTCAGGTCCCCTATGTGGAGACATATTCGTATTTTGCGTTTGAGAGAAAATATGAGATCAATTGATGATAACGACTTTGCTAATTTCTTACTCTCTGTTGGGAACGGTAATGAACCTACTGTTTCAGATCAGATGATAAGGTTACCAACTGCCATGATTATGCCAACAGTGGCAGATAGTACGATCGAGGCTTTGATCGACCAAATCTTTCCAAGTTTAAGTGAGCACGTTGGTGATGGAAATTTTATAGTTGAAAGGGCGATCATCACACCCCTGAACGAAGACGCTGATAGAATAAATAATAAGGTTGTCGAAAAGTTTCTCGGAGAAGGAAAAACGTATTATTCGTTTGATTCTGTTCCTGAAGATAAGAGAAATTTGTACCAACAAGAGTTTTTGAATTCGATTTCTGCGTCGGGATTGCCTCCCCATGCTCTCACCCTGAAACCTGGGGTACCCTTAATGCTTTTGAGAAATATTGATCCTAAACATGGTCTTTGCAATGGAACACGGCTGCTTTGCCATTCATTAAAGGACAATTTTATTGATGCTGAGATATTAACCGGACATTCTAGGGGGAACAGAGTGTTTTTGCCAAGAATTCCCTTGAAAACTGCTGAAGATATTAAATTGCCATTCGAGATGGTCAGAAAGCAATTTCCTGTGAAGTTGAGTTTTGCCTTGACTATCAACAAGTCTCAGGGACAAACTATTCCACATGTTGGGATATACCTCCCCGATCATGTATTTAGCCACGGCCAGCTATATGTGGCATTATCACGAGGAATTTCTGAGAACACGACAAAGATCGTGGTAGAAAAGGGAAAGGTTCAAGGTTGTGAAGGCATATTCACTAAAAATATTGTGTACAAAGAAGTTTTGTTGTCTTATGATTAGAGATACGGAATTAAAGTATTGTTTTTTATTTCCCAGTTTTATAATAAACGGTATTGTACTCACATTGAGTAGTTTTTATAATAATAATTGCTTTATGATATAACTACAGACGAATTGAGAGATGTGAATTTTATATATCGGAGTAATTAAATGTATTCATGTACATAGCTTTCTTTTCATGTGATATACCTATTCATACATTGTGAATTTCGGTTTATGTAATTCTAATTTTGAACTGAACTAACTTTACAGGATGACAGAGTACCATTATCCAACTTTTGAGCATTTATATCCTAGCGGGGTACAACGATATGATGTACGAGCCCGACTGATTCGCAATTATGATATTTTCAACTACAACCATAAAGGAAAAACCAAGCAAACATGGAAAATGCTTTTTGTCGATGTTGAGGTAAATGACCTTATGCTTCATTTAAATTTTCATTGAATCTGAACTATATCATAACTTTGCATGTGTTTCCTTTTGTAGGGTGAGGGCATACAGTGCAATATTTTCGGCCCCGCGATTGAAAAGTTTGTAGGACGGTTTCAAGAGGGATTCATTTATATACTCCTTGCTGTACAAGTGATATTTGCTGAAGGGAAAAACAAAATTGTCCCCAATTGGAAACAGATGATCATTAAAGAAGAAACAAATGTGATACGTGAAGAGGAGGATGACATTTCCATACCTTCATTCCACTATAATTTGGTTCAGTTGAACCGATTAAGTTGTCACATCGACTGTACCAATAGAGTTTATGGTACTTTTGTTTGCCTTTTTTCAATATTCAGTTATCATGCATATGTCGTTTATTAATTGAAACATTGATGATGTTTTAGATGCAATGGGATTGGTCCTATACGTTTCACCAGTTGAGAATATTGGTGTGGATTCAGTCAAGCGAGACGTAGCAATAATGGATACAACGTAAGTCCGCTAAATTATTATAATGTTAATTACTTATCGAATTTACCTGTATTTCGAATATTTTGTCTTAATATTGTTTTCATTTCTACTTGCAGCTGGACTGTTATTAAATTAACACTTTGGAATGATTTTGTGCACGTTCTTGATGAAAATCTTAATCATGTTGACATTTGTCCAATCATTGTAGCATGTGGTCTGCATGTCAAGAGCTTCTATGGTACATCATCCAAATTAAATTATTTTGTAGATGATGTCTTTGTAATATGTAGTTTAAAGTATATATCCACCTGTGATAATATTTCTAATTGATCAATACAAACAGGTACATATCTTTCCACGGGATACCACACTAGGGTTTATGTTAACCCGGTTAATGAAAAAACAACATCCTTATCTACATGGTATGTACAATTTCGCCAAATACATGGTATCTACCCGGTTAATGAAAATAACCTTAAGTATTATGCTCATAACTTTTTTCACGTATAGGTATAAATCGGAAAAACTGGCAAATATAAGGAGAGATTGGTTTCGTTCGTCGACTTTTTCGTTAAAGTCTTCGATTGACATTTCTAACACTCCCCGTATCCGATTATCTCAATTCTCTAGCGTGAGAAAGGTATCGTTTTTAACCTTGAAGTTTAAGTGTTGTCAACAAAATACGATATTATGTACTTAATTGTCTAACTTTGCTTTTTTTTTTTGGTAGGTTCAATACTGTCGAGTTGCTGCATATGCATGTCGCGTTGATAGTGTTGATAACATCATATATGAGGCATGCAATCGTTGTCTTAAAAAGGTTGTCATTTTTCAAGGACTACAAAAATGTCAATCCTGCAATCTCACCAACACTGTAACTATCCCAAGGTAATTATCTAAATCTTTTTTATACTTAAACACACATTATATATTGATTTTTATCTATATTAATAAATTGATTTAATTTCGTTTTATAGGTTGCTTCTTCGACTTACCATATTTGATAAAAGTGGTAATTTGAAAGTCACAATATTACACGATCTTGCACAACACCTCTTAGGTTGTTTAGCTACTGAAATAAAATCAGTACTTCAACAGGTTTCAATCTAATACTCTAACAACATAATTGTTTAAAAAAAATTAACTCATGTTGATTTTACATTTGAATATATTTTTTAACGTTCATGCAGCCTAATGGACGTAATCGAGTGATGGAAAAAGTATTTGCATGCTTCGGAAACAAAGCTTTTTCATGGGTGCTACATCCACCAATTGAAGCTTTTAATCCTGAACATTCGTATACGGTTGGATATGTGTTGCATATCGATTGGGCGGAGGAGTGCATGTGGTTAAACAAATATATTGCGAGCAAAAAAAGAAAGTGATAATTACTATTTTGTATGTACTTCAATTTTGGTTTTCCAATGGGATATGTTAGTTGTATCAAAATAATGTTACATTTTTTTAATAGCTTTAAATTCGTCATGTAAGGCTACGAGTATTGTATGACCTCAATGTCGCAAAATATGGACTTTGCGAACGATGTGCATGAAATAATAGGCACAATAAAGTTTCTAAAATGCACGCACGCATCGCGTGCATAAAATACTAGTATAGTAATAATAGATCTGTGCCAGTCAAACCCGTTCAAGTATTCCGGACACGGGAGAATAATACATAAAAAAAAAAAGCTACTCCGTATTTATTTTTTTGATTGATTATGGGGCGGCCCAAGGCCCACCCGTAAGTCGGCCGCTGAGTCCAGTTAAATTGAAAAATATAGTGTAGCAAAATTACTTTAATTCTACCTTGTTTATTTTATTTTTTGCCAAAAATACTACTCACTCCGTATTTGTTTATTTTGTTTATATAATTAGATTCTCTTAAACCCTAAACCCTTCAGACCTGACAACAGAAAACCCCCTCTTCACATTCTGCTCCTCAACTTCAAGTACTTCAGAAACCCAAATTTCCCCCGTCAATTTTAGGTTTGTATACTTGATAGAAGCGATAACGAAATGTCGATGGACGGAAGTTTTCGGTTGAATTTGGAGTTGGAGAGGTTAATTGCCCGTTGTCCGAAGCTCGGTAATGAAGCTCGTTTCAGTTCTCTGCTAGAAAAGGTACCTAATTCACTTAATTATGCTTTGGAATTTTTATTGTTGTTATTGAGATTAATGTTTGTGTAATTGATGCTGGGTTGTGCTTGGGTTATTTGAAGGGAAATGAGATGGAGGAGGAACAAGTGGTGGATGCTTTGTCGACGGTATTATTGCATCCCAGCTACACAATACCTGTAATGGGTTGTTTTCGCCCAATCGCTAAGAAAATTGTGGACCGTGTTGTGGGATTGTTAAAACTGGTACCAAATTTGAGGTTTAATTATCCCGGGGGAGTGGTAAATTCTAAGGAAGAAATGTTTTTTGTGGATTGTGAAGAACTTGATGGAGTAGAACTGCTTGGAGTGATTGAGGCATATTGTAGATGTGGGAGGTTTTTGGATCTTCATGAAGTTGCAAATATGGCCTTTTGTCGAATTCTTGATCTTGCGCCTTTTTTGAATGGGTAAGCACCCGAGCATCACTGCCATTAATTTTTATTTATTTGTGTGAACTTATATTTTGTAAACTTTTCTGTTCATGCACTTTTATTATGTTCACAGGAAATATAGAGTACAATCTTTTTGTGGTATTTGTGTATTTCAACAGCCTGATCTTCAGTTTTCAATATTTTTGGAGGATTCATGCATGAGCCTGGTTTATGATTATTAGCAATCGGTCTTTGCCAAGAGCTTGATGCTTATCTGCTAGTGTTTTTCGTAACACGTATTTTCTTTATGCTGCATCCATGTAAAGCTGTGCAGACTTAATGTGAGCAACAAAGTTTTCTGTGGTTGACTTCAGAAACCCTTTTGTTGTCTGAATTTTTTTAGTAGAACAATCAGTTCTTTGCACTTATACTCTTGAATTTACTGTAAATTATGAGACAGCTTCAGTAAAATGCTTATCTTCTTATACTCTCAAGTTCTAACAATGTCAATGAAGGTGAACTTAAAGTTAGGGGGCTTTTGTTCCCCCTGTTGGGAGTGGGCCATCAGAATGCACGAGGATAAGATTTTTTTCCCATGGTATCCTATTCATTGTGATTATAAACTCCTTCTGTCCTGTTGCTGGCATTTGTAGAGAATTTATGTGCATTTGAGCACTTGTTTCATGGTGTTATTTTATTATTGCATACTATGTGAATTTATCTCATGTAGACATATTTATGATACTTGGCCCTATTTTTTTTTTTCCAGTGCAATAGAATGCTATTATGAATTTGGCGGACCACCATTTTATCGTATTATTGAGGTGGCATTCAATTTGAAGGTGAAAACAGAGGTAAGCTTTTTTTCACCTTTGGCACCTTAATTTTTGCAGTCTTGATTATGAGGATTTCTATTGGTTGATCTTTTACTGTTGATTTTCGTCAAATTATAAGTTTTTTATCTATTAAAAAGTAGAACTACATTATCAGTGAAACTATAGTTATGAAAAGCGAAGGTTTTAATTATTTTGGAATTTAGGTAGTGTTCTTGCTTTTCTAGTTTTCATACGTTGGTCAAAAGAGTTGTGTGTGTGTGTTGGTCCTTTTGGGTTTCCTTTTGTCACATTGTTTTTGTTGGGATGTGATGTCTGGTTTGTATATCTGTATTTATGTTCTATTATAATGCATCATCCTCCATTCTATTTTCTTCTTTTTATTTTCTGCTACTTCTGTTTCCCAGCCAGCTGCAAGGCATCTGCGGAATCTTGTTTGGACCTCTTACCGTCTACTTCTTTTAGACCCTGAGTATTTTTCAAGCCGTTGGAATTGGTGCTGTATTTTGGATCTGGTACACCAGTCTGCAAATTTTGATGCTTGTTATAATACTGAGCTCACTAGAGATATAAGATGGTGTGGAGTTCAGATACTGTGTGTCCTTCTGAGGTTACCAAGTAGAACTTCTGTACTTGGTATGGGTCCTGTGGAAGTCTTACCATGTTTGTTGCGGTGAGTTCTTGTATCTGAACTGTCATGTCTATATTGCCTAACTGTTGGGGCTGTTGTGACTTCCTAAACTTACTCTGCTAAATGCATCTCTTTTACTAGGTGGCACGAGTTCTGTTGGGATGTATCAATAGAAAA
Source organism: Spinacia oleracea (assembly GCF_020520425.1). Lineage (NCBI taxonomy): Eukaryota > Viridiplantae > Streptophyta > Magnoliopsida > Caryophyllales > Amaranthaceae > Spinacia > Spinacia oleracea. The sequence continues at coordinate 130,543,799 of NC_079487.1, forward strand.
GGCTGGCTGGTTCATTTCCAAGAAAGAAGCTCCTGACTTGTCAGATGGGGATGCTGGTTTTAGTGGTGGAGAGGCTATTCGTTTGTTGAAGCTTTTTGAAAACGAACCTAAAAGTTTTACAAAGAGGCTGCAAAGGTTTGTTGTCCAGTTTTTCACGAAATAATAAAAACCAGGAAAAAGTGCATGCATATTAGATGTATTCTCGCATTACTGGTGCCTGTAGAGCTGCATGAACTAAACCTAGGCAGCTATATTCTCTTGTATTTATCATTTCCCATGGGATCAAACCGTGTATAGGATGTGTGATTTTGCATGAGGTTTTGTGTCTGACTGACAATTGTGGATGCTTGTCATATTTTCTTTATTCTGAAGCCACTTTCCAATTACTCCTGCTATCCGTGGGAGTTTTTATCCGTAGGCCAAATGCGTGTAAGCGTAAAAAATGTTATGTGGAATTTGGTAGAACCGTAGAAATATGTGATACCTCTTTGGTACGCTCATGTCCATTAAAACACACTTGAAGTTTGCAGTCTCTGCTGGTTGCAGGCATTAAATGAAGTATGTTGATGTTAAATATTTGAAAGAAATAACAACCTATATTGATCTTTATTTCATCTTCATATTCTTTGTGTTTGTTACTGCCTTCTTATTTGATCCTGGTATTCGTTTGTTGTGACGTGAACAGGGACTGCGACCCTTTTCTTCTGACATCGTCAATAAAGAGCAGTTTTGAAAGGGTCATCTTAGCTGTAAATCAGAAATGGCCTGTTCTGCTGTATGGTCCACCTGGTTGTGGGAAGACTGCTCTTGTTAGCAAATTAGCTCAGGAACTTGGAAACCAAGGTAGTATACCTATATTTGCCGTGCCTTTTTTTTACAGCTACCCATTTACCTTTGCAGTATTGTTTTCTGTTATATCTGTTGATGTTGAGAGTTTTGGATATAAAAGTCTTTTTGTGTCCTAAAAGGAATGGCTGTTGATTGTCAGAGTTTCGGTTCTGCTGATTTATGTACCTTTTACATCTCTTATTGAGATTTTTGTTTTGTGATTAGTGCTTTCAATTCATATGGATGAGCAAATTGATGGGAGGACATTGGTTGGAGGTTATGTCTGTACAGAGCAGCCTGGCGAGTTCCGATGGCAACCAGGTCCACTGACTCAGGTTGTACCAAAAAGAGTGTTGTTGATCTTCTCTTGCTTCTTTCTTTCTTTATTTTTTATTTTTTTTAGTCGATTGTATTTGTTTTTAATTTTCATTCACTCACTGACACTTCACCTTTTCCAGGCAATTAAAAACGGTTTCTGGGTTGTTTTTGAAAACATAGATCAAGCAGCTTCGGATGTCCAGTCTATATTATTGCCTCTTCTGGAGGGTGGAAGTTCTTTTCTAACTGGTTTTGGAGAGGTACTAATTTTTGGGCCCGGGCGATGCCCCGGGTTACTACATTAATAACATTCACATTTACTTATATTTTTTTTATGCAATTATAGCATGAAACATGTAATAGCTTAGTGGTAAAAGCTTTATTGTTTAAACTCAAGGTCAGGGGTTCAAACCTTACGCAAACCATGTTTGACAATTTTATGTATATGAAGATTACATCGAGCGAACGACCCATAAGCAGAGCGTCACGTGTCATGTATACTTTCTTATAGACGCCTTTTAGTATATAGTATAGATTGTATTCAGTTTCTTCTTACCTAGATACGTTTGCGAGTTCTCAGTTTCTCACGTGGAAAAGGAAGCCCTTAAAACTTTTGTTGTTTTAGTGTATGAAAGTAGGTGAGGATCATGATGCTGATACATAACTAATCACATGACCCTAATGTTTCGCTTAAAATTGTTATATGTTACCCTGGAATTTTGTATTGTGCTGTAAAGCTTTTCCTCACTCACTAAACTTGAATGTGGGTCACATCGAGCTACCTTCCTAATTTTGCTCTACTTTTAAAAGTTGCAACTTGGGATTCTTCCTTTTGAAGAAACTTTTATGGTATTAACCTTCTGCAGAATTTCATTTATTGGATGGGTTTTGGATAAGCTCAATACTGTAGTTATTCTTCAAATTTAATGATTTACCTGGACCTTTTTGCTTTTTGCCTGACTGTTATGTGAGTGGTGAGACAGGAATCACTTATTTCTTTCTTTCAGGCGTGCTGTATTTTATGGCATTAGCTCTTTTGAGGTTGCACCATTGGAGGGGGTTGTTTTTGGTAAACTAGGAAGCTAGGCTTCTAGCTCAATGTATCTCAGAGTTGGCTACAATGGTCATGACAGCTATTCACTGTCTTATTTTCTACTTTCTTGAAGGTTTCATAACAATGAAATTCTGTATTTACCTCAATTTTTTTTGGTTATATTGGTAAGTACTCCCACCGTCCCAGAATACTCGCACCATTTTGACTTTTTTGCACTATTTACAAAATTCACTTTGACCTTATTTTATTTCTAGTATATGAAAACAAATGTTAGTATATAATATGTTGTTGGCTTCATCTTCATATATTTTACAAGCTTTTGTAATATGTAGTTCAAGATATTGATGATCAAAGTTGTGGGTGCGAGTATTCCGGGACAGAGGGAGACAGGGAGTAATATTAAAAAAGTAGAAGAAAACCATGAAACACACTAGGTTATTGCCTGTACAAAAGTTCGGGAGCTATGAACAAAACTATCATGTACTCACCTTTAAGTAAAATGTATCAACAAAAATGAAAATAAAACAAGTTTCATTCAACCACCAACCTTTAGCTTTAGATTTATAATAATCATAAAACAATGCTTAACTACTTAACGCTCTGAAAAACTTAATTCACTTGTGCATGACCCGAAATCAAAAGGGACAAGTATTTAAATGCTTTCATGCTGTATCTTAAATGTTATATTTGTTTCTTTTACTGTGATTTCCGTCTTCATGCTCAATTAAAACCATTGTTTTTAACTGGTGTTCAGAAATCTTATTTTTAATGGTATAAGTTGTGGTGGGAATTAAGGTTAAGAGCGGTTCTATGTGCTGTTTTTGCATGATGTTTGGTGTTAGGATCTTGAAAGATCCAACTATGTCTCTCTAGGTTGGCTTTCCTTTATGAAGTTAGGGTGGATGAAGTGGTTCAATGCACCAATTACCCTTTCCAAGATTTCTTACTGTTTACAGCAGTGTTACCTAACTCGTGATATACTTTATTGTGTGTAACGTTATGGTAATGCAACTTTCTGCCTAGGTTTGGTAAAGTAGTAAGTCTAGTCCAAAAGTGTACTACTCTACCATGTACCACGTACCGATTTGCTTGTTTCAGGCTGTGGTTTGTGTGTGTGTGTGGTGGGGACTAGCAAAATAGGCAATGCTTGTTAGTAGAAGAAGTAATCTGCAGCTTGCTAAGACTATTGTTTGATGATTGCATTCTTCAAAAAGTAAATTTCTACAATATGTTTGAAAGGGTTTGGGACTCCCATCTACTTTTCCAAGGCCACATGGATTGTGGCAGTCTTAGGCAGCTAGGAAGACTTTTTTGATAGAATGAACTCTATTGGAGGGGCATTGTAGTTCTCTTTAAGAGATTTGAAAGATATTCCATGCATCTTTCGGGTCGTATAAAAAACAGTTTCTCATTGGATGGTGAAGCATGTAAAAATATGTAGGCTGGAATAAAAATATGTTGCTGTCTTCTTTTCAATATTTGGAGGTTCGTAAGAGGAACATGCATGGAAGTTTGACAATTTGAAAAGCTTAATAGTCTGAGTATTGTATTTAAAATTTTAGCAAATAGTTACTACTTGATATATGAGGTGGTTGGACATGTGGAATGTTTATGAACTTTTATTTGAAGTGTATTGGGTTTTCTCTTATCTCAATTTTAGGAAGTTGGGTGGTTAGTTACTGTTAAAAGAAATTCCCAGCTTGATTTGCTCGCATATTATGTAGATGTCAAGGAGTTTGTCATCGTCTTATTTGGATGCACCAGTTAGCTGTACCCTTTATCTTATACTTTTGGTAGGAATATACTGTTGTTTGATAAGGACAACGAGTTTGTTAGTTCTGCTCATAGGAGCGTTCAGAACAAACATCATCATGCTCCCAAGGCACTTAGAAGTTACAAGTCTTCAATACCAATGTTATGTTATTCTTTCTTCTTTCGTAAGAGATACTTGTTTGGGATGAGTGAAAAGGTGTATTAAACATCCATCGAGTCTTAAGAGGTCAGATTGGTACAAGTGATGACGTATGCATCTGGATCTTTCTGGACCCAACCAACAGTGTGATTCATATAAGCTATTATTCTTCTTGGTATGGTGGCTGTGGGAATGGGTTTATGGTGGGTTGGAGATTAGTTGATATTGGAGTGATTTCCTCCTCCATTTAAAGAGAAAAAGGAATAATTGAAAAGATTCTTGCTTTCCTTTAACGAGTGTGCTCCCTCCGTTACTTTGAATAACACATGCCTGAACTTCTGCATTTTTGTGATAGCGTACTTATTGGCTCCTGTAAATTCAAATTATTGTTTGTAATCAGCATCAAGTCCTACAGCAGGAGGAATTTAGCTGTGAATCTTTGCTGATAATTGAGATTCTTGCAGGGTATTAGAGTGGCAGAAGGTTTTCGAATATTTTCTACCATCTCAACTGCCAAGGCTGATATATGCTGCCAACAAGGTTTGTGAGTGACTCATTAAATCATCGTTGCCTAGTGTCAATCTTTCCAATTTCTGAAGCTAGATGCCTGTTAACGGAGCCTGTTATCTTGTTCCCGGTGGTTGCTCAGTATTTAAATGTTGAATATTCACTTGTCTAACATGTGTTTGAGTTACATAGAATGTATTGCGTCTCCTTCCTCCTGTACTACTTTAAGGCAAAAAGTAGGATCTCATTGTCTCAATGTATTTATGTTGTCTGTTATTTGGAGGAAGTTTTTATTATCTTTGATTCAACATGTAGTTCTTATAGGAAGTAAGGGGTACGTATCTCGTGGAAAAGGGATAAGAGAAAACGTCAAAATACTTGTGTGCTAAAGTAAGTTAATCTCCCGTTGTCAAAGATTGTGTTGAGGTTAACAGAGAATGTTGAGATGTTAAGTATTGGTATGTATGATTTCCTTAAACAATAGGGTTGGATTCCTTATAGTATGTAGATAGTTTCTTTACGTAATGTATATCTACGGTGAGGTCTGTTGGCTTGAATTATCCCAAGTGGATATCCTAGCATGTGAATATGGTAGATGCTGTCAATCCTTGCCTAGTCAAAGAATGTACTGTATTTCATTGTTTATGTAGGGTTTTACATTACCCCTTTAGTTTAAATGGAGAAATTTGTCTCTTTTGATAGGTAGAAATACTTTATCTGCTCTTTGGAGGCGAGTGATGGTCAGGTCAGCGGCTAGCACGGACTTGTCAAATATAGTGTCAGCATGGTACCCGGTTTTGGAGCCTATAGCTTGGAAGCTTACAGGTAATCTCCTAACTGAGAGGTTTAGTGATCCAAATGTGGGTAGAAAATTTATAGTTGTTTTGGCCTTGCAGAAACCTTTGAAGCACTTAATGGAGATTCTGAATTTCTTGGACCTGGTAGCAAGCATTCCTCCAGCAGGTTCTCGCTGAGGTATGTTAATCCAAGACATGGCTGTGAATGGTCTTAAGTCTTAACTACCCTAAACTGGCATTTTTGGCCGTTTTGTGTGGCATCTGATCATCTGTCTTTGGCATCAGGGATCTTCTGAAGTGGTGTAAAAGAATTGCTGGTTCAGGTTTAAGCTTCAGCACAGATTGTCTGTCAGCTGATTTGCGTAGTAGGATTTATCTGGAGGTTTGATATTTGACATTATAAGCTTGCTCAGGAACTTCTTAGATTGCTAGCTTATCAGTTTCACATTTGTATTCTAGGCTGTCGATGTATTTGCTGTTAATGCTGCTTCACCAGTTAACCGGTTGAATATTGTAAGGAACATAGCGAAGATGTGGGCAGTGCCTGTCCCAGAAGCAGAGGCCATATACTGTCTTAACAGACCTGTGCTTGAGGTTATTTTTGTTTTGATTGGTCACTTGTCCGCTTATTTGAGTTCTCTACATGTGTAATTATCTTTAACATCCTAAATAAGCAGGATTCTGCCGGAGATGTACATATTGGAAGAGTCACTCTGCAAAAAAATCTGCATAGAGATGAAGATGCTGTAAGTTGAAGACATTTTCGTGTGGCAAATTTATTACTTAGTTTGGTATGCTTATCTCCTTTGTTTATGTGGTGGTGTCTGTTTCCTGACATAAAAAATATACACTTTGGTGCAGTTTATCCATGAAAAGAAACCCTTCGTGGAAATACGCAGTTCTTCTAATGTACTGGAGAGAATAGCTTGTGCTGTTAAATGGAATGAGGCAGTTCTTCTTGTTGGTGAAACTGGTACCGGAAAGACTACGCTTGTGCAGAATCTGGCAACAAGAATTGGTCAAAAGCTTACTGTTCTGGTATTCATAGACATGCATTTATTTATATTCTTTGTTTTTTGTTACGTTAGCAGGTCTCCTGCCGTATTTTCTTTTCTTATGTTATGCAATTTAAGGTAGGCTTGTCTTCGTTTTTGTCAACTCATGTGATGTGTTATTTGATATCTCAGAACCTAAGTCAGCAGAGTGATGTAGCTGACTTGTTGGGGGGTTTTAGACCAATGGATCCTCAATATATTTGCGTACCTCTGTACAAGGAACTTGAGATCTTGTTCTCGGATACATTCTCTGTAAAGGTATTGGTATATGCTTGGTTTATTTTCAAAAGTATTTGCTGACCCTGATTTGACATAATATTTTTTAAATGCTCAGGGTAATCCAGGTTTTCTTCCTAAATTGAATAAGTTTGTGATCGACAAGAATTGGAAATCAGTATTGAAAATGTTTCAGAATGCTATACAAAAAGTGGATGTAATAAAGAGTTTTAGGCCTGGATCAAAGCGAAAGAGACCTCTGGACAAAAGAATTTTGGGGCTCTGGGAAATTTTTTCTCAGAAAGTGGATATCGCACGCAAACAGCTTGCTTCCTCATCAGGAATGGTATTTTCATTTGTTGAAGGAGCCTTTGTTACAGCACTTAGAAATGGTGAGTGGATTTTGCTAGATGAAGTTAATTTAGCTCCCCCCGAGACATTGCAGAGAATCATTGGTGTCCTTGATGGGGAGAGTGGTTCACTATGTTTAGCAGAAAATGGTGTTGTTGTGGATAGAAACGAGAACTTCCGCATGTTTGCCTGTATGAATCCAGCAACTGATGCTGGAAAACGGGATTTGCCATATTCACTGCGGAGTAGATTTACAGAATACTTTGTAGATGATGTCTTGGAAGATGAGGACTTGACTCTCTTTGTTAATCAGTTTCTTGATGATCAGCACACAGACAAAGATTTAGTAAATAAGATAGTACGGTTTTATAAGATGGCTAAGAGGGAATCTGAGGAAAAGCTGCAGGATGGGGCCAACCAGAAGCCTCAATATAGTTTGAGGTCCCTGTATCGGTCTTTAGAATACGTAAGAAAAGCAAGGAAGTTAGGTTTTAAGAGAGCACTGTATGATGGATTTTGTATGTTCTTCGTGACTTTATTGGAGGATCGCAGTGCTGAATTGATGAATGAAAGGATTGTTTCATTCTTGCTTGGAGACCCTAAACAACTACCACCACCCATACCTCTGGAGCAACTGTTAAACATCAGAGAAAGTCCTGGATCCGAACAGTTTTTGAGAGAATACATAATAACTAAAAGTGTTGAGGAGCATTTAATGAGCTTGGCTCGCGCTGTATACATAAAAAGGTATCCTGTTCTCTTACAGGGTCCGACTTCTAGTGGAAAGACAAGTCTTGTACAATATCTTGCTGCAAAAACTGGCCATGAGTTTGTCCGTATAAATAATCACGAACATACTGATCTCCAAGAATATTTAGGATCATATATTACTGATGCCAATGGGAGACTTGTATTTCATGAAGGTGTGTTGGTTAAGGCTGTTCGCTATGGACACTGGATTGTCTTGGATGAGCTTAATCTTGCGCCTTCTGATGTATTAGAAGCATTAAATCGACTGCTAGATGATAATAGAGAACTTTTTGTGCCAGAACTGCGCGAAACTGTGCGTGCTCATCCAAATTTTATGCTTTTTGCAACTCAAAATCCTCCTACTTTCTATGGTGGTCGTAAGATGCTTTCACGTGCATTTCGCAACCGTTTTGTTGAAATACATGTTGATGATATCCCGGAGGATGAGTTGATTGATATATTAGAGAAAAAATGCTATATTCCTCGCAGTTACGCGATTAAAATGATTGAAGTAATGAAGGAACTGCAGTTGCGGAGGCAGAAGAGCAAAGTGTTTGCTGGAAAACATGGATTTATAACTCCACGAGATTTGTTTCGATGGGCTAATCGTTTCAGTAAATATGGAATATCGTACGAAGACTTAGCCAGAGATGGCTATTTCCTTTTGGCCGAGAGGCTTAGGGAAGAGATTGAGAAGAATATTGTGCAGGAAGTTCTGGAGAAGCATCTACGTGTTAAACTCAAGAAAGATGAGCTGTATAAACAGGTTTCTCTCTGATTCCCTAACCATAATTAGTTGTCAACACCACCACAATATCTGTTTCATCTTACGGTTGGTCTATTCTGTCGTAGTTATGGTTCCATTTTCGTTAGGTTTTTTTTTTTTACAACTTGTTTTCTTTAGCTGATACGGAGTATCTTTTTGTTATTTATTTTCCCGAGTTTTCACAAATGGTTTGTTCTTCTTCATTTGTTTATTACTTATGTGCACTTGTGTATTCAACCATTATTGGCAGTGGATTAGCCTCAAAGGCCAGAAAAGTTAAGTAGTCTTTTAAGTTTCACCCCCTTGGTTGACCGATCATGATTTTCTTCTACCAATGGGGAAAGGTCCTACCTCTGTGTTGGTCGCGGACAAGTGTCTAGAAGAATGAAGTTGAGTCGTATATCTACTTTTATTTTTATTTTATGAGTTGCAGCTGATGCTTGCAGATACTTACATATGTTATTGAGTCATTTCTTGAGTAGTAATTTCATGCTTGGAATTAAAGTATGTTATTTATTTCATGACGGGCGGAAATTGGCTTTATCCTTGATTAAGTAAGAAATTATATCTAGGACGAGCTAGTAGCAACTTCTTTCATCCTAGCTTTAGTTTGATTTTATCCCTCGTTCGGTGGAAATAGGAATACTAAGTTTTATTTTTTTTGACATATCATTGTGGGATTAGGACATTTTCTTCTCACTTATCAGTTATCACTGGTTGCCCGAAATTAGGAAATTCTTCGATCTCAAAAATATTTATGTCCAGAGTAACAGGGATTTAACTCAAATATTACGTGTCAAATTTGATAAATGGTCGAACTTAGTTCAAAACTTCAAATTATAATTTGTTAGGGTATTTTGGTTTCTTGTAACTGTATATCCTGACTGTTATTATTTCGTTCTTCAGTGATGTTGTGGTGAGAGGATAGATTGAGAAAAGGCCTTTATTATATTATCTTGGGGGTTTCTGGACTGTTGTTTAGCTAGTTTTTGTTGCTTATTCAGTTATTCTTCATGTGTTTGTTAAGTGTCTGTTGTGGAAATGCTAAAAAGATATTTTGTACTCCCTCTCTGTTTTTTATGTATCCAATTACGTGTTTCTAGGAGAGGTGAATGGATGGAAAAAAAGGTGGAAAAAGTAAGGAGGTAGTAAAGTACTCCCTCCGTCCCAGAATACTTGACCTGTTTTCCTTATCGGGCCGTCCCTTAATACTTGACCTGTTTCTAAAAATGGGAATATTCTAACAATATTATATTATTTCTCACTCCACCCCTATTAACCCACCTACCCCCTACTCCATACAAAAAATAATTAAAAATTCAACCCCTACTCTCCCCCAACCCCACCTCTTAACCCACCTCCCACTAACTACAATAAAATAATACCCCACTATCTATTAGTACCTATTAAATCAAATAAGTCAATTCAAGTTCCTTAAGCTCTGTGCCGGTCAAACCGGGTCGAGTATTCCGGGATGGAGGGAGTAATGAGTAATAGTGGGTAAAGTAGAAGAGAGATGATGTAAAGGTGTAACTATTGTGGGGAAATGGGGTTAGATGGTGAATTATGTATACCTGAAATAGAATAAAAGTAGAAGTGAATAAAACAAAAAAACACCCCTTACGGAAAGTGGGCATGACAAAAAAATCAAAGGGAGTATCTAATCTGCTGAAGCTTACTAGAGTGGACTATGGATGAGAAAAATGTTGAAGGATGCTGAATTGCTGATGCATGTAGGGGGAGTTTGTATGAGTTGAGATGCAATTATAGTAGTTTGAATTCTAGTTGGGTGTGTTTTGTGTGAGTTAAGTGAAGGTGGCTAGGCATGCACTCTCTGTGAATAATTTGTTTACTCGATAAAATATATAAGAAAATTTCTGTTTTGGTTGTATGCATGGCCATTTAGAGATTACACTTTTATGCGAATATGTGTTTACATGGCTTTTTCTGAAACCTCTGTTTGTGTATTTTCTATGTATGTCTATTTTCTTCTTGGTGGTGAGTCTAGGAACTTTTTCTTTTCTTTTTTAATTCAAGTCATGTCAATAGAAGTTGCATGGCATTACTTTACCTGCCTTTTTTAGAGCGATGGTTTCTTGTGATCCATTTTGAGGATTTCTCGTATGAATGTCCAAAAGTGCTGAAAGTCGTCTACATTTTTTTTCAAATGTTTGTTATTATTTCTGTATTACCTATTACCATTTATAAGTACGTAAGTCACTGTCTGTCAGAGAACATATTGTTTGATTACATTTACTTGTTATATAATCTTTTTGCTTGGGGTTATCCTTGAATGGCGAGCTGTAAAATACTAACCAAACTTACCAATGTATTTGCATTTCGCTGTGGATCATAAATAGGTTATTATACCAAATTACTAATGCACTTGGTTGCAGAATTTCAAATTTATATAGGCTTATTGTATATTATTAGGTACAACAAGTTTGATATTTGGTGGGGAGAGTTCTGATTTCAGTACGTATACAGTTTATACGCCAATTCTTTTTCTGTAAGACGCGTTTTAAAAACTCAATTCCTCGATTGGGCTCTAATGAGGCAACTGTGTTTGGTCGGAAGTGTCATTTGACGATCTTCTTAGCTTTGCTTTCGTAAACTAATGAACCACCCTCTCCCCAACCCCCGCGAAGAAGCGGTCATGATTGGTTATCTCTTTTGCCTCTCCCCAACCCCCGCGAATAAGCGGTCATGATTGGTTATCTCTTTTGAATTTATGAGTTGTTTGTGTGTTGACTAAATTTGTGTTTTTGACTTATGCAGGGATCTGTTGAGGCAAACTACTTTCAGGAAAATGTTGGAAAGTACGTATAAATGTTTTTGTTTATGTTTTTTAAATTCGACATACCTATCTTCCTTCGTTGTCAGGGAGTACTTCTAGGCCAGTATCTCTCCATAATTTTGTTTATCATTGTTGTATAATTAAGGTTCTTGATTGCTGCAGTATTGTTTGGACCAAAAGTATGCGGAGGCTTTACTTCCTTATTGAACGGTGTTATCAGTTAAAAGAGCCAGTACTTCTTATAGGGGAAACCGGTGGTGGAAAGACAACCGTGTGCCAGCTACTAAGCATGGCTTTGGGTGCAAAATTACATATCTTAAATTGTCATCAGTACACAGAAACATCTGATTTTATTGGGGTATGTTAACTGCTTTATTTAAAAGATGAATCTGGTTTCTATTTTTCTCTGAATGCTGATTATACTTTCTTGGTGTGTTTTTTGATTTATTGTTGACAGGGATTCTATCCAGTTCGTGAGAGGTCAAGATTAGCATCAGATTTTAAGAATCTGATTGAACAGCTTGAATTTTCAGAGGCTATGATCAATTTTGATATTGTATGGTACCGGTGGCTTTCTGATTATACATCCATTACATGGTTTAAGTGATCTTGTTTTGAAAATATTATCTTTCTGGGTGCAGAAACTTTCCACAGATATCGGCAAAGCTCCTTCTACTCTTAAGCAACTTGGAGAAATTTTGGATAGTTGTAAACATGATCTTGGTTCTTTGGAGAAAATGAAATGGGAGTTGTCTCAGCTGTATAAGCTATGGCAAACAATTTTTGTATGGCAAGATGGACCACTAGTGCAAGCTATGAAGAATGGGGATTTACTTCTTGTAGACGAGATCTCTTTGGCTGATGATAGTGTGCTGGAACGGTTGAATAGTGTGCTCGAGCCAGATAGGAAGTTGGTGAGTGTTATAAATCTGTTTAATCTTTCTTTCACGTAGCAGCCCTGTAGCAGTTGCTCCTGTTTATTTTTGTGGCAGAACTTTGTGGCTGTAGCCTAAAGGTTCTAGAGTTTCATGTGGTTAGAGTATCCTGAGTTCCTGACGAGCTTCAATGACTATCCTGCATTTTTACTGTCTTAGTATAGCAGACTTCTTTATTTTATTTTAAAGCAGCATGTAAATATAAAGGGCTTCACTGAGCCGTGACAAGACAGGGAAGACGATCAATGCTGCCAGGATACTGTAATATGAAAATTCTGAACCATTTAAAATCACAAATCCAAATATAAGGGATTTAATGTGGATAAATGTTTACTTGAGAGTAAACAAGTGGGCCATTATGATATTTATAAGGTATAATGGGGATACATCTTGGACAAGTAAGGAAAGATTCCAAAAGGGAGTAACCAAAAAACAACCCAACACGGAAAGAGTACTAACATTCAAGAACGGAGGGAGTATTATTATTGTCTATGAGATTAATGGATGTTCACTTCACTTGTCATCAAGAGTAGTAATCGTTTGTTAAAGACGGATTTGGTTTGTTACAATGGAGCATCTTCTGCATTAATTTTCCTTCACGGCAATATGTTGAGGTTACAACAAGTCAACAACCCATCTTTAGGATATATGCTATCCGATGTATTATTTGGTACTACTATGAAAAAATGAAATCTTATTACACCATTACTCTCTCAAACGTTACTTGATGTTGTATTTTAATCAATCTTTGTGATTCTTTTCCGTAAAATGGGAACAAGGTTTTTGTTAGACATTTGATTAGCTTAATTGTAATTCAGAGTAAGAAATTTCCTTCTAAAGACTCTATAATGAAAATTTCTGTGCAGCAAACTCTTGTTTGGGAAAAAATTAAATAGGTTCCTTTATTATGATCGATTATATTGCATTTGCAAGCTCGGTACCCTTCTAACAGTTTTACTATCTAGTTCGAATTGAAGTATGTCTGATTATCACTTCTTCCTGCAGTCTTTGGCTGAGAAAGGAGGACCTAATTTAGAGACTATTGCAGCTCATGAAGATTTTTTTCTTCTCGCTACAATGAATCCTGGTGGGGATTATGGTAAGAAAGAATTATCTCCAGCACTCCGGAATAGGTTCACTGAGATATGGGTGCCCCCTGTTGATGAGCTGGATGAGTTGAGAGGGATCGCTAAAAGGTATGCTGGTTTACTGGGATGATTTGAGAAAGGGGTCTGTCTGATTGTTTGCTTTGCGTTTAAATGACTTTTTTAATCAATCTTGCACAGGTTCCTAAGTCCCAAGCTCCATGTATTTGTGAACCCTCTTCTAAATTTCTGGGAGGTATGATTTCTTAGTTGATCTAAATAGAGAAGTTGTTCAATTGTAGCTAAGTTGAATCTCAATTTGGGGTGCACATGTTCTTTTGTTCATGTTTATTTTTTCGTGGAAAAGTTAAATTGTACTTGTATTTAACAGTAGAGTACTTCTAGAAGAATATAAAGCAGAAGCAATAACTTTATGTTCAACTGATCGCTCGTATTCTTTTTAACGGACTAACTCCTGCAAGCCCTAGCCGTCCAAGGGACCAACTCCCGAAGAGTATTCTTTTATTACATAGATCTTACGAAATTAAAGCACTTTCACCTATCAAATACATCACATAATTCCATAATGGTTCAAAAGCGTCGTGCATGATACCACAGCACCTCATTTCTATGGTCCATTGAATCGCATTTATAAGCAGCTTGGCGATGTCATCATTGTCATGTTGTACCTCTTGATAATTGTTTACACCTCACTGCTGTTTTGGTTGAGATAGATTTAAAAAGTGTTGGTTACAGTCCAGAAAGGGAAGTATAAGGAGGCTGATTTCGTTCCTTTGAGAACTTCCACTGACTTTTTTCTTTGAACAACTATTTGAGCATGTGATATTGGGAGGACGCGGTAAATGAGTTATGAGTATTTGTTCATGTTCTGGGTTTATTGTAATTGTTTCAAGCCTTTGTTTAATTTGGCACATAAATTTGTGTCTTAGCCTCAACAAAAGTATCATGCTTCTTTCTTTTAAATGTAGATAGTACAGTGCACTGTATACTTTGCATGCTAACTTATGCTTTGTCATTCAACAGTGGTTCAATCAGATACAAGCAGGAAGAATGCTTACTGTTAGAGACCTTCTTGCTTGGTTGGAGTTTGTTTCAAAGACAGAGCAGAGCTTACATCCTAATTTTGCGTTTTTGCATGGGGCATTCCTTGTTTTGCTTGATGGATTAAGCTTGGGTATGGCTTTAGTTCGTTGCTGCCTGTTTTATCTTGTGCCATAGAATTAAGACGTCTTTCTATTTTCTAAGTATCCTAGAAGTGGATGATGGAAAGTTAGGGCCGCAGGGTTATGCAAAACGAGGTTTGGTTAATCTTTAGTTATTTGTTTCAGTTATTTGGCAAATTCGGGTTGCATATATTGCCCAACCTGTAACTGTATCCAATTATTCGATTAACCAGTCGACTGGGATGATCTTTTTGGATGATGCTATATCTTGCTTTGCTTTGTTGACCTATAATCACGCTCATGAAGAGATCAAATGTGACTACAATATCTTTAATTGCCCCAAAAAAAAGAACTCGGTAAGAGACAACGAACACCCGTGTTTCTTAGTGCAACACCAAATAAGATATAAATTAGACGGTGAACTGTATTTTGTACTAGATAGTAAATATGGAGTTGGAGAAGCTCAAACATGGGAACACTAGTGCTAAAGATAACTCTTCTGATCCTCACCCATTGAGCTAACAAGACGTTGAGTGTATGGATTCTACACATATACTATATAACATTTGGTTCAGGACTTCAGGTACCCTATTTTTAAAACCGTGACCGTCTGAGCTGAAGTGAGAAAAAAGTATAAATTCCAACCCCAAAGTAGTATCATTTTAGGTTTTTAGTTTTCTTCTTGTAACAAGTTTTCTGTTTCTAACAAACTAAAAACTGATTTACTTTTTGGTTTTTTATTTTTTAAAACTGCTAATATAAACTAACAAGACTAATACACAATGTTGCAAAATTAATGCGGAGCAGGATTATAAAACAGTGAACTTTAGGGATTGTTTGGCTGACATTGAAAAACATGAGAAGTGAAAATATCAAGGGAATGGTAGAAGGTGAGGTTTTCATACAAAGGTACACTGTGGAAAATCATGGGTAGACGGTGCATTCTTTTATATTACATGGCACACTGAAAAAACCCTCCCTTTTTTAATGAATACTTCAAAAGATGGATTGGCCTCAAAATGCAATTTGCTGACTTGATTGTGGCATTTAAGGAACATAAATGAGGGGGGAAGTCGTCGATGTGATTCTCTGATAAGAAACATGCATGCGAACGTATCAGAAGCCGTTTCACATGGTCTGTTGTCTGCAAGAACTTTAAAATCTTGTCCTAGGTAAGTAGCATACAGGTAGTAGGTAGTCAGGTAGGCTACAACTCTACAAGTGTTCTTCACAGATCCCAGCGTATGTTTAGTGCGGTCGGTTGTCGTAGATGTGGTTGGACCATTGGTGTAGAAGTTTGAAGTAGAGTTAATAGATGAGGTTGGATGTATCGTAGTGCTTAATATTCTGAAAAAGATAAAGTTTTTAACAGAGTTGGTGTATGAATTGGCAAACCCTCAATGATACATGACTCGAACCCACAAGCATGGGCTTATGTTGGTGCTTGCATGCTTCTACTTCTTAAGTTCTACTCCGTATGTAGTTACTCTGCAATACTATCTTTATATAATGTGTTCTGTTCCTTCTATCCATCACATTTGTTTGTGGTCTTGTTTCTGTCAGGCACTGGTATATCAAAGAACGAAGCTGCTGAAGTCAGGGACAAATGCCTTGCCTTTCTTGTGAAGCAAATTAAGGTGTGTATTGTTCTGCTAGATTAGTCCCATCTTTCTTTTCTCTGTTTTCTGTTCTTGCTTTGTATCTGGCGAGGATTGGCCTCATACCAGTGCAAAATCCGCTTCTTATTAGAAAGTTGTAGTTGTAGCCTTGTAGGTAGTTGGAACTTAAGACTTTGTAATGAGTTGTTGACCTTCGAAATTTCCGTTGTGTATGGATTTGTTTCTGTAGTCATGTAGTGTCCTTTTGTTCTAACATGGTTTATGATTCACGAAATTGATATAAAGTAATTGCAATTTCTGGTATGCTGTTTGCTACAGGAAGATGATTCCTCTGTGGCTGATTCAGAACTACTTCTAATGGAAAATTATGGATGGACTGATGTAAGTGGGGCTGTGGATAATTTAGTAACAGAGGAAATGCAATGTGATAACCTCTTTGGGATTCATCCATTTTATATTGAGAAAGGTAGTTACTGATTGATTCCCTCTTTTTACTGTTGGTTGTCTAGGATTGTTGTGCTTTGCCTCTCTGCAATTTCCCTGATGTAGAGTGAGTGTAATAAATTCATTTTTTTTTTGGGGGGGGGGGATTTAAGTGTAATTTCCCTGATATAGAGTGAGTTTAATATTTCTCGAAGGATATTTGTTATGAAATTTGAGTAAGTTGAGAAAATGGCTTTGACAATCAGCTTGTTTGGTTGTCTTTGGGTTTTGTTGAAATACAGAAATGGTATTTCAGTATATAGCCTGATAGCTACAGTAGTTTACCTGCAATTCTTTGGTGTTATTCTGAATGTTCCCTTGGAAAGTTGGTATGGTTTTTGGTTGATGTAAGGGTGGTATAACACCACCTTTTATTTTGATCATGGACGTCTTTATTTCTTCTTTTGGTTTTTATTTTTTTGAAACTTAATTTTTTTACTTGAGTTCTTTATTTCTAAAAAGATATGTTCTCTATTATAGATAGTTCATGATATTATGGCAGTGCTCTTTCTTTTGTTCCATATTTGAGATTTTAATTATGTAATCCATATGTATGGCATTGAAAATGTGAAATATAGGGTTGGTTAATTTGGTGTGCAATTTTCAGTCGAGATAATCTTGCCCTATTAGTTGTTTTTTACCAACTATGGTCTCGATGGGCTTTCTGTTTAGGTGGTGCTCATCCGGAAGATAGTGGATTCGAGTTCTTCTCTCCTACCACACATCGAAATGTCTTGCGAGTCTTGCGTGCTATGCAACTATCAAAGCCTGGTTTGTTATTTTTTCACATATCTTGTACAGTCTTGGTTTTTCTGTTGTTCTCTGAACTTAATTACTTCTACCAACTTTAGTGTTGTTGGAAGGTAGTCCTGGCGTGGGAAAAACAAGTCTAATTGCAGCCGTTGGAAAGTTTTCGGGCCACAAGGTTGTCCGTATCAACCTGTCTGAACAGGTTAGAACTTTGCATGTAGCCTATTTCACGATCTATGTTTCGCCTTTCTGTTTTTTTTTCTTCCCATTTATTACTATTTATGTGTTCCTTTTGTGTTGGATCTTAATTTCATTTTGACCTGGCACAGACTGATATTATGGACCTACTGGGTTCAGACTTGCCTATTGAGAGTGACGAAGGGTTGCAATTTGCTTGGTCTGATGGAATTTTACTACAGGTACTTGGAAGTATGTTTTCAAGCTAGATTATTTTCTGTTAGATTACAAATATTACAGTTTGTATGATTTGCATTTGCAGGCTTTAAAGGAGGGATCGTGGGTTTTGCTGGATGAGATCAACTTGGCTCAGCAATCTGTTTTGGAGGTACATAGATCTCAGTGCTTTCACCCTTTAATGAGGTCTTGCTTTTAATTGACTTGTAACTTTACTCTGGTGTTTATCACTTTCTCGCTGAACTTGTCGTTATCAGGGGCTGAATTCTATTTTGGACCATAGAGCTGAGGTTTTTATTCCAGAGTTGGGCCAATGTTTCAAGTGTCCATCAACTTTCCGGGTTTTTGCTTGTCAGAACCCTTCTTGTCAGGGTGGTGGTCGGAAGGGTCTTCCAAAATCGTTTCTTAATAGGTTTACAAAGGTATGTCCTTATGTTTTTTATATTCGTCTAAATTTATTGTTTCTGTTGCTTAAGTTCATGAAATAAATGTTGCTAAATAGTTAATGCTCTTATATATCTGTCTTTGGACCTAGTCTGTTTAAGGCTAAGATGATGACCCTTCCATACATATCTTTCCGGTGAACTCACCCTCTCTTTCTTTCTCTCTCTAATTAGGTTTATGTCGACGAGTTAGGTGAACATGATTACCACTACATATGCCGTACGAAAATCCCTGAGTCCATACTTATGCGACTGGTTACATTTAATAAAAGATTGTATGAAGAGACTATGGTAAATCATAAGTTTGCGCAGCAGGGATCTCCATGGGAATTCAATTTGCGTGACATCAATCGCTCCTGTCAGATAATTCAAGGTGTTTTAGTAAACATATCTAAGATTTCTGATATGGATACGTTTTTTGTCTCCTAAATATTTTTGTTTTATGCAGGTTCGTCTGAAAATACTAAGAATGATTGCTGATATGGATACGTTTTTTGTCTTCTAAATATTTTTGTTTTATGCAGGTTCGTCTCGAAATACTAAGAATGATTGCTTCTTAAATGTTGTTTATGTGCAAAGAATGCGAACTGCTGCCGATCGGAAGGAGGTATTGCGACTGTATGAAGAAGTTTTTGGAAAAAAGCCTTCTATAAACCCATATCCGCGAGTACAAATGGATGATCACTTTTTGGTAGTTGGGAATACTCGAATAAAAAGGAACCGTTTTCAGTCGATCAAGAGTATTGGAAGCGAGCTCAAGATCTTCCCTGGTATGCGGAATACATTGGAAGCTTTGGCACAATGTGTACAGCATAATTGGCTAGCTATTTTAGTTGGGCCAACATCTTCGGGCAAGACATCACTGATAAGGCTTCTCGCACAACTTACTGGAAATGTGCTTAATGAAATCAATCTTTCATCAGCTACTGATATATCTGAGTTGCTTGGATCTTTTGAGCAGTACAATGCTTACAGGAACTTCCACTCTATCGTCAAGCAAGTTGAGCGCTATGTAAATGAGTATTGCAATCTGGAATTAGATTCCTCTGTTGATGAATTTTTCAGCAAGAGAAAAGACCTGATTACCAAATGGCTCTGTTTGTCATCTAATATAAGTTCCGGTCAGATTTTAAAATCTGATACTGCAGATGGTGAATATTGGAGGCGATGTCTATCTTCGTTAGTTGATATTATTGAACTTCTAGTGTTGGATTTGGGGAGGTATATGCTACCCGTGTCTTGGTCATTGAACGATTTATCTATAATTTTGCAAAGAGTTCAGAAGCTACAAGAAATTCAAAAAGGGATAACTGTTTCAGTGAAGTTTGAATGGGCTGCAGGTCTACTAATAAAGGCAATTGAGAATGGAGAATGGATTGTCCTTGAGGATGCTAATCTCTGCAATCCAACGGTATTGTTTATTTGTTTTGATGTACAATTGTTTCCTATATATTTACCTATTTATACCTAATCATTTTAATATAATAATTTATATCGTAGGTTCTTGATCGGATCAACTCTTTAGTTGAATCAGATGGGTCAATCACTGTAAATGAGTGTGGAAATGTGGATGGAAAACCGTTGGTTCTCTCCCCACATCCTAATTTTAGGATGTTTTTCACCATTAACCCAAGCCATGGTGATGTTTCTCGGGCAATGAGAAATAGAGGAATTGAGATTGTTATGATGCATCCATACTGGCTACTTAAGGAAGATGTCAAGGAGAAGATCCAGGAGTTTGAATTAGATGATATTAAGAGCTTTTTAGCTTTATTTAACATCCCTAACGGGTTATTGGTTGATTCAATGGCAAAAGCACATATGCATGCTAGGAATGAAGGTCTGTGCCTTGATGTTCAAATTACTTATCTTGAACTAGGACGATGGGTTCAATTATTTGAACAGCTTTTAATGACTGGCAATGATGTAATGTGGAGTCTCCGTAGTAGCTGGGAGCATTCATATCTTTCATCATTAGGTGAATCTGCTGGATGGCATATTGTCCAGGAAGGAAAAGCATCTTATTTGACGAGCATCGGTTCTTTATATATTGGGGAAAAGCTCAGTTCAGAGGATTCTAGTTCAAGGCCGGTGACCGAGGCGTCTATTGGAGATTTATCTCTCTGCTTACCAAGTGGGTGGCCTGCACCTTTGAAACTTAGAGATTTTGTTTGGCACTCAGTTGAAGTTTCTGTCAGACAGAACTGCATGTATCTGGAGTATCTTGGGGTGCAATGTGCATCATATGAACTCCACATTCCCCGACCACAAGTCTACTCCAGTAGCTCCAAGTCAATATATTTGCTGGACATGAAGATGTTGCAAAAAATAATGTATCCTCAAGTTCCAAGTGGTCAAGCTGTCACTTATTTTATGACAAAGGAATATGACATTTTGCTTACCAAGAAGAAGCTTTTATTTGCTGCTGATTGGGTCATCGATCAAGTCACGGAAAAGAGTGATCTTGAGCTTTGTCTTATGTGGTTTAGCTGGTTTGATTCTCAGTTGGAGCCCTGCTGCCAATTCTTTGGCTCTTTGAGGAATCTACTTAGGAAGGAATTTGAACATCCAATCTGGAAATGCATCTTTCAAAGACGCCATGAGTTGTCACATCCGAATGTAGATGTTAACCTGCAGTCGTTACCGATCCTTTCTTTGGAGTCTACTGACATGCTTGCAAACTTGTCTAAACCTTCTGCAGAACATTTTTCAAATGCTGTTAGAAGTGTTGGAGTTTTACGACGTAGTCTGTGGCAGTGGAATACTGAGATCAATGAGCACTTCATTGACGAAACATTTAGATTTCTGATGGAATCATTGCGAAAGCTGGAAGAAGAAGTGCTCGATGTAATGATTGAATCCCCATCATTTGATTGTTTACTCCAAATGTATACTGATCTACTGGAAGAGCACATCTTGTTTTGGAATGTTATTGTGTCATCAGAGCTTAAAACTCTGCTTGTTCATTGGCGTTCTTTGATGAAGATTGTATTGAAGTTGAGAGAATTTGTCCCAGAAGCAGCAAATAATTTGTTGGTGAGTTCCATATGCTGTAATCGTTCAGTTTTCTCCACTTTTACCATAAATAGGAATGATAATGTGCTGGCCTGCTTATGGGTTTACCAACCTTGTGCTCATTTGCCAGTTGTTTAGCCTTTTGTGTGCATTTATCAATTTTTTATTCTCTTCAGCCTGGTTGTTCATATTGTTAATTAAATCTGTTTTTCAATATTGCAGAGAAGTTTTGATATGATGTCGAAAAATCTAAATAGAAGATTGCCTTACTCTTTGAACTCCGAGAAGTCATTGCTATGGGCACATGGAGGCCATCCATCTTTACCCTGTTCTGTTGATATATGTGATAAACTCCAGCAACTTGTTGGGTTTGCGAAGCTAGTGTGGCCAAGGAAACATTTGTGGCAGCAGTGTACGTTTTCTTACACAAAAATCTGTTCTTTTCGTAAGTGATAAGTATTTTACTGAAGATATTATGTTGCAGTGGATGATCGTGTTGTCGAGATTGCTGTATCAACAAATCAAGAACTTCGTTTTCTTTCTATGCAAGGTAGATGTTACCAACAAGTTATCATCTTTCGTAAAGCGCAAAGCATGCATGTTCAATAAATTGAAAAAGTTGCAACTTGACACTTCTGTTTTTTTTTAATGTACTTTGCTTTCGGTTCGTAACCTCTTACTCTTTGTGCTCACGGGTTCTATAGGTGTTTGCATGACAACTTCGCTATTTGGTAAATATGAAGATGGGGACATCGTGAATAAGTTACAAGAGATGTATGAGGTATATGGCATATATGTATATTTATGAAGTTGACAGCTCAGTCTGATTTAACGTCTAACTTGAGTGGACTATTTGTACAGATGCTATTAAGGAGATTTGAATGTGAAAGGAATTCATTGGAGGCAAAAACCAGATCTCAGACATGTGGATACCCCCTGGCAAATTCTGCCTGCTGTACTGTCATCCCTGAAATTATTAACTGTAGGCGCGGTTATGAAACTTGGATGGAAACTCTTCCTATAGTTGATGAGACGAGCCTTTTGCTGGATTTATTTTTGCTCCAAGATTTATCAGAAATCGTTCTTTCAGATCCCAAAGACTTGCAATTGGTAATGACCATTAATTTTAATTTCCTCTCTACAATTAAAGATACCTAACACAATATATCCTTTATTGGTTTCTCAGAGAAGCGACTAATTGGATTTTTTCTCGCAATTAGTGAACAGTGATTATGTTTCTCATTCAGTGTTAGTAGATGTAAACTTATCATAATATGTGATTTATTAGTGAAGGATTATTATGAACTAACTTTTTATTTTTTTGTTATTTCTGATGAGTAAATGTAGAATACTGATGGCGAACAGGGGGGTTATAGACTCTGATCCTTCAAGTTCCTGAATCCTGAATTATCCTGTCAACGAAGAACTAATTAAAGACGCATCTACATTTATTTTTATACTCACCATATACCTGTTTTTGTCCTCACCGTAAATATAATTTTTTCATAGAGTTTAGGGTTATGGCCTTATGGATAAGTAGTTAACAATATAAAGAAATTAAACAACTCTGAACGATTTCCAACCAAATAACAAATACAATTTTACAAAGAATATTTTATTGCTTATCCATAGAACTTGTGGGTTATGGTGTACAACCCAACAAAATTACAGATAGGAAAATTTTGGTGGATTTTGTTCTGGTATGCACTAAGTTCCTCTTTATGATGGACCTTGAGCAGGAAAATATGTTTCAACCCACCCTTTAAGGTACTTGCTAGTTGGTAGCTTGATGCTGAGTTGAATTAAGCTGGAATATTTCCTGCAAAGTGCAGGAAACTTATTTTATATCTTATGTACCGTATTTTATATTTTCCCCTTCTCGCACATTTTTACATTTATTCTTGTACTTTCATTTACAGCTTTTATCTGGCGCGTGTGATGATTTGCAAAATTCTTTGTGCTTCTCGGTAAATTTTTCGTCCCGGACTCCCCTAGATTATGTACCTCATCAGGAATTGTTGTGGATAGTTGATGCATCAACGACTGCACCAGAAGGTAAAATGAATTGTATCATAGTTTCTGTCACAAGTGTGGTGTGGATATCTTAACCTTTAATCTTTCTTTGTATTGCAGTTGGCCGAAAAATTGTTAGTTCTGTTCTGGAAATGTGGTTTAAGTGGCATTCCTCCTTGTGGAATTCCTCCATAGTCTCTGAAAAGGTACTCCTTATTTCTGTTTATGTTGTTCCTACATTAACTACTCTGTGAGAAACAAATGGCTTACATGTGAACCCGTTTTTTTTCAGGAGCTTCCTGGGACTGTGTCGTATGAGTTCATTATTCCGAATGTGCTGTTTAAGCCAGTTAAGACAGATACAGTACAACATATGCTGTAAGAGTATTTCTTGAATAGAATATTTTTTCCTCCTTTTTCTTTCTTGGATGCGTGTTTTTTATTGCTGTTGTATTTTTTTTTCCTGATATACTTTGTTAAGGCAGTAAAGACAAATGCTTATGGGTTCGTGTTGCCTTATATTCTTCTTGATGTTTTCTATATATGGCTGATTAGAAGGGAGATTTATTTATTTATTTATATATTGCTGCATGTCACAAGGAGGTGTCCATTGCTATTAGTTGAGTGTTATAGCACAGCTAGCATCACCCTCGGAGTTGGATTCCCTCTTCTTGCCTGTAAACTTAAGTGTTTCTGGAGACTTCATTGATGGCCATTTGTTTCTGTGTTTTACTGGATTTTCTGTAGGCAAGCTGCATTTGTTATGAAGGACTACCGTTTTCATTGCTTCAAACTCAGGGTTAACTCATCTAACATTTGGCGAAGTATTGTGCCTAATGCAGACTTGCATTATTCTCTTTTGCGTGGTGCTCGTTACCTGTTGTTGCAGGTATGTCATTTGTTATGAACCTGCTTTTTCCTTATCAAAAGTAGCTCATCTCGCTAAACTGATTAACCCTCTTTTTTCAGATTATATTTGCCCATAGAAAATCTTTCAGTGTTGAAAACTTTGTGGCAATCGAATCAAGTCTTGTTTTACTTCAAAGAAATGGCATCAAGGTAATACCTTTCATATACTTTATGGAGAATTGATATATCTTGGTGCTGTTTTCTATGTTACTCTGCTACGTCTGCTGATGTAATGCGTGACACGACTGGGATATCTATAAATTGATATAATTTCCTGCTGCATGGCGTAACAACCCATGTAAAGAGATTAATATGGAGAGGGTTAGGGATAGTGAACAATAGAGAAGCCGCAGACTTAAAGACTAGGGTTATATACTTTCATTATCCTCACCCTTACTAGCACAGCAGACATTAGGGCAGGGGAATTTCGGTCGAAGTTGTTGGGAGGGGCAAATTTTATTTGCCCAACTGGTAACCTGGGTAACTGGTCAATTGACAATGTTTAACTGGTCAATAGACAATGTTTACCCAGGTTACCAGCCATTAAGGGAGGGAAGTTCCTGTTTTATTGCATAAAATCAGAAGATGACGGTATTCAAATGAAAGAATTTTATCGAAATAAGTCATGCCTGTTTGTAAAAAGAGGGAAAGACACTTTACGCTGGTCAGTAGTGGATCATCCGATCCCTACTTGTGTCTGGCACTAAGAGGTAAAAAAGGTGCAATTAGTAACTTAAATTTTGAAATTAATAATCTTATTTGGATAGAAAGATTGGTTGCCTAATCTCTGACTTGTTGTTTGTTGCAGCAAGATGGCATTAATTCTCTGATTTCACTTCTTGGTTCATCCCGACATCAGAAATTTGTTTCCCTTGTGGAACCATTTATCAAACCACTTCTCAAAGAAGTTGATGATATGCACTCGTTTGAGGGTACATATTATTTCAACTCCTACAATGTATTTATTATGTATTACAGCCTTATAGGAAGCTTCTGACCATGTTGTGCCTTCAGAATCGCTGTATCAAATATGCTGCGCCTGGCTAAGACTTGGAGCACTGCGATTTTATCTTTTGCTTGCTTGTGATGAGTTGGATCCAGCTATTAAGTATAATTCCAAACATCAGAAGGTGGTGGATAAATGTAAATCACTTGAACTTGAAAATGAGGTACTATATCTGCCCCCTTAATTTCCCGCCTGTGACTTCTCATTTCATCTCAATAGTTTCACATGTTATAATTATATGAAAAATTAATCTTATTCTAAAGGATCTATCCAATGGTACCTCTATTCTTTTTTAGTTGCAACCATTTGACTTTCATGTTTGTCAACGCATAATTTAGACCATAAATATTTATAATTATTCATAAATAGAACATTGTATAAAGTAGATATTGTGAAAATATAAGTCGAGACGTATCTAATAAGATCCTATATAACTGTGTTTTAGCTTACCTATAAATCACCAATGATGGTCAAAAGGGAGTAGACGGGTTTACGGCAACAAAACTAGATATGAACTTCTAATGGTTGCATCTCACCTTCTTTCTTCTTTAAGTAGCCTCTTTCAATGGGTTTCACTCTTTCTCCTCTTTTGTCGGTGGACCGAATTGGGAAGACACCTCCGATATTTGGGTCTATTCTTCAGTTATTCAACATCTGGGACTGTTTATAGAAAAAGGCACAGTTGGGATTAATAATGTCAATATTTCCAACAAAAAAAATCAGGTGTGTTTGTAGATCGGGTTTAAAAAAAAAAGTTGATCTCCAAGTTTATAT
The DNA here is from genome assembly GCF_020520425.1 of Spinacia oleracea. NCBI lineage: Eukaryota > Viridiplantae > Streptophyta > Magnoliopsida > Caryophyllales > Amaranthaceae > Spinacia > Spinacia oleracea. The sequence continues at coordinate 130,569,780 of NC_079487.1, forward strand.
TACATACCTTGGGCCTTAAGCAAGCTCCTTTATCCTAGATCAGGTGTGTCTGTAGCCTGGTATCTGGAAACAATGCTGTGCTTCTCACTGGATGCTGCTTTATTGTTTTGGACAACAAAAAGAACCAGACATAGCTAAATTTGTTTAGAATGCGGATAACAATTAGTTTGAGTGTGCACCTGTCATTTTGGTTGATCTCAATGCTCTCCGAGGGTTAAATTCAAAGATGTTCTCTATTGGTTGCCTGGTATTTGTTCTGCAGCCCCTTATACTATTGATTCCTGTAATATAAGATGCCCTTTAATCTGAAATTTCAGGTCAGACGTCATTGTGATTATCTGGCGGGGTCAATTTCAACAAGAGATTCTGATGAACAAAGAGCAGAATTACTGGAAAAACATGAATCAGAGTGTAAAAGATTGCAGAGAAAGGTACTGTTAAAAAGCTAATATGCAATTGTCATTGAAATCTTGCCTGTAGCATGTTGTTACTGTTATGAAGATCAGTTTTGGAGGAAGTTAAAGATCCTATAAGATCTGACACTAAGATCAGACACTATAATGAAAGAATTTTCTTCTTCCTTTTATTATGCCTCTTGTGCTGTCTTCTTTTTTGTGGAGTTCCTTGTTAATTTTTCCAAGAAAAGTATATACTCCATCCGTATTTATTTAAGAGATACACTTGGCCGGGCACGTGTATTAAGAAAAAGAATTGAATGAATTAAAATAATAAAGCAAGTGGGGTTGGATAGATATTTTATTAAGTAAACAAGTGGGGACCATGTCATTTTGGGGGTGGGAGGTGGGGTGGGTAAATTAGATGTATTATTTAATTAGATGGTGGGGTTGATAAGTTACTAAAAATGGCAAGTGCATCTCTTAAATAAATACGCCCGGAAAAGGCAAGTGTATCTCTTAAATAAATACGGAGGGAGTACCTAGAATTTAATTCTCAGGGGATCACTTGCTTATTCCAAGAAAAGTATATACAGAATCTGTTGTTATATTCACTAGCTCGTTCATGTGATCATGCCACTAACTTGCGACTTGGATGCAGCTTTGTCTATTGTTCCACGCTGTCTAGTATTTCTCTTGCACCCCCTCATATAATTGATTCTTGATTTGTAATTCCTACTAATTGTTTAAATTTTTTTATTCAGATAATCCACCGTTCCGAACCTGGAAAATTTATCAAATTGAAGGATGAGTGCTTCGAGTTCTCTGAGAATGTTAACTTAGGGTTGAAGCTTTTGCAAGAGTCTGAGCAAATTGCAAGCTTACCTTCTCTTATCAGCCAAGCTAGAAATTGGCAGGTACATGTTCAATTTTTGTCTCTCTACAGCTGCTTGATTCCTCCTGTAACTAACTTATGCCCATGCCCGCAAGAGAAAAACTGTGAACGTAAAACAACTTGTATTTTATTAACATTCTGCAAGGAACAACCAAATAATATAGGTGTTTGATGACTCATCAAACATGGTTATTTTGATCTTGTACTTTATTTAGTTCCTGTCTTTATTTATTGCAACACTTGTTTGTAAAATTTCAAAATTATTGCAACAATTCAATTTTTTTGCGAAATACCTAGCTTTCTAATGGAATGATGACAAAAATGTGTGAGTGATTATTTGCACTGATTCACACGTGGGTATTTTTGGTATTTCTATTCAAAATTCTGCTGGAAAACTGTTCAAGTTGTGTCAAAGTATGAAAAGGTGATGTTTAAGTTTGTTTTGATCAAAATTCCTAGAACACTAGGTGGTTTGTTCCATACTATTTTTAAGTTCTCTGCTTAAGCCAGTAATCTCCTTCTTTGGGAGAAGTTGAGAAAGATGCTTAGCCACAATAACTTGTTGTTTGCCTGTAGGTTTTCACATTGATAGTTGCTTAGGCTATTGCTATCTGGTGTATAATTGGCTTTTATTTGGTATCTTATGGTCCAAGATTATTTGGCTTTTTGTTTTTTTGGTACAGTAACTTGTTTTCTAGGTTGGCACTGCTGATGGATTTTGATGTCACTAGGGTTATTCTGTTGTATCTGTTGATAGGGGGCCTTTTGTTTTCTAATGTTATTTCCTTTTTTTAGTTTTGAATTCTGTGGGAAACCTTCTTTAATGCCCACCTTTACCTGGAATCCTGGATCCTTATTTGGTTGTAATGACTGCCATCCTAAAGGGCACTGTGTGATATCTTTGCTTCAGGCGACAGCAAGCTGCTTCATTGACCGGTTATCGGAGGAGTATGGTAGTTATGTCGATATTATTCAGCCCATTCAAGTTGCTATTTACGAAATGAAATTAGGGTTGGCACTGCTTTTATCAAGTGCCCTTCAGAAGGATTTTCTTGGTAGAATGCAAGAAAACAAAGTTGATCAGATTCTGGTACTAGATGCCTTCCCTTTGATGATTACATTCTTTTTCTGCTTCTTGTGACTGATTGGGAATCTTACACAGGATGCCATCTATTCGTTCATGAGATTTCCTCTTGGACATCCTTTTGAGAGGCAAGTCCAGATTAAATTCCATGTACCTGAGTTCCCCTTCTATACAGTAGATTTTTCAGCATGCACTTGGGTGAACAAGATGAATTTGTTGAAGAAGGTTATTGCATCAACTGAAGGGGTTGGTGGAGGAAAAAAGGTTTGTGTTTCTGGTATTTCTAGCATGATGAGGTGTGGAAAAGTATTATGGTTCTTATAAAGATTGCTTGTAACGTATATCAGGTTACGTCTTTCCGGTTGGAAGCTTCTCTTTTGGATAATATACTAGGGCATGTTGTGAAACTTGTCAGTAACACAAAGATGATGGATGATGCAACGTTTTCGGTGAGGATTTGCCTTTAGATATAATGGGTTTGATTAATTCGAACGGAGAACTCACTATCCTTTAATGTATTCCCCTGAATCAGATAGTGCATAAGATATCAAACTTCTTTACGAGGTTGTGGAGCAATGCAAAAGTTCAAGAGAAAACTGAGAAGGAAAATGAAACACAATTGTACAAGTTCAGGCCACGCCCCTTTAAGCTGGACAGTGTATATGAGATTGATTTGTCATCTCTGAACAGTTCTTTCTCAGGAGATAGCTTCACTGAATGGAAGGAATTGCTACGTGATGAAGATAGTACTCAAGCGGTACACTCTTCTACTTTTTATGCATTCTATATTTTTCATGTGACCAGAATTTGAACATATGCCTGAATTTTCAGAAAGATGCTACTGATCAGTCGGAAAGCTCTGGAGATTGGAATCTCATTCCAGAGTCCATGCTGAATACCATGGTGAATGTGCACAATCAGTTTTTTGGGTCAAGCAATCTTATTGACAGTGTATGTTCCTGAACTTTTTTGTTTGAGATTACTGTAAATTTATCACTTGTCTTTCTCCCCCCATCTTTCCTGTGATGAATAATGTTGAAAGGGTTTGCTGCTGTTTGGATTGGATCAATATCTCGTCTCTTGCTAATTTTACTACCAAGTGTTCCATGGTTACAAGCTACTATAACTGACTATATATCGCTATCACGTTATTGACTCATCTTGAACTTCATTTTCTATTACTAGCTACACTAATTTGATCCCCTTTATGCAGCTGGGTATCGTGCAAATGTCTAATACAGACAAGTTGGATTTATTTGTTAAATCTTACACTCTTGGAGCAACGTTACTCAAAGGTAGATATTGCAAAGACTAGAACTATAAGAACTTGACCGATGTGTAAATGTTTCATTTAGAAAGATAATGTACTTGATAATTATTTTTGTGCTCAGATTTAACTGGAATATCTGCTTCCTTTTTTGGATGCTAAACTTTTGTGTTCAGATTTAACTGGAATATCTGCTTCCTTCTTGGACGCTAAACTTGCTGGGGAGCATGTTCTTCGTCTTTGTCTTGAACATGAACACATGAAACCTTTGTCCGATAAGTCCTTCATTTCACGAAATTTTTATAAGGTATTGAACTATTGATTATTGGATCTGTTGCATCATTCCAACTCTTAGTTCATTGTTATGGAACAACTGTGACCATGACATTGTTTTTTTAACTAGGATCCAAATCCTTCTGTCGTGGCAAGCATGGTGGAGTTGCTCAATGCTCTAAGGCAGAAAGTTTCCTCTTTGTTAGAGCAGAGGGATGAGCATCCAGGACTGCAGAAAATCCTGGATATTATAGATATGCTCTTGGGTCTTCCTCCGAGTACATCTGTTGGTCAGGTAAATTAGACTAATTTTTTGTTGCTTCTATACGTGTTGCTCTAATACTGTAAAATGAATTAACAAGATCTATTAAATGTAGTTATATCTTGAATTGTCCTCTTAGAGAATAAATTGGGTTATATACCTTCTAGTTAAAAATCAACCTTATTTGTATGAACTGTTGTGAACAACTTTCTATTTTGTCTCTTTTCTCCTTTCAACAGTTTGAAAGAGTTATGTTGCTTCTGCTTATATATTCTCTTTTGTATTCTAAAGGCTTTGTCCGGCTTGCAATTCCTGGTTGGCCAAGTGATATCGCTGCAGGAAAACGGTGCAAAATTTCCTCTTACTGGTGAGAAACATTACTTTTTGCATGAAGAAGAGTGCTGTTAACCTTTCTTTCATAAAATTGATCATTTATTCTGTTCTGCCTGTGTTATACTAGATGAACTTCAATGTATTGTTGATCTTATATCGTCGTTTCAAAGAATGGAGTTTGACGTGTGGAAAACCATGCTGGATGATGTTCTTATCCAATTTGAGATGAATGCTGTCAAGGTAATTGTCTGCTGTCTTTGGTTGCTAGGAATTGTTTCTTTTTATCTCAAAGAAAATCACTGTACAGTGAAGAGTTGGAATTCATTTGTTTCTGGAGCATCATTTCATAATTTGGTAGCGTTTCTTGTTGACCTTTAGTAAGTCATTTCTTTATCTTGTGAAGAGAATCTCAGTGATGTTCTTGGGCTTTGTAACATAAATAACGATGAGAATAGAACATTCTTCTTCCTAACACTTCAGTTCTGTTCTGGTAGTGTGCTTGTTTACCGTTGGTCAATCCTTCTCTGATTAAGTAATTTTTATGAGGGACTTTCGGTGGATATGTCTCTTTTCTTTGTGTGGCTCGGTCTGTCATATATAAAATTTTGGGGGATAGCTCCCCTAACACAAGGGTTTGTGCTTCAAGCCTGTAAGTGCTTCCCAACTTAATATTTACCACTCACCAGGTGAGATTAGGCAGGGGATAAAGTGTACCTTGTTTTAGGATGTGTCAGACATTCAGAGGAAATTGTGTCATTTGAGTTCTGTCTCCTCTAATTTGTGCAAAATCTGTATAGGAGATAGAACTATAGAAGTTGCGAAAACTTTTTATAGTAGCTTTGTAGAAAGGTAAATGTGCGTGTTGTGAACTTTTGATGTTGTCAAGCTATTTTGTTACCTTTTTTAGATATTATCAGTTGATTATGTTGCTCTTCCTTTTTCTGTCTCTATGTTCTGTTGTGGCGTAGCAAATTGATAATTTCTTAATGTTTTTGATGCAGTTATGGTTTCCTCTTTACTTGGTTCTGCATCGAGAAAGCACGACAGATATTGCTGAATATACTCAATCCACATTGCAAAGGCATGTCAATTGTTATCTAAGTAGTTATTTAATTGGCACTGAGAAACACGGAAGTTGTACTTACAGAAAATCAAAAAGTAAAAAGTAGTTTGAAATAATAGATGAAGTACAACTTCCTATTAAGATTCATCATTCATTAAATCTGAAAGTTGCTTAGTTATCCCTTACCCGGCTCCCGGGAAAGTTGAACTTTCTGTTCCATCCTATGTTACTCGGACATGTGTATGTGCCCAAATGACGGATATGCGTATTTTATGAAACATTTACATGATTTTGGTTCAAAATGAAGTGCTTAAGTGTCGTACACTTATAGCCACGTCTGAGTGGAGTATGCGACACGGGTACTTGAGGTAAAATGAAGAGTCCGAGTAACATAGGATTGATTGAAATATCTGGGAACGCAATTCCTAGAATGTGTAATCTCCTGCATTGGACAGAATGTCTGGTGAGTCTAATAACTTCAGAAGAAGCTATTGCTAACTCAAATGTTTTCTGACATGGCTTGCAGCTTGGAGGAGTTTATTCGAACATCCAGCGTCGGTGAATTCAGAAGACGTCTGCAGCTTATGCTTTCATTTTATGGACAACTTAATGTTGGCATATGCCTGGGATCCTATGTTAGGTATGTCTGCTAAAGTGTGAATATTATTTCGTTTTCTTTGGAGAACTGTTGACTTCAGTCTGGGTTAGAAAGAGGGCTGAAATAGGCTGCGTTTTGTCGTCTACTTAATGAACTTATTTTTGAAAAGCATTAGGTCTTGCCTGATACTTAATAACTTAATGCTGGCCGAGTAAAATGATGATTTCAACTGTAACACCCCTAGGTATAATTACATCAACCACTCTGTTTCAGCTTATAACCTCGCTATAAAATCAAATATGCTGGATTTATTTTCTTACAGAAAAACACTCAGTCTTTTCGTACTTGTGGTAGATTTTTGCTACTTCTTGGTATTGTTACTTCTGGAAAGTAGAATCTGTTGCACTTATCTATATAATTTTTACAAATCACTCTTACAAGACTTAGGAGCGGGAGGAGGATCAGTGGTTCTTGATAAATTGATTTTCATGGGTGCTAAATTTGTACATCAGGTTTGTGCATCTGTTGGCAGACTACACTTGTCTCTAAAACCCACTTCTCTCCAATTGAGTGTTTCATCCTTGAAACTTACAAATACATTTAAAGACTTGAATTATGAAGAACTACTTATTCCCATGTTCCTGCCTTTAACCCTCTCTATTGTTGTAAGCAACATGTGAATTGATGGGGGCCTTTTTGTCTATCTCTGATGTTACAAATTAACTTTCTAAACTCTGATCTTACTTTTGATGCATTATCAACATTATCAACTTTGTGTTTGAATGTGCAGTTATTCACAAAAGGAAAACAGAGATGCTTTATACAATGTTTTTGGCTTCTATATGCAATCACTACCCGTGTAAGTCTATACACATGTTAACATTTTCATGTTTTTGTTGAAAACTGCTAAGAAGCTGTAAATATTTCACGATTGCTTAATAATAATTCGTTTATATTTCTTTAGGGTTATGAGTCACATTGCCGCTAGCACTAAAAAGATAAAAGCAGAATTGGAAGAACTTTTGAAGCTATGTGGATGGGACCGTCCTGAAAGGCTTGCGTCTGTTGAAATCTCCAAAAGAAATCGTCAAAAGATGAAGAAGCTTATGAAGAAGTACACCGTAAGTTATTGTACTTTACTTATATTCGCCTATTTCTTGACCTATTCAAATCTTGGAAGTTTTCTTGTTTAAAGTTTTGTTAGTTGTTCCTGTTACCCGGCTATGACAAGAGATAACTTTTTGTTTTTAACTGCGAGAGAAATTTCTATGGTTTTTAGGAGTTACACTCATGTGTTGAACGTATGTTGATGATATGCTACTTCTTATCTGGCTAAAGAATTGTTGGCTATTTCCAACCCATGCCGAATTTACCATCCAATTTTTTGTTATGATATGCTTTTCATTTCTAATCATTCAAGTAATAATTTTCAACTGAATATACTTTGGGGTAGCCTAGTTCATTTCACTACTAATTATATTTGTTATCCTCAAAATAAATTAATAGTCACTTTCCCTTTTATCAATTTTAAGTAGGATTTTTTAAATTTTGCTACCCTTTGTCTACCACTTTTTGGTTTTTACTACCTTATACTTTGTTTTTTGTTTTTTACTACCTTAGTTTTACTTTTACAACTCGTTAAATTTTACCTTAACTCAGATTTCGGTGAATTTCCAGCCATGTCCTTAAATTATTATCGGAACCTTTTTGTCCCAACAAAATCCAATCGGTGTTTTTGATCTAATTGGTGTTCATTTAAAGAGCGTCAAGCTACTTTAGATGTTTGATTTTACTTATATATGTAGGCTTCATATGAAAATCTGGAATTTCATGAAGTTCATAAATTATTAAAATTGAGCCCAATTTGTAGTAATTAGGTTCATGTTGTACTCAAATATGGAAAATCGAGAAGAGAGGGAGTAAAAAAAGGTTTGAAAATGTAAAAGAATCGGTGAGTGGACAATACCACATTTAATGAGTCACAAAATTTAAGGTAGTAAAAAACGAAAAAAGGAGAAGTATAAGGTAGTAAAACCCAAAAAGTTGTAAACAAAAGGTACCAAAAATAAAATAAAAAGGCCTTAAAAATACTTCTATGTACTTTGTACAAATATCTACCCCGTGTTATATCCTTGCTTACTCCATGTTTTGTGCAACCATATACTAGCTCTTTCTTGTCAGTCTTTGCTGGCCTGTCCACATATATTGAGGAATATAATAAATGAGTGGAACTAAACCCATAGTCTGCTAGAATCTGTAAATAAGGGAACATTATAGGTGAATATGCATTTATCTAAAAGGAGGACACTAAAATGAGACAAAATGGAATAGGAGTAGTGACATTTTTTATGGAATTTTGTAAAAGCATTACTATGTTAGGTATTGTACCATACCAATAAAAAGGACTTGAGAAGGGCTTATGGCATACACTTTGGATGTGGCCCTGTAGCTCATAAAATGGCTGGCGGTGAAGAAGATTATTCAAACTTATACGTAGCTAATCCTTCGTAGTTCTCCTTTCTATGGATCGAGCAGTTACACCATTCACTTCTGATTCATGATTGTGTAGGATGCACTCGAGCAGCCAGTTATGCTTGTTCTTACTCAGAAACCTGAGCAAAGGGGTTTGAAAACCCAGAAGGTTGACTCCTTGCCTTGCGGGAATAAAGAACTCTCTTTATTTGACATGTCTCAGTTTAATTACAGGTGAATTGTTTTGTCCCAATGTTCTCTTTAATTTAAACATATGATTGTTACTTACTTAGTTTATTCTGTACAGTACTACGTGGTATGAAAAATGGAGGAAAAAAGTTGATGTACAGTGCTTTAATGGTGGAAGAAAATTGGATGTTCAGACTTCACTTCTATACTCTGATGGTGCGGGAAGCATTCTTTTTCTTTGCTATGAAATTTAATAATTTAAGTCTATGATGTTCTTGATTCCTTTTTCTCGAAGGCAGGGGGCCAAACTTTGTGGGACCCTTTACCATTTAATATATTCCTGTGTGGCCCTCTTGCAATCACAAAGTATCTCCTTATACTAGGATCTCTTTCCTGCCTCGGGCAAATTACCACCCTGGGCATTAGTTCCCAAGACCTAACAAAATTCCTTCTATTCTTTCAGTGAATGCCAACAGTCTCACTTACAAGGAAGAATGGAGTGAAATATGGCATAACTTAGAAAACATATGTAGGGCTGTAGCAGAAAGTGCTGATATGTGGAAGGATGAAGGGAAATCTCAAGTAAAGATGAGGGCTTTCTCTGATCTTATGAAGCTCTTGGAGAATCATGGATTATCAAAGCACAAATCTAACCTTCAAAAGCTTTTGGAGTACAGTCCTTTGTTCATGGCAAAGTCTGCCTTAATAGATGTAAGAGCCTTTTAGTCTCTTTCTATATTCTTGTATTTGGATTTGCTCTTTTGAACTTTGCTGTGTCTTTATTTTTTCCCTTTGGATGCATCAAAGTTGCCGATTTTTAAAATTCATTGATTACTAATTTCAAGATATTACTCTTTTAGTTGGATCAGAGATAAATTTGGAAATACAGTACTATGTAATTGTATGTAAATGCATTTATTGATGTCTCTTTAAAAAGTTGGACACCAAAATGGACAATTATATTGGGTTGAGGGAGTATTTGCATCTTCTTGTCGAGTATCTTAGCTTGCAAAATTTACGTTAATATTGCATTTATCTCACTGTCAGCTTGAAAATATGCAGGAAAAGTTCAAACAGGGAGAATCAAATTGGTGGTTTTTTCTTCCATCCTATGATGTACAACATTTGTTGCTGAAGAATGACAGTTTGTCTTTCGGAGAAGTTGATGTCAATACATCCAGCCTCTTTAAAAGTTCAAATTGCAGTAGTGTAGAAGACAAGTGGAGGTTTTCTAATCAATACTACTTCAAGAGTTTGGCTTCCGTGAGGCATTTACAACAGATATCTCTTAATTTTCACAAAGATTTTAATCCGGATCAGGTAAATCTCATGCAATAATCACTAGGAAGGATCTATAATCTGATTTCTACACTTCACGGCCTGAGCTGTTTGAGGACCAAGTAATAAATGAGGACAATGTAATAAGGATATCAAAAGGACTGGTCCACTACGTCTTAGTTGGTGTTGGAGAAATATTGTAGAGTTAGTCCCTTCTTGATTTGTCAGAAGCAATTTAAACACAGTGAATGGTGGAGGTTTTAGAAATCTAAGAAAAAGGCTTATTAGTTTTGGATTAGCTGCAATAAAAGGTGACCTACGAAGAATTTCGAAAATGGGATCATGACCAATCCAGAATCGAATATAAAAAATGATTGTGTGTGTAGACTATGTACCTGCTTTCAAGTCCCACATCTTAGGTTTGTGCTTCCTAACTTTGTAGTGAAGAATTTAGTTTTGTTGTAATTGACAATATGTCCAAAGATGAATTTAGTTTTTAATTTTATTTTGCAGTAACCTATTGGTTGGGTTTCTTTGTATGATACCTGTTTGAAACCATGGTTCAGTCGCAGTATGAAAAACGCTAGCATGGACTGGCAATTTCTTTGTATCAATGCTATTTCTTTACCCATGTGCTTGTACCTTCTGAGAACATTAGTGTTGTAGGGTAAAGATCCTTGCAAGGACAAACACGTTGTTTGAATCCTATTACTTTGGTATGCATTCAAGGATATTTATTTGATCTCTCATGCAGGTTAATCGATGTAATAGCTTCCTTGAACACCTTGTAATGATACAAATGGAGCAACGTGCTGTTGCCTATGATATGTCTGGCAAATTGCATCACTTAAGGAGAAGTGTACGATGTTTGAAAAAATTGTATTCCGTTTCTCATTCGGTTGGTGGAGGAAATACTGATGAAGTTAATGTTTCTACTAGCCAACAGATTCTCTTTAGATGCATGTGGCAGCAAAAGGTAAGGGTTTGTTCCCCTGGTGTCTTGGAGGTTATCTCTTTGTACTTTATTTTTCCATTTTTGGTCCTTCGTCTGTAATGTGAAACCTTTTGCAGGAACTTTTCGATACTTTCTGTTCTATGCTGGATGAAGAATCCTTGATGCTAAAAACAGTCAAAAGTACCCATCTGAGTAACTGTCACAACATTAAAGATGCAGCAAATGGCATTCTTTTGCTCATTGAGAAATTCAGTCCGTTATTTGAAAAATCCAAGGTAGGCATTTGGAAAGTATTCATCATCTCTGCTCCTCTCCCTTCCCTCATTCTTTATAACTTTTCTGAATTGGTTTTATATGTAGAGTATTATATGGTACGTGTCATTGTGAATTTTGACAGGTATTGCTGGATGACGAACTTCTTGGTGATGGTAATTCTACAATTAAATTAACAACTTCAATGCACCCTGTTGTGGTTGCAAAGGATATGGAAGTTTTAGTCGTTCGGAACTTTCAACTCATAAGGGAGTTTCAAGAACATGTTGTTGCTTTACGCGCGAGAGGAGTAAACAAGAGATCAGTTGAGGATGTTCTACTTGGTCATTTTGCTGATATAATTGAAAAGGTATCTGATTTTATATTCGTCATGCTATTCTGGTCTTAGTTGTCACCTTCCCTTTAGTACTTTGTAAAGCACGAGGAGAGAGAAAACTATGGGAAAATATATGAATTGGTGGAGGGCTCTAAGAACATTTTCCCTTCTAATTGTTGAGGGAATTTGTGTAGTAGAGATGGGGAAGGAAACATGTAACGATTGAGATCCCTGTGGTATTTTCCTATTAAATAATAGTATTAAGAAGATATTTTATGCTCTACTGTATTTGAAGCGATTGCTGAGTAAAACTTAAAATCTGTTCGGAATTGCAGGGCAACAGTTTAAAAAATGAGTTCTATTCTTCAAAAAACTCTGACCAAACTTTAATTGGTGCCGAAGATCTTACTGGTCTTAAAGCTGGAATCAGTGCATCACTTGGTGATATGATCAAATATATTGGCAATACACTTCAAGAACTAGGTTCGTGGAGGAACCAGGATATATCTGATGACGCTTTATTAGTGAAGATCACATCGTGGAAAATCTTGTTCGATTCTTTTGCAGCAAAGCTCCATCTGGATCTTATTAGTCAGGATCTTGATAAATTATTTTCTTACTCTGTAAGCTTCGTGATTCAGCTTTCTTAGGAATGATACTTTTGTTAAAATAATCATTATCTAATCCAATTTTCACTCTGTAGGGAAAACTACCAAATGTTAGTGATTTATCTTTGGAAACTGGTCTACAATTGAAACATCTGGTGGAGATGGTGGGTCTGATATTGGCTTTTGGTGATGATCTTTTGCTTGATTTTTTGGCTGTCCATGAGATGGTATGCTACTCTAAATCATGTTTTTCATCTTTGTTGGTAGTGATATAGTGTATTGGTGATAACTTCCCAACTGCTAACTGATTTGAACTGCATTTTTGCAGTTGTCCATGTTGACTCATAGGCTAGCAGAGATATTTGCTTCACTGTTTTCTGAGGGCTACGGTGTACGGTCCGAAGACGTAGTTGATGATACTCGTGGTGACAAGACTCAAGATGCTAGTGGGACTGGCATGGGAGAAGGTGCAGGAGTGAAAGACGTGAGCAACGAAATAACTGATGAAGATCAGCTCCTTGGGGACTCTGGAGAGGTGTGTTGTTGTGCCTGGGTAGTTTAATCCTTAACACATATTTGCACTTGTTTTCTGCTATCATGTTTCTATGCTTATATCTTCATCTTTAATTTGTTAATTTATTTCCACAGAGAGAAGAGCCAAATGCATCAGATGAATTACCAAGCAAAAATGAGAAAGGAATTGAGATGCCGGATGATTTTGTTGGTACTGAGTACAGTTTGAGTGAGGATTCTGACGATGAGAAGGATGATAACAATGGAGAAGATGAAGATGACCAATTAGACAGCGCCATTGGGAATACTGGGGACGATAGTGAAGTAGTTGATGAAAAGCTCTGTGACAAGGAAGAAGATCAAAATCTTGATAACGCAAATGAAAAGAATGAGCCGGGACCTTCAGTGAAAGACAGAGATCTGAATAACAGGGAGCTTAGAGCTAAAGATGATTCTGCAAATGAAGAAGGTACAACGGATGATGTCACAGAAGCAAACGAAGATGCAGCTGATGACAATGAAAATATGGATACTAGTAAAGATGGTATTGATGACAAAGAGAATACGGATTCAATGAATATCGACCAAGAAGAGGCTCGTGCTGACCCCACAGACATTGATCTCCAAGAGCCAAATGAAACTTCTGTTGAAGACGAGAAAATGGAGACAGACCCGGACAATATCATGGAAGAAGATGATAGGAGGGACAATGATATGGATGAAGATGCAGAAGATGCTGACCCTGAAGATGAGACTGTAGCTCAGGCAGAATCTAACATGTTGACTGAAGAAGCTGATGATGATTCACAGAATAAAAATGAGAAGGATGGTGATAATGATCTGACAGCACCAACAAAGGAGTTCAATGAGCAAGGGAATTCTGACTTGTTAAGTGATCAAGTTCCTAACACACAGCCCATGTCACAGACAATGAATGAAATGCAAAATGCAGAATCTAGAAGTACAGCACTTGAAATGCAGTGCTCTATGAATAGTGATATGCAGAATGACCTTGCCTCGTCTGAAAACTCCATCCAGGTGGAAAGGCAGTTCGGCAACTCATCAAAGGGTAAATTATCCGATGATCCACCACAGTCCATGCCACAGGAAGATCTGTCTGCCCTTCAGAAAAATCAGCCGAACCCACTACGCAACATTGGGGATGCACTTCAAGACTGGAAGGAAAGAGTTAAAGTGTCTGCTGATATTCCACAAAGGGATGACGAAACGGTAGATGATATGGAGGATCAAGAAGAAGGTGAATTTGGGTTTACATCTGAATTTGATCAGGGAACGGCTCAGGCATTAGGATCTGCAATGCCGGATCAGACGGAGCATAATATTGTCCATGACAAGCCTGATGGGGATGGGCATACTGCTCAGGAGAAAGAAGTTGAGGAGCTCCATGATGAGGATTCTAATGCTGAGAACACCATCCGCAGTCTACCAGTTTCCACGAGCAGGGTTGATGAGAAGATCAATATTTCTAATTCTCGTGAGGAGTTGTCTGTAGAAGATGTTCAAGAAGCTAAGGGAAGGATTGATGGTAGTCCTCTGGAGAGTTTAGTGTCTGTGAAGAAGTCTTACATGACTCAGGAAATGAATCAGTTAAGTGAAGTTTCAGCTAACGATGATGAACCAGGGAAAGTTCAGAGTCTTGTTCAGCAACTCGGCGAGATGAATGTGAATGCTGGAGCTCTTTGGAGAAAGTATGAACTCCGTACAATGAGGCTGTCTCAGGAATTGGCCGAGCAGCTACGTTTAGTCATGGAACCTACACTGGCTAGCAAGCTTCAAGGGGATTACAGGACTGGCAAAAGGATCAATATGAAGAAAGTAAGTTATTGAAACTTCAATCCTTCTCTTTATCGTGTTCTTTTCAATTAAAACTCATGTTCTCATTTGCTAAACTATGCAGGTAATTCCATATATTGCTAGTCACTATCGGAAAGATAAGATATGGTTGAGGCGTACCAAACCTAATAAACGTGATTACCAAGTTGTGATCGTGGTGGATGATTCCCGCAGTATGTCTGAAAATTGCTGTGGCGATTTTGCCATTGAAGCTTTGGTCACCGTGTGCCGTGCCTTATCTCAGCTTGAGGTTGGGAAATTAGCTGTCACGAGCTTTGGGAAGGAAGGGAACATCAGGTTACTGCATGACTTTGATCAGCCCTTAACTGGGGAAGCTGGAATGAAGGTCAGTTCTATACTTCATGTTTTCTCTGTTTTTTATCCTCTGCATTTATATTCATTGTCTTTGATCCGATAACTTATCTCTTATTTTTTCTCAAATTTGGTTGAAACAGATGATCTCAAGCCTGACATTTAACCAAGAGAATACTTTAAGAGAGGAGCCTATGGCTGAACTCCTTAAATATTTGAACAATATGCTAGAACAGGCTGTGGCTAATGCAAGATTGCCTTCTGGACAAAATCCATTGCAACAACTTGTTTTGATTATTGCTGATGGTCGGTTTCATGATAACAAGGAAAAGGTGAAGCGCTTCATGAGAGACCTGTTGAATCGAAACTGTATGGTGGCGTTTATAGTTTTGGATAGTGCTCAAGAATCCATTGTCGACTGCAAGGTATTTTTCCCAAGTTGTTTTCTCTGTTCCTCGACTATTTTTTACCCTAGTTTACCAAGGAAGGTTCTATTTTCCTCACTTTCTTTTACCCTTTTTACCAAGGAAGGTTATATGTTCCTCACTATTTCTTTTCCTTTTTTTTCAATCAAGGATTATATATTCAAGAATGGAATACTGCAGAAGGCTGTTCCTTATCTGGACTCTTTCCCTTTCCCATACTACATTGTTCTGAGGAACATTGAAGTGCTCCCTAGAACACTAGCTGATCTCATGAGACAGGTATATCCCTCTCTCTAAACTTTAAATAACCTTGTTCAAGCCCTATCCCCTGTTTGGCAATAACTTTACATTTTTTCCAATACTGAAACTTGATTGTGGTGCAGTGGCTCGAGCTGATGCAGCAATCAAGAGACTAGTTGAGCATTTCACATGGCATTGATTTTTTTGATGCAGCAATTTATTGTGGGAAGGCTTTCTGTACATAAACTGAGGTTTTGAGATTAAATTATATACTAAAATTGCTATTTGTTTATTGTACAAATAGAAAAGTTTTGAGGTGCTCATATAAATCATAGTATGCGGGAATGTAAATAGGAAAGAGTGTCATCTTTATGTGTTTGTAACATGATGTTCCTTCTCTTATGCCCTTATCTTCCATCAATTAAAAAAATGCCCTTATCTTGCTCCCTCTTTCATGGACTTAAATTTTAATTTATTGGAGTAACTTCATTTGTAGTTTAGCCATCTGCTTCCAATGAGGTGCTTTTTATTATTATTAATTTGTTGATTACATCTATATTATATGAGCTTGCTAAATTTTAAATTTATATTTCAATTGTTTCATAAATATTGTGAAGAGCTTGAAGTACAAAATTTTATCATAAGCGTTTTATTTCTCCAATTGTATTATAATATCTATTTTGTTTTTGTGTCTCACGTATTGGACTTAAATTGTCCAATGGTGAGAGCATGAGACTTTTAAAAACTCACTTGTTTATTTATTTTCAACTGTTATTTATTTATGTATTTCTGAATAAACTTTCATTTGTTGAAAAAAAAAACCTTTTGAACGAGATGACAAATCTTGTCATACGGAGTAATTTATACTTTGTAACTCCTCGAATGGTGCTCATTTTTAACAATAATCTCTCTCCTTTGAGCCCCTAATTGTGCCCCCATTGAGGATTATCTTAGCATATTTGGGTAGTTTCATAGGTCAACTCCTTACAAGTTACAACTCCAGCTCATACTTAATGATTAATCATGGGATTTAAAGATCATTAAGCATTGCTATTAGCACATGCACCAACCACGAAATGGATTTAGAAAATCTTGTGGTTTATTTTTCAAAGTTATAAAGTCAAATTATTCCACATTACTAATATGTACAGAACAGCTAACTTGAAATTGTTTGAGAGAAAAGAGTGATGGAAATGGAGAAGAGATTGTATGAAGCTGCTCTTGAAGGAAGTGTGTCAAACTTGAAAGCCTTAATACAAGAAGACCCTTTAATTCTTGATAGAATTTCCCCAACTTTTTTTCAAGATACACCTTTACACGTTGCAACCTTACGCGGGCACTTTGAGTTTGCACGTGCCGTACTCGGTCGCAACCCCCGGCTCGCCACCGAGGCTGACTCGCTCGGCCACTTGCCCCTCCATGTTGCTTCCACTAAGGGGCACTTGGAGATCGTCCAAGAACTGACACGTGTCATTCCAAGTTCGTGTCTGGCTCGTAGCAAGGATGGGAAGTTGCCCCTTCACTTGGCAATAATGAAAGGGGTCCGAGTTGAAGTGGTGAGCGTGTTGGCTCAAGCGTGTCTTGAGTCGACTCGGTCGAGATTGGATAGAGGAGATACAGCTTTGCACTTGTGTGTCAAGTATGAAAACTTGGATGCTTTTCAAGTGATATTGGAGGAGCTCATGAAGGGTGAAATAATTGATGGTAACAACTTGTTGAATGCAAAAAATGATGATGGTAATACAGTCTTGCATTTGGCTGCTCTACAAAAACATTTTGAGGTATTTAATATTCATACATATGTCCTTTTTTAACCTATTTATTAATTTGATCCGAGTCTAAAATTATCAAACTTTATTAAGCTAAAACAGATTTTCAAGTAAGTTAATTACCATGTACTACGTAACCATGTCATTTCTAAAATTTGTTGAGGATGCATTCTTGTCAAGTAGATCGGCAATATTATAAGGAATTGAGAGAGTATAAAATTTTATGTTGCGAGAATTTTGAGAATGTTATGTTACACGTGATTTGCCTGATGTAAACTGGTTCAATTGTACGAAGTATTTCATTTATCAATATTTATACGGTTGTGAATTTATGATGATAGTCCTAATCATATTTATAGGGTGACAATCAAATTAAGAAACTAAAGAAATAAGTGAGACATTCTTTTTGCAAAATATATCCTAAACTTAGGAGCAGGATATTCTGCGTACATTCTCTGTCACATCCCATACCGTTACCTCTCATGATTTTCCTTCTTTTTTTTTTTTTTTTTTTTTTTTTTACAGATGATGAAACACTTGCTAGCAACACCGGGAATTGAACCAAATGCAATGAACAACAATGGTCTAACATCCTTAGATTTGGTAGAAAATTCTCCTAGAGACTTGAGAGGACTTGAGCTGCTTAACTTCCTTCTACGATCTAACGCTATGCAACGATCAACCAACCTTCATTCTTCTCTTACACCAATAGAAACCCAACCATTAACATCACATTCTGGGCCATTTAGGCCCAAGAAGTCATGGAAAATATTTTTCACCTTTAATGGTAATAACCAATTGGAAGATATGAAAGGTGAAATAATAATTATCGCGGCTATAATAGCCGCGACAAATGCATTGCCCATGATCTACATGAGGGTAAATGGGCCGGATTTAACCGAACAATACTCAACCAACTCGGCTTCATTTGTGCCTGCTGTTACGATAATGTCGTTACTAATAGCCGGTTTTCCCTTAAGCAACAAGCTTTGTGCTTGGGTTGTGATACAAAGTTTGTACACTTCTATGGGATTTTTGGGTTTGGATTACCTTGGAGCAATAGTATCCAACGAAGGTCGATACTCATCCGTGAATTTCGTGTTTGTTTTCGTGTCGATTTGGTTTGGGTTGCTTATGTTAGTAAGTGCACTTAATATCATTCGTTTGGTTGTGTGGATAGTAACGAGCATCAAAATGTGCATGAAGCGTAGGAGGTTGAGAGGTAGAAGAGATAATGGTTTGACAAATCCTTAATGAAAGAGTCAACAAACTCAAGTTTCTTGTTTTTTTTCGGTTATTTCATGAAATGACCTTAATGTACTTGGTGCATTTTAAAAATATAAGGATATTTCGTGAAACCTTGAAATCATTTCATGTAATAAATAAATTACCCTTTTTCCCCTCTTGATGTAACACTTCTCAAAGTTTCCTTAATTTGTTTGTAATAACATAGTTTGTGGAACGATTTGAATCTCCTCTCAAAAATTATGTAAAGAAACCTAAGGTGGATTTAGCCGGTGGTATAAAAGTACTGTTTTATCGAGAATTTGGGCATACTCCTATAATTGATTTCACAAAACCGCACTTGATAATTTACAAAATGATACACATATATATCTCAAATGTTATACAAAGTATTTTTTTATTTTTTTATTTGTTTTTGTGGGTGATATACTCCATATACCTACTCAATTTGTCCTTCGGTCGCCATAATAGATTGATTTAGCGACAAAATTTAATTTATAAGTGATACACAGATTGTGTGATAGAAGATTCATACTCCTTGATTTATTGCTTCGTTAGTTTCTAACCACAAAGCCCACTTGTACATAAGTTCTTCAACACTGATGTACAAAGTATCTTCCACGATATGGCACACATCAAAACAGCTGGTTTTAACTCATTGTCTCACTAATACTCCAATTCAAAATATTCACAAATTGAATAATACATCTTAATTGGTGTTGTATTATATCTTGCATCGTTCCATGAAGAATGAGGTTTTCGGACATGTGATTTATAATAATAAATAAACCCTCATGACCTTAGTCGTCTTATAACTGGTTCAAGATCTCATTAGTTTTTGAAGATCATAAAACATAGTGTTGGCGTGTTGGAGAGCCCTCTCGTTTCTTATGCTTACCTAAGGGTGAGTTTATCCCCAGACTCACCTCCAATCTTCAGACTCTGCCACATCAGCTTTCCACTAACTTTTTCATTATCTAAACTCACACAAAACTCACCCTATTTTTACACATTATCCCCAGACTCACCTCAGACTCACCTAACTCCTAAAACAATATTTTATGTATATTTTTTGGGTACATTTTCCAAATAATATTGAAATTATGTTTTCTTATATACAAACAAAGTAATTTATAATTCGAGAAAAAAATGAAAAAATAAAACAGAAAATGTTAATTTCGAAATTGACATATATTCCGTACTAATTAGAAACAATAATACAACATATTAAATTAAAAAGATCTAGAACATAAATTTAAAGGCAAATGAAACAAAATAATACATAAATTATCAATAATTTAGTTAGCCGCTCCTCCAAAACGTGACCAAATGTGTTCCATCAAGTCATGTTGAAGTTGATGACATTGAGTACGATTACGAATTCGGATATGATTTGCAAAGTATTGTTCCCGGTTTGCATAACCGTTTAAAGTTGCAGAAAAATGAATTAAAAATATAATTAACTTTTTTTTTGGGTGAAATAAAATAAATTAAGTTTGATGATGTGGAATGATTTGATTGGAGGGAGAAAAAAGTGGAGTCTTAAGTGAGTCTTGAGTGAGTCTTGGATTTTCAAACTCACTTCAAGACTCGGGGTAGTCTTTTACCACATTATCCCAAGACTTAAGCTTAAGACTCATCTTGAGACTCATCTTAAGACTAGGGATAAACACACCCTAACTCATTAATTAGCATATGCAAATGCACCAAACACAAACAACTTAACAACTAGATCTATCAAACGGGTCGGTCGGGTCGGGTGGTAAAAAATTATTTTCGAATTTGGGTTGAATTGGGTCAGTGATTTTCGGGTTCAGGTTTACAAATGATTGTTCAAGACCAGAAATTCCGGGTTGAGAGACCCTCATGACCTTAGTCGTCTTCTCGATCCAACGGGTTGAGAGATTTTAAAACGCGTATTATATTTTCATTAAATTTGGTGATAAATATACAAAATATGGGCACAAATTAACAAATTTTCCTACACAAGTTTATATTTAGTAAAAATTCAACCATAAAATCGCGTATAATTCAAATTAAATAATAATAACACAAAACAATAGTAAAAACAACGTGCTTATTATGCTTAAATTTTCTCATGATCTCATTTATTACTATAAATACAATGATTTTCAATCGGTCGGGTCTAAAACGGATTCGATAGGGTTTTGACCCATTAATTTTCAGGTTGCTCGGGTTCAAATATTATCGGATTACGGGTCACAAAAACTTGTTCATGACCCAGTATTTTCGGGCCGGTTCGGGTAGGGTCGATTTTTACAGGTCTACAAACAACCCATTTGATTTATAGATATCTTCTCTTCCAACCTTCAATATGGTTTGTTTCCTACATTATTTGACCAATGCAAGTTCACTATTGACAAAGTCAAACTTTCCCACTAGCCTTAACTAAGTTTCCTTGTCATCTATCTTTGACTTTTCTTATACCAAATTAATATAAATTAAACTTGTGCTATGAACTAATAAAAATATAGAACAACCAACTTGTAGTGAGATTTAGAGAGAGAAAATTATGGAAATGGATAAGAGACTGTATGAAGCTTCTCTTGAAGGAAATGTATCAATTTTGAAAGCATTAATCCAAGAAGATCCCTTAATTCTTGATAGAATTTCCCCAACTTTCTTTCAAGACACCCCTTTACACATTGCAACCTTACGCGGGCACTTCGAGTTTGCACGGGCCGTGCTCGGTCACAACCACCGCCTCGCCACCGAGGCTGACTCGCTCGGCCACTTGCCCCTCCATGTCGCTTCCGCTAAGGGACACGTGGAGATTGTCCGTGAGCTTTTACGTGTGGGTCCGGCGGGTTCCTGCCTGGCTCGTAGCAAGGATGGGAAGTTGCCCCTTCATTTGGCGATCATGAAGGGTGTCCGAGTTGAGGTGTTGACCGAGTTGGCCCGGGCGAGTCCTGAGTCAACTCGGTTAAGGGTGGATAAGGGGGATTATGTGTTGCACTTGTGTGTTAAGTATGATAACTTGGATGCTTTCCAACTGTTGGTGGATTTGTTAAAGAAGGAAAGTGATGATAACAACTTGTTAATAAATGCAAGAAATGATGATGGCAATACTATCTTGCATTTGGCTGCTCTACACAAAAATTTAGAGGTGAGAATTTTTTGTTTTCCTTCTCTGTTACGCTTTAAAGTTGCTCAAGTATTGATCTGCGTAACTAAACTGACTAACGTAAGATGTGTATTGGTTCATTATGATCCTTCTTCGCGTCTACTAAAAAATATATTTGATAAATAAAGGGTTTAATTAATTAGACATAATAATTTGGTTTCAACTCCCAAATTTTGACTATCAAACAGTGACTTGCGATATATATTCCGTTTGTTTTGAAGATATGAAATTATGAATGTATTTTTATTCATCCCAAATTTTGACTATCAGACAAGGACCAGTCCTCACTCTCATCCATTTGATTTAAAGATATAAATGTATTTTATTCATCAATTTAAATTCCTTCTTAATTCTTCATTAAGTTTATCTACTCAGCACCACGGCATCTTATGCTGAAATTACCATCGATCTGTTTCTATAAAGAGTTGACCAACCTTGACAGCCAATATATATTTCCTCCGTTTTTATTTACGTAGTAGTTGTAAAAAAAACTTTACAAGTATTTACTATGCCATTATAATGATAGAAATCAATAGTCAAAGATGTGTACTCCGTAGTAATTAATAATTTTAACTTTCATTTCAATTAGTACAAAATTCTTATTTACGTAGTAGTTGTAAAAAAAAACTTTACAAGCATTTACTATGCCATTATAATGATAGAAATCAATAGTCAAAGATGTGTAGTAATTAATAATTTTAACTTTCATTTCAATTAGTACAAATCTACGTTAATAAAACATTCATAATTATCACAATTAATTAATTATGCTTCTAATAAAACATTTTCTTCAACTTTTTTTTTTTTTTTTTTTTTTTGTATCAGATTACAAAATACTTGGTAGCAACACCAGGCATTGAACTAAATGCAGTGAACAACAATGGTCTTACAGCCCTAGACTTACTCGAAAATTCGCCAAAAGACGTTAAAGGACTCGAACTACTCAACTTCTTTCTCCTTCAACCCAACTTACAACAACCATCAACCAATACCAACAACCATTCTTCAATCCCACCATCAAAATTAACTATCCAACAACACAAACCAACAACAACAACAACAACAACAACAAGGCGTAAGAAGTCGCCATGGAAGCGCTTTTTCACCTTCAATGATAACAACACTAAGCATTTGGAAGACATGAAAGGTGCAATATTATTAACCGCAGCAATAATAGTCACAATCAATGCATTACCCATCATCTACTTGAACGTAAACGGGCCGGATATACCCGACCAATTCTCAATAAACTCGGGTTCATTTGTACCCGCTGTTATGATTATAGTGTTGTTGGTAAGTGGTATACCTTTAAACAACAAGTTTTGTGCTTGGTTGGTTATACAGTTGATGTATAGTGCAATCGGGTTTATGGGTTTGAATTACATTGGACAAATGATATCAACAGAAAGTCGATACTCGAAACTGGATATAGCTCTTATTCTAACGTATATTTGGTTCTTGTTGTTGATAATAGTCAGTGCACTGAATATTATCCGGTTGGTTGTGTATGGTGTAACGAGCATCAAACGGTTTGTGAAGAGAAGGAAGTTGCGTGGTAGAAGAGAGAACAATGATTTTTCAATTGCTTGAATATGTACAATAATGGTGTTATTGTACATTTGTACTAGTACTGGCTTATTTGAGTTTTGTTTGTTTGTAAATCTGCTCAAGTTTTCTCTGTTTTCTGAATTGATAGACCTGCATGTGTTGCTTAATGTTTGTATGTAATTTGATTAATTAAGTTGTTAATATGTACTCAGTGTTCATCTTCTGTATTAATGCACTTATCATGATTTGTGTGTCTTTGATTATAGTCTTACATTCGTAAGTTGTTGCTAAACCAATTGTCTATTAGTTAAGGGGTGACCGGGACTGGACTTGGTAGGGAGGACCGCGTGTTTGATCTCCCAGCAACAATTGGGAGGGGACTAGAAACTATCCACCCAGAACTCACCCCGAATCTTAATTAGACATAAAGGTGAACCGGGTGCAATAAACCAAAAAAATAGGTTGTTGCTAAAAATCATCAATGGGTAAAAGGTGTAACCGGTTGCATGCCGAGTCATTCAGTACTTTTAATGCTTCAAGAAGTACATTTTTATTGTTTAAATTCACTTATTTACCTTTTACAAACACATTTTTACAAACAAAAAAAATACATCAGCTATAAAAGAACATATTGTTGAATTGAATACAACACAATCGCTAAAATAAAAAGATTTTTTCTGAAAAAATATTGTGCTTTGTAATCATAAAAATGTTTCTTTAACATACAACCGGGTGCACCTTCTAATCTGTGGGATGGAAACACACGAGGAATATTAAGGCTTCGTTTGTTTCAACGGAAAAAAATTTCAAGGGGAATAGTTTTCTTTTTGTTTGTTTCCTTACAAGAAAAATTATAAAGAAAAAGAACTATGAAAGTAGAAATGATAAGAGAGAAAAAGAAATGTAAGCGATTAGAGTGGATAATGTGGTATTCCTTCTTTTCAAATAAAAGTTGGTTTTCCCACTAGAGAAAGTTATTTCCACCCTTAACAAAAACAAATAAAGAAAATGAAAAAATTTCTTTAAAATGTATTTTTCGTTAAAACAAACATAGCTTAACTCAATGGGTGACCCTTTGTGCGCTATCATATGAACGACCATTTGAAAACTAGACATTCCTAAAAAGCTAAGCATGCAATTGTTACATCTAGTATGGGGTATGACCGTATGACTTATGACTTACTCCGTATGAGTTATGACTGTAGAGCTATATAAATTTATATATAGAGGGGAAAAAGGAGGTAAAAAAAAGCCTTATATAATCAAATTTGGGCTTTAATGTTCGACCAGGAGTACGGGACTAAATTAAATCACAACTGAAGCTCAAAGGACTATTTCCCATGCTTTATCATAAATAAAATGTGTAATAAATCAGAAAATTGATTATTAGTTCGGAAAATTTAAAAAAAAACACTGTTACAAGTAAAAAGATCATTTTCACCACTGTAATGAAACATCAAAACTATAAACCCCAAGAAAAAATAAATAACGTAATTGAATGAATCGTAAAAGTTATACAAAGTATACGATAGAGTTTAAGAGTTACAAGATGTTTATGGTTCTAATTATGATAGAGTTCTAATAACGAATACTCTAGTTTCATAAACATGCTAAAACCCTATATATTAAAATTTTATCGTATTGTAATTCTATCATATCATATCATAACCTAAAAAATAAATTAAGATAAAAATTAAAGAAAAGTAACAATCTATTATTATTATTATTATTATTATTATCATATCTCGCAAAATCTCGGAAGTTTTTGCATTACAACATTCAACCTTTTCTAAAACATCAAAACAAATTAAATGTTGTTACGAATTCAATCACTCGTTACAATACTCAATTGAACTAAACCTATCAAACGTGAAACAGATTATATCATAACTTGTAGCATTGAACTAAAACAGATCGATTAACAGAACAAACATACTTCATTCGATCTGGATGGAGCGCTGAATAATCAGCGAAAGGCCTTGAAATAGAAAGTATGAACCCTAGGTTCATAATAAAGTCCAATCTGATCATCCTTATTCAACCCACGGGTCCTAAACAAATCCGAATTCAACCCAAGAACAAAATACTCATCTTGTACCCCTACGCCTTTCTCAAAGAATGTCTCATTATCGTACGGACCGTACACAACAGGAGTAGTTTCATCAGTCAAATCACAAACAGTTACGTACACTTTATTCCCAGCAACAACCTTATTAGCACTCTCTAAACTTGAGTAACGAAACACGTGCTCAAATACATCCTCATGTGTCAACTGAATCTTACCCGTTGTTATTTCGTGGGTTTCCAACTGTTTTCTGATCTTCCATGGGTCGGTATTGTGATCGAAACTATTCGGTAGTATTTCCGGGTTCGGGTTATCGTCTCGGATTTCGACAAGGGTACGGGCATACGGGTATGCACCAGGTGGTAAAGGTGCGGCCTCCATCTCTTCTTTCTTCGTCGGGAAGAAAGTGTAATAGTATGTTTTCTTCATGTTTGCCATTCTTCTTCTTCTTTCTTCTGGTTTTTATGAGATTGATTTTTTATGGAGGTTTGATTTCTGAATATAAAGGAGATTATTTATAGAGAATTAATAATAAGGAATTTAATCAAAAGTGATATAGTTTCCTTATATGGAATATATGTTGGTATATATAGTTTTGGAGAATATGTATAGTTTCCTTATTTTGTGAAGATACGGAATCGACGAGATTTTGTTACGTTTCTTGGCTGGGAATTGATTATTAAATAAACATTTAATTAAATTAGTTTTGTTATTGGACCTACGGCACCTACCTAAATTCATTTGTTATTCTTGTAACTTTTTAATGTAACGTAATTAAACTAACAAATTAAATGCTGATCGTTTTAGATTAATCGGTAATTCCAATTGAGTATGGGCTTATTGTATTAATCATATACACTCGAGTGCTTCTATATTTCTATCGAAACCTTGTATTGGGCCTGATTTTTTTTATAAAAAAAAAAACTTGTATAGTTGTATACTTGTATGAGTGTACGAGGATAACATAATACGAGTATACGAGTATACTAGTAATATTCAAGCCCGGTCCTAGGGGGTAGGCGAGGGGTGCGACCGCCTAGGGCCCAAGGCGGAAAGGGGCCCAAAATAATTATCTATCCAGTAATTTAGTACTAGTATTGAACAACGCATTATATACGCATGTTATTTCCTTGGCTCATTGGTAGAAAATTGGTTTTAAAGTTTTGACATCTACTAGGGGTCTAGGGTTCGACTATGGATTTATAAGTTTTAAAATAGATAAGCATTTTAATGAAGACAAAATTAATATTTTTATATGCTCAAAATGAACCTTTATTTTTTAAAAATATCTCTTTACGCATATTAATTATTTTGTAATTAAATGAGTATTTATTTTATTGAAATATTTCAAGAAATCGACTCGATCCGGATTTTGAAATTCTAGGATCCCGCAAAGGAGATATAGTAAGTTTTTATTGATTTGAATTCAACAATATAATGGATTCAACAAAATAAAATATTATTGAAAGGGGCCCAAATTCCATATTTCGCCTAGGGCCCTCAAAATGTCAGGACCGGGCCTGGTAATATTACGTCCAAAAAAATTATGTCTTATTTTACGTGTGCGAGTAGTAGTACATTCAAAAAATACTTTCCTTTAAGACTCGTGTATTCACACAGGCAAACTCAAAGGGACGAAGCCGAGAGGGAATCAATCGGGGTAATGTTTAACAACAACGCCTCTTAATTTGTTAACAACTTCATCTTCATTTACTACTTTGGTACTCCTTTACAGATTTTTTTTCTCTCTTCGTCATCTGAATCTTATAAAAATAAGGATTTTTTATCATAAATGACCTCTTAAAGATAAAAAATTGTGATAAATGACGTTTTAAAAAAAAACTGTGAGATAAGACCTAAAATGATTTTTTTTTGTGAATTGGGACATGCACTCATTTTTCGGTGGTTGACTCGATATTTCCATCGTTGACCCACGCGTGTGGTACATTTTTTCTCAACTTATTAGTTCCCATTATACATTTATACTTCGTCAAACCATAATAAAAAATAAAAAAATAAAAGTTATGGACTTATGGGCCATGCATTAAGATGGATGGGTGTTTATGTTACTCACATCAATGGGCTTTACTAAATTTTGCCTTCTACCTTAAGGGCCTTGTAGTTAGACAGTTGGTATGAGAATTGGGCCTTAAGGCCTTAAGGAATTTTGTTGACATTTATCCATTTGAATTTTGATGATTTTCGAGAATCAAGAAAGATACCCTTTGATCAGGTAGGCACGTTTGTCAGACCACCAGGCCACTACACTGTACAGTGCTACTATCTGTATCTAACCACCACGTGTCCGTTTCACTTTAAGCAGTCATGGAATAAATTTATTTCCCATTTGTCCCCAATATGCATGAACCTATTTGTAATTACAATAGTAAAATTAAAATATATGGAGTATTTGAGTACGGAGTAACTTGTAACTTTTTAGTAGTCCAAACAAGTTACAAGTTTGATTGAGAAAGCAAAAAATTTATATAAAAAAAAAAAAAATCATTCAAAATGTGAAAGTGTATAACAAAAATTAATTTTTTAATTTTTATTTTATTTTGACATGTTACAACGTGTTGTAGCTAACTATTGAAGTTTTCTGTAGCTAGGAAGTATTATAGCTTATAAGTAAGATGTGGCAAGGTAAGCCACAATACCTTATAAGAGCAACTCCAATGGTGAGCTACAATATGTTGTGACTAAGTTTGACACATTAAATTTCTAGCTACAATTAATAAAGCTACAAACATTCACATTGGTGGGCTACCATACGTTGTTGCTCCATATATTTATTTGAAATAATTTATTTACTTGAGCTGCCTTTTTCTTGAGCTACCTGCCCAAAATAGCTACAAGATTTTCAGTTGTTTATATCATTGTTGTACCAATGGTGGGCTACATGCTTTCATGTTCTTCTTTATTTGTGAGCAGGTCTCTTTTTCAACCATTAAAGTTGCTCTAACTTACCATTGGAGATAATATAAGCCAATTGTTCAGTGCCATGTTAATATACCATGAAATACGCCATACTTTAATCATTCCCTTTTACTCATCATCTGAAAGAATGAGTTAGATCTTTCCCTCTTTAAGGGGTTGTCTGGTTTTGTTCCTGTTAACAAAAAATGAAACACACCGTATTTTGTGATTTATTATCGGCTCCCATCACATTGGGCCGTTGTAGCTTCAATTGGGCCTAAAAGGACAAATACTTCAAAGGAGTGAATAGGACTTTAATACTCCGTAACTAAATTAGACTATAACTCAAATTCGACTTGTGCTACATTTAAGAAGATGCCAATAAAATAAGTTGATTAAAATCGAGGAATAGTATATGAGGTTTGGATCAAATCTAGTTAAAAATAAAAGTAGTCGCAAATTTTCATATTGAAATCGAACTCTTGGTTGAGTTCACCAATTTCAATTCCTTGTGTCTTAATTACGCGAGTTCTATGACATGTTAGGTGATTTCCTAATCAAAATTAAAACATTTAAATATTCATGCGCAATCAAAAATTAAAAATACCTCTTAACTCATTTTATATTTAAAATAGAGTAATTTTCATTAATTTATCAATGTATTCGACGACAAGGTACAACACGACACGGCCTGATACGACAAAACGCGTTAAGTTAATTAGGTGAAATTAGATTTAGATACGAAGACACATCTTGACTTGATTCGAGTGCACGTAGGCTTGGGCTGTGCTTGAGCCGTCTTTTAAAAATTTGAGTATGACATGCAAAATAAAGGTTTTACATGGTACTTCCTCCGTCTTTTAATACTCGCAACGTTTGTTAGTTTCACGCATGCCGATGCACAACTTTGATCATTTATATCTTAAATTCTCTTTATGCAAAAATTATAAAAAGTTGATATTTTGAAAATACACATTGAGACGAATCTAAAAAGATCCCACATGACTATGTTTTATCTTATATAAAAAACACTACGAATAGTCAAAGTATATTATATGAATAGTGACAAAAATCCAAACGTTGCGAGTATTAAAAGACGGAGGAAGTATGATATAGACTGGACCCGTTCAAGAATAAAGCATGTAGTCTGTCATAAATTACGGCCCACAACTATCTTTAGTATCCTCATTCCTCGTCTTACACTCCACGGCCATCTTTAGTATCATCGTCCTACATTCTAATAATTGACAATTAGTCATATCACAATCAAAAATTTAGCATCCTACCCCCAATACCCCATAATTGAGCATTTCTTCCAATTTACTCCGTACTACTATTATGGAATCACATAAAAGAAAACAAAATTCCATAAACCGGATAAGGGCAACCGAGTCGCACTCATATCGACGTGGCTAGCTCGTGCTTAGACAAAACCTAAAATAAAGGGGTAAAACCCTAACATTACCCGACACGTGTCAGTCACTCACTCCCCCTCCTCAATCCCTAAACCCCTCTCCTGAAATAACTCTATTTTCTACTCCCACCCTTTCCGGCAGCCATCACAATTCACCTCTTTCTCTCTCTCTTACAACCCTCTCTGCCAAAATTTCTCAAAAAAAAAAAAAAAAAAAAAATTGAATTCGGTTTCTGGGTAATTATTTTCTTGTTTTAGAGAGGTGATTTTTCTGAGTTTTCATCCCAAAATTTGGTAATAGCTGACAGACATTTGTTATCCTCTTTTCATAATTTTTTCCAGAAAATAATGCTAGATCTTTTCCCTGTTCTTCTATTTCGCTCTAAATTCTGGGTTAGAAAACGCAAAAAAAATCTAATTACTCATTGATTAACTCGAATCAGATTCCATTTGTTCATTTGTTTCCATCAATTTAATTAATCTAACAATTCCCCTGTATAAACCCCTGTAATTATAACTAATTTTTCTTTTTTAGGCTTTTCTGGGTAACTTTTTTTTACCTTTTTGGGTTTGATTTGGTTCAAATTTTTGTATATAAATCTCCGAAAACCCAATAGAAAAATCCCCAAAAATATTTAGGAATTCTGGGTAGTCTGTGAATTCATTCCAGAATTGGAAAAATCGGAAGGATGAGTTTAGGCACAGCAGAGGAAGAAACCAAAGAAGAAATCCACATTCCGGCTGATATAAACTGGGAAATGTTAGACAAATCCAAGTTTTTCATCTTAGGTGCAGGGTTATTTTCCGGCGTATCTGCCGCCCTGTACCCCGCCGTAGTCCTTAAAACCCGGCAACAGGTCGGTCGATACTCGCAAGGATCGAGCAGTGTCAAGGTTGCGCTGAGTGTCGTGCGAAGTGAGGGATTCCGAGCGCTCTACAGAGGATTCGGAACCTCATTGACGGGGACCATCCCTGCGAGGGCGCTGTACATGACCGCCCTCGAGGTCACTAAGAGCAGTGTGGGTTCCACCACTATCGGTCTCGGTTTTGCAGAGCCCACAGCGGCGGCCATTGCCAACGCCGCGGCTGGTGTATCGGCGGCTGTGGCGGCGCAACTAGTGTGGACCCCAGTTGATGTTGTTAGCCAGAGGCTGATGGTGCAAAACAATAGGAGCAACTTCAGCAAAATGAGGTATGCTAATGGGGTTGATGGATTCAAGCAAATCATAAAATCAGATGGGTTGAGAGGATTATACAGAGGATTTGGGATTTCTATATTGACATATGCGCCTTCCAATGCGGTTTGGTGGGCATCTTACTCGGTAGCTCAACGCCTCATTTGGGGTGGGATTGGGTGTTATTTTTGTAAGAGAGATGATCCTGGTGGTGCAGAGGTGACAACCACTTACAGGCCGGATTCAAAGGCGGTGATGGTGGTTCAAGGAGTGAGCGCCGCCATAGCTGGTGGTGCTTCCGCTTTGATCACAATGCCATTGGATACAATTAAGACAAGGTTGCAAGTGTTGGACTATGAAGAGAATGGTCGCAGTAGAGGTCCCACGGTGGCACAAACTGTTCGCAATTTGGTTCGGGAAGGCGGGTGGGCGGCGTGTTACCGGGGGCTAGGGCCGCGGTGCGCCTCCATGTCGATGTCGGCCACCACCATGATCACTACTTATGAGTTTCTTAAGAGATTGTCAGCCAAGAGTCAAGAGGGTGTAACATAGTTTAGATCTATAATCTATATACAGGGGAAGAAGAGATCAAAAATGTAATTCAGAGACAGTTTTTTTGTTGGTAACCCTTAAAATCTCCTTGTTTAAGAATTAAGATCCTTTAATTTGTTGATTTTGGTAGGAGATTAGGAGTTTTTGATGAATGTAATCTCTTTTAACTTCACAAGATATGAATATAATGTTCCTTTTTTAACAATTAGTTATGCTAGTATTGCATTATAGTGTATTGCATTTTAGTGTATTGCATATGTGCAAAATTGGTAACTATTGCTTGGTTCATGAAAGATAACATTTCTTCACTCTTTAAAGTGTACAAATTGGAACAAGATTTGTAAAGTTTGGTGATGTACAATGCACTTGTTTAACTATTATGAAAGGTACCAATTGCATGTTGGTTCAGTGGTGATTGAGGTTGAACTTGGTAGGAAGAACCCGCGTGTTCGATCCATTGCAACAACAATTGAGAGGGTACTGGAACCTATCCACCCAAAATTCGTCCCGAATCCGGATTAGCGCTAAAGGTGAACCGGGTGCTAACACCAAAAAAACATATTATGAAAGGTAAAAGTGAAAAAGTGGGATATTATTCCACACTTTATATAAAAGATGTAGACAAGTAGCCTAGTGAGATAGAAATCTATCCAAAGTAAAATTCCTTTCAAGTTATGAATGATAACATCTCAAGGAAAGAATCGCCCTCATATTGCGCTTTCATGTGCCAAAAGTGATGCTCATTGTGGCTTATGCTCGTGAATAGACGAGTGTAACTTAGAACTAAAATGTAGGTGTAGTTTCTAAAAAGGTGGCAAAGAACAATAAAGAATAGAATAGAATAGAATCACTCGATATGGGCTCACATTGAGTAAAACTGTAAAACAAGGGTAAGGAATTCCATCAAAGATTAAGACCAGATTTACGGGAAGGTAGATACGACTAACTATAGATTCTTGTGATGATTTTTACACAATCATATACTATACTCCCTCCGTCCCGGAATACTTGAAACCGTTTGACCGGCACGGAGTTTAATTCATTATAATTGACTTCTTATTTAATTGAAAGGTAGTTAGTAGTGGGGTATTTTTTAAAATAGATAGTGGGATGTGGTGGGGGATCATGAATTTTCTAATGTTTATTTGGGGTAGTAGGGTTGTTGGTGAGCCCTTAGGTAAGGTGAGAAAATAATAAAGTATTATGTAAAGTTTCCATTTTTAGAAGCGTTTCAAGTAATCCGGGACGACCCGATAAGGAAAGCGTTTCAAGTATTCCGGGACGGAGGGAGTATCTGTTTCACAGTACTTGTATCATTTTTTTTCCACGTATTTCAATACATTTCATTGATATTAGTATCTCTAATTGCGTTAGTAAAATTACAAAAAGTTGATTTTTTGGAATCCTTGCATTGTTACGAATTTAACAAAATCTTATGACTGTTTTTTCTTACATAATGGTGAAAGAAAGATTGTCAAAGTTGGTTGATAAAGAGTGTTCAAATGAGAAACGATACAACTATTGTAAGTAAGTAATTATTTTGGACTAAGACCGCTTTTGAGTAAGGCAAGGACGAATAACTTGCAACACCTTTTACTCAAATTAATGTAATGCAACCGGTTAATACATGTTTTCGTAAGGTCAGTTAAAGTACTATGAAATAAACTAATAACTATAACTTGGTCACGAGATTTGCGACCATTTTAGGGGAAGGAAGACACGAGTAATTAACCAAATCTTCACACAGTTTAATTGCAATAGAACCAGATGCAATGTAATAACTATTACTTGGTCACGAGATCAAGGTTGTTTCAATGGAGATTAGACACAAGTGATTGTTCTTGAATTACGATAATTTCACAAGCTTATCAAATGGCGTAACTTTTATTTTTAAATCCCGATAGTTTAAAGGGGACGACATACATGAGTAACTTGTGTAATACCTTTTTCTATATTTGATTGTAACAAACCAAATACTTTCTATAATTTAATGTAATACATCAAATTCAGAATTCTACTACGCCGCGATTTTTACAGCCATTTCAATTCACATATACTTGTATATGTTTTTACATTTTGCACTTAGTTACCCATATACTTCGTATAATGCATCCAAATAACATAATCAAATACTTGTACATAATTGAAAATTGGATCACGAATTTCACCAACCTTTCAAAGCAGAGCAAAAATCATGCACAAGATTAAAGATCCTTCAATGTTTTCGTATTATGCTATGCGTTATACCTTATTCACTATGGCACAAGAGTTAAGGACACCAAGAACGAATCACAAAACAAAAGCTTTTTTTTAAGGTTTAATTTGCATAAATATAAAAGAGTTACATGCACACTATTATAACTACAAAAGACAGAAATATAAAACCCATTAGGATCATTAGTGACCCTACACAACTTACATAACAAGTTACGTAGTAGATATTAAACTACTAAAGGCCGGAAGATTAGCATTCTCTTCTTGGTCAACCTTTAATTGTCGATATGACTTTGTTTACAATACCGTGAAAAGATTAGCGTGCCAAAAAATATTGTTGCTAGTGATTTCCTTATTGAAGATTGAGTAACCAACAATAATTAACCAATCCGTGGACTATGACCGTGGTGCACATAGAGCATGGTGCACCAAAATAACATACGTGCATAACCAAAAGAACATGCACTATAATATTTCATTTTTTTGTTATAAAAATAATATATTATTTTATTATTTATTAAAAACCTAAATTTAAAAAAAATACTCATATTCTTTTCTCGTAACCAGATGTTCTTTCAATTATATACTAGTGTTCTTAAGGTGCTTCATACTCTTTGTGCACCATGATCCACCTTCTAAATTGCGATAATTGACTACAAACAAATACTCGGCACTATTCCGTTCATTATCTATTGCGACATTTGAGTTTTGTTTACGATAAATCTTCGAACAAACACATACGACTATAATGAGTATGAATATATATTTGCATCTTTAAGAATATAGTATCCCCTGATTGGGAAACTAGTATCTATCAAATTCATACTATAATCCGAATTTAGAAGCTTCTTGTTCAATTTTAATAAATTAATTCTTAATAGCAAAAAAAAGATGAGTAGTTGGGTTCATAAGTCATGATCTGATAGTGCTGCTTTATCTCAAATTAGATAATCAACAATTATTTTTTAATTAAACTTTGCTTGAATCTAGGACTTGGAGTATCTTTGTTTATTTATTTTAATTTGTTTCCTTTGTTTTGACAAAATCAAAGGGATCTTGATTGATAATGCTTTTAACATTTATAAA
Organism: Spinacia oleracea; assembly: GCF_020520425.1. Classification (NCBI taxonomy): domain Eukaryota; kingdom Viridiplantae; phylum Streptophyta; class Magnoliopsida; order Caryophyllales; family Amaranthaceae; genus Spinacia; species Spinacia oleracea. The sequence goes on from NC_079487.1 coordinate 130,604,514, forward strand.
ATTTATCATCCCCATCATGGAGAAATGTTGGATTGATCTGGTTTGTTGGGAGAAATGTTGGATTCATTTGATTTGTCGAGGATCAAATATGGAAAGACAAGTTCATTGTTTTTATTATAAATAAATTTTGGTAATTACACACCGCATAACGAAAAACAATAAATCGTAAGGATACTAATTGTATGTTGGTTTAATAGCGAATGAGGCTGAACTTGGTAGGGAGAACCGCGTGTTTGATCCCCGCAATAACAATTGGGAGGGGACTGTAAGTCTGTAACCTATCCACCCAAAACCCGCCCCGAATCCAGATTAACCCTAAGGGTGAAACGGGCGGTATAAAAAACAACAACAACAACAACAACAACAACAACAACAACAAAATACAATAAATTGCAAGGATAAACAACTTTGATAATTTAAACTTTAAAGTAATTTTAATTAGTAAAAAAATACTTAGAATTAGTAAAGTCATTTCTTATCAATAAAATTAACTCGGTTCAATAAGTTCTAAGGAATACTAATGAATACACGACCTATATCGGCTACATGCCATCTCTTGTTCTTGATTAATGCAATATTCAACTCCGTCCCTGCTTGCATAAACATCCATTCTAACCTTAGGTAATGTACAAAATGTCAAAAAGTAAAAAAATAGAAGAAAAAAAATAGTGTCAAAAGGTTAGTAAATAATCTAAAACTTTACCTGTTGTCGCGCTTAATTTACTAATCTATTTCAGGTCCACTCACCCAAAAGAAACATATTGAGAGTACAAATTTACCAACCTTTAGTAATAAATAAAGATTGCTAATTAAGTCATAAATCGAGTAATTATCTGACTCAAATCTCAAATTGTCGTGGGCAAAGTGGGATGAATCATGCCCACATTCCACGATTTCTAATCATATTAACATGAACTCAGAATTGACATAACATCAGAAAGATGTTTATTATAGCATTAAAACGATAATTCTCATCATTTAATTTCGAAAAATCCGATTAGGATAATGCAATCTAGATGAAAACTACACACCTGTCTGCAAAATCATACTACAGAACAAGAATAATTACTTTTGCAAAGAACACTAATAATTAGTTTTAAACTGATGATATAGAATTTATAAAACCTCAATTAAACATAATCTACAGACTAAAGCAGTTTTCAGGTCCGCGACTAAAGACCCTAGATCCTACCGGAAAGTTCTAGACATGCACAAGTTGGAGCCGATAAAACTAATGAACAGATTAAGTTGATACCCCGATGTCATTTCATGGCCGAGCTCTTTTGTTGCTGCTGCAAGATGGGCATTTGTAATGCTTGATGTGCTCAGCTCTGGCGGGTGTGATCTTCACGCACTTGCCGTGAAACCAAGTTTCACAAATGTCGCAGCAAATCCAGAACTCATCTGATGCATACGATTCTGCACATGCACCACATAAGGTATCCCCATGCTCATCCTCTTCCTCATCTTCTTCGAAGCCTTCCTCTACATACCTCTGTGGAATAATATCCTTTGCGCACTTGTTACCCTGCAATCAAAGGTTGCTTGAATTTCATCTTCTCATTTTAAAATAAAAGGCAAAGATGGCATACTTACTTACTTTGGAGATTATGGGAAATAAACTACTACAACAATATACAAAGTATATTGCTGAATTAAAAAGATAAAACAGTTTTCCCGTTCAAGAAGAATAAACAAGGTTAGTGTCTAAGCAAAGCCATCCCTCTGCCTGTTTCTTTCTAGTCCTTCCACAATCCCCCTACAGAAGTGTACATCAAAACAAGGAACAGAGCAGGATGAAACCTAACTTACTACTCAATACCAGTGTTCAAAAAAGCGCTCTTTATCTCAATAGTCAATACTCATACAAATCAAACAAAAACTTCTTATGTTTGTAGGAACTACATTAGCAGGCTGCTTTCACAAAGAGAGAGTGAAGGGAGAAAAACATTCTAACGGGTGACAAACATTATAAAAGAGAACAAAGGAAACATAATGAAGGAGATCTCATCCCAAACTTGTGGGTTTTCTTCATAAATATTTCATTCCCATCCACAATATTTGGTAATGGATGCTAACGAAATGACGAAGAAAAGAAGATAATTTGGGGTGAACTAGCATTCTATGAGGGCGAAAAACATTTTAAAGGGAGAAAAACATCAAAATAAAATAAAGAAAATATAAACATTATTTTATGCAGTTGAGCGGCAGACAACCAGTGCCCACCGTTGCCGCTTCAATTCGTGCAATTGACTGCAATCCCGAAAACAAAGCCACCCTACCTACCAGTCAATCACACCAAACAGAACAACCACAGATTCAGTATCTACTCTTGAACCCTTTATACCATTATTTGCATCCTGCAATATTTGCAGTATTGAACAAATACTATCACAAGTTCATTGCACAGCACAAATCAGCTAGGTGGAGCTACAAGGAAGGGAACCATTACCAACAGGTCCAACACCCAGTATGAAAGCTGCTGCTGTCTGAGGCATATGAGAAGCAACAAACATGAACAAAGAAAGATGATAAATACTACAGTGGTCTACACTAATTTGACAGACATACCTTAACCTACCAATCAACACAATCATATAGATAAGAGCAAGCCCACTTAAGCAAACAACAATGTGCAAGACATTAGCAGAGGATAAGGGTTTTTACCAATTTGGAGTTTGAGTTTGAGTTTGACTTTGGCTTGTTGTTGCTGTGATTAGGAACTGGAGATTTCTCCTTCACTTGTTTCTTAGCAGAGCCAGTCACAACCTCAAATATCGTTGGGAGTTCATTTACCATATAGAACAGCCGCTTCCTACATCAAATATGTAAATATTGTCAACTAGTATTCAACAAATAAGATCAACAAGACATATTCGGCAGTGGCATGTACTGCTTCAAGTGCAATAACCAAATATTAGTAATAACTCATCATCCCCCCTCAGTATAGTCGTTAAGAATTCATTGAACCTCCTAATTCTTATCAGAAGAACAATTTAGTGTGAACTCCAAGATGCAAAAATGGTCGAGGTATCTGAATTACAAGAATCACCGCATACTTTGATGAGGAAATACCAGCCCAAAGAGCAGCTATTTCACTAGCTTAAACCTTTGAACAGCATGTGTGCACTTGTCTATCAAGAAAATCCAATCCTGTAACTACTTGAGTCGCAATACATCGACCACTGCATAATTTCTTTCTAAAATCCAAACAGCAGTGACCACATACCACTAAACTGATCTATCTTCAAGAAAATAGTAGGAGTAGCAAAATTTAGAGCATTGGAGTTGTCTCCAATATCAAGCAATAATTTATGAGAATTACAAAAATACCCAGAGCATTGACCACACCATATAAACCCTGAAACTAACAAGTCAATGCCATGCTCAAGCATGAACGCGTATAAGCTAGTATTGCAGCCTTCCAAGCTCATACAAATGAAGTAAAACACATAGAATATGATGCACAGGAAATGCAAATGCTACTATTTCTTGGAAGTCTCAATGCGGAGGAATTGTACCACGGGAGGAGACAGAAAGAAAATGAAAGATACATATGAACTATGAAGTATATGATTATGCAAACTCACGAAAAAAAAACAGGGTGGTAATACCTTTCATTTTTATTAAACCCAAACCTAGCTCCAAAATAGAATGCAACAGAAAGCAACCAGGCATCACTGTGAACAGCAACCAAAGCTAGCCAATCCTTCTCCTGCATCCCATCCCTTGCAAAATTTATGCCCAAAGCAGGCTCTGGGAGCTCAGGAGGTACCTCTTCAGCAGGAAGATTGACTTCCCACTGCTCACTGGGAAACCCATACAAGCAAAGGTTTTCTTTCTCTGTTCAGCAGAAACATTCATTTAGTTAATGTAGTGTAAACCAGCAGATAAATCGTATAACGGTCTTAACAGATCAAATATATATATATATATATATATATATATATATATATATATATATATATATATATATATATATACATATATATATATAAAGGGAAAAGGGGATTATACAATCAAAGTATGCATAATTGCAATTGACAGTGGCCTAAAATACATTGCAGTTCAATGAATAGACTGCATGAATCATGCACCATTATCATACCATATCTTCGAATGAATTGGTAATTGACAAATGAATTGGGAAAAGAAAAAAAGACATGAAACTCAAAAAAGAGTTCCCCAAAATAAAGGACCCAAAAATGATGTGTATTTTCTCCTTCAATAAATGAATCCATTTATAAAAGGCGTTTAAGTATAGCATGTATAAGCAAGACATATCCAATTAGATTTTCAAAGACCGCAATCATTATAAAATCCGAAACGGAAACAAACTTAAAGCACTCCCATTACATAAACACCTCATAAATCCTTTTTTAGTCATATTATGCTAGCTGGTGGCTAAATCTACTGCGTAGAAAGTGTTTTACTTATTCAATATGGCACACAACACAGGGACAAAGTACAAAACAACCAACTTCTAGGACAAAGAAACAGTAAAAGTGGTCAATTACTAACTAGAATCAAGGCACAGTCCTAACCATGGGAACATACTTTTTTTTTTTGGCAGAACGTACATACATTAGTACAAACTACACAAAGTTTTAGTTCAAACGATGAGTCACAAAAGGAATAAGGCAGGCAGCTAAGCAAAAATATTAGTCAACAACATCAAACAATAGACAGCTCCAAATAGGCAAATAGCATATGGAAATCAATAGGAAAACTTTTGTTAACAAGGCGGGAAATAAACTACTCTCTGGACCAGACGAGTGACGGGGTACATATTCATCTTCATCCTAGCCTCAACATCTACAAATATTAACAATTTAACAACATCATCATCCTAGCCTCAACATCTACAGATATAAACAATTTAACAACCATGCTGCAACTGAAACACACCAATAGTTCCCAATTTAATGGCTTTGCATGTATCCAACAAGTCAGGAGCTGCATATACGAAGGCACTCCTCCCTGAATCAAAATTTCAATTCAAACCCCACCCCGCGGAAATATGTCAATAAAAATACCATGTTCCTTTTCTTCTTCTTGTTTCCAAAAACCCCGGATCATATACAAGCACAAATTCATTAAAACTGAGCAATTAAAACAGTCCACACCATGCAAACAAGTTATCATAAATTCAATTACGCATTAATGCACTGACATTCAGCTAGCATTAAAGAAGTTCAATGAAATTCAAAAAAAAAAAATCAAACTCGCAACTTCCAATCAAACTCCAACACAAACCTTGGTAAAGTTTGAAAAATAATTAACGAAATTAAAAACCCAATTCAAATACACACAGAAGCACGCATGTTGAGAGATAAACCCTAACCTGGGTCACACAGTTGATAAAATTCCTGAACGTCTGCAAAAAATAATAATAATAATTAGCAAAAAGACATCAAAATAACAGATAAAAAGCGTAATAAATACCTTAAAAAAAGGGAAAATTCAAAAAAGAATAAACCCTATGTTTTTTCCCGGGAATTCCACCCAGCATTGGAGACCAGAAATCCAAAAACCCAGAAAATAAACAAATTGAAAAACCCAGAAAGAAAATAATATAAACAAAAAAAAGAAGAAGACAAACCAGAAGTGAGAGCCTTAATCAAAGCAGCACGACGACCCTTAAAATCCCTAAAAACTTCTTCAACTGTTCGAGGATTGTACTGCGCACCCATGTCCATTGTCTCAGAGAATTCTTCAGAGAGTAAGCAAAAAACAGAGAATTTCTGGGAGAGAAAAAGAAAGTTGAAGAATGAGGAGAGAGGTTTTGAATGAATAAAAATAAAAATAAAGAAAAATAAATAGGGGGGGAACAATAATGGGGAATAATGGGGGTTGGGAGTTTGAGTTTGTGGGGAGAGATGGTTAACTCTATTTGATAGGAGGGCGACGAGTCCGAGACTGGTCACTTTTCTTTTCCTTTTCTGGAACTAGTACTACGATTTTATAATTTCATTGACCACACCGTACACATCCCTAAATAGTTGGCTCTATTCTACTTCTATTGGACTTGTTTACTGGGCTTATATTATCTGAACTTAAATGCTTATTTAAATTTAATAAAACTTTTTTTTTAACTTATCTGAACTTATTTTATCTGAAAAAATTTATTTTGTCTGAAATAAACTTATTTGTGTGCGAAATTATCTGGAAAAAAATATTTTTGTTGAACTTATATTATAAACTTAACTGAACTTATTTTATCTGAACTAAGTCAGAATAAGTCAAACAAAACAGAGGCTAAATGATGTTGAATCTCTATCTATAAGGACACTCTTGATGTCTTTTCATTTTTGATGTCTCCTTTTAAATAAGTGCCTATCTTATCCTCAATAACTTTTATTTTCGTTTACAATAAAAAAAAATTACAGAGTAATTACATAATTTATTCTTTTTATATCTTTACGTAATTCACAAATTCTTATTTACAATGGGTGTACAATAAATATTGTACACAGGAGTAAAAGTTAACTCAAAATGCTTAAAAGTTATGCTTATATATGTAAAAGTTATCTATTTTTAAGTGATAAATTTTTTCATTTTAGTAAAACTTATTTTTTCAAAATCACTAATAATGTATAAAATTAATCATTTAACCCTTTAAAATCTTTATCTATTATTTTTTTTACTAATATAAAAGTTAACCAAAATTAGGTTAAAGTTACCAAAAAAAGGGTTAAAGTTATCTTGGTGTATAATAAATTTATTGTACACCTGGTGCGCGTAAGACCTTTTGTACATAATTTTGCTCAAACCATATGTAAATAATTTCCTTTTATAATTAATCAATCTTCCTCTTATAAATTATTTACTTTTTTGGAGGGAAATACAAAATAGTTATTTACTTTTTTAAAATCTTTATAAGTAAAGTTATGGGAAAAATCAAGGCGACTGCATTTAATTGATAATTGTGAATAATCACCACTTTAAAAATCCATTAACATTATTGTTGTTGACTCTTACAAAAAAAAAAAAAAAAAAAAAAACTCCGTAATTTCCAAATAGATATTCTAGACTTCTAGTATACACAATTTGTTATTAAATTGGTGTGCTAAATAGATACTCGATAAATAAGATATATAGTACATTTTTTCTTTGGAAAAAATGACTTTTATCATCTAAAAATATTGACTATTGTATTTTACCACAGTTAATGTCAAGTTGGACGTAAAGTTAAGCGAGGCTCATATTATAAGCTTTATGCTATAACCGGTCATTTTACTTATTAAACAACTAACCACTAATTACCAGACACTTTACATAAGCAATTTATTCAACCAGAGACAGTTAAATTAGCTAATGCTAACAACTAGTGGCTAACATCTAACAACTAACATATAATTGTTAAACGTCTTTGAGGTATTGGCTTAATGGTTAAGACTAAGGGTCTGTGTACGATATGTCTCAGATTTGAATCTCCAATTTCATTTATAATTTATATTGCTTTTGTGACTCATTCCCGCAAAAATAAAAATATACAAGTGTCAAACAAAGGCTTTTAAGTCAAATTTAAGCTAATTTCTTTAAATATAAATCTCATCTTAGTTTAACTTTAAACTTCCATTAATAAGATGAAATCCTCAATAAGATGGGCTATTATTTTATAGTTTTCACAAATCACTAGCTTTCTAGGTCCTTATAATAGTAACCTTTAAAGGTTGGCCCAAAGAGGCAAAGATGAATACAATCCATAAATAATAGTTTGGGGGTAATGGAGATTGAGATTCCCGCTTAATTCTTGTAATCTTCGTTACTTTTTCTTCCCAACTACCTCGCCATGCAAACTGTTGCAACCACTCAAAAATCACAAATTGATGTAAATGCCCTTTCAAATCTGCCATTTTGGTCTGATCTACAAACAGTTTTTATGGTTGGAATTTTTAACAAAGTGGACGACTCTTTCTCAAGTACCCACAGTGAGGATTAGAGCATCTCCAATGGTTACATATAGGGATTAGCTTGTAATTTTTATAAATTTTCTAGCTACTAGCCAACCATTGGAGTACATATGAACAATTAGCCAAGTTAAGCAAATTAGCTCTACAAAGCTAATTAGCTTGGGAAAAAAAAGAACGGAAAAGAAAATTTGTTTATTTGATAAACATGTGAATTGTAATAAACATAAATTAAAAAAAATGGTTTAAAAACTCAAGCAACTTGTTAACCATTGGAGCAAAATACACATGAAAAAATAGTAGCTTGAAATTCTGATGTGGCAAATGAAAGCAACTTAACAATTAGCTTACCATTAAAGATGCTCTTAGTACTCAAAACTTGAAACTTTTTGAAACGTGCTCTCCTTTCCAATAGTTTAAAACGGAGTATGCCATTCATGTCTCCATAAGAAAACTGAATATTTTTAGTAGCTGGCCTTGTGGCTTCGTTTGGTAGGGTATAAAACGTTTTTAAATCATGTTACGTTGATTGGTTTGGCAAGAGAAACCACTTTTCCACATTTCCTCCTCACATTTTTTTTTTTCTTCCCATCAATCTTCACCATCTTCTCCCATTTTCTTTTAAGCAACCAAACAAAGGAAAAATAATTTGAAATTATATTTTCCCTTGAAAAATATTTTTTCAAGGAATATCATTTTGCAATGAAAATGTTTTACACAAACCCAAACCCAAACCCAAACGGAGTCTATGTGAAACAAAAGTACTTTGAGTTTAGAATGAACCAAATTTAAAGGCATTTATTTCATCATCCGTACTACGAAATACGGAGAACATTAAATAAACTCCTCACATATTGGAGATGGAAAAAGCATATATTCCTCCATTTCTTAAAACAAGGATTTTATTCACTCAAAAAAGTAACAGGGATATTGTTTTTAAGATAAACACGGGAAAAAAATTAAAAAGAAATGATAAACTCCAGGAAATTATAAACCAACAAATTCACAATCAAAAATAAAAATTAGTTCAAGTTTTCCAAGCTTTAATTATGTCCAACAGGCAGCATAGCCTTTAATCAGAGTCTCAGTTAATACAAACAACAATTATGCGTCAATAATCCGCTTTCTTCAATACCAATTATATTTTTCACACCATCAAGAAAGCAAATAGAAAGAACTACATCCATAATCTATGAGCTTAAAATTATGACAGCTTAATTAATAAAAGTGAAGACAAAGCAGAAAGTAACTGAGCCAAGGATGACTTCCCCTTTAAGGAATAACGATCGATCAGCAACCGAAATCTCCTCCTGATGGTTTATCAACCAGAGGACTAACCGGGAATCCGGGATGCTGTTTTTCTTTTTTCTTTTTTTTTAATAGCCTCAAATATAGTTCTCCATTCTTGCACCACCTTGCAGAGTTTCCCCGAACGCAGATGAGTAGCCAGAAAACCTAAATTCCAGTGGATGGTAAATATCATCACTGGTTGAGGTGGTACTAGTTACTTCTGAACAAGAATTCGTGGACGTTGAATTCGCGTAGTTTTCTTGCCAGTGAACTTCAGATCCTGGTGCCTTACTACCAGACAGTTGATGTGAAATTCTGCCTGAAACCTTGTGGCCCGAAACAGCAGGATTTGATTCTTGGAGCTTTTTCATGTTAAGAAACCGGCCACCGGATCCTCGAGTCCGTTTCAGAGCGTGTTGATGTCGGGATTCATGAAGATATGGCTACAAAAAACATTTCCATATTAAGTTTTTGAAACAAAGTTATACTCCTCCAAATGCCAAATAAACCATTTTCATCTACGAAGTACATAAGATTTATTGATTAAACGCCAGGATAAAAAAAAAACGCAGGCAAAAACTTTCTTATACTCCGATATCAGTAGCAATGCCAGAAACCTAAATCCACTAACACTTTGACATGTTACATTATTGTAGCATAAACTTAAGATTCAGGACCTATAAGGTAGTATTTTGAACACTTTATTTATGAGGTAATTGTTTAAATAGCGTTATGTGTCCGTTTTACCTATTCTCCCTTAATCAAGATGATACTAGTGGGCAACAATACAGCAAGGTTGTGCTCCTATTTCACTATCATATAGTATATCTTCATACACACATTCTAATTAAGGGATAGAAATAAATATAGGAAAGTTCAAGTACCTTCCGATTTTTGGCAAGTTTGTTTTGTGCCACAAGTTTAGCACGATGCTGTCTCCTCCTTAAGATACCATGGTACTGCTTTGCATTGACATAAATGGGCTCGCTTGCTGAAAAATCAAGAGGAAGTGGAACTCGGGTTGGCATAATTCCCATCATCTGGGTAAAGGGGAGTAACCCAAAATGTTTCACAGGTAAGTACTTCATATTTGGATAGCGAAAAGGATCTTTAATGGTGAAAGCCTTAAAAACAGTCCCTTAAATAAAACTGATGGTTGGATGCATGACCCGATTAAGGCATCAACATTAATAAATCAGAAGTTTTAGAATCTACAACGTGGAAAGCGGAAACCACAATGAAATATAATACCCATATATTTCAGCAACTTGGATGGTCTACCCTACTAAAGATAGTAATTAGATAACATAGTATCAAATCATTCGGCAACTTAAGTGTTCTACACCTACTAAAAATAGTGAACTAGCAGTACTTCTATTAAAGTCCTATATTTCTAACACAATACAAAGTACTTCGTATAATATTTATAATAAAACATGACATGGGAAGCTTTTCCATGAAATCATAGCCATAAAATATGAAGGGAAGAACACGTCTTTTTTAAAAAAAAAGAGATGCAAAGTGAATAATAATATAAAAAGAGGCAATAGTACAGAACAATGTCCTTAGGCACCTAAGCAGATCACTATGCATGCCACTTTTACCAAATTTATAACAAAGGACGATTATCAATGGAAATGGAAAGACAGGAATCGTATACCTATATAAAATATATAATCCATATTAGATATTGAAGACAACTAGGAGTTTAAGTAACCTCTAAAACAATATTTATATTTAAATCCATTCTTGTCCATATAACAATATTTATTTAACAAGAGAAATGAGAGATGGGTCGAGTTTAAGTAACCTCTAAAATAAGTAGGCATGGTAGGTTAGGATCAGTCCGTCTAACAATGGGTTTGGTCCTGGTTAAAGAATGTTCAATCCACTATTATCGGCACAAATACAAACCAAGATCAGAAGGACTTCTTTGCCATCCCCTAATATACAGAGAAAAGGAGTAAAAAAAAGGTATGGCGAGGGAATAGATATTTTCTGAAGTGCACCTTAGGATCACTAACTTAAAGCAGCCTTTTGAAATTAATAAAGTAATTAGATTTGTCAATATTGCTTTTCTTGGTAATTTAGTATAGATCAAGGAATAATTCCAAGGTCATTCGCCATTTAATAGGTAATGGATGATTTAAAAAGCGTCTATCTCAACCAATTATTCCCCTAAAGATATTAAGTGGCATAGTGATGCCTTACTTTAACAATCCATTGCCAAATAAACAACATTGACAACAAGTTTATTCTATTTGACCTAAACTTAGACAAGAAGCACTGAAAAGGACCACAACTGAACTATAAGTAGAATCTATTACGCACATGCTGGTGTAAACAAGTGGAATTAATGCAATGCATTATACTAATTCAGAAATCAAGTATGGACCACAATTACTTTTCCTGTCATCCTATTTCAGCTTAAGGCAAATACACCCGAAAACCATCATAAATTTGCAAAACAGACTAGAAATTGTGATATCATAAGAAGTTGTTCTTTCAAACTTTTCTTTACTTTTCCGTATTTGCCCGGAGGCAGTTTAAATTGGTCATTTACGAGGTGGGCGATAAGCAACAAATGTCTGTGCATTAATCTTGCTAGTATATTAAAGAAGTAAGATCACCCGGCAATTTGGCAAATAAAATAGAATTTAGTTTCTTTTTGTCGCTTGCCATCAATATGCAAAGGTGGTTGTCCGTTGATAAATTAAACTGATATTTCCTATAAAGGGCGGAGTCTTACCACAGCTTGAGGCGCATATGTTGGCACTATACTATTGAAATGTTGATCAGGAAAAGTGACTGCAAACTGAGGCTGAAACAGTAATACAAACAAATAAAGGATATCTAAGTACCAATAGATAGAACGATAGATGGTAATTTGAAACTCCGTAATACCAAGTCATACAATACACTTACAAAGACATGGTTATAATCAGTCTGTAGAGGAGGTAAGGTGTAGTTCTGAGTTCCAGTTGAGAAGTTGAATTTATACTCGCCACTTTCATGTTTCCCATGAGTTGTGTTATAACCTGGATGAAGAAGTAAACATAAGTATCCCAACTACAATTCATATAAAAAGCCGCTTTCTTAAACTTGCTAAGTTAAACTTTGAACTTTCCTAGAATATCGTTGATGATAACAATCATCATTATCATTACCCCATTGCTTCAAAGAAACCTTACCCCTACAATTGCAGAGAGGTTGTTTCCAATGGTGAAGTAAATTTTAAACAGAGAAGGACAGTTATGTAATTTCAACTCAAATTCTCAAACATCAAACATGGCTTGTTATTAGGGACAGGGAGAACAATATTTAATGTACATAACCAAAGAGAAAGCAACTAGAAGAAGAAGACGATGTAGAAGTAGAATACATGGTTAAGAAAACAAATTATGAACAGTCACCAAGAAGCAAAGAGTGAGTAAGCAAATGGCTAACGACAAAGAAGAATGGTTCTTTCTTTTCCATGATATACAGCTCGTGCTTTAGCTTGAAAAGGAGGTACAGAAAAAGTTGCAGATGTAGAGCAGACAAAGGTGAGTGCATGAGCCTATTACTTCAGTATAGCTACACATATTTTCAGGCACAGATCCTAGCTAGGGATACTGTTATTTGGTAGTCACTGAGGTAATACTAAAGGATGATTTTACAAGAACATCTCATACTTTATAAATCTCACTTATCTATATTCACAACTAAATTGGTTCCTTCGGTTTCATCTTTACTAATGTTAAGAAAAAGTACGATTTCACCAACAATTTCTGTAACCACAACTTGAGTCCTGCTTGGGAAAAGAGGAATTTCACACAAAATCATTAACATAAAAGAACATGAAGTGTAAATGGTAAAAAGGATGTCAACTAACTTAATTGGTTAAGGTTGGGGGCTGGTGAACTAGACTTCGGATCGTATCTCATCTACATCACTGCCTCAGTGCCCTTTGTGGCTTACACAGTTACACCTACTCAAATAAAGTTGGGACATTGAGCAAACGAGGCAACAATGGGAAGAGTGGAAAAGCTATTGACAAGAAAATTCCCGAACACTATCCCAAGTATATACCAGCAAAGAAAAGAATCTATTATAAGCTAGTCACAAAGACAATAAACTGATAACCAGAATTGTTTAGGAGAAGGACATCAGCAAGCAGGTCAATTAAAACCTACATCAGATTTGGTCACAGTAATTATTACTTGTACCTGATTGCGCAAAACTCATGCTTTGAGTATGAAGGTCATTTTCTCCAAAACTAGCAGAGCTGGTATTAGATTGATCCGTTGATTGAGTTGAACATGAATCCTGATCTTGGAATGAAAAATCCAACAACTTTGCGCCCTGATAGCGTTGAGCAGCAACTCCCATTTTCAAGCTTGAATCCTCTGATAAAGAAAACACTGGACAACTTGGTCTACGAATGGCCCCTCAGTCAAAGGTAAATGAGTCCTCGATAACTGATAATCCGTAAGTGATAACTGCTTCTTGTTACAACTGTAACAGAAACTCTATTATGTCAACATAAAGGAAAACATTAAGCTGATGACCAGAAGAACTTGTATAACAAATTGATAGATGATCCGTTTATCTGCAATTAAGTGCTTCATGTTTTCAGCAACCAACCTGAAATGATCTTGTGGATGATTACCCCCCCACCCCCACAACCATAGGTTATAATGACCTGTGTAGTAACTTAAAATGGAAACTGATAGATGATCTATTTACTTTCAATGAAGTGCCTCACGTTCACGCAACATCATGATTTTGAACAGTTGTAAACAAGAAGAATGTTTTCCTTTATATGCAACATCATGTCATATACTTGGTATTCCCTGTTAATTTTTGAGCAGTTTTAACTTTTAAACCTTTCCCAAATCAGGATTACTCAACCAGTAAATCAAATCTACACATTCACCAATGCTCCAGAACAATTAGCATATTAAAGAAGAGCCAATTTGATGAAACAAATGCCAGAAAACTTTCAAAAAGCCGCGTCTCTTTGGATGTTGTCTATCAAAATGCTTTCTCTATGACAACGGTGTTAGAACTTAAGACCCTGAACATGGAAAAGATTACTTAAAGGACTCTTAATATCTTTAAAAGCCACTGCATAACCCAGACAGTCAGCCTCACCAACCTCGCCAACTGGTCTCACGCTCATGCAATCACGCCACCCACACCATTAAGCCTTAAGAGGCAAAGAAGCAAAGACATGACTTTATGCTTCTAAGGTCTGTAGCAAACGAACTAAAGATTCTTTTGCTCATTTTCACAATTACCTTTAGTAGTAAAGAAAACGAAAACCAATAGCTGATATTCAGGAGTAGTATTGTGATTAGATATGATATATGCACAAGTAAAAGGACAATCAACCATAAAAGGGTTATGCTGCCTTAATGCCTGTAAGGATTTTTAGTTACAATGAGTTACAACGAGTTACGGTACCGTTGACAACGTAACCAAACGACATAGAAATGAAGATCGAAAGGCAAAGACAACACAGAAAAGAAGGTCAACGTCCCTGTTTAATGAACCTAAAAGCCACACCAGGTTACCAGAATGACCAGATGCTCATATGCTAAAGTCATCAGGATGACCTTCATCTAACAAAGCCAAATTCTAAATTGAAAAGAGTGCAGTTTCCATATTACAGGTCTTACAAAATACATTTTGACAACAACTGATACCAAGAATAGCAACTTTTTTACCTTAAGAAGTCAAATCTCAAATCAACCAGAAATAGAAAATGTAATAGACCATTCACAGAACTGAATTCAGTAGCAGTAATATTAACCCCAAAAAACAATTTTATCACCATAAAAAAAACCCAACAAAGCAGTTAAAAAACTTGCTTTGACACCCACAAAGTAGAAAGACCAAGTTCAGCAGCAATGGAAGACAAAAACTGAAGAAAACCAGTCATTAGCAAAATCCTAAAACATGATTAAGAAGTGATTAACTTCAACCCATCTATAAACATGATTACAAGTACCCACAAAACCCCAAATGATCAAAAGAATCTATACACAAATCCACAAAAAAGAAAATAAAAATAAAAATAAAACATTACACCACATTAGAAAACAATAAAGTACACCCAGAAAAATTGAAAACAAATATAGTACAAAACCAAAAGAAAATCAGAGAATTAAAAAGAAAAGAGGGTTAAAGAAACAAACCTTTAATTTTGAAGATATCTCCAAAATTTTCTCTCTCTGTAAATCTGTTTTCCGGAGGAAAGCTTGGGCTTTTACTGTATAAAACGAGCCAATAATAAGCAAAGAAACTCCAAAAGCGACGGATTGTTGGCTATTTCAAAGCGCCAAAGAAAAAAATAAACCCACCTTCAACTTCTCCTCAAAAGCCTAAAATGCTGAATTTCACCATTATCATCCCACCACAGTCTCCTTTTTCTATACATTATTTTATTGGGCATAAAAACTACAGAATATACTCAAATAACTGTGTAGTTGTAAGAATTAAATAATTCATATTTTAGTATTATTGTTTTATTTTTAATTTTTTTACAGCACTAGTATCGTTTGATTTGTTGGGTTTATGTTTAGCTAAAAGACAGGAGAATAAGACACAGAAAGGGATGTGCTTGACTTGTTAACTGTTACCATTGTGTTAATCGTTAATCAGCCGCCTTCACAACGAGAGGGATTAAGAGTATCAATAAAAGCAATCAGCAACGATAAAGGGAGACTCTTATTTAGTGGAATTTAATCTCTTTTTATGCCGTAAAAATTCAAAATAAAAGTTTTTAAAAAAAAATATATATAAAATTGGCTAACTCTTAACACTAAGCTCTTATTCTCTCGATCTTTTTTTTCATGCAAAAAACAATAATATGGACAAATTGTTTTTTACCACTATACAAATCAAAAAATTGGTTTTTACCACCTATAAAATTAAAACTTGTATTTTACCACCTAAAAATATATTAGAACTTGTTTT
The DNA here is from genome assembly GCF_020520425.1 of Spinacia oleracea. Classification (NCBI taxonomy): domain Eukaryota; kingdom Viridiplantae; phylum Streptophyta; class Magnoliopsida; order Caryophyllales; family Amaranthaceae; genus Spinacia; species Spinacia oleracea. Next base: position 130,620,680 of record NC_079487.1, read on the forward strand.
TTACCACCTGAAAACGAAAAAGTATATGAAACCTTTATGTATGGCTATCTAATTCAATTTCCCTCCGATTTTTTACACTTCATATGTGATTTTCTTAACTCTTTTACCTTTCTCTCTTTACCTCTATTAATTTTTGTCAATTTTGTGAATTAATGGTGGTGAAAAATTAAGTGAATTCATGTGAAAATAAGGGAAGAGAAAAGTGTTAAGTACATGAAATCGTAGAAAAAGAGAACATATTAGAAATGTTACCGTTATTGTGGCGCCCCACCTAACATTTTAATATATTTTTCAATTTTCAGGTGGTAAAAAATAAATTTTGAACTTTTTTTTAGATGGTAAAATACAAGTGTTAATTTTATAGGTGGTAAAAAACAATTTTTTGATTTTTTTAGGTGGTAAAAAATAATTTATCCAACTTTAATTAAGAATCTCAATTTCTCACCCAAGAGCTAGCTCTTATTTTTGTCTCTCTTTAATAGTCCCTTAAGAGCCTCCTAAATAAGAGTCCCCCTTATTTCTTAGCTGAAGCATGAAGATTCATGCAGCTTCATTGAAGAGATTCGAGAGCTTATGATCTTGATTTATCTTGCTTCCCGTGAATATTACATGGAGATACATTCGGTTATACCTGGGGAAATGGTATGTTTGTCGCGGCGGAACTAATACTAGGCTGCTTTATTAGCGCTCTTTTTTTTGCATTTCATTTTTTCCTGGGCTTGTAATTCATCATTTTGGATGTTTTAGGTTGCTCTTCTTGTGTAAGCACAACCTAAATTTCCTTTCCTGATCAAAAGAAGAAGAAGAAAAAAACACCCCAGAGTCGCTTGTTGAAACTCGTTAGTCGATCATTTGCTTATTCTCAATACATATCTCGAGAACGAATTACCATAAACTTTTGTGTTATTGTTATGGGTTGAAATCCTTACTAATGTTAGGGTGCAAGTAGTCAAGGCAAGTTTCTCTACGTGTTGCGGTGCAAGTGAGTGTTATTACTATTATTCCTCATTTTAAAGCTCCATATAGACGTTCCGATACATTTTATGTGCTCAAAGTATGCTTTGATTAGATGTTGTACAAATATAATGGAAGCGAAGGTCCTATATATACGTCTCTGTGCTAGAGACCTAGAACCTTGTAAGCCTAGAGAGTAGAGACAATAAAAAGTTTCCTTGGGGACTCTTCTCAGCTTTTCTAGAGAAATTTGTACAAGCTTCTAATGTACACATTCTAGCATATAGTTTATGTGCAAGAGTGTTGTGGAGAAGCTCTTAGAAGCATTACCCTCTATGATGTGCATTCATGTGTTTTCGGGTTAATCTCAAAAAGTAGCCCGACTGTTGTCTTAATTGAGTCAAAATATAAATGACCTCGAATTAACTCATTTGAACATTATTAGGCGCAACAAACATCCCATTATTATATAGTTAACTATCAATGTGATGCTCACTGTAATACTTTGTACGTAGTATATGACTATTTCAAAAATATTCCTCTACTATGTATATGTGGGCCGAGGTGGCACCCATGAAATTTGACGCCCTCTAACTGGGCCATGATGTTGCCATGCTACCCAATGACCCTCAGTCCGATGCCTTGCGGGACATCGACATGGTGATGGATCGTGACACTAGGTCACTAGCTATGCTCTAATATTATACTCCATTCGTAGTTTAGTTGAATTTAATAAACTAAGAAGTAAATGGCTAAATGTAAGTGGGATAATGGGTTTATCATTGTTGTAAGAAATTGATAGTGAGTGAATTATTTATTGTGAGAAAAAGAGGATGTGAATAAGTGTATGGATAATTCAGGAAGATAAAGATTATCATAATTGAGAATGGAGAATTGAAGACCATGAGATAGGGAAGTAATAATAAAATAGAAGAAAAACGTACCAATGAGATCATTCTTCTTAACCAAAATAAATCAAAATTGTCAAACCAAAATGCATAAAAACCAAATAGCTGGACTTTTTATTAGAAAGCTACTACAACTCCAGTTCACGGCACGTGTATAAGTTGTCCGAAAATTTGCAACCAAACTCCCCTTTGTCTTGATATAAATGTACATAACTACGGGAAGTGATAAATCCAAGGAAAATTTTACTTCTTCCAAGGAAATCCACATTTTTTTATAGTTGATTTCCTTGGAAGAAGTGAAATTCTTCCTTGGATTTATCATTTCCCCATAACTACGCATACTGACATACTCCCTCCGTCCTTTTTTTTCCATCACATTTGTTATTTTGCACGCATTGTAACGACTAATTAATATGCATTGATAATTAAGATTTCTCTATTTTTTTATTAAATAAGGCAAATTACGTTTATTTATAATATTTTCACTTTTATCAAAAATTTTATATTGGAAAAATGAGAAAAAAAGTTAATATCATAATGGAAAAGTGTGAGAGATAAATAACCCAATAAATTTAATTGGTTAAAATAATTATTGGACACAAATTTTGATAGAATTTAAAACATTTATGTGATAATATAAAAGGAAATGTAAAGAACGTTTTGAAACACCCAAAAATAAAAATATAAAGAACAAAAAGAGACGGAGGGAGTACATCATTACGGAGTATATGTTTATTAAAATTACTAAATTAGTCATTGTCAATTTGTCATGAGTCTCATGACGAATTCTCACAAGCTAGGCCGACCATGCAAGAACTATTCCGAATAAACTTTACATTTTAAATAGTTGTTCATGTCAAATAAAATAATTTAGTCCATATAATTCATATTTAAACTGAGTTGGAATGAAGTTGACTTTTTTTTTTTTAAAATAAATTGGATATATTTTATCTAGTAAAAAGAAAAAAGAAGTAAGGTTCCACCGAACGAAAAAATATCTTGCAAATGTTGAAAGATTGATTTTTTTTTTTTGGTGGATGAGTTGAATCTAGATCCCCTCCATTTCCTAGAAGTAAAAGAAATTCTCAAAAGTCAAAATCACCTCAAATAATGTGTTTCGTTTATTTTTTACTCAGTTCGTTTAACATATCACTTTTGTTACTATATTTTATAATAATCAGTTAGAACATCGATTTTGCACTGACTCATTGAGATTAAGATTAAGGAGAAGTAGAGAATTTTGGTTCCTAATTAATTAGTAGATTAAGGTCAAGTCAAAGAGAAATAAAGTTGCAATTTTAAGATGCAACTAAAAGGATATTGTCGTTTTAAGACGTTAAAGCTAAAAGAAAAGAGAAGAAGTATTTAAGCTGTTGTTGTACTAATATTAGCAAGATTGGTACTCAGTATTTGGCAAAAGACAAAGGTTTATGACCATTTTACATAATTAGAAAATGTAATTAGAGTAAAGTATAAGATTAGTGGTAACAAAGAACGTGGATTCTCTTAACGAGGAGTACGTAACACCATCGTTGTCCTCTTACATCACCATTTTTGATGTTGGGCCCAAGTGTTTGTCCGCTACATTAGTGGAACTTTTAATTATCATTTTCTTAATTTTGTACTTACCACTACACTTGTTGGTCATTAAAGTATCAACTTGTATTTGATTATTACTGTCTGTTTTCTTTCTATGTTTATCTTCTCCCAACTCAAATTACTATTAAGAATTTAAGATCTTGATTCACAACTTGGAAGATATTTTAATCCACTCTGTAACTCTTAAATAAGGCCTTGATTCACAATTTGGAAGATATTTTAATCCACTCTGTAACTCTTAAATAAGGCGGGTGTATCTATAACTTTCTACTCAAATATACATTAGTAATGAACTAATGATACATGTAAATTTCTAATGCAAAATTTTCTTACTTATCCAATAGCTACCCTACATTAATTGGACTTTGTTCTGTTCGACTTATTTCGTACAAAATACATTCAGATAAATCCATTTAAGATAAATTTAGAAAAAAGAATAAGTTTTTTCCTTAGATTTTCACAAACTTCTAGTTTTATTTCAGACAAAATAAGTTTTTTTTTTTTTGATAAATTAAGTTCAGATAAGTTAAGTTAAGTTACACTCCAAATATGTTAAGTTATAGTCCAAATAAGTTAAGTTATACTAGTTTAGAAAAGTTAAGTTCAGACCAGGGGCGGATCTTTGTTGTGGCTGCGGTGGGCCTGGCCCCCCCGGCTGAAAAATTTTGTAGTGTATTTTTAGTTACAGCCCTCCCTAAATTTTGTGTATAATTGTATAATTATATAGTATATTGCTTAATTTTTTCTACCGGCCTCCCTCCTAAAACCATTCAAGGTCCGCCACTGGTTCAGACAAAACGAGTCAAATAGAACAACCTTAGTCAGTAAACTATCAACTTATGTACTTTCTTTGAGAGTGATGGATAGCTCAGTTGGTTAGAGCTTCCATCCCGGTTTCAGGTGATCCTGTGATCGATTCTCATCTCCGCCCTTGTGGCTCATTTGCACCAAAAAAAACTTATGTACTTTCTTTCCATGTTGGGATATACTTAATCTACAGTATAACTCTTAAATAAGGCGGGTGAGCAGTAAATACTGTAAGGCGTATGTAGAGTAACTTTGGCCTTTACTATTATAATATTATCTGCCTGCACAAATCGAGTGGAATCTGGAACGATGATCAGACGTGTGAACTTCCAAATGTGAAAAAAAAAAAAAAACACAATTCAAGATTTGGCGTACAAATAGTAAAATGCTTGCAAATCAAGCAAATTCCTGGTGAAAGAACTTTACAAAGAATGCAGAGTTTTTACACTTCACTGGACATAATAATAAGTTATATTTATCCACCAATTTGGCCAAATCAAAAGAAAGGCACCAACATCAGATTATGAACAGGTTTAAGCAGCCCTTTCTGAAAATCAACTTATCAAGTGATTAATACTCCATCACTAAATTTACTTGTTATAACTTCAAGTTAATCTTGTCTGCCCACTTGAAGATATCTGAACAAACACGATCACCCCCCAAGTCTTTACCAGTATGTCCAGCAGCTACCCTCATTACATCTTCAATCAACGCAAAGTTCCCCATAATATCAACGTGGGCCCCACTTTGAGTCCCGCGCCCTTCCAAGAAGTTAGCCGGAGGAGCATGATCGTATTCTCGTACGTAGGTTGTAATTCCTGATGGATTATACTTTGTTTTTCCACGCCAACCTTTAGCACACATGTAACCTGAACTCAAAACTGGTACTGTCTCATCTCCGTCAACTAGGAACACCCCGTCTCTCAAACAACTGCCTTCTTCTCCCACGTTTGCTGAGATATTTATTTGAAATGGAATACTACAATCTGCATAAGGTGTTACTTTATATACGTATGCTCTTTCTGTTGGGATGCCAACGCCGTAGAGAGAAAAGATTTCCATTTCAGGTGCATCTGGCAATCTGAAAGTTAACAACCAAGTGTAAAACTACTAAAATCAACCAAAATACAAGGAAAGTTTATTGATATGATAGTAGTGAACATACTTGGTTTCTAAGGGGTTAGACCAATATCTGTAATGCTGATATTTTGGGTCATCTGGATCATTAGCAATGCCATATGAAAACTGCGCATCACCCCGTGCCATCATCTTCGGAGCAACAAAATGAAGTAAGTCTAGAACATCATCAGCTGTATATGCTTTGTAGTCTGCAACAGCTTTTACTCCACCAACACCCATGTCATGATACTCTGTCCAAACATCGCGACATGAAGTATTTGCAACATTACTACCCTTCACAGCACCCTGAGAAACAGGAACAATTCAATCTTTTAAAACAAAACTGATTCAGATATAGTACATGTAATAATATTTTCTAATAATAAAGATTAAGGCAAATGAAATGAATGTTCAAATGTGCTACTTGTTATCACTTAAAGAACTGAAAGAGTACTTAAAAGTTAAAAAATCATACCCTGAAATCAATCCTATCGATGTCAGATTGAGATGCCTCAGCTACATCTTTACCAAATGATATCATCCTTCCATAGTGAGCCTTATTTCTTTTAGGATTCTCTTGTCCAACATCGTCGTTTTCTTTTAGGTTTTCGTCTTTCTTTTTCTTGCTAGCACTATAGCCTTCTTCAGGTGACCAGTTAAGATCACCCCAAATAGCGTTTCCACCTTTTGGTATCATTGACATTGTTGCATCCCATGTACGGGTCATCCTCATCACATGTTGCAATGTTTGGAGATGGAAGATATCATTATCCAAAACACCCGGTGCAATTGCCCTACAGATAAAAACATAAACAGAAAGTCAATATTTATACCAATTCCCCATTCCTCAACCGAAAAGAACTCTTGCTATGCTAAAGTTTCCACCAAACTAAGGCTCCGTTTGGTAAGATGTAAAACGTTTTCATGGAAAAAAAAAAGTTCCCTTTCAATCATTTTCCGTTGTTTGGTTTGGTAAGGGATGGATAACAATTTTCCAACTCCCTCAAAGATGGAAAAACATATTCCATTTCAAGGGAAGCTACTTTTCCATCTTTCCTTCTTACCTCCGTCTTTCTTCTTCCCATCAATTCTCACACATCTTCTACCATTTTCCTTTTTGTATTAATTTTCTTGTAAGGAACCAAACAAAGGAAAACTAGTTTGGAATTATGTTTTTCCTTTGAAAAAAGTTTTCCATGAAAAATCAGTTTTTCACTAAAAATGTTTTATGCCAAACAAAACGTAGCCTAAATGATGCTATATTTTCTGACAACAGAGTTTGTAACAAGTAGAAGTAAACCTTGCAACAGCAATGTCCCTGGCTTCGGCTGATAAAAGTCCAGGAACGGCTTTTGGAACACCGAGAAATGGTCCTCCAATGTTCATCACCGCTTTTATGTGCTCGGCACACCAATTTGGACCACCACCTCCTCCCATTGGAGCAGGAGCCTCAACCCACTTCATAAAATGAAGGAAGTACAAAACTCCCATCGAATGTGGAACAATCACAGCCTTCTTACCACCATTTGATGCCACCATAAGCTCTATGGTACTTTTCATCCGGCTAAGAGTACGATCTCTCGCCTGATCACTTCAAATTAGTGAGGGGGGCATGAAATAAAAGTCGCACTTATAGAAAATTCTGATATTTGAAAGAGAAAATTTTATATATAATCTCAAAAGAGATGTTCAACCAAAATAAGTACCTCGGTATTTTGGAAAGATAATCTCCAATCATATGAAGCCATATGCATATTTTTCTCCTCGTAACCTATACATGCTAAATTGGCAATCAAAACAGCCCATACGAAATACCCAGGAGCAAAATAATCAGCAGCAACAAGTCCAGGGACAGATCTAACCCTTATATCAACAGGGTCGAGTCCAGTTTCATTGTTTAGTGACATATGCTCAACCCAGCACAAAGGTCTGTAAAAGATGGAACAGGATGATCAAATAAATTATTTTTTGCAAGTTTAAGTTATCAAAAACATTGTGAAATAGAAGATTCAATATCAGAACCAAAATCAACTCATGTTTTTGTAAATTATGCCAACAACATAATCTGGTATCAACCAAAATAATTGCAGAATTAATTATCACTTATTTGCTTCTATATTACTCTGTATCATGCTATTCACCTCAAAGCTAAATGAAAGATCGATCTTTGTCACGTAAGACTGAAAGCATAACAAGATAACGAAAATCAATCAAGTCCTCACCAAAATACAGATACTATGCTTCAAAGTCACTATAACCATTTCAAATTTTCTAATGTGAGTAGAGTCACGTAACAGCATCAAGGTAGGTAGATCCAAAATGTTTCTTCAAGTAATAACTTTGTTTCCCCTCTCCTTATTCAACATTCAATAACATAAGTGGCATTACAATAATAGATCATATAGGAAAAATATAATTCATTGATCAACACTATGATAGTATTCATGAGCTGATGCCAAATGATACTGGTTGGGAGAATCTAAGTCATGTTCATTGCATGATTTGCTTGAACCAAGTGTAGAAATAAAGATCGCGAAATTATGTTAGCCACTAACAGAAAGGATACACCCAACTTTCTGTTCTATGGTTCACTTTCAAGAGTTTCAACAATGGCATCAATGAAGATTGCATATTCAAAAATACCTCAACCAAATATATGCTCTTTTCAGTCTGTGGACTGTTAGACCACTCTCCAGTGATGACAGACTCGACAACTTCAATAATCCAAACAGAGAATTGCCAAAATAGGCTTCACAGAATAGCTCTACCAATTTCAACTGAAAAAATAACTGTTTGCTAATAATTACAATGAGGAATTGATGATATATGACAATAGAAGGATTCAACATTCAAGGAAGATCACAAAAGGTCTAGGATTAGTTCCTCTTTGTTCCGAAATCAAATACGGAGTACTACATATAATCAAGTGGACTACCCGGAAACTGATTTGGGCACACCTCCGTTTAAGTAGAGCACAAAGAAATGTGCTCTCGCGAAGGGTGTGCCAATATCATTTCTCACCCAATCCTCAATTCCTCACAAGTCCTCAACATAACCCATTATGAACATTCACTCAATAAACCAAAACTTAATCCTTTTGCACATTCCAATATAAAAAAAAAGAAACTTATTTCATCAATCTATTACTAAAAAAAGTATTACAAGAACATAACTTATTACTACTAATTTCTTAACTACAACCAAATAAAACAAAATCACAAGTAATATTCAAATGTTTTGACTTTCAAACAAAAACAAATTAGTACTACAATAACAAAATATACCTTTTATAAACTTCACCAAATGTGCCACCCCAAAGCCTCTTCCTAAACAAACCATCAGCACAAGGCTTTCCTTCCCACAGCTCAAGTCCAGCAGTCACAATTCCCGGCACAAAAATCACCGGGTGCACAGCCTTCAACCCTTCCTTCCTCAGCTTTTCGCCCGGTGGGTCGGGTAATGGCCCGGTTATAGCCTCGGTTACATACTGAGGTAGAGAAGATGGCATTGCTTTGTACAAAAATAGTAACAACCACCATATTGAACATATCAATCCTATCAACCAACAACAATTATTTATACATGACCACTTATTCACCTTGTCCGTCTTTTTGCTTCCTTCTCCTTTGTTCTTCCCTTCTTCTTGGGCCTCCTCCGGCTTCGGGTCGTGTTCGGGCCTGTCGGGCTCATTGGGCTTTCTCCGGCGAAGATTCTGCATTTTTTTTTGCCCTTGATAAATCAGATCGGGGTCTAGTTATTTCTCAGTTAATAATAATAATTAATTTTTGGGTCGCCGGAAAATCTCCATTTTCCGGCGGGGTATTTTTCTGGGTTTTGATTGGAGGGTTGAGATTTGAAGTGGATGATAAAATAATCGGTGTAGAAACTAGAGAGTTTGTGAATGGAGGAAATGGTGCCAGATTGTGGGATCCCCCACAGAAGTTAAAAACCAGAAGTAGAAGATTGCGTTTCTTGTTTCTATGCGTTATGGGCAATCTTTATTTTACATCTCATAACTGAATGAGAGAGAGAAGATTTCAATACGGGTAGATGTTTCTGTGAATTAATGGAGTGACAGAGAGGTTTGCAATTATTTATTTATTTTTTTTTATTTTTTTTTGAATGAGCAGAGAGCCAGAGAGAGATTTGCAATTTGGATTGGATTATTCACATGACGTTGTCCAAATGGCTATTGTTTTTCCCGAATGAGCCACCGGGAAATCGGAAATGATAAAGGAAATATTCGAACATGTGATCATTAAGTTCAAAACCTCATTTGTTCAAAACAAATTTGTTAAGTGCACATTCATTTACTTTCACTTATCCACATTTGTTATAATTGCAACACTCATAATTTGCATCATATTTTAGGCAAGAAGAGAGGTAGTAAAATTTATTTGAAGATATCTAAACTTTTTTCTAAAATAAGGTGGCCCGTGATATAAATACCATCAGACTTAAATGTCCATATTTTCTTTAACTTTTCATTACTTCTATCTTCACCCATTCCCTGCCACCGCCACCCACCACTAGTCGACCACTACAACTCCTACGGTCCTACCAACAACATCCCCCGCTAAACTCATAATCATCGCAGTCCAAAAACATCAAAATAAAGATAGGCGTTCGAGGATCATAAGATTCATACCCCCCACCTAAGTTCTACAATTTTTAAACGTTATTGGATTAGAGTCGACAATATTTAAGATTGTACTCGAACGTGATTTTTCCTTCTCCTCATTCTCCCTCCCAACACAACTCCAATATTCTAACTATCTCTCATTCTCTCTCATTTTTTAAATGGAAAATTCCAACTACTGGTTCGTTGGTAGTTTTGTTTCATGGTATTCGGCAACCCATTCTTGTGAAGGATTCTTAACCTTTAATTTACAAGATAATATGTGTTGTATTGTTACTATGTTTTAAACTTTTAATTGCGCAAGATACTTCGTAAACGTAATTGATAGAACAGGAAAAACCACCCACGACATATAGCATATTTTTCGGTAAGGTTTTTTTTTTTTGGCAGAAATTACAAACAGGCAAATGACAAAGAAAAACCACTCACGACATATAGCATATGACCATTCATGGGTAGCATAAGACATAACACTATTATGGCTAGATCTACAACTAGGCTCAAAACACAAGAAAAACATGAAATAGTACATGGCTCTACATTACTACAAGACATTAACTAACCGACTCGAAACCTCTAACGTTTGCATACTTTTTCTTACGCCCAATTTTGACCTTTAATGACTCTAGTTACCTATTAGAAAAAAGCATAAAAAGTTAATATTTGAAAACTGTATCTTGAAACGGTTCTAACAAAAACCAACATGAAGATGGTTTTATTTATGTATACTAACGAAAGCCCAGGACCAAGAGAAATACTTACTAGCTTGTACTCCGTACATAAATAGTGCACAAAAGTTATATATTTCTCCCGTTCCCATAAATATCGCACCATGGTTGACTTTTATTCATCTAACACATTACATTGACTCTTAATAACCCAAATCGCGTGTAAGCAAAAATTATAAAAAATTGATATTTAGAAAATATATATCGATACAAATCTAACATGAACCTATGTGACTATAATTAAATTTTTTTACTTATATATGAATCACAAAAATTGGCCAAAGTCGTAGTGTGAATAGTGTAAAAAACCAAATAGTGCTATATTTACTGAACGGATGAAATATATGAAACGGCAACTTTTGTGTAAGACCGTCTTACCGAAAAGACCACTTTAATTGCTTAACTAATTCGTACAATTGCTTAACTAATTAGTTTCAGTGCTTAACTAAATTAGTTTCAGTGCTTAACTAAATTAGTTCCATTGTTTAACTAATTGTTTCTCGTGCTTAACTAATTAGTTTGAGTGCTTAACTAATTGATTTTATTGTTTAACTTATATGACACTAAGGCGTTCTTTTGTGTAAGACCGCATTATATAAAAGTTTGTATATATGAAACAACTAAAAATGTGAAAATGTATTTCGCAAAAGTTTGGTTTTTCTTATCCAAAAGCTAGAAAGCCAGAAGATAAAATCAGTACACAGTTAATCCTTGGTCCTTAAGGACCCAGAAACAAGATTAACTTTTACGTTTTGTGAATTTTGATCAAATTAAGAGCACTGCAAATTGCAAAAGCTTAAAGTTTACACTTGAACAAAGGTAGCTGTTTTACTTTGGGAAATTCGGCAAATTCTATACTTAGCTTCTAAGTAGACAAAGCAAATCGAATATGATCAATGGTTCACTGTTTTAGCTATTTATAGCCACAGGCCAATTGGGAGGCACTAGCAACTTCTTTTTTTTTTTTAATAAAAAAATATATTTTTTTTAAAATTTTGTTTTTTGTTTTAATTTTTTTTTTTTTTTTAATATCGGTTTATTGATACGTCAAGATGAGTTCCAAAAGACAACAAGAGCACATCTTTATGTCCACTGACTCGATACATGCCGCTCAATTTTATCAGTTCATGACTTCATGTTGATAGTTTAGTTACAAATTACAATGAGGAGTACTACGCATGTTACAATAAAAACGAGCGTTTGACCATTTTATTACGAACAAAATTGAATAAAAGCCCTATGTCAAAAAAAAAAAAAAAAAAAAAAAAAAAACGGCAAAAGGATTTATGTCCGTTTCTATTCAGTTTATTCCCACTTATTTTAGATAAATTAAGTTCGGGTGATATAAATTTAAGAAAAATAAAGGCTTACAATTATTATGTACAATTTATAAATAAAAATAAATTTTAATAAATACAGAAAAAATAAGTGAAAAATAAGTGATCAAATGAAACACATCATTAGTTCGATACTCCATACTTCCTCCTCCGATACATTCAAAACAAATTGAATGGGCCAACTGGCCAAGCCTTTCCTTATTAACAAAATGAAACCGGCCTTTGCACATTTACTAACCCGAATAATTATATAGATTAATAACACTCCGTATATTGATTTCTTTTCATGTAGTACTATGAAATGTTTTTCTAATATACTTTTTTCCCTTTTTTTTAATACGTGCAATACTTCGACCATTCTCTATTCATATACGCTACTTTTTCTTGGTGTTATCACCCAGTTTACTCTTAGGGTTAATTTATATTCGGGGCGAGTTCTTAGTGGATAGGTTGTAGTCCGCCAGTCCGGCATTTCCCTCCCAATTGTTGTTGCGGGAGATCGAACACGCAATTTTCCCTACCAAATTCAACCTCAATCACCACCGAACCCATATGCAATTGGCACATATACACTACTTTGACCAAATGATTTTAAAAATATAGTCATGTCACTCGACAATCACGTAAGTAGGTCTTGTAAAATACGTGTCAACACATATACTTACAAAAGTTAACTTTAAATAATTTCTTTTATTTATAAATAGATTATTAGTGGTTAAGGTAATTCATTGATAATCGTGAAAGATAACCATTGCAAGTAAAAAAAGGAGTGATATGAATCATATGATCATCTAAAGTTGAAATACAAGAAAAAGACATACTCCGTAGTATATGAAGTGATAAAAGAAGAAATGAGTTTCTTTTTGTATATGTTCAGTGTTCATCAGAATCATCACATAGAAAAGAAAGTGAAATCTAAATTAAGTTGGGCCACTTTCTGTGGTCTGAGTTTCCTTAACCGTGGCCCATGGGCTGCAAAAAAGAACAACCAAACCGAATAAAATATGAAGCAACTTTTACACCCGGATCCAGGGAAGGAATTTGGTTGCTTAATCATTTGCCCATCGTGCAACCAATTAAATTTAAACCTCTCTAACTTTTGTTCTTCACTTTCTCTTTTATTTTGTGCTTTCCTTTTGCCTTTTGTTTTGATTCAGATACATTTTGGCGGGCACTAATCCTTATCGTTTACCAGAATCTCCATCTGGTTTTCAGATATATTTAGAGTTAGGTGTACTTAATGTTTAGCCTTGTTCATTTTAATAATTTAAAATAAGCTTAAATGATAAAAATAAGATAAAAAAAATGCACCCGATCATGAGCTGATCATCATGGGCCCGGCCCGCTGGCCGACCTGACACGTCCCGAAATTTAGCGGGTTTTGGGCAGCCTATTCCGGCCAAATTTTCGGGCCCGGTCCGAACTTTTTTTAAAAAGCGGGCTTTGGGCAACGCAAAACAACATTTTTAGTTATAAATTTGACCCGGTCCGAAAATGGCCCGAAACCTGCTAATTTTGGCCCGAAATAGTGGGTTTGAGGCACACAAAATTGACCCGGACCGGCCCCGACACAATGGCAGTTTTTATTCTCTCTGCCTGAACCCGGCCCGGCCCGCATTCAGGTCTAGTTGAGTACACCTAACTACTTAACACAAGACATATCCGATTAAAAAAAGTCAATACTTAAGTCACTATTTGTATTTTTATCACGTCGCCTAATTCTATTTTTATCACGTCATCTAACAAAATACCTATTCTATGTTAATTTTAATCTCTCGAACACACAAACAATATGAACTTAGTGGTCGATTAGGTTGAGAAATTATAAATTTACAAAACTCCAGGATTTGAGGCAAAAATTTATGCATGCCATCAAATAATAAAACAAGACTAAGTACATAGTTGGAAGCCAACTTGTCGGCCTTACCGAATTAAAAAAGATCAAATGTTGATCCACAAAACTTTTAGTATGTTTAATTAACAATTATTTAAGTGTTAAGCTATGCACACATACCATAATTACATATGGTTTAAGGAATATGGGACCCTTTTGTATTTTTTGTGGGTCCAATTGGGTAATTAGGATTTAGATTTATTAGCTTCACAACATTTATATGCATCCTTCTTCCATGTGACTCTCATGAGTATATTAGGACTTAGGAGTATAATTATTACACATTGATAAGGTATCTTAGACAATACAAGTCGACGTGCATTTGAGAATTTTTATTCTATTGTACTAGCGTACTAGCCAAGTAAAGATGGTTGTGTGTGGGTAGGGCTTGGGGTCGTGGGCTTGAACCATGTTGAACGGATCCGGTCTACAAAGCCCATTATAATCTGGTCGGGTTGTATCATGTTGAAAATTTTAAAATAGGGCTTACATTCGGGTCGAGCCTTAGTGTATAAGCTTAATTTTACTAATTTTAGTGTGCTTAATTTGTCGTGTCAGGCCGAGTCGTGTCGTGTCTTGTCATGCTTTTTCCAAAAAAAATGTGGCCCAAGCCTTGCCCATAGCCCACGACTTCGTGCTTGTATCTGGCCGTGCTTTTTTCGTGCTCGGTCCGACCGTGCTTTTTTCATATCGAGTCAGGCCGGCCCGACCCACGAACCATCTTTATACCCAGGTAAGTGTTTTTTGGATTAAAATCTTTGTACTACTCACGATTCGTCGATAATGGTGTGATTTTTTTGTCTTTTAGTGTTACTAATCATTTTATTAAGAAAAGGATCACCTCTTTTAAAAAATATATATAAAAAATAAAATAAAGAACAGAATCTCCAAATTCCCAGAAACGAGTCTGGATTATGTAATAAATTAAGATGATTAGTTAAAATCAAATAGGGTGGTGTCTATAATCTAGTATCAAATCTTGTTTATATCATTCACCATTTAGTCTTTTATAATCCTCTCTACACCATAACAATATATACTTTTAATAATGATTGGCCAATAACCTCAAGTTAAGTAGAGGTATAAAAAAAGCTAAAGCTATGAGTTTGATTTTGCTTATCTAAAAGCTAGAAAAGCCAAAAAGATATACCAGTAAATAAACAGTTAATTCTTGGTTCTCAAGGACCCAAATGACCAAAAACTAAATTGACTTTTACATTTTTGCACTTTGATTGATCAAATTAAGAGCATTTAAACTTGCAAAAGCTTAAAGTTTACACTTGAAAAGCATAAATGATGCTTCTAGGCTCAACAAAGGTAGCTGCTTTACTTTGGGAAGTTTGATAAATTCCATACTTAGTTCTTAAGTAGATAAGAAACAAAATAAATACACAAATTCTTATTTAAAGATGATGTACAATAAATATTACATAACGGAGTAAAATTTACCCAAAATTACCTAGCATTAAAAAAAATCAAAAAGAAAAAGGGATGGATCTTTTTCGCAATTTCACAAAAAATTCCAAATTATCAATCCGGAGAAAAATAAAGTTCCCACCAAAAAAATCAATATTAAATCCCGACTACTTGGTAATTTCGGGTATTGTTTTTGGATTTTAATTTTAATTAATTAAAATGGTTAAATTATAATTAAGGTTTATTATAATGTTATTAGTGTACAAATTGGTGGAAATACATACTATGATAGCAATTGATATCAATTGTTTTAAAACTAGGTAGTAATTGAAAACTTTTAACAATCTAAGTAGTAATTGACAAATTTACTGACAACCTAGATAGTAACTAACAAATTATCCTAATAAAAAATATTCTTATTTTTGTGGACGACTCAAATATTGACTATTACTATTATTTTTCCATTATAATATTTTTTTTTTGAATGTAAAATCAATTCATTAATAAAAAGTCATACGACATCTACAACAGAAATCGAATTTAACAAATACATAACAAATTGAATCAAAAAGAGGTATTCCTTCATCAAAACTATCATCGTTGGGAAGATCTTGCATTGTGGGACATCTCTCCCACATATCGCTGGAACATACAACCTTTTCGGAGAGACGGTCTAACGATTTGTTGTAGCCGCGAGGACGGTTTCCATCCGATTCATCTAAGTCAAATTAAAATTTTGATAACTGGTTCAATCTCGTATAATTCTTTATCAACGAACCGAATTCACGACGATACTCCACCAAAACTATAATAATACTAAAACCCAAATACTTAACTAATCCCACCATAAGGGAACTTACTACACTCACTAATCCCACCATAGGGGAACTTACTACACTCAAACGATGTAGTTTTTCATTATAATATTTTTATGATATAATAAGTATCTCATTTATTAAAGTTGGAATATAAAGTACAAGAAAAAAGACATAAGTAAAATGATAAAAGAGGGAACTCATTTCTTTTTCTTTTTTTTTTAAAGTGCCGTTTTAATTTAAGTTGGGCCACTTTATGTGGTCCGAGTTTCCTTAACCATGGGCTGCAGAAAAGAAGAACCAAAACCGAATAAAATATGAAGCAACCTTTACACCCGGATGGCCGGATCCAGGGGAGGGAATTTGGTGTCTAACTCTTCTAATGCTAGTTATGCCACTATCAACTGCGACACTAATCATTTGCCCATCGTGCAACTTCTTCACTTTTTTTTTGTGATTACTTTATTTTCTTTCACCTTTTTGTTTTGATTTGTATATATTTTGGCGGGCTCTAATCCTTTTATTTTCCTTTTGAGTGATTTTTGTTTTCAAGCAATCAAGCATAAATCGATATGTTTTTTTTTTGTTTCTACTACGAGAGTTCCCACCGCATTCGGCGAGTGGACTAATCTCTCATGGAAGTTTGCATGAGTACCTCGATGGGCAGCATCCCTGATTAAGGAGCAAAAGACCCTTAACCACTCATGTCAACCTCAATTGGTTAGCATAAATCGATATGTGATGAATATGAAATTGCTGGTAAGAAAACGAGATATGTAGTATATGAAACCAACATTTATATATTTTTGTAATATGGAGTCCGATATCAAATACTCAAATTAGGTTAAACTTCTATGTGATTTTCAGATATGCAAATCTCAAATTTTTAATTCTAAATCTGTATAAACCAATGCAAACATGGAAAATATGATAAATTTGAGAGAAGTCATATACTACTTCATATACCTCATCCGTTTCAAAAAGATCTTTACAGTTACTATTTGCACGAACTCCAATGCAATATTAAACTACTAATATATCCAATTTCGTATGTGAAAAAATTATAAAAATTTAATATTTTGAAAATACATACCGAGACCAATCTGACAAGATCTTACATGTAACGTTTTGATGTATATAATAGTGAGAATTTACGGTCAAAGTTTTTATATTTTGGACACATTTTCCAAATTGTAGAGAACTTTAAAAAACGGAGGTAGGACTTCGTATATTTATTGAATTTAATTACACTTTAGGTCTAATAAAATGAGAACGGCTCACATGCTTTTAAAAATGGTCAACTTTGAGTTAATTACATACCTAATCCTTCATGACTTCATGTAGCACAAGAGCCGCACAAAAAATCAATCCTTAATTACACTACACACCTAAATTTATAAATTCACCTAAAAATGTAAATATTGATGGGAGTGGAAAAAGAATTGCCAGTTTTTAAATGTAACTTTTTGAAGGAAAATTCCAAAATAGCTATTGTACGTCAAATTTAAGACAAAAATTAGGTAAGTTAAATTATTACAACGATATATTTCGGTTTTATCCTGTTGAAGGATGACCAAGTTAAATTGGTCTTTTTTTTTTTTTTTTTGATAGAAAAGTTAAATTGGTCTTATGTTATAAAGGCTTGCCTAATTCGCTTAAATTAGTTGAGTCTACAAATAAAAACAAGAACAAAATAAGTGGAAGATTAGGTTGGGAGAGGAAGTGCTAGACTCCAGAATTTGAGGCAAAAATTTATGCATGCCATATCATATAAAAAGGAAGATCAAGTACTTCGTACATATATTGTTGGGAGTTAAAAGCAAAGTTGTCGGCCTTGACAAAATAAAAAGGATCAAATGATAATCCACAAAACTTTTAGTACGTTTAACAATTTTTATGTAAGTGTCATTTTTTATTTAAGTATATGTACATATATATACCATAATTATGGTTTAAGGAATATGGGGTCCCTTTTGTACTTTTTTGTGGGTCCAATTAGATAATTAGGATTTAGGATTTACAAATTTATAAGGTTATTTTTAGAAAATACAAAGTACTCCCTCCGTTTCTTTTTGTTGTATCCGTTTCCTTTTTAGTCGTTTCATAATGTTGTATCCACTTAGAATCTTTTCTATTTTTGGACATATATTTTTTCCTAAAATACCCTTACATTTCAATCTAATTACCATAATACTAAAGATTCTACCCATATTCCCACCTAATTTTCCCCACCCATAATATTTAATCAATTTATTTTCCCAAAAATAATTATTTAATTCATATTACCTTCCCATCACTTTCACTCTCTCTCCTCCCTCATATTTTCACTCTCTCTCTCCCTCCTGATTTCACGTCCCTCCCTCCCCTCCCTCTTCTGATTTCATTTTCTCTCTCCTCCCTCAATCTCCGATTCTCCTCCCTCAATCTCCTCCCTCAATTTTTTCACTCTCTCTCCTACCTCAATCTCCTCCCTCAATTTTTTCACTATCTCTCCTCCCGAAACCTCTCCGCCTTCACCACCACCACCACACCTCCGCCGCCTTTGTGCCTCCACCACCATCTCCGGGAAAAAAAACTCTATATTAAAGCTTTAGATGGTGAAATTCGACCATAAAAATTCTAGATCTAGAGTTTTCATGGTCGAATTTGACCTCTAAATCTTCAAAATCTTGGATTCATGGTAAAATTGTTGATTTTTATTTTATTTTGTTGATTTTTTAGGTTCGAATTTGGGTTCGAGTTTTGGGTTTTTTGGGTTTGAATTTCTGGGTTTGAATTTCTGGGTTCGCGTTCTTGTTTTTTGGGTTCGAATTCTTGAATTTCTGGGATCGAATTGTTGATTTTTTTTTGTTCGATTTAGATTGGGTTTTTGTTGTTGATTTTCCGGGTTGATTTTTCGAATTTTCTGGGTTGAGTTTTCGAATTTTTCTGGGTTTTTGTTCTTGTATTTTCGATTTTTTCTGGGTTTTTGTTCTTGAGGTTTTGAATTTTCTGGGTTTTTTATTTTTTGTTGATATTTATGTTCGAATTATTTTCTGGGTTTTTGTTCTTGAGTTTTCGAATTTTCTGGGTTTTTGTTCTTGAGTTTTTGATTTTTTGTTGATATTTTTGTTCGAATTTCTGGGTTGAGTTATGTTGATTTTTCTGGATTGATTTTTCATGATTTTCTGGGTTGATTTTTCTTGATTTTTGTTCGAATTGATTTTCTGGGTTGATTTTTCTTGATTTTCTGGGTTGATTTTTTGTTCATATTTTTTTGTTGTTGATTTTTGTTCGAAATTTCTTGTTTTTTTTTTGTTGATTTTTGTTCGAAATTTCTGGGTCGATTTTTTGTTCATATTTTAGTTCGAATTTTCCGGTATATAAATCCTTTGAGTAAATCTGATTTGTTTTAGTAATAATAATAAATATCTCCATTGTTTTCTCTCTCCTTCTTTTATTCCAATCACTTACACACAATCATTTCTCTTACACCCAATCATTACACTTATATCCATACAAACCAAGATTCTATTTTTCTTAAAAACCCCCCAAGATTCCAAATGGATACAACATTTAGAAATGGAGGGAGTACTTCGTACAAGTCTACTACATTTGAGAATCTTTTATCTTAGAAGCGTTTTGATTTTGGTACAATTTCTCCATATAAATAGTTCCCATTTTTATTTTATCATGTTTACTATTCATATGATCATAGTTTAAAAATTTTGATCATAAATTCTGTAATTAGTGATATAAGTAATAGAAAATAATATATAAACTTGTGGGATCTCATTTAATTAATTTTAATGTAAATTTTCTAAATATAAACCTTTTATAATTTTTAGTAAGGCGAAAAATAAAACTACATTTTAATGTAAAATTTCTAAATATAAACCTTTATATTTTTTTAGTAAAGCGGAAATAAAACTATGAATGGTTAAAATAATGTATTGGAGACCGCACATAAAAAAAAGTGTATAACATTATAAAACAGAGGGAGTACGTGTTTTAACATGTAGACACCCCACATTCGAAATTTAAGCTTTAGAAGATGGATGTGATAACCATGTTCTAAATGCTACATATGTGAGATATTTGACACTGAGACATTGGTGTGTCATTCTATTTTTAAGGAGTAATATTTTCAATTTTAAGTGATACCATAATCTTTACACATGAAGTATGGATAGAAAATCAATGTGATGTTGGTATGAGAGATAGAGGTGACAAAGTGAGACATGAAATTTGACTGTGGAACAAAAATAAAACATGTTTTTCCATGTTTCGTATAGGATAAAATAAGATTGTGATATATGAGAAAGTTATATACTAAAAACCTTTATTAACCAACTCCTTTTACATCCCCGACCTCCTTCCTTTCCACTCGGAGTAAATATGTTTCTTAAACCCTCCCTGTATCACTCATCTTTTGATTTTTAGTTGGGTAATTCTCGAGCCATGTTCAATTTTTTAAAATTAATATACATAGAATAAAAAACGGATTCAGTAAACTTGGCTTCTCAATAAAGGATTATTTTATCCCCCCACTAATCCCTACCTCTCCAAACAAACAATGAATCATTCTTTACATACTCTTCCTTCCTTCCCAACCCTTCTTTCTTATTCCCTAAACAAGCACCCCTTAATTTAGCAGGTTAATTCAACTTTTAGCTACAAAGTACATATTTTCACAATCTAATCCCTAAAAAAAAAATTCAGTTCAAGCGATCAACAACCATTGCACAAGGTAGGGATAAAATTAAGGTCATATTCTCTAAAATTTTTCCACCAAATCCAATTATTCAAACTAGTTGCACCCTCTTTTTATTGGTCTAAGCACTTAAATGATCGTCTTTTCCAGATTAAATTAACATGTCGAATTAACTTTTATAAACTCCAATTAAGAGGACTAACAAGTTGTTGCTAATCACCATTGACCACTAATCTCAAGTGAAAAAAAGCACAAATTTAAAATTAGTTAATGTGAATAGTGCCACCAAGACCAAGGTATTAGTAGACGTTGTGCAAGCATCTCCAAGTTGGTCTCAAATCTCCACATTTCTTCCTTCTCTTCCGAAAGAAAAGAGAGAGAAAAAGTGTCAAAAAATTTGTGGGGAATCTCAAAATCTCAACAGCATTCCCACACTCCTACTCTGTACTCCCTCACTTGTTTTGACACACGGAACAACAACAATTTCATCACATTTCTCTCTCCTCTTTCTTCACTCTTCACCCCTGTCATTTTGACTCTTCTTCATCACCATTAATGGAGTTTCTCTCGATCTAACAAAGCCTGTCATTCCTCTTTATCCCCATTTATTTACGCCGTTATTGGCGGCGGTGTAAGATGGTGGCTGCCATTTTTGTTGTTCTTTCTCTTTCCACAAAATCCTAACAACTTTGATGTGACTAATCCTTTGTAACCCCTTTTCAGTACCGTTACTTCAAATTAGAACAAGGGGTTGGATTGTTTGTTTCTGTCCGCGGTCCGCCATTGTTGTGAGCTTCGTTTTTGGAAAAACTAATTACCCAGATGTTGACTTGTATAGCTTGCACGAAGCAATTAAATGGCGGATCTCTTGGTCCTCAACAACATCAACAGGATGAAGATGGTGATGTTGTTGCAACACCCAGCAAAAAGCAACCCATCAAAGCCCTCACTTCCCAAGTAAGCGATAGAATAATTTTCTGTATTTAGTAATATGTATATTAGCAAATTGATTGATTAGTTTAGTTTATTCGTTGATGAAATTGGAAAAAATGGCAGATAAAGGGAATGGCAATGAAGGCATCTGGAGCGTACAAGAACTGTAAGCCGTGTGCGGGAGGGAGGAGTGAGAATAGGAAGAGTTATGAGGAATCAAATGGTGGGTCTGTTTCTTCAAGGAGATTCCATTGTGGGTATCAAAGAGCGGATTCCACGGTGGCAGGGACGGCGAAGATTTGGGGGAAGGAATTGGGAGGGAGGGTTATGGTTAAGGGAATGGGGATGGGGCTTTCGAGTGGGGAGGCGACGCCGGTGTCGATTAGTGGGAGGTCGGAATCAGTGGTGTTTATGGAGGAGGATGAGCCTAAAGAGTGGGTTGCTCAGGTGGAGCCTGGTGTTCTTATTACTTTTGTTTCCATGCTCCAAGGTGGTAATGATCTCAAGCGCATTCGTTTCAGGTATAATTTTATGTTTTTGATGATTTTGGTTTCTGGTTTGTGGTGGTTGTTTTATTTGTTTGTTCGATTTTGATCTGATTTTGTTTTCATTTTTAGTGGGTTCGGATTATGGGTGTAGATGGGTTTTGTCTGTTTTTATGATTGTGAATTTAGTTGAAGAGTTGGAGAATTATCTTTAAATTGGCTTATATTATGTGCAAAGCTATACTTTTGTCTAATTTGCGGCTGAGTAATTCATTTGAATGTGGTTATCCAGAGATTTTCCTGTCACTTTGTATTTGGACGGGTCATCGGATATATGATGGTTCTGGACTGTGCAATGAAACTTTTACTTCCCGACATTAAGGTGTCATTTTACTTGTGGTTTATGGAATGTTTGGAATTGAGAGTCACTTTCAGAACTATGAATCAACTTTAGACTGTAGTATTGGCTGCTTGTTTAATCACTGACTCCTCAACATAAAAGATAATGATTGTATCAATCAAAGGTTGGTGACAGTGATGTAACCAAATAAGTTTGGTGGATCATTCGTCTGTTAACTGTTTTTGATGTAGAACTTTTGAATTGCCACTTCACTTGATTATGGGGGCTACTTGTGATTGTTGTTCCACGGCCCTTGTTGCTCGATAGATTTTGTGACTTATTTCCTCAGTGTTGCTGGTATAATTAGAAAAAAAGAAGTGGCCGAGGCACTGCCATTATCTTTGATCATTTGTTTTGCTTATATTGATTAGATAACATGTGGTATTATCATATGTGTGCATTCTCTTCGGTCAGTGGGTTCTGAAAAACAGTAGTTATGTTATTGGAAATGGGAAATGATGCTGAATTTTAATCACAAAACCAGTGTTTTTGTGGGCCTTTTTATCAAGCCATAAGTGGCCTTTAACATGTTCATAAAGTGCTCTCCAGCATGATTGCATTTTATTTACTATTGACCATACACTTTTCTCTTAGTTTACCTCATCACCCTCTAATCCTCTATGCACCTCTTCATGGTTGCTCTAACTTTTTTTCTTTCTTTCTTTTTTGAGTTTTTTTTTCCCGGGTGGTGCTGGTGGGGGTGGGAAGTCATGAAAGATAAACAACTAGTCATTGGCAGGCGTATTAAAATTACTATGATTGTATTTTGGAGTGGTTGAAATGATGGTATTTCACTTCTTTGGTTCTTTCAAGTCAAAGCAGATCTTGCCTGTGCATTCTGCGCATACCCTTAGGTTTCTCATTCGCATTCAGCTTTGCTGCTTCTATACAGATTAGTAGATTACACTCGACTGTTTACTGGATGTGTTATGATGGTTTCTAGAGAGAGAATTACATCTCTTTTTACTCTCATGTCAGTGTCACAGATTCCCAGTTGACAAAAGACGTGCTTAGGAAATGAATTGCTTAGAGCATACAGAGAATGAAAGAGCTCAATGGCCTCCAGCTAAAACTCTGTTGTATAAAGGCTAATGTCTTATAATGCGCTGTGCTTAATCATCCATATCATTCATGAAACCACTAGGTCAATGAGATGATTTGCTTGCCTTTTGTTTTTAATAGGAATGATTAACTTGCTTTTAGCTGTTGCTATTGTATATTTCTAAAAAGTGATCTGAAAGTAACCTTCTTCGGAGAATCAATGCGCGCGAATGAACATTTCCCATTGGTTTAGCACTCTAGCTTGAAATACTTGCATAGTTGCATGCCTTGTGTCAAATTCTGCTGGCAACTGGAAAGGAGATGATAGTGAAGGAATAGGATGGTAATTTGTTGCCTTGCAGATCCAAGTATCAAAATAAGTCAAGTAAAGAGATCCCAAAGTCGTAATTGTCTACTTCAAACTTAAGAAGCATTTGCAAGATTCACTTTTTTTATTTTTTGATGCTTATCTTAAAATTGATGATTTGACTGGAAGTGACAGGTTTAGCCTTTTTTTTTTCATCTGATAGAATTGTGGCAGATAGTTATCAAATACATCTGCATATCATAATCAAGACACTATTATAGGATTTTAAAACGTGCTGTATGACCTCTTCTTCTGAAGGGGTCCATTATCAATCTTTATTGATGGCAAAGTCGTGCTCTTCAATTTTGTCAATGTTTACTTATATTTTTGTGTGCTTCTCTATGTTCAGTAAAGTATGAAGCTAAATATTAGTAAAGAAGCTGTAGAATATCATATAAATTGCATGAATTTGTTAGATTGCGCATAGATGTCCAAGAATAGGGTGGATCTATGTTCATTTTACTCAATGAATCTTTAGACCAAAGACATTACTGTCTTGGTCTTCTTCTACTATGAACTATGTACAGGTTGTTCAATCAGCAAAGGTATATACGGAGTATACGTTCAAGCATTATTGCTTGTTGATGTGGTTGTCTACATGAGTGCTTCTTAGTGGTTCGGGGCTAAAGTATATAAGAAGTGGTGCTTCTCAATGACTACTATCCCTCCCTCCTCCCCTCCCCTCTCTGAACTCTCTGAAAAGAAATACTGGTATAGAAAGGGAATCCTGGCAACTGCCTAATCAGTAATCTTCATTGGAAGAAGTATGGTGTTCTGCTGATCAGCATGTGACCTGATGTTTCTATTCTCGTTACTCTGCTTTTTTGTCTTTTTGTCCTTGAGCTTTTTGAGAAATGGCAAACTCAAAGATGGGCTATTGACTTATTGTTTCTTTTGCTTCTTGATGAACTTACTAGGAGTGCTATTGTCTTCTGTTTGTTGAAATCACTGTCTTTCTTTCTTCATGCCATATTTTTTTTACTTTCAGCCGTGAGCTTTTCAATAAGTGGCAAGCTCAAAGATGGTGGGCGGAGAACTATGACAAGGTGATGGAACTTTATAATGTTCAAAAATTCAATCAACAAGCTGTACCACCCGTAGCTACCCCTTCCAGGTCTGAAGACGAGGTGAGACCTGTTGTTACTTGTTCCTTCGCAAGAAAAAAAAAGAAAAAGGAATGAGATATTATAGAAAAGTCATGTTTGTATTTGGCACACTGTATGGTGATTTAGCTAAGAGATTGACTGGGCTACATAATGATCATCATTTTGATGTATATGAGCTTTTGACATACAATTGCAGAGTTCCAAGATTGGATCTATACAGGGAAGTCCGACTACACCACCTTTGAGCAAGGAACGTTTGCCTAGGAACTTCCACCGTCCAACCGGGTTGGCATATTCCTCAACAGATTCACTCGATCAACAAGGAGCACGTCAATACTACGAGTCATACGGACTTGCTTCAACTCCTAAACTCTCTAACATTAGTGCTTCCAAAACAGAGACATCGTCAGTTGATGCCTCTGCTAGGAGTAGTTTATCGAGAGATGTCGATCATTCAGGAGAACTTTCAGCCAGTAATGCCAGCGATGTCGAGACTGAATGGGTTGAGCAGGATGAACCTGGGGTCTACATTACTATCAGATCATTACCTAATGGCACTCGGGAACTCCGGCGTGTTAGATTCAGGTGAGCTTTTGTGATGTTAACATTTTAATCAACTGGCATGGATTTCTCATGTATCATACATACTCACACAGGACTGCTAATTTCATTTAAAATTCCGAACCACCATAGAGACAAATGCTGATTTGATTCATCACTACCTAGTACAAAACTACCTAAACATTCTCATCGATTCTTGTCTCTTGGTATTTTGAAAACTATATAGCAGCAAAGAAACTAAAAACAAGATCAAGATTTTAATTAACAACTGTGCTGATGTAATTCACAAGAAAGCAACCTACTGAACTTTGATTGCTTCGAAAGGCTATCTTTAAAACACTTTATTATTGGCATTGGACCTGTTTGGGGTTTATGCTTTACACAATTACACCATTGCTTGTATGATGCACTTAATTAACTCCTGATGCACTGATCTGAAGCACTGATTTGGTGCACTTAATTAACTTCTGATGCACTGATTTAATTAATTCCTGATGCACTGATTTGATGCACTTAATTAACTCCTGATGCAGTCGTGAGAGATTTGGTGAAATGCATGCAAGAGTTTGGTGGGAAGAGAACAAGGCCAGAATCCAGGAACAATACTTGTGATATCTGCAAAGAGAACTTCGACTTGCTGGCTCCCTGTAAGAGACTCTTTTTTCCATATTTCCTAGTAGCTGTACAAGGGTTTAGTTAATGAAGCGGAAAGACATGGCGAATATTGAACACACATACAAGAAAAGTTCTTTATTTATTTTTTTCATTTTTATGTTACCTTGAGTTTATATATATAAATATAGATTTCTATAGAATTATTTTTATGTAGTTGAAGTTTGGTTGGAGCATTAGGTAGGAAGACCGAAGATGTTGATGAACTGAGGCTCGGTTAATATTTGAAGAGATAGTTCTGTATGAAAATGACTTGTAAAAACCTCAAGTAGCTCTGTTGATTTCTTGTGTATGTTCCTCTGTCATCCTGTAACTGTTTCTCCTTGTTTCTGAACTTCAAAAAACGCGTAATATTATCTTCATTTGGATTGAAATCAATGATTATGAGTACTACTGCAAATTAATCATCCTCTACATATGGATTAAGATAAGTTGACTGTGGAAGACTTGTTGCCGGAGTACAGTTTACGTTTTTTTTTTTTTTTTTTAAATCAAACTCAAATGATTGATACTTCTTCAAGTCTTCGTTGAAACTTGAAAGTCATCAAATCATGTTCTAATTGGACATGGTAATTATGGACAGCCCCCCTTTACACGATATATAGGGGACAGACGACTAGACAAGGCACAATGGACATGCTAACTTGACTTCTATTATTGATTGGAATGTCAATATGTTAACAACTTGACAAGGCCGCCATGACTTTTGCTTAATACGGAGTAAACTTGTTACTCCGTATGTAGCTAATCTGATGATGTAACTGCGATCGTCGACCGTTACATATTTTACTAAATCATTATGCTCCCAATTGCTTAGATGTAAATTTCGTCTTGGAAGTAAATTAAGACTTTTTTTGTTAATAAAGTTCCGAAGTTAGCTGGTTTTGAACTAACCAACAACGACGAGGGAGGATCAAATCTTAATATCAACAGGCTCGACCACTGCTACCTATCAGACTTCAACTATATTTAAAGTTCATGTTGATTCGTTTATCCATAATACAAAGTAAATAAGTGCTTTAAAGCGATTTTATTTTATATGTAAGTGATGATAAAAACCATCACCAATTAACCATTGACCAATCCATTCACCATTAGTCTAAATACCTACCAAAAACCATATATTCATTGTAGTCTTTGTGGAAAAATGACCATAAGAATAAATGGAGCTAAACAAAATATATTTCTTCCGTTTTTTATGTTTGCTACGCACCCTCTTGACACGCAATTAAGGAAGAGATTAAAGACAGTAAACAAACGAATTAACAAAAACGATTTCATCACGAATAAGATCGAGGAAAAGGATTAGGTTGAGAAAAAAAATGTGCATCGTTATTCTCCCGTAACGCTTGATTGACGCTGGCTTCTATTATTTAATTAATTTATTCGTTTATTTAATCACTTCCTCTAGTAACATGCACAATTATAAAGAAACAAAGGAAGTACAAAATTTGACTTGAAATAGCCAAAAAAAAACCAAAACTTTCATCTTCTGATTGAAGCCCAAACACTTCAAAAATTCCAACCCATACAAAACACCAAAGTAGAAACTTCAACAAAATAGCACCAAAATTAAATAAATTTTTAAAAAGGGAAATTTTTTGAAAAAAAAATAGACTTCCTAAAATCAAGCCTCAAAGACTCCAAGGTGCAAAAAAATAATTCAAAACCCTTAAAAACACTTTCTCTCTCCTCCCCCCCTAAAAAAAACTTCCATCTCCCTCTTTTTTTTCTCTCCTCATTCCCCTTCTTCTTCCGCCTTCTCTTTCATCTAATGCAAACCCTAAAACCCTAATTTACACCTTCCTGTTGTTAGGGTTTTTGGCGTTCTTCATCGCAGTACGTAAATTTTGGGCAAACCCCAAAAAAAAAAGTTTGGGTTTTTTTTTTGTTTTCTTCGTGTTTTTTGAATTTTTCTGTTTTAATCAGAAAAAATGGTTACTCTGTTGAAGACTGAAGGTGGGACTCAAGTTTATGTTTCAGCTAATGTGGAAAAAACCATTCAATCGATTAAAGAAATTGTGCGTAATCACTCTGATTCTGAAATTTACAACACTCTAAAAGAAACTAATATGGACCCTAATGAAACCGCCCAGAAATTATTGAACCAAGGTAAATTTCTTAAATTTTTTCGTTTTTTGTTGTTAATTTTGGGGTTATTTCTGGGTTTTTTTGGGTGGTTTTGTTTTGTTGATTTTTTATTTTGAATTTTAAGGGTTTAGGAACTGGTTTTACTGTATCAATTAGCTATTCGAAGGTATTCAAAAAAGGTACTTCGTATAAATTAGTGGGTGTAATGATGAAGTTTTTGTAGTTTAAAGCTTATATTATATGAAGTTCTTATGTTTTTCATGATTGAGGTACTGTATTACTGTATGTGCTTATTGTGTCTGTCTCTTTTTGTTTTCACTTGTGCTTTTGGGAGCTGGGAAAGAGAAGGTAGAAAAATAATATCCCTCATATGCGAAAGGAGACTAGACTTAGACTTAGACTTAGGACTTATTTTCCTGCACTAGTGGTAGTTGTGGATAGATAATTTTGCCAATGTAACTTGACATTGTGTTTTTGGGAGCTGGGAAAGGGAAACATTTTGCCCCAGAGGTGACTCTTTCTGTGAAAATAGTCACACATCTAGGATATGGTAGAAACATTTTGCCCCGAATCAGTTTAAACAATCCAACTATTATAGAGGGTCTTCTAAGGGTTTAGATAATGGTATGTTTGTTTCCGTGTAGATTTCGAATTATTTCTCTTTAGGTGGTAGTTTAGAAGAGAATATTGATGTAAATATATGCATGACCATGAGACTATGCGACATTTAGTTGGGAAGTTTCTGCTTCGGAATGTAGGTTGATTGAGAAAACCTAACTCGTTCAACTATTTGATTTTGTTGCTGGTGAGCTGTAGTGTGTTAATCCAATATGTTTTACTATGGTCAACTAACAACCACAAGCATACTGATTCTGGTGACTTTCATATGTCAGATCCTTTTCATGAAGTGAGAAGAAGGCGAGATAAGAAAAAAGAGGTAATTTGTTTGTGAATCTTTTAGCAATAGTTGCTTTATTTGTTTATGTTGTGTTTCAGAAAATACACTGCCCGTGTCCAAATTGTTGCTACTGCAAGTTATTTCCCTAAATTGTATTTTTTATTCACATTTTTTTTGCTTGTGTTTCTTTGCAAATAGTCATCCCTCTGCCTTTTCTTTTTTGAAATATCTTTTTGCGTGGGGCATGTAAGAAGTCTAATACTAATGATTGTGCTCATTCCTGGTTGTGTGGGCTTCCATTGTTTGAGAAGTTTTAGGTTTAGCTTGCGACTCATAAGTATATACTCTGTTATGTGTTGTCTGCTGGAGGTGGCTTTGTGTGTGTTATATGTTTGTGATTGCCATTTTGAGCTGGGAATGCTGATCAATAGAGACAGATACATGTTCTTCCTGATGATGTCAGTTTATTATCCATATTCTAATGTACGGGTATGCTTTTTTTCAACTACTTCATGCCAGTTGTCTAGAACTTATTCTTAAAGGCTTCTTTATGCCGTTTTTTGAGTTTACATTAATGCGTAGAATCAGTTCTAATGTCAATTTAGTCTCACTGCTGGGCTTGTTACTGAATATTGGTATTATTTCCCACTTCCCAGAATGCGGCTTACAATGGTCACGTTGAACCAAGGAAGCGCACTGAACATACAGGTCAAGGGTTAAAATTTCAAGGTTCTGACCGTAATGCTCACAGAGGGGGCTACAGAAGAACTCCTGTACATGGTAATTGAAATTCTGAAAGCCAGTTTATGTTTCTTATTTTATTTTAATCCACTTTGTCTTATTTAATACGAATAGGAGCATTTGGGACTCTACTCATGGTTATACACATTTCGATGCTAGTAATAATGTTCCTAGTATTGTAGCGAAATACGAATCTCGAATAGACTATGCATCTCCTGTTAGATAGGTATTAGTACTGATGCAAGCTTTTTGTATTCTTTCAAGTAACGGTGGTTCTAATTTACGTCAAAATTTGGGATATTTTTTTTTGATTTGTTATAATTGTGATTGTTATCCTCCATTTTAGCATTGAGATAGCTTGCGCACTTTTTTTTGAAAAAATTTATCGTCATGGTATGCTTATGAGTAAGACCAGAGAAAGTATGTATTGCCCACCAGCCTTTCCCCTTTGTAAAATTTGTGGTTGTTAATTGACGAGTAATTACAATTAATGGCAGTAGAGGACTTAAGAGTTTGTTTTTTCTAGTTCTCGTTGCTAAATAAAGCGCCTTCTGTTTTTGCTTTCATCAAGTTTGATGTTGTTGGGATAAATTTTTGATGGTATATACTACATATCAGAATGTATCGGAGTTTGATCTAGAAAAGTTGAATCATGCTAGGCTTATCTCTACAAAATTGGTAAATTTGGGGTTTGGATGTAACATATCTAACTAGAAAAGTTGCATATTACAATTCTGTTTTGGACTGAGAGAGTATATCAGTGTTGCTAGCAATTTGATCTCAATCAGTGTCACTGATAATGATTATTGTTCTAGATGCAGGAATAAGCCGGGAGTTCCGTGTTGTGAGAGACAACAGGGTCAATCAGAACTCTGATAGAGAAGCTAAGGCGTCAACTCAAGTTTCATCGTTGGACAATGCTCAGCAGAGTAATAATGTATCTGAGAGAAGGTACCTTTCATTATCCTGGCGATTTTTTTTTCTTGAGTAGATATGTCCGTCCTCTTCTTTTTCTCTATTTTTGTTCTTCTGCTCTTGGTTGGTGGTTATTGACAGGTTCATAGAGACTGCAGTAATGCTTCTACTAGGTGGTTGTATATGCAGTATTTCAATTGCCTTGTAATTTTTTTTGAAGCACCAATATAAGTTTGCTGCTGCCATTTTGTTTTTGATGCTTTGGCTTCTCGTTTGTTTGTGTGTATTTAAAGACGGTGTACTACAGCTTCTCCTATGTTCTGCGCCTTTTGATGGAATATAATGACCTGTAGTTCACAGCTCTTCTGTGCGAGTTGACTTCCTACCATAGATATTTTTGCACAGGAAAGGAATCAAGAGATTCTCTAGCTTGCCCTATGTTCTGCGCTCTTTGATGGAATATAATGACCTTTTAATCAATAAATCCACATCTCTTCTTTGTGAGTTGACTTCCTATCAGAGATATTTTCGCATGGAAAAGGAACCAAGAGATTCTTAGCGGCTTGGTTCCTAGGAGTTTTGTCCAACAACTTAGAGGTTGGAGTTCAATTACTCTTTGGCTTATTCTCTTTTCTACAAATCAAAAAAATACATTTAGGTTCTTTTTAGGATGTGAAAGTAGGCAGCAGGTTAGGTTGTTCATTAGAGTAGATTGACAGCTTTTGATTATACTCTTAGCATGATTGTTTCTCTGTGAGTTCTGTTAAGATTTATGGTTCTCTCTCTTTCTCTCTGTCACTTCATCTTTGCCTTTCTATTATATGAGCTGCCTTCCAATGAATTTTTCATGATTTTGCAGTTCATCTTTTGTGCCTAACTATCAGAGACATTCGAGTGGACGTAATTTTCAAACTTCTAACGCGGTGCGTGATTTTCGGCCTAAAATGGCTCGAGACTTCAATCATGACTCTCGAAATGGACATTTTGAGAAGAAATCGGCTGCTGTGGGTTCTGATTCTCACGTCACAATGAGGAAGCCAAACGACTCACACTCCCAATCCGGCATCACTGTATCTTCCAATGCTGTAGGTGTGTATGCTTCTGCGTCAGATCCTGTGCATGTTCCATCACCTGATTCTAGATCCTCTGCGGCTATTGGGGCTATTAGGCGTGAAGTAGGGGTTGTTGGCAGTCGCCGACAATCTTCAGATAGTAGCTCAAAGCAGTCTTCACTGCAAAGTATTTCTAATAATAATGCAGGCTTGGGAAGTTCATCCGCAGCAGAATCATTTCAGCAGATAAATGCTGTTTCTCAAAATGACCAAAGTCATGCTGCTGTTGTTGAATCTGTAGCGGCCAGCTCTACTGGAAGCAGATCAAGCAGTCACGTCAGTAATAGATTACATCAACAATCTGTCCCTCATCAGAAAGGTATATTTCTCACTTATCTTTAAAATCCCAGTGTAGCTACCGATAAATCAAACAAATTTCAGCAATGAACCTTGAAATGAGAATGGAAAATGATCATTCTATTCTACATGCCCAGTTTGGAAGTTAGCATACAGTTCTTAGTTGTACCTGATGACATAGCTGATTTGACTAGTTTGATTGTCTGAGTTGGATTTATTGAATTAGGTGTTTATGTAGAAGTGTTCGGTATATATGTAGCTGATTGCAAATAGCTATTTAATTGTGTGGAATTACCAAAGGCACGTTTTGTTGTTGGGTATTTTTGTGCAAAAGGTAGATTCACATGATGAGTTTGTTTGAACTGGATGTACTAATGTGAAAAATTGATAAGAAAAAAATAATCAGAAAAAGAGTATACATATTACAAATTCATAAACATACAACTGTTTGAGTTGCAAATTATATTACCTAAGTATTCTTATTGTTATTAGCAATCCCAATTGTACCTCACTTTAACCTCATCCCCAAATTATCATTCCCCAAAATTTGTTCACCACCTTAGATACCAAATTTCGATCAACTTTAACAGCCGTAGTCTCTTGTTTCTTCATATTCATTTTCAAGATTTCAGTAGGGGCATTCTCCACTTGCTTCCATTAATCAATTCTTAAACCTCTCCCCCTTGTTTTTTCAAAACTCCTTCTCCTAATCCCTCAAATCAACCCCCTCCTCCTTACTAAGTACTAACACCTTCTCAGATCTTTGATATATCAAATTTGACTGAGGATATATGCTGTGTTCTCCTCAAATTTGGAATTATAGTTATAACAATTTGACAAGCACGGAGGTTAAATGAGCTTGGTACTTGTGTTGTGCTTTTTAAATAAGCTATTCTTGGAGAGACCTTTAGCTTCATATAAATGGCTTATGCAATTGATGATTTATGGTTAGAATTTTGCAGATGTAGAAAAAGTTCTGCTCTCTCTCCCGTTATGAGAAAAAGTGTGGACTTTAGGGTTATGCTATGGATTTCCTAGCAGGGATATTGGTTTTATATTTTTTTTTTTCATAATCCTGTTGGAAGCTACCCCAGTAGAGTACACTTAAGACCTTGAAGCCGTATGAGACATTTCCCCTTATGGATTCTGGAAAAATTATCCTCAATTTTTTTGATCTGGTAGCAGGTTCTTGTACTTGTCAAGGCATGTGAGACAACTCTCTTAAAGGATTCCGAATAAAGTCCCATAAGTTCTGATATCAGGGTGGCTTAGATATTATATAGTAAGTGTAGTGTGGTGTATTGTATTTTACCCCAAGATTCTTGTCAGTCAGTCATACGAGTAACATTTTTTCTTTTCATGTTATTAGATAAAGGGCACTTTGATGCCAATTGTGGAGAATAGATGTTCTTTAGAATCTTGACAGTGAATTGTGTTCTAGGTGCATTGCCTGTTAAAGAATGGAAGCCCAAGACAACCCAGAAGTCCAGTGTGTCAAGTCCAGGTGTGATCGGATCACCTGTGAAATCTGTCTCACATTTGGCTGTTAACTCCAAGAATGTTGAGAGCAAAGCAGAGCTGTTGCAAGATAATCTCTCTCAAGTAAACTTCCAGGAGAGTCAAAATGTTATCATCGCTCAACACATTCGGGTTCCTGAGAATGACCGTTGCAGGCTGACTTTTGGAACTTTTGGTTTGGAATCAGAGAGTCCTGAGGGCCCTGTGTCTACATTTCAAGCTGTTGATAACGTTGAAGAACCATCGGAGCCATCTCCCAGGTTTGTTGAATTTTGTTGGCCTATTATTTCCATTAAGATGTATCCTTGGGATTTACTCCCTCCGTCCCTTAATATTCGCCCAGGTTTGACCGGCACAGAGTTTGAGGCAATCTAGTTGACTTATTAATTTATTAGTTGATAGTGGGGTAATTTTTTAATATAGTTAGTGGGAAATGTGTCATATAAAGGGGTGGAGGTGGGGGTGGGTTGAAATTTTTAATGTTCTTTTAAGGAAGTAGAAATATATGTGGGTTCAAGACTTCAAGGTAAGTGAGAGAAATGATATAATATTAGTAAAAGTGTGCCATTTATAGAAACAGGGCGAGTATTAAGGGACGGATTTATAAGGAAAGTGGGGCGAGTACATTATTTTTTATACTCGAAGTTATTAACCTTAAACCTGATGTGAATTATTGTGAATTATACTTGAGGTACCTGGACTATGCCATTAGAGTACTTGTTCTTGCTGCTTAACTGATTATAGTTTGCTTTTAAAGCTTTCACCATAGTTCTAGTTGTAACTTGTGTTCCAGAATATATTTTGTTTTTCGTTTTTTGATAGGGGTTGGGGGTGGTGGTGATCAAGTTCAATTCTGTTTAAGGTTGGTTGTTTTGTATAGGGGAAGAAAGCGTCTTCTTCTTGTTCAATTATTTTTCATGTGTTCCTATAGAAAATTAGAATAAAAGGCAAGGGTATGAGTAGTTACTAACCTGATAGTGCTTGCTGCTTCTCATGTCTTGTAAAAATCAGTATTGTCTTCTACTTTCATTTACAATGTTTAACTTCTCTTATCTGGGATGCAGCAACCAGCAGATAAATTCTGTTGAAGATCAAGTTCGAAATTCTGGTTCTAGTAGTCCATCAGGGGTATCATCTGAAAATCAGTCGCATGATAAAAAGGATTCCTCCGGCGTTTCCAATGCAGAAGATTTTAGTGATATGGGTTTGGTCCACAACAGCTCATCTTTAACTGCTCCAATGTCCCACCAGCACCAAGAGTCTACTGAATTGCCCAACTTTTCTGTAAGTTTCATTTTTTCATCCATGTTAGTTACTAATAATGTCTGATTTTCTAAAATAAGACGAACCTTTTCACTTACTTTTGGACTAATGCTTCGACAAGAATCTAACGGCTTTGCTAGTGGACTTTTGAATAATTCCTAATCAATGAGTGTAGATTGTGATACTGCATTTATGTTTTGTAGTGAGATGGGGAGTGTTTTTTTGTTACCTTTTCCACCATGATATTAGAGAAACATTGACCTCTGATTAGTTGGATAATTTTTTGCTAAAACCTTCTGTTCCTTCTCTAGGATGAAACGTCATGCAAATCAGTTTAATTTTGTAGAAATCTGCTTATGTCAGTAAGGCCAAACGATATGATCAATTTTTATCGGCAATCCCTACAATGATTTTAATGTGTGGGTTGAGATGTACAAGCTGTGCATTTCATCTGGAATAGTTGAGTGGCTTTACTTAGGGGGTTGTATGTTTGCATGCAGGCGTATGATCAACAACCAGTTTATGACATATCATATTTTAGGCCTTCTATCGATGATGCCGTACGTGGATCTGGTCTGCCATCTCCGCAGGAGGTAATTTCCTATTTACAATTCATTACAGAATGGAAGTTGTTTTTCTTTTAATTTCTTCTTGTGAAATGGAATAGTGTAATTTGAATTCTGAAAGTTAAGTTATGTATTTATGTAACAGACTGTGAGTTAGTTCTTTGGTTGTGGGGTATGGAAGCTGTGGGGATGGGGCTCTTGTGAAGAGAATTGGGGGAGGGGTTGTGTTCTGGTTTTTTCTAGAAAGATGAGACAGCTGTAATGCTCTTCTCATGATTCAATGAGGTATCGAATGCCCTATTAGAAGCCATTTGAATACTTTTGAACAACAATAAAGGGAAATGCATTCTCATGGCTGATTCTTTCAACTGCTGGTTAATGTTGCATTGAGCCTATGGCATTGCTTAATCAGATATGTTTTATTAGCTTGTTCAATTTTATTAAGTCGGTTTCTAAATTTTACTGTCTGTGAACAGGCTTTATCATCACACACTGCCAACAGCATTCCCTCATCTTCTGTTGGAATGATGCAGCAGCAAGCACCTATAGCTCAGATGTATCCGCAAGTCCATCTTTCCCATTATGCTAATGTGATGCCATATCGGCAGTATCTTCCTCCACTCTATGTTCCACCAATGGTTCCTGGGTTTTCTGGTAACCCTGGTTATCCCCACTTGTCAAATGGAAACAGTTATGTCTTGATGCCTGGTGGTAGTTCACATCTTCCTGCAAACAGCCTTAAGTATGGAGTTCAACAATTCAAACCTTTCCCCGTTGGCAGTCCTACAGGCTTTGGCAATTTGGCAAACCCCTCTGGATATGCCATGAATGCTCCTGGGGTTGTTGGTGGACCTACGAGTCTTGACGATTCTTCCCGTATGAAGTACAAAGATAACAACATATACGTGCCAAATCCACAGGTATTGTCATTCTATTTTTCTAACATGAAGTTTTGAATTCTTTCTTCAGCATAATTACTTGCAGCGCTCGTTCTGAGAATATTTTATTATATTTACTGAAAAAAGGTATCCATACTACGTTCAACTAAGATGTTGAATAGTCTTGTGAATAGATCAATAGACTGCATGATGCTTGAATTAGTGTTGATTTTTAGGTTTCAATATGGAAGCTCAGTTTGTATCCTTATCTTTCATATATCAATCATTTCAGGCTGAAACTTCGGAAGTTTGGATTCAGAACCACAGGGAGCATCCTGGGATGCAATCAACTCCGTATTACAACATGCAGGGGCAGGCAGGTCACCCTGCTGCTGCTTACTTACAGTCCCACACAGGTCATGCTTCTTTCAACGGAGGTGGTGTATCACAATCTTCTCAAATGCAATTTCCCGGAATGTATCCTCAACCAAATACAATTCCCAATGCTCATCATTTGGGTGGTGGTAATATCGGAGTTGCTCAAGCAGCCCCAGGTGCACAAGTTGGGGCTTACCAGCAGCCTCAAATCAGTCATCTCAACTGGACAACAAACTTCTAAAAAAGCTAATCAACTCCATGCTTGTTAATGTCAGGGATGGATAAATTTAGGTACAGGTTCCAAATTTTCTTGTTAATTATGACCCCCCAACTCTTTTATCATTTTTATTAAATAGAATGTGGCGTTCAGCTATCTCTCTCTCTCTCTTGCTTCTCTCTCATCTTATTGCTGTTGATTCTTGTGAACACGAGTTAATCTAACATAGTGCTTTCAGAACATCGTACAATCGATGGCTTGTTCTTTCGGAAGCTTAACATGTTCATATTAGCGTTTTCAGGTTCTTGACCGTTACACTTTTGTAGCGCAGCAGCTGTTAGTCATTTACAGTACCGTGCTAACAAAACTTTGCTTTGTCAGGTTGAAGATTTCCCCTTTAGATCTGTATGACTAGATTGGTTTGAATGAGGAGAGAACTCTTTTTCAGGTACACAACATGTATGATGAAAGTGAATAGTTTAGAGAGGAAAAGCAGTTCCCTAGTTCTTTAATTTTGTAGCAGTCCTTTTTATGTTGATGGGAATAAAGCTGTGTTTTCTGCTTTAGCAAATAGCATTGTGAAACCGTGAAAGGGTAAAAGAAGGAAGTGTAGCCGGCAAAAGATGCGGCATTTCTTTGTTGATCCCAAGGGAATTGAGGAACATAACTTTGCTTCCTTTCTTTTTTGCTTTCTGGATCCAAAATAATATGTTCCCTCAATTTCACAAGGGCACCTTGCTTTTACTCTTTTTTTTAAAAAAAAATCTGTATTCACCCTTTAACCCAATATCCATATGGACTATAGAGTATGGTCCCGAATGCTCCCCCCCTCGAGATTGTAGTTTTTATGCTCGCGTGTATTTACTTTCAGTCAAGGGAAGGACGTCCAGTACGAGTAAACGTGCTTTTTGTTTGAATGATGTGTTGATTTTACTTTGGTGTGTTATTTTTCGTGTTTGTGAAATAAGGCTTGTTGTACCATAAATGAAGACGGATTTGGTGTAATTAGTGTGTTATGTCCTAAGACTCTGTTCTCTTCAACTAGTCTGGTTAATTATTCTAGTTTCTTGTCTGGTCTGAATGTTTTATGTGAGTGAAATTCATGGACCGGATGATATGTAGCGTAGTTGGTGAGGCAATAAATATCGAAATTGAAGGAAGTGGTCTGTTTAAATGCATGTGTAGAGGGTTGAGACAGTGAGAGTAACAGATGATGGAGATCTTGTGGGCAAGCAATTCCAGCCAAGGAACACAGTTGATACCTTGATCTTGTGGGCGTTGTCCATATTTCTTATGAGAACACTGTTGTCCTCTTGTTGGCTAAAGAAGATTCATCTTAATTAATAGTACTATGGATTTTACAACTTGTAAATTAAATTATTATGGTGTGGTAGTGAGCGAGTATGGATATCAAAAATAAAAGTCACCCGTCCCATGGGTGCTTATTAAGAATTGGGTGTAATCAAAACTAAATGAGTTGGTATATTTGTCTTTTTGTGAATTAAATAATAATGTACGAGGAGAGACATTTGGAGACCATAAACTAAATAAGGTATAAGACAAACAAACATGGACATCCATTTATAGTATATAGGTAGGGCAATTTTTTTTAGAGATGGAGGGGGTAGTTCGTTTATTCTAAGCACCCTTCACGTCTTCCTGCTTTCCTATTCCTCGTTTTGTATTCTTGACTAATTTGTGTTGTATTTTATTTTATTTTAAAATATACATTCAAACGGGTGTTGGGCAGGGATAGACAAGCAATAGATACCCGATGGAGCGGGTACTAACTAGATTTATACCTATTGGGGCAAGTACGAATACTGGATACGTGTCCACCGAGAGTATTGAGTAGAAATTGGGTGTAAAAATTTTAGGTGGTTACAGATGTGATAGTGATATCCACATTGCGTAATGTCATATTAAAATGTGAATGAAAAGTCGGAATAACAAACACTTGTACATAAATAGAAGTCGGAGTCATTAGTCATGTTGCATTACTATAGTTATCTAAATAAAGTTGTAATGTCATATTCATAACATTAGTAATATATTGTGTATTGTACTTGTAGCCTAGTTAGTTGTAGGATGATCTAAATAAGGATGAGTCGTAATTTTTGAATATGGTTCAAAGAGCATCACCACGTGTGATTTCTGACAAAGGGTTATAGTGGTTCACGTGCCTCACGGGAAATGGTCCTATTTTCAGAAAACGAAATCGGGTGGGTTACCCTATTCAGTGTAAATGGGTCCTCTATTAATTAACCTCTACTTTTCGGGTTTGTTTCCCATGCTCTTTGGGAGTTGCTTTTTCTTTTGGATTGCCTTGCCAGTTGCCACGGCTCTTTTGTCTTGTGAATATAACAACCACAATATTACGTAGGCTAATTTTATATCATGTCGTCTGATAATTACTCAATTGTCAAACCGTGATTAATAGCATGCAATCATATCCCTGACATTTATGGTAACAATCAAAGTTTTTACTCGTTATCTTTACAAACTATAAAATGATCGCAATTTGGATTATATATTCTGGTGTATATGTTCGATGTACACTCTGATGAGCACTTATAGAGTATCTAATGAAAAAGAAGATTGATTTCAATGTATGTGTACAAATGTACAAGTGGAATATGTAAAGTATATATTATTTGGATTTTAACTATCTTATGCATAAATTAAAGATTAATTTTAAGACGGATACAATAAACATCTTAAATTTGAGACATATTACTAACATTTTGTTTCCAAATTAAAATTGAGATAAAATTGTATATGAAGTTTCAAAAATACCGTCTCAAATTTGTAATGGATTTGTAAGAATTCCTTCTTAATAGTATTTTAGACTCCTTCCATAGAGATACCCTATTTCCATCTCAAATCCGTCTCTAAGCATCATTTTTTAGACGGATTTGGACTATATAGAGACGATATTCCTCGTCATTATAAAATGATTATTTTGTAATGTATATGTTCATTTACTATATATTTTTTGGAAATGAACATTATGTTCTTGTATTTGAACTCTATGTTCATTTTATATCCAAGAACTATTAAGGAGAGGTTGAGTAATTTATCCATCTCACCTCCAACAAAAAAAGGATTTGAAGAGGAGGAAATGATGAAAGGCATAGACATTAGAGTTGATTGGTCTCTAATGGTTTTTGGTGGGTGTGGTGCCACATCATGATCAAGTAGGTAACAATTTTAGACCCTTAAATCAATCAAATTTTTTGAAGAGGCCACATATTAGTTGACACAACCACTAATCTTAATTAGAACTTCCACTGAGCCTTGATTCCTATCTAGGTAGCAATTAGTAAAGTGCATGAGTACCTTGCATGCAGTTACGTCGCATCACAACATAGATACGCATTTGCATAATTGTACGTACATGGGGATTGACGCATTTTCACGGGTTAATTTATCTTGGATCAGTAGGTTAGACTCTTTGAGAGTGGGAGGGAAACGTAAGGTTAAGGACTTAAGGATAAGGATTACCACCCCTAATGTGCCTCTAGAGAGGAATAATTTAACCTTAATCTTACAGTGTGTTTGGTAAAAGAAACCTAATGAGGAAATGTGAGTAGAATTATGTAAAGAAGATAATTCCATAATTCTATCTTATTCGGTAATTAGAATGGAAAAGTGCGGGAAAGAAAATATGAGGAAATATTTTTGTTATTTTTGACTTTGTAGTTTCTCACACGTTTTTCCTCCGATGGAAAAAACTACTTTGTATGAAAATTTGAGCAAATTGATGAAATTCAAAATATTTTTTTCAAAAAATCACTTTCCTTTTCCATCCTTATCCTACATGGCGACATTAAACTCTATTTTCCATAGTTTTCATAATAATACACCAAACAAACGAGTGAAATTGGAGATTTTCACCAATTTATGCATATTTACTTTGTTTTAGATTTCCACAGTTTTATTTTTCTAACATTTCTAAATTAGGATGATTTTACAATGGCTACAAAAAATTGGTAGCCACTGTAAAATTATTAATCATGACCGTACATTTTCAATAATAAATCTACAACACTTATTTGGTTGACTAATAATTAAAATAAAAATTATTTTCTGATAAAGAAAAATAAAGTAACTGCTCATAAACTAGGTATTTCCCTTTCCCTTCCCATACACGGATATACAGTACCTTTCATTTCCGTAATTCTCACAACAGCATTCATGGAAGCCTTCAAATCAGTTGTAAATTTGTTAAAGTAATATTTATACCATTCTCATATGGTGTCAATCAATGGAGTTTACTTATTTTTTATTTTCATAAATGGATGATAACTTGAATTAAGATAAAACTATTGATTAAAAAATCAGAGACCTTTAGCATAAAAGCCTTAACAACGAAGTTCCGGGGTAGTTCTGCACTTGGAAATTGGTAGTAAGAGAATTTTATTCCATTAAATCATCATGCTGTTAGTAATCTAGAGCCTTATTGCCATTTACACGAGGACTGTGAAATTGTGAATAACTGGATTTCTTTTTCATTTTTATTTTAGGGTGATGATAAAGGTCGCAAGTTGCGACAACATTTAGTTGTCGCAATCTTACGTGTCGAGGTTTAATTGGTACATATAGGCGCCACATAGGCTATGCGTCATCAGAATATTTTTACTATCAATTCAATATTTTTACTATAAAAATACATAAACAGGGTAATCAATGTAAAGAAGAAAACAAATTAGAATATTAAGATTTTTCTACCTTTTTTTGAAACATATATGATAGATTATATAAGTTAAATATTTTGGTTTCCAATTTAAATCATGACACATAAGCATGCCATGTCATCATTGTGACACGGCTTAAATGTCGCATGTTGCGACCTTTATCATTTTCGTTTATTTTAATGGTCAAACAAATAAACGGCCAAGATTAATCCTATAAATTCAAAGGTTCAGATTAAAACAATTATAATAGCTACAATTTTTTGTGTAGCCATTGAAAAGTCTTCCTCTAAATACAATGTTTTGGTATGAGAGTTACGGTGTTATTACCATGCTTGCAGTAGGTTAAACTTTCCTTGATTAATACGGAATACTCTTAATATCGTTGTTCTTATTTAAATTACAATATTTATTAGGGCGAAAAAAGAGTATAGACTATTGAATTTGGAAAGATCCTTGAAGGATGACTCTTGGGCAGTTTAGTGGGTTCACTTCCAAGTTAGTCATTAGTCATTACATTTCCACGATCTAATCCAATGGATTATTGTATTTTCCATGGATGTTAGTCGTGTCAAAACTCATACTGTAGTTTTCTACCACTTTTTTATAATTTTACACTTTGGGGAAAATTCAAGCTCAAAACTCTTGGCATAAGGATTATATTAAACATTGAACCACTAACTCACTAAGTCAAGCATACTTGATGCTTTAAAGTTTAAACGATCATGTTTACAGATCATGCTTATACTATTCAACTATATTCAATTGACCTAGCAAGCTAACATGATGCTTAATCAAGCAAGCTAAGGGTAACTAGCTAACTATATATAAATGATTAGACGACATAGTGCCCTAGCCAGTGGCATGTAGTAGCATAGAGTAGTCGTATAGTGTAAATCTACCACTTCACTAGCTAGTTACTCTGTACGGACTACTATGTTATATTTAGCGATGAA
The DNA here is from genome assembly GCF_020520425.1 of Spinacia oleracea. NCBI lineage: Eukaryota > Viridiplantae > Streptophyta > Magnoliopsida > Caryophyllales > Amaranthaceae > Spinacia > Spinacia oleracea. The sequence continues at coordinate 130,663,678 of NC_079487.1, forward strand.
ATAGGAGAGATTAGTATTTAATTCATTGATCTTCATTTGTAATTTAATCCCCATACATACTCGTACTAATGATCGAATATTATAAACTAATTAACCTGCTATAGTTAGCCAATCGGGGTAACTTGATTTTGTCTCTTTTGTTACACCTGAAAATACGTGTTATTGAACATCAAACTAATACTTCACAGAATATATAAAAAATGTTGTAATCCGAAGCTTGCTAAATATAATGAAAATATTTATATATAGATACCAAAACGAAAACTTTTGTGTAAGACCGCCTTACCGGAAAGACCACTTTGGTTACTTAACTAATTGGTTCAATTTCTTAACTAATTGGTTACATTGCTTAATTAATTGATTCAATTGCTTAACTAATTAATTCTTTTGCTTAACTAATTAGTTTCAGTGCGTAACTAATTAGTTCAAGTGCTTAACTAATTGGTTTCATTGTTTAACTTATATGATACCAAGTTGGTCTTTTATGTAAGACCGCCTTATAGAAAAGTTTGTAATACCAAAAAAGTAGTCTAAGATGAATAAATCACAAACTATTAATTACATCCCGTGTTCAATAAATATTTTAAGGCGGATGAAATACTCTAAAATGTTTAAAAGTTACTAATTTTTTAATGATAAAAATTATTCTTTTAAAATCACTCATGATGTATTTATAAAGTAATTATGTAATGCTTTAAAAAGTTTATTAATCAAAAATTATTTCATAGTATACAAAATTAATCAAAACATGTTAACAAGCTACCAAAAGCTGGATAAAGATTGATAGAAATTTGAGGACTCACGTAGAAGTTTTGATGGACCTGATAATATAACAAAATTGCATTTTTATCATTGATTGCATTAATAAGAATTGTACAACAATATTTGCGAGAGCTCATGTCTCTCACTTATCTCTTTGGTAGAACCCTTGTTTCTACCCCTTTGTGAGCTCTCTTGATTGGCTCACTTCTCAATTTATGCACATACAACCTATTTATAGTGGTTGTATCCTAATTTCTAGATTTTTCAACACTTATCATTTATCTAGATTTTTCTAACTAGATTTTTCTTAGGATAATTCTAGACATTTCCTAATATTATTCTAGATTATAATTTACAATCATATTTCTAGATTTTTCTACCCAATACATTTCACTATTAGAATTTTACAAATATTATCTAGATTTTTCTAGATTAATATTTTAACAAAGATTAGCACTATGTTGATGTAAATAAAGTTCAACAATTGTATGTAAAACCAGGTACATATTGTTCAAAAACATCTAGAAAAGGAAGCAAAGAAGGGTCATCATAGTCTTCCCCAAACAAGCGAAAGACGATAATTTAATTAGCACAAAGAAATAGAAAGAATGAATAGAAAGTTGGTATCATTATATATAACGTGAATTTGAAGGGATGAATTGATTGAAGCAAGGGGGGAAAGGAATAGAAAGAAGCATGAAACCCATTTTCAATAATAATATTCTAATGTAATTTAATATTACAATCAAATAATCAATTCTATATAATCGGTTCTGTTAGTCCACTTTTTGATTTTTCCTATTACTTTGCTTAATTAATTAAATCAATCAATCAACTTGGAAAAACATCTAACTTAATAGACATTTGTTACCGCTAATTTTACCATACAGAGCCAGAAATTAAGCAATAGTACAATGAAATCTCAATTATATGGGTCCATTTAATTAATCAAATATTTAATTTTGTTCTAATTCTTTGCTTAATTAAATGAATCAATCAACAATTCAACATGTAACATCAAATCTTACTTTTTTTTTTGTTTATTATTATAAATTATAAATTATAAATATTTGGTTGTAGCTAAACCTACAAGAGAAGGGATCCTATCATCCTAAATCCTAATCTTTTGGTAATTCTGTGTCCTAAAAAAGGTATAAGAGCCACGAGTGCAATCATTATAATGCATATTAAGAGTAGCCCACCAAACAATGCATACACAATATGCACATGCGCACACAAAGGATCCTCCAACTAATTAAAGTAATTAATTAATTAATTTCTTAATCTTTCTTTGTTGTTGTAAAGGCTAAGACCAGATATTAAGCTATTCGTACACCACCTAATTATGTAAGTACTACAATTAAAGCTTGGGAGCTCCTAGAGTCCTAGCTAGTGTGAAAGATGGCAAGAGACACCTACATAGGTCTAGTTTTTCTTCTTATTGAAATTAATTAAGACAATTATATTACGGATCGAGTTAATTTAATAAATCAAGTACTAAGATGAATAGCTCTATTGGGTCGGAATCCCGCACGGGTCAACCCGCCCGGATTAGCAGGCTAGACACTTTGAGAGTGGGGGAGTGATAAGGGGAACCCTCCCTCAAAGTGCCCCTAGTGGGGATTGAACCCCCAACTTTTTTGGTTGGAAGGTGGAATCCTTTCCACTAGGCCAAGACACACTTGGTTAATAAATCAAGTACTTGTGGAGTCCTTTTACTCCCTCTGTATTTTTTAAGAAGATACATGTTGATCAGCTCAAGTATTAACGAAACATAGTTGAATTTGATATAATAATTATGCAAGCATGGTAGTTGATCATAAAGAAATAAAAAAGAAAGAAGTAAGTGGATGTAAAAGTTACGAAAAATAGAATAATTTATGATCCGTGGGTCCATTGAATAGTAGAAAATAATAAGCAATTAGGAAGTGGGTGTAAAAATTACCAAAATAAATTATTAATTCTAAAAAAATACGACCAGAAGTAGTAATTATAACTTCCAAATAAATATGGAGTAAGGGGAGATGATAGAAATACACTAGTTGTGCAAGAACATATTGCACACCACCACTTAAAATATGTCACCTCAATTTTAAAAGATTCATATCTTATGAAAATTTTAAACTGGATTTTGAAATGTGTTTTGAAATTTTAATTTTGAATTTCAATTTTTTTAACTGCTCAACAATCAATAATTAATTATATCTAATTCCCCATAAAGCCAATGCGTACATTTCCCATAAAGGCAACGAGTAGCCAAATAATCATATTTAAAGATGAAAAAAAACATCCAATATTTTGATCTTTTCATGAATAAAATGATCCATAAAATGGTTTGTTGCGATTAAAAATTTGGTTACTTTTCCTCCTGACAAGAATCGAACATGGGACCGCAAAATTAGAGTAGAGGTTATAGTAGTATAGTAGTGACCATTGTAGCAAGGGGTATCAACGCGTAAGTCATTGCAAACAAAAATATTTTGATGTAAAGTTTACCGAATTTGATAATTTTGAATATGATTTCTTTAAAGGTGAAATGATCCTTTATAATCGTAGATAAAGTTAACACAATGTGTTAGCTATGTCCACAGGCAGGAGGGAGGAAAGTTTTATTGATCATGAGGAGTGCGAGATCCCCGTGCTGGGGCGTTGGCCCGTTGCAGTTAGGGGCTTGACTGATTCAAGATATATTCTAACAAAAATGATCCCATAAAATGGTTGGCTTAGTATCGATGATTGAATTTATGAAATGTAACTATATACGTTGCTTATCAACATCATCTCTATTGCCGTATATATGTACAAAACATTTTTATCTAGCACCAATAGATGTGTTGATACTCTTTCCAAACTGGTTACAACGACCTTACTTGACCATCCTTACACTGTTGCACTCCGTGGGTCGGATCCACTGAATGTGGAAAGATTTTTTTGTTTTGTTGCAATTGCTATTTTTGATTTATTATTGTATTTTATAGATTTTTGTTACGATTTATGGAATCATAATACATAATCTATAATCAGATATATAGTATATTACGAAGTACAATATATTGTCGTTGTCACTTCAAAAAAGTCATTGTCGACTTCCTCAACCTTCGCGATAAACAAATCAAATTCGGAAAAGGATCCAACATTGGCTGTTGTTGAAAAACAAAAATCACCATGTATAGTTCTCTTCTACACTTTCTTCCACCCAGTAAATTGCAGCAACTGAAACTGATTTAGAAAAGGTATATTAAATTTAAAAATTTGATTGAGCATTTCATCAAACATCTTATATGCATTAAAAAAGAAGTTTATCTAATAAAAGATATGGTTTATCAAGTCGATTAAAAATATAAAATATCTTATTTATCAAGTTTATTAAACAATAGTTGTATTCCACAAATTTATTTATGTAAAAGAGGATTAAGGAAGATGAGAATTGCAACAAAATATTTTTTTTGCTGAACAATAATGGCAAGATTTCTCTGTTTAACAATGGCGGAAAATGGAGGGAGGTGAAGGAAGCTGAAGTCAATTATAATTTTACTTGGCACTTAACAAGGGAAGCACAATTTGGCAAATAAATCCCGTTGAATTGTAAATGGCGCAATTTGCCTAAAAAAATTCCCGCACATTTATGTGTTTTCATTGCCAAATTTCCCTCTCATTTTTAGGAGGATTTCTAAACCTCGAGTGGCTTGTGTCCAAGCCATATGGACACAAGCCACTTAGGCCAAGACTTCCTCATTTTTAATGGGGTTGATGAAGTGTCAAAATAGTATTGGTGGTGTGCAAACTGTCTTTAATATACCAGGTGTAATCCTAACCTTTTCCTGATGAATGGTTCTTTTATAGATACTTTTAAATGTAATGTAAAAGTGTTTGATATACCAAGTTCCGAGGGGGAGAAGTGTACTAGGTCAGGCCCGTTCAAAGAATGGCATGCTGCGATGAGCAAACAACCTGAAAACTGATACGCCGTATTGGGTTAAAATTAGCGAGAATGCTACTTAAATGGGAATCCGGATAAAAAACTTCTTTACATTTAATAATCCGTTCTTAATTTGACTTGCAAATCGATCAAATTCTTCTTTTAGATGCAAACTCGTAATCTAACTTACCGATTCATTTTTTATTTTACGTAAATATAAAGGTCGCAACATGCGACTTTTAGGCCGTGTCACAATGATGACATGACATGCTTATGTGTCATGATTTAAATTGCAAATTAAAATAATTAAATTATATATATATATATATCCTATTATACATGTTTCAAAAAAGGTAAAAAATCTTAATATTCTAATTTGTTTCCTTCTTTATATTGAATACCTTATTTATATTTTTTCATAGTAAAAGCATTGCATTGATAGTAAAAATATTATGATGACTCATAGCCTACGTGACGTCTATATGTACCAATTAAACTCCGACACGTAAGATTGCGACAACATTTTGTTATCGCAACTTGCGACCTTTATCATCACCCTTTATTTTATTTTTCATTATAAATACATAAATTAAACACACTTTAAAATCATACGATGTAGAGTAGACATTAAATATTCTTATGTTATACTACCTCGATCTGTCGTTAAAGTTTTTTACCATTACTATTTGCATGGATTCCAATGTTTAACCACTAATATATCCGATTTTATATTTGGTTTTTTATTTAAAAGTTGATATTATGAAAATAACATACCGAGAGCAACCTAACAAAATCTTATAAGATAACATTCTGATGTATATAATAGTAAGAATTTACGGTCAAAATTCTTATACACTGGAGACATATTTCAAGATGTAAAAGGCTTTCAAAAATGGAGGTACTACGTACTTTACCCCGTATTTATTTTGATATATTCAGTTCGTCTTTACTTTTAGGATCGAAATGGGAAGTATAACCTATAGAAGAATCAAAGTGCTCCATAATCCAACCTTTTTTTTTATAAGAAAGGCTAAAAAGAGAAAGAGTAACTATCCTTGTGAAATGTATGTTTATTTCTCAGTATTTGCACTACAAGAATTTGTATATTTAACGACAACCTAATTACGACGGGTCAAAAATCCCGTCGCAAAAGCCTTTTGCGACGGGGCTAACAACCAAACAATGACGGGAATAACCGTCGCAAATGTCTTTTACGACGGGTTTACGATGGATTTACGATGGATTTACGACGGGATTTTCTATTAACGACGGCCCCCTTTTATGACGGGTTCGCGACAGGAAATCCCGTCGTTAATCAACGATTATTGGCCTTTCGCGACGGGATTTCCCGTCGTTAATAGTACAATTTCTTGTAGTGTTGAAATTGTATGCAACGTAGCTTTTGAATTTTAGAGGTAAATATGTTAACTTAATAACTTTAGAGGTAAAGCATTGAACCAAATAGTAGTGGGACTTACCGTCTTGTACTCTTGTTTAGTAAACAAGTAGACTGCACTTCAAAATTAAAATGATGAAAGTAAAGTCTAATATAATAAGCAACTCTTCAAATAATAATCAATCAACAAAACAACCAAATTTTGATGTAGTATTTTTTTTTTGTATATAGTTATTCCGAGCCATACAAGCTACATAAAACATAATTCAATTTCGATGACACTTAAAAAGTTTAACTAACTAAATTAGACGAATCAGATTAAATCGTACACGCACTACACTTACTATATCACTACAAGAAACTATACCATTAACGACGGGAAATTCCTTCGCTAAAGGCCAATAATCATTGATTAACGACGGGATTTCCTGTCGTGAATCCGTCATAAAAGGGTACCGTTGTTAATGGAAAATCTTGTCGTTAATCCGTCGTAAAAGACATTTATGACGGTTGTTCCCGTCTTTGTTTGGTTGTTATCTCCGTCACAAAAGGCTTTTACGACAGAATATTTAACTCGTCGTTATTAATTTGTCGTTAAAGATACAAATTCTATGTATACAGGACCAATGATTTGAAACAAAGGAAAAAAAAGAGTCTGCTCATAGATCGAGGGAAAGGTAAGAAATTCAAACTGTATCATGTGAAGCGCAACTACGCAAAAGAGAAATGAATATGAAACCAATTAATATTTTCACGTCCTCCCTCCAGCTAAGCATCTTCTCTTCTATGGTCTAATTTGCCAAAGGTTCTACTAGTATCGTTAATTTAAAATATGCATATATATAGATGTGTATATATCAATATATGTATATATATAGATGAGATTCAATCTCAAAATCAAGTATTTTTTTGGTGATATATCACTAGTTAGTACTTGGTTGATTTACCACTATTTTTAAATACAATAAGTTTTTGTTTTATGGTATATATCGAATTATAAAAGGCAATTGATTGATTTAGATAAGATTTATTTACAGTTCATGGTACTACCTCCATGACTTTAACTAAATCCATGTTATAAAAAATTTAACATTTGGTATTGTTTTTTTTTCAGCTAAACATTTGATATTTCTTCCAAGATATGTACAGTGACAAATCAAATAAGATACCACATGAGTGAGTGTTTTTCCTCGTAGAAATTTTGAGAGAGTATTATATTTCTTTTCCATTGAGATCAATAAATAAAGATCCCAAATAAGACTATCATTTTCTTTGCAGTGTTAGAGAGCCATAAATGGCATGACGACAAATGATGTAGACGAGATTCGATCCCATATCTTAGGTATCGTTTCTCAAAACTATATTAACTAATTGCTTGTTCGGTATCACTTTTGTTTTCAGTTTTCTATTTTTTACAAAACTAAAAACCAAATGAAAACCTCAAAAAATTATTTCCGGTTTTTTGTTGCCAGTTTTCAAAATTAACATGATTACTATAACGTACTCTATAAGTATAATTATTTTAGTTCATGATTTAATATAAATCATATCACTACAAAATTATGGATTATTAGAGACGGAATTTGAGACGAAAGCTATAAGCATCTCAAACTTGAGACGGATTACTAAAATTTCGTCTCTAAATTAAAATTGAGATGGGATTGTATATAGAGTTTCAAAATTTTCGTCTCAAATTTGTAATGGACTTGCCAAAATTCCGTCTCAAATTTTTTTGAGACGCCCTCTATAGAGACGCCCCATTTAATTCGGTCTCAAATCCGTCTCCAATCATCATTTTGAGACGGATTTGGTCTATTTAGAGACGAAATCCCTCGTCTCTATAAAATGATTTTTTTTGTAGTGTATGACTTATAAACCCAAAAAAAATCAAAAATTGAAAACGTACTGGCAGTGATACCAAATGAGCTCTTATCGCATATACGCAGACATCTGTCATATACAAGTTAACTTTTTTTTGGTAAATTCTTTAATAGTAGAAATACGATCGGGCAATGATAATAGTAATGCACACTTGTGGATATGACACTTGAATCTTGTTAGAGTACTTGAGGGTTGAGTGTTAGCTAGGATGTTAGCATGCATCATCCTCAATAATAATAATGGAAAAACGAGCATCCCAAATTAGAATATATTTTATCTTAGCTACCTTTCGTACGTGCTACTTGAACAAAGTACCATTTACAAATGGAACCACGCACTCATTAAACCTAGAGTAGTCCCAATTCGGCAACTCTCTTCAATTTTTCCTCAGCCACTTCTATCTTTTACTTCTTTACATACAATATGTATACTCCGCAATTTTGATTATACACCTGGGTGCACAATGTTTATGGTGCACCCTATTGAATATTTATTGAAAATCTAATGAACATTGAGAATGATTTCAATGTACATGTACTAGTGAAATATTTAAACTATATGTTCTATGGATTTGAACTATATGTTCATTAGCTATATGTTCTTTGGGTATGAACTATGTTCTTTGTATTTGAACTATATGTTCATTTAAAAACAAGGTGCACAGTGAGCATTGTACACCCGGATGCATAAACCATATTTTGTATATACTCCATCTTTTTACATTATTTTGCCAAGGTTATGAAATCGATCCAACTCTGGAAATAATTTTGACAAATTGAAAGTATATGTTTATATGTTGAAATTATCTTATCTTAGTTTATCTAAATTTATCAAAATCTATTTTAGTTATATATTACACTTTATTAATCCTGATTTTGTTTTTTCTGAAATTATCTCAACTTTAAACTATTTTTTTCCGGAATAAGGTATAAAGAACAAAGCTTAAGTCACCGGCCTTTTTCTTCGTTTTCTTTTTTCCCATGCCTTCTAAGCTCTTATTTAATTTACATTGTATATTTGGTACGGACTGTAATTACTATATTGACATAGATCATACTTATGAATGACGACAACTAAACCAAGAGAAAAACAAATTAAATTAGCAAAATGATTTTGTATTGTAGTAATAAGGAGGAGAAGATATCTTAGTACTTTATTTAATACTTGATTTTATGATGCTTTTTCTAAGGGGAAAATTAATTCTTTGAGATGTTATTTTGTTTGAACTTGTAAGTGGTCCAACTCCCCCCTCTTTCATTAGTAGATCACTAACGTTAATACAATTTATGCAGGCGTGTCATTTTAAGTTAGGCAATAATTTTTTTTCTTGGACTCTAAATTTTACCAGAATTCAAAATTCTTCTCATATTTCAGAAAATGTGCGATACACAGACTAAAATAACTATTCTACTACCAATGATGAGTTAACCAAGTGGTTGAGACAGAGTCTTAGAGGGCACATGTGTACTAAAGTATAATCTGTAAAATCAAGTAAGGTCATGACCTAATGAAAACGACTCTGCAATCCAATCAAAAGTTTGGGGTTTGCGGGTTCAATTCCCGCTAGGGGATATTTGAGGGAGGGGGTTTCCCTTACAATTTACCCTCCTCACTCTTAAAGTGTCTAATCCGCTAATTCAGGTCGGGTTGACTTGTGAGCAGTTCCCGGTGGTGCACCTTAGCTTACCTTATAAAAAAAACGTCTACTAATATATTATAGGTTACATATTCGACTTTCCCCCAACCCATTTGTAACTTACATAGAGAACCGAGAACCGAGTACTGTGTAACTATTATTCGAAAAAAACATGACTCTAGTCGTAACTTTTATCAATTGATTTTAGAGTAAAACCGCACACATTGCCACATGGACATGGTTTTATACGCGCGTATATACAAAGCCCACAAATCCTTTATAAGAGCCGACTCGATCTCTTCATACACACACTACACAGTATCACACACTTCCTTAAAAAACAACTCCCACCCATTCTCTCTCTCTGTTCTTCTCACTCACTCACAGTTCCTCCAAAATTGTCTCCTTCATTGGCGTGGAATTAGGCTTTCATTACTGTCTCTTCTCTAATAACCCCATCACTTCCCACAACACCCATCAATCACTCTTGTACTACCAAACACAAACAGTGCTACTCATTCTTTCTTTTCCTTTTTTTTTTATAAAATAAATAATCCACCATCCACCATCAAAATCCCCTGTTTCCACCCATCTTATATTCCCATCATCAAATCATTTCTCAAATTCTCTCCTCCTCTGCTATACACTTCAAATTCTATCTCTAATTTTACTCCATTTTTATTTTCTAGAATGAACTCCACAACCAGCATCAGCTCCAGTAGTAGCAGAAGAAGATCTCATAACAATTACAACTCTCCATCTTTCTCTTCCTCGCTTCTAGAGGAAATCTATCGTTCTTTCGACGAAAATGACAGAGAAGATCGTCATCATCATCATAACCATTCGCATCGCGATTACGACACCAACAACAACGACGATAACAGTTACAGGAAGGTAAAGATCAACAAGAGTAATAGTTGTTACATGGAGAGAGAAATTGACGAAGAAAGACTACGCGGAGTTAACAGACTTGTTTTCGATGAGTGGATGGAAAACAATAGCAAGAGAATCAATCTCCGTCGTAATTCAATGGCGGAGATTAATTCTGCTGCTAAATTTAACTCCTCGTCGTCTACGAGTTCCTCCGATTCCAGCTCTGGAATCGGTGGATTTTCTTCCTCCGACACTGAGTCGTTCTACGGATCGTCCAAATCGAAGACGACAAAGCCGATTACGGCATTGAAGCCCATACGAACAAACCAAAACCAACCGGAATTTCACCGGAAAAGCTACTCGGATGAAATTCCGGCGAAGAAGAATAACAAGGAAGGTAAACTTCAAAAGAAAGCGCTGAAGATTTACGGCGATTTGAAGAAGGTAAAACAACCGATTTCTCCTGGAGGAAAACTCGCGAGTTTCCTCAACTCGCTCTTTAACTCAAACTCGTCCAAAAAACCGAAGATCTCATCCTCCTACACTTCATCCAATGGCTTGAAATGCTCCACGTCGACACCTTCTACAGCGTCATCATACTCAAGGTCGTGCCTTAGCAAAACTCCGTCTTCCGCCGGGAGGTTCGAGAGGCGGTCAGTGAGGTTTTGTCCTGTAAACACCGTCATCGCCGCCGAGGACAATGAGTACACCAATAGACATAATAAGGAAACCAGTCAAAGAGATAAAACGACAACGACAACGACAACGACAACGACGTCGCTAAAGGAGGAATTGAAGGTTCAAATAATGGAGAAGCACAGGAGAGTAGAAGAGGTCGCTAAGGAGTTATTGAAGAATTATCACCATGGAAGGAAATTTCAAAATGACGGTAGTAATAATAAAAGTAAAACTCGTCGTTTCGACGATGAAGATGAGGATGATGATGCTAGTTGTTGTAGCTCAGATCTTTTCGAGCTAGAGAATTTGCTAGAAGGTGGAGGTGATCATCGAAGGTACTGTGAGGAGTTGCCGGTGTATGAAACTACTCATGTTCATACTAATAGAGCTATTGCTAAGGGGTTTATTTTGTAATTTTGGGGTTCATTAATTTTATAATAGTATATATAATTCTATGTTTATTTCTTACTATTTTTGGTATTTAATTTATTTGATGCTTTGCCTTACTAGTAAATTAGTAATCCGTTTTGTTAATTTTGTTGTTAATTTCTACTAGTAGCTATTTTGTGTTTCATTGGATTCTTGCCATGGCAACCTCAAGATTGCATAGTACTTGTTCATAGATGTGGGTCTTGTTTTATTGATTGAGTAGTAAATAATGTTGGGGGTAATGTCGTAAATCGTAATGACATTATGTCAGTGTTAGTTTTCGAGGCTTATCCTTTTAAAAAGATTGTAATTTTGAAATTTGGGGAAAATAATAGTGCACTAAGTTTTGAATATGGTGTAAGTGATAAGAAAAATAGGATTGATATGAGTAAATTTTGAAACAATTAACAATACTGAACCAGTCGTGTAATGCGATTTTAGCTAGTTGAAATTACTTTTTATTACCGTTTCATATTATTCTACAAATACGGAGTATGTAAATATTCAAATCATGATGCACTATTTCATAAATGTTATACTATGTACAATTCAGTCAATTGATTCAAAAGAATACATACTCCCTCTGTTCTCGAATATTAGTCTCTTTTGGAATCTTGACACTATTCACAATTGAAGATAATCTTCTATTTTATTTCCAATACGTACTTCAAAACATATTCATATGATATCTTATTTTGTTCGTTTTAATGTGTAGTTTAACAATATCAAATTTTTATATTTTTCGAACATACTATACGTATCTGAAGATATTTACGTTATAACTACGATATTATTTTTATACAAAAATTGAAAGTAACTAGTTTAACAATATATGCCACAGGAATTATATAGATTCTCTAAGTGAGTTGTAATTAATTTATGAGGACACCATTCACTCACACTTTAGCTTGATTCTCTAATAACAAGTTCCCCTCAACATAGGATGTCTTTTACTTGATCCATAGCCTAATGTTTAAGCTAACCTACCTAGAAAAACAAGCAAAGAATAAGTACGTAGCTATTTGAATAATTACAAACTAGATTTATTATATTTTCCCATAGATTTTTACAAATTACCTTTAGAAAAAAAAAAAAAAAATTGTAGTGAAATTGAAAGTAATAGATTTTAATTTAGAAAAAAAGGGAAGAAGAATAAGAAGAGAGGGAGTAAAGAGGAAGTAACCATAGATTCGAGATCATGTTCAAACACCAGAAAAGTGTGATTGATGATCTAAAGCAGATAAATTACCTGGGAAAAGCCATTTGAACCTTCCATTCATGTGTCTAAACAAGAAAAAAGAAAAAAAAAAAACTGCTTTTTTTTTTTTTCTCTATTTTTGATCCAAAAAAATAAAAAAATATAGGAGCATAAATGTTTAGTAGGGTCTTGTAATAGGAAAACCATAAATATCCCGAAGAAATTAGTGACTGTTGTTGTTTGGGGGTTGGTTCACCAATGCAACTGTGGTCAAAAGTGTTGGGCTCACTACTCCCAGTCCCATGCAAAGCTACCTCTTTTTTTTTTTTTTTCTTTTTTTTTTTCTTTTGATTTCTTTTTTTAAATACAAAAAAACAAATCGTAGATTTTTTTATTTTTTTAAAAATTTTAATATTGCATAGAAAAAATAAAACAAATTATGGAGTACTTGTATTTTCTTTATCTCGTTCCTACGTACAATGTGTTTATGCAATATGGTATTTTTAGGTACAATTATTAAACTATTTGTGTGAATTAATTTTGTTTATTAATTTGCGAGACCCTTTACTTTGACATTGTTTAATTCGTAATTTCGTAGAAGTATTTGTGCATACAAGTACAACACTGCCCTTTTACATTGTTTCTAATTACTCATTCCGTCCCTTTTATTCGTTATGCTTGATATCATGTGTGCGATTACTCATTCCGCCCCTTTTGTGCATACAAGTATTTATGTTATTATATATAAGAAAATATATCAAATGTAAAGATTAAAACAGAATATCCAAAACAAAATACGAAAAAAAAAAGGACATAGAGTATAGCTATGCATACATACCATCTTCAATCTTCACAATCAAATAGAACCTATCCATGCATGAATGCATGATGCATGGTACTCCGTAGTCCGTACGATGTTTGATACTCCTGCTAGGAAACATAAAAGGAACATCATAAAAGATTATTAATTGTCTGCTCTTGAAGCAAATAAAAGAGGCTGTGTTTGTTAATAAAAACATAGTACTCCTCTTTCAAAATTTAATTCTCCAGTGAACTTATTATTTTTATGGCATAGGTGATAGGTCCAATAATATTTTATCACAATTATTTTCCTACTATCAAAAGTCATGGTCTCAAATCATCGATCTATCATTCAATTAAAAATTACTTTGTATTCCGTATTTTATTATCCTCCGCCATAATTATTTATCGCATAAAACTCTGTAATAAACTTAATACCGTGTTTAAATTGAAACGGGAGAAAGTATTCGAAATACATGTACTCCCTTTGTATTTTAAAAAGAGATACACTTTCTTTAAACAAACGTATTTTAAAAAGGCATACACTTTTCTTTTTTGACATCTTTTGGTCCCCATTTACAATTAAATTAATATTTTCTCTTACTTGTTGTCCTTCAGTTACTCACATCATCCTTTTACTATAATAAACAATTCACCCACTACCCCACTTTCATTTTATTTTAATATATAAATTCAACTCACTCTCCTAAAATTATATACCGGTCAAAATATATCTCTTTTTAAAATACGGATGGAGTACTAATAAGGAGATAGGAGCATAAATTTGGTTTTAATACTCCCTCCGTCCCGGAATACTCGACCCGGTTTGACCGGCACAGAGTTTAAGGGACTTGAATTGACTTATTTAATTTAATAGGTAGTAGTTGATAGTGGGGTATTATTTTAATGTAGTTAGTGGGAAATGTGTGAAGGGGTGGGGTTGGGAGAGAGTAGGGGTTGAATTTTTAATTATTTTTTGTATGGAGTAGGGGGTAGGTGGGTTAATAGGGGTGGAGTGAAAAATAATATAATATTGTTAGAATATTTCCATTTTTAGAAACAGGTCAAGTATTAAGGGACGACCCGATAAGGAAAACAGGTCAAGTATTCCGGGACGGAGGGAGTAATATAGATATAAATGATACTCCGTAGACCGTAGCTAGCTAGCAAGAACACTTACGTAGGATAATAAAGGGCGGAATGTAAGAGTATAGAGTCCGAACTCCGAAGAGGTGAAAATGTAAAAAAGGAGAAAAATGAGATGGTCTGTAAAGCAGTAGACAAAAATCCACTAAGGAGATCTTTGTTGCTCATTAATTCCTTAAGTGAATCATTTTAAAGCTAATTTCATCAACATTTTATTTTAAACTATATACTGTAATGTCTTATTTGCTTCATGTCAATTTTGGTTGGCTATGCTAACCATTTATCGTAACCACCATATATATGTGTGTCAATTTCATCTACACTGTGAATTGTGATTTTACGAATACCCGAATAGATCTCTATCTCTATAAATTGTTTGATTTCCTGGGAATTTTATAATTCCCGGCCAGTCTCCTGTGTATATTTACGTGTTAATATCATTTATGACACTTAAAATCTCCAAACTAAAAAATACGTAGTATGTCCTAATCTATGTACTACCTCCGTTCTTAAAAGTTATTTACACTTACTATTGCCACATACGACTTCAATGCAATTTTTTATCATTAATATATCAATTTTGTATGAGATAAAATTATTAAAAAAAAAATGATATTTTGAATATAAATATCGAGATGAATCTAGCAATATCTCACATCCTAATGTTTTGATGTATTTCCTCCGTTTATTTTTACATGCAACACTTTCCTTTTTTGCATTATTCGTGTACTCTACTTTGCTTATTCGATACTTAGTCTTTGTTCTGCTCGACTTATTTTGACTTATTTCAGACAAAATAAGTCCAATTAAGTTCAGATAATAAAAGTTCAGCAAAAATAAGTTTATTTCAGACAATTTCACACAAAAATAAGTTTTTTTTCCAGATAAAATAAGTTCAGATAATAAAAGTTCAGCAAAAATAAGTTTCTTTCAGACAATTTCACACAAATAAGTTTTTTTCAGATAAAATAAGTTCAGATAAGTTTAGATAAAACAAGTTTAGCCAAAACAAGTCCATAGAACGGAGCCTTAAAGAAAAAACATATTCGTGTGAAATTTTTAAAGATTTGTCTTAATATAGATTTTCATATTAACTTTTAATAAATTTTTAGTTACGATAATTAAAGATATTAATTATTCAAGCTATGCATATTGGAAAGTGTGAAAATCAAAATGTTACAAGTAAATTAGGACAATAGAACATTACTCCATGAAGATTAATTATTATGCACTCCTAACTTGATTCAATATGAACATGGGAACAATAATAAAAAAAAATTAAAACCCCTACAAGGCTACAACTCTATCCTAGCTAGCTAAATGATCTACGTGAGGTCCATTATAATCTTGTAATATACTTTAAGTTCCTAATTTGTGATAATTTATTAATTAAGTGAGGACCACCAAATCATAACATGTTGATATGCTAATTATGATAATGTACAAATTTCTAACTGTAATATACGGAGTACTACTTTATAGGCCGGGCATGCTTTAGAGCTGAGGTAGGGAACTTAAACTTCGAGCAAAAGGCAAATTAGGATGTACTTTTTATATATATAGCTAGGGAAGAATAGGGTTAGTTTCTTTAATTAGAATCTTCTTTTAATCAATAATTTTAGTCAAATTAAGGTTGTTTAATCAACAATTCACCATATTAATTATTTAGTCATCGTACAATTTAAGTTGGTGAGAGCAAAGTTAACAGCTTTGGTGGTGTCATCATGTACTAGACTAGCTTCTAGCTAGGGTTGTGACCACCATTTTAAGCTAGTTTAGGTAGATCGATCGATCGTTTTGTATATAGCATTTGAAAGGTTGATCGAATTGACTTATATTTGTAGTTTGAAATAATCATTCATGCAATGCGTAATCATGCAAACATCTTTTTGCTAGCTTAGTGATCAATCCTTAACTACTTAACTAGGATTATTAGGAAGTATCTACTAATAGAAATAGGTATATGAAAGCTAGGTATTGTATGTTTCATAATAGCATAATATTTATCATTTTTTTTGTTGAAGGTGACAAATTATTACGGAGTAATTATTAATATTTCGTAGGATAAAACACTTAAGATTCGATTTCTAATGGATGATGTTAAGTATATGTTGGCTCAGTTTGACTTACTTATCGAGTTATCGCATGTATATCAGAAAGCCAACACTACAAGAATTAATTTGTATCTTTAATGACAACTTATAACGACGGGTCAAAAATTTCGTCGCAAAAGCCTTTTTACGACTTTGCGACGAAGCTAACAACCAAATAAAGACGGAAACAACCGTCGCAAATGTCTTTTACGACGAGTTAACGACGAGTAGTAACAAGGTACATAATGTGGGTTATCTTTGAAACAGCATCCCTACAAAATCTATTTGAAACCAGTGTATGAAGAATGTAACAGTCCCTTTTCTCTGCAATTCCATAAAAGACATACTCAAACCTGAGATATGTCTAACATAACCAAATGTTTATATATAACGTAACACAGTACATGATTTATTTATTTTTCTCTTGTCATGTCCTTGTAAACACTTGTGTTGCCCATCAACAAGGGCACACCTTGGGTCATATAGTTACTACCACATTAAATACTTCCATATTCAAATTGTATACTCCGTTTTCGGTACGGAGTATCTTTTATGTACAAGTGTACAACTAATGTCTTAAAAGGTATAATCAAAACTACATTTTTGTTGATGTGCTCGCAACTTACAAGAACACCAGCAAAGAAATAGCCTTGATTGTTCCACGTACATGGACAAAGAAATAGCCTTGGTTGTTGTTGATTCTGAGTTTTGATGATGACAACGCAAACTTCCTAATCGTTGGTTAAGTGTGTTTTTGTATTGCTAAGTTAGGGAGTGCCTGAGTAGGACAAACTAAGCATGTGGAACAAACACTAAGCAATGCAGGGAATTCCTAACGAATCGATCAAGTCTGCAAATGAAGGCTGTTCCCAAGACGGCTGTTCCCAAGACGGCTGTTCCCAAGACGGTTGTTCCCAAGATGGTTGTTCCCAAGACAGCTGTTCCCGAGATGGCTGTTCCCAAGACAGCTGTTCCCAAAGACGGCTGTTCCTAAAGAAGGCTGATCCTCAACGGCTGATCCTAAGCAAGTTATTAAGGTGTTCCTCATATATTATAAGGATCATCAATGTTCCGGAGAAGGAACAATGCATGAAGCGTTCAAGCGAAGCTTCAAAAGGTGCCAACATAGAAGCTACAACATATGAGTTTATGTTTAGATTTTATGTAAGTATTTTAATAACGTTTATGCATAATATGGAACAAAAGGAACACGTGTGTTTTAATATGTTTGAGAAAATAGTTTTTGTAAATAAAATAAAGTTTTATAAAGGAAAATCTTTTGGAAAATAAATAAAACGATTTTGAGAAAATCAACATTGGATTCTGATTTAGAATTCCTTGTTTTCCAAGAAAAGGTTTTTACTTGTTCCTAAAACTACTCCCACTATTTTCTCTAAAATTGAACGTGTTAAAAGTGGTTTGAAGAAGTCTCCCTGTTTCTCTCAATCAACGTGCACGTTACTGCTCCCAGTAACTGTTAGTGGCCGTTGAGGGGAACATGGGAAACTGACCAAGAAAGTTCTTCTATAAAAGGAAAAGGTTTTTCATTTCTCAAATCACAACTGACAACGAGCAATATTTCTAAAGAACTTAAGAGTTTTTATCAAAAGTCAGTTTGCAAAAGAGCGTGTTCCTAAAGTTCCTTTATTGTACGTAAGCTTCATTGAATACTAGAGTTTTCATAATTCGAGTTGTAATTGTGGGGTTAAGGATCGAGTGATCCTTGAGTTGTGGGGTTAAGGATCAAGTGATCCTTGAGTTTTGAGTGTAAGGGTTGAGTGATCCTTAAAGTGACTTAGAGTCAAGTCAGTAAGAGAGTGTGAAAGGAGCAAGCACTGTAATCAAAGGGGAT
Source organism: Spinacia oleracea (assembly GCF_020520425.1). Classification (NCBI taxonomy): domain Eukaryota; kingdom Viridiplantae; phylum Streptophyta; class Magnoliopsida; order Caryophyllales; family Amaranthaceae; genus Spinacia; species Spinacia oleracea. The sequence continues at coordinate 130,682,342 of NC_079487.1, forward strand.
TACAGTGGGGAACTCGTGTTCAAGTGGAACTCGAGTTATTGAGTGTGTTGTATTCGAGCGATTACAATATATAAAAGAGTTTGAGGTTTTCGCTTCTTGATAAGGATCAAGAAGTTTCCTCAGTTTTCACATTTTTCGTATTAATTTGATAGTTGTTCCTTTAATTTCTAAATTCCGCAAAGGAACACCCTAAGTTCAACGAAACAATTCACCCCCCTCTTGTCAGTGTTCCTACTGGAATATCAGTTGTACCATACACATGATATGTAGAACGGATTATACATAGAAAATTATCCTTCACTCTGTATAATCAATAAGTAAAATACACTGCTAATTAATTAGTGTAAAAGACCAATATTCCTCCCGTATACATGGATGTTTCCATATATAGCTTGGTGGTTAGGAGAAAATTATGTCTTTTAAAAGATTTGTATTAGATAATCAGAACATGTTGAATTATATAGTCTTTTGTATAACTGTATGCTTAAAGTCAGACAAATACAATAAGATTAAGGTCTGAATCTGAACTTAAAACAGTGGATGAATCTTTGAGATTCTGTTTGTTCAATTCCATTATGATGAAAAAAGAAAAGATGGTAGCAAATCCATGTATTTAAGCTGAATTTGAGTCTATTATTGAGGGAGGATTTTTCCAAAAGACGTTTAATTAGTTGGTAAGACGATATTGTCTCCTCAATTATTTGCAATGACATTTTATCTAATGCATGCCATGCTTTTCTATTGGTTGAAATAATATATTTATTGTCTTTTATTCTTATTTTTTAGTGGGTTTGATGATGTGTCAATAAATTAATGGAAGAGAATCTTGTACACTAGGTGTACATGTAGCTTTTTCCTGAATAACGTCCCGGAAAAAGGAAGGGCACTAAAAATTATACTCCGTAAATACGAATGAAATCTACGGCACATTTATACACAAGCCCTCATATTTAACCATTAAGTTATGATAATATTTCTTCACGACTGCATGATCTTTTCTTTTATTCACGATTCACTACAAAAATTTGTATCTTTAATGACAACCTAATAACGACGGGTCAAAAATCTCGTCCCAAAAGCATTTTGCGACGGGGCTGACAACCAAACAAAGACGGGAACAACCGTCGCAATTGTCTTTTATGACGGGGTTAACGATGAGATTTTTCATGAATGACAGCCCCTTTTATGACGGGTTCACGACAGAAATTCTCATCATTAATCAACGATTATTGGCCTTTAGCGACGAAATTTCCCGTTATTAATGGTATAATTTTTTTAGTGATCAATTGATCAAGAAGTTAAAAAAAAAAGCAAAAGAAAGCAATGTTTTGAAGTTTGAACAATAATATTAATTTTGAAAACGAAAGTGCATTAAATGAAATATTTATGCCCGGCCGTTAACTGGACATATCCAAATAATTTAAATATTTGAAAACATGAACTGCACATGAATTAATGAGGAGTACCAAGTTTTTAAATAAATGGATTTTTCAAAAGTTATTTCTCTGTACTTCTAGATTGATCAAGGTACTCAGTTCATAAGGTGAAGTTAATTTAGCTTCAGTGTTTCAAATATTTACAGTTTTCAGTCATTTACATAGTGTAGTATTTTTCGGTAACTTAGCTTCAGTGTTTCAAATATTTACAGTTTTCACTTTTCAATCATTTACATAGTGTAGTATTTTTCATCTCGTGTACTCTCTCATTACGTGATGACATGACTTGGATTACATGCATCGAATCGCATAAAATAAAAACTAGTTCCACTTTAAAAATTAACATAAATACGGAGTAATATTTACCCAGTTACGTGCATCTCTTAATTAAAGTGTACGTTGTTTGGCTAACATGTAAAAACATTGAAAATATAACTTCTTAGCTAGGAAAGTAGGACGTGGAAGATTGTGATCATTATGCACTATGGTCTATGTATATTGCTTGAAATGCTTTGCAAAACATGGAAGTCATGACACTTATTAGGAAGTTTTTCCACAAAATAAAAGAAGTTGTTTATCAAAATCCCCATATAATGAAACTTTTGTTGTTTAACCAAACAATACCCGATTCTGTATATCACGCGTATATGGTTATTAATACTCAGTTGACACGTGACAAACATAAAGGAAGCAAGCAAACAAATGTAGTCACATCCTAACACTAAGAAATATATATGTCAAACTAGTGTTGGAATTTTGGTAGAGTAATGAGCCCATTTGAAAATAACAAAACGAGACTATTTTCATATATTTGGTGGGACTTTGGACTTAATTTGTCCATAAAATAAAACCCACTTCACATGGTAATGTTGCAACATATCAAGTGAGGACCCCCATACCCATTGCATGCCTTGGAGGAATGGTATAGCTAGATTCATCTTATTAAATGAAACTTATTAATTTATTAATTATATTTTCTTGATCAAGCTAGTAAAACTTACCCATCTAAATATAAATATGATAGCTACATTTTATGAAAATCAAGTTGACATCACATTGACCAAATATGTATATAGCCTAAAAGAGAAGTAAAATCAAACCAAATGGACTTTGTATTATTTTGTTTTTTTATTTCATATGTATCCCAAATTGAGCATATGACAATGGCACTTAATTATATACACACTTCATGATTTTTGGTCCTCCACAAAATTGAAAACCATGGCCAATAATATAGTTTCCACCAAAGCATGGTTACAAGGATTGATTGATAAAACTCACATGAACACTTAATATGCATAATTAATTAATTAATGGACCGTCAATTTAAAGACAACCACACGTACGTATTAATGTATTATCATTGCCAACATGTCTCATACACACACACGTGTGTACTCCAATAAAAAAAATGATTTTTGTTCTCGTATGCTTCACTTCGTTTTTTTTTTTGAGGAAGTTTAATTATTATTTTAGGGGTGTTAAATACAACTTGATTTTACTTGACGCAATACTTTTTATTTTTATTTATTCATTCCAAAAACACGAAACCCTTCATTTTTATTATTTTCTCCCAACATTTTTTTGATATTATTTTGGTTTAAATGATTGTTTTCAGTGTAACGTGTATCTAATCAAATTAAGATACATATCTAATCAAATTAAGATACGTATCTAATCAACTCCAATGTTTGAACCCCTGACCTTGAGTTTAAACAATAAAGTTTTTACCACTAAACTATTACATGTGTCTCATTATCATTGCAAAAACAAATAATACAAGTAAATGTGAATGTTATTAAAATAGTAACCTGGGGCATCAACCGGGCCTAAAAACTAGTTATTCATTATACCAAGACATAATTATTAACGCGTAGTACTGTAGTAGGTTTGAGAATAGAAGTTGCATTATGCATGTACAAATCAACGGGATTGAATCCACTTAAACCAAGTTAAATTGAGTTTTAGAGCAAGATTAGCGGTAGTCTGAATAATAGTCTGAGCAATAGTCTTATTGAGTATTAACTTAAGACCTCCCATTTAAGTGGAAGAGTGTGACAAAAGTCTGAGCAAGAGTCTTGAAATTCCAAGACTCTACTTAAGACGTTAAAATAGTACATTCAATTTTAATTATTATTATTTATTCTTTTTTATTTTATTATTTTCATAAGTTTGAGGAGTCTTGAATGAGTACGAGGGGTGAAGTGGAAAAATTAGGTAAGTCTAAAAGGGTCTCAACAAGAATCTGAATAATTGAAAATAAATAAAAATTAATAAAAAGATAACGTGGAAGTCTTAGCTTATACTAACGCTAATCTTGCTCTTACTACCCTAAAACTGATTTTACTGATTTGTTTGTTTTTAAAGATGAGTTAGAATAGAACATGGTTGAAATCGTTAGTTCGTTACCCAAGTATGGCACAAAGGAAACTTAAATTACATTTTTCTTTATGCATAATAAATAATTTAGATCGGATAATTGGATACGAACCCGTACGACTTATTATTGTACATGAATGGATGATCTTGGACATAAAACATGGGCAAAATTGGAAGAAAGGAATAAGTAGCTAGGAGTCGATCGATCGATCGAACAGCTTTAAAAAAGAGGAAAAGAAAAAGAGTTTGATTTTTGAGAAGATTTAAAAAAAGAGAAAGAGAATTTTGGCGATCCCTAGAAAAGAAGATTAAGATACTTAGATCATAGGGACCGTTTGGTATAGAGTTTGCAGCTTTATCTTTATAATTTATAGGACTAGTTTTGTTTCGAAGTTTGAAGAGGGTGCAACTAGAATAAACATGACATTCACATTTACATAAAGAGATCGATCAACTTGGTTTCGATTTATCTATTTTGCCTTGCCCTTTTTTTTTTTTTACTCCTATTCATGATTGGGGGATGTGCTACGCATTCTTATCATGTTACATCAAACTATACTAATATTATTCACTTTTTTTTTATTTTTTTATTATAAAGGATAATGTTTTTTCAAGGTTTTTTAAAGAATAATACTCTGTATCTGTTTAGGCTCTATTGTGTTCACATTATTTCAACTTATTTCAGATAAATTCGAATAACATAAGTTCGGGAAAAATAAGGGTTACCAAGTACAATTAATAACTAAAATATGTTATGATGAGTTTTGAGCGTCTCCTGTGTGACCACTGACCAAACGTAATTACTATGTAGAAGGTTATTGACTAGTGTTATTTGACTTTCTAAAGCTGGTGTTACTTATACGTTGTATTCGTCGTTGATTTTCTTGTTTTATTGCAATTTCTTGAATTTCATGTTAGCAAAGAAAGTAGTATGTGAAGCACAACTCACGTCGTTCCAACAACCGGTGCGGAGCGGCCGGCCTACTACGGGCACTTGTAGGGATTAGTGTCTGACCTAAAAGCTATAAAAGTATCATCCTTGAAACTATAAAACTATAGAAGTACTTTGATTAACACTATAAAAGTAGCTCTCCTAAAACTATAAAAGTTTCTTGCCCGAAACTATAAAAACTATAGAAATACCTCCTTTAAAACTATAAAAGTATCTTCCCTAAAAGGCTAAAACTGTAAAAGTACATTCCATGTCTTTAAAAAACTATATAAGTATCTTGATTACAACTATAAAAGTACCTTCCCTGAATCCATAAAATTATAGAAGTACCTTGATAAAAACTATAACAATATCTCCCATAAACTATAAAAGTATTGAAATAGCTGAAATAAAACTATTAAAGTATTTGGTTTAAAAACTATAAAAGTACCTTCCCTAACTATAAAATTACATAAATATTTTGACCAAAACTAAAAAATTAACTGACCTATACTATAAAAGTAATTGTCCTATAACAAAACGGTCATTAACCTCCTTCAATGGGCTTTAAACGCGTTGAACTTATTTATCAGTGTAAACATGTCATACCATCAAATTGATGGTCTCATATAAGACTTTAGAGATAAATTCAGATATATAAATTTTAATAAGTTCAAAAAAATCTAGTTAAGTTCAGATAACTTTAGGAAAAATTGAGGTTAAATTAGGTGAATAAAATGCACCTCTAATTACCCTCATATTAAAATCGATCTTATAGCAAAATTCTAATCTAGTTTACTTCAGTTTTATCGTTGTTCGATCTAAGTGCATTATCTGAGACTTAGGCCGATCATCGTTCATAAACCTTTAAGTATGTGCTTATTTAGTGAAGTAAACACCATTATTTGGTTTTAATTGTTTGATAATCTCAATCAAATTTCCCCAATTAAACAAAGGCAGTATTCCAAATCTGTCATTGAAATTTGAAAGTGCTCTAATATATTGTGCATAGAATGAAGTAGCCGCCTAATGAGTAAGAAAGGTCATAGAGTCATAATCATTTAGTAGGATAACAGCCGACCATATTTGTACCCCAAATTTCATGAGACCCTCTTTTGTCATAATAGAGTTAATATTTATATCGCCGTATCCAAAGTATATACAACGCAACTTTCCTTTTCAGTTATGCAACATCAACATCAGAACGAAACGAGGGTACGTGGTCCTTAATTAGTTAGTCTCCATATTTCTATTGTCGTCCGAGCTATATACTAGTGTAACTATTATGTACATTATCTGCAACTCGTATTGGTAACAATGTCATTGGAGGTGAGAATTTCCTTATCATTTCCTCTTACTATTAATGAGTCTGATTTGTAAAACTGGCTAAAATTAAATGCGTTGTAAACTTGTTATATGGCTATATCAAATGATTCGGTGGTGGCAAGAGGACAATATAATGGAGGTTTGGCTCTTCTTATTTGAATTTATCCTACTGTCCTTTACTTCCATTCTTACGTTGTTTTCTTTGATTCCAAACTAATAATTTCTATTGTTAAAATGTTAAAGAATCTTATACCTTATTATCCCTAGTAAAAGGTGATATTACCATCACCCTCTATTCCTGCCGTGAGCAAGGGTTCAATTTTTATGGGAGTGTATATCAAGGCTCGATTTTTATGGGCGCATATGACTATATACTACGGTCTACTTATATACTTCCTCCGTCCCTTAACACTCGTATCGGTTTGACCGGTACGGAGTTTAAGATATTTGAATTGACTTATTAATTTACTGGTGTTAGTTGATAGTGGTGTATTTTTTAATATAGTTAGTGAGAAATGTGTAAGGGGTAAGGAGTAGTGAGTGGAGGATGTGAATTTTTTAAATAATTTTTTTGTAAAGAATAGGGGTGTAGGTGGGGTAGTGGGTAAGTGTGAGAAATAATATAATATTGATTAAAATTTCAATTTATAGAAGCGGTACAACTATTAAGGGACGACCCGAAAAGAAAAGCGATGCGAGTAATAATACTTAATTGTTAGACTATATTAAGTTGTCTACCAACTTGGTAGAAAAGGTTGATGTAGCATGATAGTAGTTGTTAAACGGTCCTCCTTAACTAGTCCTCTAATATAGTTTCTCGCAAAATCTACCCCCTATTGATTGATCACAGTGCCAATTTTCTGTTTTTTTTTTATTTTTTTATTTTATATTTTCAAAGTCACATGAATTATGTTAGATTATGAACTTAATAAATAACATTTTTGTAATGATATCGATTTTGAAAACAAACAACAAAAAATTGAAAATTACATAGAGTAGTCTCCAATTCTCCATATATTTTTAGTTTTAGTTTTCAAAACAAAAATAGAATTTTAGTAAGTAAAAACAATGACGAACTGGGCCTAAGCTTTCTATTTCAATTACTGGTTCATCTTTGGGCTAAAAATTGTAAACTACTCAAAGTTTTTAGTAATGGTGGGCTTAAAGATATTAAGCCCGATGAGAAAGCCATACATAGGCATAACTGTTGGGCCCAACTATATTGGACTTCCAATAAGACCGGATTAGCATTCAAACGGTCAAACCCCACAGAAACGAATTGAGTAGTCTTTGACTTAGAAAGGCACGTTTTTAATTTGACAATGATCCGGCAAATTAACCTTCCAATCGAACAATAATACCAACAACTCAAAGTGAAAAACACAAACTTTCACATTTAAAAAAAAAAAATAAAAAAATTCCAGCTTAATCTTATTTTTCGAATCAGCTTAAAAAAATTTACAAAAATAAACTTAAGAGAACAATAAAAAAGTATAAAATAATAGATTAGACGCTTACGTGTGGAATTGGTTACTGGTCACTTTATTTTATTTAATATGGATGGGTGCTAAAACTAGACTTATTCTGATATAATCAAAAGTATGACTTATTTTTATTAAGCGGCCCATAGGTTGACTTTTTCTCATCATTTTTCCTAAAAATTTCCATGCACAATAACTCATAATGTACTAAGGTAATTATGTAACCATTTAAAAAGTCTATTTATCAAAAATTATTCCATAACATAAAAAATTAATCAGAACATATTAAAAGTTACCAAATATTAGGTAAAAGTTACCCATATATACAATTTATTATGCACCGAGTGACAGTGCACACAATACCTTTTGGCGAGGTTTTTCTTTTTGCCGATTTGTTCATTTTGAAAGATTCAAATTAGAAACTAGGTATAGTTGTGGATGAACTCCATAGTACAATTTTTTTTTAAAAAAAAAATCTATAATACTCCTTACCTTGTAAGGTACAACCGGTTATAGCGAGAAAATTATCAACAAAGTTATTTCACATACCTTTCAATTTTCGTAATTTAGAAGGTGGACCATGGTGCACATAGAGCATGGTGTACCTTAAGAACATTAGTATATAATTAAAAGAACATCTGGTTACGTAAAAAGAACATGGACATATATTTTTTTATATTTTTAATAAATTGTGATTTTTTATAACAAAAAAGTAAAACATTATATTGCATGTTCTTTTGTCGTAGTGTCATGTTCTTTTGTTTATGCACATGTGTTCTTTTGGTGCACATGGTGCACCATGCTCTATGTGCACCATGGTCCATAGTCCACGGATTGTTCAATTTTATAGTAGCTAAGTAACTTTTTTTGTTGGTTTGAATGAGCCACAATAACAATACTAAATAGAAATGGCAAGTATGGATTCGGACATATAACGTATCTTACAAATACAACAACATATACACACGCTCTCAATTTTAACTATTATGCCAAAAAATCATTTTTTATTATAGGTAACTTTCTCCCCCCAACATGACAAATCACAAAATGACAACCCTTTATACTTTTTTGGATTATTTTATAAATTAATCATAACCCTTTATACTTTTTTGGATTATTCTATAAATTAATCATAGAATCATCAATTATGTATGAGGTACAAGCCGTACAACAATGGTTGGTTAGTTAGTTCCAGTACAATGTCAACTGCAGCTGTTCATTACAAACAAAAGCCAGCAGATCATGTGTATGTCATCAACGTACAATTAGTTGTTGGTATAATTTTGTTTTTATGAGATGTAATTTTGATTAGTTTGTTGTCTAGCTTGTTTCTTTAATTATGTATTCTAAACTAATTACATTCTATAAACACTCTTAGAAATTTATATTTAATCTCCATACTACGTACAAGTATAAAATTTTGTAAGCCGACACCCCACCAAATTACAAAGAATTTAAATAGAGTTTACATTTGATTTTGGATGATATATTACGTAGGTGCATCTCTATATGGCTCAAGAGTAGATCATAAAGCTAAGTTAGACTTTCAAACAACTTGCCAAACCAATTTGCATATCACTTTCTCATTCAAGACTTCTACTAAATCAATTTTCTAAGATGTGTTCATGTTAGATATGACTTTCTAGTGGATTGTGATTGTCATACTTTTGATTTTAAAAAATATAATGGTTGGAACAACAAAATACTCCATCACAACTAGTTAATTGCTAAAGTCTTTGGACAACACTCATGTTACATCACCTATACATAAGACTACTTAACGCGTTAACTAAGGGGCGTTCTGTTCACCTTTAAAAAAAAAATCAGGTTCAATAATTTCAGATAAGTTTAGATAAGTTACAATCAGATCTAATAAGTTAAATAAGTTCGAATCAAGTTTATAATAATAATAATAATAATAATAATAATAATAATAATAATAATAATAATAATAATAATAATAATAATAATCAAGTTTGGGTTGTCTGGCTTTGCTCCGGGCCGGGTTATGACTGATGCGGCTATTCGGAAACGGGTCAAGTACGAAGCGTTGCAGGGCCATTGGTTGTGGCTTTCTTCCGTTCTCTTTCTCTTCTTTGGGGGAGCTGGATAAGGATGTTGTTGCGTTGCTGAAGCGGATTCAGAAGTTTTCTAGGACACAAGACATTGGGGCTCGTGCTGCTGCTCATATTTTCACTAGGATAGGCTTTGGTATAGCCAGGGGAGTGGGGGCCCAGATTGTATCTCGGGCTCTCGGCTGCCCACTAACTATTTGTAAAGTATTTGACTTTGTTAGCATTTGATTTAATAATAATAATAATAATAATAATAATAATAATAATAATAATAATTATAATAATTATTATTATTTATTTATTTATTTATTTTTATGAACGGATGTAGAATATATTAACCGAACTCAAGGTATTACAAAAAGTTAGTGGGAAACCGAGATACTTTCTGAGCCCTCACTCCTTTAGCAAGTGAAGATATGAGTAGCAGCCTGCGCTCCAATATCTTGAGCTTGGAGAACTTTTGTATCCGTTTAAGAAGGCAATAGCATATGTCTCTAGTTCCCCAAAGAAGTTCCACAAAGAAGAAAAGGAGAAAGGTAAAAAACCATACCCACTTACCGTACACTTAGCCTGATACATCCCTACATCCCTGGACTGAAGTCACACATCCCAGATTGTGTCAAGGCGATAACCCTGTTAAATCCACACACACATCAAGTCTTCCTTCCCAAGAGTATAGTAAAACGTCCGCAGGGCGGAGAGGTTTATCGTCGCCCCCACACAACCCGGCCAATATCAACCTCTTTGCTAGCTGAGATCCCAAAACGGCAGCAGACATCTACCAAAGTATCACGAACAACATTATGCCGATATTTAATACCAACAATACCAACACATGACACATCATGATCCCCATAAATATCACCATAAAAACCCTGGAGCAAGTAGAACACGACTTGGGAATGAAAAACAAGGGAACACGTAACACAACAAGCATCGATAAATCTTGCCCTTCATATTCTGCCCCAACCCTGAAATCGGAACCGCCCTAAGCCAATCAGAAGCGTGGTCTCCTTGTTATAATAATATTAATTATTATTATTATTAAGTTCCAATCTTGTCCAATCAAGCCCAATCATGTTTAATTAGTTTGGATAAGTTTTAACAAGTTTCAATAAATCTAGCTTAGGTCAGATAATTAAGTTGAATAGAATGCATCATAAGAAGGCTATTATATAAATAATATTTTGGCCTAATGGAAAACACATAGGGACAATGTAAGATAAGCGGTTACAACTCCCTTCCCAACTATTATGTTCTAGCTTGTGACTCGTTTAGTCATTTTGCACAAAAGAAAAAGGATTTTTTTTTCATTTGCCTATGATTATTCATTTTTCTCGATCGTGGAGTAGAGTATAATCGTGATTTATTACAATAAAATTGTACAATCGTAATACGTATGTGGTGTGCTAAATGTTATACTACATCTGTTTTATAAAGATTTTTACAGTTATCATTTACACAAATATTAAGACAAACGTATGGAGTAGAAAAGTTGGTTAAATATAATAAAATATGGATAAAAGTAAGAGAAATGTGTAAAAAATTTGGTGGGTATAAAAAAAAAAAAAAAAAAAAGAGAAAGTGAGTGGAAAATTATAAATATCGTTGAGTAATAAGTGTAAGGTAGTAAATTTTTATGTCAAAAAATAAAATAAAGCAAAGTGTAAAGAACATTATGAAACAGACTAAAACAGACAGCATAAAAATCATTTTAAAACGGAGATAGTAGAATAGATGTCCAAGTGCGTATCATCAATTATTAGGAATTGAGTTTTCTCTAAACACTTTAAAATGTATAATAGTACTACATATGTGGTATTTTTTTAAAAATATATTAGTAGTTAATTAATTATCTCTAGTTACCGTATACGAATTGAAATTTCCAAAAATTCAGAAACACCCAGTAATAAGAAAAATGAAGTTCGACCCAGGTGATAATGCTGCGAATTTCAAATTGAGTTAAACAAAATCCACCCAAAAAATAAAATTTATCACTACAACTTAAAAACCCTATCTGCCAAATAAGGCAAAAACACTAAAAAAATAAAAGGACACATTTTTAGTCAAGTGAAAACTTCTGTGAACCAATTTCTTTTACAAAAATATATATTAACGAATCTGTTCAAAAATATTAGGGCCATTCACAAACCTAGCGACAACGATTGCAAAATATTTTTTAATGTCTAGGTGGACCGTGAATGTAAGCTCCTTTTGGTTTGGTGTACTCCGTAAATCGTTTTTATTGTAAAATGATTTTCCATGGAAAATATTTTTTAAGGAAAAATATAATTTCAAACTAGTTTTCATTTGTTTTTGTTCCTTAAAAGAAAATGGGAGATTGGGAGAAGATTGATGGGTAAGAATGAGGGGAAGAAAGGAGAAAGGAGGAAAAATGGTTTCCCTCTATTTCAAATGGAAAAGGGTTTTCCACTTTTTGGGGATTATGGAATTTTTTTCCATCCCATGCCCAACCAAACAACGTAAAATGATTGAGAAGAGGAAAATCATTTTACATGAAAATGTTTTACAACCTTACAAATGGAGCGACCATTGCACCAACTATTTTAGTTGATATATTTTTCACTTTTTTGCCTACCGCGCGGTCTACAACACTAGTTTTAGGACTGTCAATATATGTAGTACCAATTAAGGTGTTTCATAATATTTGTTACGTGGGATAATCTTTCCTTTTATAAACTTATTATACTGTCATTTTTTGTGAAATCTTTTAATTTTAATTGGTCCAATTTTTTCAACTCATTAAATTTCTTTACAATTCTCAAGTATGTTTTTTGGTTTTGGTGCGTATGAGCCACAAGGCATTTCCAAGTATGTTAAGTTAGCAATCTGTGTGATTTTCCACTACTGGTTCATTTTAATAAATAAAACAATTTTATTGGTTGTTGACTTGTTGTAATGATTAGTGAATTGAGGTTTTATTTGAGTTTATTTATTTAACATAAATGATGGAATCTAAAGTATTTAAAATAAAAAAGAAAAAGTATATTTATTATACGTTAATAAACGTGCAAAAGTGTAAACGTAACAAACAAAAATAAACGGATGGAGTATGTTACTTTCATTTACAGTACTGCAAAAATTCGAAAATGGTTATGTAAATGTGCGCTGAATATTAGATTTGTATTGTGAAGTCGTGACGTGTTAAAGAGCATTGTATTAGAAGCAAAATTCGCCCCGACTAAGGTGCAATCGAAAAAAGTCGTTTCCCCCAAGATTTTACACAAGCGATCTGTCTTAATTAATATGCACTCAAAAAAGACGAACTACCTAGGAACTCATAATCTGCTCATAACAACGGTTGTGGAAAACAGAAAAGAGAAGAAGAAGAAGAAGAAGAAGAAGAAGAATGATTTTCTGACTCTGTGTTTTGAAAAACTTCCCAAGAACGATTTTAAACCCAACTCAAAGTTTACCCGAAAATCAAAAATCGATGAGGCAATTAATTAAACAAAAGACGAAAATCAAAAGAGCGTTTTCGGAAATCACGCGACAATTACAACATCAATTAAGATTGTGGAAAGAATTTCGTAACTAAATAGTCTCATAGTAGTTGGACCGCAAGTTTATGACTTTGCCCAAAATAGTTGGACCGTCAGTTTACGACTTTGCCCAAAAAAGAGGCCCCACATCACGTGTCACGAACACGAATCAAGCGGCGGCGACGTGCGCATGTGTATGCCTCCTTTTAGCCCAAACCACTAAAGGGAGTACTTCAAAGTATATACAACAGATGTCCATATTTAACAAGGAAAAACGTCATTTCTCTTCCAACGTGGGACAAAAACTTTTCCCCAAAATAATAAGAGTTTTTCCCACCCTTTGCATTTTATCCAACATTTTTGACATGAATCAAAACGTCAAATGATTGATAACGTTGAAGGAAACGATGAGAAATAAAATCTTTCAAATAACATTCTACGTAGGGATATCAACGAGCCAAGCCGAGCCGAGTATTTGGCCGTTCGAGCTAGGCTTGATAAGAAATTTCCGACCTCGAGCTCGAGTCGAGCTTAACCGAGCTTTCATTTTCTCTGTTCGAGCTTGGCTCATTTAAGTTTTTCATTGTTCGGTCTTAACTCACTAGTAGCTTGTTTAAGTTCAAGCTCGAGCCGAGTTGACCTATTAACAAACGAGCTTTTAACAAACGAGCCTTAATGAACAAGCAAGATCAAATTTAAACGATCATATTTATAAACAAAAAATTATTTAAAAAAATTATAAAACATAAACACATAACCAAACCCAAATAATTAAAAAGTTAGCATAGTATACTTACTAATACTATTTTATAAATTATAATCTATAAATTAAAAATACTCTCAAAATCAAAATCTAACAAAATAATTGCAACATATATTTACTATAAATAAAAATTAGTCATACTTTTAAAAAAATTAATATAAACGAGCTTTTAAACGAACGAGCTTGGAAACGAACCAGAACGAGTTGTTCGCGAGCCTAAACGAGCCGAACACTAGGTTGTTCGAGCTAGTATCATTTATTAAACGAGCTTAAAATTTGTGTTCATGCTCATTTATTTGTTAATGAACAAGATTTGACCGAGCTTTGACCGAGCTTGTTCACAAGCTGTTCACAAGTGTATCGGCTCATTGACATCCCTAGTTTTTACGAATTTATATTATAAACTTGTTTGAACTTAAACGAGAGTGCAGATGGTTTTCGGGTTTAAAATTTCAACCTGATCAAACCCTTTTAATTAAACGGGTTAGGTTGACCTATTTAAATAAACGAGTTGAAAATCTTAACCCAACCCTTTATTATTGTGTTGAATTTGGGTTAGGTTGGTGAATTGGCCAACTTTTTACCAGTAATAATTGAACTATTACCCCTGTCCATCTTTTTTTCCTTGTACAATTTTTGTTTTGCTGTCTTATAAAGGAGACATATTTGCTGAATTATTAGAGCGCCACGTAGGATTACTAATGCTTTCGGCCAATGAAAAATAAGATTTCTAATTTATTTTTGAATTAAAAAAATCAATTGCCACGTAGATAATTAATTAGGTGTCACGCAAATATTTTAATTAATTAATTACTAATATATACAACTCCATCTAAAATCAAACACTCTAATAATTAGAAAATAAATCTAAAATAAAATTCAATCCAAAATCAAACACTAATAAAAAATAAAGTTCAATCCAAAATAAAAAAACTAATCTAATTTTTGAGAGCCACGTGGGAAACCATTCTAATGGTTTTGGCTAATGAAAAGTAAGATTTCGAAATTATTTATGAATTAGAAAAGTCGAGTGCCACGTAGATAAAAAAAAAAAATCTAAAATAAAATTCATCCAAAATCAAACACTAATCTAAAATAAAATAAATAAAATTCAATTTAAAATCAAACATTAATCCAATATTAGAGCGCCATGTAGGAAACCGGCCTGATGGTTTTGGCCAATGAAAAATTAATTTCAAAATTAATTTTGAATTAAAAAAAAGTTGAGTTCCACGTAGATAAACAATTAAGTGCCATGTAGATTTTTATTAATTAATGATTAATATTATGCATATACAATTTTATGCAAAAACAAACACTCTCATAAATTTAAAAAAAAATCTAAAATGAAATTCAATGCAAAATAAAAAACTAATTTGATCTAATATATAAAAGTGGTATATAGATAAGATTTTTATTTAAACATAACAATTTAATAGAATCCGTGCATCGCAAGAGCTGAAATCTAATATACATTATTTTGATTACAAAAATTTCATTCAGACGTGTTCTTATCAATTATCCCTTCTTATCATAACACATGAACAACTAATCAAAGATTCTTATCGATTATAAACACAAGAATTTTTTTCCAAACATCGCCTTATTGTAATCCAATACTCCGTAATATTACATACGAATTATATGTTATATATATAAGGACATCGATTTGCTGAATATTAGGGAGTATATATTTCATTATTTGGACGGCAATAATTGATTAATAAGCACGTCGTATTCCAGGTGTACGGTGTATTATACTAATCATGAGAAAGAACACAAAAATGTCGACACATAATTGTAAAGAACGAACGTTGTATATGCCACATTAGGAAAAATACGGAATTACTAAACAGTAGTATTCAAGTTGACCCTTTAATCAACCTTATGTGTTGCTGTTGTGTATGATAAACACAAACCTTAATTATATACAAATAGCTTCTGGTACGTAGTATAAAACATCAATTACGTACATAATACTTCCGTTCCTTAAAGTTACTTATACTTATTATTTACACGCATTCTAATGCAATATTTAACCGCTAATATATTATGAAAATACATACCGAGATCAATCTAACAAGATCACACTTCCTCCGTTTCTTTATAGTTGCAACACTTTGTTTTTCATGTATAACACCGTTGCCAATATATGTATAACTTGAATAATTAATATCTTTAGTTATTAATAAAAAAATATAAAAAATAGATATCCGGAAACTATAAATTAAGACGAATCTGACATGATATCACACGAATATGTTTTTGCTTAAATATAGATCATAAAATATAAAAAAAAGTAGAGTAAGGGTGAGTTTGCAAAAAGTAAGTGTTGCGACTAGAAAGAAACAGGGGAAGTACATGATAACGTTATAAAGCACTACATATATGCTAGTGAAAATTTACGATTAAAGTTTTCATAACTTGTACACATATTCCAAGGTGTAACGGAGTTCGTATATAATTAAGTAATTTTTTTTAACAAATTAGTTTATAGGATTGTGTGTATATAGTTATTGGTTACTCTAAAAACATAGCTCTCATTAAGTGGGTGAGTATGACTGTCAAATACGGGTCTTGGTCGCACCCGTCATTAGGAGATCGAGAGAGTCCATTTTACAAGACCGTAGGAGGTTTCACCTTAAAACCATATGTCAATAATGAAATAACCCCTTTGACCTTATTAAGTGATTATATTAACGCTCTCACCTTTTATCAACACGGGTCACTCAAATGAGTTGTTTGGAAATGTTATACTTCAACACTCCCTCACATACATGAGGTGCCTTTGTAGTTTAGTCACGTGTCATGTTTCATGGGGTAGAACGCGTTTCTCGACAGTGACAAAAGTCTGAGCTAAGGGTGAGTTTATCCCTAGTCTTGAAGGGAGTTTCGAGATGAGTCTCAAGCCTAAATTTTAGGATAATGTGGTAAAAGACTATACTAAGTCTTGAAGTGAATTTGAAAATCCAAGACTCACTCAAAACTCACTTAAGACTCTACTTTTTTATTCCTCCAATTAAATCATGCACATTATCAAACTTAATTTATCTTATTTCACCCAACTGAATTATTGATGGTTTATGTATTATTTTATTTCATTTGCCTTTAAATTTATGTTCTAGATCTTTTGAATTTAATATGTTGTATTATTGTTTCTAATTTGTACGGAATATATGTCAATATCGAAATAACATTTTCTGTTTTTTTCTCATTTTTTTCTCGAATTATAAATTACTTTGTTTTAGAGATGATCAACATGGGCCTCAACCACCGGCCGGGCCTGACCCGGTTCGAAAATTACCGGATGTTGGGCAGAAAGCCCGGCCCGACCCGATTTTTTAATAAAAATTTACGGCCTTTGGACAACGCAAAACAACAATTCTAGTTATAAATTTGGCCCGGCCCAAAAACCCCGCTATTTTTAGCCTGAAATAGCGGGTTTTGAGCATACAAAATTGGCCCAAAGCTTGGCCCGACACGGCCCGACGTAATGGAAAAATTTTTATGTCCTCGGCCCGGCCCGGCCCGCCTTTTGACCGGGTCTACTTTGTTTATATATAAGAAAACATAGTTTCAATATTATTTAGAAAATGTACCAAAAAAAAGATATATACATAAAATATTATTTTAAGAGTCTGAGGTGAGTCTGGGGATAATGTTTAAAAATAGGGTGAGTTTTGTGTGAGTCTAGATAATGAAAAAGTTAATGGAAAGATGATGTGGCAGAGTATGAAGATTGAAGGTGAGTCCGGGAATAAACTCACCCTAAAGTCTTGGAATATCAAGACTCTATCTCAGACGATTAAGCAATAAATTCTAACTCAATTAAATTTATATTTTTTAATTTTATTATTTCACAACACTTAAATGAGTATACGTGTAACACCCCGACCTCTAATTACATTATTAAAGCATAATTAGAAGCGGAATTAACCTAATTGGTCGGGGCATTACCTGCCGTAACTCCCTCTTGGGAATTACAAGGCAACCATCAATCATAAGATATTAAATCCCAAAAATTAATATAATAATCTTTAATATTACCAAAATAAAGGTGCATAAATTACTAAAAGTCTTTAATTAAACTATTAAAACTTAAGGCATAAACTAGGTGGGAATTATTAAAGTGAAATCCTCGCCACTACTCGTTCCCATCGATCCCAGCGGTACCTAAAACAGAAAACAAAATAACGGTGAGCCGAAGACTCAGTAACGAACTATTCTAGCAACGTAAATTCATTTCAATTCATTTTATTTAATAACACAGGGAGAATAGAATAATGTAAAACAATTTATAAAGTCCTTTATTTAATTCATTTTCAACTTTAGGGTGCACATGCTAGTCGTGGCAAGTATGACATGGTGGAACGTCTTCCACGATGGACCGCTGTCCATAAACATGGGGCCTTGGCCCGAAAACATGAGAGCCTTGGCTCAATGGGCGAATGCCCCATAGGTACATGCATGACCGAGAATCGTAACCTGTGAACATATACTGCCAAACGGACTAGGAATTTCACTTTCATTTATCATGTTTCGTTTAATTTTACATTTTAGCCTTTTTACTTCAGTAGAAGTAACATAATTCCTTTAGATCATGAGATCATGATAAAACATCATTTAGATCCTGGGATCCATAAAATATCATTTCTTTCCTGGCATCATAGAGACATCATTTCATTCATGGTTTCTTATAAAGATCGTTTTATAAGAATTTCAATCAATCATATTATAATAAATAATTCAATCAAATCACATTTCATTTCCCGCAATTCATAAAACATGTCAAAGCATTCAATTCATAAATAAATCATAACATTGTATTTTCATAAACGCATTTATAAGGGAATTGCGGGTACTAGCAATAGCCGTTACCTCACTTCCACGATTTTGCTAAGGATTTTCGTTGGTTCGTTCGTCCTGAGCTCCGAGTCCAAATTCTTTCAAAAGATTATCTTTCCAAAGATTAAACTATTGAATGAATATATAAAATGATAAATATTGTAAAATTAATATTGAAACGATTAATATTTTCCAAATAATATAATTAGTTGATAAATTCATAAATCAAGTAAATGTTAAATAAAACTTATAATTAATTTTTAGTTTTACGTGAGTGCATATAGTATAATGTTAAATAAATAAATAAAACCAAATTTATTTGTATAAGTGTAACATATTAATTTTATTTGGATAAGTGAGTAAAACATATTAAGTAAAACATATTAGCCATATTGGAGTAAATAAGTAAAACAACTTGGTAAAGAGAGTTGGGCCAAGAGAAGTTGGGCTTACTTTGGGGTTATAAGAAAACCACAATTCCAAATTTTGGAATTTGGTTTCTGATATCACGTAAAAGCAGAGCAGGCACGAAGGGGAATGACGCACGAAGAGGAAGGAGGGTCGCAAAGAGGAAGCAAGGTGGAGGGTGGTTGGTTTGTGCGCCTGGGCGGCGGCTGGAGGAGGGCGGTAACGCCGGTGGTTTCTATGGTTCGAGCGCGGAAAGGAGAGAAATCAGGGGAGTCAGGCACGGAGGAGGGACGGCGAAGGGGAGGCTGGGCGCGGGAATAGTGGATGGCGAAGGGAGGTGTGGTGGTTCTGGGCTGATTGCTTTCGCCGGAGAAATAAGGAGGTGGTGGTGGCGGTGAGTGGTGGCGGTAGTAGGTGGCAAGAGTGGTGGTGGTGGTTCGATTTGAAATTACAGTAAAGGTGAGAAATTTTATGGATTTCAATGGTGAAAATTGTAATTGATTATTAATCTGATTTGTGTTGCATTTGGGCTGATTGAGCAGCTATTTATAGTTGTCATGGGGCTCCATGAATGCAACAACTCAGCTTGATTGTATTGACAAGTGGAAGAGATTGAATCAAAGAAATTGATGAATAAGATGAGCTATTCTAGTTCTAGATTTCCAGATATTCAAGTAGGTTTGATGAGTAAGGTTTGAATTGCAATATGGTGGTGACAAGTAGATTGAGTTGCCTTGAGGTGGTGACAAGTAGAAAGTGGAGCTTTTGACTCCCATGGCCAAAGTGACGTGAGGAAGAAGAAGAAAAGAGAAGGCTGACTTTGTTTCATTTAGATGCTAATAAGGGTAGTTTAGTAACTTTTGAGCTAATTTTCAGAAATTAATTACTAATAACCGAAATTAAAATAACAATTTTTGACGAAATTAATTTCTGAAAATAATATTTATAAAGTGTAAATAATTAAATTTAGTTTCCGAATAAGTCGCTAACGAAAACGTTATTCTAAAATCTTTTATAAGTTACGAAATATTTAAAACGTAATTATTCTCGAAAATACGATTTGAAATTTTATAATATAGAAAGTAAATCGTGAAGTAATATTAAAAGTTAAAACTTTTGTTAATAAAATGTGACATTACGATTTAAAACGAATTTTAAGCGAAAAAAAAAAAATAATTAAACTTAATTAATCGAGTTTTGAAATTCCGGGGTATTACAATACGCTTGAAAGGATTTTAACAAGAATCTGTAAAATTAAAAATGAGTTCCGTCGCTAAAGGTCAATAATTGTTGATTAATTACGGGATTTCCTGTCGTGAACCCATCATAAAAGAGGGTCGTCGTTAATGGAAAATCCCGTCGTTAACCCGTCGTAAAAGACATTTGCGACGGTTGTTCCCGTCTTTGTTTGGTTGTTAGCCCCGTCGTAAAAAGTTTTATGACGGGATATTTGACCCGTCGTAATTAGATTGTCGTTAAAGATACAAATTCTTGTAGTAAAGTTCATCGTTTTCTGCTTCAAATATAGACTTTCAATTTTGATTTTCCTTCTTATTTTCTTTCCCTTGCGAGATCCACCTTCATAAAACAGATGAGGCCAAAATCCAATCAAAATATTTTCTAAAAAATGTCTTGAAATGCTTAATTACATTAATGGTACATCCGTACAATTAGAACGTCAGCAATTATTATACGAGTATCGTACGTACTTACCTTTGTCATAACAAGAGACCAATTTAAAGAATAAATAACCAGAAACATTTTGATTTGTTTAATTGTTTTGTCAGAGGAGTGTACGAGCCGAGATCAATTTTCCATGGTTTGGTTTGTTACGATCCACCGTGGAGAATTTCAATACGGAGTAGTTTGGTTTATTAATGAATGAAATTGAGAACGTACGTAACAATCGAACCGCATCAACAAAAAAACAAACAAAATCTAACTTATATTACAAGTTATGGTATATCTAGGGTTCTAATATGTTTAGGAAACTAGAGTTGGGTTAGTTTATGAATCTAATAGAGTCCTAAACCTATTATAGTTGAATAATATTGATTGACGATAATATAACTGAATGATTTAAGACTCTACTAGATCCCTAAACTAACACAACTCTAGTTTCCTCGTTAAATACGGGTCTAGGTCGCGTCCGTCATCGAGATAGAGCGCCTACTTAACAAGACCAAATGAAGTTCCACCTTAAAACCATATGACAATAAGGAGAGTAGCCCGGCCTTTGGCCTTATTAAGTGTTTAACTCTCTTCGCTTCTATCAATGTGGGACCCTCGATCAACACATGATATTTCATGGGTCAGATCTTAACATTCCTGAACATACTAGATCCCTAGATATACTATAACTCTAACACTAGCATTGACGAAAACAAACAAAATCTAACTTGTATTACACAATAATATATTACTTACAAGCTAGCATCAACGAAAAACAAACAAAAACTTACTTGTATTCCTAACTTCGTTCGCCAACTTTTGTGTAAGACCGCCTTACCGGAAAGATCACTTTGGTTGCTTAACTAATTGGTTCAATTTCTTAACTAATTGGTTATATTGCTTAATTAATTGATTCATTTGCTTAACTAATTAGCTCAAATGCTTAACTAACTGGTTCCATTGCTTAACTTATACTTCCTCCGTCTTTTAATACTCGCAACATTTGGACTTTTGCCACTATTCATTTAATCTACTTTGACTGTTCGTAGTTTTTTTTATATAAGATAAAACATAGTCATGTGGGATCTTGTTAGATTCGTCTCAATGTGTATTTTCAAAATATCAACTTTTTATAATTTTTGCATAAAGAGAATTTAAAATATAAATGATCAAAGTTGTGCATCGGCATGCGTGAAACTAACAAACGTTGCGAGTATTAAAAGACGGAGGAAGTATGATACTAAGGTAGTGTTCCGGCCTCGGATTCGGAACAGGAAAAGGATGACTGACTCCCGACTGAGGCTGCTGACTGGATCCTGCACAGTGAAACCGTTAACTAGCCTCGGGGGTGATCCGAGAATTACCCCTCCGATGCTTAAGTCAGATTATGCTGATAGCTCTGTAATAAATGCTCATAAGAATGATTGGATTGGAATTGCGTACCTTTGGCATTGATGGGGGTCCGTATATATAGACGGGTTATTTGTACGGAGGACCCGGGTTATTACCCGTTGGTTCCGGATCCTCCCTTTCGGCTCTGATAGGCAGATGATGTCAGAGAACTGCCGACTGGGTTTGTAAACCCTGGATGCCGACTGTACCTTTGGTGCTTCTTGTGAGTATATGTCTATGTTACAGCTGTTATGGGTTGTCCTACCGGCATACCGGTAGGGCTACCCGTACAACTAGCCCCCTCAGAGTGACTACAGCTGGTTTTTACGGTCTGTAGTTGCTCTGATAAAAAGAAAAAAGCGAAAGCTGGGGTAAGCCCCCTATACAGGTAGTATTTTGTGTAAGACCGCCTTATAGAAAAGTTTGTAAACTTCATTTCCATTCTAACTAGTCTATACTATATATTAAAAGGCGTTTACAAGAAAGTATACGTGACACGTGGCGCTCTCCTTACGGGTTGTTCGCCCCATGTAATCTTCATCTACATGAAAAAAATGTCTAACATCATTTGTGTAAGGTTTGAACTCATGATCTTGAGTTTAAACATCAAAGCTTTTACCGCTAAGCTATTACATGTTTCATGTTATCATTACAACATAAATTATATATAAGTAAATGTTAATGTTATTAATGTAATAACCCGAGGCATCGCCCGGGCTAAAAAATTAGTTTAGAAATTTATATCTCGATTAATATATTAGGCTGAAAATGAAGGATGCGGTGAGTAAATAAGTTTGGAAATTTCTTAACAACCGTTTCCCCCATAAAATGAAGAAAAAAAAAAAATACAAGTTGCTTAATTTGGAGGAGTAATTGTTAGGTGGATCCTGTAGGCTAAACAGGAACTTATCTTTTGGAATATCTGATAAGGCCTCCACACTTGTATATTTCAGATGCGGCGAAGAGGATTCCATTTGATAATTGTCAATCAAACTTCTGATTTTCTAATTAAACTCTTCAATTATTTAATTTATTTCTTCATTTAGAATAATAACACTTCAACCCTTTTTTTCCTTACTAATAATTTTAATTAAATATGATTACGTATTGTACCTGTTGGGATCTCCATTGGCTTTATTATCACATTTCCCAATGTCAACGTTAACTTACTATATATACTTATGTCCCCAACAACGTATTACAACAACCATACACCAATTCAACCCTTCTACTACACACTAGTGTACAACAACGTACACTTAAAACCCTAAAACTCAAAACAAACACATATCATCATAATAATGGCCGGTGAGCCAGGAAGCTCCATGCATGGAGTTACGGGGAGGGAACAATCGTTTGCCTTCTCGGTCTCCCCCTCCACGGTCCCTGTGGACCCTACAGCCAAATTTGCTTTACCAGTCGATTCAGAACACAAGGCCACTAGGCTTAAGATCTTCTCCTTGGCAAAACCCCACATGACTACCTTCCACCTCAGTTGGTTATCTTTTTGTGCGTGTTACATATCCACATTCGCGGCGGCCCCTTTAGTCCCTATTATAAGGGACAACCTTGACTTAACCAAGAGAGACATAGGCAATGCTTCGGTTGCATCTGTCTCGGGTAGTGTGTTCTCAAGGCTAGTCATGGGGACCGTTTGTGACCTCATGGGACCAAGGTACGCTTGTGCTTTCCTTGTCATGTTAACCGCCCCAACGGTGTTTTGCATGGCGGTGATTGATGACGCGGCGGGGTACGTGGCGGTGAGGTTTATGATTGGTTTTTGTCTTGCAACCTTTGTATCATGCCAGTATTGGATGAGCACCATGTTTAACGGAAGAATCATCGGACTGGTTAACGGGACGGCTGCAGGGTGGGGGAATGTAGGAGGTGGTGCAACCCAACTTCTAATGCCGTTGGTTTTCGAGATCATCCGCCGTGCCGGTGCTACTCCGTTCATAGCATGGAGGGTTGCCTTCTTTCTTCCTGGAATGCTTCATATTATAATGGGGATTTTGGTGCTTACCCTTGGCCAAGACTTGCCGGATGGTAACCTTGGTGCCTTACAAAAGACGGGTCAGATTTCCAAAGATAAATTCTCCAAGGTGATTTTCTTCTTTAATTACTCATTATCATATAGGTTAATCTCCTAATTAATTCCATGATTTAGTTATAAAATAATCTTGATTAATGGGAAAAATATTGACTAATTAATTATGTTTATGTCATTGGTTAATTAATTGATTTAGGTTCTCTGGTATGCAATTTCCAACTACCGGACGTGGATCTTTGTGCTCGTCTATGGATACTCCTTAGGTGTGGAATTGACAACCGATAACGTCATTGCCGAATACTTTTTTGACAGGTAATTAATTTTGTTTATATTTGTGTAACGGACTTGCAAAATTTTGTTTTTGACTGAGACATCAGAGTGATTTAAAAACAATCATTAAAATTATAATACAAAATACATATACTTATATTTTACAATGCATACCGATGAGGTTTTGGCCTAGTGATTAAAACTGATGGACTGTGTACAATAGGTCTCAGGTTCGAATCCCCCACCCCCATTTGTAATTGATTTAAATCATTTTGAATTTTACATTCAGCAACATACAACAACATATCTAGTGAAATACAGCTAAAACTACTCCCTCCGTATTTTTTTAAGAGATACACTTGGCTGATCACGGATATTAAGAAGAATAATTGAATGAAATAAAATAATAAAGCAAGTGGGGTTGGATAGATATTTTAATAATTAAATATATGGGGACCATGTCATTTTGGTGGGTGGAGAGTGAGGTGTGTTTATGAAAATATTTGTTTAATAGGATGGTGGGTGGTAGGGTATATTAGATGTATTATTTAATTAGATGGTGGGGTTGATAAGTTACTAAAAATGACAAGTGTATCTCTTAAATAAATACGGCCAGAAAAGGCAAGTGTACCTCTTACAAAAATACGGAGGGAGTAATAAATTATGTTGATCGTTTTGTTTTGAATATTCAATCCTACGTCATCTAGCCACTTGTGTTAATTGACTTTCAACTTAGATGCGATATCTCCTTAATCCTTATATATTCCGTAATATATACGAGTAGGTGGTTACATTATTAGAATCTGAAAGAATTCCAAGAATCCCGATCTCGCACGTCTAAATTTGCCAACTGTTGAACAGGACAGACAAGTTGATTCATTCAATTAGTATCCGAATTTATATAATACTGTAATGTCTGTAAGATTCTTGGATATTTAAGTTGCTACTCCATAACTTGCAAGTTTGCAACTAATCAATACCAATTAAGTATTAAAATTGCTAACAACTCCACTTTCTTCCCTAGAGATACTTGCAGTCATACACTTCATCTGTTTATTTTAATACAAATATATAAAATTAAATATATACTACCTCCCTTCCTAAATGATCTTTACGGTTACTATTTGCACGGTAATTAAGGAATTTTGGTGAACATGTGATGGTGGGGGTAACAAATGGAAAATGAGTGGCTATAAATTGTCCAACAATGTGAGTGGGTGAAAACTAATATTAAAGTATTGTGAGTGGGTAAGTTATGGTGGGCCAAATAAGAGTAAAAATGGAATAAAGTAGGAGCGTAAAGAACTTTCAGGAACGGACTAAAACGGAAAGCGTAAAGAACTTTTAGGAACGGAGGTAGTATATAAAATACACTTCATTAATCAAAGAACTTATTATAACTTTGTTTATAATAAGTAGTACGTTATGTGAAAACTTAGATTGTAAATTCTCACGATTCTCATGTATTTTAGAAATTAATTATATGGTTATGAAGATATACAGTCGGACTATATGTAACCTTGTTTACATGTTATGATTAACAGATTCAACCTAAAGCTACACACAGCAGGAATCATCGCAGCTAGTTTTGGAATGGCTAACTTATTCTCCCGCCCCTTAGGAGGCCTAGCTTCGGATTACAGCGCCCGGTACTTCGGTATGAGAGGCCGCCTTTGGACCCTTTGGATCTTCCAAACCGCCGGTGGCCTATTCTGCATCTGGTTAGGGTTAGCCAATACCCTAACCACCGCCGTCGTAGCACTAGTCCTCTTCTCACTCGGGGCTCAAGCCGCGTGTGGGGCCACATATGGGATCGTCCCCTTCATTTCTCGACGTTCCCTAGGAATCATATCGGGTCTCACGGGTGCAGGAGGCAATATTGGATCCGGGTTGACCCAATTCATATTCTTCACAATGGATAATTTTAGCACACATGATGGTCTAAAGTACATGGGTGTTATGACAATTGCATGCACTTTGCCTGTTGCGTTAGTACATTTCCCACAATGGGGTAGCATGTTTTTCCCTCCATCTAAAAATGGTAATGAAGAGACTTACTATGTGGCTGAATATGATGACGATGAAAAGAGAAAGGGGATGCATGAAGGTAGTGTTAAGTTTGCTGAAAGTGCTCGGTCGGAGCGTGGGAGGAAGGTGGCTTCTGCTCCTACACCACCTACACAAAGTCCACTCCCTAATGTCAATGTTTAATAAGTTAATTGTGTTTAATTTTATGCTTTTCGTGTCCAAATTCAAAGTCGTTTATATGAGTTAGTAAGAATGGGTAACTTTGTAATATAATATATGAAAATCCAGTAGTTTTGTATCCACAAATTGGCTCCAAGTGTGTTCACAGACTGTACTCATGCGCGCATTTGATTCAAAGATCCTACTAAATGAACAATAATGTAGCTAGCATATACTCTGTACTACCTCCGTTTTGAAATAATAGGGACAATTTGACTTTTGACACTATTCACAAATTTTAATTTGACTATCATTTGTAATTTGTGAAAAGAAAAATATAGTCGTGTGGGGTCTTATTTGATTCATCTAGATATGTACTTTCGGAATGTCAACTTTTTATAATTTTTACGAATACAAAATTAGAGATATTATTGTCCAATCATTTACATCGGCAAACATGGAGAAGTAAATTTTCCCAATTATTTCAAAACGGAGGGAGTTCTACAAGAAATTGTACTATTAGCGACGGGAAATCTCGTCGCAAAAGGCCAATAATTGTTGATTAACGAGGGGATTTTCCGTCCCGAACCCGTCATAAAAGGGGGTCGTCGTTAATGGTGAATCCCGTCGTTAACCCATCGTAAAAGACATATTAGGTTGTCATAAAAGATACAAATTCTTGTAGTGACTACTGATGGCGATTCAAAACTAATTGAAAATGAAAATGAACTCAATTGCAAAGTTTTTTTTTGGGTTGACATGAGCTTAGAGACAATTGCAAAGTATTACATGGACTAGCAAGTCGTCTTCGTCTATATATGTCATATGAAACTTGAACTATATATACACAAATTAAGGACTTGAATATGGACTTGAACCAGAGGTGTTTTCTACTGCATGTCGATACATTTACTAACAAGCTAGGATCCAAATCAAAATGAAGGAAAATGGTTATTATAATTAAGAAAAAACTATTCAATTCAAAATGGGTTTATGGTTGAAGCCCCAAAATTAGTTTTATACCCTATCACGCTCCCTCACATGAAAGCCCTTTGGACTTGAAGTGTGGATGCAACATAGACCTCCTCATACCTAGCGCGAAATATTCCACTTTGAAAAAATTTGAATCCGTGACCTTTGCGTCATGTTGGCTCTGATACCATGTCAAAGGACCAACTCAACCAAAAACTTATGGTTGAAGCCCAAAATTAGTTTTATACTGTATCAGTTAAAAGCAAAATACAACCTTTAATCTGTCCAAATGACTCTTTTTAGGTCCTAACCCGGCCCTAACCATATGAGTTATTTTAAATAATTGCGTAATTTATCCTTCAATAAACCCGTCCTCCCATAATCAAACACAAGCGAAGACAGCCTTATAAGGTGATCGATTTCTAACTAACTCAAAAGTCAAAACTTTATACACAATTTCAAGTGAAAGCTGCTAAGCCCAACTCTAATTTAGCTAGTGATGTATATTTTGATAAAAATTTAACTACTCATTATGATTATAAAAAAAAAAACGAGATTTTCATATATATTGTGTTCATTAGTTAGCAATAATTTTCAAATTAATTATGTTCATCTTAAGTTTCCCAAAATTTTCCAAGTTTGACATGGTCTACATATCCATAACTTTCCTCCATCTGTTAGTTGAAGATGTTTCCTACTTAGGATATTCATGATTACACTTTGTAATTAATCTAATTAATTATATACCGATTTCCGTAGTTAACGTTGCCCTTTGATTATACAAATCAAGAAAAGAAATATTCTTCTTATCATTTCTAACACTGATTGCCTCTAATTATTATCAGCTCACTTGCTTATTAAAGAATATACTCTATGATTTTTTCTCTTTGATAAGCAGAAGAGACGATTCTTCTAAATTAAATATGTATTTGTGCCGGTTATTTTGTGTACATTTTTATTTTATTTTTCCTATAATATAAACAATTTAATTAAAACAGTATATCTTTTTAATGATTTCCCCGTCAACAATTTGCTGGAGGATAAGAAGTAAGGACGGCATTTTTTTAATTTAAAAAAAAATAACATGTAGATGTCCAAAAATGAAAATTACAAGCCGATTTTAAATTCGTTCGTGAATTGAATACCGTGATTTTTGTTTTAAATATTAAAATTTTGATCTTGTTAAATGGTGGTTAAGAGTGAATATGGAGCCCAACTTATTTAATGTGAAATGATGCTCTTTATTGCAACACTTACATCTACAAATTGTAGACTACAATGGTTGACACCAGCGACTATAAATTAACATCTGGAATTTGGTGTACGTAGATATTTTCCTAATTAATTCCCATTCATACAAAGATCATTGTGTATTTGTGTTGTTAGTTGCCATTAATTAACGAGTTTAAGATGATGATTAATTAGAATAATATAAAGTATGATCAAAAGTGACCTCTCATATACGGCCAAATAATACATTTGTTTAATTTATATAAACTTTGATAAGTACGTTATACTCGAGCAATGCATGAGTTGTACTTATCATGATCTCAGCATCTAGAAAGTCCTAAGGCTTTCACTACAAGAAATTGTACTATTAACGACGGGAAATTTCGTCGCAAAAGGCCAATAATCGTTGATTAACGACGGGATTTCCTGTCGCGAATCCGTCATAAAAGGGGGTCGTCGTTAATAGAAATCTCGTCGTAAATTCGTTGTAAACCCGTCGTAAAAGACATTTACGACGGTTATTCCCGTCGTTCTTTAGTTGTTAGCCCGTCGCAAAAGGCTTTTGCGACGGGATTTTTGACCCGTCGTAATTAGGTTGTCGTTAAAGATATAAATTCTTGTAGTGTTTCTAAATAAAAAAACTATAGAGTATCAAGATCATGATTGATGCCATGTCATTGTTGAACCAATTTGCATAGAACCCGATACTTGCTTTCTTTTCAAAGAAATACTACTAAAAACTATTAATTGATTAATAATCTATTAATAATTTAGTTAAGTTTGCTAATATGTTTTATTTGAAAAGAAATATTACTTAACTTAGTGGATATACAAGCCTTTATTGTTCGTTAGAAACCTAATTAGGTTATCAAGAATAAAACTTCGGGCCTCTACATAATGTAGGGAATCTCAACAATTGGTGATTATTGGAGTAATAATTAATAACATATTGAATGCAAGATGACACAAAAATTGGGAGGTGGAAAAATCTTTCAAGCAATGTCCTAATTGAAGATTATAAAACCCACCATAATTTAGTTTATGTGTCACCTTCTACGTTACAAGTGACGCATAAGGCTTTTACTATAAAACCTCCCAAATTACTCATGCATCTGTATACCCCTGTTCCTGGACAACTTGTTGTAAAATTAACATAACTCTCTCATTTCTAATCTAAAAGGAGATTATGACCTGGTGTTGAAAAGCTATTGAAATATTCTTTCACCTCAAACAAATGAGTAGATCATCATGTCCGTTTAGCTTGAACTTGTGTTTTGAATGTGATATTGTATAAAAGTAATCTTGAAGCTTCAACAATCAACTTAAGATTTTTATTGAGTTGGTCATTTGACATGGTATCAGAGCCAATGTTACACAAATTAAGGTAGTCACGGCGGGTTCAAATCTCATCCGGACACCCCCTTTTAAAGTGGAATATTTAGCGACAGGTATGAGGAGGCCTACGCTGCATCCACAATTCAAGCCCAAAGAGCTTTCATGTGCGGAAACATGATAGAGTACAAAACTATTCTTGAGACTTCAACTATCAACTTAAGCTTTTGGTTGAGTTCAGTGGCGTATCCAGCATTTTGAAGTATGGTAGACATTTTTTTTAATTAGTACTTAATACAGAGTTTGAATTAAAATAAAACTAGTTTAGTACCCAGTCAACGCACGATTTTTACAATTCCGTAAATATTTTTATTTAATAATTTTAATAATTTAAAATCATTTACAGAAAAGTTAATAAAATAAAATATATTTCGTAAATGAGTTCATCAACACCAATGGAACTCTTGGAAGTGTCTTATTACCTTTGCTATTTTATTATTCCTCTTTGCTCTTTCCTTTCCCCTCGCTGCTTCCACTCCCTCTTTGAAATATTTAATTAGGAAGCGTCTAATTACCTTTGCTCTTTTATTTTTCCTCTTTGCTCTTTCCTTTTTCCTCACTGCTTCGGCTAGTTTCTGCTTCCGCTTTCAAATGAGTAAATAGGAACGTCAACTGATCAGATAGAGATTTTGGATTTTTTCATTAAGTTTTTTTACCACACATTTTACCACAGGTCCTACCACTCGTCTTATATGGTCAATGGGAAGACTATATTTTACTACATCTGCAGTATGCCCTATTTCCTCTTCACCAGAGAACATATGAGCTTTCTCTCCCCTTACATGAAATGCTACTATCTCTCCCCTTCTATTGACAACAGAAGCTCCCGATGAACCTGTCCCTACAGCCATATCGTAGGTGATAACATAAGCAGATACCTCGCTGTCAACATATCCATGTGCAGTGGCGTATCCAGGATTTTAAAGTAGGTTAGACATTTTTTTCAATAAGTACTTAATACGGAGTTTGAAGTAAAATAAAACTAGTTTAGTACGCAATTTAGAAGGTGGACCATGGTGCCCATAGAGCATGATGCACCTTATGAACACTAGTATATAATTGAAAGTACATCTGGTTACGAAAAAAGAACTTGAGTACTTTTTTTAATTTAGATTTTTAATAAATAGTAAAACAATATATTATTTTTATAACAAAAAAGTGAAATATTATATCGCATGTTCTTTTGCCGTAGTGTCATGTTCTTTTATTTATGCACATATGTTCTTTTGGTGCACCATGCTCTATGTGCACCCCGGTCCATAGTCCACGGATTGAGTTTAGTACCCGTGCAACGCACGATTATTACTACTCCGTAAATATTTTATGTAATAATTTTAATAATTTAATAATCATTTACAGAAAAGTTAATAAAATAAAATATAATTTGTAAATAAGTTCATCAACAACCTATTTATTTAATTTTTCCTAAATAAATAATTAAAAAAAATTAAGTTTTTTTCAGACATTTTAATACACAAATATGTTTATTTCAGCCAAAATAAGTTTTTTTTTCAAATAAAACAAGTTGAGATAATATAAGTTCAGACAAAATAAGTCGAATAAAACAAAGCCTTAAGTTAACTAAATTTACCAATGATTTAATTAACAATCGTGCTTAACTTACAAGTCGCTTCTCCCCTCTCTCCCTCCTTTCTCTCTCTTTTTTGGATTTACAAAAATTAGGCTTTTTTAGGGCGGAAATTAGTTTTGTTTTTTGCGTTAAATCTCAATATAACTACATAATTTCAGTGTAGTAAGTACCCCTATGGTGGGTTTGATTGTTTCATTGTAGTAAGTACCCCTATGGTGGGTTTGTTTTTAGTTAAGTTTTGTGTGTTTAGTTTAGTTCATGTTGTTTCTTTGGTAAAGGTTTATGCGATATCGAAGAGAATATCAATTTTTCGACTACAATCAGACGAATCAGAAGGAAATCATATTTGTCACGGCTACAACAGATTTATAGACCCCCTCGTCAATGAAGGCTGTAAATCACAACGATATAAAAGAGGGTATACAAAATGTTTGATATACTACGATCGTAGCTATGGTGAAAGGAAGTTTTTATTTGATTCGATTGTTATGTATTTGCTAGATTTAATTCTTTATGTAGATGTCGTATGACTTTTTATCAAAGAATTAATTTGTTTATAAAGTAAAAAAAACAAACTAAATTTATCTAAACTAATATTCATTGAAATAAGTGTATTCATATCTATTTTCAATATAAGGTAACAATTTGCCAATTATTTTTTTCTTTCAGTTCTTTATAAAAAGTTTCTCATATTTCTTTTTGCAACTTTTTCTTTTCCCCCATTTTACCCATATTCCAGCTTATTTCTTTACTTAAATTATTAATTTCATTATGTATTTTTTTAAAAGATATGACACATTCATTTTTCATAAGACAAAAGCATTTTACTATATACTAAAATACACACCAGAAATGTCCTAGTGAGTCCTTGATATTTTTTCCTTTTTTATTTTTGCCGAATAAATTTCACCATATTTTAAAGAATCTCATCATTCTTTTTTTTATATATAGAAAATCATTGTTTAATCTAATTGATATCTTTTATCATTTTTTTTTTATTTGTAATGCATGTTATAATTATCTTTAGATTATATTCTTTTCAAAATATATAAATATAGAAACATACATCTTTTGTACTACGTAATATTTTTTTTTACAATTTCATTTCTAAAAGTTAAATAAATGAAATGCTGAATAAGTAAATACAATGACAAACTAGAGATTATAAGTTATAACCCATTAAGGAAAAGAGAAAAAATTTAAAAGAAAAAAAAAAAAATCAAATTGCTCGACGGGTCTTGAACTCGGGTTGCTTGTATACAATGTTTGAAGGAGATTGTCAACTAACGTAGTCCTTTAACATCGTTATTATATGCATCAAATTATTTCAAAGAGGGTAGACAACTGTCTACCCTATTCACACCATAGATACGCCCCTGATTGAGTTGGTCCTTTGACAGAACGTTACCTCTATTCGATTAACCGAGTCACCAATTCCAACATCGGCTTCAGAGCTGTAATTTGTTATCTAAATACAAGGAATCCCGACCCTAGAGTTGTTACTTAGCTTGCAAAGGAGTTAACTAGACTTGTGCTTGAAGGGAGAAAGGCGAACTGAACTAACCTGAGTTTAGAAAACCGAAATTGCATCACACAACGACTCTGATACAACAGCCAAAGCTTGCACTAAAAAGTTATTGATGCAATTTGAACGAATTGAATAGATGAATTTTTTCCCACTGCAAATTGCAATATATTACTTCCGTTTCAAAATGATTTAATCCGTTTAGTACTTTGCACTTTATATTATTTTTGGACATGTAAACTTGTAAAGTTATTACCTTTTCCTACAAGATTTACAATTTTCACTCATTTTCTCTTACTTTATTCATTTTTTTTACACCGGCCTATCACATTATTACACATATCTCTTACTTCATCTTTGTTTTACTATTTTCACTCACCTTTTTACATTCTGTTCCTCATTTATCTTAATATTTGTATAAATAGTAACTGTAAAGACCACAATATGTACTACATATTAAACTTTTGTCGTTACACTTCTACATAAACAAACATATATAAATTGTAAAGAATGCATGTACTCCGTAACAATTTTATTATAGTAAAAGTAGTTCATTAACTAAAAGTCATACCACATCTACAAAAGAAATTTGAATCTAACAAATACATAACAAATCGAATCAAATAAATGTTTCCTTCATCAAAACAACGATCGTTGAGTAGATCTTGCACTGTGGGACATCTCTCACACATATTTATGGAATATACAACCTTTTTGGATGGACGATCTAACGATTTGTTGTAGTCGTGAGGTTGGTTTTCATCTGATTGCATTCGACAAATTGATAACTTTTGCGATTCCGCATAATCCTCTACCAATTATTCAATTTCACGGTAATCTATTAGATTTGCGACCCTGGACAATAGAAAAACAAGAAAAAGTCTCCCACGAAAAGGCGAGAAGTAAAACCCTGTCTTTTGAGGGAGAAAGGATCCCTGCGAAGGAGGAATCGTTATTGAAAATTAACCTAAAAACAACCCAAAAAGACAATTAAAGCAAAAAGAAAAGCAAAAAGAAATAAAGATTGAGGCTTTCTACCGGTAAAAATCGATAAAGCCGCATCAAAAATTAACAATCAAAGTGGTCTTTCCGGTAAGGCGGTCTTACACAAAAGTTGCTGTAAAAATTAATAATGGAGACTAGGGTTTGAGAGAGAGTGAGTGTGTGAGAGAAGAGGGGGAGAGAGACGCATCTCAAATCTCAATATATCCTTTGAGAATGCATGTAACAATGTAACGTGACTTTAAATTAACTTTCTGTAAATTAAATTTACTACAAAAAGAGATAAGAGTGATTAGCTAAAGGGGAACACAAAAAGGCACTTATCTTTTGGTCAATTCGATAAGCCCCACATCATTCGTATATTCCAGATGCGGCAAAGAGGATTCAGTTTGATTAATATAATTATGTTAATTAAACTTCTGACTTTGTAAACTCTCCAATTATTTTCTTTCTTTATTTAGAATAATAACCCTTCATTAACACTTTTTTCCATATTCTTCCATTTAATTATAATTTGCTTACGTAATCTACCCATTGGGATCCCCATTGGCTTTATTATCTTCCTTTAACATGTCAACGTTACCTTACTATATATAGACTTTTCTAAAGACTACTTGTCTCCAACAACGTAACACATTAACTAGCTAACACCTCTTTATCATCTTCTAATTGTGTTCAAAAAAAATTAAAAAAATAATATTAAACCATGGCTGGTGAGCCGGGAAGCTCAATGCATGGAGTCACGGGGAGGGAACAATCGTTCGCCTTCTCGGTCTCCCCCTCCACGGTCCCAGTAGATTCTACGGCCAAGTTTTCTTTACCAGTCGACGCAGAGCATAAGGCTACAAAGCTAAAGATCTTCTCCATGGCAAAACCTCACATGATCACGTTCCACCTCAGTTGGATGTCTTTTTGTGCGTGTTATATTTCCACATTTGCGGCGGCCCCTTTAGTCCCTATCATAAGGGACAACCTTGACTTAACCAAGAGAGACATAGGCAATGCTTCGGTTGCATCCGTCTCGGGAAGTGTGTTCTCAAGGCTAGTCATGGGAACCGTTTGTGACCTCATGGGACCAAGGTACGCTTGTGCTTTCCTTGTCATGTTAACCGCCCCAACGGTGTTTTGCATGGCGGTGATTGACGACGCGGCGGGGTACGTGGCGGTGAGGTTTATGATTGGTTTCTGTCTTGCAACCTTTGTATCGTGCCAGTATTGGATGAGTACCATGTTTAACGGAAGAATCATCGGACTGGTTAACGGGACGGCTGCAGGGTGGGGGAATGTAGGAGGTGGTGCAACCCAACTTCTAATGCCGTTGGTGTTTGAGATCATCCGCCGTACAGGTGCTACCGCCTTCGTCGCGTGGAGGGTTGCGTTCTTCCTTCCAGGATTACTTCACATAATATTGGGGATTTTGGTGCTTACACTTGGTCAGGACTTGCCTGATGGTAATCTTGGTGCTTTGCAAAAGACGGGTCAGGTTTCAAAGGATAAGTTCTCCAAGGTAATTAAATATACTCTTTATAATCTTCTCATAATCTTTGTTTTAATTCTTATAGGCCATTCAAAATATGGTTTATGCACCCGGGTGCACAATGCTCACTGTGCACCCTGTTTTTCAATGAACATATAGTTGAAATACAAAGAACATATTGTTCGTACTCAAAGAACATATAGCCAATGAACATATAGTTCGAATCCATAGAACATATAATTTAATTATTTTACTAGTACATGTACATTAAAATCATTCTCAATGTTCTTTAGATTTTCAATAAATGTTCAACAGGGTGCACAATGAGCACTGTGCACCCGGGTGTATAATCCAAATTGCGCATGTTATTATTTTACTAAGACTAAATCTACGGTTAATTTCCGGCCATTTATGTGTATCACGTTCTTTCTTAATGCTTATGTTCAAGTATAACAAACAACATAACATGCCGCCTATGTTGGTCTTTGGAGTCCTAACTTATTATTTTCTTAATTATATATGTTTAGTTGTTTACGGTGCAAATGCATGAACATCAGACCTCCAAACTAACGATATTTGTTACCCTACAAATTAAACCTGAAAATACGTTATCGAATTTGGTATAGTTAGATCTGTTTCAATAATGTGTATAGTGTATTGTACAGAACAATTGAACTATCGAAACTCGTTACATAGTATGCACCCTAGAGGTGTCTATAGTATTAAAGATGACGTAAAATATGCAAATAGGTTAAAACTTCATAAAAGGAAAGTAGCTAGCATTTTACATCGACTAATTTGTTTTTGTTTCGTTGATTAATTAATTTAGGTTCTCTGGTACGCAATCTCCAATTACCGGACATGGATCTTTGTGCTCGTCTATGGATACTCTTTGGGTGTGGAGTTGACAACCGATAACGTCATTGCAGAATACTTCTTTGACAGGTAATTAATTTGTTTATATATGTAAACATGAATCAGCATTATGAAGAATTAGTTATATTTGAAAGAGAAACATAAAACTATAAAAGTATATTAATAACTCCATAATTGTTGGAAGCAGCCGGCCTGATATATTCATTATATTGGCCTGGATAACTTGTCCAACCCAAGAAACATAAACGGTATAACAGCTAGCTAACATGACCTGTTTGATATCACTATCATTTTCCAGTTTTTGGTTTATGACTTTTTAAGTTCATACTACTACTCCCTCCGTCCCTTAATACTCGCACCGTTTTGACTGGATATGCTCGCTGATGCATAACTTTGACCGCCTATACCTTTAACTACATACTATAAAAACTTATAAAAATATTAATATTTCGAAAATATATATTAAGTGAAGCCAACAATATATTATATAATAACATTTGTTTTCATATACTAGAAACAAAATAGGGTCAAAGTAAATTATGTGAATAGTGCAAAAAGTCAAAACGGTGCGAGTATTAAGGAATGGAGGGAGTATGATATAAGTTGCATAAGAATTTGACACCCTTATAATAATGTTGTTGATTTTGAAAACCGACAACTTAACTAAAAATCGAAAACTACTATTCAGTAAGACATAAAGACCTTATTTACTATTGTCTAGGGCCAAGTTAGAAACTTTTAGTCTATATAATAATTTATGTCTATGATTTCTTAATCATGTGTATTTTAAAAAAATACCAAATTTTAGACCTTGCTAACATGATGGTGTGATTAACAGGTTCAATCTCAAGCTACACACAGCAGGAATCATTGCCGCTAGTTTTGGAATGGCTAACTTATTCTCCCGCCCATTAGGAGGTCTAGCTTCAGACTACAGCGCCCGATACTTCGGTATGAGAGGTCGTCTTTGGACCCTTTGGATCTTCCAAACCGCCGGTGGCCTATTCTGTATCTGGCTAGGGTTAGCAAACACCCTAACCACTGCAATCGTAGCACTAGTCCTCTTCTCACTCGGGGCTCAAGCCGCGTGTGGGGCCACCTATGGGATAGTGCCCTTCATTTCTCGACGTTCCCTAGGAATCATATCGGGTCTCACGGGTGCAGGAGGCAATATTGGATCCGGGTTGACCCAATTCATATTCTTCACAATGGATAATTTTAGCACACATGATGGTCTAAAGTACATGGGTGTTATGACAATTGCATGCACTTTGCCTGTTGCGTTAGTACATTTCCCACAATGGGGTAGCATGTTTTTCCCTCCATCTAAAAATGGTAATGAAGAGACTTACTATGTGGCTGAGTATGATGATGATGAGAAGAGAAAGGGTATGCATGAAGGTAGTGTTAAGTTTGCTGAAAGTTCGCGGTCTGAGCGTGGAAGGAAGGTGGCTTCTTCTGCTACTCCCACACAAAGTCCCAACCCTAACAACATCTAATAATTAATTGAATTGTTTCCATTCAATTCAATGTTGAATTGGAAGTTGTTTTTCTGTTTTGGTTTGAGTTTTCTCTTTGATAAAACATTTGTACGAATCGTACTTGCTAATACATGATCACTTTGAGTATGTAACTAAAGTGTTGCGCCGAATCTATGATAGTTTTGGTGCATGAGTGGAAATACGTACTCTACCAGTTTATGTAATGTAGCAAGTGAATTTTGCTTGCAATAACAAACATGTTATACTACTTCTATACTCCCTCCGTCCCGGAATACTTGACCTGTTTTACTTATTGGGTCGTCCCTTAATACTTGACCTGTTTCTAAAACTGGAAATATTCTAACAATATTATATTATTTCTCACTCTACCCCTATTAACCCACCTACCCCCTACTCCATACAAAAAATAATTAAAAATTCAACCCCTACTCTCCCTCAACCCCACCCCTTTACACATTTTCCATTAACTACATTAAAATAATACCCCACTATCAACTACTACCTATTAAAATAAATAAGTCAATTCAAGTCCCTTAAACTCCGTGCCGGTCAAACCGGGTCGAGTATTCCGGGACAGAAGGAGTATTACTTTGTAGTATGATCGAATTCAACCGTTCGTTTTACTCACAACATTGATCACTATTATCTATGCCAATGCACAACTTTGATTAATGTACAAGTAACTTTTCGTGTTTTGATTAACAACTAGTTTGTGGCCCGGGCGTTGCTTCGGGTTTTACTTTTAGTGAGATTTACTTATTTTAAATATGTGCTTATGTGGTGCTATTATCTGATTTCCATGCAAGATCAGTGGCCGATCAACAAACTTCCTTCCCATATCCGAAAATCAAAACAAAGTCGAGTTCTCTTCTTCATGATTAGTTGATTATTATACTCTTGTTAATGTTTTCCTCTTCCACACTCATAATTACACTCCATTACCCTATGTTTTTTTTATTTTTCAAGCTTAAGTTGAGAAGAGAAGAATTGTACATTTATAAGTTAAGTAATTAATTCCCTTTTGTTTTTTTCCCTTTAATTCGTTATTATTCATTGGTTGTATTTATTATTTAAATAGAAAAATATAACATCATTGTGGCTAGCCAAGATGGTAAGAATGATAACTTTTAATTCAAGAGGTCTAGTGTTCAATCCTTATTACAAGGAGACTGATAGGGTTTTTTTAGGGATCTTGAACAGACGGAGTATTAAACATTATTTAATTAGGTAACTGTATTTAGGTTGAATATGTCAAACGCTATGTTGCTTAAGTTTCATTTAGAACGGAAAATGTTTGGTTGACCCTAAGGGTTGACAACTCCTAAGATACATATAACATGAAATAATATATATGCATAATTAATTGAAGAGAGAGAGTGTTGTATGTAAAGTTTCAATGCATTTGTAACCAATCAAAATTCAATATTGAAAGGGTTACCAACCCTTAGGGTCACTCTATCAATGTCCATTTAGAACTAAGCTAGGTTGAACTAATTAATATATATTCAGGCGGACGTAACTGAATATCAAACTTATTTACGACCGTAAGACGTAGTAGTAATGTGGTGTTCCGGACTTCCGGGTGTGGAATTAAGGGATGATATGAGACACTTTACCCTGTTAAGTAGAGCAAATGTTAGCTAATTTAGGGGTTTAGCCGAGAAAAATCTAACCGATGATTAAGTCATTAGAGAGAGGAAGTACGAATATTGAATGTGTCTTCCGATTCATTTTGAGTTAACTTTTATTTCGATATACAATATTTATTGTACACCACTTTTAAACAAAAGTTTGTGAATCACAAATGAAGGC
This sequence comes from Spinacia oleracea, assembly GCF_020520425.1. Classification (NCBI taxonomy): domain Eukaryota; kingdom Viridiplantae; phylum Streptophyta; class Magnoliopsida; order Caryophyllales; family Amaranthaceae; genus Spinacia; species Spinacia oleracea. Next base: position 130,722,438 of record NC_079487.1, read on the forward strand.
GGGGGATTCGAATCTAAAATCTATAGTAATCCGGTCCTCAATACCGCTACGCTAAGACTTCGTTAGGTGTAAAATGAAAAATGATAGATGTAATTGATATACGTAGCATATAAGTCTATGACCTACTCTAGCTCGGTTGACAGCCAACTGACAACACAAATTCTAGTTTGTAAGTGGTGTATAATAAATATTGTATATCGAAGTAAAAGTTAATTAAGTCAAAATAATTTTTTGTTCCGATATATGTAAAAATTATCTATTTTTTATAGATAATTTTTTTCATTTTAATAAAAATTATTCTTCCATCAATGACGACCCTCTTTTGTGTTGGGGTCGCAACAGAAAATCCCGTTATTATGGGCCTTTTGCGACAGAAAATCCCGTTAATAGAACAATTTCTTGTGGTGGAAAGTTAATTATTTAACCCTTTAAAATATTTACCCATCAATAATTTTCATAATATAAAAATTATAAATAAAACTGAGTAAAAATTACAAAAAGTTAGGTAAAAGTTATTCTGATATACAATAAATTTATTGTACATATTATACGTTGCAATTAAGACAACACTCGACTCGGCTCAATTGCACATTTACACACCTGGCTAGCTAGCTAGCTAGGGAATTGAAAGAAAAGTAAGAAATGGTATTATAGTGTCAAGTAGGAGTATAAATAAGGAATGGCTAGGTCAACAACTCGTAAAATGGACAGATTCGGCGAAGCGGATTCCATTGTCCTTTGTTCTTTAGGTACCTATGTAAGCCAAGCCACACTCTACATTCGTGTATGTATACGGTGCGGCGTACCGAATTTCATGTATTTATTCCCTTAATACTCCCTCTGTTCCGGAATACTTGCAACGTTTTGACTGTACGATTGACAATGCACAACTTTGACTATTAATATCTTTAATTATATATTATAAAAACTTATAAAATATTAATGTTTTCACTACAAAAATTTGTATATTTTATGACAATCTTATAACGACGGGTAAAAATCCTGTCACATAAGAGTCGCAAATGTCTTTTACGACGGGTTAACGACGAGATTTTCCATTAACGACGGCCCCCTTTTATGACGGGTTCGCGACGGAAAATTCCGTCGTTAATCAACAATTATTGACCTTTAGCGACGGTATTTCCCGTCGTTAATAGTACAATTTCTTGTAGTGTTTGAAAATATATATTAAGATGAAGCCAACAATATATTATATGCTAACACTTGTTTTCATATACTATAAATAAAATAGGGTCAAAATGAATTATGTAAATAGTGCAAAAAGGCAAACTGTTACAAATATTCCGGGACGGAGGAAATACTCTTTTTGAGTTTTGACTTCGTATACCCTTCGTACATATCCTCTCCAAATTCTTGAAGGCTTCCTTATATATAAATTTATAATTATCTTTTATACAATATGATCATGTCATATGTATCAGTGGATCTACATTCTAATTATTTTAGTTTTAATTATAGTGTTCTGATGGGGTAGAAGAAGAAGAAAAACCACATGAAATCCTACACATGATTTCAATTTTTGCAAGACCAATAAGATTTTCCATGAGATTTTTTTTAATTGTATTTAAAGTAAGTATCTTTATAATACGTGCTTCCATCAAAAAATAAAACTTTACAATATGCATTAAAATTAATTAAAATGAAAACTCATACAACTTATAATATCTCCGTTTCAAAATAATATATACCATTATTATTGCACAAATATTAAGACAAAAAAGTGAGAGTGTGTAAAAAGGTGGATCAATATAATAAAATATAGATAATCTAAGAGAGAAGTTTAAAACTGTGGATGGATGTAAGGAAAAAAAAAAAACATCCCTAATTTTCAAGTTTAACCACAAGAATTAGAAAATACAAGATGGACAAACCACTCCGTATCGATAAAGCTTAAGTTCTTACATTATACGGAGTACGTAATTTAGAAGGTGAATCATGGTGCATTTATTTATGTGAAAAGAACATGAATATGCTTTTTATTTATATTTTTAATAAATAGTTAAACAAAAACGTGAAATATTATATCGCATGTTTTTTTGTCGTAGTATCATGTTCTTTTGCTTATACACATATGCTCTTTTAGTGCACCATGCTCATCGTGCACCATAATCCATAGTCCACAGATTGGACGGTACTATTATGTAGCCGGTTTGGTTGGCTTCGAATCTTATGAAGTAAAGGTGCTTAGAAGTGGATTTTTCTTTACCTTTCTCCCTATTCTTTAGCGAAATACATATATCTGACCAAAATATGTACCTACAAGCTGACAAATAAAGTACAAATTAAATTAAACGTCACTTATTAGTACCTATAATTTTTTTCATTTTCAAATGACATAAGTAAAAATCCTCTAAGCTAGTAAAGTGGTTTAACGTCCCGTACAAGTATTTAACTTACTTATAACAAGTATATATCCCACTTGGCCACTACTTGTATAGTTGTATATACTTATAGATTCCACCAATTGGATTCCATTGTCATTGTTAATGCGTGTTTGACCTTGTTAAACTTTCATTAATACACTTTTAAAATATCTAAAAGGCTAACCTTGTAACAAAATATGTTTATTTTGCATTTGATTACTTCTAATTACCTCATTGCAATCTCCTTTGGCTAATTAACAATGTCAATGCTAAACAACTATATATAGTGGTGTTAAGGACTTGTCTCTAAAATTAAAACCAAAAGAAGCAAGCTAATTAATACTAGCTACCTTACAAACCCACACCCCCCCACCCCCCTCACAAAAAAAAAAAAAACTAAACACAATGGCCGGCGAGCCAGGAAGCTCAATGCATGGGGTAACGGGAAAGGAGCAGTCACATGCCTTCTCCGTCTCCCCATCTGAGGTCCCAACGGACCCTACAGCCAAGTTTGGTTTGCCAGTCGATACAGAACACAAGGCCACAAAATTCAAAATCCTCTCCTTAGCCAAACCCCATATGACAACATTTCACCTAAGTTGGATATCCTTTTGCACATGTTTCATATCAACCTTTGCAGCCGCACCTTTGGTCCCTATCATAAGGGACAACCTCAACCTCACCAAGTACGACATTGGTAACGCCGGAGTCGCTTCCGTCTCGGGAAGTGTGTTCTCAAGGCTAGTCATGGGTACACTTTGTGACCTGATGGGACCAAGGTACGCTTGTGCATTCCTAGTCATGTTGATAGCCCCAGCCGTCTTTTGCATGTCGTTGATAACCGACGCATCAGGTTACGTGGCGGTTAGGTTTATGATAGGGTTTTGTTTAGCCACCTTTGTGTCATGCCAATATTGGATGAGTACCATGTTTAACGGCCGGATTATCGGGCTTGTAAACGGGACTGCGGCCGGGTGGGGCAATGCCGGTGGTGGAGCAACCCAACTTCTTATGCCGGTGGTGTATGAGATTATCCGTCGTGCGGGGGCCACGTCGTTCGTTGCTTGGAGGATTGCGTTTTTCATTCCGGGGTTGCTTCATATTATTATGGGGCTCTTGGTGCTTACTCTTGGTCAAGACTTGCCTGATGGTAACCTTGGTGCCCTAATAAAGAAGGGTGAGGTTGCTAAAGACAAGCTCCCTAAGGTAAACCTAATACTACTACTTTCAGTAATAAAAAAATTAATTAGATTAAACAAAAAGTAATTTTTATGAAATTATAGTCCAATGTTTTTAATTAACGTTATTAATATGTTTTTAATTTAGGTGCTTTGGTATGCTGTCTCCAATTACCGGACATGGATCTTTGTGCTCCTCTACGGATACTCCTTAGGTGTGGAGTTAACAACCGATAATGTTATTGCAGAATACTTTTTTGACAGGTATCTTGATGCTTTTTTACTTAATTGTTTTTCTTAACTATTAGTTCTCGTGAACAATTATATGACAGTTCCTAAATTATCATGTTACATGTCACGTCACCCTCCCTACACGACTGACACACTACTAAGCGATGTGTAAGTGTGTAACCGTTAAATACTACGTATTACGTATATATTATACGGTCTGATAGGAGAGCGCCCGTTCTTAATTCATGTATTTTCCACAAACATGCATTACAACATAAGCTATACAACTAAAAAGTCACCAAATTGAATTCCCTTCAAAGGTAAGAATTACTAAGAAGTCTATGCATACTTAATTATTCTTTGGCCAAAAACTAGGTGTAAAAATGAATGAGAAGAATCTTCTCTCATATTACTATAATATGACGCAAGCTATTACTAACATGAGATTCCATTATCAAGCTGGCAATTGATTTAAGGTCCTTAATAATATCGATCGAGTTATGGCTAAGGAATCTCTAATTAAGTTATCTTTTTTATTTTTAATACATAGAATCTGACATGAATCCACGACCCTAGGTGCATATTCAGATCCCATCAATTCGACCTACTGTAGTATATTTGTTTGACTTAATCATAATATTATTCTAGATAATGTGCAAGTCCTTTTCTAAATCTTAATGAAAGAACTATTAGAAAGTTACAAATCTTTGAATCTGTCTGGATTCCAAATATTCCCCCCAGATTCCTTCATTCCTACACCCTTAGACCTTAGCATGTAATATAATAATATACATTATACATATCATTTTCATGTTACTTTTAATGTTTCGTACTTCGGTTTCTTATGACCTAAGAAACGTACTCTAGAATATACTCCGTACTTCGTACTCGATCCATACTTAAAAAATTTGAGAAGTTTTCCCAATTATATTTACTATTCTTAATTTTTAATCATTGAAAATCATATTAAATGATCTATACGAAAACAAAGGTTAAACTATAGGGGATTTATTCAATTGTTAGGGCGTAATTAGATTATGTGTAGTACTTTTATGAATATGTATGAAGATTTTTTTACATAAGTAAAACATGTCAGTTACAAATTTGGTACTTTCGAACTACCATAATTTCAAAATAATAGGGACACTTCGACGTTTGATACTATTCACAAATGTCAATTTGACTATCAATTGTGATTTATGGATAAGGAAAAAGATAGTCGTGTGAGTCCTTGTTTGATTCATCTCGGTATTTACTTTCGAAATATCAACTTTTTATAACTTTTACGAATACAAAATTAGAAATATTAATTTTTAAACATTTACATTGGCAAGCGTGAAAAGATAAGTTATTCCATTATTTCGAAATGGAGGGAGTTTATACTAACGTGCGTGTGTGGTCATGTCAACAGGTTTAACCTAAAACTGCAGACAGCAGGAGTGATAGCAGCCAGCTTTGGATTAGCGAACTTCTTCTCTCGTCCACTGGGCGGGCTAGCCTCGGACTATAGCGCCCGTTACTTTGGTATGAGGGGACGGCTTTGGACCCTATGGATCCTCCAAACAGCCGGTGGAGTGTTCTGCATTTGGCTAGGGTTAGCTAATAATCTTATCACGGCAACCGTAGCCTTAATCCTATTTTCACTAGGGGCTCAAGCTGCCTGTGGGGCCACCTTTGGGGTTGTACCCTTCATTTCTCGGCGATCCCTAGGGATCATCTCGGGCCTTACCGGGGCAGGAGGCAACGTGGGGGCCGCACTGACCCAGTTCATTTTCTTTGCTGGAAATCGTTTTAGCACAGAAGACGGTCTTCTGTACATGGGTGTTATGTCCATTGCTTGTACACTCCCGGTAGCTTTGGTGCATTTCCCGCAATGGGGGAGCATGTTTTTCCCTCCATCTAAGAGTGCTTCTGAGGAGGCTTATTATGTTGCCGAGTATAACAAGGACGAACAGAGTAAAGGTATGCACGAAAGGAATATTAAGTTTGCTGAAAGTGCTCGAACCGAGCGTGGAAAGGAAGGTGGTTTCTGCTCCTCTTCTCCACCTACAAATGCTTGATTTAATCCTTACCTACTTTCATACAATCAAACTTGTACTTCTGTTATGGTTGTTAATTTACCCTACAACTTAAGTGTATGCAACTTTTTATTTAGCCGAAAGATCATGGTTTCAATTGATACTTTTGGTGCGTGAGGTGATGAGACTAACATCATCAAATTACTCTTCCAGCTTGAGTGGCTAGTGAAATTTGTTTATTACAAGAAATAATTTCATTTTATGTGTAATTTCATACTCGTACTTCGGATATGAGAACATATTGATTACTTGATTAGTTACTAGTTTGACGGGGGATTACGCACCCCCTAATATGCAACATATGCACGCTTTTATTGTGCAACATCCTGTCCCCATTGTGTTTTTCGAGTTTATCGGATTTACTATCTTTGGGAGAGATCGAGAGGAGAATCAAAATGTGAAGAGTACGGAGTTGGAAATTATGGGAGGTTATGTGCTAGAGGGAAATGCTGGTTATAGAATGAACTTGGCTTATCACTTAGCCGACCGTCTCCTTGCCACTGCAGTCTTTCGTTATAAAACGAGAATCGTTCTTGGGGGGTTGATCACCCACATCTCTATCGTTGTAGCCAATTTTGTTGATCGGGACCATACTACGGTTCCAGGGAGTAATTTGTTAGATTTGGCTTATTTCGGCGGCATTCACCGGCTATAATCTGAACATCAGATGCTCCGTCCTGGTCATATGTCTTGGATGTTTCAGAGAAACGCCATGTTTATCCTGCCCGACGTAACGGGCCGCACCAGTTTTGAGAGGGGCCAAGCCCAATATCTATATGTTTTTGGGGGTTAAGTTGGTTTGTGTATTCATCGATGATTTCTTTGCTTAGGGACAAACAAAGATCTAGCTTGGGGGAGTTTGATGTATGCATTTTATATAGAGTATTTACCCCCGTCCCTTAGTAATTTTCTGTGTTAAATAAGCTTTTAGAAGCCATTTTGAGTACTAATATGTGTTATCGAGTGTGCCTTGAGATTTCAGGACGTTTGATGGGAAATTGCCTTTTTAGGCTCGTTCCGGGATATTTCGGGCCACTACACGATCTCGAGTAGGTTGTGGACGATCATTGTCAACTCTTGGGAGCCTATGATGTTCATGTTTGAGCCCCAAGAGTTAGACTCGATGTTATTAGTGAAGAATGATGCGTCGAGCCGGTCGCCCTACGACCGGTGGGCGAAGGGAGATCAACCGGGCGAGCATAAGGAGAAAATCCCTTTCAGCACGCGCCCGATTGGGAGCCCGTCCCTCGAAGCCCATCGAGCGCCCACACCGAAGAAACTGATGAAGGATATAAATCCGCCCGACGGGCGGATGCATGCCCGTCGGGCGGGTTACGAGATGGACGCCCGTCGGGCGGCCCAGCGCCCGATCGGGCGACGACAGGCCTGCGCGCTTTTCATTAAGTTTATTTCCGGTTCTTGTTTTGTTTTTTGGAAAAGACTATAAATATAGCCCTTAGTTATAATCTTATTACCTAGTGTTCAACACTTAGTTTATTCTTAACTTAGTTTTTATTCTCTCAAATATTGTCAAAAAGTCATAGTTTATTTTAATTAAAGTTTCAATCTTTCGGATTTTCCCTCGTTCTTTGTTTAGGTATTATTTCGTTTCTTAACTTTATTATTCGATTTCAATTCATTTCTTTGTTTTATTAATTGCTTTAAATCATGTTTTTACTTAATATTATTTCTTTGTTTATTCCAATTATGCGTGAGTAGTTTTAATCTAGGGTTTTGGGAATCCATGAACTAATATGAAGGGATGAACTATATATTATTTGTTAATTGTTGGTATTGTTGATTGATTTCCTATTGATTGATTTCATCTACTATGCGATTAGATTTGTGCAGGTTTAATTGTATTATTCTAGCAATATCAAGTTAAGATTCGAGAGATGCAATTTGATGTTTAGGCTTGTGTCATTAGGTAGAATTGGGGTTAATACATAGCGAGAGCATGTTAATTCCAAGTCTATGATTAGTATCGATTCGAGAGAACATGCAAGTCTGATTAACCGCTTTTTATTTATTATTAGTGATTGTTTATCATCCCAGATTATTGTTCATTGGTGAACCTATACCCTAGTCCTTTTATTAATTGTTTTATCCTATTTAATTACTGTCGCAGTTTAGTTATTCAAACCAAACCAATTTTATGTTTCCCGATAGTCTAGACCTTAGTTTTAATAGTAGAAAGAACGCCAGTTTCCATGTGGATACGATCCCTACTTCCCTTACTATATTTTAGTTGATGAACGTTAAGTTTATCTTTGATAGGAATGAAATTTAGCCTGTCAATTATAACAACAAAAAGGAAAACAAAATTTATGTAATTTACGCATCATATCGTAAAAACAATAAAGAAGAAAATAGAAGTCAAAAAGTCTCATTTAATGGTGAACGGTTGCAATCTCAATTTTTAAACATAGAAGCAATTATTCAATCGCATACTCCGTATGATTTTTCCATGTTAAATATATAAATAACAATCTATAAATGAAAAAAAATAAAATAATATTCCAGAATTTAATACAATTGCCAAAATAAAAAAATAACTAAATACGAAAAACTAAAATCAATCAATTTACTTTTGCAAAATAAACGTAATACAAGTCTATGCAATTTACAAAAATAGAAGTAAATCAAAAAATAATACTGTGTTCATCCCAAAAAATTGCAAGCTATTATAAATTTATTGTACACCTTGTGCGCGCAAGATCTTTTGTTTTTCTATAGGCTAAAGTTGCGCATATTCGTTGATAAACGTAAGAATATTCTTCTCCTAAACCCTGCACAAATTAACAAAACAAAAACAAAATTTGATTAGTTACACTATCAATTAAACAATTCCTGACGATATAGTTGATTATCTAATCAAATCAACGAGTAATGGGAAAAAAGTAGTGGAACTCTATATAATGACCTGAAATTTTTCTTATGGAATAAAGATATTCTAAAATAGAGATTTTTATTTCACCATAAAAAATGATATTATTACTGAAAGAAATTTGGCTTAATGAGTAATTAGTGAAATAATATTATCGTAATGTTGTAATAACGTTTACACAAAAAAATGTAAAGTTGGTAAAAATAATAGGTAGCTTTAGATTTTTATAATGGTCGAAAACGAAAAATCAAGTGTGCAAGATTGAAGGTCCAAATGGAGGGATAAAAAAAAATATGACAACTACACCATTTTTAGATGTTAATTAATTTGTTTACTTTGATTCTACAATTTAGATGTTTCGTCTATAAGGGCATAAGTATTGCATTGTTTCACTATGTAAATGCTTTAAATAGAGATGACATTTAATTTGGAACCTTTCAAACAATTATCTTGCAGTTACCTTTCAAATAGTTATCTTGCACGCATCGCAAAATATTGGTAAGAGAAATCATCAATTGAACTTAATAATACGATATTATTTGAGGCAGAAAATATAAATTTCATCATAGAAAATTGTGTCCTCTATTATTTGTTTTTGATATTGTAGTTGAAGAGTTTGTTCCTAATCGCCTGTGGCATGTGTTTGGTTATACCAGGTATCAAGAGATGGGTTTAGCCATGGATGATATCAGGACAAGTACAAGGTAGAAACTTTTAACCGGGAGACGAATTTCTCGTTTGGCAAAGTACAATTAATACATCAAGACCTACGCAAGACTTTGGAAGATTAGAAACCTGATTCGTTTAGAGGATAATAACCCAAAAGATTCGTGGGACAAATTGATAAAGATGTACGCATCTCGTTGATTATGCACTCCTCATTTATCTTTTGAATCTCTATATCCAATTCGCGGCTTATCTTTTGCTACATGGTTTATTTTTTAGAATTAAGAAAACATGGTAAAAATGTTATTAATTACTCTAATCGACAAGAAGATCATTTATTTAAACTTGAATTTTCTTCGAGAATACATCTTCCCTACACCTTAAAGTTCTTGAGAAAATTTCCAGCTAATTAAGATAGATTGGTGGGAAGGAGTCCCTGTTTCGGCTAAGGAATAACAAGAAGTTTCACTCAGTTATACTCTCTCCGTTTTCTGAAAATTCATCTCACTTTCCTTGGTTAAATTTGTTTTTATCACACTTTATATCGTTAATTTCTATAATTATACGTTAATAAAAAAATATAAAACTTTGATATTATTAAACTACTTATTGAGACGAATCAACAAGTTACCAAGTAATTATGTTTTTTTTATGCTTTTTTTTCTGACGTTTTAATGATAAGAAGACTGAAAGAAAGTAGAAGCACTGACTATAAAGAAGCTGTATGTATTCTGTATATATTACTTGGTATATGTTACAAAACAAAAGAAGATTGAAATAATGGGCTTTACAACAAACGTAAAAACATAATACACACTTGTACATTTTCGGCACCGTTTCCCACAAACACTGAAGATTGGTGTGAAGAAAGTGATAGACTATCCATTATTGGGGAATATCCCAGAGAAGTTAGGCATCCTGTCAACATGCTTCAATGCACGCTCAGCAATTTGTTTAGTGCGATAGTCTCCATGTTGGAAAGCATCGACAAGTGCTGTTCCAACGTTCTGATCATTAGAAATGTCATATGCTATTAGATCAACCCGTAACAGCCTCTCGACCACCCAAACCGCCCTCTTTCTCAGGTCTTCTGTACGTTTTTCCACCAAAACATCCAAGATGGGTTTGGTACCATCAGCTTTATGTATGGTAATAACCCCTTCGTCAATGTTAACTCCATCATCCAACAAGGTGGATAGAGCGGCAAGTGATGCCACGACAACATTCTCATTCGTGTGATCTAGAAGTGCTACCAACTTATCCACACCATGACCCTCTACTAGACAAAATGTCTCCTTTAAAGAACAGAGACCTTGATGAACAGGGCACAATCCAGATATTGTAGGTGGTTTGATAAAACAGCCGAAGATTGATCCCAACATACCAGGTGAGGGAAGCTCTGGCTTTTTCGTCAAAGTTTTGGATTCTGAAGAAAGGTTCTCCAAAGCCCAAGCAGAAGCTATTTGCACATTGTCAATCCCATTGGCCTGTAGCAAGTCAGTGAATAGCCATCCAAGATTTTGGTCACGGCAGAAAGCCAGTATATCGCGATCTTCAGCTAACACATATGTAACCCTTGCAAGAGAACGTACAAGCCCTTCTAGGTATGGAGTCATAAAACGGCCACCTCTAGCTTCCCCCTGCCTGATTCTCTTTACTCTAGATATGATGAGCCCAAAAGTATCTTCTTTAAGCATTCGCTGAGTGAGTGCAAGATCTCTTTCAGGAAGTTCAGCCAATAGGCCAACAGCTGCAGCTTGCTCTTCAGTAATTCCATTGTTCTCTGATATAATTCTGATGAGAGCCCCAAGCTGGCCAGCAGCAAGTAAAGCATCAGCTAGTTCTTGCGCCATGAAAAAAGAAAGGTTATACAGAAGTTTCACCGCAGCTAAACGCAACTCACGCTCCTCAATGAACTGGACCAAACTGATAGTAGCACCAGAGCTTTTGATGGCTGCAACCACATTTACAACAGTTTTTGGGTAACTGGTCAGTCCAACAAGAACCTGGAGAAGTTTGCACTCAATTGATGGACCAGTATTGCTGATAAGTTGGAGGAGGTTGTGTAGTATCTCTTCAGAAACTAATGTCTGGTTTTCAGACCCTATTATTACTGAATCAATTTCATACCCTGAATTCACCACATTTGAAAGAATAGTAGCTGAAACCTCTTTCAGTCGCATGGGAAGATGTTTCACACCAATACCAAACAGGTACTCCACTAAGGGAGGAAGAATTCCTGCTTCAATTAATACCTTCGCACTTGCATCGTATGACGAAATCTGGTTCAAGGCTTTCAAGGAGGCTTCCCTAGATTGTATGTCATCATTTCTCATGAGATTCACAAGTGATGAACCCACACTTTTAGCTACCTGAACCTTGACATCGGCGTTTAGACTCAGGTCACCAAGGAATGAAGCCATGGATAATTTAGTTTCAGGAGTTCCTGCAAAGATATGCAAGCAATACGAAGGCTTCAGTCTAACCCCATAGCATCCTTATCAAGGGAATAGTCTCCAACACGTACTGTTGCCAAGTACAGAATTTTGAAATAACAAAACCAGATATGAAAAAAAGTAGATAAATGAATGAGAAAATAGGTAAATATTTATTTGACAAGCATGTCTAAATGCTCTAAACATAGTGATTAGTGACCAATCTCACGTAACCTAGCCAAGTTACCCCGTTGTCTTCTCATGCCCAGATAGGAAGAGCTCTTGCAGAGACAAATAGCCAAAACAAGAAAAACAAAACATGTCAAAATTTCTGTTATGTGCTTGTGCAAACACAGGCTCATTGGTGGTGTGTCTTGTTCTTTATCTCATGCCGTTAATTCCAACTAGCAAACCCTCTCCTAGTTCTAATTTAGGCTGATAGGTGGGGCGTGCCATCCTAATGTGAAAAACTGGTATCTCACACAAATAACTGTGACATTCGATATTCAGTTCGATTCCCACTCTAACCTAATATGCTTCAACTATATTTAACAGTGAATACAGTAGCCGGTAGGTTCCTCAACAGCACCAGTTGGTTTGCACAGTCTAAGTACTTCAGTGCCCCATAAAATTTTATCTAATTACTCTGCAAGACAAGGAAAATGATGCACACAGAGAGAGAGTGATGGTAGCAAAAACTAAGGGCTGCTCATGGGGTTTTACACTTGGCATCCTACTTGCTGCCAAGTGTTTTTTCTACATGTTCGAATTAGTATATAGGAAACCACCCACGCAATTAAAATTATTGTCGTGAAAATAAAATATTTCCAATTTTTTTACTCATGATAGAATTACAAATTGCTGTTTTTCTATCCTTAATGTCCAGGCTATTGCGTTCTACTTGGAGTTGTAGACAAATCACAATTGTAAAAAGGATAAGAAAACTAATTATAGACGTAGTAACAACCAATTATGGGGAAAACGTTATGATAACATTGGCCTCGTCCTTCCCTCATTAGTTTTGCGATTCAATATTTCTCATTGATTTATACACTAACTGTTTGCATTTCCTATGGGCTTAATTGGATACTCCCCGTGAATAACACAAGTAAAAGATAGAACTATATCCAACTACCTCTAAGATAAGACAAACAGTTCAAATCTTAGCAAAATGTTGCTACCTACGCCCCAATTTTATTCACTGCATTTTCATTTTGGTATGTCCTAAAAAAATAGGCAACTATTCAAACCTACTAAGTAAAGTGAATTCTCCCATATTACTCTTACTTTGTTATGATAGATCCATAGAATTGTGATATAAATTATAAAGGATAATTATGTAATTTGGAGTGAATTTCTTAAAAACGACCTCTAACAAAATGTGGCTATTTTCCTAAATACTCCACATGTGAAATTGTGAACAAGTTATCCCGTATTTGAAAAGTTAATAACAAAAAGCTACAAAGAAACATAATTTTTTTATCAGTGATGAGGGACATTTATGTCGCTCTTCGCCTAGGATTTTATTTCGTTTTATTAGCATTTTATTCTTACTTTTACTTATTTTTGTTGTTTTTAGTTCGTTTTTCACATTTTTGCATTAATCGTGACATTTTCCCGTCTTGCGTATATTTTAGTAGTTTTTGCTCTAAACGTGCCTTTTATGCTCTTTTTCATTGCGTAGGATCATTTGGAGTATTAACGTGTTAAATAACGTGTCATTATGCTTGTCGACGAGTAATATGTTTTACGATTTGTAAAAACGTTAGACGAATTAATAATATGCTTTCCGATTTTAATAACGTGCTTTACGATTTTTATGATATGTTACCCGATTCGTCAATGTGCTATACGGTTTTCTAACGTGCTATACGACGCTTTATTTTGTGCAGCGGCGGATTCTATTTTATGCTATACGATGCACCAATGTGCAGCGACGACCAAGTCAATATGCAGCGACGCAGCACCATATGCACAAGCCTATGCACGTACTTAGCATTCGAACAGCTCACTGCACTTGACAGCAATTTAGCGCACCACAGCAGGTCAATGCACAAGCAGGCAGCAGCTATAGCCCATAGCAGCATTCACACAGTAGCAAAACATCAACATAACAGTAGCTACAGGTCTGTGCGCGCGCACAGACCTGCCTCGTGGGGGCGCACGAAATAGGCAGAGTGTGATGGAAGTTGGTGCGTGCGCAGAGATTTGCTGTGTGGGGGCGCAGAGCAGGGTCTGTGCGCGCGCACAGCCCTCTTGTGCGTGCGCACAGCTGCACGGGGCTGAACCGATAAAAGAGCAGCAGCAGCATTTCGAAGAGGAGAGAGTTTTGGGCAGCGATAGAATAGAGCAGTACAGTAGCGAGTAGAGAGGAGAGCAAGGTAGATAGCATAGGATAGATTAGGATTAGATTTTAGGCTTTAATTCTCAAGATTAAACACTTAAATTTCTGTTTTCGTTCATCAAATTCATAGCTCTTTTGACGCAATTTTCAGATTATGTTCTTCAAGTTCTTCACATTTTGGTTTTCAATTTCAAGCAATTTTGGTATAATTCTTTACTCTCTTCTTTAATTTGTTCTTAAATTCTTTAAATGCTTCATAGATTCGTTTATACTTTGATTTCAATGTTTGATTTTGGATTAATTTTGCACATTAAATTTTGGTGAATTTTTGGCATAGATTTTTCATGTTTGATTTTGGTTGATTGAATTTGTTTGATTTCTTTAATTAGTTTCATGATTAGGTGTCATTCTAGTTTAATTCTAGTTCTAATTATGCTTATCGAATAGTTTGTGTTCTAGAGATTAGGGGTGAAGCTTTGGATTTAAAATTGGGGATTTTGGAGATTATTTTGTGATTGTTTTTGTGATTAAATTGATTAAATGATGTTTGATTCCATATCTAGTTAGTTTAGGTTTAGCTAACCTAGATTGCTAGAATGTTGGAGTGTTTGGCTTCGAACTGGCGCTAAAGCGTGATTCGTGGCTTACATTACTTTGGCTTGTTCGTTCATGAGTTCCTCTTCAAATCTTGATTGTAGCGAAAGCTAGATTAGGATTAGTTGACTAGTGCTTGAAACCAAAAGGTATTCGAAGCCATATATTGGTCATTGCATTCATTCATTTAGTCGTTGCATGTCATGAGATTTTAGGATCTCCGAAACTCCCAATTCGAATCCCTTTGCTAATTCCCGAAATCTCTAGAGTTTCTTTACTTGTGCATATTACATACATTTTAATTTCAGTAGATTTATACATACATACACACATTTTCCGCTTGAGCTAGCTTGTGAATTCAATTAATTTGGAAAATCACAGGTATCCATTCTCTTGGGACGATCCCTACGCTTGCCACTATAGTCAATATAGTTAATTTGTTTAGGAGCTTATAAATTTTTGTTTGATTAAGAGGTGTTCGTCAACGACGCAAAAATCGTTTGTCAATCAGTAAGTAAGAAAATCACTTCTAAATTAGGAATGACCTCACAATTATTATATTGTCTCTCTTCCCACTAAATTTTTTTGGTCCTTACACCCTCTCTCATTCAATTAAAAAAATACCCCACTAACTCCTATCACATCTACTTTTTCAATAAAATAACAATTGATAACCAAAGAACCACTTATCACCTAAAACTTTGTGCAAAGGTAAATGTAACAACTAATTTAAGACGGAGGGAGTATAAACACCATAAACAAAACTTTACAAAAGTATAACTAAGACCTAAGGAGGGGCTTACCTTCTATCAAGGGCCACCCTACCAAAGACCTAAACAACCAACAAAGCATACACTCCTAACTACTCATTAAGCTATCTAGCCACATTTTACTATCATTATTACAATTTTTTTGGCAAACATTATTAACACATGGTTTCCACTTTCCACTGCCAATTTAATGATCCGGTTATTACTTTTTCAGTATATTCTTCCTTTCCTTTTCTTTCTTTTCCCTCCCTCTTTATATGTTTTTCAAACCCCTGCTTTACAGTTGTAGACTGCTTACATCTTGAAATGTTCAAAAACTATTATTTTTGCTGGTCTTACTTCTCCCTTTTTATGTCTAAAGTGGAAAGTTTCCCCGTATCTCTTATTCTCTTATAGATTGCGAAATTGATACCTTTAACTTATCATTCAAGCAATTCTTACTTAGGATTTTTGGTATTTACTACTTTAAAAATTACACGACTTTTGTATAACTACGTTATGAAAATGGGGATAAAAGTTTACTTGGGAGTAAACAAGTGAACAAGTTGGATGTCTATAAGGGTATAAAGAGGATAAATGTCGGACAAATAAGGAAATATTTCAAGAGAGACTAATAAAAAAACAACTCAATAAGGAAAGGGGACTGATAAAGGGGAAATATTCACATGCTATTTGGTGTGTTCACACACCAATTACCCAAGCGTGTTCATACACCAAATACCCATTTTACCCTTATACATAATTTACATTTACCATTAATACAATTTTCTACCAAATTTGTTTGTTATCACATGGACATTCTTGATATTCACTTCCTTTCTTAATGTTTGTGACCAACCCAAATGGTGCATGTAAAAAAAAATTGGAAGAAGTATCTAAAATTAGATTTACCCAACCCGGGTGACTAATATTGATTGATCATCATAATAACCCTATTGACAATAGACCCAAAAAAGACTCCAGTTACCGGGAATCCGATTCCAATGACTTTGACTTACCAGGTGACCTAACTAAACCCTAACCAACTAACTTGCTTGCCACCTTGATCCCAACGTAGTTCTTCACTATGCTGCACAGGCCTCATCCCCTTTCTTTCTCCCAGACCACCACCAGCACCTGCCCAAGAAAGTACAACCACCAATTTAGGATAGTAGGCCACCACTGCCACCCCTCATCCTCTTCAGAAAACTAACCCACCACCACCCATCTTCCTCTCAGGGGTAGTTTTAGGAAACCTTCTTTGTCTTTGTTACGGCTTTGAAGGAGGCTTAATTTGCTTCCCTATAATTCAAATTCGGTCGATTTCAGTGCAATTCAAATTCGATAGTATTCAAGTACAATTGATTTCGGGTGGGTTAGAAGGTGTTGGTGGTCAAAGGATGTTGAGAGAGAGGGAAACCGGGCGAGTTTCACTCGTGCCTGATTGGGCGAATGCCAAAAGCCTTTTTTTTCCGGTTTTTCTTTGCTTCCTTTGGATTCCTTTTGTAACAACCTTTTTTATGATGTTTTAAGTGACTTAATTATTCTGAGTTAGTTTCTTGGTGATCCTCTTGATTGAGGAGGTTAATAAACTCTTCATAATCATACATAAGTATATTGATGATGGTCATTGGATTCATTTGAGTCTCTTGACTTCCTTGGGTTGTTTTGATTCCTCCACTAAATCATATGTAACCTCTCCTTTACTGATTTTGATGAGTGGCTTTTGCGATTATTCTCCATGTTTATGGAGATAATTAATCTCTCATTATTATGAGTCATTTTATTACTCTTGATTGTCATTGATCAACTTGTTGGACTTCTTTTTGTTGTTGGTTTTCCCCAAAACCTGCATAGCTTCCTTTTTACTTCTTGATTTGAATACTATATATACTCTTCCATTTTGGAAAACCAGCATGAGAAATATACACACTTGTTATCTCTTTCTTTCATCTTCTTTTCTATCTTTTGGGCATAAGTTTTAATGACATCATCTCACACCCAAGAGTGTCATTGTGTGTTGAGAGTTGTGTAAACCTTAGGGAACGAATAGGTGAATACAATTGTGCACCCCGGTTGCACCAAATCTCGTTTTGAAGGCAATGGTTTGGTCACCACGACGCAACAATTTCCTAAACTCATTCTTATTCTTGTTCTAGTATTTTTCCTTGACAACGGGGGGTGAAGAGGGGTATAAGGTGATGGAGAGGAGAAAACTGAGAAAGTAGAGAGAAATGCAAGGTAATGGGAGAATCAATAAAAAATCATCCGTTTTCCCATACAATCTAATGATGTACTCCCACTTTATGATTACCTTCAAGAGGTAAAAGTGTGAGGATAATTTTGAGAAATGACCTAAAGTAAAGGTTTAAGTGAGATAATTTACATTCATATTTCTGCAACATATGCAGACACAAGCTTGTAACAAAATTACTGTCCAAAACTAAGGAACATAATTTAGGAGCAACATGCATCAGTAGCTCACCTACACTGTCCTTTAAGATAGCATATCCATGTCTCTTTTTTAAAGTAAACAAATCAGAGAAACATGCATTAAATATGTTAAAGAGAGAGAGAAATCACCTTCAAGAAGTAGTGTCAGAAGAGGCTGCAGTCTACCACTTTCAGCCATCAGTCGAACGTTATTTTCGCTCTGTGCCAGATTATCCAGTGTTTTATGAGCTTTGTCAACACTCAAAATGTTTTCCGACTTACTGCTGGCCATCCCAATTAAGATAAGAATTGCTCCATTGATTGAACCAATTTTCTCAGAAAGATTTTGAGATTTAGAAAGCTCATATAGCAAAGAGATGGCTTCTTCCTTTTCCTTTCGTAAGGTCTGCTCAGGGGACAAAAATTTCACTATGGTACGTACAGTAAACCCTTCACCCATTACTTCCTGCAGGGACATAGAGTTTTATTTGCAACTTCAATTACAAAACCTTTCCAAAGAAAAACTGGGAGTAGAATACAATGTCAAGTATCACTCATTTGTTGGATAAGACAAACTTAGAAGTTGCTCCCAGCATCACCAATTCTGGACCTAAGCAAAACGAACATAGTAGACCAATATCGGGATATTCTGCAGAAAAGAACTAATACTACCTCCGTTTCTTTTAAGTCTACACACTTCAACATTCAGTAATTAATATTATCAATAAGTAAAAATTATAAAAATTTGACCATAAAAATCTCCGGCTATCAATAAGTAAAAATTACAAAAATTTGATACCATGAAAAAAAATAAATAGAAATTTACTGATTTCAATATATAGAGATGAATTTAACAAGATCTCATATGACTATATTTTTCCTTATGTATCAATCACTACCAAGGCCAAGGCAAAACTTGTGAATACTGTCAAATGCCAAAAAGAAACAGTGGGAGTAGATTAAAAAAGCTTGGAAACCAACTTTTTTTACTAGAATCAAATTCAAGGAAAAGGAAAAGGAGAGATATAAAGGCAATACCAATTATAACTCATGTGAAAAAATGTTATAATTTAAGCTGAACTAGGACGGATTGTCAATGGAGGAAAGACTTTTATTAGTATCAAAATTTTCCTAGAGGTATGTACCAAGAAAATTCTATAGCTTGTCAACTGTGTGTCATTTTGTATGTATACATCGACAATTGGTGATGCTAGGAGAAATTTCATGAACTTGTACTGTATTTCACAATAAACAAATACTTCATATTGATTCTGACGATTTTCTTTTAAAAAAGGAAGTCAACAAGGAATTAGTAAACCAGGAAAAACCTTCATATCAGAGTCATCTTCTGCTATCACCCGAAGAGTTTCCAACGCTTTACATCGAACTTTCCTGCTGCCGTTTCTAAGCATTTCAGCAATTGCTTGCACTATCTCTGGATTATGAACCGCTTTTTTATTTGATCTGCTATCTTTTGAAATATATTCCACATATTTCAATGCTTGAAGAATATCCCTTTCGGAAGTGCCTGTTGATAATGACCTGCGGGCCATATCAAGCTGTGCAGCTTCATTCCTAGCAGTCCATTCTTCAATTGTGTTCCTCAGAGCTATACTCGGGTTCAAATATGTGCTTTTCAGATCTTCCAAAGTTAATGGACATGCAGGTTTCCTGCCACTCTCTTTACATTCTCTAAACCATTTCTCAATTGCTTCCCGTTCGAAAGTGTTCCCGTTTTCTATGGTTACGGGATCGCGCATGACCCGCTTTGTTAAAGGACAAACAAATGGGCTGAAGATGGGCTCTACATGCAGTTTCTCGACTTGTGAGCTATCATCTGACTGGCTATCAAGGTCAGTACTGCCACCTGAACTCCCGGCCATATTATGCAGAGAACCTATAACACAATCGCATACAAATTAATCAAGTATCGATTTGACTCCATAAAGAAAAAGAGAGGTAGGTCACAGCATACTGATCTGACATTCTATAGTCTATTCATATCTACGAGCAATGATATAGCTCAAGTATGTTCAACTAGCACCTCCTGGACCAGAAGCAAAATAGTGTTCACATAATGCCTCCATTTCCGAATGATACGACCTATTTCTCCTACATGACGATACACAGGCCGTATTTCTCCTATTCCTAATCCTAGAGTCACACAGTTGATAGGCAAGGAGTATTCATCCTTTGTAATACTTGTTTTAATGTTTTTCTTCCTTTGCTCATTCAATTTCCAGTCTAAGGTGTAAAGTGTTCTTGAAACATTTATTTTTCTTCAAGGAAAAGAAGATTCTATCAACAATTAGTTTAGTAGAATGTGAAACCAAGACTAAAACTCAACAAAATACAAATCTAGAAAAAAGAAGTATTCCAAAAGCTAACTAGTGATTTACTAATGATTACGTTCAGATAAGTTCATATAAGTTGACATAAGATAAGTTCAGTTACATAAGATAAGTCCAGTCAACATAAGTTGAATCAAACAGAGCCTAAGTTTCACAACCAAAGAGAATAAATTTATCGAAAGGAAACTTGTTAATAAACTATTAAAACATACTCCCTCCGTATTTATTTAAGAGATACACTTGGCCGGGCACGGGTATTAAGAAAAAGAATTGAATGAAATAAAGTAATAAAACAAGTGGGGTTGAGTAGATATTTTAATAAGAAAAATAAGTGGGGACCATGTCATGTTAAGGAGTGGGGGGTGGGGGTGGGGGTGGGGTATAGATATATTATTTAATTAGATGGTGGGTTGATAAGTTACTAAAAATGGCAAGTGTATCTCTTAAATAAATACGGCCGGAAAAGGCAAGTGTATCCCTTAAATAAATACAGAGGGAGTATCAAATGAAGAAACAGAGGCGAAAAATCCATTGTTAAACATTGATAGGCTGATGGCAAGTGATAACCCTTTTGATCACAGAAGATAGAGACTAAAGTTTTCTTTTGAGAGAAGAGGGGGAGTGATAGTAGTGCTACTCATGGTTGTTAAACTCCCGATCTGGATCTTACCATCCTATGACTCTACGATCCAAAACCACACCACCAATCCGGATCTTAGGTGGGATTTTAGTATGTCTACGGTCCTACTTCGGTAAAAATTTTGAGTGGTAGGATCTAAATACGGTCCTACTATCTGATCCAACGATCCGATCCAGCATACAATATTTCAACATAATAAATCATTTTTTTTATTACTTAATGGTTCATAATCATATATCATTAGAAATACCATACTTTTTTATTAATGAATTAATTTGTTATAAAAGAAGAACTACCATTTTTACTAAAAAGTAAAGAAATTCATATAATGTTATCAATCAACACTTGAAGTTAATCACACTTAAATTCTTAATTTCAACAACCTTGCGCACATCTCAATTGCACTTGAATCTACACAAGTATTAATCTATGTATGTAAAAAATGATCTTTTAAGTATTAAGATTACTAGAATACATGATTTTACATTGTACTTTAATAATATAAACATTATCTTTACTATTAGTAGGGTCTTACGATCCTACGATCCGATCCGATCTGATCATATCCCCTTTATCAATCCACGGCAAGAACCCGATCCTGACAACCTTGGTGCTACTATTTGTACATGACTATTGAATACAACATGAGGGTCTTGAATCGTACGAAAATAAGTCAAACTGCAATTATATTATATAATATGAGTAATTCAATTACTAACTAGAACCTTCACCAAATAGGCAAACACAGAAGTCAGTAGTGGACCTATTGATGCTCTTCCTATTAGTAATCTTTACTCATATGACATGAGGCAATACTAAATGGTAGAAAACCAGAACTGATAGATGAGTTTGTGTAATAGTGTTACTAAAGGATAATATCATGTCGATTTTTATGATAATGTAACTCCACCCATGTATATGCTTTTCTTCGGAGATGGTAATGGAAACTTGTGAGCGAAAACATGTACACAGGGGTAAAGTTGCATGATCACAGAAATTGTCGTAGAACTTTTTTGGCAAAAGTGTACAGAAAATCATTACTAATATAAGTATTTATAATCACCGACCCATACAGATTGGTAAATTTGATAAGATCACAACTTTTTATAAGTTAAATTTAATAGTCCCATTTATAGTTTATTAATTAAATGTAACTAATTAGAAAGAAAATGCCTAAGGACAAGAGGATTCAAATAGTTTGACCAACAACACTAATGCCAAGAGTAATCTTTTCACAAATATATTTCGACTAATTGTATAAATTTAAATTAAGAAAAAGAGCCTACGGCTCCACTTATCAAAATTAAGAGAAGCTTCCAACTAAAATCTTTGATTTTATTGAGAAACCCCAATTGCAGACCCGCCGTTAAATCACTCTGTTTCGCAATAAAGTTTAAAACTAGCTTTTACAAATTATTTTCTTACAAACATTTATTTCAAATTGATTCTCTTTAGGTACAGATATTATTCATGTCCATCCTTCTAGTTTCAAGTCTTGCGTATATCTTTCATCAACTTCAATCAAATAGTTAAAAAAAACCGAGCATATGTGATACCAGATATTTAATAGCCCATATGACATAAGCATTAATTTTGTTGAAAATGCACTCCAAACTAATAAGAACAAAATTTCCAGACCCATCCCTGCCCCGGGCAGGAGGGGCTCCATCTTGGGCATGAGGAGAAGGCAAATTTTCATAGTTTCCATCCTAACATAAAAGGGTTATAAATAAAAGCCTGCTAAATTAGGCCGAATCGTTGCAGTGGTGTGTGTGATGGCATTGAGGCCTTCTTGTGGAATCGGTAGTTTGACTCTCACCTAATACACTATCTTCCCATGAACAAAACCACCACCACCTACTGACCTACATTTCCTCAAGCTCCATAATTCAAATTCAAAAACTTAATTACAAAAAGAAATGCCCAGATTCTTATTCAATCAAACTCGTAAATTATACAGTATACTGTATATAAATTAAATTCAACTAAACTAAACTAAACTAAACTTTATTAATTAAATTCATCAGCAAATCTCTTGATGTTCCCGTTCCCGTTCCCGTGACATTGACATTACAACTTGTATTAATTAACTTAATTCCTGGTGCATTTTTCCTTTTTCTGGTAGAACTTGCCATATTTTAGTACCTGTAATCAACCTACTGTAATAAAAAAAGGTTGGAAAATGGAAGGCAACTTCACTTCTTCATTTGAGTGAACAATGAGAGTTGGTTTTCGCATTTTTGAAGATGAAACATTCCAAACTAAGAGTAATTATGGGATTCGTAGCTTTTTTCCAACTAAAACAGGAGCACCATAAATCACAATAACTAAACTAACCAACTAAAACATGGTAATATCATATGGGAATTGGGAGCAGCACGCCAGCACCACAAGTCTACAGACTACCATAACTAAACTAACATGTAATTGCAATAAAACACTTGACTGAATTGCAGACTAACTCACTCACTAACTCGCAGTCACACACTAACTCACTCACAGTCACACACTAACTCGCTTACTCACAAATTGATCAGGAATGAATCGCATCAGATCAAGTTAATTAACAACATTAAGTTCAATGAAATTGATTTGGGCGGGACATTTATAAATTAAAATTTCGATAATACATAAATCAAATTAAAATTTCGAAAATAAAATCAATCAATCAAATGAATGTTGCGAAAATTTTAACAGAATATCTCAATTGCTCAAATTGAAGAGGTGAAGAACAAGAAGCAAAAATTTACCTTGTATTAGTCGAAAACTTGGTTGAACTCGTTCCTAAATAAAAGGAGAACTTTGATTCATTAAGAGAAGAGAGGGGATGCCTTGATTCGAGCTTCAATTTGATCTTTGCATACGACTATGGTCAGCTTCAATTCGAGCAAAGAAGAGGGGAGAAGCGGAGAAGACGATTCTGGGGAATCGTGACAGTGACAGAGAAAATCGCGTTTTTTTTGGCTCTGTATTGGGCTTCAAACAGGTTTTTTCTTTATATTGGGCTTCAAACACGCTTTGCTCAAATTTGGGCTTCATTTCAAAGGTTAAAACCCAGGGTCGTATAGAGTCTTTGGTAGGATCGCGATTCCACTGACGCAGATACGATTTCAGCAACGATTCGGATCGTTTTGTAAAATCTGGATCGTACTATCCTACGATCTTGGTCGCGATTTTAACAACATTGTATGATATGGATATTTAATTAATTTACATTAGAAAAAAAAAATTATAGAAGTCTATTTAGGCTTAAATTTTTGTCATAATGTAGAAGTCTATACAATAATGATGCATAATATTACTTACTAACACCTAATGAATGTGAGCCAAGGATATTGACGACATAATGTACTCGATAATAATCAATACCCATAAAATACTAATGTACTCGTTACTGACGACATAACGTACTTTTTTTTTTTTTACATAACGTACTTGAAATACATAGAAAAATAAAAATCACTAATAATATATAAAATTAATCGTTCGTACGTACCTAATAAATATTATTGCCCATTACTACATAAAAACATAATATTCAAAATAACTTATTGTATTTGTCCTTTTCTCCATGCTCTTGATGTGAACAACTAACTCTAGAATCCTAATACATACAAACTTAGGCAATAATATTAGCAGTATCAAATAATAGAAGGAGTAAAATTATATGTTGGCCAGCTTTCTAATTATATATTACGTGTGACCATATGTTGAGATAGATTATTAAGAGTATTAAGTAAACTAGTACACTTAGAAATACATTTGACGTAGGACTAATTAGTAATCCTTGTTAGAGTAGATGTGGGAGTCAACTACTTGTAATATACGAAGTATATATAGGTGCTTGCTCGTTATTTGAGTTAAAACATACTAACAAATTAATTTTCTTTTAAAAAAAATGTAAGTCAGGGTAATACAATATAGTAACGTAATTGACCTCAAAAAAAATATAGTAACGTAATTAGGGGAGGCCGACCAAGCACGGTCAATGCGAAGAGAGCACAAAATTCAGATTGACGAGCACAATCTATTATTCCGAACTATTCTATTTTTTTAATAATTTTTTTATTAATTAATGAAAGACCTTTTGGTAATTTAAATTTCTACATAAAGAAAATATTTTCTGCATATTTAGAAGCTATGTTAATAAAACTTACAAAAATTGAGAAAAAAAATATTTGTCATAGTCATCCATCCCTTTTTTTTTTTTTTGACAAAAGCTAAATCATTACAACACTAATCAGGAATTACATTACAAATTAAAACACGAGGGATGGAGTCATAGAATTTCTTTTTAACAGAAAACCAAGAGTCTTCAACGAGGCAAGACGAACTTCTTTTGAAACCAATATTTATCCTGCAAAACCAAGAGTTAGTAGAAAATCCGGGCCTTCTACCTCTTCTTAATCTTGGGCGAGAGTAAGAAGAGACAGTCATCGGGGTGTCTTGAGAGGAAGAGCAGGTTGGACGAACAGAACACTTCAACGGAGACAGAAATTTTGCATTTGGAAGGATCAAAGACGACGACGTAGCTTCACTCGTTGCCGCTTGAATTGCCACACTTGTAGTAAGATCTTCATGCGCCAACTTTGGAGTTGTTTCACACCTATCATGCCCTTCAACAGGGGGGTGACTAATCTCCATTGGTGTACTAACTTCACTAGCGTCATTATGATCCATTTTCCTTGATGGATCGAGGACTCGAACGCTAATCATCTTCTTTTGGAAAGAACAATAGAAAAATAATGTTCTTCCCTTTGAAATCTCTCCATACATTGATGGACTGAGATGCAAATAGGAATCTATTCGATTTCGATTTGAGAACCGAAACCCAGACCCTGCAAGATTTGGTGTTTTTGATTCTGAAGTTGACTTCAGAGGTATTTGGTGTTCTTCCCTTTGTCATCCATCCTTATTATAGAAAGTTAATTGTAGCATATATCTCTCATATGCGTTATATAAATTATTATTTGGGAAAAAAAAGTACTGTGTATTGATTAATTTATAAAAGAAATAATTTTCAACACTTTTAACAACATTTTAAACTTCTTTGTATTATATTAATTTAATAATGACTTTAAATCCTTTTGTTACAAAAATAAATGTCCGTATCATCAAAAAAATATTACGTAATGAAATTAATAATTTAAGTAAAGAAATAAGCTGGGATAGGGGTAAAAAGGGGGAAAACACTTATGATGATGGCGTGCTACTCCAAATTCCGTTAGGTGGGCTAGCCTCGAACTATAGTGTCGTTACTTAGGCATGAGGGGCCCGTCTATGGACCCTATGGATCTAACAGCCGGTGAATTTTTTCTGTGTTTGGCTTGGGTTAGCTAAAGATCTAACCACAACAACCGTAGCCTTAATCCTATTAGCCCTTGGGGCTCAAGCTGCTTGTGGGGCCACATTTGGGGTTGTGCCCTTCATTTTTCGGCGATCCCTAGGGATCATCTCGGGCCATACCGGGGCAGGAGGCAACGTGGGGGCCGCATTGACACAGTTCATTTTCTTCGCTGGAAATTGTTTTAGCACGGAAGACGGTCTTCTGTACATGGGTGTTATGTCCATTGCTTGTACACTCCCGATAGCTTTGGTGCATTTCCCGCAATGGGGGAGTATGTTTTTCCCTCCATCTAAGAGTGCTTATGAGGAGGCTTATTATGTTGCCGAGTATAACAAGGACTACAGAGTAAAGGAATGCACGAGAGGAATATTAAGTTAACTGAAAGTGCTCGAACCGAGCGTGGAAAGGAAGGTGGTTTCTGCTCCTCTTCTCCACCTACACATGCTTAATTTAACCATACAATCAAACTTGTATTTCTTTTCTGGTTGTTTACCCTACAACTTAAGTGTATGCAATTCTGTAATGAGCTAAAAGATCATGGTTTCAATTGATACTTTTGGTGTGTGAGGTGATGGAACTACATCATCAAATTACTCTTCCAGTTTGAGAGGCTAGTGAAATTTGTTTGTTACAAGAAATAATTTCATCTTATGTGTAATTTCATACTCGTACTTCGGCTATGAGAACAGATTGATTATTTGATTAGTTAATAGTTACGGAGTATATCTTATCTTCTTCCCCGATGTTAGAGAGTAGCTAGATTGCTATGCCAACTGAATCAACAGTTCAACAATAAATAGACAAACATGGAAAACAATTAAGTGTACGTGTACCCAACCAAGAGCATGGGCGATGAACTATGTGGCAACAATAAAGGGATCAACATTTTTTTAAAAAAAAGTCTAGTAAACCAGTAAGTAAACTTTCAATAACACAAGGTAAAAATATACTCCACATTACTTCCAAGTTCTAACATATCCATGGTAGAATAAAAGTGATAAGTAATACTCCTTCCGTTCTACAACAAATTCTATTTTTTTTTTTATGAATAACATACGGAGTACGGAGTACTTCGTATTAATTAAATGACATTATACATTAGAAGAAGCCAATTAATTCGAAACGGACAGAGTATGAAACAACAAAATGTTCAAAACATGTATTTATGAATTCCGCAATTTTTTTATTTTAACAGGCAGGATATATAAGGATATAAATAAATAAAGCGAAAATCCAGATAATTTCTTTCAAATCCATAACTAATGGATGTATAACTGTATTAGTCATGAAGTTACAACAAATGAACCGTAGACATAAAATCAAATACTAATCTGACAAGGACAAAAATGAGTACTCCGTAAATCAGTTTGTAATTGACTGAAACTTTGTCGAGGATCTTTAATAATACCTCTTTTCCGTTGGAAGTCTCTACCTTGTGACCAGATAGACTCGAACCACACCATCATCTGCTCACAAGTCTTATTGTTTAAGTGGCGCCTTCTTTTCTCTGTCAGCGATTCTGGCCGGGGCATTTGAGTGTGATTTGAAACGCCCTCTCCCTCCTTCGTCTATCTCCTGGAGAACATAACATATGAATTTTAGATCATTTTATTAAAGTTCGATGTCACACAATCACACTGTTATGATCTTGTCTTGTGGGAAGGAGAATTAACACAAGTTGAGCGAGCTATAGAAGTCTTAACAAACATTTCTTTTTTTGTGCTTTGTTATTAAACTTTCCTTAATGTTTAAATGAATTATTCAAGAAATACGTGATGATTCAAATAATAGCAAAACCCACCTTCTTTTTAACAATTTGAACCACATCCTCGTCTTGAAGAACATGTGAAAGTCCACAATGCTGAGGATAATGCCTTGCACTCGTGCCCCAAACAAGAGCATACTTTAAATCCTTCACTAGTGTTCTGTGTATGTGATTACAAAAATCCTCAACCGTACAACCACCCCGATCCTGTACAGAACCACAAAGACATACACATGACAGGAAAGTCACAAATCTGATAAACAGTAGGTCTTATAAGAAATATCAAATGTCTGCCTAGAGAGAGAGAGAGAGGGAGAGAGAACAGAACATACCGCAGAGAGAACCACGGGCTCAGAAAAATCTGGCTGCTGGCCTTGAGGCTTAGTATAACCTCTAACTAGTCCCATCTCCGCCCACATTCTTGCCAACAATCTATCTAGATTAAGCTGTTCAAGGAACATAGCAAAGATCTGATTAGGAGAAGTACACATTATTTGCACAAGAAATATTATTATTTAGATCGAATATATCGACTAAAACAAAAACATGATAGTCAGCTACTCAGCTCAGCTGTCAAGTGAGAACATTTCCAAGCGAAACTAGAAAGGAGCATGATCAGCACGCCATTGTTTTTTTTATATCTCGTCTTTCTAATGTAGAAACAGAAACGACAATTTTTTTTTGTTTGTTTCATTTTGATACAAACACAGGAAGGACACTTAGAACAGTATGTCCTTAGAACACCTAACAGATAGGAGTTTCATACTGCAGGTGCATCAACATTCCAACTATCTTACAAATTGTTTCGCTTCTGCCATGCTGTGCTTTACAGAGTCTCTAATATTTTGATATTTCAATAAGCAATACAGTAACTAGAAGTAGTAGCAAGCTACCCACAGCTATAATTTAAATTAGCCAATGTCAAAAAAGTACCTTCATGTTGGCACTAATGACAATAGAGTTCGGAAGTCTTGCTAGCCTGTCAACATCATCTATACCAACAACATCTATCTTGTTGTATACATATACACATTTTATGTATTTACGGTTCCCTTCAATCACATCAATCAGATCGTCAACTGTTGCATCCTCACGAAATAACAGCTGCAGCCAAGGCAAAAAGACAAATAGTCAAAAGATGTCAAAACACCCTCTTTAATCTGCAGATTCAAAAAGGTTATAGCAATAACTTGTATAAGATTTAATGGTGCATCAACTCACACCTTCTATACTAAATTAGGCTCTAGTCTTTAGTAATGAGTTACAAACTACTAGCCCTTTTCATAATCATTCATTATCACTATCATTATCCCATTGCCTCAAAGAGGCTCCCGCAAGAAGCGGGGAAAGGGGGGTCAGACGTACACAACCTTACCCCTGCAATTGCAGAGAGCCCTTTTCATAATAAGCGAGTAAATTCCATCACCTTAAATAAGGCCGAAGGGTATATATTGAGCCAGTTGCAGAATTATAGGATATCTGGAACCCTAGTAATCTTTATTCCAGAAACATTATGTTGATCATTATAGAACCTTTTTTTATGTATGAACCATTCATCTGGTTTCTTACAATTTAAAGTATAGCAAGTAATATCCACGAATGCAGCAATTCTTAGGTTGTGCAGCATGCTACTTGGCCAATGGCCTCTGCAATTCACTCCCCCTCTTGGATCTTGCCTCCATTTGCCTTTTACCCATAACCCAAACTTTCAACTCACCTTAGGCTTTATTCAAAAGCCAAAAAACTCTACTCCATAGTTAAAACAACCAAAGATTCCCCAGTTGAGTGATAAAACTTTCAGTTGGTTCTTTTAAACCAAACTATTGCACGTGAAAATCTAATATAAATCTTCAAGAATAAAACCCAGGTTTGACAATGTATGCTCCAGCATCACAAAGCTTGGATGGAAAGTTTATTCTTAATCACCATTTACGGTGTATCAACAACACGGCAGAGAAGGATATCCGGCTTTTGTCTGAGCTCACCATACAAAACAGTGTTAGAATTCTTCAAAGAGAAAATGAGGAAGAAGGTAGAAAGATGGAAGACACAAGGCTTCAAGCACTCCGAGATTCTCTTTCATGAGCTTAATTTTCTCGAGCTAAGAAGACACACGAAGAAACTCTTCTCACGGTTTTAACAAAATTGGGCAATGAGTTCCAGTCAAGGTTGCCAACCATTTGCAGCCATTGATCAATTTCTAGAATTTCAAGAATTGAATAAGATCTAATCCACTTTGTCCTTGGCCCCCCTCTTGTCCTTCACTCCTTCCCCAATTCAGTTTTCCGCTTCATCAAAGATACAAAATACACTAGGGCGGGAACTTTAGATGGTAACTTAGACTGTCCACACTATCCAACTTTGGTAGAGGGGACAAGTCCTTCCAAAGCTGGCCATGTATAATATGTTATTTGAAAAAAAATACCCAATCAACGGACATTAAGGTCATGCCTTGCAAGTCGCAACTGGTGTACCCCCTAATTGTAACTAATTGTATAATACTACAGTGCAGAAGGACATGAAATATAAGCACAAGGAACATTTTATTTTCTTTTTTTACTCAATGCAGCATAAGCACAAAAGATAATATACAAATCTCCTTTTGGAGCTTATTGCAGAGTTGAAGTTACCTCAGCATTGTGAATCTTATACTCATGAAGAATTTGATAGCAAAGCTTCTCATCCACATGTGTTAACTGCATTGTACTGTTGAAAGAAATGCCCCCAGTCTTCTTCTTCTTAAAGTAGATCTAGTAAATACCACAAAGTGAGAACCAAAAGCAAAAGAAACTAAGGTGAAGAAACAACCATTCCTAAGTACAAGGCATCCTAAAACAATTTTTCCAGGAAGAGAAACGAAATGTCCAAAG
Source organism: Spinacia oleracea (assembly GCF_020520425.1). Classification (NCBI taxonomy): domain Eukaryota; kingdom Viridiplantae; phylum Streptophyta; class Magnoliopsida; order Caryophyllales; family Amaranthaceae; genus Spinacia; species Spinacia oleracea. The sequence goes on from NC_079487.1 coordinate 130,753,390, forward strand.
ATCCATTCTGAGGACAGTGAAGACTGGAATGATAAGGGAAAGGTAAAGCAGGGAGGTGCAAGAATTTTCTCCCTTGTCTGCAATTTATCCACCAAATACTAAGTTGCCTAAGATATTAAATAGAGAAATTAAATAAGAGAGTTAGGAAGATTTGAGCAAGTCTATATGATAAAAGTCATGGTTATATCCATTTTGTGACTCAGTGTAATGAATCAAGTGTAAGGGAAGGGCATAATAGGTAGCAAGTAATATTAGGTAGAAGACAAATTAGATAGTTGTAGTAGAATGGTTATAAATAAGGGCACATTAGGTTAGGAGAGGTATGTTGAGAATTTGGTAAAGCTTAGGCTTTGGAGAGTTGTGACCTCAAGTCACTAAACCTAGAGATTGGTGGCCTCAAGTCACTACTTTTATCCCCTTTTGTGTTCTTCATCCATCAAGCTAGTTAATATAATTTCTGTCATTAATTTTCTGCCAAAAATATAGTCAGTTCATTACACTTGGTATCAGAGCGGTACAGTTCTGGGAGGGATTATTGATCTGATTTTTCTGAGTTTCAAAAAAAAAAAAAAAAAAAAAAAAGGGTTAAAAAAAAAAAAGAATGGAGTTCAACAGATCTGATCCGAAATTTCAAGAGAAGTGGGATGAGATCTTCCAAAAATGTAAGGAAGATCTGGTGAAAAACATTATGGAAGGTCTTTCTCCGATTTTTTCTTCGTTCCGGCAAAAATTGAAGGAATTAGGAGAGAAGTTTACTAAAATTAGAGAAGAGATACTCAAAGAGGAAGAGAACCAAGCAGATTCGGAGGTGGTTGAAGCGGAAGTGGTGGAACAGGAATATCTGCAGAAAAGGGGATCTGGAGAATATCCACCCTTCATCGCCGGCGAAAATGCGGTGGCACCAAATGGTGTAGGGTGTGGAAAAGGCGCCTCATGCCATAATCCACGCTGTGAGTCCCATTTTTGTCCACGTGGTCACCGTGGCGAACGTAGGCGAGGCTTCATCGTCAAGGATTCGGGTGGTGGGATGAGCGGAGGCCAGGGACTAGAAGGATTTGCTGGTGGCGTGGTTGATGTTCTCAGAGGTGAACGGAAGAAGTGGTTATTTGCGAGGGGACGTGACGAAGGTTGCGGATCTGATGGTGGTCGTGGTTCCTTTAACGGTAAGTGCAATTTTGGTGGTGGAACCACCACTTGCGGTGGCCTGGAGAGGGAAGGAGAGAGATTCGTGAAGGGAGGATCAGGAGCAGCTAGTGGTTCTGGTGGGGGGCCGGGTTACTCCGTGAGTGGCTGCCACTGTTCTGGTGTCACCGGAGGTATGACTGGAGGCAAAAGATGGTGCTTCAATGGAGAATTCCTGAATATTCCAAAAAGAGTGGTGTGTGGGAGGAGCTTTGCTGAGTTGCTCACTGGTTTAGAGAAGAAGACAAGTTTAGAAGATGATGTTAGTAGGGGTAATACGGTAAAGGGGCTTATTGTTGACCAAAACAGATTATATGAGGACAAGGGAGTTGGTGGTGGGACCATACTTGCTGCTCACCACTCATCATTGGGGAAGATTCCAGAGAAATTTAAAGAAAAGGGTGAGTTGGAGCTGGGTAACATCAGATTTGTGATGGAGAATCTTGGCATATTAAGGCCAAACATGAATGTGTTGGATTGGCCCATGTTAGCAATTGTCAATTTAAAGCCCACCTCTTCCAACCAATTTCTAAACCCATTTTACTCCACCCATATTTTAAAAGAAAACCCTTCTTACTTCCCAAACCTCACACTTACAACTCCTTCAAAGGAGGAACATTACAGCCCACAGAGGCTGATTATAAACCCAACCATCCCACCTATGCTCCCAAATCCATGTTTGACTACTCTCACTCAAAACCCACTTTCCCCACCCATAATCATTTTACCCAACCTCACTCACTTCATGACTGCTTTCCATAATCTTCATGTTCATTTCACCCTGCAACCAGAATCACCAAGAGACCTCATCAACCAAGACCTTGAGCACCAATGGAAGCCAGGCATTAGACCTAGAAACGATAAAAATGACTACTACCAAGGCTGGCAAGTCAATGCGAATTACTACCCACCTTGAGGACAAGGTGGAAGTTTAGGGGGCCGGTATTGTAATGAATCAAGTGTAAGGGAAGGGCATAATAGGTAGCAAGTAATATTAGGTAGAAGACAAATTAGATAGTTGTAGTAGAATGGTTATAAATAAGGGCACATTAGGTTAGGAGAGGTATGTTGAGAATTTGGTAAAGCTTAGGCTTTGGAGAGTTGTGACCTCAAGTCACTAAACCTAGAGATTGGTGGCCTCAAGTCACTACTTTTATCCCCTTTTGTGTTCTTCATCCATCAAGCTAGTTAATATAATTTCTGTCATTAATTTTCTGCCAAAAATATAGTCAGTTCATTACACTCAGCAAGGTACAGTCAATATTCTAAACTTTCACAAACATAGACAAGTTAGTTGGAAAAGGTAGCTGCAGAAAAGATGGGAGCAACTTAAAGATGAATAGACAACAAGAAATCCTAAGGTCGCAGTGAAAATGTTAGTGATTCTAAGTTAACATGTTTTCAGTAATTTAAATAGATGTCCTAATATAATCTTACAAAAAGCTCCCTTAAATTTGCATTATGATAGAAAACCTTACCTGAGGCGGTTTTTTGTTGAGACGTAATCCCACAGCTTCCAGTTCTCTAGTCAATATTTGCCGATGCCCCTCACTCTAATGCATATTCCATACAGTCAACAACAAATTAATCAGGAAAACAAGCAGAAGCGTTTTGAATTTTGACATAACTTGCAAACGAAACCACTGGTGGACAAATACAGGAGTTGCAAGATAAAAACTAATATGCTAATCAAATGCTATCTCCAGATACCTCCAATCAAAATGCATTCATGCATATCAAAGTTTCTATTACTTACTTTTGAGGCATCTAGAACCATGAGTACAAGATCTGATGATTTGGCTACAGCAATGACCTGAAGAAGATAAGTAGTTTAATCAGAAACTTTAAATAAATACATAAACACATGGCAACATTAATATTTCTCAATAGGAAGTCAGGAACTCCATATTATCAATAATTATCATCAAAAGAAGCTAACAATTAAAATTCACAAGACACGATCTTATGTGGAGCCCGGATTTACCTGCCTTCCACGCCCCTTTCCTTCAGAAGCACCCTCAATGATTCCAGGAAGATCAAGCAGTTGAATCTTAGTATCATTGTAGTGTATAATTCCAGGGATGCAGGTAAGTGTAGTAAACTCATACGAGGCAGCTTCTGAGTGAGTTCCAGTAAGAGTGGTTAGGAGTGTTGACTTACCCACACTGCAGCAAGAACATATAATGAGAATTTTCCCAGCATGGAATGTCACTTAGTGTGTACACTTTCAAAATGCTAACAACATAATTTGGCTGTCAATAACCACAACTCCCATGTCTGATGTCCAGCACCATGACAAGCCATTACATATATCTCATCTAACGAAAGATGAAAACTATCAAATTGTTTTAAAGAAGCTAAACATTGACAAATTTTAACAGCCAATGTATAGGTTCTGGAGATGGAAAACCTTGGGAATCCAATCAGTGCAACACGTCCATGCCCAAACTTTGTAACTTCAAAACCCTCCCCTCCTCCACTCGAACCCTGACACACAGTTCAAATAAAAATTCAAACCAATATTATAGCAGACAATCAAGAAAGTTAGGACCAATTAAAAAGAGAAACAAACTGAAACACCAAAAGTTCAGGAAAGATAACAAGCAGCAAAACGATACCTAAAACAAAGAGTCCTGTTCCAGAGGAAAACTTAATTTAAAGGTAAGAGAGAAATTGTACCGAATTACCGATATCGGAGCAATAAAATTTGATCTAAAATTACATTTACAGCATTTAGTCATGCATTGGGCACAATTCCTCATGTCCACATTTCCTCTCTCACCTCTCCTCCCCCCCCCCCCCCCCGAAATAAAAAAGACCAATTTAGTGACGCGTTGAGATTTATTTGAAGTACAACACTACAACCGAAGCACAAGTCACAAGAAAACCTGTCACCCTTTATTAAACGGAGCTCTTTAGGACTCGTATGAATTCAGTTCCATAGAATAAAGTAAACGATATATAGGAATAGAAAGAACCAATCTCCATATACTCCACATATTTAGGCAAATTGCGAAGAAATTGGTCACGGGTAGAAAATTTTACAAGATATCAAGAATCACTCAAGTGTCAAGAAAGAACAAAATTCCCCGGGAATTACATACTTTGGGAGGCTCTAACAGCTGCGTCCTGAGCTTTGCTATCTTTGCTTTCAGTTGACCCAGATGATACTCTGAAAGAAAAACAAATAATAGACTTCTTACTTCTTAGTATAACAAACACCAATATATCTGAACATATCAGCTAAACCTATTCAATACGAAGTAGTACTCATCTAAACTTCCCTATGCCATTAAGAACATTTTGTGAATAAATTAATAAAGGAAGTAAGCAACGATTGAGGAGTGTATTTTTTCGAGCAACAATGCAAAGTAAAAGGCAATGCAAGTAATGACACATGAATGACTAGAAACCGATTCCACTTGGAAAGGAGAAAAGGCATAAAATGTCATGAACAACATATATTTCAATCCATAATCTCTCTCAAAAACTTATCACACACACCTGTAGCCTTATTCTTCTGTGTCCGAGCCATCTCGGCTTCGATTTCCTTAATCCTTTCTATGATCCCCATTGTTCCTGAATTTCAATTACTGGCAGCAAAGGAAAAAAGAAAAAAGGCATCACAACAAGCGATTTCACCCAAAAAACACCAACATCTAGTACAGACAGAATTATACAATAGGTAAAGGCTAAAAGGCAGCATCAACAACATCAATTAAGTTGACATTATACTTATGAGTGATCAATTCATTCAGCTGAACTAAGAAAATCGACATAATCGCCATCACATGGTGCAACTAAACATGTACAGTATATGCTCCCAAAATCTTTCAAATGAGCTACGAAATAAAAGTTATAATAAGCATGAGAATCAAAATCTCTGTCCACAACAAAATCCAAATTCAGGGTTAAGATAAATTGATAAAAGCAGAAATCTTTGTTCTTCAGACCTCCAACTCACACTGATTGGAGAAGTGAATAATCAAGCAGTCCAATTATTAGGGAAGACCAAAAATTAAAAATTGATGAAACCATGTAAATTGTTGATGCTTAAATTCAACAAAAAAAAATTAAATAAAAATTGCAAAATTCGGCATGAAATATTGAAAACGAAAACGAAGAAGATGAAGGATGAGGAGAGATATTGGAACCTGTTGACTGTGAATCGAATTGCAGGAGAACTGAGCTCGGATGATGATGTGAGGAATCGATGTAGTTCTAGGGTTTGCAAGAATTTTATTTCCGGAGGTTTCCTCACTCCTCAGCAATTACTAGAAGAATGCTCAAAGTTGGGGACCCAAAAGAAGCCAAAGAAAAGAAAAGAAAGTTTTTTTATTGAAGTATTTTCTTTGGTCATTTCTGTATCTTCTAAGATTCATCTTGATCGATATATTTTTTTCTTCTCATTTTATTTGTTCTATTTTTTACCAAAATGTCTCAAAAATTAATCAAACAATGCAAATAAAATAGGACGGAGGATAATTTAAAAAAATCGCAGTTTTATACTCCGTAGCTTTATTAATTAATATTTGTCATTTAAAATGGCATACCGTGAACTACAAAAAATCCAAGTGGAAAATTATGTTAGCAACAAACAGAGTAAAACCTACTTATGTTTCACTTGTTTGATGGAGCATTATAGAAATCTAGGAGGCTCCACGACAAAAAAGTTTAAAAATTTGAGGCCGAATTTTTCGAGTTATATCATTATAAAATATACGAGTATGCATTATGTTATATCTTTTGAATTTGTTGGTCGATTTAAATATTATTCTCAATTTCTAAAATTTTCGAAGAACATCCCAAGATTCATGTGATTAGAAAGCGTCCTTCCATTCATCTTCCCCTCTTCCATTCCATTCGATATCGGTCTTATGTTCCCATGATTACAACTAAAATAGCACAAAACCACATCTAATTTGATTTGTCTGGAAAAGATTATTTTGTCTAAACTAGGTTTATAAGATGCTTATTAACTAGGTTTATTAGAGAAGTTCAAGTCTTGAACTTGTCACACTTGCCCAAAAGTGTGCCCTAATCACTTCATCCGAACATGTTCTCATCACAAAATTTACATTAAATTGGACGCTTAATGCCTGATACTCCTTTTATCTACCATGGATTGTGCCAAGGACTGGATGCCATATGAACTGGACATCTACCGTTATCATCAATTATATGCTTCTGGCAAAATATACCTAGCTGTAGAAAGATCAAAATAATGACTACATTTTTGTGTCTACTCTACTCAAAACAAAAAACATGGACCTAAAAAGCACGAACTAGCATATACCGCAAAAGTTGTCATAGAACTGACATTCAGGTACCTATTACAGATAACTGCAAGGCAGTTGCATGGCGACCACTCAGCACCAGCACCAGCACCAGCACCAGCACCATTATTGTTTCCCTATAAACTGACTCTAGATGTGATGGTGAAAGTATTTACAAAAGATGTCATGAGTATCCTGATCTATTTTCATTTACACTTGACCCACTATTGTTGTTGCTACTGCCTTTTGAAACCTGTGGAGCCTGCCCATTGAGTTCTGCTAGCTCCCGCACTTTCACTAAAACCGATGCAGGTATTGGTAATGGTGCATTCTTTCGCGGATTCATCTGCATCATCATTAAGAAGTACGAATATTAGTAGTTAAGGTTATCTAACAATGGCAAGAAACCCATTTGTGAATAACATAAATCACTTACCCCTTTTTCTGCTTGAGAGTTAGCAAAGCTAGCTTTTAGAAGGTTTCTCCACTTATCCTGCAAGGTGAAGAACAGAACACTACTCTTTCAGCAAACCAATAATTTGTAGTTTGAGCCCAGAAACGGGAACAAGTATAGATTCATACCTTCAGGTCAACGGAAGTGCGGTGAGCATAAGATGAAAAGGAAAGCCGTTTGATTTCGGACCAACGTCCAGCTCCAAACATAGCCACACCATCAACAAGCTTTGTAACTTCTGTCAAACTCCAAGCCCGGTGGTGCTTTCTTCTCATTCCACCCTTCACAGTGGGAATAGTAGTTACATGATCATCAGAATTGTTGCCGGATGCGTTCTCTAGTGAAGTACTATCCACTGAATCCACACTTTTTGGTTCCGCAGCTTGAGAAATACCATCTGAAAACTTACTAGTCAAGCATCGTTTATCTCTCTCCTCTTCTGAGACAATCTGCCAAGGATAAATACATCCACAGGTAATAACCACATTTCAGAAATTTCTACAATAAAAAGGTGTTCCAAATAGAGACCTGAATAACAGTAATCTAGTTCGTATAAAGGTCATCAAACTATCTATATCCCCCACCATTTGAGTTAATAATGATGTTAAAAATAGTCAACAGCAATAATAAAATAACAGCAATCTAATTCGTGTGATAGTAGTATAGTAGGTTTGTAGCTTTTCAGAATTCACAGATAAGACAATTAACAAGGTTCCAGGTAATGTTTCCAATCATCAAATACAGTAGTCATATACGAAATCAAGTTAAATAAAAGTTATCAAAAATATCAAAAATAAAAGTTAAAGGGTGGTTCCTGTAGTTCAAAATATTTATCATTATCTATAACGGTCACAGTGCAACGGAAACCCTTATGATGATTAGAAGAAACATACAGAACTTGTACTTTAAGCCCAGTTTGCAAAAGTTGTCCAAGATGAACTGATAATGATAATGCCTCAGACTTCTTGTTCCATTCATTCAACATACTGTCTAAAACAAAATTAAAAACTAAGCATGCATAGGCTTAAACTACTAGGTTATAAATAGCTCATGACATATATCCAAACCGTATCCCTAAAAGTTCACAGCATTAACAGATTAACCATTACACCAGTTAAATAACAGAACACATACTTCACACAACTGCCCATTTGCTAAATGTGCTCGGTTTGGTACAACAGATCTTCTGAACTATCTTACCTGACCTTATTGTATCTAAACTTATTTTGTGCAGACTTATTTTTGTCTAAACTTCCAACATCCAACCCCCCCCCCCCTATTTTTTTCCCAAAAGAAACATGTTCACAACATAGGAAATAAAGGCAGAAAGGAGGACAATGGGAATTTTTCATTGACATGATTATTTCTGCTTACCAGCTTTCCAAACTGGATAGATTTAGTCTCCAAAAGTTCAACCCTGCTATGATCATCAGGCGGTGGCTTAAACTCTGCAACAGAACTCTCAACAATTTTCCTGTTCAACGCGACATCACTTGAATTGAACTTCTGCAGGACGGAACCAAATAGATCATGAGAGACAGACAGCAGGAAAAGATACATAGAGATATCTAGCTAGCCTTCCAAACCTGTCTTCACTAGCAAGTTCTAATGCTACAACTCCGTAAACAAGAAATGTGCACACTCCAACGTGTGCTCCATTTCCTAGTCAGACGAAATTAAAAAAAAAAAGGATAAAAAGGCATATAAACAAAGATCAACATGCAGCCTAGCAAATGTTACTAATACCTGTAATACTAGAAGTAGAATCAAAGACTAGTATTGTGGACAATGTGTCAGGAAACAAAGTGGTACCAAGTAGTCTATGACAGGATACTATTTAACTCACAATAGAACCATTGCCCAATCACTCTACAGAAGAAATATACTTCAGAAATGTAATCATTACTAGTCTGACTGACAAATGAAGCAGTTCTAATCTAACCGACAAATGTAATCTCAATGTACAACTTGGAAAATTTGGCTTACCGTAAGGGCCGTTATACTTTTTCGGGGACGGCATCTCCGAACCCGAGAAACGTATGGCACCTGAACACCAGATCCTCCGATGGAGTCAGGCCTGGTGACAAAATCACCTAAATAGGAACCCCATGCAGGTCTGATTGCTTCCTTTAAAGAAGCTTTATCCTGTCCAAAACGCTTGGATGGGGACAACGACTTTCCACTGGATTCCTTTTCTGTATCGGATGACTCTTCAATGTATCGCTTTGTAGGCTTCCTAGCACGTTTTGCAGCTCTGTGCTCAAGGTTATCATCACTTCTACATCCAGATTCTGTGAAAGAATTCCCCAATTCATCATCATCAATGGTATCCTCCCTTAAATTTGAAACAACCAAGTTCACTGGACCATCATTTCTAGCACTACAGATCTCTCCAGCCGCTGAATTTCCACAATCCAAGTTATTACTGAGTTCTTTTTTCTTCAGGAGCTTTCCATTATTGATTATAAAACTTGTAACAGATACATCACATGAATTAGTCAATCCCATTGCAATTCTTCGTTTTAGCCACATCTTGTCTTTAACAGAAGTTTTACGCCCAAATGTAGCTCTGAATGTTTCGTGAAGTTCCCTAATAGTTAATTTGTCCAAATCTATCTCGCCCTTTGTCAAAGAAAAGTTAGGTCTGGAACCAGCAGATCCATTTTTGTTTAGCCCATCATGGAGGCTAGAGCTTGACTCCTCTCCCATATTCGCAGATTCTTTCACATGTGTGTCTTTAGAACTTGATGTAGACTTAGGCAAAGAGTCCTGCAAGAGAATTCCAGACCAATACCTCCAGTCAATAGTAGGAAAATCATTCCCGTAGATTAGCATCATGAAAGCACAGAGATGGATGATCCACATGCTAACTGGTTAGTAGCAAAATTCAACTTACTAAAATACCGCATGAATACCGGTTATACTGCAAGTAGCACAAAGATATCATCTCTGCTTAATTTCAATTACAGAAAAGGTAAACCCTACGCAAAATGAATATGAAAAACAAAATCAACATTAAACTACTAAAACAACCCTATCTAATCTCCACAAAATATAATACTATTACAAGGGCTTTATAAACTCTAACTCCATCCTTTGGAAAGAAAAAGGTAGCACCGAAGAAAGGAAAGAGCGAGATGGCGGTTTTTCTTCTTCCCGCGAAGCAACCATCACTTCCACCACCCTAGATGCCTAAAGCAAAACAGCTGCCACCTCATCCTTTCCAGTTTCATCAACCATAAGGCCATAACTATCAATGTCATGGCGTGCTCTAACCCTGCTCCGTTGTCTCTGACGACTGACCTCCATACAAACCTTCAATCGAATGGGGTGGAGCAGGTGACTCAAGGAGAGGATGCTACGTGATTATGAAGTACCACTATACTACTATGTAACGAATAGATTTTCCCTCTCAAAATGAGACTTTCTTTCTCCTCTAGAGGTTTCTTAATCTTATTATGTCATGAGTTTCCCCACCTTCCAGTCTTTTCCTGCACCTCTAGTCATAACTTTATAATAGTCCTTCATTTTAATAGTCCAGTCTTGTTGGAGTCTAGTAGCTTTTCTTTCTTAGCTCTCTCTAGGTCTTTGTGATACAAGGTATTCATTTCGTCTCCAAAAACTGTTTTCTTTACTGTTAACTATGCATTCTCAAGGTTCTGATAGGTGTCTCTCACTCACCCGTGATTTCTTCCCTTATTTGTTTTACAATTTTGTTTCATATTCTAGCACAGAACCAACATGTAGACTGCCCCAAACAACTCGTCATTTCACCCATCCAATGAAAGGAAAATTAATCGGCTATCAATATAAAATCTCTAACATAAAGCGCCATGGTCAACAAGATATCTAAAGCAAGGAAGACTTGCACAAGTCGCCTAACAGCTTCTTTAATCCAAGGTAAGAATTTAGGGCAAAGGCAATGATACTTGTGTATAGTTCTACCATGTAAAGCCCTCTTTCTTTGTTTTTCTGTAAACACTCTAAGCATTTCTGATTCTTCATGCCTTACAACATATGCACTTTCCACCTAACACCTTTACCATGGAAACGAGTTGAGTCACGAACAGTGTTCAACTAACATAGGCCTTCGGAAATGGGCTAAGAAAATATCCAGTCTGCACACTAGACACTATTGGTCATCTCCCAACCTATCATGTAAGACATAAGTCTGCACAGCAAAAGTTCAAAGTCTGCTTAAACATCAAAAAAATGTAATCCCATAAAATTTCAGCGAATTCAAGGGAATTTTCTTTCTTGGTACCATGACCTGGAACTTGACCAAAGGTATATCTAAGTACAAATTTCACTGGCATCAGAATTTCAAATATGCATGATAAAGAGGTCTTTGCCAATCACCCTGCTAGCCAACATCACCAACACACAATATTCAAAACGGAAAAAAAGAAAGAAATCAAGATCAACACATTGATGGTTTTTTTTATTGTAAAATACTATAACTCAAGTTGAAATAGATATCAGCATCTCTGCATTTGTTAACTGTGGCCAGCAACAGATATTCTAACTCTAAATAAAACATACCTCGGCCTGAGGTCTTAAGTTTTCTTGATCAACCTTGGCGAGCTTGATTTGTGACAAACCTAACAGACCAGTTTTTTTCAGAATTAGACAATTAAAAATATGAACTACCAACCACAACCTATTTCAATTATAACTGCTGATAATCAAGATCGGATACAGGCATACAGCTAGTTGATAGGGTTAGCCATGAGCCCATGACAATCATTAGTCTTGAAAATAAATATGCCAAACAACCATTCCAATGGGTAGTTATAATTTGACCATTCTGCAGAATAACTGCAATAAAAATGTCAAACTAATGGCAAAGTAACCAAAAGGACTTTTTGGTGGAAAATGATTTTCAAGATTACTGACACGAAAAAGAATGTTAAGAGGGTAAAAATAATCTAACCTTCATGCTTCTCTATGTCAGGCTTTTCAAAAGATTCATCCAACTCATCATTATCAGGAATATGTGATGCTGCCTCTACAACATCAGGTATAGATAGCATTTCACTTTTTTCCATCTCCAACAAATCCTCAACCTCCATAAGCTCATCATCAGTAGCAGGAACAAACCTTCCATCAAAATCAACCTATATAGCAGAAACAAAATAACAAGTCAACTACAGTGCATTGCAGTAAAGGGTTTGGGGAGTGGGGACAGCCGGACAGCAGACAAAAAAACCCAACACAAAGGCAAGTGAATATTGAGCACAAATTTCTTAAACATGTTTTAAACCTCGCAGTATTCAAGTGGATAGTACAACGGTAGAATAGAGTGATAAAGATGTCCAGTCGTATTGAACATTAACAAGGTAAAAGCCAAAGCAAACATCAGGGATGTTTCATGTACAAAACAATCTTTGTACTTCACTGTATGAGTCGGGAAAGGTGGGAGAAATGCAGCAATTTGTGTGAAAACTCAGATATATTAATGAAAACAAAGAAAGATTGCCCCTCTCCCACTGATTGAGACAAAAAACGTCTGGAGTCTCCTTTATAAAGCAGTAAAGCACACAGTTGTTGCATTCAGAAGAAGCTTTAATTGTAAAACTCACACTACAGATTTAATAAAAATGATGAAGAAAGTACAAAGTCATTGAGCATAGTCTATCTAGGAGAGAGATATTAGAGAGGGGAGTTGACAAAAAGAGAAAAACTTTTGACGGGTGACAGCTAAAACAAACACATACCATGTGTTTGTTTGATAAATTTAAGAGTTTCAAACTCATACCACAAGCCCCCAAGGTATGGGGTTTAGAAACCTAGAGGGGAGGTAAGTTTGGCTCATACCTATACTCCATGTATCAGATAAAAAGGGAAAAAAAACCCATTCCTCAACTGAGCAAAACACATGGTACTAAGAATCAAATTCTAAACCCATACCATCTAGATATCATTCCTGACTTCAACCGATACCACTATCCAAACCAAACATCCCCGTAAAGAGTTTTTAGGAAGTGAGAAAAGAATAGGAACGGCAACTCAAATAAGGGTTCCAGCTCAGCAAAAAAAATTGTGAAATTAAGAGAACGTAATGTATCCTGTTCTGCAATAATTATATTCCTAACCAAGAAAAAACCACACTTGCGCTTGGAAAAAGATGAGAAACATCCAATCTACTTAAGAGCTACCAACAAGAAGCCCCACAAAGATAAACAGCAATCTCCACTTCCTCGAGAAATAATATCTTGAGCTGAGTAGCTAACTGCCTAACCATATAACCTGTAAGATTCCTCAAAAAGAGTTAATCAGCAGATATGCAGTCCAGGAACTTGAACCATGAAGCATCAAAGGGACAAGCAAAAAAGATGTGTAACCCTAAAGAACAAATGCTGACAACAAGCATCTAGTGACACAATAAATTGCCTGCTCTTGTCAACATTACACTGGTACCAATAAATTAATGACATAAAAGTTGCTATGAATTCTTTCATTCACATTAGGACCAGTTATACACCTAGATCCTCAAGTTCCCGGATTATTTCATGCGCAAACTTATGCGTATTCTCCAGGACAGCTTAACATTATACTTAATGCCGCTAAGACCAATATCAATCAGTGAAGTCTTTAAATTCAGTCCATTGAATAAAAAACTATAGGGATGTGGAAATATTACTATAAACAGCATATTTGACTAATAATCAGATTTGTGTTAAGCCATTTACCCGAACAAGCTTATAAACAATAGGATCAGAGTCTTGCTTCAATGGAGCAAAACCAGAACTGTGTGTATCAGCTGCAACATCCTTGATAGCTCTTTCCTCATTTTCCTCAACCCCAACCACCATTTTCATGGAAACCTCACGTCCTCACTACATCCGATTCAAGATAGCCCTGCTGAACCCAAACAAAAACATACACACATAACTCAGTGTTTGTTACTATAATAAACTAAATTCAACAGTCAACACCGCGATAACAGAAAACCCCAAGGTCTTCCGAGTGATAACTTGAACGAACCATCTACGAATTATGGACACTTGAAAATGCAATTACAAAGATTGTGGCTCAGTTGAATAATTTTACAACAAAACAGTAAACAGCAAACATGAAAAAATGCAGGGACTAATATAACTTCAAGCACACAAAACTGTGCGAAATTTTGAATGTATTATACAAATTGCGGACTGATTCTTGTCAACCCAAATTGTTTTTACAAACTCAACCATCAAAAAGATGATCTGGGCATCAAATTTCTAGAAATTACACAGAAGTCCACAGCACATAACAAACGCAATCAAATAATTACGGAGTATAACTCAATAAATTTAGAAAAGGAAACTTGAAAAGGAGAAAATTAAAATAATTGCACTTGCAAATGTTGATCATAGTAATGAATGTTTCAATAGCAAGTTCCCTGAAATTACATTCAAAATCACAACACCAGCACAAAATTCTAAATTTTCCAAATATAGCGAACAATAATTCAACAAAAATAGTTATTTGGGGAAACTTTACTCAACCCCAAATTCTTCCAAGTCCACACTTTTTTTTGTCTAATACACTAAAAATCCAATTCTTCAATTGAATTACACAACACATAAAAATTATTTAAAAAAATTCAAAAAAGGGAATTTAAAACTTCAATAAATGCACAATAAAAATAAAAATCAAACAGAAATTACCCAAAAAAGAATCAAAATTGACAAAAATTAACCAAGAAAACAGCAAAATTGAACTGACCCATGTGAAAATCAACGCCAAATTTGCAAACCCACTTCATAATTTGCGATTTCTCATTGAAAATTGATCAGGGGGCTTCACAGTGCAGTGCACAAAAGCACAGAAAGAGAAAGTAGAGAGAGAAAGGGGTGAAATTGTGAAATTAGCGGCAAAAATAGAAAAATGAAAGTGATAGAAAATGACTATCAGAAATTTACTGGGGATTTAAGTTTTGGTGAAGCTTAACAAGCAAGAAAATTTTAATCGAGCCAAGTAGAAAAGAGGAGAGAGAATGAGAGCTTTTTGACTACGCTGCTCAACAAGTCTTTCTGGCTTTACAGTTCCCCGGATTTCAAATTGATTTTATTAGCTCTATTTAATTAATATATTGTCAAGTCCGAGATATTGTTCATCTTTTTTTATTTTTTGGGAAGCAAATCGGCAGTTGCCATTTGCCAAATGTAAAATGGGTTTTGGTAGTTGTGACTTGTAAAGTTGTAATGGACCCATGAGCTTTTTCTAAAGGCAAAATCTCGCACCAAAGACACCCACCACCAGGCCACTTGAGTATGATAGCAGCTAACCTCAAAATTGAGCTAAAAAACTAAAGTGTTTTGCATGATGATGGGTTTTTCTTGGTGAAATTTCTTTTCTGGACTGTGCATATTTCTCAGATAAATTAGATGTCATCGTAATCGGAGAGTTGAATTGGTAATTGATTCTTCCTTGATTTAAGGCTGGTACATTTTTTTCAAATATGGAATGAATTCGTGAGGAACCCGCCCTTGCTTCTTTTAAAGCTAAAGCTTATTAGGGAACGTAGACACAGGTGGTGCATGGCTATCATCAGTTGTATGTGCTTTCATTGATCAATTTACACGGTTTGGTCAGGATTCATGGGCTTTTTGTTTGAATTGGAGGAATGTAAAATTAAATTAGTTGCCCCCAATATTTTACAATTAATTACTCATAATTCTTAACTCATAGATGGTGATAACTTTTGAGCTCATGCATGATTGATTGTGAGGTTGTTATGATGACATGTTTTATCATTGTTTGGTTGAATGAAGGAAATCAGTTTCAAGAAAAAAAATTGTATGTCGTTTCAGTTTCAACGGTACTTTATGCATAGTAGTAGTTAGTTTAAAACATTGCTTTAAACTTTCGATTGATTTTGGGAAGTTTTCACTGATGGAAAGCTTCTGAAGAAAAAGAGATCCGTTAAGCAATTTCCAAATCAGTACTTAAACATTGAATTCTTACAACATTTACTATTGCACGTTAAGGGGGGGGAGGGGAGTTTCTCTTTGAAAGGATAGTTCATATCACCCTACTAGGAAACATATCAAGAAAGTAACTATAAAGCGGCGCTCCCAGAGTCCCAGCCTAATGATCTCCGAAGTAACGCGAAAATCACATTATTTATTTAATGAAAATGAGACGGGTTTGAACATAAATATCCAAAATAACCTCAGGGATTGAAATTTCCTTTTAGATGCATGATCTAATCAAGGCTAATTATTTATCATTTATTCCTTTTTCGGTGTAAGTCAAATAAAGTCGAATCAAATCAATGATACTATATGATGCACACATGTTAAAAAAACCGCTCTTCAAATGGACATATCTACTTAAGATAACAAATCTAATTGGACAATTGTTTAAGATGATTAAAAGTGTTTTTTTATTCACCTGATTTTCACTAAATTTACATGAAATTATAAGTGTGTTTTATTCACCTGATTTTCACCTGATTAAAAGTGTGTTTTATTCACCTGATTTTCACCTGATTAAAAGTGTGTTTTATTCATCTGATTTTCACCTGATTTTCCTGAATTTATATGAAATTATCAAAATTATATTTTAGTTATAAGTTGTATGTTGGCAACCCCTTCTTTTTCTGAATTTATCTGAACTTTTTCCTAAGATAAGCGGAAATAAGGTGAATATAACAGAGCCTTATTTTATCCATAAGCACACGTACAAAAAAATCCAGATAAGTTCAGAAAAAATATGAGTTGTCCAAGTACAATTTATATTAAAATAAGTTTTGATAAGTCCTAATAACTTTAAATAAGTTTAGAAAAAATAAGTAAAATTAGGTGAATAAAACACACTATAAATCGTCATACGCTTTTAAACTTTTTCCCGACGATAATTTTTCTTTTTAACCATCAAAAGTAGACCTGATCAAGACGAGCCCTGCCCGCCCAAATTTTTTGTGGGTTTGGGCAGAATTTTCTGCCCGATTTTCGTGCCCGGCTCGAAAATTTAATTTGGGGGGGGTTTGGAATCACAAAAATACATTTTTTAATCATAAATTTGGTCGCCCCGAAAATAGCCCGAAAGCACGGCATTTTAGGCCCGAAAATAACGGGGTTGGGCACACATTTGACCCGAATTTTGGCCCGGCCACGACCCGTCGTTTGATCGGGTCTAATCAAAAGCAATACTCAGTAACTTTTTTGAAAAAAAAAGAAAGAAAGATATAAAAGAGAGATTCTCCTAACAAGGGTCAAGCATAAAAATTGGTGGGAAAAGAAAGGGCTCCCAACAAATAGATATCATTCGGAGGAGAGATCAAAGTTTTTTATCCACAAACACACGTACATGGCTCGTGTTATCCCCTCAACTTTCTCTCTCTACACTTGTTCAACTCCTTCATTTTCCCCACGAAATCCAACTAAAACTTTATACCATCAAAATCTTACTCATCGTACTCCTCTTTTGGTTTGCAATGCTAGCAAGAAACCCAGCTTTGTGGATCAAATTCTCGATTATATTGAAGGTATACTTATACTGTGATTAAGGTCCGAATTCAGTAGTCGCATTTGATTGTGTAATTTGAACTAGTAACAACTAAATCTTTATTTTGTGCAACAGATTGGTGATTACTTTAATTTACATAGGGGTTTCGTTCTGTATATCATGATTATGCAGGTGGGCCTAAATTAAGAAAATGGTATGGAGCACCTGATCTACTCCCAAAGGATGGATCATTACCTGAAGAAGAGGATGTTCCTGGTATAACCTATCATTACATAATCAATTAGTTGTTTTCTGAGGGATAATTTGGTCTGAATTGTTCTTTAAAACATTAATCTAAAAATAGATGTAGAAGAAACCAGAGATGCTGTTCTAGTCACTGATGGAGATAGCGAAATCGCCCAGGTATGATATATCAAATGCTATCTTCCACTTCAGAATATTCAGTGCTAATCTGTGACTATTAACAATTCAGCATTATCTTGCCATGAATTGTTGTTTTCAGTTTTCGCTTAAGGCTCCGTTGGGTAGGAGGTAAAACTTTTTTCAAGAAAAGTATTTTCCATTTTCAATCATTTTATGTTGTTTGGTTTGGCAAGAGATGGAAAAACAACTTTCCATAACTCCCTCTGATGTGGAAAAGTTTCCTCCTTACCTTCCCCACGATCTTCACCATCTTCTTCTATTTTCTTGTAAGGACTCAAACAAAAGAAAACTAGTTTGGAATTGTGTTTTCCATGGAAAATCATTTTACACCAAACCAAATAAAGCCTGAAAACGTTTTACACCAAACCAAACGGGGTCTAAATGCTTAATTGCAGATTGTATGTACGTCTTTGTTTTTGCTTAGGTTGGCATGAATCATGAATGAATACTGAGCCTCTTGATTTCTAGCTTATCTAGATGGTGATTCTGTCCTTGATTGTAAAACGAACCCGAGTAAAAGCACTGGTTAAAAATAGACGTGCTGCTCTAGAAGCCTTTGGAACCTATGTCGAGGTATACTATATCTAAATCTTTCTGACCACTTTCTGTATCCCATTCCCCTTCATTTTTTCCTAGTTTCTCTTCTTTTAATATGTTAATTTTCTGGTGGTTTGGCCGAAAGTCATTAGCCGGAGATGCAAATAACATGGCCTTCTTGAAGAAGGCCTTGAAGGGTGTTCGAGCAGTTGTATGCCCAACTGTATGTAATTTACCCTTAAACCTATCTCTATTCATGGCTGTTTTTTTCCTGAAGCATCCCTGTTTAATCTGTTGAGTCTACTGCAGGAGGGTTTCCTGTCCAAAGTTGGGAACCTGCAAGGAGTTCAACATGTTGTTCTCTTATCTCAGGTACATATTCCCGACCTTTTTAGCCTTGTAAATCGTGTCAGACTCGTATTACCAGGGCGCTTGGAACTCGAACAAAACTTTACTCAAGGCTCTGTTCTGTTCACCTTATTTTAGGAAAAATAAGTTCATATAAGTTCGGGAAAAATAAGGGATTTACAACTAAAATAAGTTTTGATAAGTTCAGAAAAAATAGGTGGAAATCGGGTAAATAGAACACACTCTTGGGATTCCATGATGTATGAGTATCGTGGAGGGAAAGCTGTTTTTGTGTCATGTTTGTTTGATAAGATTGCAGTTATCTGTGTATAAAGGTGCTGATGGCATTCAAGCTCTTATAACGAGCAATGCAAAAAAGTTGGCTGAAGAAGATGAATCAACGTTAATGGCTTCAGGAATTCCCTATACTATTATCAGTGCTGGATCTCTGGAAAATACACCCGGTGGATCACAAGGGTTTAGCTTTCAAGAGGTATACTTACAGACTTGGTTGCATACACCTTTTTTTAATGCCTGGAAAAATATCACTACCAGTCACTCAAATGGTTTGAGTTATTAACAGGATTGTGCGGCAAAGGGAAGTCTCAGCAAGGAAGATGCCGCATTCATATGTGTTGAGGCCCTTAGCTTAGTGCCAGAGACTGGATTCGTAGTTGAGGTCAGTCAAATAAACTTCAAAATGAACTTAATCAACGAACTCCTGCATATTTTAAGAGTGTCGTTTCAGACCATCTGAAACGATCTCTGAGAGTTAAGGCGGCTGGTAGAGTGACAGGAGTTGTGGCCACTTCTGAAAATACTACTCGTACCAGTTGTACGAAAGTTATTTCTTTGATTACATCTCCCTCTGTCCCTAAACGATTGCTCCATTGCAACTTTTTTTGTCAAACTTTGAAAATTTTACCCACGAATTCTCTCATTAGCCTACTCATGTTTCTGTACGCGTTACTTGCAGTGATATTTTATTCTACATATATTGTAATTTTATATTCTGAAATATAGGAACAATTAATATTCCCTAGATTAACATTAATTAATGGGGGTAATTTAGGTATTTTATAGGGGACACTAAAAAAAAATCAACCTTAAGAGCTTACTTATAGAATTGAGATAAGAAATAATATTGTCATGTCGTGCCTTGTTAGAATTGTTTCAATATATATTTTCAAACAAAAATTATAATTTTTACGTGGGTAGAATTAGAGATATTTACGTTTTAAGTCGTGTCATGGAGATCGTGAAAGTCAAATGGGGCAATCTTTTAGGACAGGGAGTATATGTGGGAACAGAGACGGGGAAAACATTAGAGCATAGCCAATTAAGTGTTGTACAATGGTATAATCGGCCTATGGAACATAACTAGTTTAATTTTCTTCTACTTGATTGTTATACTTAATTGTTATACTTGTACATGTCTGGCACCTTTGAATAAAAAGTTTTCCGGCTCCGCCACCATTGGCATTGACAGGTTGTCAACGGAGAGGAGAAGGTTTCAGACTGGAAGCAGAAATTTACAGAGTTGATGGAGAAGGGGAAAGGCCAATAATGATGATGATGAGAGCCAATTCATGACATTTCAAGAATCAGTCAGAGTTTCAAAAGGGGAGGATAAAGAACAATTTCATGTTCTGTTAATTAGTTTGTTTGTAAAAAATATTGACAGATTTTTACTCCGTAGCTGGTTTTATTCTTTCATTGGAACTGCAACTGAACATACTGTATATCACATACTCCGGACAACATTACATGTACCTTTCCTGCAGGTGCAAAAAATAATCCACACACACGACCCTGAAAACCGGCAAGTAAAAGAATTCCAACTGGAAAATATAAAGCATAGCGGTTATTCCAGCCTTTCAGATCAATTTTTTTTTTACGCATAGCACAACCGGTTCACCGGAGCTTAAGCTCCGACTACATCTGGATCAGACCAGTGTCGCACACCTCGCTTATAGTGGGTAAGTCTCCTAACAAGAGTTTTTGCATACGGCGAAGCTTGAACCCGAAACTTCCCTTAAGCAGCATCAAGTTGCTTACTACTTGAGCCAACTCTATGTTGGTGCCTTTCAGATCAATACGAACACAAGTTACACAACCGTATATTACAATTGTCAGCCCTAGCAAAAATGTGTTCCGTAAAAAAATAGCAACAAAAAGAAAATACCGGAACCTAAAAGGAGCAAACAATAACTTTACTTGATTACTAAGCTCAAAAACATCTATACACCATAGTTTCTTGCAACTCTCTATAACCCTAATTGTATTTTCAGAACAGAATTACAGACGGCAAAGATGGGTATGACCGCATCAACACAAACATATTATTAATACTACATTGTTTTTCTTTTCAAGAGATATAGCAAAAGAAAAAGAGTAGAAATGCCATCAAGGTACAGAGTACTTACTTTACAGGGAGGCAAAAATAAACCTTTAAATTGCATGAATAACTTTGTGGTCTCATCAATATATTAAAAAAAAACACTTCTCTTGGCATAAAAAGGCCCCCCCGAAAAAACCCTTCTAATTCCTCCTTTCTCTCTTCTGCTCAATGTTAGTATCACTAATACAGTTCCTAGAATTTGATACTGTACAACATACATAAACACCATTGATGAAAACGGACAAGGGCAAGAAGTGTATAAGAAACACAAAACTGACTATCCGCAAAATCCAATAATGGGTTAGTCAAAACATTAACCTCTTCTTTTCTGTTATTCCTCCAAGCCTCGTGCAAGTACCTCTTTATCCACATCATGCAAATCCCTACCCGAGCTATTTTGCTTGCACCAGCACAAAAACTCGGGAAGTGGCCCCTCTTCCCCAATAACCCACGGGTGCTCAGCAACCATATCTAATGTCAACCGTTGATCGGGATCTGTCAATAAAGGATGATTTACGGTGAGAATAGTTTGTAGCTGAGAATGTGAACAATACATCATCAACCAATGTCAATTGCCCAAAACAAACAATTGATTTCATTGCTGTCAAGCACCGAAAACAAGAAGTATTGGAAATCCCCTCAGCCTGAACATGCAAGCATCAATAAGGCTATTTAGAACCACTAATACGAAGTGTTCAGAATTCTTAAGGGTCAAGTATTGAGGTAAATTTTAATCGAGCTACAAGATTTTGCAGATGCAAATAAGAAAGGGGCACCATTCTAAGCCCCGCCACCACCACCATAAAAAAATCGAAGAAATGTATATTAGTGCAATGGTAACTCAAGTAATGAAAAGACTTGTAACATTTCACTCACCTTTGCAGAGGAGTCCCTCAACTAAATTCCTGAGCTGCGAATCAAGATTATCTGGGAGATCAATGGGGTCATTAACAATCTGGTGCATCAAAACAATAGTCAGAATAGATAAGAAATAAAGTTTGAAAATTGAATAATCATTTTGACACATGGAGCATAGATAAAAATAAAGCCTGAACATTGAATAAGCATTTTAACACATGGAGCTGCAAGGGATGCGCAACCACCGCACCTTGTCATATGTATCTTGTAGTGTCTCTCCAATAAAGGGAAACTTGCCCGTTATCATACAGTACAAGGTGATACCAACTGCCCATGTATCAGCAGCTTTGCCATGATAAGTAAGACCTGATTGGCACAGAAAACCCCAAGTTGAAGGCATATATTTCAACAGTTTCAAATACTGAAACCCTATAATGGAGAGTCGTTAGCAGCATGATACTAACCTAAGCAACACTCAGGTGCAGTTATAACAGGTGTCCCAGGAGAGCGGCGTAGCACATCGTTATCACCCTGCAGAAATTATAATTCAAATAAAGTGGAAGACAACAGATATATCATTTACTTCAAACACAAACTCTAACACAAAAAGAAAAAAGAAAAGCAGTATGATAGAATGTGAATCTATCTTGAGCTTCCCGCATTCAGCACATATCAAGATTATATGGTCACAGTTCACATTTATCCAGCCCCATTCTTGATAGTTACTATACAATAAGCAAATGCAAGGCCTGTGCATGCAAGCACCAGAGCAAACAAGTTTATACGATAGTGTGTAAAAGGGTTGCCCAAATTAATCTCGGGCCTCAATTTCTCGATTTATGATTTAATCCATTTACTTAAACTTCTGGGCAGCTAAGTTCCTAAATATTCCCTCCATTCATATTGCTTCCGTGCTTCCTTCTTGATATGTTTCGAAATGAATATCCTAAAACCCAATTATCTTCCTACGCATTTAAAGCATTATTCTACAATTTTTTTTCCTGTCAATTCTCATCACTTCTTTTAATTTTTTATAAAGGCAACTTAGACAAAAACATTTTCTACCATGAGTTAGTTTCAATTTTGGTTTCTTCATGCTCATTGCCAAATACCCACATAGGGGAGGATATGAAGTACAAACAAAAGGAGCCTATTACCCTTATTTCTCCCACCATCATTCTCAAACAAAGTAGGGAATGAGTGCTGAAAAAAAAATGCAGCTCATTTTATGCACTGTGGCTCTGAACAAATAAAAAAACAGGGGATCTCAACAGCATAAGTCTTAATTCACATGTAATAACACAGAGATTCCAGGGGTTAAAAGAGGCCATCAATACGAAAGACAAACCCATATAGTTGTACGTCACATTCTTGCATACTTTCAAGACCTTTTTAAGGGGAACTTTGAGTCCCTCGGTCTTCTAAAGCCAGGGGCTAAAATTGAAGGGTATTTAGATCCAATACACAATTATCCAGCAAAAGCGAAAACGTCCACAACATGTCGCATTCTCACATGACTATGTTGTTCCTATATCTTCAATTGCTTGCAAGTAAAATTTATAAAAAGTTTGATATTTTGCAAGTATAAGACGTATAAGGGTATAAGTCTCACGGGTGATCAAAGGGAGTGTGTAAAGTCTAAATGTATCAATCAATATGGAGCGGATGAAGTGGTAATTTCCTAGCCAAACTTTTGGAACATAACATACCACACCATTACCCTAATGCTTCCAATGAGACTCCCACTTAGAGCTAGGTGAGTTAGGAGGTTATGACACAGCCACACTCATAATCATGAGAATAAAATAGTGGCCCTTCATGGCCATTTATGGTACGGGGGGTAAAATGTGAACATTCTCTCCCTTCCCCCCAACACACATACACACAATTATAAGAAAAGAAAAAAGATGTCAAATTGACAATAGTCTTGATAGATAATCAGAAAGACGCACAAAGAACGTGTAATATCAGTATATGGTCACTTAAAAACAAAAATAAGATTCATAGAAGTTAGAACTATAGAAGTTATGAGAATTATCTTCGCAGATACAACTGTCAACGAAAAGATTGACAATAGTTCCACTTCCCATATCTTCTGACCTCTGCATGTAGGTACTAACATGTTGTCTCTAGAAATGTTATGATATATTTGCATTTGGAACAGAATCAAATAAAATCATTGTATCCTCAACCAAATAATGAATGGAAAAGATCAAATGCACAAAGTTATCAAGAATAAAAATAAATTGATATTAACATAATGAGATACTATTCCGTTACCTCAAAAACTTGGCTGACACTGAAATCTGCAATCTTTACAGTGCCATTACGCGAAACCAAAAGATTTTGAGGCTTTATGTCCATATGCACTATATTCTGTTTCTCAAAAGAAAAGAAAATTGTTAAGATTCAATATATGCCAATAGCCACGTGAGAAAATGAAGTTACAACTCAGATGGATCAAGTGCCAAATTTAGAAGAAAAAAAATAACTCCTAGAATAAACTCATTGTTTCTTCTCCTTTCAGCAATAATATGCATTAATGAACAAGTCAAAAGTAAATAGTTATAACCAAAAGAAACCTAAACAGAACAACACCACAACCCAAAGAAAAAGCCCTAAGTTTGGAATAACAGATTTAATAGTGTGTATGAAGAATCCCCTGCCATTCCTCTTATCTCCTTATTCAAAACCTTCGTGGAAAAAGTTATGAATGTAATAGAACTACATTAAGCTTGATCATCTATTACAACCTATCAATCTATCATAGAGTTAGATTAACTGCAAATGAAAAACACCAGGAGAACTACATAAGATTCTAACTTCTAAAGAGATTAACTGCAGTAAACTTCACATCTTAATGCTAAATTACAAATAAATCAGTAAACTCTCTGCACTTCTTTCTTAATGTAAAGTAGGAGACAGTTTTTTGCGCTGAGAAAAAAGGTAGGGCAGTGAGGCAGTAATTCAGTTCTTGTTCTGAATCACAGATCAATTTTTTAAGGGTATCACACATCAATGGGAAGCCACCTATCTTTCATCTTATAAAGAAGCTACCTACATCCAACCCTCCTTTACCCTAAAATGATCAGGAGCCTCTTTTAGAGGCATTGGGACAACATTTAAGATGCTTTTGATGTAGGAAATGCAGTAAACAAAGTGTCAGAATCCCCATATACTCTTCTGGATTCCCAACACCATACGAATAGGAAAAAAAAATAGCACCGAGCAGAAAATAATTTTTTTGAAAAGCGAATTACAAATAAGACAATATGGACCTTGGGGGCAACAAAATTTAAAATGGAACTAAAGTGATCTTACATGTGAATGAAGATACATTAACCCAGAAACAATATCTCGTAAATATTGTCTCGTGATAGCTTCCCCTAAGCCACCAGGTGGTCCAGCACCCTCACAATCCCATTTGCCCTCCACGTACTCAAGAACTGAACAAAGAAAATTACAATTTCATTGACTAAAAGGCCAAAAAAATAAAAGCCAGATCCATTTAGCCTCCGACAAACAAAATTTCAGAAGTGTGATACGAAAGAAAATGGTGGAAAAATACCCATGTAGAGGTGATCTGTGTCTGGATCATTAATCACCTCGATAAGATTGACTATGTTGGGATGGCTTACAATTTTCATAATCAGCACCTACAAGCAATAATAGAGTACTCAGAGATTCAAATAAATTAAGGGAGATAATAATGTAGACAATAAACCCTAGTCAATTTAGAAAAAGGTTGTTTCTGATAACTATAAAATCATCATAGAATGCAGTCCAGATAAAATTTGGCAATTCGCAATTGCTTCCCAAAACCAGCCTTGACAAACTCTGGTTCTTAAAACAAAAATCTACTCCGTAACGCAATTTCCACCCCCACCATTATGGCAAACAGGATTTTCTACGGTCCAGCTTAATGAAAAGGTTTGGCAGAACAGTCCTGTATCAGAACTCTCAACATATAATGGTTAATCTGGCACAAAAGTGAATCTTATAAAATCAAGAACCTTTATAATTAATTTCTCCATCCACAAACCGCACTAGATGAAAAAAAAATCTAACCTGAGGGGTAAATTAAAAACTTACATAAAATTAATAAAGCAGCGGATAGTTAGCTAAAAAAACAGATAAGGTGTTAAAAAATTCAGATTTGTCTTATAAGATGTGAAGCAATAATTTTAGTAGAATATACAAGCTCGGAAGTAGAGATTACCTCCCGAAAAACATCTGTCATAGCAGTCTCAGAAGGTGCAACTCGTTGCTTCAACAAATGAGACTTGTGAAATGCCTACATAACAGAATACCAAATACATATTACTCCCTCCATCCTAATTTCAGTGAAGTGTTTAGAGTTGGCACGTTCTCACGTAGCATGCTTAAGAGGAAGGGGGTAAAGTAATGTAAACACATATAACATAGAGTCCTGGAGTGATAATACCAAAAATTAGTGTGAAAACGAGTAAGCTTGACAAAAGAAGAAATATTTCATTTATTTTGACATGCAAAAAAGGGAAAAAAAAACCATTGAAGAGAAACCCGAATAAAATGAGCTGGTCTATTGCTGTAGGAAGCAAACTATGCTAACTGTGTATCATAAGTCCCCAATTATGAAATGAATCATACAAGATCCTACACAGACAAATTTTGGCCTACATACGTCCGAGTCCTATCCCAATAAAGGACTAAGCAGCAAAAAAATACAAGAATCTTACTGAAATTTCATCACCCAAAAGCTAGTGTAATCTTGTTGGGGGCATTTAAGACAAGTGTTTGCCAAAATATGAGTTTCTGTCTTAGTACACCCATCAGAAAAATACAAAGGTTGTAGATTACAGTAAGTTTAACTTCCAAATCAGGCAATTTCCCTAAAATTGTTCTTATCCTTTCGAGCTTACATTGCATTTGTCCTAGTCTTAGTCCTAGTGTAAAGCTATTTCTCTATAATACCAACAGGGAAAGGGTTAGCCATGTTAAAGTATCTCCAGGTATCCAATAGAAAATATCCTATTCACCAGATAGTGTAACGAATATTTATCTCTTTAGAGGAAATTAGAATGACAAGGAGGCTAAAGCTTGCATCCTACTCAAGAAGACTCGAACAGCATCATGGAGAACCAACACACCATAAAAATTACTGGCAAGGCATGCATGTGGACATTTGATTACCAGTGATTACTAAATTCAATAAAGAAGAAAATGTCTAAGGTACTCGGTTATGTCAAGATAGAACAAGGCAACACTGAAGTATCAAATGAATATACTACGTATGAACTACACTATCAGCAGTTCCTCGATAAAAGGCCAAACGAATTGGATTCATGAGACTCCACCCCTTGTTATTTCTTCTACCTTTCCATAGCACCAAAACAAACATAAAAAAAGCTACTAACTCGCAGAGTGAAGACAATGTGACCCAGAAGGCCAGAAGGATTATAAAAAAAAGCACAACCGATTTGAAACCAACAAAACAACATTTTTTTTAAAAATCAAATGTTTAAGCCCTTTCTTATCCTTCAATTGATTCCTTATTTACGTGTAACTTCCGGCTATGAAAAAATAAGCTCTAGATTTTCTCACCAGGTAAAAGAAAAATATCAACACAGTTCTTTCCATGATCCCAATTTGAACAACAACACATTACTAATGAAAGACGAGAAAGTATGATCATGATGTATACTGAAATATAATCATGCTAGGAAAGACAGAATAGGGAAAAGGAAAAACAACCTTCATAGCATAATGTTTTCCATCAATGCTGCTTCTGTAAAGAACCTGTCAGATTATAAGTTATACATCAGAGAGATATCAAATCAAATTATCATCAATAACATAAGAGTGAGTTAGCAAAATTCTTACCACTTTGGCGTAACTCCCAGACCCAATTTTAAACTCGCGAAGATACTCATTGATCATCTTAGTCCCATTTTCATCCTGGTAAAGCCAGAATGGGATTAATATCTTGTTCAATACCATAAAACAACATAAACAAGGCAACCATCTAAAAGAAAAGAAATTGACTTGCTTTTAGCGAACACATCATAAAACCACACCAACATGGATCCAGCATTTTCAAGATTGCATGACATCTTTTAATTACGGATGCTTGCAATTTTACCTTCACCAAGTACAAAACTTTATTTCAAATCAAAATGAACATCAAAAAAGCAAAACCCAAAATAGTATTGCATCAAGCACAGAAGTTGCAACGAATATAAACTCCATACAACAACAATTTATAAGCAATCCCAAATTCTTCATTGCTCTCATTGTGCTCACCTCCGAACGCACGAGTTTGCGAGTTTCCTTGACCTCAAATTGCCTGCAAATCAACCCATTTCTAATCTTGAAATTAATAATCTCTTCTGCTCTTTGTGCCCCACCAGTCACCTCACTTTCATCATACCCTTGTGTCATACTAGTATCTTCCCCATTATACAAACCATCATCCACATCCTCATCAGCATCAGCATCATCGTCTCCATCATCTAACAAAGGCGTCTGAGAAAGAACACTCGTAAAGGCATCAATTCGAAACTTCGGCCTTGCAATTGCTTTATGCCTTCTCGAGAACCCAAAGCAACCACAGCAGCCCATTTCCATCAGTCTGAAAGTACAAATACAAGCATTGTATGATCTCATCTGATTGACTTATCAAAAAAAAACATGATCAAATAAACTTATAAACTCAATCCTCGTTAATTTCATTCAATTTTCAGTATAACGACAAGAAATTCGCTCAATTTGATAACAATAACAAAATTTCATCTGATGAAGCTGAAAAAAGTAGGAGAGAGGAATAAAATTACCTGCTATAGAAGTGTCATAAGTTGCAATTCAATGGGAAAAACACCATAAAAATCTTGGTTTTGTAGCTTGAAAAATATTGAATTATGGAAAGAATCTCGAGCAATCAATGAATTTAGGGAAAATATCTCCTTGATTATGATTCTGTGTCGTGAAATTAGGGTTTTCCGAAGATCAGATGAGAGAGAAAGAAGAAAGGCTGGAGTGCTCAACGACTCAACGTTATACTTTTTGACATATACTCCGTACGTGACAACGTTTCGTCAAATCGAAGAGTCCTCCTTGAGTCCTTGTTGGTTAAAAATTAAAATGATCGAGTAATAATAATGTCACGTTGTTTTTGTTTTTACTTTTATTTTTATTTTGATTTTGATCGAATGAAATTAAATGTAACGCCATAGGTCAATAATAATATTTCGTCTATTATTTAAATATTGTACGTACCTGGTTGACTTAATGTATTTCAATACATATTTTTACTCTTAATATCTCGAATTATATATAATTAAAAATTATAAAAAGTCGATATTTAGAATATATGTCAATACAAATTAACAAGATCTCACTTGACTACAATTTTTCTTACGTATAAATCGCAAAAGATGATCAAGTGTGAATTAGGGGTGAGCAGAAATGTTGGGTAACCGGTCCCGAACCCGGAACCGCAAAGGACCCGGCGGGTCCGGAGTCGAAGCCAGAGCCAATAGCGTTGGGACTGATTCCGGTTCCAAATTTTTGGAATCGGTCATAACCGGTTCCGGTTCCAAATCTAGATTTCTAGGACCTGTTACCCATTGGGTACCCGTTGGTGCCAGTTTCGGTACCGGGTACCCAGTTGGTACCAGTTCCGGTACCGGGTACCCAGTGGGTCCGGTTCTGGGACCAGGTACCCGGTACCAACGAGAGACAAATAGTTCAAAATATAATCATTAATTGTTATTTTGGAGTTAAAAATTCTAGAAAAAAACAACTTAAAAATTGTCAAGCTGATAGTTTATTAGAAGAAAAAAAACTGAAGTATGAAATTCATCTTTAACTTAATTATTAATTAAGCAAGCATTAATTTAAAGTGAAGGCTAATCGAATACCCAAAATCGGAACCGGTTCCACTTGTTCCGGTACTGGTTCCAACAAAATTTGACCTGGTTTGATTGGTACCGGGACCGGTTCCAAAATTCGGGACCAGATTCTGATCGGTTCCGGTACCGGTTTCTTAGATTTTGACCGGGTACCCGGTCCCGCCCACCCCTAGTGTGAATAGTATAAAAAAATAAGATAGTGTGATATTTGTGGAACGAATGAAGTAAGAGGTTTTTATCAATAGGTTTGTAGACAAACCTCACTATTGCTGTAAAAAGTTCAAAATCAATGTTCACTAAAGAGTAAGTGGTTTGTTTTGTTATGTATGTAAAACATATTGATTTTCTTTTGCTTTGTTTTAGATGCGATGAATGATAATTGCTCCCACAAATAAATATTTGTATAGGTTTAAGATTTATAAGACGATGATGTGGCATTGCATCAAACTTAATTGAAGTTTAGTCTATTGTTATTACTCTTAGTTTAGTGTGGATGGGCTATGAGGGTCAATGATCCAAAAGTAATGTCTTGTTCTTTTAAACTTAATTTCAGTTACATTTAGTATAGTTCGGTACATTTCATTTGAACATAATTGTAATATGTCTTGAAAAATAATTTACAAAAAAATAATATAACAAAAAAATTGGTGGTAAATGGATATCATATATGAAGCATGATCAAATATGGTATGTCTTAGTTAATAATGTCGTTTTCTTTTTTAACTCAATATCGTTTGTAAATTTTTATTTTTATTTATTGCATATGGTTACTAGATAAAAAAAAAAAAAAAAAAAAAACAAAGAAAAAAAGGTACTTTGTCTATAGGAGGGTTAGTAATCTCAACTACATTTTTAATCTATACTTATGCAAAGCTATGATAACATAAATAAAATACCAGCAAATAAAGAGTCTACACATGAAAATAAGGGAGTTCATTCCTCCTGAATTACACACAACAAAACTCATCTGAAATTCTTTACAATAAGCTTCTTTCATCCTACAAGTCTTTTGCCAGGAGATTTACTTGTCAAATCCCCACTTATAAAATATTCAATTTAGGGTGCATTCTTTTCATAGGATGGGAATCAAACTGAAACAAATTCTTGGGTTAAGGTTGGTATATATGTAATAAATTATTGTACATTAAAACAATTGAATAGACCTGGGTAGTTTTTAATGGACGTACTCACACATGCGGAGTCCATTAAGCCTTATTTCTCAATTTTTGAAGGTTGTCTTTCCAAGTGATAAGGGACATGGATGTCAATGGGACGGGGGCGGAGGTAGATCCCTCCATCCCTATCCCCACCTGAAATTTTCATCCCCATTCACGCCTTACCACCCGCCTGGGTATTCATCCTCGTCCCGTCTCCGCCACATATCCGCGTCAATACCCGCCTACTTTTTCTTTTTTAGCAAACACCTGACCACATGTGAAATGAAAAATCAACTTTTTTAAAAAATACCTTACAAGTAAAAATAACATATACGAAGTATAATGGGAAAAAGTACCTGCCATAACAAAAAAGAATACAAACAAACACACTTAAAAGTCTCATCTAAATTCATATTTCACCTATGATGTACTACAAACAAATCCAAACACATAAAAGATTTGTTCAAGTTTAGATTTTTGTTATTTTTTTTAATTCACGTAAGTAAGGATATTCGGGTCAAGTTGATGGGTATGAAGCACGGTGGCCCAGGGATAGTGAATCAATTGTAGCAATTTTGGGGAAGTATATATATATATATATATATATATATATATATATATATATATATATATATATATATATATATATATATATATATATATTCTTAGTTTTCTTTCTCCTCTGTATATCACATTAGATTTTTTGAAAATTTGGGAAATCTCTAAAGTTGGCACGTGAAAACTTATGATGTACATTAGTATTACTGTGCACCAGGTGTAAGCAAGACCGCATTTGTGATGTACATTAGTATTAATGTGCACCAGGTGTA
Source organism: Spinacia oleracea (assembly GCF_020520425.1). NCBI lineage: Eukaryota > Viridiplantae > Streptophyta > Magnoliopsida > Caryophyllales > Amaranthaceae > Spinacia > Spinacia oleracea. The sequence goes on from NC_079487.1 coordinate 130,785,203, forward strand.
AGCAAGACGTACCACATCAATTCCAATAAGGTTAATACGTAGTTCAAGTTGGTTTCAATCAAGTCTAATAAGTTTGTTATCTCAAGTTTATTCTACACAAGTGTCTAAAAAGATAGTCTTGTGACTATAAGGCCACATCCGTGGTACTGACGTCATCTTTTTTTCTTTTTTCAAGCGAGCGTTTGTGGACTATTCGGTTAATTAGTGCAACTATCTGTATTATACTGATATACAATATCTTAAATATTATGATTATAAGTGCAACTATTTGTATTATACTTTAAATAATTTATACAAGAACTTAACTATTCACCGCATCACGCACAAGTGCAAGTGTCCAACTACTTGTATTATATGGTAATTAATTTATTCAATAACTTAACTATTCGACTCATAAGTGCAACTATTTATAAGAACTTTACGGTTTGCCTCGTAAGTGCAACTATTTGTTTTATACTATAATATTTTGTTCTTGAATTAGTTAAATTTTGGTTGCTTATTGTTTTTAGTAATGTTCTATATCGATTTAGTCCATGTACTATTTTTTACGCAGTATTATAATTAAAAATTAAAAATACAAATGTTGATGTTAGCACGACTATGGAACGATGTTCTTAGTTAGCCACCAGGCGGTCTGACATGAAAGTTTCTTATTTTAATCAGATCGAGTAAATCCAAATGAATAAGAGTAAAACTTATTGGAGTTTATCGACTTGAATGAAACTTATCTCAAATCCTATATACAAATTATCGAATCTAAACCTTACTCTGAATTTCAAGGTAACGTCATTCCCATAATATGATTGGAACAAGGTTTAAAGCTCTAATTTCACACAATGTTCTTTTAGAGATTGGATGGTTGTAACATTGAGTCAAACAGTCTTACACGATGCAGAGTATGTGAATGAGCGATCTCGATTCTCTATTACAAAAATCCAACAAAAAACACGCATATTACACAAGCCAAAGAGAATTTCAAGGAATTGCCAACGAGAACTTTGAGGAATGTTAAACATCAAGTGGCTTGTATTGGACACAAGTGGCCCAAAAAACAACCATTCTTAGAGCAAGATTAGCGTTAGTCTGAGCAATAGTCTAAGCAATGACCTTTTTGAGTATTAACCTAAGACCTCCATTTAAGTAGAAGAGTATGAAAAAAGTCTGAGCACGAGTCTTGGAATTTCAAGACTCTACTTAAGACGTTTAAACAGTAAATTCAATTTTATTATTTTTTTCTTTTTTTTTATTATTATTTTCTTAAGTTTGAGGAGTCTTGAATGAGTACGAGGGGTGAAGTGAAAAAATTAAGTAAGTCTGAAAAGGTCTCAACAAGAATCTGAGAAATTGAAAATAAATAAAAATTACTCGTAATAAAAAGCTGATGTGGAAGTCTTAGCTTATACTAACGCTAATCTTGCTCTTAGTACCAACCCAAAATATGACAATACCAAAAACACATAATCTCACGTTAATTTCAGAGTTTATTTTTCAGTTCAGTTCACTTAAATTAAATTAAATTCGGAGCATATAATTCAGTTTAGTTCAGGAACATTCAATTAATTTCAGTTTAGTTCATGAATATTCAATTAATCTCAGTTTCCCCTCAAAAAATTTAATTAATTTCAATTCATTTCGGTTCGGTTCAATTAGGTTCAATTATATTCGGTTCAGTTCGGTTCGGTTCGGTTCAATTATATTCGGTTCAGTTCAACAGAAAATGTTCAAAGAGTCGGACTTTCTTCGAGAATTTCCGGCAAATTCACTGCTCCACCTTTCGACGTATTCTTGATTGAAGCTTTCCCCATGGCTTCCGAATCCCCCAGCGCTGTTCGAAAAGGTTCAAATCCTCAATTACCACTGCTAAATCCAAACTTTACTGTTGATTATATTTCCCCTTAATATTTGATCTCTCTTTAATTTCTCTCTTTTTTCGTGCTATTTTTTGGTGTATTGCAGTCGTGATTCACTTGAGGGCAACTGGTGATGCTCCCATACTCAAGCAACAAAAATTCAAGGTCTTGTTTGTTTTTCTTTTCGGGTTTATTGTTGTTGTTAAATTCCAATTTTATTGTTTCTCGTTGAATTGTTTTTTCCTTTATTGGAAGACCTAGAAATGTACTGCTAATTGAAGAAGAGGGACACCAATTTCTTTATTCTTGGAATAATTTTAATGGGAAGATAGCGAATTAAGAAAAATTCATATATTGAATGACAAATTTTTGGTACTAGACTGATCAAGAATTCACGGAGAGTGGTATACACTGGCATTCTTATACATCATCCCGAACTAGGGGCGGCATCGGTGCATCGCAAGCGTTTTACTTTTATGGTTCTTTGAAATTAGGGTTACTGACTCCGTTGTGATCAAGGTGAAGCGATCATCTTGGAAATTGAGCTGTTTGGAGGGGCTTGACAAGAATACAACTGTGATACTATATGAGAGAAAAGGCATAGTAAAATAAGTTATAGGTATATTGGCTTATATTAGGAATTAGTTCTGTGAACCGTGGTTTCAGAGCTATTTGATCATGAAATTATGGATGTTTGCTTAGAGGAACTTATGGGATGACTGACACTGTAAAAAGGAGAAGTGCAATGTAGTATGTTTAGTCGAAGAACAAGGCATATTATTTTGTTTATATGTTGTTTATGATACAATTATCCTGACGTCACTTTGTTATTCATTTCTCTCGAGAATTAACAAATGGTGAATTGCTTTTTTCATTTGATTTCGTGGTCATATTTGCTTTTAGGTTATCAGTGTAGTGGAGTGGTTGAGCTGAGGTAGACAGCTAGATTATTTTTCTACTTTGATGCCGCATATTTCTGCCTGTAACAATGTGCTAGTGTGCTACTGTGTAGTCCTGGGCATAACGACACAATAAAGTTTGATGAGAAGAGAGAACACGAGGAATTACCACACAAACAATATTGACTGAGTGCACTTTAGGAACTGTTGAGGATCTTTTCAATTTATTGTCAGTAGCACTTGCATCAAAGACAATCATTGAGAAAAATGGCATTGCTAATTTACTAGGGGTACTTAAGTTGGATCAATTAGACTGAAGGATGAAAGAGGCCATTTACTTATGCTGTCATTGAGTATCATTCATTTATCAAATATGGCACTCTGTTAAGGTTGTGGTCATTGGAAAAGGTGTTGAAGTTGTGCTATGAACTAACATAGCTGGGACAAATTTAAGAGATAGATTGAGAAAAGAAAAGGGAAGAAGATGAAGTTTGATTGATTATAAAATCAGGAAAGCAGCAATAATATATGGAAGTTACAAGCATTTGAGAGACTTGTTCTCTCCCAAAATGCAAAACAAACTAACAATAAGCTCTCAATAATATTCAGCATGATTCCCCTCTCCCTAATATTCTCTATATATAAACAAACCCAAGCATGATCTATTGAGGTTGTTGTGATCATTGGAAAAAGGTGTTGAAGTTTCTATAGGGGTCAGTGTTTTATGACTGCGGTAATACCTTTTGTAGTTTGTGTAGAGTATTGATAGCACATCTTATGTATTGGGCTGTCATATTGGGACCTTTGCTGCTACCATCGCTTTTAAGTTAGTCAATGCTAGTAACACCATCGTATTGATTAGATTGGGCAAGGCACTGCACATAACATTTTTTAGTCCGGGAAGGGCGCTGGGAGCCTGGGACTACCTCAAACCCTTTATTTTATAAAAAAAATTATACTTCGTAATTGGTCTAGAAGATGGTTAAGATATTAGTCATCAGTTTCAGGTGATGACTGAATTGTAAGTGCTTTTGTTTTTAGTTTATTTTTAATTATGCTGCAGAATGAACACTGACCAGTTTACATAGGCTCTCTACCTATTTGAATGCAAACTGTGGAAAACTGACAGGCAAAACTTATTGTGCAGATTTACATTCTCTGTAACCGAACATGAAAGGTTTAAAGATTTTAAATTTCCATGCTTTCATTCACGGTGTTATTATTTTACACTACAGAAACTGAGGATGCGTTTTAGCACTTACCATATATATTTATATATTGTGACATACTCCGTATGAAGGCTATGATAGCAGCTTTTAACGACTTCTCTTTCTCTATTTGACTTTTATGCTTTAACTTAGTACTAGTATTATTTTTTATTTAATCGTGGGTTAATGGCTTTTTTCTTTTTTATCTTCTCAGCATAGATTTTTACAGCCTGTCCCATACTGCTTATTAAAATTTCTTGTTTTTTCTTCATATAAGATGCCATCTGCATATGAGGTTTCCGTAAGACTTGTATAGTTATATGAATTTTTTATTATCCACGTTCAAAGCGCTAATGAGAAAGTATTGTCATGTCAGCAGAAAATTAAGGATGGGTTTGTTCTTGGCACCTTTATTTCTAAGAAATCATCTGTTATACTTGTATGTATTCTTTTGTGTGTGGTTTATCTGTTTTTTTAATTGATGAATGAGCAACAGTTTGCCTGATTTGTTGACTCTTCTCGTTATAGTTCTCTGTTATGCTTTCATTATCCTGAATACTGTTTATGTGTACGTCTTTCAGGTCTCTGGCACTGACAGGTTTGCTAGTGTTATTGATTTTCTACGTCGCCAACTTCATAAAGAAACCTTGGTAGGTGGCTTTTTATGTTGTTTGTTTTCCTCTTCCTAAGATAGATCGTTATATTTTTAGTTTTGTGTATTTTTGCGCAGTTTGTGTACATCAACAGTGCCTTTTCTCCTAATCCAGATGAGTCGGTGATAGATCTCTACAATGTAAGTATTCTTTTTTCTTGATGGAAGCAAATGAGTTTGAGATCTTGGTAGGACTAGATATTGTTGGAATACTATTGCTATAAGTCCTCTTGCACACAGAAGATCTAACAAATTTGATTTGCAATATATGTCACTAGTACTGTCATGTGTCCCCCTCCATGTTTGGGTTTGTTTTCAATTTTAGATGGTTCTTAATAGTATCAAAGGGGGAGTATTGTTTTAACAAACTACTTTATATGAAATTATGTGAACTTAGGTCCATCTAGGATTCTAGATAGCTACATGTTGTGTTCAAGATCAACAACCTTCACTAGCGTTTATATTCTTTAGAATTCCCAAAATATAGCCATATTGATGATTTTGATGAATTCTACTGTGTCAATAAGATTTGTATTGAAGAGTGTTAGTTTGATCTCATAACCTAGTATGTCAGAATTTGGTCGTCCACTTATATCCGGATTTGTAGAATCGGTTCCCTTGAAAGATGGGCCATGGCAGTAACTAGTGGGGTTAACTTCACTAGTCAATTGGTGCATGGCAAAGAACTTGATTTACCTCCAAATTGGTAGGCCTTACCATTGAATTCCTTCGCTGTGTCCTTACCTTCAGTTGTGGATAGCAGCCTATCAGGTGGCTTGAGAACCAGTAACCTGAATTATGAGGCTTAACTTAGTGCTCTTGCAGACCTTGTGTAGAGTGGATCTAGGTTAAAGCAAACAACTTTGGAGTTTTTGTTGCATGATTTTTTTATGCTTATAATTTTTTAGGAATCTAAGAGCCGTTTATAGCTAGTTGATTCCACCTCTTGCTTGATTGCATAGAGGGTTCATTTCAAATGTGAAGCTCCTTCGCAGTGTAGAGACCTCTAAAATAAGCTCCTAGAGTAGTTCTACTTCTTCCACGTACTTGTAAAACCTTTTGCACCAGTGTGAGAATCAGGTGTTCTTAGTTTTACATTGCAGCTTGTGTAAAAGAATTGCTTGCTGATTTTAGAAATAGTTTAGAAGTTTCGGGACACTGTAAAAGTTCTAGCTGAATAAGGTTAGGCATTGTCACAATTCAATGGGGTTAGATCTGCCAAATATAATGCTTAGTTTGATGACTGAAACACGGTGTTTCTTCTGTATATCACGGTGTCTTTCTCGTTCCAGACTAGCTGCAACTACCTGAACCCGACTCACTCCCCACCAAAAAAAGAATAAAAGAAAATAAAATAATACAGAGCCTTTTGCTGTGCTGAAACGACTTTCAATAAGCTAACTGTTGATTTCTTGTTGTAGAACTTTGGAATTGATGGTAAGCTGGTTGTCAATTATGCTTGTTCCATGGCTTGGGGCTGACTGTTGAATTGTTGATACAGCTATTTCATTTTACCGGTAAGCTTTTGAATGTTATGTAAATTCCTATGAAGAACCATGTTTGATAACAAGTTTGAAGCATACTTCCTGTATTTACAGTGATTTGTTGAATTGATCAGAAATGTACATTCGACGTGCTATATGTTCGATCTCTGAGGCCATGTATAGGGACACCGGACACTGCTTCAGTTGTTGGTTGGCTGATAGATTGTGGAGTATGCTGTATGCTGACTCTCTCTCCCCTCTTAATGTGTCATTACAATAGCAAAATTTACATGATTTTAGTATTTATTTCACTTGTAAAGTTGACATCATTTCTGTTAATGTTTGTGGAAAGCAGAAGAATTTTCTTCCGGTTATGCATCCTGCTCGTCTTCCCTCTTTTTTCTTGAGTCTGGTTGTTTTTCTGTTAAAAATATTATAGATCATTTCATAATTAATCCCGACTTTTCAGGCCAGTATAAGGCCCATTTGGGCCCAATTCAGGCTGGGCTATTTTTATTTTTATATAATCAACATTTGGGTACTTGGGTTTGTTTCGTTGTACTTTGCAGTTTTGCTTCTCCTTTTTCACTAAACATTTGTTTCAATCAATATTTTATCATGATGGTTTGTCAAGCACATAATTTATCGTGTTTATGAGAATTGAAACATGCATTTTGGAGGCTTGATAAAACTTGAAATTTTGGTTCATTTTTCTGTCCCAAATCTGTGTCCCATCTAGTGTCCCAACTAATTCCAATGAATACAAATAATTCATTTTTTGACTCGTGCACAGTGCACACCCTCTAGTCATCTACCACCTTAAGAAATGTCATTTATAGCGTGATCAGTATTATTTTATTTGGGGAAATGAGGTTTATTTACCTATTGAGAATCTGAGAATGATTTTTTCATAAATCTCAAGCAAAAAGTTTGTTTTCAATAAGTAATCACCTACTGTTCATTGAAATTCCCTCACCTTAACCAACAAGTCACCAATTTTATCATAGTAAATGGAATTAATATAATTTTGTTGAGTTGGGACACTGAATAGGACATGGATTTGGGACAGAGGATCCACTAGCTTCAGCACATTTTCACTTCATTTTCCGGGTTATAGAAAACCCTTGCTTCATACGTACTTTGTATAATTCCTTTCAAGTAATCAGATGGTCTATTGTATTCGAGTTTAAATTTCGTCTACATTATTTTTCCTTTAAAATAATTTGATTTATATCCCATGCCGAATTAAGGTCGAGTTTTTGGTCCTATAATGTGAGCCAGTCCAATGACTATAGGATGCACCTGCACCTCCCAACCCCATGTCTGGTTAGCTGATCCCTGACACTATTTTTCTACTCATTGGCGCCTTCTTTTGCTCAATAGTTAGACTGAGTAGTAAATTTACGTTTTTCCTCTTTTTTTTTTTTTTTTTTTTTTTTAATTTAATCCTAATTAATGAAAAAGTAATGTGAAATATTGGACCATCAAAATATCTTTAAAATATTTTTTAAAATAAAAAATGCAACGGCTTATATAAAAGCAAAAATGTTTCCTAGTTGATCATAGATCACCTACGCCTCAGCTGTTGTTGGTAACACTGCACACCACCCTATGCAAGTACGTATCAACCGATTATATGTTGGTTTAATGGACGGTTGAGATTAGAGGTGAGAAGGTGATGGATATAGACATTGACACAGTGGATAAAATCTTGCCACTCCCTTCCCTGAGTCCTGGTCTCTGTTCTTTCAATTTTTGTTGCTGTCTGTATTATGGCTAATTGGCTTACCCTCTGCAACAACTGAAACGGGGGAAGGGGAGAGGGATATTTCATTCAAGGCACGATACCCAAGATTTCTTCATCCATTTTTACAATTTATTTGTACCCATTGGCTAACTAATTACTCCAACAAAAAATCAAATTTTACATTGGACTTCAAGCAAGAGTTACGGCCATGTGAGTACATGTTAATTTTTTACTCTTCAATTTTACTAAGGTTGCGTTCTATTCTACCTGATTTTCACTTATTTTTCTTGAACTTATTTTATCCGTACTTATATGAACTTATCTAAACTTATTAAAACTTATCAAAACTTATAAATTATAATTGGCCAACCCGTATTTTCCTGAACTTATCTTATTTGAACGTATTTGAATTTAACTGAACTTATATGAACTTGTGGAAATAAGGTGAACAAAGCAGGCCGTAAATTATATTCTTTCATGGTTTAAAATGATTTTTGCCAATTACCAAGGATTTCGTTTAGGTAATATGTACGGAATGTTACTTACTTTTGATCAATTTTACTCCAGTGTTCAACCAATAAAAGTAAACAAGGTTTTGTTACAGTTCTACATACACTTGTGTTTTATGTGTCTTTGCCAAGTTTTTTTGGTTCTACTACGAGGAGCTTCCACCGCCTTCGGCGAGTGGACTAATCTCCCGCGGGAGTTTATATGGGTACCTCGATAGGCAGCATCCCTCCCAGTTGAGATTTTTTCTATTCCTAAGGCTCGAACCCGAGACCTTGATTAAGGAGCAAGAGGCCTTTAACCACTCATGCCAACCTCAATTGGTATGTATCCTTGCCAAGTTATATCTGCAAAATGCCATTTTGTAAAGAAAAACATAATTTTCAATGTCCTTTGGATCATTTGTAGTAATAAATGTTTGGTATTATAGTGCTTAGATGGTATTACTAATATTAGACTCATTAAATTTTACTCAAGTTTAATTTTACTTTCTATTGTAGGTACGAGTGATTTTAATATTTTATGTGATTATTTAAAACTTGTGAAAAAGTTTGATAATGTCAACTTTTTTTCCAATCCACATTCACACTATTTTTTACACTATGTGAACCTTTTTTTTTTATTTGGAATATTCCTTTACCGGATCAAATACTACAGAGTAATAGAATATGGAGTCGAGTAAACCAATTCCGTATCACGAGTAGTAACTAGTAACGTTCATCAAACAAGTCGAATAAACCAATTCCAACAATTCAATTATCAAACAAAGTCTTTATATATAAAATAAAAATAAAAATAAAAATAAAAATAAAAAGGTTGTAAAAACGTCAGATAAATTTGAAAGGTAGAAAAGAGAAGTTTGAATAGATTTTGTCTTACACATTGTCGAGCACTAGATTTATTAGCCCTGATAGCAGGGGGAGAGTGGTACAAAACCCAAGGTCGGTTTTGCCTATTTCTTACAAACATTTGCACATTTTACAACACCAAAAAAAACACAAGAAGAAGAAGAAGAAGAAATAAAATGAGCAATTGGTTAGGATTCTCTCTCATTCCACACCCTCAACTCCATCACATAACTGATGATGTTCATAACTCACAACAACTAGAAGAAGTGAATTCTACACCGTCGTCGTCGCCGCCGCGTCACAATAACGCCACCTCCTTCATACCGCTCCGTTCCGATGATGGTTCCTTCTTTACTACCGCCCTCTCTAACGGCTTTCACAATCTTCCTTTTTCTGCTCCCAACCCTCAACTTGAAGGTACTTGCACCATTTATTTTATTTTATTTTTACTTACAGTAGTAACTTAATTAAGGATAAGGTTGCATACTGTCTGAATTATATAACTTATCGTGATAAAATCTTAGAAATTCTATGTTCTTTGTTCAGGTTTTGATTTTTATTCAATTTGTTGCACCGGAGATTATTTTAGTGTCATATTAGTAAAGTTCGTAACTTTTTTATTGTTGTTTTGTTTTGGGAAATTAGAGTGGAAGTATGGGAATGAAGAGCAGCACCCAAAGCTGGAAGATTTTATGGGTTGTTGTTACTCAACGTCTCAAGACCAAGAAAACAAGATGGTTATCAACGTCAATGCACTTCCCCAAGACCAATTCTCCTCAAACCAACTCCAAATCCAAACGTGCCCTTATCAAGACGGCGGCGGCGGGGGTGAAAATGGAGGTGTTATTCTCAACGGCGGTTGCTCACAATCGCTTCAATGCCATCAATACTCATCATCCCCCTTCGACGGGGCCGCCATTTCCCAGTTCAAATCCTGGCTTAGACAAACTCCGCCGAATATGGGTGGCAGTGATGGTGGTGGTCAACTCCAATCACTCTCCCTCGCCGTGAATCCAGTGGCCGATAGCAAGAAAAGAGGGCACTCTAAGTCGCTCAATGGCGGTGGAGAACTCGTCCCTAGAAAATCTCTTGATACATTCGGTCACAGAACATCTCAATATCGCGGGGTTACCAAGTAAGTTTTATTTGGGTCTCAAAAATATTGTCAAATTATTATTTTCTCCATTTCGAAAATAGATTTTCCACTATGGTTGACTTTTATTCCTGTAACCATTACTTTCACTCTTAATATCTCGAATCATGTGCAACTAAAAATTATAAAAAATTTAATATTTAGAAAATATATATTGAATCTAACCTCACCTCATGTGACTGAAATTTTCTTACGTATGAATCAAAAAAAATAGCTAAAGTCGTAGTGTGAATAGTGTAAAGAACAAATGATGCAATATTTTGGGAACGAATATTTTTATTTTGTATGGTTGCGCTCTGTTTTTAACATTAAAAAGTTGGGCCAGGCATAGGTGGACAGGAAGATATGAAGCCCATTTATGGGATAATAGCTGTAGGAAAGAGGGACAAACGAGAAAAGGAAGGCAAGGTTAGTAAACTTTTTTTTTTTGTTCCAAAACAGAGTACAAAAATTCTACACTATACAGAATTTTATTGCTTGGTTTTTTTACGACAAGGACAACTTTCATCGATGGGTGAATATTGGTTCTACATTTCTCTGATTCTCAACTTCATCTGTGCTGTAATATTCACGTGAAACTGACTTTTTTTTTCTTCCTCTTCATATTTCTTACTTTCTGGGTTTTGGAATTATGCAACGTTGCAGTGTACCTCGGTATGTGAAACTTCTTCAATTTTGTTTTCGAGTAGATGGTTAATTTTTATTTATTACATGTAACATAAAGTCAAATTGCATGTACTTTTTTTCTGCTAAAATTCAAATTACATGCATTAAAAGAATAAAATGTTGGATATTATAAGTTATTAACCGATGGTTTTCATTTCTACTTGGATTTGTATTTGGAATCTAATCATATTTGATTTGTTAAGATTTATTGTAAAAGTTTCTAGGAATGATGCATCTCATGGTATCCAAAAGTGTTTTTAATCTATATGGTTAACGACAATAATACAATGATACTCCTTCTGTCCAGAATTAATGGTTACATTTGAACTCCGATTACGAAGTAGTATATGGATATGGATGGATTATGGACAAAAATACTATTCACATTTGTACTCTCTTTTCTTTTGTATTTCCCAACAAGAATTTCCAACACTCTTAACATACTAAGAAATGCAGTATAAGAGTTTCCTTAACCGTAAACGATTATGGATAAATATCATTAGTTCATTACTCAAGCCGGGATATAATTGTTGATTTATGTTCATGACAAAATCACACGTTGTTCAAAGTTGTTATATGTCATGAGTGACTACTCATTCTAATACTGTTTGTATAATTGTATGTATCAGGTGGTTATGACAAAGAAGAAAAGGCAGCCAGAGCTTATGATCTAGCAGCACTGAAATACTGGGGCCCAACTACTCATATAAATTTTCCTGTAAGTTTTTTTAAAGTCAAACATTACTTAATTAAGCAAATAAAATGTAACCTGAGTTGACTTTAATTATCTTTTGATGTTTACTTTCCTTTATCTAAAACCCAGATAACTGATTATGAGAAAGAACTTGAAGATATGAAGAACATGAATAGACAAGAATTTGTTGCCCATCTAAGGAGGTACTTCCTTGTTCGGATATTGATGATTTGTGTTGATGAACTAGTTCAAATTACACTATTAATGCGACTAATATAATATCGGACATAGAAAATACTTACACCTTACTGTTTATGATACGCGTGTCACAGACAAAGTAGTGGATTTTCAAGAGGAGCATCAATGTACCGAGGTGTAACAAGGTATGTACTCCATTATGTGACAATTGAAGTCTTGAACAATAATACTCCAAATTAAATGAGTACTCAATAATAGTGCAAAATTGGCAGCTTTTATATTCAATCATCAATTTCAAATAATTGGGGGTAAAATGCATAATGTATATGGATAATTGCATGTGAATAACTATTGCATTGCACATACAATTTTAGTAAATGAGTAAAGATAGATCCATCTTAAAATTTCTGTAATTGGCTAAGTTTGTTTTTCTTGTTGTTGCTTTCATAGGCATCATCAACATGGAAGGTGGCAGGCTCGAATCGGACGGGTAGCAGGCAACAAGGACTTGTACCTTGGCACTTTTAGTAAGCTTTTATCTCATTTTGGTATTCGAGAAAAAACTAATGATGATTTCATCCTTTCTCATCCTCGTGGTAACTAAAAGATACCTCGTCTGTTATTGTCTAAACCTTAAACCTTTAACGTTTTATGTAGTGAGTTTTTCATGATCATATTCATGGCGTGCTTTAAGTTTTTTACAGTTTTAATTTACAATGAAATGCCATTCTTAAAAATAGTACATTAAAATAGCTCCTACACTAAAATTAAGTCAATTTCTTGTTTCATTAATAGTTTCCTATGTTAATGTTAGGCACACAAGAGGAAGCAGCAGAGGCGTATGACATAGCAGCCATAAAATTCAGAGGCACGAGTGCTGTAACCAATTTCGATATGAGCAGGTATGATGTCAAGAGAATAGGGTCGAGCTCAACTCTCATCGGTGGTGATTTAGCAAAGCGGCCATCACCAAATAAGGAACTAACTCCACCACCACCACCACCACCACCACCTCCACCACCACCGCCTGCCCTAGAAGACCACAATGCTTGCTCTGAACCACAACCACTTGCTATCATAAATGGCAGCGACAATGCCTCGAATAACTTGCCTAGTATTATGTGGAACAATCAAGGAAATGATCAAAGTGAAGCTCAAGACAACACAATGTCTTTGGTTTTACCTTCGAGAAACATTGATGGGAGCAACTCGTACTTACCATTACATGGTCAGAAATATGAAGAATGCACGATTAGTAATGATGGTGATCGCCTAAGTAAACATAATCTAGGTATTGTCCCTCAGCAGGTTCCAATGTTCGCGCTTTGGAATGAATGAATTTGGTTGCATTTTGCTAGAGGATTATATATTAACATAGGAAGCTAAGCTAAACTATTATTAGTTTTTGAGGAAAGTTAGCTACAGAAGTTGTTAATTTTGTGTAGGAAATTGATATGGTGCTGGGGGTTATGTTATGGTCGTATAAATCGGTTAAATGGTTAGATTTTGTGCACTGTTATAACAATTGGTAATGTTGACATTGAATTACATGGATGAATGAGTTGGATGGTCGTAGTACTATGTAATCTTTGCTAATTTTGTTAGATGTGATTTAAATTGATCCGGGGTGTTACAAACTTATACTCCGTAATGCATTGTGTTTTTCCAACTAGCATGTGATGCAGTGTTTGAGTGTATAAGTGACACACACTAAGGCTCTGTTCTCTTCAGCCAATCAGGAGGAGAAGCTATAACCTCTATGTAACAATTGTTGAAAAAATTTAGTGAAATACAGAGTAACAACTAACAAGGCTATAGAGAAATAAAATCTATTGTTGGTCTATTTCATATAATAAGACAAAGGCCGTGTAGGAGCCATCGGCCATGGCCTTGGTTCGACTCCATAGTGCATACAAAGGCTGTCTCAATAGTCAATACGAGCACCAAGCCAGGGCCCGGTGCTAATGTTAAAGGTTCATAATCTAAATGTATTAAGCTATGATCTCTTCGCCTGATCTAGTATGGTCTGATTGAGTCTGACTTTTTCTTATCTGATCATAATAAAAAGAAGTACTTTGATCCGTAGTATGAAGCGGATAATAAGAACAAGATGAAAAGAACATAGACTAAATACTCTCTAAATGACAAAATTAAAGATAAAGATGAAGTTTTAAAGTAAACTTTCTAACATTGTTCATAATAATTTAAATTTGTTAGATTCTCGTAGTGTAATACTCACATAAAAACAAGCTCAGAAATCAAATCTTATTCTCTCACCAGTTTGACAATTTTTAGCTAATTAAGGTCAACCATTCCAAAGCAATCCTCAGTACGAATACTCCCTAGATCAAGATTTAAATTTATTTATTTATAAATTAAATGTGGGAGCTAAAATGTCATATAGCTAGTGGCTCGAAGCCCAAGCTAAATAGTGGTGGCTAGTGTCCAACAGGTTGATTAGATGGGACAATGCAGGAGAGAGAAGAAACTGCAGCGCAGTTATGTGCGCAGAATAGCTAGCTAGCTCAACACTAGATAAACGCTGAGCCCTTAATTTTTCATTTTCCCCTCTTCCCTGCATTCGGACTTTAGGCTCATCTTTGATCGGATAAGTTTGTTAATGCACAACTTTGACCACCAATTTCTTTAACTACATACTATAAAAACTTATAAAATGAAGTCAACAATATATTATATACTAGCATTTATTTTCATATACTAGAAATAAAATAGGGTCAAAGTAAATTATGTGAATAGTACAAAAAATCAAACTGGGTCGAGTCTTAAGGGACTGGTGGGAGTATTTGGCAGAATTGGGGTGATGATTGTTTCACTCGAATTTTACTTATTTTTTACTCCCTGTGTCACATTATAACTTTTGGGTCAAACTTTAAAATCTTTGGTCATGAATTCTCATTAGTCAATAAAAAATAAATATAGTCATGTTAAATCTTGCTAGATTCGCTTCAATATGTATTTTTGAAATATCAAATTTTTATAATTTACGCATATATAATTAGAAATATTTAAGTTTTAAGTCGTGTCTTAAAGACCGCATTAAGTCAAATAAGTAAATATTTTAGGGACAAAGGGAGTATTTCACTTTGTATTATTTGAACTTATTAGTTATAAGTAGATTGTTGGACTCTGGAGATGTTACCTAGGCATAAACATTGTCGGAGTTGAGCATGATCGGACAAGCGTGTGATGCACAATCATGTAAAGACGTGAATCAATATTGAAAAGTACTCCCTTTGTCCCGGAATACTTGACCTGTTTTCCTTATCGGGTCGTCCCTTAATACTTGACCTGTTTCTAAAAATGGAAATATTCTAACAATATTATATTGTTTCTCACTCCACCCCTATTAACCCACCTACCCCTATTCCATACAAAAAATAATTAAAAATTCAACCCCTACTCTCATTTCCCACTAACTACATTAAAATAATACCCCACTATCAACTACTACCTATTAAATTAAGTAAGTCAATTCAAGTCCCTTAAACTCTGTGCCGGTCAAACCGGGTCGAGTATTCCGGGACGGAGGGAGTATCAGAGACAGACCACACGACTGTTTAGGTGCACACGATTGTGTACCCCTTTGCCGAGAAGAAGGTGAATATCACACACGATCTCGTGGTTCATGACTTCGTGGTAAGCAGGGTAAGATTAACTCTTATTAGAGTCATGCGAATATCTACATTTATTCCTAAATTTATTATTTTCCTATAATTTATTACACTTGAATAGGCTGAACTTATCTAGACTTTAACACCGTGTTTGGGAACTATTTTAATTTGGACATGTGAGAAAAAGTGGAGTACAACCGTAAAAATCTATAGAAAAGTAAATTAAATACTTTGTATGCATAAAGATGTGAAAATCTTATAATTTGTTTGGTGTATTATTATGAGAAAACTATGTAAAATAGAATACTCCGTATCTAATGTTGGGAAGAAGAAAAAAATTGATTTTTAAAATAAATGTTTAAATTTCAAATTGCTCACTTTTGAGGAGATCAGGGAAAACTATGGAAAACAACATAGTCAAAATTTAACGAAGAGATTTCCACAAATTTCCTCATATTTCCTGTTTTAATATTTTTCCATCTTCATATCCAAACAAGATAAAATTATGAAATGCTCTTATTTGCACACTTTAAAAGTTTTTATGTTCTGTTCTGTTCGACTTATATTGACTTCTTTCCTACAAATTAATTTAGTTAAATTCAGATAAATGCAGATAAGTTCAGATAAAATAAATGTTTTGCATACATTTTTACACATAAATAAGTTTATTTCAGACAAATATATTTAAATAAGTTCAAATACGTAAAAATAATATAAGTTCATACAAAATAAGTCGAATAAAACGGATTCTTACCCACATTAAACTCATTTGTAATTCTATTATCCCTTATTCCAAAAAAGAAATTATTTATTTTTTTTCGTGAAATTTAAGTTAATTTCTTTTATGAACCTAATTCCGATGTTTTATCAATTTATGTTACTTTCTCGTATTAAAATATTTCACCTTTCCACCACAACCCCGTCTCCGTCTCCACCAGTACAACCACCACCACCTTCACCGACGATATGACGCCTTCGTTTCTCATGCAATGCCAGTATGCCACTAACCATCATTTACGGACTTCTTAATTTTTGAATTTATCCATTAAAGTACTATCTGGAACGACAGGATTTTAATGGCCAAAAACAAAAATTCATGATCCAAATTCATGATCAGGAGAGTAAGGTATGTAAATTCTTCTTCTTGTTTACGATTTACTTTTCAATCTATGGAGATTCTGTTGGCAGTGGCAGTGGCAGTGTTGAAGATAGAGGTTGGCAGAGGGCCAGAGGCTGCCATGGGATGCTGATAGTGGCATAGTGTGGGCGGTGGTCGCCTATCTCTCTTTTGTTTTTTTGAAATTTGATTCTGTGTTGATTTGAGTGCAATTTCAGTGAAATTTAATGCTTTGAATCTTTTTGCATCTTCAATTCTTGATAGTATGATGTTCAATTTTAATTGACTATAATGTTTTAAATTCTAGGTTTCATTTAGGTTTTTTTTTCTCCTAATGTTCTCGATTTTGTATTTTCTAACTGATTGTTTTAGCACAATCGATTATGATTGTGGGAGAAGATTGGCCTGATTAGGAAGATTTCCCTGGGAGGAATAAAAGAGATTTTTTTGGATTATGGAAAGATTGAGACAGGATTAGAGTTTAAGAGGAAAGAAAGAGAAATGAGCTTAATTAGGTTGAACATAATTTAGGGGAGAGTGTGAAATTCTGCCCAAACCCGTCATTTTTGCGACCCTGGGCGGGTTATGTATGATCAACTTATCAATTCCTCTTCTGTGGTATCAGACTTTCAGACAGCCATGAATCAATCATGGCGATCTCGAATGTCGTCTGCAAAACACAAGTAGGAGTAAATAACTTTTGTAAAAGAAGCCACATTTTTCTTTAAAGTTGGATTTTTTTCTACCTAATTGACAACTATTAAAGCCAAAAAGCATAATAGAAGCTGGCTAAGTTGAAATTAGCAAACTAGACTTTGTGTTGATGTCCATTTTTCAAAGTCCTCCACTCCCAAACTTTAAACTAATACGGAGTACAAAGTACGAATAATGACTATTACCAGTCAACAAATGAGGCCTGGAAAAGCTGAATGAAGCAATACTATAGCAGTTTAGCACTATAATTTACTAGCGTAGTGCATTTGTGTGTGTATTACAGATTTTTCTGTCAATAATATACCATCAAATTTGAATTTTCTGGTAGAGTGGGAGTAATTTTCACTACTACAATCGCGTAATTAACATATATTTACATTCTGTAAGTCTAAAATGGACTTAGGAACAGCCATGTGTGTTGCTCAAACCTTGTTTGCAGCGCTTGAATGTTCTGATCTCAAAGACATATGTTCCGTTGCTGGTTACAAGTCACAACTAGATCAGCTCCGTGGAACTGTCTCCAGAATCAAAGCTGTGCTTCGGGATGCGGAGGCCAAGCAAGAGCTGTCTGAACAAGAACAACTCTATGTCGAGAATCTCAAGGATGCTGTTTATGAAGCAGATGATCTGTTTGACGAGTTTGTCACTCTTGCTCAACAAAAGAAGCTCACCAAGGGTATCAAGGTGCGTCTGTTCTCTGTATTTAGCAAGTTTGGGGTTGCTTACAACATGGCTCAAGGGGTTAAGAAAATCAAGAGAAAGTTGGATGCTATTGCTTATAATAGTCAGTTTAGCTTTAACTTTGACCCTAAGCCGATCAAGAGTAGAAGGCCAGAGACTTGTTCCTATGTGTATGCAGATGATATAATTGGAAGAGAGGTTGATTTGGAGATGATTGTTGGTATGTTGTTGGAGTCTAATAATGTGCAATGAGATGTTTCTTTCCTTACTATTGTGGGGATTGGAGGGTTGGGAAAAACTGCTCTTGCGCAACTTGTGTTTAAAGATGAAAGGGTCAAAAGTGCATTTCCATTGAAGTTGTGGACATGTGTTTCTGACCAAGATCAAAAACAGCTGGACAAGAAAGAAATCCTTGGTAAGATTCTCGAATCAGCTACTGATGTCAAACATCATGATTCCTCGATGAATTTGGTGCAAAGCCAACTTCAGAATCAACTGGCAGGAAGAAAATACTTGATTATTTTGGATGATGTGTGGACTGAGAATCGTGAGCAATGGCGCGGTCTGGTAGAGTACTTGATGGGAGGTCAAAGTGAAAGTTGGGTTGTGGTGACTACACGTTCACAAGAGACGGGGAGAATTATTGGAGATGGTCCAACTTACGAGCTCAAAGGATTGTCAACGAAGGATTCTTGGCGTTTGTTTGAAAAAACAGCATTTGGATCACAACTATCAAGAGCTCTTCCATATGACTTGGCTAAAATTGGCCAAGAGATTCTTGATCATTGTGATAACATCCCTCTTGCCATAAGAGTGGTGGGAAGTCTTCTCTATGGTCAAGATAAACGTAAGTGGCTAATGTTCCAGGAATTTGGATTAGCAAAGATCAAAGAATCCAATAATGGCATCATGCCTATACTGAAGCTCAGTTATTATCACCTAGAATCCCCATTGAAGAGTTGTTTCAGTTACTGTGAAATGTTCCCTAAGGATTTTGGGATAGAGAAAGAGATGTTGATTAGCCTTTGGATTGCTCAAGGTTACATTGTACCAGACGATTGTCAAAGCATGGAAGATATTGGTGAGGAATACTTTTCGATTTTGTTGCGGAGATGTTTCTTCCAAAACGTGTGGAGAGATAAATCTGGTGATATAAAACGGTTTATGATACATGATCTGATGCACGATGTTGCTCTAGAAGTAGCAGGAAAGGAGATTTGCTCAACAAATATCATCACCAGCAATACTGTGGATAAAAAAGTTCGACACACCTCTGTTATAAAAAGCGAATTTGCAAGGCACTCTTTCAACAAGACCTATATACGTTCATGCCTTGTTTTTGGTAGTTGGATACCGGCTGACAAGATGGACCAACATTTTGCTGATGCATTACTAGCTAATTGGAAGCACTTAAGGGCATTGGACTTGAGTTGGTCACATAAAAGTCTGCCAGACTTGATAGGTGACCTGCTGCATTTAAGGTATTTAAACCTCTCTCACAATTCAACTATGATAGTGCTCCCCATATCAATTACAAAACTGTATAATTTGTAGACTTTCATATTAAGAGGGTGCCTACATACATTTATAGAGTTACCAAAAGATATGAGCAAACTAGTTAATCTTAGGATCTTGGACATAGAATGTTGTTATGGGTTGACTTGTATGCCTAGGGGAATGGATAAGTTTACTGCCCTTCACACACTCACTAATTTTGTAGTAAATGATGAATTGAGTTCAAGTTGGAAGCAAGAACTAAAAGATCTAACGAAATTGAAAAATCGTCTTCAAATCAACATCTTCTCTAACAAGATTACAAATGTTAAGGAATATGGTTCAAGGGAGGGAGGATCCCTGAGTACAAAGGAACATCTAAATTGTGTAGAGTTTGAGTTTTGTGAAGAGGAGGGTGATAGAAAAGGGCATAGCGATGAAGCATTAGTGGAAGAGCTGCAGCCACATTGTAATATCAAGGAACTTGGGATGAAGGGATACCGTGGTATAAGAATGCCGGGATGGGCAAGGGGAGATAATCTGGCAACGTATTACCCAAATCTTGTTGCAATAGAGATTGATAAATGTCCGAAATTGCAGTACTTGACATGCTTAGGAAACCTGTTGCATCTGAAAAACCTGGATCTTAAAAAGTTGCTGAGTTTGGAGTACATTGGAAACGGTCAAACAGAGAATAGCATAAGACATACGAGAGCTGCTTCTACACAAGCTCAAGGGTCGTCTTTCTTTCCATCTCTTGAAGGACTTTTCTTATGGGAACTGCCAAAGTTGAAAGGATGGTGTGTTGAAGATAATGATCAGCTCGATATCAGCAGCAGTAGCAGTAGCATGCCACAGTTTCTGTTTTCTCAATTGAAATCAATGGTCATATTCGATTGCCAGGAACTCACAGCCATATTGCAGTGCCCCGTAGTGGAATACTTGTCTGTATCGAATTCCAATAAAAGATTGCAAATTATTGAAAGGGTGATAAATGATACGGAAACAGGGGATGAGAATGGGGAATCAAGTAGTATTTTCTCATTTAACTTTCCTAAATTAAGGCATCTGGGGTTAGACATGGTGACACGGCTACCTTCATTGCCCAAAAAGTCTTTTCACAGTGTTAAAATTCTGGAGATAGACAGTGACAAGGAAATAGAGAGTCTGGATGAAGTAGGAGAGTTATTTCGTAACTGCTTGTCTTCGTTGCAAGAATTGAAAATTGGTAAATGCCCGAAATTAAAGAGTGTGTGTGGAGGATTGGTGCATCTGACTGCCTTGGAGTCGTTAAAGATCGACGATAGCCCTGATTTGAGCCTATCAGAAGAGGGAAAGATTGTCAGTGTGGTGACATGGCGATCCCTCCAACATTCCCTCCGACATTTGGAATTGGTTAATCTCCCGGTGCTGGTGGTTCTACCTAGTTGGATACAGTACTTGACCGCCCTCCAAACCCTTGAAATTAAACTTTGTTACAGACTAGAATCATTTCCGGATTGGATGCCCAAACTTACCTCGCTCACTCGGCTTTCTGTTGAGTACTGTTCAGCACAACTCAAACAAAGATGCCAACGTTCAACAGGGATGGACTGGCCACACATTCAACACATCCCTTCCATCGAAATCTCCTTGTAATTTGGTCCTTCTGTATTTTCCTATATCTCAAATAGTATCTCATCAAGTATATATACTGCAAAACTCATATATGTATTGGTGACTGACCTTCTGGTTTTACTTGTAACTAATTTTTGGGTCCGGACAATGCCCCGAGTTACTATATTAATAACATTCACATTTAGTTATATATTTAACTATGTAAGTAAATGTGAAGTGAAAAGATGGAGCAGAGGATGTCTATCTGAATTCTGATAGATGAAAAATATATTCGTTTTGTCCCAAACACAAAACCAACGGCAAACATTGGGCCCTTACCCTTTGTAAAGCTGGTAATTTTGTAAGCAAGGTCACTCATAATTTTGGGCCCACTAATATAGTAATTGGGCTGCCCTAAGTCTTATCATTTATCCCGTTTTATATGACGGGATTTCTTTACCAAACTGGTATACCTTAAAGTTACCCAATAAGGCAAGGAATTATATCCATCTTAGGAAATAAATTTCAATAATTGTTATGTATAAGTAAAGCATAATATGACAATTCTGTAAATATATTGAACATTTAATGGTATTAAAAATGAAAACAATGATATAAAAAAAAAAGAATAATGGTAACGGTATAAAAAAAAAGAACAATAATACAAAACGGTTAGCCGCCTCTCCGTCCTCCATCCATCTTGGCAATGCTCTCTATGAAGGTGTTGTTTCTACGGATCTTTTCTCATTATTCTTATTGCTTACTCCGTAGTACGGAGTACTTATTTTTGTTAAAAATCATACATGCCAGATAAGAAAAATTCAGGCCAAATCAGAAAATTCTGACTAGATAATACTTGACCAGGAAAAATCAGACCATATCAGATCATAGCTAGAAAATTCATATCAGACCATTAGAAGAGAACAATGCTTATGCTTGTTTTAAGTTGATTATAACTTGTTAGACCTAATAGTAAGAGAGTAAACTTGTTGGACCCGATTGTAATTTATCTGGACTTATTAGGTCTAAAATATGTATTTTTAAGTTGTAAAGAACACACTCTAAATGACATTATATAAGATTAAGTTCGAAAGACTATATTATATAAAAATTGATGCAAAATTAAACATATAGTTATGCAAAAATTTCTATGTATAATACAAATGGATGATGGGGATTTGAACATGTGACTTATTGTACATAAGTCATTGGTTTTAACCACTAGACGTTTGGGCCAATACTTGAGTACTTTAAGTATCGTAACTTCGCAAGCAAACTCAATTTTAACCACTAGGCGTTTGGGCCAATACTCCATTTTTCGAATTTTGGGTACTTTAAGTACCATACCTTTGCAATCAATGTTACATGTTGCATTCATGTCAATTATATGGCATAACAACCTCTCTATCTAGACACTATATAAAAATGAAAACAAACCTCTCTATCTAGATTTAACACTAAAAAAATCTTGACTTAGATTATGATTAGTACCCGCTCGAAAATCAAAAACTTTGAATAGGTATTGATCCAAAATCGGAATTAACGAACGAATAACTATAGTTTCATCGAACAATCAATTTATATCAATTTGAATCCACCAACCTATTTTACAAGTTAAATGCTAAGTTAAATGAGCACAATTTCTCATTATATTAGTTCAATGTTTTTTATAGCTCATTTTATAATTTAGCTTATTCCCTTACTTGGTAATAAGACTAATAATTGATAAATGATGTATATTAGCCAAAAACTATAAAGTACTCCGTATAAAAAAAAACAGTTTAGCCAAATAAATAAATACGGAGTAATCATCTTTCTAATAGAAAAACATGGAATAAAAAAGACAGGGAGAAAAAAAAAGACAGAGAGAAAAAAAGAAGTCGTTCAATTTCCTCGTAGCTGCACTTTCTCTCTCTAGAATACAGCGTGTAATACTCTGTCTGGGTGGGGGGAAGGAGATCAAATCCCTTTCCCCAGATTAATAAACTTTGTCACCCGCGCTACTCTTTCTCTCTCCTACCCCCTTCCTAATCTTCTTCTTTCTTTGCCCAAAATTCAGATTCACAATTCCGAAATCAACACCTCATAGCTGTCATATTCAATCCTTATCTTTTAATCTCTTTAATCATTCAGAAAGAAAAATAAAAATTCATGTGTGGCAAACCCTGAATTTTTTGATACCCTAACCCTAGATTCCTCTTTTGATTTTGTGGGTTTGCTTGTTTTGTTCGATGATTGAGCTTAAAATCAAAGGGTTGTCATTTTTGATGCAATTTGTAGATACCCAATTCGTTGATTTTGGTGGGTTTGAGGGAAGATTAAGATCGAGTTGATTGAAATTAGTCCAATTGGAAGCTTAATCGAGCTGTCCATTTCGTTAATTTCACGAATTGGTTGGATTCTGGAGGATTTGGGGAAAACCCATCTATTAAATTTGATGGGTATGTAAGAAATCGGTAAATTTTGAGAAGACAAGGATCTTGCAATGGAGCCAAGGCCGCCATTGATGAAGCTTCTTATTTTGGGGCTTTTGTTTGCTTTGTTTATCGTTGTTGAATCACAACAACAATCCCAACAACAACCACCACAGCCACCACAGCAATCTCAACAATCACAGAATGGGCAAAATCCAATTGATCGACAACCGCCACCACAACCTCCACCACAACCACCGCCAACTCCTACGCCTCCGTCTTCTCCTTTCTCTCCTCCGCCTTCCTCTCCAACTCCCCGTCTAACTCCCCCTCCTTCCACTCTTTCTCCCCCGCCTTCCACTATCTTTCGCCCTCCTCCTTCCCCCCTCTCTCCTCCACCTTCCTCTCTCTCACCTCCTTCTTCCCCTATCTCACCTCCTCCTTCCCCTTTCTCTCCTCCTCCTTCCCCTATCTCTCCTCCTCCTGCTCTACCTCTGGCTTCGCCACCAAAACTGCTGCCAGTAGGGTTGTCTCCTCCATCTCCTCCACCGGCATCGCCACAACCTCCTCCTTCTCCACCATTGCCTCCCCCACCATCGCCACAGCCCCTTCCACCTCAACGATCACCCCGTATGACAAACCCTAATACTCAAGCTAATGCATTAAGGAGCAATCAGCGGCAGAATTCCAAGCTCAATTTGGGCAAGAAGGTTGGATTATTGTTTGCAGGGATTGCTGTGATCTTGCAAATTGGGGTGGTGAGTTTCCTTGCTTTTAAAAGGAAACAACTTTATAAGATGCGTGACTAAAAATGATTGGATTATAATGATGATGGAATAGCGTTCTTTTCCTGTATTTCACTTGTTATTCATTACAGTACTAAATTGTTTAGGAGTTATAGTGATTCTTTTTTCGCGGTTGAGGCATAATGGCGGCGATCATATCGCCTGATTCGATTTGATTGGATTAAATTGGTGGGTATAGCCTGTGAATGCGGTGAAGAGGAGTGATAGGATTAATCAGTCTATGGATGATTCGATGCCGGCATGGAAGATTCTAATTGAGGGATCGGGATTGGAGCAATTGAGGATAAGTGATTTGGGGTTCTCCTGGTTATCTACATTTCTGTAAAAAATGGGGGTAAATCTTTGATTGTTTTTCTATTTCTTTCCTTGTTAAATTTGTGTTGAGATCCATATATCTTATTTGCAATACATTGACTTTACAATTCATACTTGGGAATATGGAGTTTTTCCCCTCCATATATTCTATGTATTGGCTCTATACATTTTGCTAACAATTGATCTAGACGGCTAACATTGTACGGAGTACTATTATTGACTGTAACTAAGATGAGTTTTGTGAGTTATCTTATTAGCGGATTTCTTTGTTGTCATTGTGTTTGCTACATCTTCATTATACATTGGTTTGACACTAAATTGTCTTCTTGGTCGCAATGATGGATGAATCATGAATGTGTTTATTGTTCAGCGATTTCCAGTGCCTTCTTCTACTGTTTTATTGCATTTATGTCAGATGAGGAACACGATTCATCATCCAGAGTTACACAAAGAGTTGATGCTAGAAAGAGTTAAAGTTTGTCACTTGGTTTAGGCTGTAGTCACCAGTCCAACTCACCAGAAAAGCTTTGTCAATTGTTCTGTTATTTGCAATTGACATTGGAACAAGAAAATGTCACTGATGTGTTCGTGTTCGTGTTCGTGTTCATGTTCGTGTTCATGTTCATGTTCATGTTCATGTTCATGTTCATGTTCATGTTCATGTTCATGTTCATGTTCATGTTCATGTTCATGTTCATGAGCCTGATTTTGTTTGATATTAATGGTGTTGGATATTGTTGCTTTCTTTTTGTGGTGATATGGATCTAATTTGGCTTCTTCATTCAAACAAGTTAGTAGCTAGATGCAGAGTGCAAGATGTAACCTTTAGTCAGTGCCATAATCTTTAAGCTTATGTTTTGGCCTTGTGAGACTTGGAACGATCATATCTCTCAGATTTATGTTGCCTGTTTTAGAATTAGTGTTAGGTTATGTGTTTGTTCTTAAGAAGAAGTTGCAACAGATATGTTGGATGACCATATAATGTTTTGGATGTATGTTAGCGATAAGACAAGGCGAGTTGAAAGTGTAGACTACGACAGAACAGCTTGTAATAATGTCTGAGATTTGAGAAATACGGTGTACAAGTTGAAGGGAAGGGTGAGTAACAAACTAGCAATTGTGGGAACATCTTCATGTGGAAACTTGGGCTGTCTGTCCTTTGAATACTTGGTGGTTAAGGCTTACTTATTAAGTCTACAATTGAGTAATGGGTTAGTGTGGTTTCCTTTGAACAAAAAGAGAAATGAAGCAGTCAATGTTATGTGGCATGTGCAGCTGTTGCTATTATTAAACTTTCGGTCGCGGCTTTGAGATAGCTTACTCGTCCTTAATCACACAATGTATGGCTGACGACTCAAAGAAATTCCCAGGTGCAAGACGACCCTTACTGACCTCCTTTGACAGGTACTCCGTACTCTTATGGGTTAGCAAAATCAAATACAGAATACACAATGGTATGCAGTATTCGGATATCAAATTTTTCGTGGTTTTGTCAGGTTTAAGTTTAAGTATTCAAATATCCTTTCAACGACTTTGACGTTTTCTTTTGTTGACGTTTTCAATTTGTGGAACTATTCTCTGAATTTTCCAAAGATGGTGATAAGATCAATTTATAAAATAAAACTGCAGGTGATAGGAAGAATTGGTTGATTTTTCTTCTTTTTTATTTTATACTCCAGTCAATTTACTAGGAGTATTATTTTCTTTCCTTTATAAGTTTAAGTTTATATGTCCTTTATGATCTGTGTTCCTGGAATAACAAAGGGTGAAGGTAGATGGCAGATATGGATATTGATTACTTCGTACGAGTATATAATATATAATTTCATGGCGACTTGATTTCTTTTTCCATAAGAGAAGGCTGGGATGATTTTCTGTCCGAAAAAGTAACAAATTTGAACAATTAGTCCATTCGTGTTGTGTACAAATTCAAATTCAAATTCAAATTCGAACTCGAATACACCAAGCTCGTTGCAGCATGTTTTTGTTCGTAACTTTTGAACAATTAGGGCAATATAAATTACAAATGGGGGCGTGGGATTTCAAACCTAAGACCTATTGTACACAGACCCTCACTCAAGACATCATTGGTATATTCGTGTTGTGTACCAACAATGTCATTGTAAACTAGTAGTCTAGTACAAAGTCCGTAGTACATTCCAATCGGTATTTCTTATTATTCACTAATCACTAGTAGAGTAGTGTATAAGATGACATTGTTTCACAATGATAATCTCCAATTCTCCATGCATGTTTTGCCCTTTTAATTGTGTACACAAAGTTGGGAGCATAAACCTTAACCTGCTTTTCTATCTTTATGGTCATTAAGTATATTTTATCAATTTGAACTTGGTGTTTAACTTCCCCCTCCTTACCCAACATTGATAAATTGGAACCCTATAGTTGAAGAACGTAAGGATCAAAAGATCTTATTCTTGGTTGGTAGCCGAGACATTAATGGGAACTCCTTCTAAATTTGGGTGGTTTTTTTAAATTTATATACTTTTATATCTGAATAGCAAACAAAAAGTCTGGGTGGTGTAGTCGGTTATCACGCTAGTCTCACACACTAGAGGTCCCCGGTTCGAACCCGGGCTCAGACACCATTAATTGTTTTTGGGTATTTTTTTTTTATTTTCTGCATAACTTGTGTGTAGTTTTCATTAATACCAAAACTTGTGGGTACAAACGAGCCGAGCTAAATCAAATACTATCCTATTCATGTTCAGGTTTATGTTCATTTAATTTAGACGAGCTCGAGATCGAACCCGAGTTTTTAGCCGAACTCAGAAATCTGTTCAAGCTCGGTTCGGTTAAGACAGTTGTGTTCGTGAACGATTCATGAACGTCTCGTCTATTTGCCGAGCTGAGTTCATAATCGATCTTTTTACTTAAACGAGCTTTTTACTTAAAAGTTTAACCATTTGAAAACATAATTTTGAACGTGCACTAATTGAGCCATTTAAATTCAAAATATTTTTATTCTATGATATTCTTTTTCGTTGTTAAAATTAAAGTTCGAATACGATTTTTCTCGGACAAAAAAGAACATGATTTTTCTCTATGATCATACAATTATGTATGGAGAATTTGATTATGAACACAAATAGATGAGTTTGTTCATGAATTTAAATAAACGAGTTGTTCATGAACATAAATGAACGAGCATACGTATGTTCATGTTCATTAAACGAGCTTCGAAAGTTGTTCAAGCTCAGTTCATTTATTAAATAAACGAACGTGAAGGAGCTTTAACCGAGCCGAACCCGAGTAGTTTATTGAGAGTCTCAGCTCATTTGCACCCGTAGTAAAACTTAAAGAAAATTTACCAAATGATTTTTTGGATAAAACCACCTTTTATAGTTCAACTTTTTGAAATAACCACCTTATGTGTTTTTTTTTTTAAAAAAAAAACCACCTTAAACTTCCAAAGTTTAAGAAATCACCACCTTCTGTTAACTTCCGTCAAATATTCCGTTAACTTCCAAATGTTTGGCCGTTGGATGTGGGCCCCACTGACGGAATATTTGACGGAAGTTAACAGAAGGTGGTGATTTCTTAAAAGTTGGAAGTTTAAGGTGGTTTTTTTAAAAAAAAAAACATATAAGGTGGTTATTTCAAAAAGTTGAACTTTAAAAGGTGGTTTTATCCAAAATATCCTTTACCAAATACAACCCAATAAAATTGTCTCTTTGCTAATTACCACCTCAAACCTTTAGATATCTGAATTACAAACTTATACTTAACCCTCCATTTTAATTACAACCTCATATCATCTTCCGACTAAATCAATTGGAATACTATGTCATCAATCTATTTAAAACCAAATTACATACCAATTACCACACCATCAACGCCGGGATATGACCTAAGGCCGTGAACTTTAAGGGTGTGTTGAGTTAGAAGATGACTATATGACCCTCTTCCTTGTTACCCATAGGCCATAGCAATTACCACACCATCAACGCAAGTACGCAACAAACTTGTAATTTGAGACTACAGAAATATTGAAATGGCGATGAAAATTCAGTTGGTGTTATCAAGGAACACTACTTGTCAAAATCTATACTATTCTTTAAACTAAAGACAAAGAAATACCAAGAATTATTTTATTTACCCTATTTTAACTTATTTGAGCTTATAATACTTTTAGGGTGCATTATATTCTCATGATTTTCACTTACTTTTTCTGAATTTAGTTGGATTTATTTTGTTAAACTAAGTAAAAAGAAGATCATATTTACCCGATAAAGTTATAATTGGGCACACAGATTTTATCCTTTATCGGATATACAGATTATGAAAGGAACTATTTCACAAATTTTGCAATGCAATTGAAATAAAGGTGATCAAATTCGGGTCGGATTTTAACATAAAAAATCATGTCAAAACTTATAAATTGGTGCGGGCTTTACGGGCCGCAACAGGCTTCGCATAGGGCTCGGTGTTGCACTTTTTTGGTCCTGGTTGGATCGGTCAGCAGGCCAGACTATAATTGATCAGGTCTAATTGAAGCATCGTGCGGGTTTATATGTAGTTGATTTATACTCCGTTTATATTAAAGACAACCCAACGTGGGCCATATATCAATATTGGTCCAATGGGCTAAACCGACTTCATTTCGGTAAACCCGAAACCTTTCAAATACCCAAATCGGGTTAATGCTCAACTTCTCGGACATCTCACTCTTTCTATCCATCACACCCCAAATTGCAGACTCCCTCTCGAAACCCTAATTCTCTATCTCCTCCCCGGCGCACTGTTTCTCTCTCCTCAACAACGATGCAGAACGGTGGGCAAAACAAGGTTCGGTGGGGAGAACTCGACGAAGACGAAGGAGAAGATTTGGATTTCCTGCTACCTCCAAGGCAGGTAATCGGCCCAGATGACAACGGTGTCAAAAAGGTGATCGAGTATAAATTCAAAGATGATGGAAGCAAGGTTAAGATCACCACCACAACTAGGGTTCGTAAGCTAGCCAAAGCTCACCTCAGCAAGAAGGCAGTTGAGCGTAGGTCTTGGTCTAAATTCGGCGATGCCGTTCACGTTGATGTCGGCGCCCGTCTTACTATGGTTTCTACCGAAGAAATCGCCCTTGAACGCCCTAAGCCTCATGGTTTGTTTCGATTTCACCTTTATTCTCTAGTCGATTTTGCTTAATTTTCCTGAATTTTGTTGCGAGCCGTTTTGTTGCTGGATTTTGCTGTTTGATTTTGTTGTGTTAATCGTCGTTGTTGTTGATCCTTTCATATGGTTGAATTTGGCTGTGTTAATTTTTTCTTATTGAAGTTGATTTTTACTGATTTGCAAATGATTTTGCTAGCTTGATTGATTTTGTCACTGGAAGTGAATTGTATGGGTTGGATAAGAGGAATTGGAGAGAAAGGGAGGGAAGGGAAGGGAAGGGAAGGGAAGGGAAGGGAAAGGGAGGTAACAAGCTCCCTTTTTTGGATAGAAGGTTGAGAGAAAGAAGGACTATTTAATAAACATCATCCCTCCAAAATTGGGGAGATATGGAAGGAAAATGAAGCTCACCTCCCCCTCCCTTTCTTTCCCATACCCTTCCTCCTCTTTCCCTCCCTCCCCTTCCTTTTTTCTGAACGCGATCTCCTCTACCTTTTCCATTATATCTTGTTATCCAAGCACACCGTAAAAGAATGTTTTTTTGCGGCATAATTGGAAGAGAGCAGGGGTTTAACTGTTCTTACCGATGACGTTCTTGAGAATTTTGGGGGAATTGGAGCTGAATAGGGTTCTTGATTTATGGTGTCATAATGAAGGACGATAATGAGGCTGTGTTGTAATTTCCTTTAACGTAGAGCTGTGAATTTGTTGATCTTCATGTTTTAAGGGCTGTTGATCGAACTCAGGGAAATTAGAGGTGAGTGGGTGTAAATTTTGTGTCTTTTGGTATATGTGATATCTGAAGTAATTTTGAGTTATTCTGATCGATGAGCATGTAGATGGGAGATTGAAGGGATCACTACGAAAAGAAAAGAACTTGAGGAATATTTTTTAATACATGACAATGCTTCAGAAATCTGCAGTTCTATGAATTCTGATCTTTTAAGGTTGAAATAGAGTGTGCTGGTATAGTATTTTTGGCTGAAGGGAAGGTGTGGATGAATATGACAATCATTTTGTTTGATCTAAAGATTTGGTGCATGGTGAATATTTTTTATTTGTTGATGGATAATTATTGGGAATTTGAATGGGATCAGGGGTTCGTTTGGTATCGAGGTAGGCTTGAGATTTTACATAAGACTTAAAAGGTTTCCTGTGTCAGATCTAATTAAGAGATACTCCGTAGATTTATTGTAATTACATTTATAAATTTGGTTTGATAAACATAGGTAGATTGGTGGTCTGCACGTACTCCCTCTGTCCACTTTTGTTTGCCTCATTTGCCATTTTTGGTCCGTCCTAAAAGATGGCTCCATAACTAAAAATGAACATGGGGCCACAATGTTTACTCTCATAAACTACATTTGGTCACACCGTTTTTGTCTCTTCTCAATTTCATCTACCCAACCCTTAATAAAACACATTTGGAGCATGGGGCAAACAATTAGGGAGGAGGGAGTATCAACAATGACAACAACTTTGTGTCTGGATTGGTGGGTGCGGCTTGTTATTCTTGTTATGGTGTAGGGAGTATTAAGGACACTTGCGTAACATTTGGACCATAAAAAACACATGGAATTAATTCCGTGACTAATTGGTGGGTAAATGGAATTTAAGTAGTTATTGTAATTGTGGGAAGTTGGAGAACATTCTGAATACATAGAACAATATGTTTTCTGTGGTTGCTACTGTTATTGTTGTTCTGGTCATTGCTGTCATATTCTATGATTGCATAGTTCTATTTTCATAGAATTCTCAGTGACTATGTTCTTCCTGGATTTTTTTTTTGGTGATATTCTTCCTGGAATTATCAGAAGCCCCTGTTTTAGCTTGCCTTTTATGTTGTTTTTTCTTGACAGGTGCTAAACAAGAAGAGACCAAATCTGCAGGGGATAACCCCTTTGGCAGCAAAGGTGCTATGCTCATGATTTGCAGGACCTGTGGTAAAAAGGGTAACCACTGGACTGCGATGTGTCCCTACAAGGATCTCGCACCACCTCCTGAAAGTTTTGCTGATAAGCCTCCCACAGATGGACCAGCAGCTGCTTCTACCACCGGCTCTAAAGGAGCTTATGTTCCTCCGAGTTTGAGGGCAGGTGCTGAGAGAACTCCTACTGATATGAAGCGCAGGAATGAAGAGAACTCAGTTCGTGTTACCAACCTCTCAGAGGATACCAGAGAAGCTGATCTTCATGAGCTCTTCAGGACTTTTGGTCAGATCACCAGAGTTTATGTTGCCATTGACCAGAAAACTGGGTTAAGCAGAGGTTTCGGGTTCGTGAACTTTGCCATCCGAGAAGAGGCTGAGCGAGCTATCAATAAGCTCAATGGATATGGTTATGATAATCTCATTCTTAGGGTTGAATGGGCGACACCAAGAGCAACCTAGACAGATGATTTTTCTTTTTGTTCTTTTTTTTTTGATGAAATCAAAATTTGATTTTCCTTTACATGTTTCAGACAAGGCAGATAAATGTTTCTACATAATATTAGATTGTTATGTGCGGAGATAATTGAGTTTGAACTTTTGTTTTTGGATATTCTAAAAAAACAAAATTAAAAATTAGTAAAGCGGAATAAAGATGGCTGTGGGCTGGGCCGGGCCTGGCTTCGTGCCAAGCCCACGGGCCGTGGGCCTAACCAGGCTGGGCTCACACCAGGCCCACGTTGTTTTGTGCCGTGCCGTGCCGAAAAGTTAAAAAGAAAGCCCGGCCCAAGCCCACGTGCTTTCGTGCCGGGTCAGTCTGTCGTGCCTAAGGCTAATTTGACTAAATTTAACGTGCTTTGCCGGGTCGAGTCGTGCCGTGCCTTGTCGTGCTTTTTCCAAAAAATTAAGGCCCAGACCCGGCCCACGACTTCGGGCCCGTGCCGGGCCGTGCTTTTTGCGTGCTCGTGTCGGGCCGTGCTTTTTTTCGTGCCGGGTCGGGTCGGACTTCGGGCCGGCCCGGCCAACAACCATCTTAAAGCCCTGTAGAATTGAATAGGTGAATACGAGTGCAGAAATGGAGATATTAGAGTGGTTATTAACCATGCTTTGTGTAGAATTCAATTATCTCTATTCTCTTCAACAGTTCTGATTTGATTGTTTCTAAGTTTATGGTTTAAATTGTTTCTGTGACTATTTTTGCTTTTCTGCTCTGATTTTTTTTGAACTGGTATGGTTTAAATGATATTTTTTCTGGTGTGTTCTGAATTTTTTTGGTTTGGTCTGTTCTGAATTTTCGTATTTGGTCTAATTTTAAGATGAATTAGATAGAAAGTTGTGTTCTAAATCTCATCAACTCTAGAAATTAATTGATAACATTTAGGATATTTTGTTTAACCTTCGTGGTTTAACATAATTACTTTCTTTATATATGCTATAGATATTTCACACAAGTTTTCCGATCAACCGACAATTTCCGATCAATAAGAAATAAATAAATAACGCAACAAGATTACATCGTATTTATTGAACTTAATTAATCTGGTTCTTCAACTCCACCAAATTTGATTTACCTTATTTATTTGATTCATCAACCACAATAGTTCATTCACCCCAAATTCGACTCTCTTTACGAAGGAATAATCGTTATCTTTGTACAATTAGCTCTCCTTATGTAAGGATAATTGCTAACCTTATATCATGAGACATGACTTGGTTACCTGTGTGTCGTGAGAAACAACTAGATGGATTTGAGCTTGATTTTGATATAAAAAACCCTCATAAGTTCAATTCATCAAATGATATTATCATTAACTTTGCGAGAAGATGGTAAGGTATGACAAAATATCAAGCGTTTGCGAGAAGACATGATACCATATGTTTATATTATACGGAGTAGAAAGTAGTTGATAACACCTCGGATTGTTTCATAATATTTGTGTTTTATCATAATTACTTTCTATACCTACGGTATAAATGCTTTGGGATTGAGAATACAAATCAAGTTTCCACTTCAATAATATTTTATTCACCTCAAGTCTTATGATAGCACACAAGTATTTGAAAATGAAACTCTACATAACATTCACTCTTACTCCGTAAAATATATAAAATGTATTTATATACCTTACACAATGTATATACCCTAGAATATTCTTTGACGTACTCATTCTAGATACAAGTATACAACTCAAACAAAATAGTTACCCTAAAATGTTATACTTCCTCCGTCTTTTAATACTCGCAACGTTTGGACTTTTGCCACTATTCATATAATCTACTTTGACTATTCATAATGTTTTTTATATAAGATAAAACATAGTCATGTAGGATCTTGTTAGATTCGTCTCAATGTATATTTTCAAAATATCAACTTTTTATAATTTTTGCATAAAGAGAATTTAAGATATAAATGATCAAAGTTGTGCATCGGCATGCGTGAAACTAACAAACGTTGCGAGTATTAAAAGACGGAGGAAGTATAACACAACATTTCTAGACCATTCCGTTCTTGAATTCTCAAAGTCTTTACACTAGAGCCTTCTTGAACTCGGTGACGTGGACTCGTCCAAGAATTAAGCATGCCAAGTTTAAGGCCAATCGTTGACCACGGGCGGAATTCCTTTGTAACAATATACGAAGTTATGATCAAGTAGTCAAGTGTGAGTAAACCTCTTAATACTCATGGATAACACCATGTTACTATGTCAGTGGTCGACTGGCCGTTATAAAAAGTCATAAAAATAACGACACAAAATATAAGGGAAAATGACTATTAAATTTTTAAAAAAACGTGAAAGGAATTTATTTGGAGTAAAAGAAGGAGAAAAGGCAAAACGGGCCGTAAAAGAGTTAACGGGGAGGGCTCGTGTAGAAAAGAGGAGAGAGAAAGAGAGCCAACAACCAAAATTTCAGCAAAATATGGATAATACTATAACACCCAATCTTTTATGACAGAAACTAGTGCTCTTTATAAAGATTTTCAAAAAGCTAATAAACTCAACATTAAAAAAAAAAACTTCTTATAGAATGTGACGATCTTCTCATCATCAATTTAGTTAGAGGAATTTGGAATACCCCTTGAAAACTCCACAACATCACAACATCATCAAGGATATCAAAGTTGTTCTCCGACATTTTGACACCTGGGATATTAAGAGCTCATTACTTGTCAAAAAAAATATATATATATATATTAAGAGCTCATTTCGATAATGGGTCAATCTTGTACCCGAATTTGTGTTATGGGTAATGCTGTGCTTCCAAGTTCCAACTCAAAACTACAGCCCACAGCTCAACACATTAATGCATCCATGTTGGCCTGGCCGAGTGCAATGCATACAGTAAAGAATTGATTTTGGTAGCAACTTAGCATGCATATTCATAAAGAATTGATTTTGTTATAAACACTAAAAAAAAATAAACTCCAATTCATTTACAAAGATGAGAAAATACAGTGACATCCTATATATATGTAGCTTAAATACTCTAATCAGTGAGGATATTGAAGTTGAGTCCACCAATTTGCCTATCTGCTAATGCTACCATGCTAGCTAATTTAAGTCGCTATCTATGATGACTGTCTTATGGTTGCCTCTGCCTGCTTCGACAACAGCAGCTGCGATGGCCATGAGTCAGCTGGTGTGGGATATCTAGCATGAGGTTTGCTTACAGTTATGGTTGGATTAGAAACTGTATCAACCTTTTGAAAAGCTTGCAAGTCAGGATTGATAGGAATGACATAGAGCGGCCCAAGAATTGGTGGTTGCTGTGAAGATCGATCTGTGTTTGTTGCCATTGGTGGTAAGTGTGAAGGCGTTTCTGCGTGCCAACAATCAAGAGAGGGACTCACATTTAGATCAGGCTTCGATTGGCCTAATCTCTCTTCCATTTCGTTTTGCATTTTCCTTATCTGTACTTCAAGTGCAGTAGTCTCTTCTTTCAGCTCTTTCTTCTCTGCTGTCATCTACCCAGACATGAACCACGTCAGGAAATACTGTTTTATGGAAAGAAAGAACATTAAGGTTCCGTTTGGTAGGGCGTAAAATGTTTTTATGGAAAAGAGTTTTCCTCTATTCTCAGTTTTACATTGTGTGGTTTGCAAAGGAGTATAAAACCATTTCCCCTAGGAGTAAAATTGCTGGAAAATCATCGTCCCTTCGAAATGAAGGGAAAACTGTTTTCCTTCCTTTTCCTTATCTCTCTTGTACACTCCTCTCACTACCTGCTTACTTTCCCTTTCATTTCATCAATTTTCTTACATGGAACCAAACAACGGAAAACTAATTGTGGAATTTTGTTTTCCGTTGTAAATAGTTTTCTATGAAAATCATTTTACACAAAAAATGTTTTACACCCAACCAACCAAACGGAGCCTAAGGGGGGATAAGAAAAGCGAAAAGAGAGCAAACTGACACCTCATGTACAAATGTAATCTCAAAACCTGTGATTTCAAGCATCAAAGATAAATAGTAGAGCTTTTGAATGCCTAATTCATGATCTTGAAAAAACAAGAATCCTACAGCATAAATTTGAAACATGATGGTAGAAGTTTAAGAGCTTACATATTGAGATTCTGACAACAGAGTTTCATTCTCCTTTCTCAGGCTTTTTATATGAGAAACCAGATCTTTCATTAGCTTAATTGTCTCGTTCAGTACAGAGGCTTTCCCACTGTTCTCTTGATTTAATTCTGCATGGAATTCAAAGAATGAGTCTTTGACCTAATAAGCACCCTGTCTTCCAACCAATAAAATTGTATAACTCAACTTTCATGTCTATTTTAACGAGTCTACCAAAGTCAGAAAGTGAATTACCAAGAACACTAGCCAGTTTTTCAAAAAGCTCATTCAGCTGTTCACGCTTTAATCTTTCTCTCTCTGCCTTCAAAACTTTTTTCGGTACTTTACCTCGCTTTCTTTTGTTAGAGTGAGAACTGCAAATAAAAAATCTTTATATGAAAACATGCTTTAATCACAAATAAAAACACCCATATATATAATTCACATAAATAGAAGGTAGGAGCTTGTTCATATTTCGAGCAAACTCAACAAGCATAATCAAGTCTTCTATTTGGGTCCAAATGCTTAGCCATATAAGTTTTTTAGGTCAATTCATAATCCAAGCAAACTTGAAAAGAATATTGAGGCCTCATTTTCGTGACAATCATCCCTCATTGTGTTTAAGTTAAGTTCTCCATTGAAATTGTATTGTATGCTCTACCATCTGCTGTATCTTCCGGGTTACATGTCCACCTTTCCTGCTCCCTGAAACCACCATTGCATTATTTATGCATCCATTTGCATTTGGAGCTAGTTTGTCTATAAACAGAACGAGATTTCCCTTTCGGTTATGATCATTAATCGGCAATGAAAACTAGCACGAACTAGACAAATCTTTGATGAAATGATTCACTACATAACACTAGTAAGTAGTAACCTCATCATGTTGAACCTATCCATGGACCATGGTTGTAAAACTCACACAAAGTAAAGCCGGATCCACTTTTTCGTCCACATAATGAAGAAAAAAGGGTCTTTATTCTCAAACACGAAATGAATGTGAAGAACAAAATTAAACTAATCACCATATAACAATGCAAAATCTTTTCTTGCACTAAACATAGTACCATACTAGATACATATACTACCATAAGCTCAATCAAATTACTTACTCATCCAATACATCTTCCGGCACATCGCTCTCCTCATTAACAACGGGATCATCAAGAACATCCGAACCCATTCTTTACTAGTCACCAATAAACAACCTTGCCCTTTAATTTTAGGGATTGCTGAAAATTTTCTACCCTGAGAAAAAACCAAATCAAACCCAAAGCTCCAGTTAAGTCAAGAAAGCTTTAATTCAACCAGAAGCTTTAATTCTATATACAAAGAGCTTGAAGTAGTAATTACCCAAAAATCGAACATACAACAAGATCAAAATACAGTATAATTTAGCATAATCTTCTAACTTCAATCAGAAAAAAACTTCAAAAGCTTTACTGTTCATTCACCACAACTTAATCAATCCAATCAACAACAACAAAAACTTGACGAACCCAAAATACTTGAACACGGAGACATCAAATTCAATACCCTGATCATAATCACTTACTAATAAATCATACAATACCACAAACTAAACAATAAAAATCCACCATGAAAATAAAATTCAACAATTACCCATATAAAAAATTCAACCTTTAAACAAAGAAAAAACACAAACCCAATTCAATACCCATCAAAAATTGAAAAAACAAGTAATTAAAACTTACCGGGAAATTAATTAGAACAAAGAACGAGCAAATATTGGTGGGTTTAAATCGTTCTTGCTTCCCCAAAATTAAGTTCAAGGGGGTTTGATTGAAGCGATTATGGAGGAGTTCTTCACCTAATTATTAATTTGATTTTTGGCCGAAATAAATTCAATTATAAGAGTAAATAAAATTTGTCATTTCATAGTTCCACACGAAA
This sequence comes from Spinacia oleracea, assembly GCF_020520425.1. NCBI lineage: Eukaryota > Viridiplantae > Streptophyta > Magnoliopsida > Caryophyllales > Amaranthaceae > Spinacia > Spinacia oleracea. The sequence continues at coordinate 130,823,402 of NC_079487.1, forward strand.
TTGCGCAACCCTCCACTAGTAGAGGATGAAAATGCACAAGCTTTCCACACGCCCAGGTAGTGCCGTATTCCTGAAATCCTACGTGGATTATTCACTCCACGCAATCCACCATTTTGTTTAATGTGCTTGTCATATTTCGTGTGTTCTCCATAAGCTTTGTGAAGAGAGTACAAAACTACAAAAGGACAACTTGTTCACTAATTTTGATTTTAGATAAAGGGTTTCCAATATTGTGTTTGGTGGATGGAGCAATAATAAAGTTTTATAATTGACAAATGCATATTACTGAAAATGTTGTTTGTTGATTAGGATAAAGATTCTTTGTTTTATAACTGCCACACGAATGGTGAACGTGTTAAAATCATCACGATTTATGTGATAAAGTATATAAAAATTTTAAATTTTCTAAATTTTATTATAAAATACTAGTTAAATTATTAACATGAGCTAATTCGAGATATTCAAGTATGATCAATCACCTCGAATGAGGTTGATTCTTACGAGGTGTGGAAGACACCGATGGATTAGTACTTTGGGATGTATAATCCAACATACAAGAATAATTAATACGGTATAGTGGGTCTATTCGACAAACCCATTTGACTAAGTTAGCTTAATGGAGAAATAAGTGTATTTGTTAGTTACTTCGAACAAGCGTATAGAATATAGATTAAAATGAACCATCATAATTTGGGACTTTTCATTTGGTGGCTATTTACAGAGCATTTATTCTTGGTAGCTAGACTTTGTAATTTATAGGATTTCACTCTAATTTAGACTAGACTTTGTTCTTTTTGCTTGATTTGATTTGTTGGTTTTTTCCTAATACGGTTTAATCTAGCCCAAATAAGAAGCCAATTGAACACTCCAACCTAAAATAACATAATGAACCATCATGTGTAAATAATGTAATACTCCATAATGTGATTGTTGTCTACCTTAGAACATAAACATAACATTATTAGAAAAAAGAATTTAACATTAATAATCCTAATGGCCATTGGGCAGTTTTCTCATTTTGACTTTTGAGCCATTCGAAAAAAGAATTTAACATTAATAACTCTGTTCGGCAAAATTAGCGGTAGCGGGTAGCGGTTGAGTAGCGGGTAGCGGTTAAAGTAGCGAGTAGCGGTGAATAGTAGCGGGTAACGGTTAACTGTCGAAGTAGCGGTAACTAATATGAGTGTTCGGTAAAGGTAGCGGTTGATATTATAAAAATAAAAATAAAAGCAAGAATATTATTTAAAACTTTATTATAAATTTGTCAAACGCTACCCGCTACCTTAAACGCTACTAATTTTAACGTTTGACAAAAGCTACCCAACCGCTACCTCAACCGCTAACCGCTACCTAAATCGCTACTTTACCAAACACTTACAAATTTTACAAGTAGCGTCTTGACTAGGTCAAAACGCTACCCGCTACCTCAAACGCTACCGCCGAACACGCCCATAGAGTATGTCGGAGGATTGTTTACTTGTTTGTTGGCTTGTTGTTTTACGCACTCAAATAAAATAGAGACAAGTTTCTGGAGCGGGCTAGATAAAGTCCAATTGTTTTGGGTCATACACTCATACTATATGACAAGATCTATGTTCAATTCAATGGGCCGAACTATCAAATCTATAGTTGTTGGAGTTCGTTAAACTTATAGCACGAATAAATCAATAAAAATGATGACATAGCATGCTTATGTATCATTATTTAAATTAGAAACTAAAATATTTAAATTATATAACCTATTATACATGTTACAAAAATAAGGTAAGAAAATCTTAATATTCTAATTTGTTTTCTTCTTTATATCGACTACATTATTTACATATTTTCATAGTAAAAATATTGCATTGATAGTAAAATATTCCGATGACGCATATCTTACGTGACGCCTATATGTACCAATTAAACTCCGACACGTAAGATTGCGACAACTAAATATAGTAACAATTTGCGACCTTTATCATCACCCCTATTTTATTTCGTCTAAAGTGGTGATAGTCCGTTATAGATTTTGTTGTGATATTGATTAGGGAAATGCAATGGACAAAATTCAATCAAACGAGATTAATGGTCCATAATGTTTAATGAGCAAGATAGCTTAGATGACCTTTTGTTCAACCCTTATCTTTCACCATTTTGCTTTAATAATGGACTTGTTTAATTTTATTGTGAATATTGTGATTCCAAGTTGTTATAGAATATCACTACCCAAAAACTTTTACGGTTGTATTATTGAGATATTGTGAACGTGCACATGAGAGCATCTGATGAACTTCACACAGGGCCTTTGATTAAAAACATTTGAAATACACGGGTGTCACAAAATCAAAACACGTACTAGTACATCAGTACATGTAATATGTGCTTAAAAGATTACATTTTAGAAATGGAGTAATTAGTCACTAACCCTCTCTTATTTCTCTAATTTTAATCATGGGTCATGAACTCTTGTTACTTGTTAGTAACCTAAGTAGTGATGGAATTACTTCTTTGCTAACTCAAATTTTACATTTTCACTTCAATTTCTTCTCTTCTTTCTTCAACTTTTTCCATCTAAAAGTACCTGCAATACAAGAAAAACACAAATTACCAAGTTACCAACATACAATAACCATAACAATGCACAAGCACAACAAAGTTATTCATCTTAGTATATTCTTGAACTTACTGAGTTAATGGTTATCAGAACTTATCTGAACTTATTTTTGTGAAACAATTACCTATACGGTGAATAAAAGTTCCTCTAAGAAGCAAATGTAGAAGAATTCATAAGTGAAAGTCAAACCTCATTTCCTTCTTAGGTTGATCATATGAGTCAGAGTCCAAAAGCCAGTGAGGAGCATTAAAATTCTGAGTTGACGACTGAGTAAAACTAGTAGAATCAGAGGAGGATTGTGGTGAAAGAAAAGGGTAAAAAGTGGTGGGGTAATTATTAGAGTAATAAGGATAATTATTAGTGGAGGCATCATTAGATTGAGAATCAGAGCAAGAAATCACAGAGGAGGAATTTGGAACACAAGTTTTCATCAGATTCATTGTAGGAGATGATGTTGTTGTTGTTGCTGAAAGAATGGTTTCATTTGTTGTTGTTGTTGTTGATGATTGTAGTGTTGTTTGAATTTGCTTCTTAGATTTGTTTTTGCCTCTGTGCATGTGTTTCTCACAGTACTTTGAATCTGAACATGCTTCTTTTGAACATCTCCATTTCTTACCATCTGTTCTTCTACACCTTCCTGGCTCTGGATCTATTTTTCTTCCATATCCCACTTGAAAACAACCCCATCCAACTGCCATTAACATTAAAAAAAACCGTGTTGTTATAACGGAAGCAAGAAATATAATTAAAAACGTAAATAAAGAACATAGATATTTAAAGTCCATTAAAAATGTGTTAGCTACATCCACCAGCAGATGAGAGGAAAATTTTATCATGTAACGACTGTGCTACATCTATCTGTATCAAAAATTTAAACAAGGTTATATTGGATACGTATGAATCTTTAATTTTGGGAAGCTTCTACATATACCCCAGGGTGTCAAATAGTTACATACTCTGGTCTCCTATTGGTTGTTTTCACATAAGTAATCCCACATGAGATTAAAATTTAAATCTAAAATAGCAACCTCACATAAAATTTAAAATTTTAAGCATATCACAATCAAGGGTATCATACCCTGAGAGTATATGTAGCTTTTTTTAAAAAAAAATTGAGCCAATATTGGACACAAACATGTTGTAACAGTAGTGAAATGACACTAAATTAACGATAAGATTTATGTGGCTAGGGACAAAGGCATAACCCTCCCTTGTCTCCATAAACATTCACAATTGACCAGCATTGACCCTACCACCAAAAAGCGTTGACCCAAATCAATAATCATAACTTCAACAACATAATTTAGGATGTGTTTAGCCCAATTAAGGTTGGTGACCATGATTCTCAAATGATGTGATACTTACTTTTCTTAGCCACAAAAGTTAAAATTCATATTTTATGGATAAATCACACTTATAAACACACATATCCATCTAGAATTAAGGAAAACATTAAACCTATCTTGCATACAAACGGACAGATTCCTCATACATCAGACTTAGTCATCTCAAATTATATACAACGTAACCCAACACAATTACTGATTAATTTACTGAAACAGAAGAATATTGAAGATAAAAAAAGAGAGCTTACAAGGTAGTGATTGTTGATGAGGGAAGAGGGGAGAAGAAGAGGAAGAAAAAGGGTTATTTAAAACAGTAGAGAAGAGTTGAGGTGGGACAGGAATTCCTGACATAATGTATTTGAAAGTAAGAAGTTGTTGCTCTAATTCTTGCCATTGACTTGCTGTGAAAGGGAAAGGAGAAGAAGGAGACTTGCAGCTATTTCTTCCTGCTATCATCATCTTTGATCTTTTTCCAAAGAAATTTACAGGTTTGAAACCCTGAATGTTCTTTTTTTTTTTAGAGAAAATATATGGGGCTAAAACTCTGAAACTTCTTTTTTTTATCAGTGGGATTTTTGCAGAAAGTTTTGTTCTTTTAATTTTTTTTGGGTGAATGGAAAATGTTGTGAAGATGTAATAATAGTGGCTAGCTAGCTAACTCTTATTATACTGTGCAGAGTGCACTGTGGTAGACCTGAGAGAAATAAGATGCATGTCTGCACTGCTGTAGCTGTAGTCTGCTCTTATTTATCATCAATTTTATCTTGTACCCTAATTAGGGCCCCAATTATTATACTCCCTCCGTTTCTAAATAAGTGTCCACTTTTCAAAGATAGCGTCCCATAAGTGTCCACTTTCCATTTTTGAACATACACTTTTCTCACTTTTCCACGTACTTTTCCCACTTTTCCATAAATCATCATTACATTTTCGTATACATTCTGCACTTTTCAATCACCACATCCACTTTTATTTGTACTTTATCAATAAACAATTATCTATTTTTTCATTTCCAAAAAAAAAAAAAAACATTCTCAATCACTACCTCTTACACACAATTCAGTTTTATTAAATCCCGTGTAAATGTTCAAAATGGACATTTATTTAGGAACGGAGGGAGTACTCTTTTTTTTTACCGACGAGGCTACAATATTAAAAAAATAATAGATGCGTGCGAAAATAAATATAAAACAAATAAACTAATAATTACTCCGTAAAGAGGAAGATAATTGATTTTTAGACGTAAATCATTGAGTAAATAAGTTGCTTTTTATATTTTTATTGCCTTTGATTTGTCAATGGTAAATTTAATTTGTCAATTATGCTGATTTATCCATATAATAAGTTTTGTTAGGGGGATTTTAATTTTTAAACTATCCTATAGAGGGACAATAAAATGTTAATGACTGCAGGAGTTTCCTTATGGAATATAGGTTTAATATCAAGAGTAAAGTTAAATGTTTTAAAATTTTCAATGAATTATATCATTGGTTTTTTTTTATTTAATCTTTGGAGGGTCTAAGGGGTAAGGGGTAAATCCATTTTAGAGATGGACAAACATAACTTCAATATAAAGGGTGTGTTATTGACATTTCAAGCATACTCTGCTCAGTGATAGGAGATTGATGTTGATGATTATAGAAACTAGGCGCAAGCATGAAGATATTTTGGAGAGAATTATCAGTTTTCCATTAACTGAATCTCGTGAGAAAGAAGAAAAGAGAAAGCAGCAGTTTAAATACAACAATACTACAAGCTTAGCCTAACAACTTGCTGACTAGGACTAACTAACTTGTAACAACTTTTGTGTAAGGAAAATAAATCAATAACCATAAATAATCAGCTCCTATACTCCCCCTTCAAGCTGGACTTTAGATAAAAGTCCAAGCTTGGCAGACAAAGAGTGATGTTGAGAAGAAGCCAAAGGCTTTGTGAGCAAATCTGCAAGTTGTTGAGAGCTTGATACATGACTAGTGTGTATGAAGCCAGCTTCTACCTGTTCACGAACATAATGCATATCCCTTTTGAGATGTTTGGTTTTGTCATGGAACATGGGATTCTTAGCTAAGTGTTCAGCTGAAGTGTTGTCACAGTACAAGGTGATGGGAAGAGGAATGTTGACCTGAAGATCTTCAAGTAAGCCTTGTATCCAAACAAGTTCACTAGCTGTTGCTGACATACTTCTGTATTCAGCCTCAGCAGATGATTTGCTTACACTTCTCTGTTTTTTTGTTTTCCATGAAATTAAGTTAGGACCAAGAAACACAGCATATGCACTGAGAGATCTACTGCTGTATTGACAGGAGCTCCAATCACCATCACTGTATGCTGACAATTGCATATCAGAACTTGATGAGTACCATAAGCCATCAGCTAAAGTGCCTTTCAAATACTTAAGAACATGCAGTGCAGCACGCAAATGAGGTGTTCTTGGTGAATGAACAAATTGACTGAGGTGTTGAACACAGTAAGACAGATCAGGTCTGGTGATGCTCGAATACAAAAGTCTTCCTACCAATCTTCTGTATACCTCAGGTTCAGCAATTAGATCACCAACATCAGTAGACAGCTTTAATCCACATGACAATGGAGTAGAAACAGGATCACAGTCCTCCATGCCAGCATCAACCAAAATATCATTGATGTACTTCCTTTGAGAATGGAAGATGCCATTGTCATTTCTGTGTACCTCTATCCCAAGAAAATAAGTTAGTTGGCCAAGATCTTTAATGGTGAAAGCTTGATCCAAAGCAGTTTTGACCTCATCAATTTGACATTTAGAAGTTCCAGTGAGGAGTATATCATCAACATAGACAAATAACACCAGAAACTCACCATCAAGATTCCTAGTGAACAAAGAGTAATCTTGTATTGACTGTTGAAAATTCAGTGTTTTAAGAAATTTGCTAAGCTCTTTATTCCATTGTCTTGATGCCTGTTTCAAACCATATAGGGACCTTTTGAGTTTACAAACCTCTCCTGGTTTTGCCTTAGTGTAACCAGCAGGAGGAGTCATGTAAACTTCCTCATCAAGAAAACCATGCAGAAAAGCATTGTTGACATCAAGCTGATACAGTGTCCAATTTTTCATGGCTGCAAGGGCAATCACTATTCTCACAGTAGCAAGTTTAGCCACAGGAGAGAAAGTTTGGTTGAAATCTTTGCCTTCTATCTGTTGATAACCAATAGCAACAAGTCTTGCCTTATGCTTATCACTTGTGTAATCTGGATTGAGCTTTGTTCTAAAAATCCATTTAGAACCAATAGCTTTCTTGTTCTCAGGTAGCTCAGTTAAATCCCAAGTGTCATTACTTTCAAGAGCCTGAATTTCCTTTTCCATAGCTAGTACCCAATTTTCATTATTTTTGGCTTGGTTGTAATGCTTTGGATCAGAAGAAGAAACACACACAGAAAAGGCAAGGGACTCCCAAGTGTCATAGTCATTCAATGCTAGAGAAAGTAACCAGAGATCACCAGGTTCCATGGTAGAAGTAGAATCAATGTTGGGAAATGTATTGCTGACATTGAATGAAAGAGATTCACTGTCAGCACTATTTGGTGGAAGTGTTCTATCTCTGTGAGGTACATAGCCACCCACAAAGTCTTTAAAGGTGGATGGAGGTTTAATTGATCTGGTAGATTTCCTTAAAACAGGTATAGAATCTGTGTTTGGGTTTAGAATAGGAACATGTTCAGAAAGAGGGGAAATAGTAGAATCAGAAGTAGAAAGAGAATTGTGAGAAGAAAGAGATTCAATAGGTGTGTTTGGGGAATTGTGTGGAGATAAAATGTCATTTTCAGTATTGACATTTTGAAAAGAATCAAGAGAAATAGAAGTATCAGACTCAGTAAACAAATCATTGTTGTCTTGTGCTCTAGCAGTTCCAGAATCATCAGCAGATCCAAAATGAACCAATTGAGGAGTGGGAGATAACTTGGACTGAGAAGACAGTTTGTATGGGAATATATTTTCAAAGAAAATAACATCCCTTGAGACAAATGTGGTATGAGTGTCCAAATCATAGAGCTTAAAAGCTTTATACCCACAAGGATATCCAATGAAAAGACATCTTCTAGTTCTAGAATCAAATTTATCTATGTGAATGTGACCATTGTGAGCAAAACAAAGAGAGCCAAACACTCTGAGCTTGTCATAAACTGGTGGAACTTGGAACATGATCTCAAAAGGAGTTTTCCAATTAAACACTTTGCAAGGAATCTTGTTAATCAAAGAAGTTGCTGTCAGAATACATTCTCCCCAGAATTTCTTAGGAAGATTGGCATGAAATCTCAAAGCCCTAGCTATTTCAAGAAGACTCCTATGTTTTCTCTCAACTCTGCCATTTTGCTGAGGTGTGTATGGCACACTTTTCTCATGTAGGATACCCTTAGCAGCAAACAAGGATCTACATGACTCTTTGACTATTTCAGTCCCATTATCAGATCTGATTTTCTTAACCTTGGTGTTAAATTGAGTTTCAACCATGGATAAGAATTCAGATATGACTTTTTCAGTTTGCATTTTGTTATGCAACAGGAATGTCCATGTAGTTCTACTGTGATCATCAAGGATAGTAAGAAAATAGGATGCCCCATCCAAACTTTTGACTTTATAAGGACCCCATAGATCCATGTGTATTAAGTCAAAACATGCAAGTGATCTGTTTTCACTCACACCAAAAGGAAACTTGTGTTGTTTTGAACTAAAACATACACCACAATTGTATTCAGTTATTCCTTTGCAAAAATCAGCATTAACATATTTCATCTTGGACAAAGAAGCATGTCCTAGCCTAGCATGCAGTAAATCAAGATCAACTCTATGCTGTTCCTTATTTACAGAGATACTAGTACTAGTTTTATTTGGTAAAACCAAATGGTTCACATCAACTAGGTTTCCCACAGTATTACAACTTGTATGTTGGGTAGCCTCTCCTTGTTGTATGCCAATACTTGACTGCTTATTTCCAGAATTTGCAACAAAATAGTAAAGTCCATTTGTCCTCTTTCCAGTGCCAATCAAGACAGATTTAGATGGGTCCTGGAAAGTATACCCAACAGTGGTGAATTCAACTTTAATGCCAGTGTGTTCTATCAATCTACCAACAGATAACAAGTTGTGTTTGAAACCTTTAACCAGCAGAACATTGTGCAGAACCAGATCATCACTCAAAACAACATCACCCATGATTTCAACAGTTAACTGAGATCCATCAGGTAATCCAACCTTAATAGGATTTTTAAGTGTTCTTATGTTGGTTAACATATGTTCATTATAAGTCATGTGATCACATGCACCAGAATCCACAATCCACAAGCAATCATCAAGCATTTCATTCACAGAACAGTTGAGGGAATGAGATATTATACCTGCATAGTTTGCATAGGAACAAGCCATTCCATTGTTGGTGTTGTTCTGTGACTGCTTGCCTTTCATGGCCTTCATGACCTCTTGACAAATAGCATTCAGCATTTCATTGTTGACTGTTGTATTTTCAGCTCCAGTATCATCCAGAGGACAGTCTGCAAAGTCAATGTTAGTATGAACATTTGCAGCAATTCTGCCACCTTGTGAACTGTTTCCCTTGGAAGCTTTGATTGTATTGTAACAATCAGGATATCCAATGATCTTGAAACACTGGTCAACAGTATGACCCTTTCCTTTGCAATGTGTACACTGCCTGTTCATTTTATCTTTCTTCAGATCTTTCCAATCTTTCTTCCCTTGTGTTGATCCAACACTTCTGTAAGCCTGTGCAGCCATTGCACTACTATTCATAGCATTGCTTTCCACTGCAGCATGACACACCACTACAAGAAAGCGCTTGATTACCGACTAAATTTACCGACCGCCAGAAAAGTAGTTGGTAAAACAATATTTACCGACCACTTTGGAAGCGGTCGTTAATTTACCGACCGGTTTAGAAGCAGTCGTTAATTTTTACATTTACTGACCGCCTCTATAGCAGTCGCTAAATTAACGACTTCTCCCCCATGTGTCCCGACTAAATAGCAGTCGGTAAAAATCCGACTAGTTCCAAAATAAATTTAACATTTTACCAACCGCCCAAGCAGTCGGTGAAAAGTAATTTACCGACCGTAGACTAGGTAGTCGTTAAAAAATTATTTACCGACTGCTTGATCAGTCGCTAAAAAAACTATTTACTGACCGCACATAAGGCAGTCGGTAAAAAATCATTTACCGACCACAATAACAGTCGGTAAAAAAAGTTGTTTTTCCAAGAATATGTAACTTACTGCTCTCGTTTTAAAACCCTAATAAATCCCATCCTCTCCGCCTCTTTATCCCTATTTCTCTCACAAGCTCCTCTTTCTCTCACCAGGAAACCTCCCCCTTCATCCCCCCACTCTTTTTCCTACTAAAAATTCAACACAATAACATCAAACTTTGGTGTTTTATATCGATTTGCCTACCTTTAGTATCAACCTCAACCATCGATCTCCGCCTCCTCTCTTAATCAAAATTCTCTGCCCTTTACCTTCGACCTCCGCCTCCGTGTTGCGGCGGCCCTATAATCCCCAAAAAATATCGTTCTATCTACCAAATCACATGTGGAAGAATGGAGGATCCCGACTTGCAATTCCATCTCCGACAAAATATCACTGGAAAAGGTTGGTTTTTAGGTTTTAGTCAAAGAATGGAGGATCCCGATTGATGTTTTATGGTGAAAAAGATTTGGATTTCTGATAAAGAATCCAAGATTGATGTTTTTTGGTGAAAAATCCAAGACTAGTGGTTTTTGTACATGATTATCATGTTTTAGTTGTAGATCTAGATTTTTTAAGATTATTCTTGATATTAGTCTTAATTTTTGGGTGGTTATTTTTTTGCATCCTTGTAATTAATTTTATTCAGATATATAAATCTATTTTCTGGATTGGATTTATTTAAGCGCTCTCTTTATAAATTGTTATTTTATCTCTATATGTGTATGTTGGTAATTAATTCATACCATTTTCTTTGTTCCGTGTAATTGTTCTTAATTAAGCTGGGTTATTGTTTTGGGAATTAATTTATCCTCAATTGTGAATCTTGGATTTGGATATTGAAGACTATTGAAGCACGCCAACTCAAATTATTTTGCTTTGAAGAAATCAAAACCATTCACTGGTTTTCTTTCCAGTTGGATGGTTTTGATTTTTTTTTTTAATTAATTTTACCGTCTGCCAAAGCGGTCGGAAATTTACTAATTTAACGACCAACTAAGCAGTCGGTAATTTACCGACTGCTTTGTTGGTCGGTAAATTAGTAAATTGCCAACCGCTTTAGCAGTCGTTAATTTAGCGACTACCAAGGCAGTCGTTAAATTAGCGACTGCTATGGCAGTCGCTAAATTAAATTACCGACTGTAACGGCAGTCGATAAAATACCAACTCCTAAGCAGTCGCTATTTCAGACGGTAAAGTTTAGCGACCGCTTTACAGTCGGAGTTTTCTTAATTACCGTCCAGGTGAACACTGACCGCCCTTTTACGACCGTTGGCGGTCGCTAAAACATTTACCAACCGTATTTCGTGTTTTACCAACTACTTTTGGCGGTCGGAAATTAATCAATTTCTTGTAGTGCACTTCTTTCTGTTTTTCAATCTGTTGAGTAATAGAAAATACTCTGTTTATGCTAGGTAATGGATCCATTGACAGAACATTAGTCACAGTGTTTTCAAATCCACCATTCAAACCAAGTAGGAATTTCATCATCTTGTCTTCTTCTTCAAATTCAGCTACCTTCTTCATGAAGTTACAACTGCATTGTAACAAAGCACCACAAGAACAGGTAGGAAATGCCCTCAAATTCTGCATTTCATCCCAAAGTTTCTTCAGTTTTCCATAATAACTGACAATAGTCATGTTTTGCTGAGTCAAATTCTCAATCTCCTTTTTCAGCTGATAGACCAATGGTCCATTGGATTGACCAAATCTTTCAGTCAATTCTCTCCATAATTCCACAGCAGTGTCAATGTATCCAAAATCATCAGCTAAATCATGATTCATTGAGCTTAAGATCCAGCTGATTACCATAAAATCAGCACGCTTCCATTTTAAGTAATCCTTATGATTAATTACAGGTTTAGCTATCTCACCATTGATGAAACCCTCCTTGTTCTTAGCAATTAAGGCTCGTTTAACATTTCTGCTCCATCGCACAAAATTTGTACCAGAAAATACTACAGCAACTAATGCAGAAGTCGGATTATCAGAATTTGCAATGAAATAAGGATCAAGATTATCACTATTACCTCCTTGATTCATATTGTTGTTTTGAGTTTGTGATTGATTTTCTTCTGAATCATCAAACGCCATCACAATCTTAGGTGAACAATCAATCTGATTCTATAACTTTGCGCAAGAAAATTTCGCAATCGCAGAAATTTTCGCAACAAATTTTCAGATAAGATGATCGAAAACAGATCTTTAATCTGTTAATAATATGAGAAAAACCTCAAGATCAAGCAACCTCAATCTCTTACCAGAGATTAAGCTCTGATACCATATAGAAACTAGGCGCAAGCATGAAGATATTTTGGAGAGAATTATCAGTTTTCCATTAACTGAATCTCGTGAGAAAGAAGAAAAGAGAAAGCAGCAGTTTAAATACAACAATACTACAAGCTTAGCCTAACAACTTGCTGACTAGGACTAACTAACTTGTAACAACTTTTGTGTAAGGAAAATAAATCAATAACCATAAATAATCAGCTCCTATAATGATAACATGAGAAGCGTTGAAAAAAAAAAAAAATCGTGAAAATATAAGGTGTTGTCATTATTTCAAAACAGAATGGAAGATATAAAGCTATGTTTGAAGAATTTCTTTTGAAATTTTAATGATTTACCAATTAGGATAAAGTAATCACGACTCTGACTCTTAATTATCCCTCGGATCCAATTATTAGCAAATATTCCGTATAAAAAACATTACCCTAACTAGCTAGACCTATAAGCAACGTACGTAACTGGCTTCTCAACAACATATTATTCCCCTTCAAATATTCTTTTGTTCCAATACTAGGACTCCTTGTCATTTTACTAAAACTGTTTTCATAAATGTGCTACAAAATATTCTGTATAGTGTTTGCTTTATTATGCAAATAAGTTACAAAGGCAATAATAGGACTATAAATGCATTCTGTAATTCATTTTTTTTCCCCCTATAAGATACAATACAAGATGTAATACTCCGTAACTTGTTTAGATTGGTGTTTAGTATGAGAATATACATGCTCAAGTGATTTTAGTTCAACTTTTAAACTATATGCAATTACGCATAACTCCTAACTCGATCCTAAGTTTCCTAGCTAACATAGACTTTGTATTTCATCGATTTAGGTTGATATTTTGTCCCTTCGATCAGCAAAGGCGAACTATTCCGTAGTCCATACAAGTGATGCAACAATCTGGCGTGTTAGATCTATAAGCAATGATACTCCATATTTAAGATAATTTATATATCCAAATCCGTGTTTAAAGTTTTATACTACGTAATTATTTCCGAACATTATAAAAACAATAATGTATGCAACTGTACTTTCCGGATACAAGCATGAATACATGATATATACTCTGTATTTATTTAAGATATACTCCGTACTCCGTATTTATTTAAGATAGGTTAGTGACACATGCTAAAGGTAGATGGAGTTGGGTTCAGAAATTCCCAATCCATAGAGATGGATTTATTGGAGGGACAATTGTGGTAATTTAATTATGGGGGTGTGGGAAAAATCACTTTCAAGCAATTAAGAAAAAATAACAAATTAAAGCACGACTCTGTAGAATTGCATGGGACGATTTGGAAAAGGGTGCCACTACCCATCGTCAGTGTCTCAGTGATAATGATGTTTGAGATGGGAATTATATTGCATGCTACTCCATTTCCTTTCTAACACTTGGAACAAGGACCTAACACCCCCCATTCTGCGTTTTAACACCCTCTAGGTTACGTGTCTAACTCCGATTGTGACATTTATAAGGCTACGTCGTAACATTTATTAGAGGTGGCAAACTTGTCATTCAGATCGAATTCAATTTCACTCCGTTCCGATCCGGTTCGGAAAGGCGAAACGAAGATCGATCGATATTTTTAAGTATCAAAATGAGATTTGTCTACAGATCGAGTAAGATAAGATAAGATAAGATGAGATTCGATTTCAAGAGTTCATGTATACGGTTTTAATGACTTTACTTTGTAAGTAAGATTAGATGTTTCGTATAGCGTTCCTACTCCCCTCGCATCTTATCTACCTTTGCATTTCCCTTCTGACATTACTTTAGATTCGATGCTCTGCCATCTCTAAATTTTAAACACAAAAAACCAACCATTTTTTATAAAATAAAATTTAAAAAATGGTTGCTATTTACCAATGGAAATGATTGAACTTGTATTTATAATTATTAAATTGATTATTATCTCATCTTATCGACACATTGCATAAATATTAGAGGTCCAAAGCCATTGCAAAATTAAAAAAAAGTCTCCGACCAAAAAAAAAAAAAAAAGTTGTACACAACATTATACCAGTAAAGTACGATTTGACACGATACTACGACGTTTTGGCGTTGCATGCTTATGTCGGTAGATGGCTAACATACATCTCTATACCCTCTTACATTGGAAAAGTTCGACATTTCACGTTTTAGGATAACTCAGAATATATGTGTTATAATTCTTATACTTGGTTGAATAATTAATTAAAAACTGTTACAAGTATGTAAATAATTAAGAGTTAGTCTGATGTATCTATGATTTAGAACGACCACATGGTCTCTGTTGAGAGCAAATCATTTCATAGTTAAACTAATTTTAAAGTATATGGTCTCTGTTGAGAGCAAATCATTTCATAGTTAAACTAATTTTAAAGTATTAACTTATAAAGTTGTAGTATAATCTTAATGGTAAGGAGAAGTGTATCTTACCAAATACCAATTAAATATCTGAACCAACTCCTACACGGGTAGACAAATTATCAAACTGGCCCAAGTAATAGGTTAGAGGAGTGGGAAATGGTATTTGTTTGGAGTCTTTGGACCCCTTAGTAGGACCCACTTTTAAGGTAAATTTACCAAAATATCCCTGTTAAGGAAATTTACTCAATTACCCTTAAACACAAACCCTTTAATGGGCTCAAACCCATATTTCAACCTCCTACAGGCAAGGTTTCATACTCCTACCATTGCTCATATTTATTAATAATGTCCACCAGTATTACTATAAATATGACCCACCTAATCATTACTCAGGTATGCAATTATTCATAACCTTACTCTCTCACTACTTTCTCTCTCTACAAGAATTGACTTGAGCGTCGGAGAGGATTTTCTCGGGAACCCCTCGAGTCAGTTTACGTTTGTTCTTTTATAGGCCAGGAAAAACAACAGCTAAATACTAAAGAAATAAAATCCCGATTGAAGGAAACAACAGTCTGGTTGTCGAAGTTTTCCCTATTTTTATTAGTATTTTTTTCGCAGAAATAGTGCCGAAGGAAAATCGATCACCAACTAGTGCCTTAGTGGGGTTTGGTTATACGAGGCTTGAGGTTTCGGATACGACAAAGCTTACCATTAGATCAAGTACTAGTTGGTACGAACGAAAATAGTCACTCATATATTTTTACAATTTCATTTGTTCCGTATAACACTAATGAATACTACGTAACTATGGTTGTCCCTTGAAATGAGAAATGCAAGAAATCGGTCGCATAAACCAACAACGTAGTTAAAGCAGCTCCAAAAGCAATTGAATGCATGGAAATGGTCCTCACTTGGATATTTGTTGTTGTGTGTAATTGGGACAAAACATCATGTACAATAACAAAATTCCACGGCTATTTAAGACGAATCATGAATGAAAGAATATGGCAATATGTGGCCTCCAAAATACAAGCACCTACTCCACTACTACTACTTGCTACAAACTTGGAATGCATGCAACGATAAATCCTTCTTCATTTGGTACATGTAAGATAAACCAAATAAAATATCTTACCCGAAATGATGAGTTAGGTTTTCTGTTAAGAAAATTAATCTACGTGTGAGTTGATTAACGTATAAAATTGAAGGAACAATGCACCTATCACCGATTTATTTGGATTAACTTGGTTTCTTTTTACGCAAAAGTCGTTGCGCTAACGCACTACTCCGTATAATATTTTTTTGTTCTAAATCTTAACAATGAGTAACAATTAATTTATTCCTATGTCAAAAAAAAACTAATCTTAAAGGGGTGGGGGTAAACACTTTACCCTTTGTCCCATGTTGATACCCCTCAGTCTCTCAGTGTTCTGAGGCTCTGTTTGACAATCACTTTTAGTCACCTTAAATGAGTAGGTGCTAATATTCTAAGTTACCCTTAAATGATTAGAAGCGTTTGGGAAAGAGTTGAAATAAAATTTAAGATGGGTTAATGGACTGAAATTAAGACGTTATCTAAAGTAACGTTTGAAAATCAGTCAGCTGAAATTCGTTCGTTTCTTCCTGTCAAAAGACAAGATTATAAACTCCCGAAAAAAATAAAAAATCCGGAAAATCTACGTACAAATATCACAAATTTGATACGCTTAAACCCCAGTAACAATAGCAGAGATGGCAAATATTCGAGTCTTTAATTTATTTTTTCACATGAAGGATTGAAGGAACGAAAGGAGATTCGGGTAATATGAAAGAATTGAACTAGAAGAAGGAAATGTAGAAGAAGAAGAGGAGAGAAATATCACATGTTGGCTTCTAGGTTGGGCCTTGGGGACTTGAGTGGTAGGCAACTTAGTTTAATTTTTTAAGGTAGGAAATTTCTTTGGTTTTGATGAAGGGTTGGGATTATTTAATTCTTTTAAAATAAGGTTATCTTTAAAGTTGTATAAATATTCACATTAAAATATTCACGTAAGATTGTCCAGTCACGTAATCAAATGTTAATTTTAATTTTAAATGATAAATAATGAGATAAAATTGAATATAATAGGAACATATAAATTTTGCTAGGAGTCTAAATAAAAAATAGTGAGATAAAATTGAATATAATAGAAGTCAAATACCGGTAAAAGACAATAACAGATAAATTTTGCTAGGAGTCTAAATAATAAATAAATACTTAGTAAAAGATAATAATAAATAAATTTTATTAGGAGTCAACTACCATGTTCTATATATACAACTACATTACACACACACAAAAAAATCTCATTAACGAAGGGCTATTTGTGACGGGCACAAATCCCATATTTTAAGTGAAATATGACGAGGTAGTCAATTATGACGATCCAACCCACATTCACAACGAGCTTGTAAAGGAATCACGTTGTAATTGTTCTTTTACGACGGGAAATCCTGTCATTAATACTTTTACCTCAAAAAAAAAAAGTAATAAATCTTACATTCCCTCTGTAATTTTAATGTATTGATAGTATAAACAATTTTAGAGTTATTTGCAACTATACTTATAATGAAATATTTAGATACATAAATATTAATAAAATAATACTTAAAAATTTCAGTTACTTAAGAAATTAGTTTACCAAACAATTAATGCAAACAGGTACCTTATCAGTTTCAGAACCTTATTAATTTCAGGTGTTATCTTACCCATTTCAGCTACTTTATCAGTTTCAGTCCATTTTTAGCTAATGTTGTCAAACGGTGCCTTAATTGGATCGATCGTGCGGGTTGAGAATATGTATTGTGTAAAAGTGATTCTTTTATCCTTTTCGGTTATGAGAAATTTTGGTTTAGAAAATGTACATGGAGAATCCAACATGCAAGTAGCACAAAGGAGGATAGAACAAGATCAAAAAAACATATACCAAACACGAAACCAAGTGGAAGCATGAAAAAGTTCGATTAATTTTGGAATGGATGAAATAATTAATTCACATATAGAGTATGGATAATATTATTTTTGTGACTATTAATTTCGGGCGGTAGGAAAGAGTACGAAAGGAGTGTCACTAGTTCATACTTCTGCATAGAATACGGTATTCCATGGTCCATGGTAATCCCATACACCGAAAAATTCATAAAACAACCAATGATATATGATGATATAGACTTAGTTCCAAATACTCTATGCTAATTATACTCCGACTAGTGTTAATCAAACACGAATATTAAAAAGAAAAAACAGAATAACCGTCTAACTTCTCAAACTGTAAATGTAGTAGTATAAGTATGAGTGAACGTAGGCCCTTCAAGTATAAAGCAGGCCTCTGTGTTGGAATATCCTCTGTTCACCGCATCATATCATATGCCTATATAAAAAGAAAAGGCATCACTAGGAAAGTCCATATATATAAATACCTTAGTTAAGAGACGTGGTTAATAACTAGGTTTGCCAAACATGGTCATTCAGACACAATATACGCAACTCATTTATAAAAGTAGGTAAGTAGTGGATAAATATCTTAACTGAACATGGTCATTCAGTATATACAACTCAATTATAAAAGTAGGTGCGCAGTGGATAAATACCTTAATTAAGAGGTGTGGTTAACAACTAGGTTTGTCAAACATGTCATACAGTATACGCAACTCAATTATAAAAGTAGTTACGTAGTGGATAAATACCTTAATTAAGAGGTGTAGTTAACAACTGGGTTTTCCAAACATGGTCATACAGTATACGCATCTCAATTATAAAAGTAGATACGTAGTGGATAAATACCTTAATTAAGAGGTGTGGTTAACAATTAGATTTGTCGAGCATGGTCATATAGTATATGCAACACAATTATAAAAGTAGGTACGTAGTGGATAAATACATAAATTAAGAGGCGTGGTTAACAACTAAATTTGCCGAACATGGTCATACATACAGTTTATGCAACTCAATTATAAAAGTAGGTAGTGAATAAATACCTTAAGATTGTGCGAGGCGTGTTAAATAAACACCAAAGGCAAAGAAGGCACAACCAACTGACCAGCGCGACAGTGAATCAGACGTATCTCTTAAATTCTTGAACTTAGCAGATACTTCAGCAATCATCTCATTCTTGGTCTTGGATGTTCTACAATATAATACACATTAATTAACAACAAATTCATCAAAATTATTAATTAATTAATTAATTAAGATGTTTTAATCCAAAAAAAGGATAAATAAATAATATACAGGAAATAGGGAAGATCTTGAAAGGGCTTGATAGTTGGAATCCCATTTTCAGAGCTAAAGATGCCAACAGCAGTAACAACTGTACCCACTGGAAGGATTTCTTCTTCAGTAACCTCATCAACTTGTAATTCACGCCCCTGTAATTAATTATATATAATACGCCACAAATTATTACTCCGTATATATTTCTCGTCAAACTTTGGCAAATTTGCCAAAAAGGACCTTTTATAACTCAAATTTTGCGAGAAAGGACCTTATATAATTTTTTTTGTGAAAACACACCTTAAAGTAATTTTTTTTGCGAGAAAGGACCTAAGGAATGTTTCCGGCATTGACTGAGCTTTTCCGGCCATTAACTTGCACGTGAGCAGCACGTGTGGCTTACGTTGGCTAAAGACAATGATTTTCCTGACTCTTGAATTTTCAAACTTGATTTTATTTCGGTTTTTCTTTTCAACTTTAGGTTTTAAAGCTTAGAATTTTGGAGGAAAATTGGGTGTGATTAGCAAAATAATGCCACACGTGCTTCTCACGTGCAAGTCAATGGCCGGAAAAAACTCAGTCAATGCCGGAAATTTACTCTTGGTTGTCTTTCGCAAAAAAAATTACATTAATGTGTGATTTCACAAAAAAAAAATTATATAAGGTCCTTTCTCGCAAAAAAATTTACATTAAGGTGTTATTTCACAAAAAAAAATATATAAGGTCCTTTCTCGCAAAATTTGGATTATAAAAGGTCCTTTTTAACAAATTTGCCTCAAACTTTTAAACAATCGGGAATATATGTATCATGTATGTGATCGAATATGCTTACTTACATTGTGATTGTGAGTAAAAATATGTTTCTTATCATAAGAGACTTTCTGTAGAGGAACTTCAACATCTGCACCCTCTAAGTTGATTACCACGTATTCGTTGCATGGTACTGAAATGTGATCCGCAATAATAAAGGGAACCTGCACTCGCACAATTTTACATATACTGGGATCCATCATATAATTCACACTTCCTCCGTACCTAAAAGATTATCTATTGTAATTTTTCGGCTCAAACTTGTACCATGATTTCTCATTATCCATAAGAAATAGTATTTTCATGTGAGGTTTTATTAAATTCGTTTTAATATATAATATTAGGTACAAAGTATATGCTAGCTAATCAAGTGATCAGCATATACTCCCTCCGCCCCTTAATACTCGACCCATTTTGACTTTTTACACTATTCACATAATTCACTTTGACCCTATTTTATTTCTAGTGTATGAAAACGAATGTTAGTATATAATATTTTGTTGGCTTCATCTTAAAGAAATTAGTGGTCAAAGTTGTGCATTGACAAACGTGTCCGGTCAAAACAGGTCAAGTATTAAGGGACAGAGGGAGTATATATTGGACATGCATGTTGGATTTGCTAGGGTTCTTCGACTGGAGCTCAAATTTGTTGACATGGAATTGTTTTGAGTAATAATCCTAACTAGACCTGTCAAAAATCGACCCGACCCGAAAACCGACCCGAACCCGACCCGAAAATACTGGGTCCTGAACAAGATTTTGCGACCCGTAACCCGATTTTATCCGAACCCGAGCAATCCGAAAAGTAATGGGTCAAAACCCGACCGAACCCGTTTTGGACCCGACCGATTGAAAATCGTTGTATTTATAGTAATAAATGCGATTATGAGAAAATTTAAGCATAATAAACACGCTGTTTTTTACTATTATTGTGTGTAATATGATTTTAATTTGAATTATACGCCATTTTACGGTTGAATTTGACTAAATATAAACTTATGTAGGAAAATTTGTTAATTTGTGCCCATATTTTGTATATTTATCACCTAAATTAATGAAAATATAATGCGCGTTTTAAAATCTCTCAACCCGTTGGGTCGACCCGAACCCGAAAGTTCTGGGTCTTGAACAAGCATTTGTAAACCCGAACCCGAAAGTGACCGACCCGATCTAACCCGAACCCGAAAATAATTTTTTACAACCCAACCCGACCCGACCGACCTGTTTTACAGGTCTAATCCTAACAATTAACTTGACTTGACTATGAGCCATATATTGAACAAAAAACATATTGTATCATATTACCTGTTTCCGTGCCTTGGAGACAATTTTAGTTCCCTCTTGTTTCTTGTTGTCGCCCATCAAGTTGGTAGATGTTTCATTGTATACGTGCTTCAATATTTATACATGACGAAAGAAAAAATTATAGAAATCAGCTACCAACGGAGTATTAGAACAAAAATTGCCAAAATTGTTTTTTTTTTCTATTAACTCACAAAGTCACTTTTATTTTTTTGTTGGAGAATTTTAACATGAATCTTTTCTTAAACTTGGTGAATTAGCAACCAAAAAGTTCCCTTGTCAAAAATAAAAAAATTCAGGGCCATTATAATGAAATTGCTACTGCGTGGTTCGAATAATGAAATAATTTAACGAAAATGTGTTGCGACCTTTAAGCCGTGCCTTTATTTATCATGATTTAAATTGTAAACTAAAATATTTAAATGTTTCATAAAAAAGTTAGAAAAATCTTAATATTCTAATTTGTTTCCTTCTTTATATCGAATACCATATTTACCTATTTTCATAGTAAAAATATTTTGATAACGCATATCGTGGTGCCTATATGTACCAAATTACCAATTAAACTCGATTGCGACAACTAAATATTCTCGCAACTTGCAACCTTTTCCATCACCCACAATTTAAATTTAACATGTTCAAACAACACATTAACATGATGTGGAAATCATAAATTCAATGTCCGAGTAGAACTTCCGTAAGACCACCAACTATACTCCGTATGATAATAAAGTGTAGCAGCTTGATTAGAAAATAAAGTATTTGGTTGATTATAATTAATGAACATAAAACTTTTACTCCGCAATAAAGTATTTGGTTGATTATAATTAATGAACATAAAACTATTGATCCAATGTGTAACTATTTGATAAAAAATTACTAAAGATTTTTAAAAGCCTATAAATTTAAACCAATTGTTTGTTGGTTCAGTGGTGATTGAGGCTGAACTTGGTAGGGAGGACCCGTGTTCAATCTACCCAGAACTCACCCCAAATCCGTATTAGCCCTAAGGGTGAATCAAGTGCTAACACACAGGAAAAAAAAAACAATCTATGAATTTAATCCTCACAAATTTAATTTTTTTTTTTAAAAAAAAGATAAACCCTATAGACATTGTACGTAGTATTTTGATATGGTGAAGGATGATACTGACCGTGGTAGTTTTTTCAACTACAACAGCATGCTGACCGGTCTTAGGAGAGCGGAGTATATTGATTGCTGACCCAACACCTTGATTAGGCGACGACGACGACGACGATGAGACCTTGTCAAGACCACCAATATTGGCAAAAGATGTTGGCAAAATAACACCGCGAATAAAGACGAGTTTTTTCACATCTTGGTGGGGAAGACTGGTTAAGAGTGACCCTAAACAGGACATGGGATATTCAAATGTGGCATTAAGGGTGTCGACCATGGCATTGGTTTCCTTGATCTTAGCCTTTTGTTCTGATGCCCAAAAGGCCAGGGCAGCCGAGGAGATGGCAGATAGTGTTAACATTCTTCTTAATTGGTTTTTACGTTCTTAATTTGTATATGATCGAGAGAAGGCTTATACGTTGTTAAATTAATGGGGGTTTACTTTTATGGAGGAAGAGGAAGGTAGTGTTCTTAATCTTATATGTTGTTGTTAATGGGATATGATTATATGAATATGAGTCCAGGGTTTAGCTGACTTTTTGGTCAAGAAATTCAGAAACCTATGCGGTGCATACTTCATAAGCTATACGTTTTTTTTTTAAATTTATCCTTTTATTATGACTCCTGTCAAGTAATAAAGTTAAAAATATAAACCTAATTATCGTTATATTGGCTTTACTTTGTAACTTATAGTATTTAAGCTTATCTGTATTTATTTTATCTAAAAAGACTTATTAATTTTGTCTGAAATAAACTTATTTATGTGTGAGATATCCTAGGAACGAATCTCCGTAGTGAAGGGTGAAGAGGAGAAAAAAAAAATACTTATTTTTTCTCAACTTTATTGAACTTTATCTTGTTTAAGTCAAAATAAGTCGAATATAACTAGGGATGTCAAATCGGATCAACGGATCGGATTTATTTGGGTCGGACTCATCAGATTCGAATTGAAACGGATTGGGTTGAAACGGATTCATTTAGCTATCGGATCGGATCGGAACGGATTTAAAACTTAACGGGTCGGATTTTTTATGCACGGGTTCATATCGGATCGGGTATGAAACGGGTCGGATTGTAGTCGGGTTGGGTCGGATCGGATCGGATTGAAACATGATGAATCGTTAACTGGTTTAGCCGGACTATAACGGGTTCGGGTTCATATCGGGTCGGATTAATCACGTAACGGACTAACATAGGTCGGATTGAAACAGATTTAGTCGGGTTACATCGGATTCAGTTTCATATTGGATCAGGTTATTCAGTAGCGGGTTGGAATCCAGGTTAGGTCCATTCATATACTGAATTGGATATCTTAGTGGTTACATATTACATTATATTCCGTGCAAAATAGTAAGAGTAAATAACTTTAGGGAACTGAAGTAATAAAATATATTACGTCGTATTAGCAAAACATTTATTAATGAACTAATAAAGTAATAGTTAACGAGTATAATTTATAACGAATTAATAAAGTAAGTGCAACATAATTAATGTTCTCTTATGGGTAGTGAACGGTTTGGGTTAAACGGGTTCAGATCGAAATTGGTTCGGATTAAACGGGCCATCGGTTGAAACAATTCGGATTAAACGAGTCACTTATTACAACAGATCGGATTATACGGATTTTTCTCGGGATGGAACGGATTCGGGTTCAAACAGATCGGATCATAAACGGATTTCGGATCGCTTCGGTTCGGATTAAACGGATACGGATTGTAACGGATCGGTCTGTTATCGGACTCGGATCTTAATCGGATTAACATAAGCGAGTTGGGTCGGGTTTGGGTTGAATATATCGGACCGGATCAAATTTCAAATTTTAGCTCGTGGGTCCTAAACGGTTCGTATTCTAAACTATTGGACAAACCCATCGGGTTCACTGGGTCGGATTGCTTGCACTTGTATTGTTAGACTTGTGACTGAGATTCTGGCAGTATTGCATGTACTCGGTATGTTTGTAGAATTTTAAAAATGGATTTGAATGTTATTGATTTCACGTCTTTTCGTGATATAATTTTAATTTTGTATGGATTTAGTTTCAAAAATATTGTAATTAATGAGATTAAAATAAAAGATTATAGTTATCACTATTCAGTTGAAATCAAAAAGTTTTGTGCTTCACAAGATGAATTCCCTAAAAAACACACACAAAGGCGATGTATAAACAATAACTCCATGGTCAGAGGACAGTGGTTAGCTCACAAAAATGAACCCGGAACAATGAAAAGAGGGTTGTCAAATGTTCAACTAAATACATTACGTTTCATTCAAAATCAATTATTAGGTTCCACGTTAAAATTTTGTACAACGTAGTACTGCACAGCATTCTAAAATATATTCTCTGAGAGTGCCAGGAATCACAAAAGAGAAAAGAGTTTCATCGCTAAGTTGGGATTAATTTGAGATAAGAGAAGAGATAAACTATGTACATGGTGAAACCCTGCTCCACCGTCAAGGATGCTTAAACATCATAAACATAACAGTGGAGTTCATACTTCATACACAGAAAAAGGAAGTGAAGCCTTCAAACATTTCCTTAAATATTTGTCAGTTTATTCAGCAATGAGACATATTCACAAAAGCTTCATCTCCTTGTCTGTTAGGCTACTTCTAAAACATGGACATATATCTGTTGAATACATCAAGCATCATAGATCCTGACAGAACCACGAATAGACTGCCGGCAAACAGGACATTTCGGTGCTAAATCTCTTTCAACAGAAAACGCGCACCTTCTACAACAAACCAGGTGTCCACACGGTACAAATGCAGACCGTCGTCTCCTCATAAGGCAGATTACACACAACTGTCCATCAGGAACATCACCCACATCTTCATCAACGTCTTCAACTTCAGACTCGGGACTGCTGTTGTCACTTTCAGCAGCTGCGGGATGGTTTTGTTGCTCTGCCCTCCTTTGCACCCGCCATTGTTTCCACTTATTCCAGTTCCTGCAAGAAATCAGAGGCAAGCAGTTGAAAACAGGCCAACAATGAGCGACAAATCAATCTCAGATTTACTTGAATGCCTCTAATCACTATCAGATTTACTTGAATGCCTTTAATCACTATCCATATTTAATTAATAGTCAAAAGTTGGAAAAACAGTTCCTAATCACAATTCACTCGAATGCCTCTAACTTTGCCTACTCTCAACAGTATTCCATCCTTTCCATCCTTTTACTTTCTGTAAGTATTTCATTAGCATAGATTAAGGCTCCGTCTGGTAGGGTGTAAAACGGTTTTCATAAGGAAGTTTGGTTGGGCAAGGGATGAAAAACAATTTTCCATAACTCCCTCATAGGTGGAAAAACTTTTTCAATTTGAAGGAGGCGAAACCACTTTTCCACATTTTCTCCTTTCCTCCTTACCTTCCCCTCAATCTTCACCATCTTCTCCCTTTTTTTTAAGGAACCAAACAAAGGAAAACTAGTTTGGAATTGTGTTTTCCTTGGAAAATCATTTTGCACTGAAAACATTTTACACCAAATCAATTGCGGCCTAAGTGTATGTAAATGTTTTGAAGGGGAACATACACTTCATTCAATGACACCTAGTTTAGTAGAAGGAAGGGTAAAGGGAAAATCAAACAGCTAAACAAAAGAATGTCACTTCCTGCTCAAGAATTCAACAAATCTTGTATATATCACTCACTAAACAAAATCAAATGCTTTCAACCAACATCCAGTTTACCAGCTATGACCAGTAGCAGTAAATTACATTGCAGCACAACATACATGCAATCATAGAAAAAAAAATGATAATACCTACTCTGAAATGGAAAACAAATACTCTGTAATTAGTACTTTCTTAATACTACGTATTTCACTTATCTTACCAAGAAAGAAAAAAAAAACAAAACAAGGACACCAATAGTCACAGGCACATTCAGAGGCACATAATCTTCAAATGTTGTTAACTTTAATTCCAGTCCAATCTGGCAATCTATGTTATGAACAGAAAAGCAGCAACCAATATATATAAAAGGATTGCACATCTGTAATAATACCTAACAATTGCATAACCAAGTATGCCGATCGACACTGAACCAATAAAAATACCGCTCCAGAGTAAGATCTTCGTCCTGAAAGAGAGTTGAACTAATATCTGATCTTTGGACAACTCAGACCTGCAAAAGAAACAACATAATATGATAAAATTATCTGGCAAGATTGGGAACCAGTTCTCACACAACATTCCTGAAACAACCTAAACCTGTTAATTAAAAATTATGTTCATTCTCTTTAAGGTTCAAAGACAATAGTGATTATGAGCACCCACCCCAATGCGCACAAAACTGTAGGTCCAGTTACATGAAAGGTATTGAAATAAAATTATTTACAACAGTAGATCTGATGGCCTTACAGAAAGCAAGGAAGATCTCTGCATGACTTTATCTCAAGAGCCCCACTTTTTGAAGAACAGATGCCAACTGCTGTGACCTCCTTTCCCAGCGGAAGAATTTTCTCTTCGTCAAGCACGCCAACCTTAGAGCCAGTCACATTTTGCATTAGAGAAGAAGCAAGAGAATATGAAGTTAAGGATTGAGGAAGAAAGAAGGGAAAAAAATCACGATCAAGTGAACAGGAAAGTTAGCAGCTCACAGGGTATTCATGCCCAAAAAGTGCCTGAAGAAAAGTATAAGGAGAGGCTTCAATTGGTTGCATATGCTGGTAGATCGTTGTCAGAGGTAGTGGATGATTTGAACCATCCAAGTCAACCACGACATATTCAGATTGTGTCTGTTGACGACCATCAACAAGAACAAAAGGGACCTGAAAAAAGAACATCGTAAAAACTACACTTTAACGTCGTTAGAACAAGCTCAACAAAATCATGTTTCTCAGTGTTAAAAAGATATGACAGGGAAAAAATCTTAAATTAAATTAGCTGGACAGTGCTTTACTTGCATCGTTTCTCATTTGGCACTATTTATCAACCAAATTTGACAATCTTTCTTTCACCATTATGTAAGAAAAAACATAGTCAAGTGATCTTGTTCAATTCATATCAATGCGAGGATTCCAAATATCAACTTTTTATAATCTTTACTAATATGCAATTAGAGATGATGCAAAGAAACGGGTTGGAATACGTGAAAAAGGAAATGATGCAAGTATTGTGAAACGGATGTAGCACAAATCTTTAGTCGTTGCACAGTTACCTCAGGTCAGCCCCAAAACTACTAACCAGTATTGCCTCACTTATTTCCATGCACCCTCTCAGTGTACCTCTTTTTTCTTATTCTATCGGGGCGGGGAACAGGCGAGCTCTAATAGAGAATCTGACATCATCCAGTTACGCTACCATGATTATGTCCTTAAATCTTCCCATTTTTCTGTATATTGTTACTATCTAGTGTATGCTACTTAAATTCTGACAAGATAGTTCTGCTCACATCCTCAAATAGTCAAATGCCCTGGTAAGATGTTTCTTAGGTGCAAAATCGGAAAAAGAAATCAGAAACGGACATTAAAGGTTCCGAACAGGCGAACAGTATAATTTAAAAATAAAAACACAATTTCATATACCCTGGATTCTTGGATAAAGCTAAAAGACGCAAAATTACCTAGAAGATGAAAGCAAAAGAATAAAATACAGAACAAAATTGTATGATAGTGGCTGGGAAATATGCTTGCCATGTTCCAAAAATGGTCACTAAAAACCCTGAAATTTGCACTTTGATATCCTCTCCGTATCTTGGTCTGCCTTTTTCAATTTCTGGTTCTCCACGGTATTGCTTAAAAATCATTACCATTTTTAGCGAACAGATGAACTCATCTTACAGTGTACTTGAAAGTAGTCAGTAACCAATGTAACACAATTATCAAATTTAAACATTTCTAATCATGAAGCAGATTCCCTTTAATTCTGAGATACGCAAGCTAGCGTTTACAATATGCATAACACAGAAGCAAGGAAGCGGAGAAAAGATTGCCCCATTTAGGAATAACAAGACCAACAGAAAATTACCGTTCTAGTGGAGGTAGTACCCTGTTCTCTCCAGGCTTTGGACAAGACTGCACGTAGATCTGGATACCATCCAAAAAATCCTCTCCATTCATTGTATATACACTTCACAGCGGAGGAAAGACCACAGTAAGATACAACATGAAAAGGCAATGTGTAAATAACAAAGAGAAATCTCAGAACAAGATGCCTTTCAATCTTATCATAAGATGATAGGCCTAAAGTAAAAATAATATTAATTTTGAACGATGCCAAGAGCATAAAATGAACAAAGCTGCATCATCAAACATACAAGTTAGTGATGACAAATAGCTAACTTGCAGTCTCAAGATGTGGATTGCCCATAACTCTATAAAGACCACTCCCTTTCAAGCTTAAATTCAGGGATCCAAACACAATGCCCCTTTTTCTTTTTCAGTAGGATGGAATAAAGTATTCTTCTTAAAACCACAGCATCTGGAAGTTTCTTCATATTTACCAGTAACTTTAAGCATATAAGATGCAGCACATCGGGTCTAAAATAATTCCTCTGAAGTCCTACAGACGAAAAGTGTGTAATGAGCACCATATACACATCATATTATACAGAATTTTAAAACGTCAAATTTTCAGCATCAGCACAAGAAACTAAATAAAGAAAATTTTCAACTTCCTTAGTTTTCCTGCTTTCTTTCAAAGACGAAAGCTTGATTCAGAAGAGAAAGAACGTCTATTAATCTGCAACTTTTCAATAGTACAGTACTCTGTATTGTTCATCTCTTGTGGCACAACTTATTTTCAGCAAAATAATCTCACATTGGTATGTCAAAAAAATTGTTGTTGCCATTCTTGCAACTGAAGTCCTCATAAGTCCTCCAGAAGTTCCTTCAAAAGGAACTTTCATAACTTGGATAAGAATAAAGAGACAAATACAAACTAATTCAAAATCCGGAGATAACACAATCCGGGGCAAGATTTTGAATCAAACAGAACAAAAACAACCAGGTATAATCAAACAACCAAACAGAAAAGAAACTTGAAACTAAAATTCGAGAGAAACAAGACTCCCTCTTAATTTTGAAGTAAATTATCAAATTTGCACAAACTGAATAACTTAGTAAGCTATGATCCCTTACATGATTGTAACTGGGATAAAAGTTTGAAGTCCTAGTTGGACAAGGTAACTAGAACACCTACTGGAACGAGAAAAACTACCGCCAGTATATAAACTAAAATGAAAAGGAAAATGAAACGCAAGCTCCGAAACTAACATTACTACTTTTTAAAAGAGGAACTGTGGCTTGATTTTGGAACATCACGCAAGTTTTAAGGAAAAAGTAATGCTTCACTAAAAGCATAATACGCAAGCCATTGCACAATGCCTATGTTCCTATGCTAGTGTCTTCCTCACCAATGTCAAGACACCACAAGTTATTGCCTCACCAATTCTTTCTAAGCCATGACAATAATTGCTGCCTGCCCAACACCATCCCATTGTAACACAGCTAGACTGAGGTTCATGCCCACCGCATCAGAACCACCCTACAAAAAGGGCAAGATCACATCCAATTATAGCAAAATCCTACTGGGATGACAAAAAGTTACTACCAATTTATCAATTGTTTTATTCTGTGGACTCTCACTCCAGGATCACAAACTCAAGTGTAACATTTCATGTACTTAAAGCAAAAAGTAGTACCTATCACTAAAATACTGCAATGAACAAGACGGTGCATTACGCTTAAGGGCTAAGGTTACCAGATGAACTAGGCTAAATTAGTGTCTACTTAATTTCCATCTCTGCATTTTACAAAATCTGTTGAAAGTTTGAAACCAAATTGAGCCCCATTATGGCAGCAGCACAACAGTATAATATCTGCACCTACTCAGGGATAATTGAACAATGATGAAGGAGCTAATATTAATGATAATACTGAACATTATCTATCGCGGTGGGACATAAGCCCAGTGACTGAATGGCACAATTGTTGATGCCTGAAGATTGGCTAACACGTAATAGGGGCACAAGGCACACAGCAGAGAACTCATATCATGAGCTTAATTTGCCTCAGAAAATTCTTATAAGAGAAGTTCATACAGCGAAAGAACAGCCTTAACAGAAGTTTACATATACAAATAAAGATACCGAATGTTTATATATTGCAACTAGTTATTCATGTAACTCCGTCTCTTTGTTTTGCCTCCTAACCTTTTCAACCCCTCCAGGACCCAAGCAAGCATTATATCAATGCATTTTGGTCTATTCAATCCTCTTTTCTATCCATTTTGTATTCTCCACAGTCCACACCCATCCTCCAACCTATCTAAATATCAAGTCCCTCATTTCAGTGAAAAGTTCATTCATTTCCTTCCATTTTATTTAACTGCATCAAATTGACTATCCTACGTTCCTACACCTTATCGCACTTAACAAAGTCAACTGACATACACAATTATCAACCATTTTTTACTCCTCCAGTCCTAAATAAGCGACTCTACTTGCAAACGATAAGCAACATTGCATCGGTGTTTTTAACTGACAAGTCATACAACATTCAATTCAAGTGGCATATTCATCCTATGAGGAAAACACCCCCAAAAAAAAACTTAGAACCGTCCACTGCCTTACACAAAATTCTCAGTCTATATCATCAAAGCAAACGACGTCAACAGTTTCATTACTCCTGAAATGTCAATTCCAAAACAAATCACACTAGTTTCAACTACGGTAACTTCTAATTTCCACCAAAATAATCTCCATTTCAGCATTCAAGAAAACAAGAATTATACAGTTGTACCTTCTGAGATCGCTGAAGAACAACACCACGATCACCAGATTCGTGAGAAACAAGTACATCAGGCCACAAACTCTTCCAACTTCCTTTCACCGCCGATTTCGACGCCACCAAACCTCGCACAACCACTAAAACCTCCGAATTTCTCTCTCCTTCATCTCCACCACCGGAATCTTCCTTTATTAAGAACCGTAGATCGGAAACTTGCACGGAAGGCGCGTCGCCAATTTTCCGAAGCGCCGACGACGTGGCGGCAAATTTTGTAAGGCTTCGGACTGCGACGTAGCCAAGGGCTAATCCTAGACATGCGCCGTCGCCGGCTAGAAGTAACTGCGCCGCAATCGCAACCGCCGCTTGGTCCCCCGCCGACATTGTTCGTATACTTGTGATGAGATAGAAAGAGAGAGTGAGTTGGGGAAAGGCGGTTAGTGGTCGGAGATAAATATGTATCGGTCGACGGAGGGGTGGTTTAGTAATTTTACCACTTGGATATAGTGGGAAAAGTGGTTACTGGATTATTGTGGGCTTGTTTGGATTTAAATAGAAGGAATGATAGATAAAAATGACAATTTCTTGTGACACAATTTACTTGGTCGTCTGGTCGACATTTATGTTTGCCAAGTCCAACTTTTGAATGCAAATGCTCATGTTTGCAAGCCCAAAAGCCAACAACATTAATTCTTAGTATTTCTTTGAGTTGATCAAAGCCAATTTTTTGTAAAAGACTATCAAATGGTCTAATACAAGACTAGTTTTATTATTTAAGGAGCAATTTTGAAAACAAATTGTCGATGTCTACCGATGTTAGTATACTTCCTCCGTTCTGAAAATATCGCAACACTTGTTCTTTTACACTATTCACCCTACGATTTTGGCTATTTTTCGTGATGAGTACGTAAGAAAATTTTAGTTATGTGGAGTCATAGTAGATTCGTATCGATATATATTTTCTAATTTTTTTTTTTTTTAAATTTTTGCTTACACACGATTTGAGATATTAAGAGTTAAAGTAACGGTTAGAGGAGTAAAAGTCAACCATGGTGCGATATTTCCGGAACGAATGGAGTATTTAAGTTTTGGTAGCAGTGGTACTGGCAGTGTTAAGCTAAAATGTACTCCGTCTATGGAATAACTTGTTCAAACACCCAATTAGTAGCGAATACTTGTGAATGTTTGTTTGTTTTTCATTTAAAAATGCGAAGCACAATGTCAAACAATTTTGAGAATCAAATACTGAGTCTCTCAATTACGAGAATAATGTGTCTAATACTCTAATTATTGGAGCATCTCTTGATTTTTCGTTTTATTTTCGAATTATATAAATAAAAGAAAACTGAGAAAGGGGTAATAATTTGATCAGCCAAAGTCCAAACACATAACTTGCTGAATAGTTACATTTGAAGTGATTTTTGCTATCTATCTAGTTGACCAAATACAAATGATTTGATCAACTCATTAAGCTCCTTGGGTGAATCAATGTTTATTGCATGCCCGGTCTCCTTAATTATCATTAACCTTGATTTAGGCCCCAATTTCCTGCAGGTTTTCATTTTGATTTAACAATTAGCAACCATGATTAATATTACAATTATGCACTAATTACAGATTACTGATTAGTGATTTATTGATTCACCTTTGAAGTTGATGGCCTATCTCTTTTGGGAAGAAATAGTCCTGATCGCCCCATACTAGAAGTGTTTCCTGCCATACAGTATATATACTTCATTTTCTTGCAGATAACACATACTATAGTCAAGTAACTCAATTTTATGTTACTCGGACTCGAGAACTCATGTGATGTCATATATATGTGGTAGATTTTGATTAAAATGTGGTACGTGTTAAGTATTCGTACCCTGTGTTGACTTGTGAAGGATCCGACACGAGAACTTACCTGTGACAAAGCAGAAATCTTGGAATCTGCATCTTCAAACATTACACATTTCATAAGCTCTTCTTTTTCCTTCCTGTTCTTATTCTCAATTGTCTAAAACAACAACAAACAAAGCATTAGTCTCATTGAACCCCGAACCGTCCACGAAACAGGAAACAAGAAAAGTAAATGGTTAACTTATGGTACGTTTCATTTACCTGATGATGCTTAGCGACAGATTTGAGACAGAATTAGGGCGTCTCTATAGAGGACGTCTCAAAAAAATTTAAGACGGAATTCTTGCAAATCCATTATAAATTTGAGACGGAATTTTTGAAACTCCATATACAATTCCATCTCAATTTTAATTTAAATACAAAATTTTAGTAATGTGTCTCGTGTTTGAGACGTTTATTGTATCCATCTCAAAATCAATCTCTAATTTTTTTTCCGACTTTTAATACTCGTAATATTTGTGATTTCTACACTATTCATATATTATACTTTGACCATTGTTGGTGATTTATACGTAAGATAAAACATAGTCATGCGGGATCTTGTTAGATTCGTTATGTGTATTTTCAAAATATTACATTTTTTATAATTTTTTCTTAAAGGAAATTAAAGATATTAATGATCAAAGTTGTGCATTGACGTGCGTAAAAGTGACAAACGTTGCGAGGAAAAATAAACAAAGGAAGTACTTGGTATCAAACAAAAACTAACCTTGATAAACTCCCAAAGTATAAAATTAGGAGCCCATTTTGTAAGATCATACTTGTAAACAGCTTTTTGTACCAACAATCTAATAGCATCAGGATCCTTTGGTACAACCACTTCAAGCACCTCCTCTAGTTGCTTCCCTACCCTAATTAACTGATCCTGCTTCTGATCTACGGTTGTTCCTACACCGCAGCTAACGATCACGTTCATCTCCACTACACAAGGGTACATCTCAGCCATTGAATAGCCTACCCACCCTCCATAGCTGATTGAGTAAACTGTGCACTTCTTAACACCAAATCCCTTCTTTAGCCCTTCCATTATACACTTGGCTTGATAACGAGGCGTACGGTCTTTGTTTTTGGTGTATGATTCTCCAAAGAATAGTAAATCTGGCATGTATATGTTGAATGATTTCGATAGTGATCCTATCTGCTCAATAACCATATATGTTAATGATAGAGTATAAAACTAATCTCGGGGCTTCAACCATCAGCTTAAGCTTTTGGTTGAATTGGTCCTTTGACATGGTATCAGAGCCAACGTGACGCAAAGGTCACGGGTTCGAATCTCATCCACCCCTCCTTTCAAAGTGGAATATTTCGCGCTAGGTATGAAGAGGCCTATGCTACATCCACACTTCAAGCCCAAAGGGCTTTCATGTGAGGGGGCGTGATAGAGTATAAAACTAATCTCGGGGCTTCAACCATCAGCTTAAGCTTTTGGTTGAGTTGGTCCTTTGACAGTTAAGGAACCAAAATTACTAAATTGAGCAATCATATCATTTCGCCATGTAAGATTAATTAAGTTGACCTGATATTACTGTGTTAATTAAATGAGTATGTTCAGGATTTATTAGTAAAAACTAGGTATATATAGTCCGTACCTGGGGGAGGAATTGCCAGCGCGCATCTCCACCACAACCATGGATGAGGACTAGGTTAGGTCGACCATGGCGCTTATGGTTAGAGATCCAAAAATGCATGGTAGTTTGATCATCCAAATCAACGGTGCATGGAGAGAGACCACAATATTTGTAGTACAAGGAGAGTAAGAAATGAGCTATTGGGACAAATATAGGTGGTAGGTTTAACTTTGTTACGTTTGTGATAATTTTATTGATAGTCATAAGTAAATTGAAGAAATATCTACGAAATACCTTTGCATACACCATTGTTGCATCTACTATTATCTCTTACCTTAACCTCAATTACTCTTCTTGATTCTGAATTAACCAAGTATTTAATTTTGTAGGAACGGTTGAACTTGCTAGTTATATATACGATGAAGGAATCTTATATTAAAAAAAGAAGAATAAAAAAAAGAATGGAGGAATCGGATGACATGAAATATGCCTGATAAGTTGGACAGTTTGACAGTTTTTAACTTCTTTGCTAAGGTTGGATGACAATGAGATGTGTCTTTTGTGTAAAGAAGTATCTTTCTTAATTTAAGAAACTAAACATGACGGTTGTATGTGTAGTTTCTAGCTTTAACGTCCAAAAAGCGATAACTTTTATGTATTCTACTTAAATGCGAGTCTTGTTTAGTTTATTGCTTCGTGTCAATAACATGAGTGGATAAGAGACCAACTAATGTTGGTGGAGTTTGTGGGGAGTTTATGTTGTGACTTGGAGATCATAGGGTTGAGTTCTGTTATCTGCGAAATGTTTGGGAGTGGACGGACTGATGTGTATTTCGCTCTAAGATAAGAGGCTCAACAATTAGGGAGAAGGTCAACGAAATCTTGTATGAGATAGACACACGATAACATCTCTTATAGTCACATACATTACAACACATATCAGTAGGATATACGAAGTACCAACTTTAGCCTTGAGTCACGTGTTGACAATGGGACTAGGCGAGCGAGCTTGAGGGGAGAGCCCCTGATGGACCGAGGGGTATGTCGTGACTACTACGTGGCGGAACCTGTTATGAATAGACGTGTTGAGCGATCAGGGAGAAATGTGTACAACAAGCGAGGTGTCCAAAGAGGAGATGTGTTGTGGTGCTAAGGAGTGAGATTCGTTGTGCTAGCATCCTAGCTTGTTGATAGTTAGGCGAGCGCGGTGGGTGCATGTCACGTGTGTTGTACAAGAGTTGCATGCGTGATATGTGCATTGGGAAGCGACAAGATACGAGGGCTTTTGTGGCTTAGGTGGGGGAGCTTGTCATGCATTTACATTTTTCCGACGCTAAGGCCCAACGTGTCACATATAAGGCAACTCCCATGAGCATGTGTGTCTTTACTAATGCATGTATCTTGTTGCATGTTATTATTATTACGTGTTATTTCCTCTATTATTTTGTGTTCGATGCTTGTTGCACATATGAGTTAGGCTGGCTTGCATCGATCAAGTCCAAAACATTTAGGTGCCACGCGGGCGGTCAAAAGGCCCATCCGTGACACGTGGCTTACATAATAGAAACGAAGTTTAGGTGTGAAAGCAAGAACTGTAGAACCATAAAAGAGAAGTATATACCTTACCTCCAAAACTTCTCAAATTCAAATCCTTCCCCCCATCCCAATATCAATCAATATGTCTATTACCTTTTCCAACTTTATGGACGGCTACTTTATGTCTTTTTGCCACCCAAAACCCCATACTTTACAGCCAGATTCCTTCGTCTATATACCCTTTCATCCCTTATATATACACCCCCTTCTACATTATCAACCTTCTTCTCCACTCTTGCACCATCTTCTCTTCGTGAATCTTCTGCATTAAGATTCACCAAAAATGGCTAGTACCTACGCATACTCAACCCAAATAACATCTCAAAGACCGATAGCCATGGCACTGGCATTAGTTTCAGCTGTAATACTATCCCCATTATACACGACTAGGAGCAACGACACACGTTATGACATTAGATGGAATTCTGGGTTTGTTCTGCCAATGGTATTAGCAGGACTCATAATCGCGATTAAAACCACCTCATCACCATCATCCTCGTCGATGTCAGGGGAACGAAGATCAATCTTGTCATCAGACTCGTCATCAGTGTTTAGGGTTGGTGGTTCTTCATTGGGACTTGCTGGGGTTCTGGTAATGCTGATGCTTGTTCTGTCCTGGCAAGACTCTGTTCAACATTTTCTTTGGAAATGAGAGAAATCACTGCCTGTCTAGTGTCTGCTACTCTTGTGTTTTCTGATAGAAAGAACTGTCTATTTTAGTGATTTCAGAATGTAATTCTAAGTTTCAGAAGGTTGAATAATATACAGGGCATTTTTTGTTGCAGATTTATGAACATTTGATCATTACTCAGCTATTATTTTTTATCAGAAATTAACTAACTGTAGTATTAAGTGATCAGATTATCAGAAAACCAATTTCTGATCAGTAACATGAAAATTAGACTGT
Organism: Spinacia oleracea; assembly: GCF_020520425.1. Taxonomy (NCBI): domain Eukaryota; kingdom Viridiplantae; phylum Streptophyta; class Magnoliopsida; order Caryophyllales; family Amaranthaceae; genus Spinacia; species Spinacia oleracea. The sequence goes on from NC_079487.1 coordinate 130,860,403, forward strand.
AATTAATTGATCATATAATCAGAGAACAACTTCTCTGCACAGCAGACATGCGTAATGGGGATTGCTTAATCAATACGAGTATATTATAGAACGCATTGATATATGAACCGATTTATCACCCTCAAGACTCAGAGAGAATCATGACAAAAGATATCCTTTTTTGGGGTTTTTTACCAACATTTTTTATGCTTGTGTTTTTTTCACGTTCAACATTGCATCTCCCATCATAGTATATTCTCCATAACAACCCCTTTACTTCAAGAATCTTACAGACGAATAACACGATGTATCAGTCGTCAGCTTGACAGTGCTTTTGACTGATCATAGAAATCGCTCTCATCAACTGATTCGCATATGAGAGGAATTACCAGTTCCTAAAGTTTCGATTCTCAATCACTGTATGAACAAATCGAATCGAAAAAGAGGTAAAAACCATGTCAGGCCATTTGTGGGAATATCTGTTCTTTTTTTCGATCTTTTCATTTCTTCAATAAACAAATTCAGTTAGCCACAATCTTATATTTCCCACGATACAAGAACATAAATTTTCTGTACAAATGATATATTTACATGAACAGATTGTGTTATTCAACCATAATCCTATCTAATAAAGATACATATGCGTTCTTCGTCAACTACTCCAGCCAACCACACTGGCATTTGTGACAGCAGAGGCGGGTTTGGGGGACACCGACACACCCCGATTGTACATGCGTTGAATCTCTTCTCTGTACTCAACTAGAGACTTGTCGGGAATGGCTGGAGTTAGCTCAATCACGTCTCCCATCTTCAGTTTGCAAGTTGGGTCACTCACGGGATGATGGTTCAGCCGAGGCCTCAACTCTTCCTTCACGGGGAAGCCATAAGACCTCCAACGGGGGCTACCATGGCCTGTCATTTCTAACAGATCCATCATGGTGGAGTTTGTGGGGAACTCCCGAACAGACATCTGGAATAAAACAGGATGCCAAACTTATAAATGCACAGAACTGAGAACTAACAGAAGAGATATATTTGGAATTTCAAGCCGTTATTCCATGAGAATCATGGACCCAAATAGAAATAACATTTTCGCTTACTATCAAGTCCTATACAGTTATATCACTCCAGAGTCCAGACACAGTAAGTTACCAATTAAAAAACAATGCACTGCAAAAGAAACTAGACACAAAACCAAGCATAATATGACTGATCCAATCGAATGTCCTGTTAATTTACTAGGTTCACCCTCTACTAGGAAGTATCTCAAAAGGACGAATCAGAAACTAAAAATAAAGGGCACATGATAAGGAAAAGTTATATGAGACCAAACAGTCGAGAAGGAGGACCAGGAGTTTTAGTTGAGCTTTATTCAGCTCAGATTCCCTTTCTAGACCACACATACTGAATCGACCACAGTAAACCGCTCACTATCTCTTACTTACCAAATTAATCGGAAACATGGGAAACATAAAGCTTTGTTGTTCATAAAAGAAATGGAAGAGGAGGAGGATATCAAAGACTAACCTTGTCATTCTCTATCAAGATGACAAATACAGGTCCGTCTTGATTAGACTGAGCATTGTAGGAATATGGACAACCTTCAGCGTGAGTTGGGAATTTACATGGAGGCTTGAGGGAATCAGCATAGTCCATTGATGGTCGGTCTTTGTTCATTGTCTCACACTGCCAATTGACCACCCATCTAGCCCACTCCACCATTTGAAGCACAAAAGAAGAGTGCTGAGAATCACCCTCCTTATACCTCCAATGTGCAGCAAATCCATACTCTGCTTGTAGATGCATTTCCCTAGTCCGTATTTGAACTTCAATTGGAACCATTCCTTCACCGAGCACAACAGTATGAAGGGATTTGTATCTACAGACAACAAAGAGAAAAAATATCAGGTACATAATCGGCAGAAGACTTACGCCTTGCAACATAAGAGTATTAAACAAATAACTTACCCATTGCATTTTGGACAATGAATATAGTCTTTGAACTTTCCAGGCACTTCAGGCCACAACTGATGAACAACCTTAAGTGCTCTGAAACATTCATCCTCATTCTCAACAATCAATCGCAGCCCGTGAATATCATGAATCTGGTCAACTGTGAGCTTCTTCCTACATGTCATTGAATATATAGTTAGCAAACTATGCAAAAAAAGGAACACATACCCACTATGCCAGAGTAAGTAAAAACGTCTGGCACATAGCGTACTCCATCAAACAGGAGAAAAAGATTAGAGACAAAGCATACTTCGACATTTTGCGATGAATGCTGTATAAGCTTTTGTGACGACCAGACAAGTCATGGTAAGATATATCTTCATCCTTAAGAGCTTCTTCAAGTTTCTCGGTTGCTGATTTGATCATTGCTTGATCAAATGAGTTCATACGCTTGGAAGACAATTCATCATGTTGATTTGGGTAAAGATGCTTGAAACACAAGTCCTCTAATTTTTCTTTCCAAGTAGAGATACCAAGCCTGTTAGCCAGTGGTGCAAATATCTCCAACGTTTCCTTCGCAAACCTCTGCTGTTTATGAGAGGGTAATGCATCGAGTGTCATCATATTATGCAATCGATCTGCCAATTTAATTAAGACTGCCCTGGCATCTGCCATAGCAAGAAACATTGTATGCAGCCGATCAGCTTCTATGGTTTTATTTGCTATATTATTTTCACGTGCAAGCTTGCTCAAATGGCTTAGTTTTGACACCTGAAACAAAATAGCATCCACCATAAGTAAGCCATCAATGGAACTGATTGCAGCATATCCCTCATTGTTCATACTTCGTATACAAATCCGATCCAACAGCTTCAAGGTAACTATTAAGGTTCCATTTACTAACAATTCCTCTTTAAAAAAGAGAGGACACACAGTAATAAAAAGAGAAAGGTCTTCATGTCTATTGCCTAGTTATCCCGTATTCCAATGGCAAGTGCAAGAGTCATAAAAGTATGTCAAAGAATCCACCTTATGAAGCACAAATTACAACGAAATAAAGTGTCCTGCATCTATGCACCACGTATAAAAAACTAATACCTTCTTCTCCAACTATTGAATCTCATAGAGATCAGATGCTTAGACATATAACACCTATGCTACTCATGAAGATCAATGCATACATCAAAGGAAAACTGCATGATCAATTAAACAATCAAAGTCTACCCTCATCTTTTACTTCAAGCAACTGATCTACCCATATACATAAGCAAAACAGAAACATGAAGTTCGGCCAACTGATTCATAAGCAAACAAAATCATCACAGCTTCACAAACCTGGGAAGTCCAAATAAGCATTTTACAAACAAACAAAACATTAGTGCTGATTAAAACTTGAATCTTTTAAGGCTTACCCCATGAACTAGATCAGCCACCCCAGATCCAAAAATGCTTAGGATGTAGTCATATGTAACCATCGAATCATCAATGGTATCATGCAATAACCCAGCAGCTACGACGGTCGAATTTGCTCCTACGGTAGCCAAAAGCACAGCGGTTTCCACACAGTGATGCAAGTATAGATGCCCACTTGCTCTCACCTACACATACAAACGCCAAACATAAACTTCATACGGAGTAATCAAATACAACACAACATTACTTTCTATTTGATAAAATAATGTAGTCAACCAATGTTACTCCCAGCTTTCATACTACTCAAATTTCTATATTTTTGCAGCATTTTCACATAAAAGCATAAAAAAGATCGGAAATTTCAAAAATAATTGCTGATTGTGAAATAATAATACAAATTTACATTAAAAAAAATGAATTACCTGCCCTCTATGAGCCTTTTCAGCCTCATAAAACGCCTTGATCACAAAATCTTCATAGAAAATCTTATGCCTGTTTTGAGCACTTGCCAACAATTCCGCAACACTACCACCAAACACAAATTGCTCCTCCATATTAAACGTAAGCTCCTCCACATCACGATCCAAACACGACCCCAAAGAATTCCTCACAAACCCATTTAACAACCCATTCGTAGTATTATTTACCCGAAATGAACCCGAATATGATCCTGAAGCTACGGTATTATAGCTACTGGAACCCGAAACCGAAACCGGGCCCTGAAACACCGAAACGGGACTTTGAAGATCTCGCTTCAACGAAGAACTCAACGGCGAGCAATTCGAATACCGAAATGAGCTGCTCAAACTGCCGTATTGATGATAATGATGATCATCCAACCCTACTTTCTGAAACTCCTCATTTACCGACGTGGGAGAGTGTTTAAGAAGATGCGATAAACCGCCGATTATCGGCCTTTGAGAGGTTGATGATGACGATTGCGAGCTCGTGGATGGAGATCTTCCGTTAAGATCGAAATCATAGGAAGAGTGAGAATTGATTGAAGGATGCGGTGTAGAACATATGCCACTCGGTGGACTTGCATACAGCGCAATTGTTGAAACCGCCATTAATGGACCTCAAATAAATTTTTGAAATTTGAGCTGAAATTTGCAGATTTTTTACTTATCTTCTAATTACAGGGTTATATATACAATGGAAATATTGAATTAGGCAGATCTGAGGTGACTAATTTTTTTGGAATTAGGGTAAAAACAAAGGAAGAAGAAGAAGAATCAAAAAGTCAAATTATTACAACTACGAAGATTAATTACAGGTTTTCGAATTGAAATTTCAGTGTGAATCTAATTTTTTTTAGCTGCTATTGAAATTGAAGGCTAAATTTGAAGAAATTAATATGAATTGGGGAAATTGACGACGACCCCTAAACCTAGAATTTAAGAGAGAGAAATTTGAGAGAAGAAAAGGCGTATGTGTGGAGAAGATATGTTTAAAATAAGGGGATTTATTTTATTACGGGCGGAGTATTTATTAAAGCAATAATGGTTTTACAATATTCAGATACTTTGCTTGCTTCATCTCCATCCTCTCTTATTTCGGTTAATGGCCAGGAGGAGTGACACAGTAGAAAGACTAGATAGCCCTTGGAAAGTACCGCAAATTACGGATGCTTTGATTTGTTTTTTTTTAGTTTTAACTTTAACTCCGTTTTTTTTGGTGATAAAGGAGGGCAAAGCCCCAAGCAAACAAAGATAAAAATCTATAACTAATGTCACTATATCTGTGATTGTTCGAGATAAAAATCTATAATGAACAATTTTGATGTTGAGAAAACACATATTACGTGTTAATAATATATGCGAGAAGGTGTATCATACATTCGGATGTATGTAATATGCTCTAACATACTCCGTAATATAGATTCGGATGTATGTAATATGCTCTAACATACTCCGTAATATAGATTTTGAAATTTACTTCGGAGTAGACCTGGTTATCGGGCGGGGCGGGTCGGGTCAGGGTCGGGGAGGGTCAAAAGAGGGTCGGGTATTGAAAGGGTCATTTTTAGCGGTTCGATAATGGACGGGTCAAAAGCGGGTCGCATTTCAATAGCGGGTCATTAGTGGGCGGGTCAATAAACGAGCAATGAAAAATGAAAAACAAAAGAGTCATGTGCAAGTACAAGTGAATACGAAGCTATACACGTAATTTTTTGTATCATTACTATTTTAATTTTCAAAATAATTGTAGTATAAGTTTGACCCTATAATGACCCTATCCAATAAAGGCCCTGTCCAATAAGAACCCTGACCAATAAAAGCCTATTAACTTGACTCTAACACTATATCCATTGGACTACCCTGTCCAATAACCAGGTCTACTTCGGAGTACTAAAATTTCGTTTAATATTCTAATTTATCGATAAATTGCGAAAATTGGTAAAGGATAAAAGGATAAAATTAGAGAAAGTTAGCAGATTTGCAATGATTAAATTTAGAATGGATTAGTTGTCCAGTTAGGCAAGTTAACGACTAGATTATAGATCTACCTCTTTAGCCAAATTTTAAATGATTTTGTGTTGAAATGGATAAATTACTCATTATGATAATGGAGGTTGTGGATAAGTTTAGCCGAATGAATAGCTAATGGTATTATTTTAATGGGTTTTGGGTGAGACTTTTTCAGCTTGAGACACTGTAAGGATATTTTATTATTTGTGACAAATTAATTTTTAATTAATTTTAGCCAAGAGTCATTATGAAACCGATTCACATATTTTTTGCGTTATCCAGTAATTCTATTTGTTAATTACGCAGTATAATAATTACTGGGTTTAGCTTGTGCGAATGTACGGATTTATTAAATTGTTAAGTTAAAATTTAACTTCTATATATACTTATTGATATATTTCATATACGAGATATTATATTAGATTATTATTTGATTTTGGATTGAATTTCATTTTTGATTTATTTTTTTATTATTAAAGTGTTTGATTTTTGATGGAGTTGTATATAGTATTAGTAATCTATTTTTGAATTAAAAAAATCGAGTGACACATGGATGTTAATTAGGTGCCACATAAATATTTTAAATAATTAGTTACTTACTAATACATACAACTCCATCCAAAATCAAACACTGTAATACGTTTTTTAAAAATAATCTAAAATAAAATTCAACCCAGATAAACTACTAATCTAAAATAAAATTCAATCATAAATCAAACACCATTCCAATATTAGAGCGCCATATCGAAAATCTAATTGTTTTGGCCACTGAAAAATAAGATTTTGAAATTATATATGAATTTAAAAAGTCGAATGTCACGTACATAAATAATTAGGTGTCACATAGATATTTTTTATTAATTACGGAGTAGTTACTACTACGTACGGAGTTTATACAACTCCATCCAAAATCAAATACTCTAATAACTAAAAAAAATAAATGTAAAATGAGATTCAATTCAATTCAAAATCAAACATTAATCTAATCTAATAGATCAATTATAGCAGTTGGTATATATGAGTTTTGTTTTAACTTAGTAATATAATAAAAATTGTGCATCGCACGGGATAAAATCTTGTTAATTAATAAAAAAAAAAATCTACGTGGCACCTAATTATTTATCTACGTGGCACTCGACTTTTCTAATTCATAAATAATTTCGAAATCTTACTTTTCATTAGCCAAAACCATTAGAATGGTTTCCCACGTGGCTCTCAAAAATTAGATTAGTTTTTTTATTTTGGATTGAACTTTATTTTTTATTAGTGTTTGATTTTGGATTGAATTTTATTTTAGATTTATTTTCTAATTATTAGAGTGTTTGATTTTGGATGGAGTTGTATATATTAGTAATTAATTAATTAAAACATCTATGTGACACATAATTAATTATCTGCGTGGTACTCTGTTTTTTAATTCAAAAATAAATTAGAAATCTTATTTTTCATTGGCAGAAAACACAAGATTTCCTACACGGCACTCTAATAATTCAGCAAATATGCCTCGTTTGTTATATATATACTAGATTTTATCTCGTATTAATTGTTAAGTTTAAATAAAACTCCTGTATATACCAACTGTTATATTTTATATATTATATTAGATTAGTTTTTTTTTTTTTGGATTGAATTTCATTTTATATTTATTTTTTTAATTCTTATTGTGTTTTTTTGATAAAGTTGTATATGCGTAATATTAATAATTAATTAATAAATTAAAATATCTATGTGGCACTTCATTATTTATCTGCGTGGAACTAGACTTTTTAATTCAAAATAATTACGAGATCATATTTTTCATTGACCGAAACCATTAGATTTCCTACGTAGTTTTTTTTAAACCCGGTTGCATGTAGAACTACATTATAGCTTATAAATTAATACTGTAGATTAAAATCTTATATGAGTGAGGATCTTCACATGATGCATAAATTATAATATAAAAAGTTTCTAGAATAAAAGTATAAATTTTATTTTCTTAAGGTACTTACATAATGATTTCGCCATGTAAATTCTCATCTTAATTGGGTCAACTGGTCAATTCGTCAATTCGATTTGAATTAGCGATTATAAACTTTATAAGTAAGAGAAAATGTAAAAGAATATTCTACATCCTAATAAACTGCTCCGTCTGTCTCTGTTTGTTTGTCCTATTTGTCATTTTGGTAAGTTCCTAAAATGGTACTCAAATACTAAAAATAATCACCGAATCACAATTTTACTCCCACATAAAATATATTTGATGCACAAGGCAAACAATAAGAGAAAGAAAGAATACATGTAATAGGAATTACACTTAAACCTTAAAATTAGGAGATGGGATCTTTTTCATTAGGCTAAGCATAATATGGTAAAATTATACGCTTCGATCATGTATTGTAATTGTAATTTATGGAGTACTATATACTAAAAGGCCGTTTCAACAAATGTCTACACACCCACATGACGCTCTCTTTCAATCCATAAGTAGACCATTATCCAATTGAAATATAACCTTTTACATGCTATCTTTGTAAAATTAATATCAATTAATATATAATAATTATCTAGTTAACAAAATTAAAACATAATTTTATGAAAGAATATGCGAATTAATAATTAATTAATATTCACATAATAATTCGGGGCATTGCCCGAACCCGGATACTAATTTGTCCTAAAAGGAAACCAATGGATGGTAAATTGCCTAGTCATAATTAGGGATGGCAATGGGTCGGATCTGGACCGGGTCCGACAGGATCCAGACCCAGACCCGCTTTTTAAGAGGTGGATCCAGATCCGACCCAGATCCGTTGGGTCCAAAAAAATCAGATCCAGACCCAGATCCACTGGGTCTAATGGGTTTAGGGTCGGATCTGGGTCCTAAATGGGTCTAAGCGTATTTGTTTTCCAAAAAAAATTGTCCCTCATTTTTCTTATAATATGTAATTTTTTGCGCCCATTTTTTGTATGTAAACGTAACGTTGCTTTAATAAAACCACTAAATATGGAATATTCGTTAATTTTGTTTAGGAAAAAAAATCATATTAGCCTTGTGATACAATAAGTATTTAAAGTTTCTAATATTATTATTTATATGTCACATCAAACAATTTTTAAATAGTTTAGTATCATAAGAACTGAATAAAGTTTAGCACGCAAAGATTGAATTATATTTAAATTTTAATAATTTTTTTAAAATTATATATATGGGTCTGTGTGTCGGATCTGGACCGGATCTGGATCTTTAATTCTTGGACCCGGACCCAGACCCGCCCCATTGAACAAAGACCCAGATCCGCCCCAGATCCACAGGGTCTAATTTTTTTGGACCCAGACCCTTAAAAATGGACCGGGTCCAACCGGATCTGGGTCGGGTCTTGGACCCATTGCCATCCCTAGTCATAATGCATGGGGAAACAAGTTGTATAGAGATGGGACCGACTAGATTTGTTCATGTGTTTGAACGGTGGTCGATGGGAATAGAAGATTCTCCTTATGACGAAGGAAAACAAAGAAGAATCCCTTCAAAGATAAAGCATCCTACAAAAATACCCACCAAATTCATCTTAGTTGCATTCTGGCTAGTGGCTAGTGGCTAGTGTGTCCCTACCAACCCCCAAAACAACTCGAATGACGTGTCACATAAAATTTTAAGCTAATTTATATGATTTTATGGATAAACCACCTTTTAAAGTTCAACTTTTTGAAATAACCACATTATATGTTTTATTTTTAAAAAAATCACCTTAAACTTCCAAAGTTTAAACAATCACCACCTTCTGTTAACTTCCGTCAAATGTTCCGTCAAATGTTTCATTAACTTCCGAATGTTTGGCCGTTGGATGTGGGCCCCACTGACGGAACACTTAACGGAAGTTAACAGAAGATGGTAATTTCTTAAACTTTGAAAGTTTAAGGTGATTTTAAAAAAAAAAAAAAACATATAAGGTGGTTATTTCAAAAAGTTGAACTTTAAAAGGTGGTTTTATCCAAAAAATCCTAATTTAAATTCCATAGTAAGTTAATTTACTAAACTACCTTAATATACCTTTAAATGATTCACTTTTATAATTCCTTATTTAATTTCAGTTTAATTTTAATTATTACTTAAATATTTATGGACAATTTTTTTAAAAGCAAATTAGTTTGGCTAAGCTAATTTAATAACTTCAATGATTAAACTAATAGCTTACTTTTTTTGTAAATTGTAAGTAAATCTATAGCTACAATTATCGGAGTTACGATCTGTAAGGTATCTCTCGCTACGAATTTGTTTGATTTTATTGCAAATTTTTTAGTGAAAAACAATTTTAATTTTATATAAAATATTTTAAAATATTTTTCAAGGAAAAGACAATTTCATACTATTTTTTCTTTGTATTGTTCGAAATTTACCCTATACTACATCCCGTATGAAACAATGGATAAACTTTGATTTTTTTCACACTAGTTACGAATTTCAGTTTGACTATCCGTTATGATTTATACGTATGGAAAAATATAGTCGTGTGAGATTTTGTTTACTTTGTAACGATATGTTCGTTCTAAATATTATTTTTTTATACTTTTAAGAAAATATAGAGATATAATCTTTAAACATTTACTATTAATGAATATGACAAGATAAATTATAACCATTAATTCGAAACATAGGACTATGGAGTATGGATTAATAATAAACCATATAAAAAGTACCATGACAAATACGGCTCAAACTCCTGTTCTTCTCATTCATTAACCACGTATATATATTACAACGTAATTAACCTAAGGAGGTTAAACAAGTAACTTAACATAAATAGGACTCTACAATATTAACATTAATAACACTATTATACTCCGTACACTCCGTATACTCCGTATGTCCTATATTATAACATCCCCCCTCAAGGTGGAGCATGAAGATCTCGAATGCCCATCTTGTCAAGAAAAAACTCAAATTGCGCTTTCCCCAATGCTTTGGTGAATATATCTGCCAACTGTACCTTTGTCGAAACATACGACGGACAAATAATCCCTTCCTTAATCGCATCACGAATAAAATGACAGTCTGCCTCAATGTGTTTCGTCCTCTCATGGAACACCGGATTCTGTGCAATATGCAATGCAGACTGACTATCACAAAACATGCTCATACCTGGTTTGTGCGCCACCCCCAAGTCGCTCAGTAGTTGCTTTAACCATTTCAACTCACATGTCAAAGCTGCCATTGAACGATATTCTGCTTCTGCCGAGGAACGAGAAACAGTATGTTGTTTCTTGGTCTTCCAGGACACCGGAGACAACCCAAGGAGAACAAACCAACCAGTCAACAAACGACGAGTCAACGGACAACTCGCCCAATCAGAATCACACCAACCTTCTAGTTGCAACGAACTGTCAGAGCGGAGGAGTATCCCTTGACCCGGACACTTTTTCAAGTACCGAACAACACGTAGGGCTGCATCCCAGTGTTCCTCTTTCGGTGCCTGCATAAACTGTGACAAAATGTGAACAGAGTACGCCAAGTCTGGTCTTGTTACTGCTAAATAAATCAGACGGCCAACCAGACGTCTATACTTCTCTCCATCTTCCAACTCCTTTCCCTCTGCCAATGCCAGTTTATGATTCTGTTCCATCGGAAAGTCAACCGGCTTTGCTCCCAACAACCCAGTTTCTGTAATAATATCCAAGGCATACTTTCTCTGACAAACATAGAAACCAAGACTGCTGCGAGCTACCTCGAGGCCGAGAAAGTACTTCAAGGCTCCAATATCTTTCATTTTAAAACATTCACTCAAATATGCTTTAAAACTCTCAAGTGCAAAAGTATTATTTCCTGCAACAATCATATCGTCGACATAAATGAGCACACTCAATTGCAACGAACCTTTGGAAAGAGTGAACAAAGAGTAATCAGAATACGATTGCTGGAACCCATAAGACAATAGGGCCGTAGACAATTTCTCAAACCAACATCGAGGAGCCTGTTTCAAACCGTACAACGACTTTCTCATTCTGCATACTTTATCAGAATTATTCTTCTGAAATCCAGGTGGAATCTTCATATAAATCTCCTCCTCTAAGTCACCATGTAAAAATGCATTATGGACATCCATCTGGTGAACCTCCCAATTCTTAACCGCGGCAACGGCCAAGAAAGTGCGAACTGTTGACATTTTTGCCACAGGAGCAAATGTCTCATTGTAATCCAATCCCTCCTCCTGATGATTACCCAAACAAACTAACCTTGCCTTAAGGCGCAACAGCTTCCCATCTTCATCACGTTTTTCTGTGTACACCCATTTGCTCCCAAGTGCTTTCTTTCCTGCTGGCAAGGTCTCTAATGTCCAAGTGCCTTGTTCCTCAAGAGCATCAATTTCAGCAGACATTGCTTTTCGCCATCCCTCATGTTGCATAGCCTGTTTAAATGTTTTAGGTGCCTTTTCTTCCTGTAAAGCTGCAATAAAATTTCTGTGTTTTGGAGAAAAACGTTCATAATTAACAAAATATGTGATAGGATATAGAGTACCTAAGGAAGATGATGTCGTAGATGAGTCTGTAGAAGTGCTATATTTTTCCCGTATTGTATGCAGGAGATGCCCTCGCAGCTTCGTCGACTGAAATTTTTCCCTCTTCCCTCTTCCCAATTCCTGACTCGTATCCCCACGAACTCCCTCATCACTCGTAACTGCTGGCTGGATTACCTCACTCCCTTGTTCACAACGCTGCTCACACGCAGCTGTGGCAAGGCCTGCATTCCCTTGCTCTCTATTCTTCTCGCACACAACAGCAGTACGCCCTGTATTCCCTTGCGCACCATGCTGCTGCTGCTGACCCTGCACATCAGACACATTGCCTAGCGCCTCAGCACCCGACCCCTGCAGCGCTTCCTGCGCATTGCCCAGCACCCCATTCGCATCGCCCAGCGCCCCATTGTGCGCCTCTCCTGGCGCCTCACTGCTCGCATCACTCAGCGCCTCGCTCACAAAGGGCTGCTCCTCATTTCTTCGCTCCACACTCCCACGCTGCACAACCTCACATTGTGGCTGTTGGACACTCACACTCCCATGACTGCCCATCACACACACAGACCCCATCCCATTCTCATCACATTCCTCCAAACTCCAATGATCAATAGTACCCACGCCTTCACACATATCCTCACTCTCACCCTTGTGATTGTGCACCAACAACGACGTACTTGATGTATCCGCGTACGGAAACACCCGTTCATGAAACTTGACATCACGAGAAACGAAAAATTCACGTGTTTCTAGATCATACAATTTCCACCCTTTCTGCCCGAATGGATAACCTAGAAACACACACTTCCTACTTCTCGACTCAAACTTGTCACCCTTACTTCGTTGATTATACGCATAACACAGACAACCAAAAACTCGAATAGGAACATATGAAGGCGGCTTTCCAAACAACATTTCATACGGAGTCTTTTTTTCAAGTAACGGGGTAGGTGTACGATTGATTAAATAACATGCAGCCATTACACATTCCCCCCAAAACTTTTTAGGCAAATTTCCTTGAAAAAGCAATGCTCTCGCTATATTGAGAATATGTTGATGTTTACGCTCAACCCTCCCATTTTGTTGAGGGGTACCAACACACGAAGACTCAAACAACATGCCATGCTTAAAAAAATATCCTTGCAAACAATTAAACTCCGTACCATTGTCACTACGAACAACCTTAATAACTTTATCAAATTGACGTTTAATCATAGCAATAAAATTAAGAACATCAACTCAACTTCTGTTTTATTGCTAAGTAAATAAATCCAAACACCTCTTGAAAAATCGTCAACAATTGTTAAAAAATACTTGGCTCCACAAGACGAGGGCGTCTTGTAGGGACCCCACAAATCAATATGAACTAATTCAAACATTCTACTGGCATGTTTTTCGCTAACAGGAAAACTCTCTCTACATTGCTTTGCACGTGGACACACGTCGCAAATATTATTACTCTTCCTAATAGTATGACTCACAGGAGGGATCAACTGCAGTACTTTTTCCGATGGATGACCCATACGTTGATGCCACAAATCCACTACACAATCCACAGCAAACACCCGCACTCTCGGAACCCCACGGAAAAAATATAGCCCTTCCTGTCGATCACCCACGCCAATCACCGTCCTCGTCAAGTGGTCCTGTAATACACATATTTTGTTAGTGAATTGAGCTGAACAATGTAATTCGTCACTTAATTGAGTTACAGAAATTAAATTGCAGTTTAATTTAGGAACAAATAAAACATTATTAAGCACCAATCCACCCTCCAAAGTTACCGAACCATATTGATTCGAATTGGCTGTCTGACCGTCTGGCAACACAACCGGACAATTTCCGGACGTTCTGATATTACTCAAACTCAACAAATTTCCAGTCACATGACTAGACGCTGCGGAATCAATAATCCATCGCGAGTCTGTGTTACCTTGCAATTTAGGTTGAGGCTTATTCAAGATTTCGATAATCTGTTGCACTTGATTATCGGACACACCCGCAAGTCCATGTGAAGCTACTGACGCTGTTGCCTGTGAAGAATTGTTGCCCGTGCTGATTGCATTAGCACGAGTGACAGCAGCACCCGTTTCCCTGCCAAGTATACTACGATCTCCTCTGCCCCCTCGTGAACTAGTGTGCCTGCCGCCCCTTCCCGGTCCTCTACCACCACGTTTCTTCTCATCCCACCAGTCAGGAAAGCCAATCAATTGATAACAAGTGTCCTCATTGTGTCCCTCACGATTACAGTGATTACAAAACTTATCATTCGGTCTTGGTTTTGATTCTACTTTGAATGCCATCACTGCCTCTTTCTCCTTTCCAGACTTGGTGCGCAGGCTTTCGGTATTAATAACAGATTGGTAGGCTTCATCTACCGAAGGCAGTGGTGTTTGGGCCAATAATTGAGCACATCGATCTTCATACTGATTATCAAGCCCAATCAGAAAATAGTGTAAATGATCTTCGGCACGAATCTCACTTACTTGTAGGGCAATGTTACACTTACATCCTCCACACGAACACCTCGGAACCCGAGCATGCTGAACCACCTCCTTCCAAATTTTCGAAAGTCTGCCATAAAACTCAGTAATGGTTTCGGTCGCCGTCTGCTTACACGCACTCAAGTTCATCTTGAGTTGACACACCCGTGTACCACTCACCACACAAAACCTTGTCTTCAGGTGTGCCCATAACTCTACAGCAATATCAAAGTCTTCTAATGTAGACCTCAAACTCTCATCTACCGTGTTTGTAATCCAAGAGACTACGGTGGAATTAACGGCAATCCAATGCCTTCTCTTTGTCACATCAGTCGTTGGTTCTACAATTGAACCATCAATGAACCCATATTTCCATTTGGAAATCAAGGAACGTCGCATAGCCTTAGCCCATTCATCGTAGTTTGAAGCCCCACGTAATCTGACCGGCGTAATTAAAGCACCCGGACCATCTCCCGATCCAAGATAGTAGTCGAGATCGACTGTGGTGTCTACCTTGGGTGTTTCGTCGTCCGTACCCATGATTAAATCAATAGGCAAACTCACGTTCTCAAGCAACCACGATGATTGCGTTTCTCAAACTCCAAAATCTCTCAATTGCGGAAAAAATTAGGGGTTTTAACCTAAGCTCATGATACCATGACAAATACGGCTCAAACTCCTGTTCTTCTCATTCATTAACCACGTATATATATTACAACGTAATTAACCTAAGAAGGTTAAACAAGTAACTTAACATAAATAGGACTCTACAATATTAACATTAATAACACTATTATACTCCGTACACTCCGTATACTCCGTATGTCCTATATTATAACAATAAACCATATAAAAAGTACCATGAATGAACAAGGGCACTTTCCTCGTAAGGGCGGAATCCCTTTCCCTTCATTACGGCTTCCTACTTGCACCTACCATTCCCATTTTTTCAATCCATCTCCCTCCACAAAAACTCAAGAAGAATTCCTATTCTCATCAAACACGTGACCTGCACGTGTCACTGTCAACCATTGCACTCTCAATGCCACGTATATCTTCTAGGCTACTACCAAGCGCACACGTAACAAAACCGAGCCGCCAGCACTACTAAAATAAAGTAAATTAACCAAGCATAAAAAACAGGTCAGGGCCCATGATCACATACAGTCACCAATAGTTGAGCAGGCAAACGTGTCGGTCGTATACTCGCATTTGTGTCGAATTTAAATGGGTTAAAACTTTAAAGATATCTCGACTCATTATTACGTCACATTCAACATTTAGTTAAGTTAAAACTTAAAACCCTTGACGTTATACGAAGGTGATGTTTGGTTGATATGAAAAATTATGGGAAGTATAACATTTTAGGAAGTGGAAGATTTTAAAATTGTTTGGTTGACAAAAATATGGGAAGTCAACTTCCTATAAAATGGAGGAAGTTGTTTAACTAGGTTCTCCTAGATGAGTGGAACTTTCCATGGGAATTTGCTTCTCATGTTTAACCAAACACTATAATCCATATCCTGAGAAATGGTTATTTATAGTAAAAGTTTCTTCCTAAAGAATTCTACTTTCCACGATCAACCAAACAACCCCAAAATATATTATTTTTCGTGTCTAGTTTGTGTTGTACGTATTGTCATATTTGTTTAATAAAACTAGCTTTTGAGCCCGTTCATTATTATATAGTGGTTATTAAGCCGTCTTTTAAAGTGCTAATTTTACCAAGGGCTTGCATTTAGTGGGAATAGATGATTCATATAGAGGTGAAAGTTGAAAAAATAATATAAATTAAATGGTGAATTAATTTGAGTGTTACAAAGGGAGATGGAGTAGTCGGGTGGAAGCGATTGAATGAATATATGAATTAAATTGTGAATTGACGTTGAATGAGGAAGATGAAGTGAAATAGGTGTTGAAGTTGTAAAATATTTCGTATTACAAACAACGAAATGAAAAATTGGAAAAAAAATTAAATAAATTTATGGATGAAAGATATATGAGGGTGACACGTGTCAACTAATCATATATGGTAGGATGACACGTGTAAACTAATCATATATGATTATCCTTTTTAAATACCAGTTATTGATTGATTTGCATATTTTAAAAGGTTACTTACCGACTACATTACATTATGTTATTAGTTGTTCTTCATAGGTTGGTTATTAAATGCTAATACTAATACAACCTTTTTATAAATATGACGTACTCTTATATTTTAATACTAATCCGTTTTTTTTGGGTGTTTAATTTGTATTGCCAATTTGTATTGCCAAATCTTTTACCAACCGTTTTTCGTGTTTTACCAACCAATTTTGGCGGTTGGTAATTAATCAATTTCTTGTAGTGAGAGCTGTCGACCCGTAATGCAGGGAGATATTGAAGGTGAATCTGATAAATCAACGGTGATGAGCCACGTAAGCTGGGATATGCATGATCATTCAAACAGTGAATAATGGACCATGTTGACTCTTGTCAATATGTTTGATTGTGAGGGTGCATGCATTTTGCTCATTTATTTTCATTTTATTTATTTTTATTATTTGGTAAATTTTAATTAGAAATTTAGAATGGTAGTGGTCGAGTCAAATCAGTTGCCAACTTGCTTCTATATCTTAATAGAAGATTTTTCATCAACTTGGAACTTTTCTAGTCTTCCAGGGTAGACTTTAAATTGCCTTCTAATCACATAACTATTCTAACAAAAGTTTTCATAAGGGAAAGTGCAACGCTTAAAGAAATAAGATTGATTATAAAAAGTGCATCACTTAATAAAATACGGAGAAGTAATTAATGATATTTGTACGAAGGACGAATACGACTCCTCACTAATTAGAGAATCTTTAAACCCTGCGCGTTGTATAGGGAGTATAATTAAAGCCTTTAAGCCCATAGTCCTAATACATGCCCTCACTCCGCAGGCCGGGTTGTTCTACGTTTACAAATCAAAACACTAAAAGGTCTAGCTTTCATAAAGATAAAGATAAAAATAAAGATAATTAGCCATAAGTGGAGTAACTCACATATCTTATATGCCAATCATCGCCTCTCTTCTTTTTTTCAAGTGAAACCATTAGTTTTAACTTACATGTAGGTTACTATTTTGAATCTAACATGAACTGCAATAACCATACTCAAACAAATTGATAATTGACATTTAACAATATATTTCCTCCGATTTTTAATACTCGCAACGTTTGTGATTTTTACACTATTCACCTATTATACTTTGACCATTGTTGGTGATTTATACGTAAGATAAAATATAGTCATGTGAGATCTTGTTAGATTCGTCTTCAATGTTTATTTTCAAAGTATGAACTTTTTAAATAATTTTTGCTTAAAGGGAATTAAAAATATTAAATATCAAAGTTGTGCATTGGCATGCGTGAAAGTGACAAACATTGCGAGTAAATATGATCGGATGAAGTATTAGAGTTTCGGTTAATTTATTCCTTAAGATAAAATGAAATAGTATATTTATACTCGGGTGCACTTAAAACTAGGTGTGACATAATATGAAGTATGATCTGATATACTTGAATGCAAGATGAAGTAGGTCGGATAAATTTGGTTTGATGGTAGACAACAGGGGCGAAGCATAGTGAAGGCCTAGGTAGGCCATGACCCCCCCTGAAGGCCCAACCACACCTATTAAATAAAAGACTAATAAGTTAACATTAGATAGTTTTCTATTGGACTGATCCCCCTAAGCGGCTAAGCCCGGTTGCTTAATTAGTATTCGGCCTCCCTTAATAACCGAGTTTGGCTTCGCCCCTGGTAGACAATGTCGGCAATTGGATAATAAGAAGGAAGTGAAATTACAAATTAGTTAAGGAGTGGAAGGAAGGTGCAGATCGAGGTTGCGGACAATTTGCGTGGGGCAAACATTGTTTTTAGATGAATAGCTAGCGTGGAAGCAATGAGGTAGCCGCGTGCATGTTATGAGTTGGACAATTTAGATGCGCGACATATTAGAAGTCTTTCCCAATCAATATTATTGCCACTATTCATGACTCCTCTTTAACTAACTAATCCTCTTGCCTTAACGTTTTCAACATGTCAATAACTTAACTTTTACTTGCTCTTGCTGGATGGCAATTGTTAAACCAGTACCTAATTAACAAGATGTGAAGAGTCTGAGGACCTTTAAAACTAAATGCCAAAACTATTGTCACAACAATCCAATTCATTCAATTCTTCTTAAGGAGAGTTTATGTTTCTCACTACTATTTCACAATTTAGTTTTCTTCTTCTTCAAGCCTGCCTTTGAAATTTAAATGTCTACTTATTTAAACGCTCCAAGTGTCTTCTTTTCCTCCCACGTTCTAAGAATTGCAAAATTTTGGGTTGAACATATAAAATTATTATTCAACCCGTTACTTGCTATATATGATGATGTACTTCATTTTTGGATTTATGTTTATGTGTCTGCAATAAACATCATATGCTCTACTCTTAGCGTTTGAAATTAATTTAATTGTTAAACTACAAAAGATAATAATATTGATTGATGATAATATAACTTAATGTCTTAAACATAACCGGTTACATCATTGATTTATATAGGAAACCATAACATAAATCTATTAGATTTATGACGACTCTATTAGATTTCTAAACTAACACAACTATAGTTTCCTAAATATACTAGAACCCTAGACATACCATAACTCTAACATTAAATTGCCTAAACTTGAAAAACATGGGAGTAGAAATGTAAAATTCCTAACATTCAGTGGTACCATACTCCCTTTATAGTTTATAATGAGAAATTGACTTTTATGTATGGTAGATAGGTAGGTAATGAATCGGGGTAGGTATGTGGAATATCTACTATTACTTGAATACAGATTTGAAATTATAGAATTATTTATTACAAATAACTACTTCGATCTCTAGTATGAATGTACCGTGATTATCCTTTTGCCATCATAAAATGTATCTATTGTGAGTAAATTTAGGAATTTAGGGGCCTTATGTTTTGAGAATTACATAAAATAAACAAACTTATAATCCTTTTTCCATGATATACTTTATATTGAATCCATTTACTTCAGTATAAAAGTATTGAATCCAACAGGTTTATCAGGCTGGTAGAAATTGGAGGAGGAAAGTGACAAACAAATCCACTAAAATAATTTAAATACCGATAGGAGGGAAACACCAAATTATATTATGATTATTTGTTTTAATTAATTTATTTGTTCCTTTGGGAAACAAAAATATTCTTTCACCTTTCCCAATCATTGTTTTAAACCACTATTAAATTCCTTCATTCCTAATCTCTATTTTTTTGAGGGAAAATTTCTATTATAGTTAACTCTTTATGACTTGATGTCTTTCTTTTAAAATTTCTATTATACCCTTATTAATGTCTCAAAGTTGTAAGAATAAATAATAAATTCAACTAACTTTGAAAATAAAATCATTTCAAACTAATATATGGAGTATGTGAGAGTGATGGATAGCTCAGTTGGTTAGAGCTTCCATCCCCGTTTCAGGTGATCTTGGGATCGATTCTCATCCCCGCCCTTGTGGCTCATTTGCACCAAAATAAAATAAAATATATGGAGTATGTACTTTCTACATTTATTTTATTTATTTTGGGGTGAAGAACAGAAGAAGAGGAATCCGAGTTCATGCAAAAAAAAAATTGATTAGATTTGGGCTGGATCCAAGTAAAAAAGTTTAGATTGGATTTGGACTTTGACAAGTCCAATCCAGCCCATTGATTGACACCCCTAGGCCCTGGGTAGAATTAGACTACAGTTAGGCTTGGGCCACTTAACTAATCATCTGATTTCACTAACATTGTATCATTTGTATGGTACTCCAAATTAGAATCGGGCTTCAATGTTCCAAGTAGATATGTACTCTGTAGCCTGTACATGCTATCAATGTACGACTAGGCTGTCTGAATAATAAACCTTCATACTGCACTACTGGGCCTTCTTTAAACCAAGCAGTACTCCGTAAGTCCGTGGAGTATTTCATACGTAGTAATACTCAGTACATTTTAGAGGGTTGTATGGTTTACGTTAAACTAAACTAGTATCATATGCTCGTAATGCGTGTAAAGAAATTTAAGAAGGCAAAACTATGTTATTTCGAAATAATCATTCGCAAAATTTTTCTGATTAAAAGGTTGACAACTAAACAATTGGGGAATGAACTTTTATTAGGTTTGTTAGGTTAAATTTTGTTCAAAAATAAATAAATTAAAATATTTCATACGGAGTATGATTTTATTTGTGGATATATCAAAATGTGGAAATAATAAAATACTTAAAAGAAATAAATAAATTATGTGATAACTATTTGATGTGATTAAGTATATGATTATGACTTTCTTTTTTTATATTTGCCATTTTGTCAGCTGTAATTAAATTTGATTAATTGATTTTCATTTATGCATTTTTATTTTATTTTACAATTAATGTTAATGGATTATTTTTGCTTGGACCTGGTCCACAATAATATTAGTGTGGACCCAAAATCAATAGTTTTTTCTAGCACCCTTTTTATGTTCATAATGACCTTTATTGTTCATATAGTAACTATAATAAATTAAATACCAAAATTCTTAGACATAGTAACCATTTTTTGAAGCATAGTACCCTATGTTTTTAAAAGCGAATCGTGACTTAAAATCACATTATTCAAGCACAACATGTATCAACGACACTAATTTGATATTTTTTTCCATAATAATCCTAATAAAATGCCAAAATAAATTAGGAACAAGTTGTTGATTTTATTTTAAAGCATGGTCCACAATAAATTTAGTGTGGACCAAGTCCATTTAAGAATATCTGAATGTTAATATAGGTGGTAAATAGTAGAGGTTTTTTTTAAACTTTAGAGAACACAAAAAGATCATTTACGATAATGACCTCAAGAATTTCTTTTATAAAATAGAAATCCTTAGTAATAAAATACATCTTTATAGTTTTAAAAAGATGCAGTTTTATATACAGTACTTTTGCGATCAAATCTCATCTATATCAATTCAGATTTTCGGTTTAAAGTGCAATTATCAATTTGGGTCCCTTCTAAATTTTGCCATCTCATATGTTAAAATTCCAGCTCAGACGATTCCCATTGGGTAAGCAAAGCAACAGTAGCCATTATTCACAGAATTTTGCAATTTGCAGCACCTAGGGCTAATTTCGTAAAAAAAAAGGTTCATATAAAATGCCCCAAAACTCTCCCCTACAAAATAACCTCCGTCTACAAATTCTGAAACCATAACCTCACTCCGAGAACACGAAGAACACGATCTCCCCTTTTCTCCCCCAAATCCTCAAATCCCTACTTCATACTCTTCAAACCAAATTTACAGCACTCAAAAACCCTAAATCAAACCCTAAATCAAATTTGAAGGTTAGTTTGGTACTTCCGCCAGATCCCTTTCTCTCTCCTCAAATTCACTTCTTACAGCATTGCTTAAATTCACCATTCCCCCAAAAATATTGAATGAACTTCGTTAACTTTATATATTAATATAGTGTGAATTTGATGATAAATACTCGGAACTAAGGGTTTAAAGATTGAATTTTTCTAGGTTTTTTTTTTTTGATGAATTTGTTGATTAATCGTGATATGGATGACCTAGAGAGAGCGATTTTGATTAGTTTTGATGAATCTGGGACTATTGATTCCGTGTTAAAGTCGCAAGCAATCGAGTATTGCCAACAAATTAAGGAAACCCCGACAATTTGTAGCATTTGTGTTGAGCGTTTGTTTACCAGTAAATTAGTGCAAGTTCAGTTCTGGTGCTTGCAATGCTTGCACGACGCAGTTCGAGTTCGTTATTCGTCATCGATGGGCATAGAAGAAAAGGAATTCATTCGAAAATCTGTGTTCGCCATGGCTTGTTATGAGGGAGTTGATGACAGTAACAATGCAGTTGTTAGGGTTTTAGATAGCCCTGCTTTTATTAAGAATAAGCTTGCACAGGTTTTGGTTACTTTGATTTATTTCGAATACCCGTCAATATGGTCTTCTGTGTTTGTGGATTTCTTGCCTCATTTGAATCGGGGGGCAGTGGTTATAGATATGTTCTGTAGGTTGTTGATTGCTTTAGATGATGAATTGATTAGTTTAGACTATCCTCGCAATGCTGATGATGTGGCGGTTGCTGGTCGAGTTAAGGATGCCATGAGACAGCAATGTGTCCCTCAGATAGTTAGATTGTGGTATGACATTGTTACAGCTTATAAGAACTCAGATTCCGAGATTTGTGCAAGCGTTTTGGATTCGATGAGGAGATACATTTCCTGGATAGATATAAGTTTGATTGCTAATGACGTGTTTATACCACTGTTGTTTGAGTTACTCTTGGTTGAAGGTTTGCCTGAGCAGCTTAGGAGTGCTTCCGCGGGTTGTGTGTTGGCTGTGGTAATGAAGCGAATGGATTCACAAGTGAAACTTACACTGTTAAAGAGTCTGCAAATCAATCGTGTATTTGGTTTGATTAGTGATGAAACTGATACTGAGTTGGTCTCTAGCATTGCCAGCTTGCTCACTGGATATGCAACTGAGATTTTGGAATGTGCAAAGAGGTTAAGCTCCGAGGAAGGTAAGCGAGTTTCCTCCGAGCTTCTAGAAGAGGTTTTGCCGTCTGTTTTCTATGTAATGCAAAGTTGTGAGGTAGATGCTACGTTTAGTACAGTGCAGTTCCTTTCTAGTTATGTAGCTACCATGAAGAATCTATCTCCACTTACTGAAAAACAGCTGGTTCATGTGCGTCAGATTTTAGAAGTGATCAGGGCACAGATATGCTATGATCCCATTTACCGTGATCACCTTGATGTACTGGATAAAATAGGGATTGAAGAAGAGGACAGGATGCTTGAATATAGAAAAGACTTTCTTGTTTTGCTCCGTAGTGTGGGGCGTGTAGCACCTGATTTGACTCAATTATTTATCCAAAATTCACTTGGTAGTGCGGTTGCATCTTCTTCTGAGAGGAATGTTGAGGAGGTAGAAGCTGCACTTTCGCTCTTGTATGCGCTTGGGGAATCATTGAGTGATGAGGCAATGAGAACAGGGAGTAGGCTTTTAGGAGAGTTAGTGACCATGCTTTTATCAACAAGGTTCCCATGCCACTCTAATAGGCTTGTTGCTCTTACATATTTGGAGACAATTACAAGGTACATGAAGTATGTTCAGGAGAATGCTCAGTGTATACCCATGGCCCTGGCAGCTTTTCTTGACGAAAGAGGTATACACCACCCTAATATCAATGTCAGTCGGAGGGCAAGTTATCTCTTTATGAGACTTGTGAAATTGCTTAGATCAAAGCTGGTGCCTTATATTGAGACAATTTTACAGGTGATTTTGCATTTCTAATGAACTTTTAGGACCTTTTGATTTTCTTTTTGCTTGCCTAAACTTCTGCCTCAACATACTATCAGAGTTTACAAGACGTCGTTGCTCGATTTACCAGCATGGACTTTGCAGCTAAACAGATGATTGGAGCTGAAGATGGAAGTCACATTTTTGAGGTTCTTAATGCTATTGTGATGTAGATAAAATGTTGAAAACTACTACGCTTGTTTTTCTTTGATCTGATATGGAAACTTTGTTGCTTTCTTTATGTTCCATAGGCGATTGGTATTCTGATTGGGATGGAAAGTGTGCCGCTTGAGAAGCAAACTGATTATCTCTCCTCGTTACTCACACCTCTATGTCAGCAGGTTAAGTTTTGTGGCTATGATGTCTAAATAAATCTTTTTTGATGTTTGTGTATTTTATAATATGTTGATTAAGTGCTAAACCTTAATTTATGGTATCAAACATTTGTCTTAAAAAATTTCCATTTACAGGTGGAGGCATTGCTCAGGAGTGGGAAAATACAAAATCCAGAAGGTTCTCCGGCAACTGTTTTAATCATTCAGCAAATCATTATGGCAATTAATGCACTCAGCAAGGTTTGCCCCTCTTTGATATTCGCTACATAAATATCTTGTTATACTGGTGTGCTTACAGATTTTAAATCGACTACGAAAGTACCAGTTAGGGCAGATCATTGACAAGTAGTTCGTGCCGTTAATTGCTTGATTTAGTCTCATTCCAATTCAATAGCTAAATCCAGCGATACGGTTTTTGTCTGGAATATTATACTTGAAACAGTTGAAGGGCTAGTCTTTGCTAGTTGTAGGCTTGTGGCTGTGTTATCATCCTGTACATAAATGAAATGTGTAACTATATCCAACCTTTGAGCTTGAATGCCGCTTTTGGTCTGGCCTCCCCTGCGTATGTTTAGATTTGGTCGATCTGATTTAGTACTAATTATGGATGCAGGGTTTTAATGAACATCTTGTAACTGCCAGCCGTCCAGCCATCGGTCTCATGTTTAAGCAGGTTTGATTTGCTATGCCTCTCTTTGCTGCTTACTTTATTGCATTATTTTCACAATGTATTAGTTCGTTGAATATGGATGAAATTTTTTAACTACTTGAAATGACAATTCAGTAAGTGCTAAGTTTTAGGTATCAACCACAATTGATACTGATAATTTTTACACTAATTGTGACCTGACCTCCTGACCTCTAATGGATATCAACTGTCTGTTTAGTCCATGTGGTGGTTGTGAAACTTATTGACACATTTTGGTGTCTGACTCCTGCCTGCTTGATTTGTAGTTAACTCTGTGATCTTAACCGGTGTAATGCCTATACAAGAAATATTCCACCCCTGCTTTTGACAATTTTTAAGTCGGTGTTACCTTTCTTTAGTACCTCAATGTTGGGATTATGTTATTGGTACCAGTTATCTCAATCTTTCAGGGGTTATGCTTTATCTTTAAATAATACTTTCCCCTTAAGTGTTTACTTTGTCGAGTTACATAACTAGTTTTATTTTTTACTTGCGATGCAGACGTTAGATGTTTTACTTCAAATCCTCGTTGTCTATCCAAAAGTGGAGTCCTTGCGCAGTAAGGTATATTTCATATTACTCTGTCTCGGGGTTATTTAATTGATCCTTGCTAATCTTACTTTTATTTATTTATTTATTAGGTCACATCGTTTGTCCACCGCATGGTTGAAACTTTGGGTGTATCTGTATTTCCTTACTTGCCAAAGGCAGTGGAACAGTTGCTTGCAGATATTGAGGTAATTTTTGAAGTAGTGGGTCATGAGTTGCATTTTTACTGCTTCCTCTTTTGCTTGCTTTTGTTGTGTGAGGTGGCTCCCATAGTCCCATTCTTCCACCTGAACCGTGCTCTAGGATAGTAGGGTCGGTTTTTTTCTTGGTTGAGTATCCTAGTTATTGCCTGCTTATCAACATGCTTCTCTGTTTTAGTGCTCTTTTATTGTTTCAATATATACTTAACTCTATGTTGATATGAAACGGAATATCTGTTGTCTTGTAAGTATGATTCTTTAAGTTCTTAAAATTGTTGTGAACTGAAGCTTGTTGTGCTTTTGGAGAATCTTCCTGGACTTTGGAGTTAACGTTCCTCTCGCTTTATTTTTTTAGCCTTTCCCCTGTGCACATAATTTCAAATTTCAAGTTCCTAGGATATTACTTTTTCTAACTCAGGAAAGTCAGGATGTTGGAAGCAAATTATCAAACACAATGACCATTAACGTTGCAAGAATTCATAATGTTTTTAGTGTCCATCACTTTCTGAGAAGGAGATAGTTGAAAACTTAATGAGGATTGATTTTGAATCAGAATGATGAAGCAAAAGCCTTTCGGGGCAAATCAGACAATAATTGTACTTTAACCAATCCGAAGCAATTGGTCTTTGAGCAATTTCATCAGTAATGTAATGTGTTAATTGTTGTCCGGGTTTCCTTCAAGATTAAAAAATGGCTCTTGCTGTGAAAATGGAGCTTATGGTGTGGTCACCCTGCTTTGAATGTTACCTTTTAAAATATAAATGAAAAGACATGATTGTTTTCTGTTATAGTCGCTTACCCTGTAATGCCTTACAATAAATATATAGCAAAAGGAATGTACTGAAAGATTCATTGTGTATTTGTAGTATATCTTTTCTGTTTCGGTCTAGAGCTTTCATACCTCGGATGTTATTTTGTTGCTTTGGCATCCTTCAAGTTTTCCTTGATTATGTAGCTAACTTTACTATGTTTTCTGTGGCAGCCAAAAGAGTTGGTTGGAGTTCTTGTGTTACTTAATCAACTTATTTGCAAATTCAGCACCTCAGTTCATGACATAGTGGATGAAGTATTTCCTGCTATTGCTAGTAGGGTATTTTCTGTTCTTCCACAGGATGCAATTCCTTGTGGACCAGGGGGCATCACAGAGGTATGGTTACAGTGGTGTGGTCATCATACTTTGATAGCTTTGATGTTTATATTTCACTCCCTAATCATGAAAAAAGTGATTCTTTTTCATACCCGAGGATGGCAAACTGGATTTGTATACAGAGAATCAGAATATACCACATCAAGCTGCTTAGAACTATGAAGAGCATCCAATGTTGAATTATCCTTCCCAATAAATAAGGCTTTGAAGATTTTATTTTTATGCTCATACTATTTATTTTAATCCATTGTAGGAAATTCGTGAGCTTCAGGAACTTCAGCGTACATTTTTCATATTTCTCAATGCCATAGCCACACATGACTTGTCTTCAGTTTTCATCTCTCCTAAATGCCGTGCTTACCTCGATCGAATAATGCAGCTGCTATTGTATTCATGTTGTAACCATAAGGATATTACTGTGAGGAAGGTGTGCTCCTCTCTCCATTCTAGTTCAACTGATTTTTCTTACGGGTTCCTTCTGATTTTCTGTGTGGAAACTTATTATGATCTTAATCTTAACCATGCTTCTTTCAATTAGGTATGTGTGCAGATATTTATCAGACTAATCAAAGACTGGTGCACTGGTCAATATGGAGAAGAGAAGGTTTGTTCTCGGAATTTCCTCTGTGATTTTATTTAGTCAGAGAGATTGTATTAAGACGGGTATTTTCCAGGTACCCGGGTTTCAGAGTTTTATACTTGAAACCTTTGCTGCAAATTGTTGTCTGTACAGCGTGCTGGACAAGTCTTTTGAGTTTCGGGATGCAAATTCTGTGAGTTGAAATACTCTGAATTATTTACTGCATTGTTCTGCACAATATCTTTCACCAAATTGTTTATTGCTTCTCATTCCTTTTTTCTTTTATCATAGTTATGTGAACAACTTTCAAAATATAATGATGCTAAGTGCCCAGTATGGTTTGTTTGGTTTTTATCTTTTTTATTCATATCGTTGTAGTAGTGAATTCAATTTTCACTATTCTACCCAATCTTGTTCCGTGCTTAACGATCCCAATTTTTGTATTTCCTCTGGAACCCTTTGTTGTATTTACAGTCTTTTGTGCGTTTCTAGGTGTCCCATTTGCAAGTGGTATGCTCATGGTAGAATCTGTGCACACGTTACTTTGTTTTATTTTATGCATCTAGGTATTCTAATTATTCACTTGTGCTGCTAGAATTTTCGTGCTTCTGTACACTTTCTTACTTTTGGTTTCTGTATTTTCTGGTATAGCACTGGTGTTCTGTTAAGGCTTTCTATCAGATGGTTTCTCATGACCATCTTTTAAGAGTGTCTGCTGAAGTGTGTATGAGTTTGGCCAGACTTTTAATTGTTCAAATATTAATCTCTCATAGTATGTTAGACAATGTCAAACATGAAGTGATTGGGCAGCATTCGCAGAAAGTGGTCATTTTGTCGTTTCCTAAGCTAAATTTTAAGTTAATAATGGGTAGGGTAACTCTAGTTTTGGAGATGAACTAATTGCTTCAGTGTGTTTGAAATTTTGATTTAAGGATGTGGTGGGGAGGGGAGGGGAGGGGAGGGAGAAGGGGTTGGATAACAATTGCGAAAGGAAAGGATTTGAAGCCTGTATGCAAAGTTAGCAGGAGGATGACCAGTGCCACGGATACAGCAGCGGAGCAGCCAGAAGAACAGTTTGATGAGATGCTGAGGATTGAAAATGAAGACGTTCATGGAACTTGTCACCTGTATGGTTTCTTACCAAAATCACCATTTCCTCATTTTGAGAATCTTCAATTCACTAGAAAGCCCTACCACTAAATGTCTAAACCTAGCTACAGTGACATGTATTTGTTCATAACTGTTCACCCAACTCACAACTGGCAATAGTTCCATTGCTATATGAATCCAATTGGCAAACATTTTCTTGAGAGATACACCCAAAAAAACCCACGGGCCTTTCTAGTTTCCTTCATCAAGGAAGGGAGGAAAACCTATCCCTCCTAATCCCTTCCTTTTCTTGGCCAATCCTATCCTCCTCCTCCTCCCCCCCCCCCCCCCCCCCCCCCCGACAACCCTTCTTCCTAAATTCCTATCAAACAAGCTGTTAGTACCACTATTATTAACAGGCTATGATAGTATTATAATAGTTCTAAGATAATTCACGATTCAGCAGGAAAGTTGGCAGCATTTACCCTGTGGTATGATTGACTGAAAATCCAATGATTAAAATCATCTTGAATAAGGATTCACTGTTCTTTAATGGTAATGCAGTTGAGAGTTTGGTAGTTTCCTGTATGGACGCTAATTGTGCGGGGATCTACATCCCTACAGGTGGAGGTCAGCTGGATCAGACCAATCCAGAGATGGTGAAGCTAAACCTTGAAAGTACTGGCTCCAGGCTTTGGATGGGCTCAGGCTACGGCCTACAGAACTTGAACTGGACATGTTCTGTGATGTTTGCTGTTATGGCTGATTCCTCTTTTTTTTTTTTTGACGGATGGCTGTTTTCTTTTTTTTCCAATTTATAAGAATTTTTGGCATTTCATTTACGAATTTCAGGGCAGGCTACATGAAGCATTGGCTGGCTGGTTTTAGTATAGTTTCCTATCTCTATTTCTAGGAATTCCTTTTAGACTCTAAAACCAGACATGAGTTGGCACATTACGAGTGTCTTGTTACCTTCCTCTAAAAGAGATGGACAACGCTCTACATCTGATGTGAGATTCAACATCATCTGTGGCAAAGGACCATGTGTATTTGACTTAATGGCAGTGTTGCATAACAACTTAGTCAACTGTTGAGGGGCATTGGAAAAGCTGCCCCAATAGTCTGCGAAGCCAGTAGTGCGTTTCCTTGTGTATTTTTGTCCAAAAATTCAAATCTTACCGTTTTTTAGTCCAAAAATTCAAGTCTCATATCATCCAGTAGTGCGTTTCCTTGTGTATTTTTGTACTATAGCTTTTTATTTGTCAAGGTTTTCTCCATTTTGTTTTTCGTGTACGTCATAAGTATTATCCATCTTCTGTAGATTTGTAAATTTGGTGTGTTTTAACGACATTAATTTTATTGTTCCAATATGTGGTTTTTCTTTAGCTTATGATTTCTATCCTTGTTTGGTAACAATACTTACCTTCTTTTTGTTATTTGCCAGCATGCATTGTTTGGAGAAATAATGACGGCTCAGAAGGTCATGTATGAGAAATTTGGTGAGAACTTTCTTGCCAATTTTGTATCCAAGGGTTTTCTCGCTGCAAACTGTTCCCAAAATTTGGCTGAGCAGTATCGTCAGAAATTGCAGGTTAGGAAATTTTTCAGTGCTTCCTTTCTAAATCTTACGGTTTTGTATATTAGGCGTAGGTTTATGATCTCTGATGATAGTTGAATCAGAAGTTCTTGCTTAGTTATAGTTCTTAATGGTGTCCTGGTAGTCTGGTATAACATGATTTTGCATTTTGGTTTTCATTTTCTTCTGCTTTGAGTTAGCAATTACCTTAACTTGTTATTCCTGTGCCGGTGGTCTTGATTTGCAGAGCAATGACACCAAAGCTCTTAAATCGTTCTACCAGTCCCTCGTAGAAAATCTAAGACAGCAACAGAATGGAAGCCTCGTTTTCAGATAGCACTTTCAAAGGATATATGACTATCGATGTTCCATATTTCATTGTCGTTTATTATGGCTCTACTTTTTTTTTTCCCGTACAGGTAAGCTATACCTCTGTTTCTGATAATGCCTGCTCATTAATGACTCAATAGTTCTTTTGACAAATATCTTTTGACAGTTCTTGATGTTATTTAATGTTGCAGGTTTTGTCCTCCGCTGTAAATATTTATTGCGTTACTTCACTGGTCCGTGAGGTAAGGAAGCGGCTGGTCTTTTTCCTTGAGCAATTATCCAATTAGCAATCTCGCTTTACAAGAAGCAGATAGGTATCAGGGTTTCTGACTTAGTTTTGTTACTTCCCTTAAACAGGTGTAAATTCTGGGAAGCAGTTTTGTGGTTCTAAAATGGAAATCTGAAAGCACTTTTGTCATGGTAAGTGAAAGTGGCAATTTGTGTCCAAGATGTTGTGCCATTTGGGAATTGAAAGAAATAGAACAGAAAATGAAAAAAAAACACATGCGGTGAATTTCAGGTTTAGTTATGGGGTAGAACTTAGAAGGCATATTCTTTGAATTTGTGGGATATTTGATCCCATAAAAATTTTGGTTTGTAAGTAACTTTACTAGACTTGAATGTAATCTTACTCTTATTCTAATTTACATAGTTAGGTGACTATCAGTATGGATTAGCCGTTAGCTGTTAGCCCCTCTCCCCTCCCCAAACGGAATGGGGCGTCAGGTTCTTACACCCGACCTTTCCTGTATAGCTGGCGCCCGTCATGCCAAGACCGAAAGTAGTTACCAGTCTTTCTTATACGAGCTTGTTTTTTGGAGTATTTACTTGAAATTACAATTTATGAGCGTAGTTTGTTTAATTTTGGGAGATGTTGGTTTTCTTCGTCGAGCTTTCCTTTTTACGTCGAGCTTTCCTTTTTACTAAAAAGAATGTGCTGTTTTGAACTTTTGATGGGTTACAGTAGAGAATCAATTAGGACATTCACAAGGCGTAGAATGCCTATGGTATATTGCGTGTTGACCAGAGTACTTGCCGTAATTCATTCAATATGCCTTTAAGTTTACGCTTACTATTTCTGGAATGGCCTTGTTTTTCCCTATGTCATACGAGAGTAACGTGGTAACACTGTCATTCTAATAAACCTTTTGTCTTACCGACTATCGAAAATGAACTTTAGACGTGGTGGTTCTCGATCAATTTATGGATAGGTGTGCTAAAATCAGTTCTCGACCATTTCACTCATGATCGACATGTCCTGCTTTCTGGCTTTGCTTATGCATAGAATATTCTCATTTCTTAAAGAAGAGTAAATTAGTAATGGGAGTTGGTGTACTTAAAAGTATGTTATTCGAAATTAGTCAATTAGGCATTTCAATATTTATTCATGTGTCAATCATTAATGTCATCCTTGCTAAGTAGGAAGGTTCCTTTGTCTCACGATTTGTACGGAGTATTACAATATGGAATACTCCGAATGTATTACACCGTCCACATCGGTGCTGAAATTAATGTCTGTAATTTTGTTTAAGCAATCTTTCACCCCCACACTAGCTAAGTAGCTACAGTGTCAGTGTTAGCTTAAGTAGGATGATTTGATTAAATATCATGCAATATTGGTAGTCAAAGTTGTGCATTGACAAGCGTGTCCAGTTAAAACGGTGCGAGTATTAAGGGACCGGAAGGAATATAAAAATACACAGGAGCTTAACTAATACAGATAAGAGCGTTAATAAGCTTGGAGCAGTGTGCCCAGATCCAAAATCCCCGAGTGTTAAGTACGGAGTATATAGGCATGAAGCCATGAAGGCATCATAGGCTCATAGCCCATAAGAGCGAAGTAATAAGTAATTTTTTTTATGTTTGACCTTATTTTCGCTTAAAATTCATTAAAAATGATCAAGTTGATGGAGTCTATAATTTCATGATTTAGGTAAGTGACAATCACGTAAATAAAATGCGTCCTTTTTTTTACTAGTTAAGAAGAAGGAACCCTACTGAACCAACACTTAGCACAAGTTAACCAACCCAGTATTCGCTTGACCCACTCCCAAGCATTTCACAGTTGATGGGGCTTGACCTTATAAGTTCCCCACCAACTCCACCAACTTATATATATGTTGGTTAATAAAATGCGTA
Source organism: Spinacia oleracea (assembly GCF_020520425.1). NCBI lineage: Eukaryota > Viridiplantae > Streptophyta > Magnoliopsida > Caryophyllales > Amaranthaceae > Spinacia > Spinacia oleracea. The sequence goes on from NC_079487.1 coordinate 130,893,189, forward strand.
ACATATACCCTTTTGTACATGTATCTGGTATCCCTCTCCGTGTAAGCTATACTCGTGGAATAAAAATTAGTCTTGCATCAAGATCAGCGTTACCTAATTTCCTAATCACCCTTGGATTGTGAATCCAAAAACGAATTATAACATGAAAGTAATTTATTTTTTGGGTCTTGACAAATTAGGTAGCGAATTGCGAACCAAACACAATCTCATACTAGCAAAAACAGGTACCAATGATCAAGAATTCGATCAAAACAAAATTAAGGCATGCTAGAACCATTTTTAAGCTTTGTTTGATGAACACATGCCATGCCATGAGATGAGAGCCCATGACCCCTAACTAGCAATCAGTAGCTTCGATGAAAAAGGACTTTTTGAGGAGCTTTTAAATTTTACCTATCCCTTAATTAGGGATGTCAGTGGGGCGGGTTTTGCGGGAGACCCGCCCCGTATCCGCCCCAAGTAGGCGGGGATGGAGGTAGGTTTGGCGGGTGATGGGGCGGGGATGGGTATAAAAATCGTATCCGCAATGGGTGATGGGGCGGGTGTGGATTTTGTGTTGAACCCGCCCCATCCCCGCCCGCCCCGCCCCATCCCCGCCCGCCCCGCCCCATCCCCACTCGCCCCGCCCCATCCCCACTTACCCCGTTTCATACCCACCATGAGTGATGGGTGAGTTTGGATTCATTTGCATCTTTAGGTGGTAATATGAATTTAGGTGAGACTAAGTTTTTTGTTTGAATTTTTTTGTTATGACGAGTATTATTTTCGATTATATATGTTAACTTTAGTCATAATGTATTTTTTCAATAGTTAACTTTCATTACTCCGTATATATGGCAAATGGTTGCTAAATAAGAAAAATTAGGCGGGTATTAGCGCGGGTATGAAGCGGGGATAAGATGGGGATGGATACCCAGTTGGGTGGTGGGGCGGTGATGGATTTTAGCTTACACCCGTTGGGGCGGGGATGGGGATGAATTTTGTACCCGCCATGGGTGATGGGGCGGGGATGGGGATGAAAATTTTAGGTGGGGATGGGGATGGAGGGACCTACATCCGCATCCGCCCCGCCCCATTGACATCCCTACCCTTAATAAGAACGTTTGGGTAAGGAGTCTAGGACCCTTATACTCAATACTCCACTTTTCCATTCCAAGTTTGTCTTTAATTTTTGGCGTTTGATGAACAAGGAGAGTCCACGACTCCTAACTTGCTAATTAAGAACATGGTTCTCTATTCTTTTTCCTCATTATGACATGCATTATGTCTTGTCCAATATTCATGGACCACCATTCATCTCAATTCTCTACTTCTCATATGTTTTTCTTTTTCTTTTGGTGTGTATATGTGCACGCGCGTAGAAAGAACACTATAAAATAATCATTTTATAGAGACGAGGAATTTTGTCTCTATATAATCCAAATCCGTCTCAAAATGATGCTTAGAGACGGATTTGAGACGAAAGTAGGGCGTCTCTATAGAGAGCGTCTCAAAATAATTTGAGACGGAATTCTTGCAAATCCATTACAAATTTGAGACGGAATTTTTGAAACTCCTCATATAATTCCATCTCAAATTTAATTTAGAGACGAAATTTAGTAATCCGTCTCAATTTTGAGACGTTTGTTGTATACGTCTCAAAATCCATCTCTAATTGATGCATAATTTTGTAGTGGAGTCACAAATTGTAATGATATAGTCATGATTTGATCTTCAAATTTTTTAACCAAATCGGTATCCGTACGATAAAGTTAAATAATCTCAGTAGATTTGAGACTGTAAACTTAACTTTAGTAACCTAGCTAGCAGAGGAAAAGGGTTTTTGAGGTGGACACTTTAAGCTACTACTAATAAGAATAATTAAACAGCATTATTGCCAATTTCGAAATCTTAATTTCATGGGATTGGATATAGAACATACTCGAAGTAATAATTTATTCTATTAAAATGAGAAGCTTATAATGGGATTACGGAAAGGTCCATTATAAAAGAAAAAGATGTTTTTGCTTTTGTAGGAAAACTTAACGCTAATTAGCTAGGTCTATATCTACTTCCAAAATATTGATTTTTCTTTGCTAAAGTTAAAAGCGAGGGGCTAAAATATCATACAAAAATTATATTTTTATGATATTTTCTATTAATATTTTAGGATGTTATAATTATTTTGAACATTCTTTAAAACTTATGATATTATGATTCATCTAAATAATTAACCACTCCAATTGACAAAATGAAGATGTAAACTAATACACATAACCTTCTCTTGGTAGGTAAGGTAGCACTCTTAAGTAATTTCAGATAGTGTTAGTAAGCTCGAATAAAATATATAAGATAATTTAAATAAAGAAATTAAGTTTACGTCGTTACGGAAAAAAATGTTCAAATAAATTTAAAAATTGGCAAACAAAGTTTAGGCAATTTTCTATATACAATCATTTTTGTCTTGTGCATGATACGACCAAACTTTATTTAATTGTTGTTAGCACATGAAAATAACTCAATAAGTAGCCTTGATTGTATTTTTATTTTTATTTTTATTTTCATCTTTGGGGTGCGAACTGCGAATGAGCCACTAGGGCGATACAAGTTATAGATTAGGGTGCGAATAAACATTCTAAGATCTACCGTACACAGACTCTCAGTTTTAACCAGCATACCAAAACCTCATTAGAGTTTTGATTGTAATATGCCCATAGCTTTCTTCTTATTAGTTACACAACTGAAATAACTCATTATTTGTTCCAACAAAAAACTTTGTACACTTGCAGTGAATTAAATCATAATTACTAATTAAAACAAATTAAAGCCTCCTATTGTTGAGCTTTACAAAGATCTGAATCAGATTTAACAGCCCTAGATCTCAATGATCTTCTATGCTCTCTAATCCTTTGTTTTTCTCCAATTTGAACTTCTTCTTGTTTGTTGTTTTCTCCTATTTCAACCTCCTTTTCTTCCAATTCAACTTTCACCACTTCATTTTTTACATCAATTATATTAACATCCTCATCTTTAACATCACATAACAATGATTGTTCTTTCTTGGTTATTACTTGAGTACCTTCTTTAGGTACAACATACACAAAAGTACCCCCAAATGGCATGTCATTGAGCTCCAAAAGGGGTTCCAACACTTTGATCACTGCACTCATTTTCGGCCGTGTTTTGGGGTGCTTGCTTAGGCATTGGTAGGCCAATTGAGCTGCTATTTTCGAACCTTCGATAGAGTATTGCCCGTCTAGTCTCGGGTCCATTAAGCCTTCGATTTTTCGAGGATCTTTGAGTAGAGGTCTCCCCCATTCTACTAAACTCTGCTCCTTTTTCGGGCGCTTTTTGTCCATACATCTTCTTCCTGTTAGTATCTCTAGTAGTACTACCCCGAAACTGTAGACATCGCTCATGGTTGTCAAATGACCTGGTTTATTTTTCAAGCAATACATAGGATGTTACTTAATGTACAATATTGTTCGTTATGATTGAATTACTTTTTACACTTCTTTAAGGTCATGTTCTCCTTGACTATACTTTGTTTCAAAAGAAAATGTTATTGTTTTTCCTTACATAGAATTTTCCTGAAAACAATTTTCAAGGGAAAATATAAAGGAAAAATAGTTTTTCTTTGTTCACTTCCTTGCAAGAAAAGTTATAAAGAAAAAAAAAAACGTAGAAGTGAAAATGAAAGATGGGTAGGAGAAGAGAAAAAGAAATGTAAGGGGTTTTGAGAGAAAAATGTGGCATTCTTTCTTTTCAAAGGAAAGTTGTTTTCCACCTCTGAGAAAACAAAAAACGGAAATTTTCAGAAAAGTATTTTCTGCAAAAACAAACAGAGTTTTAAGGATGTGTTCTATTTACTTGATTTTCACCTTTTTTTTTCCTCCTGAAGTTATATTGTCATAACTTATTTTTTCTTGAAATAGTAGGACAGAACAAGGTCTTATTCAATAAGATAAACATTGGTGAATCAACAAATATTAGTTTTGACTAGTACAACTCAAGTTTAAGTCACTCTAATTAGTTCTACATTAAACTATTTTGTGAAAATCACGTGAAAGGAATGAGGTCTTAAAAGGCGATTGTTTGTGTAGTGTAACACTACGGGGCCTAGAAATCATTGTCCCGAAAGAATGGCTTTAATAAATTACCTGTCATAATGTACTCTGGGGCTGCATAGCCGTGAGTGCCCACTATGTTCTTGGTTGAAACATGACTCTTATCTTCCCCTGGCCCATCTCTTGCAAACCCAAAATCCGAGAGTTTTGCAGTATAATCCTACACAAACCAACAAATTATTAGTTGGAGGGTAAAATTAAATCCGGAAACTTCCGTCATCTGTCTGGAATTAATTGTCACGTTTATAGATATAACAGTGCAATTTGAACTGGTTACGCGACAACTAGTAATGGACGGAGGCTTACAGCATTTAAGAGTATGTTAGCAGCCTTAAAATCTCTGAAAATGACTGGTTTATTGAGTTCATGAAGAAAATCTAAGCCTTTTGCAGCTTCTAATGCAACTTTGATTCTTGTCAACCATGGCAACGGAACAGAACGTCCTACATTCACATAATTAGAAACACAAACCGAAAGTAATTAAATTAGGGTAGGGTCAAAATTGGAATTAAACAATAAAGATAGAATAAAACAGTGTTATTCTTCACTGATTGTTCAATGATAAAGAGGATCGGATATATATACTTACTGCTAAAAAGTTGCTTGTCCAAATTACCCCTTGCCATAAACTCATACACAAGGAGCCTTTGGTCATTTTCACATGAATACCCAATTAACTTCACCAAATTAGGGTGCCTTAATTGCGCAAGATATATCACTTCAGCCTATAACAAATTTTGTGCACACTCATATAAGTATGTAATTATATCATAAAGGTCGCAAACTGCGATAGTAACAAATTTTATTGTTGTAATTTGTGATTTTTATGATCACCTTGTATACTACAAAATACTACTGGGTACATCTAACTGTAAGTGTTTATACTGTGTTTGTAGCTTATTTAGACTAAAAAACAAAACATCTAGCTGCAGATGTATCCGAATACAAGATAGATTTTGTGCTGGTTATTTAAAGTTTCATGGATATGTTGTAATGGAGGGGCAAAAAAGTAAATAGAAGTAGCTTACCAGCCACTCCTTATGGCCTTGTGTTCCTTCCAAATCCAAGACCTTAACAGCAACAGCTTGAGCCTCTAATCCAGGCCTAAGACTATCATGTAAGAAGCCTTTATAAACCGCACCGAACCCACCTTCACCAAGGAAGTTACTTAAGGAGAAGTTGTTAGTGATTAACCTAAGTTCATCATGGCTAAAAACATGGAGGTTTGAACCAGGAATCGAGTTCGAAAGCTCGTTGATCGACATATCAGAGGTGTAAAGGTAAGTATTGGTTAAACCTAAATGAGATACTCTTTGAGGAGAAGGTAAGGGAGTTTGTTTAGGATGAACAAGTTCATCATTTGTGTCAAGAGTATTGCTAAAACAACACATGGCCATTTTAAGTGCCATTTTTGTTGTTTGTTATTTTTGGGGTTTGGTCTTCCAATTTAAGGGAAGAGCTTGAAGATTAAGCAAAATGAGTATAGTTTGATGTGAAAAGAAATGATAGTGGAAAATGGGTTTGTGGTTTTGGAAGAATACCTTTTGTTTTTTAAAGGATACTTTAACAAAGAAAGACCGGCCAAAATTGAAAGGCCAAAGTGTTCAATTAAGCCAAGTTTATGAACCTTGTGATCCTATATTTTTTATTTTTTTTATTTTAATATTAAAATGGTTTTGTGGTCCTTGTTGCACACGAGGTTGCAATTTTTTTGATAATTGAAATTGTACTCTATTTCTTCGAGGCAAACTCTTATGAAATTCGATTCGAAGGTTTTTATATTCTTCGGATCGAATATAAGCTAAATAAAGGATATTTTTTTGGTGAAAATAAGAAGTTTATTAGTCTTGAAATATATTCTTTTCAAATAATACATGTGCTTTTGGTGTAGAGAGAAATATAAAGGGCAAGCTAAACCCAAATAATTAACTTGTGAATGTTTGACAATGATAAATGAGATACGTGAAAGGAGTTATTGTCCTTGTTGCCTTGTGATTTTAGGTAAAACCTTATTGAGCTTGTAAAAATAAGACTGGATCTCTCTTTTAATGACGGATTACAAAGTTTTATTTTTAAAATGCAAGACAAATTAGGGATCTTTTGGTTACTTTGCGAATAATCAAAACGTGCTAAGAAAGTTTACTTTCTATAATGTCTTAGATGCAAGTCTTTTATTTCACTCAACTAAACACATTTAAATTAATTGGATTCAACTTTACATACTTGTAAAAAAATTATAGGGACGGGTTGCTTGTTTTAAATTTCAAAAAAAAAATGTGCTACTTTTTTGTACAAAAAATATGGGTATCGGTAATTTTTGGAGAGTACTATACTTCTCAGGAGTTAGCTTATATTCTTTCCGATTCATAATACTACCTCCATTCCACAATACATGCAACATTTCTTTTTGCACATATTTGATAGATTAAAAAGTGATACCGCAAGTGCACGGTGTCTGTTGTTAGCAGATACTTAGCAAATACGGGTCGATCCCACAGGGAGACAAGTTCTATTAGTTTTTGCCCAATTATACGAACTATTTCAATAACGAAAGTTGAGTTTGAGTATTAACTACTAAAGCTAAAACAATAATAAAAATGCGTAATTTATCAATGAATTAAAGGTCTAGGGCGTCTGTTCGGTTCACCATGCTTATACCAATCCAATAACACAATTCAATTCGACAACGAATAAACTAGGCCGAGTAATTAAAGTACATGCTAATCCTACGGTCGGGTCTTAACACTTTCAATTCAACATATGCAGTACGATCGCTAACATAATCAGAATTGCCAATTGTACAAAGCCTCTAAAAACACGATCTTTCGATTCTAATTCCTATTAGCTAGATAATTAATCCATGAAATTGGCCGATAACATGAATCAACGATTAAGAACAAATCAATTGGAATTACTCAAGCAATAATCTATAGATTAGCAAACTTTATTGCATAACAATCATGGTATAAACATGGCTTCCCTAACTTAGCCCTAGAATATAACTACTCGCTCATAATTGAATTAACAAGCATGAAATACATAATGAAAACGAGATTCATAATCAAAGGACGAATTAATCTAAGAAACGAAAATAATAAGAAAGAATAAAAGCAAAAGAAATTATTGAATTACCTCTAGATTGATGAATTGAAAATTGAAAGCTAGGGTTCGACAATGGAATAAGAGAAGAATAGAAAACTAGAACTGACGTGAAAAATAATTCTCCGGGGGAAAAAACGTAAAAAAAAATAAAAGCATAAGGGAATACATTCAATCCCTTGAGGTATTTTAGTGTTTCCTAAATTCTCAACAAAAAAGGAAAAATAATAATAATTACATAAGTTATCATTTAATTGAACGATCACGAGAAACGATGCAACGAACCCGCATGGAAGTAGCTGGGCGGAGAAACCAGCGGGCCCGCTGGTGGGTCGCTGGTTTTCGCGCCCAAGGGGAAGATTGGGCCATCGTTTTGGGCTTCGGGCGAATCGGATAGTCGAGCCATCTTGTTTATGTCATAACTCTTGTTCTACAATGCCTATAAGGACGTGTGACCTGTCGTTGGAAAGCTCTTGAAGTCTACTTTCTAGGCCAATAAAAATCGCCTCATTCCGACATGTAGAACTTGAGATATCATCAAAAGAGTGAACGCTTGTCCGTTTTGATGCTTAGAAAAATAGCGTTTAGCTTCGTTATTGACTCAAAATTATCCCTAGAGATATGCAATGATCCTCGAGTCAACATTCCATCCGTTCATCATCCAAATCAACTCATAACACTCCGAAAGCATCCAAATGACCGTAAAATCACCTGAAACATTAAGAAAACACAAACGGGGCGTAATAGAGTACGACAACGATAACTTATGCAATTGTGATCCTAAATGCAACTAAAACGATAAAAATGCCTAATAATGCAACCTAAATGCGCCTAAAATACCCTATACAAATATGACTCATCAATATTCCGACATGTTTCTTTGGACATGAATATCTCTAAATGCATACAAGTAAATGTTATAAAAAGTTGATATTTGAAATCCTCGCACCGGTTAAATTTTAACAAGATATCACTTAACTATGTTTTTCCGTACATAATGTTTAAAGAAAGATTGTCAAAGTCGATTGACGAGCAATAAGAAATGATGTATGTATTGAGAAATGGAGGTAATATTTTATTTTTGGGTCAAATTTTACAAAGTTTACTCGATAATATAGTCAGTTGGAGTCATGTTAAGCTCGTCAGCTCGGTAACAATAGGAGGGAGTATAACTATAATAGAGATAATAATTTATTGAACCATCATAATTATGGAGAAGATATTTATTTTTATATTTTGTGGTTAATTTTTTTCCAAAATTTTCATGTTAAGCTCGGTAATAAGAAGAGGGAGTATAACTATAATAGAGATAATAATTTATTGAACCATCATAATTACTCCGTATAATTGAAGTATGATATTATGTTTCTAGAGATTGGAGATGAAAAAGAATATTATGGTTAAAAGAGTGAGCCCCCATAGTCATCGCCCATTTTAGAGCTTTTGGCTGGGTTTGGGCCCACCAAAATGTTAGTGGGTTAGAACAGAGACACTTTCTGGAATGGGGGCACATGTCACTATATACTGTAAACTCGGTGATTTGTTTTTTGTTGTATTCATTCATGATTCTAAGACCTAAACAAAACTATTGCAATTCATCCACAATTTCATCTCTTTTTTAATCCTTCACCAAAAATTCATGTCTTAAAAGGAGGTTACCCTTTTTTCAAACCCGCGTTACATAGTTTTCAGCTGTTAATTTTTCTAAATCCAATCTCCGAATCTCCTACTCTCATCCGTTCTTAAATATTAGTCATGTTTTGACTTTTCAAATTGTTTTATGTTTTGAAATACGTATTGAAAATAAATTAGAAGATTATCTTCAATTGTGAATAATGTAAATGTTTCAAAAGAGAATAATATTCGAGAACAAAAAATGTACTGTATTTTGTTCCTATTGATATTAATTTCAAGTTGTTCATCAAGTATAGTAGATTCATGTTTCGCGTTTTACCTATGTGTGAAAAAAGGTCATGATACATAAGTAATACGTATAATAGACTATGACTACATGATAGTTACGGAGATTTTATTTAAGATTGGAGGCTTATTTGGACTTGTACACTCAAGAATATTTCTTTCGATAAATTGTCTTTTTGGATTTGAGCTTTTTTGAAGTTAAAGTTTGTTCCCTTCGTCTAAATAACGTGTTACGGTATGAGAATAATGGATATCTTAGTTGGTTAGAGCTTCTATCCCGGTTTCAGGCGATCCTATGATCAATTCTCATCATCGCCGTTGTGGCTCATTCGCAACAAAAAAAAAAAAAAAATTGTTACGGTCTGAATTTAAAAAGTTCTAATCTGATAAGGTAGATTGTCTTGTGTGATCTTGTTTGATTTAAATTTTGCTGATCTAGTTTAATTAAAAAAAATCAAAGCTACTTGAAAATTTGCAACAACAATGTACCGCCCTTAAGCTAGTGACGATGGAGGAAAGTTGATAGATTGATTGGAAATTTTAATGTTCTGGAAGATGCAGATTTGAAGATTGTTAGGAAGAAGAATATATACTTCGTACAAATTAGAGTGGGCCAAGAAAATGGACTCAGTGCACGAATAAAATTCAAATAAATAGACAACAGAAACTCCGGCCCACAAAAGGCCTAAGAACATATGGCCCACTATAGAAAGCTGTGCAGCCCACAAATAACACATACTCAGACTACACTACAGTCTTAATTACCTAGAACATATGGCCCACTGAAGAAAGTTGTGCAGCCCACATATAAGTAGCAAGTATGTTGCCCATGAAGATTAGTACGAAGTCATACTTTTATAAGAAATTTCATGATACTTCTTCCGTTTCATAAAATTTGCAAAACTTTTAGATTTGTTACTATTCATATATGAACTTTGATCATATATTTTTACTAATTTATTAAATGCAAATTTTAAGTAAAATATTGTTTACTTGATTTCATTATATACTTTCATAATATTAAATTTTATAATTATTTAGAAAAAAATTATTAGAGATAATTATGGCCAAAGTTATATCTTAGTAACCGTACTAATTAAAGTGTTGTAATTTTTTTTAAACGGTAAAAGTATACAGCATATGCATGCATGCCCTTGATAACTGACGAACGTTGACTACTACCAGTATACATGATTATAAATTTCGAATAGAAGAAAACACTTGGAGAGCAAGTTAAGTAGAACTAATTAAAGAATGTTCTATAATTAAGAAAAAACAAAGTAATTAAAGAATCACGAGTTGCAACAACCGAATCTCCAAAAGAATAGTTTCCCTAAAAGATAAGGATGTTGAATTAATTCATGCAATTGTGATAAGGTGTTTTCAAGGGAGAAGGTATAACATCCTTGTCTTACATTGGAACATATGAAATTTCAACTTTTTTAATTACATTGCATGGAAGTTTCAAGGAACAATAATACATATTATCTTTATTTCAATTCGTTCTAGATCGATTTGCCATATTCTCCTTGTGAATTTTAGCCTTTAGGAAGAAGGATTATTTTTGCGTGGACCTGATCCACACTAATATTAGTGTGGATCCAAAATCAACAGTTTTCTCTAACACCATTTTTACACTCATAGTGATCTTTATTGTTCTTATAGTAACGGTAATAAATTAAACACCAAAATTCTTAGACATAGTAACCATTTTTTGAGGCATAGTAACCTTATATATAGTATGTCTTAATTACTTCGTACTACGTATGTATTACGTACGAGAACATGCATATTGATTGCCTCATGTATATTTTCTGTAGGGCCGTCTCCGAAAATTTAGATGTTCTGTTCTACTTTTTGACGGGAGGCCCTTTTTTAATAATATAATTAATAACACTCATTTTTTTAATAGTGTAATACGAAGTATATTATTAGTAATAAATAGTAAATAAAAGTGGTTATTGTAGACGTTATGAGTAATAACTATGTAATATGATAAAAAGCTAAGAAAGCAACTTACAAAGTAATTAAAGAAGGTTGCACCACTGACCCAGAGCTAATTTTATATCTTTTAGCTTCGCATTTACTATTAACCTATAATTAGGCTATGTGTATTATCACCAAATTTTAATTTTTGGGCCTCAAAAATTTAGGGCCCTGTGCTGGAGGTCCATTCATTATAGCCGGGCCTGCTTTTTTTTTATCAATAACACAGTTAAACAATTATGTCAAAAAAAATAAAAATAAATAACACACAGTTAAACAATACTCGTACTATCGTACTACCTCCAGAAAGTTCTCTACGCTTTGGAAAATGTGTCAAAAGTATGAAAACTTTGACCAAAAATTCTCACTATTATATACATCAATATGTTACATGCATGATCTTGTTAGATTGGTCTCGTTATTCATTTTCAGAATATCAACTTTTTATAATTTTTTAACATATAAATTGAATATATTATTAGTTAAATATTGCATTGGAGTCCGTGCAAATAATAACTGTAAAAAACTTTATGAAACGGAGGTAGTACATCATACAACTATACACCCTGCATGCATGTATGTACTATCATGAGTGACGGTCACAGACTCACAACTCTATAGGCGCGCAAGATGTTTTACAAGAAATAGATACTTGATTATTAAATGAATTCAACTCTTATTTCAGATATTTAATTAATTTTTATAATACAAATTGTGACATTGCTATAACCAGATTAATTATAAAGGTTACAATACAAAACAGAAATCAATTAGAAATTAATTGCCTTTTACGTAGACACGTAGTAGTATTTGACTATATATCGAAACATATACTTGTATATAGTACAATACATTAATACAGGACGTATACCATAAGTTGGTGGAGTTGGGCGGGAACTCGCCTTATAATTTGGAGGTCATATGGTCGAGCTCTATCAACTGTGAAATAGTTATGAGTCTCTTAAGCGAAGAGGTGACTAATTTGTGATACTGTGATAGACTGATAGATATTAATTAAGTAGGATGGTAAGATTATTTATTTTTACATAATACGGAGTATCTAGTAAAAAAATACGTATTGTAGTTTGTCTTCCGAATATCCTAAAATAATGCAAATTCAAATATTATTAAAGCAGGTACAGTACTTTAAAACAATTTGGTTGAATAAACGAGTTAAGGAAAAAGTGAGGGGAGAGGGAGAGTGGAGACGCTGTTAATTGAAGTCCACCCCCTTACGTACGGAGGGGCGAAGACATTAGACAGTAATAGCGGCTGTCGGGTTTGCATGGCTCATTAGTTCACAAATATCAATCCTAAGTTGGTGAGATTTTGAATTTTTAACCCACGTTAATCTCATTTTTATTTTATTTTATTCTCTTAATTACTCAAAACATCTTTTCTATTTCACAAACAAATAAAAAAAAGTTAGGATAATCTCTTTACTTGATTTGGCCTGATTTTTCTACCTTCTGATTTAATTAATAGGTTTTGATTCTTCCCAATCTAATATGGTCTAAATGTTTTATGTGAGTGTTTTTTTACCTTTTTTGATCTAATCTGATCTAATAAATGAAAAAGGTGACAGAACATAACCTCACGGAACAAGTGATACATTATTTCTTTTGAGTTTGATTAAATAGATTTGCCGCTGACATTTAAAGGCCAATCAACATACAAATATATGTGATCAGGCCATGGATTCCATGAGAACTGAAAGTTGTCTTTTTGGGGTGTTTAGTTAGGAGAGGTTTAAGGGAAAAAGTGTTTTTTGGGGTGAATTAGAGGTGTTTGGTTAGGAGAGGATTGAAAAAGTTAATTGGGAGTGTTTGGTTAGGAAAGGATTGAAAGAGAGTTTTGGGGTGAAAAAGCTAATTTTGAAAGAGCTCAATATAAGATCCTTTTGCAATTAGAGGTTTGAGAAAGTGGATGAAAATGACTATTTTGTCTTACTATTGTCTATAATTACAACTACTATCAACCATGGTACCCTACATATTTTTCTCCTAAAAACATTACTCATACTTTCTTTTTCATTTCGCCTTATTTACTAGATTCGTTTTTTGTTGTAATAAATTTTATATTAGTACTTTGAAGAAATTGAAGTATATTGCAATCATGCTTGAAATATCATTAGTAATATTTCTCTATTTGAAAAATATGTATTATAAAAAAAATTAAATTACGATTTTTTTTTTTTTAAAATAAATTTATTTTATTTAGTCAATGTTTACTAGAAAAAAAATCAACACAATAAACTATTTGTCTAATATTAATAAGAAACAAAATATGGCAATGTCCTTAATAGTATTTTACGTATTAAATAGCTAACAACTATCAGTTAATTTATCAAACACTTTTACTCAAACAGCTAATGCAACCAGCTAGTCAAATCAACTAATCGCCAACAGCTAATTAAACCAGCTATCAGCTAACAGCTCCTAACCAAACAGGGTCAAATGTGTTGGCTTGAATATATATGGTTGAATTGTGAGAGGTTTCTTTTGTTTAGGGGGGGGGAAGAAACAATATATATATTAATACTCCGTAATAAGTCGTTATTATCGATCTACAATGATTATCACGATCTACTTCCTCTGTTCTTTTTTAAATGACACAATTATTTAGGCACGTTTGCCAATGCACATTTCAAACATTAATATCTTCAATTATGGATAACAAAAAATTATAAAAAGTTGATATTTGAAAAATATTTATTGAGACGATTCTAATAAGACCCCATATGACTATGTTTTTTCTTAAGTATAAATCACAAAAGGAAGTCAAATGAGCTTGTGTGAATAGTGTCGAAAATCCAATTGTGTCATGTAAATAAGAACGGAGGAAGTATAATTTAACCGCTTCAATCTGGATGTGAACAATATTTTCCAGTGTTTGCACGTATTTTTTTTTGGTGTTAGCACCCGGTTCACCCTTAGGGCTAAACCGGATTCGGGGCGAGTTTTGGGTGGTTAGGTTCCAGTCCCCTACAATTATTGTTGCGGGGGATCGAACACGAGTTCTCCCTACCATTCTACCAAGTTCAGCCCCAATCACCACTGAACCAACAATCAATTGGTGTTTGCACGTATTTTCAAGAGAATGTTTTCACTATTTGATTTCGTGTTATAATTATATTGTTTGGATCGAAGAAGAATTGATGAAAAACCTGATTGACATGTGCCCTTTTGGATGCATATCACTTTCCCAATTATTATCAACCTGCAAATAAAAAACTCATATCACATATGAGAAATGAAAATCCAAAAATCGGGTAAAAATGCTCTTACACATGAAGAAAACAAGACGAAGAATAAAACATTAAAAAAGGAAAGAACTAATAAATAAGAAAAAGGGTCGAAAATATCTATATACTAAAAGAGACACCAGGAATGACACATGTTAATTCCTAGTGCGCTTTTTTCCCGTCAAAAACCACTTTCCCAAAAAAGTGTATTTGTTTTATTTTAATTTTATTCTCTACGTTTTTTATAAACTATTTATGTATGGAAACAAAATTTAGTTTACAAATCATGGCAATAATAGATACGACATAATAATAATTATTCTAAATTGGTAATATTTTAGTGAAATCGCTATATTAATAATGGAAAATATATCACTCCATATTTTGGTCAAATTACCATATTAGAATTTTAAATATGCATTATTAGATGAATAAATTTAAACGAGTATGTTAAAAATGTTATAACTATGCAGTAGTTTGAGAGATATTCAATTAAATATTTTGTGAAAAAAATTATCAAAATTCGTGTATACACGGGATTTAATCTAGTTCTAATTTAAAACAATGTAGATTGTTGGTGCCTAAATGACGACAAAGGAAAACAAAACACTAGTATGATCTTAAAAAAAATTAACCATGTAAGATAATTATGGAGAGAGAGTAGATGAGTGACGCTATGTTGCAAAATTAAAGTTGATGGAATGATGGTTGTGAAAGATGTCGATAGTGATATAATTTACGTGATATTGTGTGCTTGAAAAATCAGATAACACATATTAAACATGTTTTTACCACAGAGTACTTTAAAATTATACTTTTAAGGTGAACTAAATATAATTTTACCAGAACCATCAAATTCAGATATTTCTTTTTTTAAATGAAATTAGGATTTCCTAAATGAATTGCTCACTTCCAAATTAAATGAAACCACCTCTTAAATTAATATAAGAAAAAGAAAGCTATGGAAAAAACTATTGGAAAGACCCTTAAGTGAAGATAAAATTGAAAAGATATAAACATCTACTTCAAAGGAAAATATCATTATATTAGAAAAATGTATGGGTATGGGACCCTAAGTAGTAGACTAGTTAAAGATATTGGAGTAATTCACAATTACATCAAAGTTCATGTAAAGTGAAGGTCTAGGTCGTTCTTGAAGTAAACCATGATTTTGATGTGAGTCGAAGCTGAGGTCAACCCTCAATTATCATCATCTTTGCAAAATGCAATTATTCATGGAAAGTGTGTCCTCTAACTTTATCAGGGAAAGCACCCACTCCATTCGTCTCGAATTACTCGAACTGGCTTTCTTGTAAAGGCCTTGTTGCTTTGGACTTAATTTCAGTACCATTCACTTCAGTTTAGTTCAGCCCTACTCAGCTCAGTTCAGTTCAGTACAGTTCAACTCCATTAGGTTCCTTTCAATTCAGTTCAAAAGAACGACATTGTGTTCATCTTCTTCTTTAATGATCTTATTTTATTTATTATTATAATGTTAAATATTACTATTAATTATATTGTAATGTTCATCTTTATTTTATATTGTATTTTATATTTTTATATTTTTATCATCATTATTATTATTACTATTACTATTGTAATTATTAATTTATTATTTATTATTTATTATTTATTATTTATTATTCTTTATTTATTATTTAGAGTTTGCTTATAGAAAGAAGATAGGCCGGTAAAAAAGGGCGTTATTATTTATTATTTATTATTTATTATTTATTATTTATTACTCATTATTCATTATTTATTTATTCATTATGTTCCATTCAGTTAGTTCAGTTCATTTCAATTCAGTTCAGCCAAAAAAATCTTAGAAGAACTGGCTAAAGTCATCTCAATTTACTTTTCCCATTTTTATAAATGACATGAATTACTAATTTTATATAATTTCTCTCACTTAAATAACCCAATTGTATTTCTACTTTCTAAAAAAGTTAAGCACATTTTCCACTAACTATATTAAAAAACTACCACACTATCAAGGATGATTGTACAATGGCTACACTAATTTTGTAGCCATTGCTATTTCTTTTTACCAGAACCTTTGAATTTACAATATTCAATTAGGACCATTGATGAGATTGACTTTATATTTAAAATATTTTAACAAAAAATATTTTATAAAAAAATTAACAGTAACAAAAAAATTCAGTATGTTCGTTCTTTTTGTTAGTGTATTGAGTTCTTCTTCCCCGTATTTTCCTTGCTTCCATTCGATCTTATTCATGTGATTCAAATTCCTTATTTTTAAAAATTTTAGATTAAAACATTACTCCGATTTCACAAATAGCATGAGAGAAATTGGATTTTACAAATCGGATAGAATGAGGAAGAGAAAAGATAAATAGTGGTAGAAATATTGAAGAAGGTGTAGAGTATTAACGGAGATATTTAGGAAATGCATTAATGGAGATGCAAGATTTTGGAGGTATAAAGGCGCTTTCTTCAACGTAAAAATATAAATGCAGTTTTTATTTTTATTTTTTTATTGTGATTTTAAAAAAAGGAAAGTTCTCTTTTTGAAAAAAAATTTAAGTCAAACAATCGGATGGATATGAATTACAATAAATACAATGGCTCCCCTTTTATTGTAGCCATTGAAAAGCCTTCCCCACTATCAATTTCCACATAATTAAATATGAACTCAATTATATTGCCTAAAACCCTGTGCCAAATAAAGCGAGACGAGTAATTCGGGATGGAGGCACTACAAAAATTTGTATCTTTAACGACAACCTAATTACGACGGGCCAAAAATCTCATCGCAAAAGTCTTTTGCAACTGGCTAACAACAAAACAAAGACAACCATCGCAAATGTATTTTAAGACGGGTTAACGACGAGATTTTTTTATTAACGACGACCCCCTTTCATGACGGGTTCGCGACAGGAAATCTCGTCATTAATCAACGATTATTGACTTTTAGCGACGGAATTTCCCGTCGTTAAATTAATGGTATAATTTTTTTGTAATGAGGGAACATTTCTATATTGGCCTTAAAGGTATGATAGTGATCGCTCGGTGTATGGTTCACCTGAAATTAACTTATCAGACTTATTTGGTTGAAAATACTTATTTTTAATAATTTAGAAAAAAATAAATTATTGTCACTGAACTTATTTTAGAAATAAGTCAAATAATTTAAAATAAGTTTGAAACCAAAAAACTTGCAAGTATCTAACCTATAAATCTTCTACAAGCATGAATATAGAGATAATTAAGTTCTTATTGGATGAATGAAGATAAGTATGACCACTTACAAAACCTAATTGAAGTCTATCATAAAACTAATTGCAATTGGGTTCAAAGAACCCCCTCTCACTTACACCCCATTATTATTATTTTCTTTATTAATGAAGTTCGTCCAATATAGTTAACATGTTAGCGATAAATTGATCAAAAAATATTAAGTAACTAATTTCTAATATTCACATCATTTTACATAGAAACCCAACAAAACCAAAATGTTCGCCTGAATGTTTTAACATAGAACTATAAAATGGGTCATGTCGCGGGCGGGGCAGGCCCAAACTTAATGAAGTTGGCCTGTTCGGGTCATAAACTAGTCATATTTAGTCAGTTCAAGTGACCCATTTAACATAACCCAACCCGTCCCGACCCATTTTTTTAAAAAAGAAAATTAGTATACGAGTCACAACTTAAAATACTTCGTACTTTAGTGAAGCAGTAAAGAAAACGAAAGAAAGCGTATCAATCTATCATACTTCCACTGCATGTCACCCCTTTAAAAAACATCTTCATCCGAAACAATGGCCGAATGTCATTTTACTCTCAAACAATTTAGAAACCATGCAAAAAGTTCGCTCTTCTTATGTGATTAAGGTATAAAATCACAAAGTGAACATTAAAAAAAAGAAAAAAAAATCAAACAACCATAACAAATCGATCAAAATCAACACAAAAACAATAAAATTTAGCAGCATTAATATCATTCAAAATCACAAAATTAACCAATTTCAATCATTAATCTCACAAAAAATCACAATTTTTTAGGAGAACTTAAAATCACAAAATTAACAAGTACCAATGAACTCAAATCTAAAGACGAACAAAATAAATCCAATAAAACCCTTAAAAAATTGGCAAATAATACTACTTATTAACTCATAACTCTTATAATTTATTTTTGATTTATTTTATTAGTTTGAATAGTCAACTTTGAGTTAAAGGTGAGTTAAACTACCACAAATCTAACCTTAGGTCCCAATTATTAACCAAAAAAAAGTGAGGTCCCATTTGGTGATTTTTTGCAAAACTTAGACCCCAATCATAGGCTTAATTAACTCCGATAAAGGTGATAAAGTGCAACTATTTGATTCTAAAATGTAATTATTTACTGATTATAATATGTCGAACATAACTATTTAATCACAGCATGTAATTTTTTGATTAAAAATAAATTATTTGTTAAGAAGTTGTTCCTTTGCATAAGATCGTCATACTGTATATAACTTTTTTGTGGTGGTTCTCATTTATTACTTTTTTGTGTGCGGCCACTACAAGAATTTGTATCTTTAACGACAACCTAATTACGACGGGTTAAAAATTCCGTCGCAAAAGCCTTTTGCGACGGGGCTAACAACCAAACAATGTCGGGAATAACCGTCGCAAATGTCTTTTACGACGGGTTTACGATGGATTTACGACGGGATTTTCTATTAACGACGGTCCCCTTTTATGACGGGTTCACGACAGGAAATCCCGTCGTTAATAAATGATTAATGGCCTTTCGCGACGGGATTTCCCGTCGTTAATAATACAATTTCTTGTAGTGGGCAAATTAAATAACCCTTTATTTTTTTTAATCAACAAAAATTTCCTTTATAAGAAAAAAAAACTATTGAGAGAAGTTATCAAAAAGGACAACCCATTATTATATTTAATCAACAAAATTTTCTTTTGTAATTAAGAACAAAAACCTTTTGAGAGAAATTATCAAATATGAGAATCGCTAACATTTCCGATAACTCGTCTAACGGGTGGAACATTTTTATTTTTTCATAACTCATTCAACGGGGGCTCATGTTTAGCAACACACTCTCTCAGTTTGAACCCGTAATTGATAGATTTTGAGGGGTTAGATTTAACATTAATTCATTTAATTTGGTCTTTTCTCACTTATCCAAATTAGAAAATTACTAAACACTACCGAGTACTTTAAGAAAAATATCTAATACTACATGGCTCACTAGTCCAAGGTGTCTGTGGAAAATATACCTGATTTAGAAATCTTGGATATGTAGTCAAGTTTAATTGTTGTTATTCCAATAGACTGATTTTTCAGAATTATTATATGCGTGAAATAATTCACCATATGTTAAGTTGGATTATTAACTAAATATTAGACGGGATCCTTTCCATTTTCTAAAAGAAATTGATGGTCCATATCTTATACCCATGCTAGCTTGTCAATGCATGAAACTACTATGAAAGAGGACAATTGGAGAATTCGTTATGATAATTTATAATAGCACTCATTTGGTATCCGCCGTTTTTTGTTTTCAATTTTTTGGTGTCGATCAGAAAACATACTAAAAATAAAAATATGAAAACCATAAATGTTATCTTCTAGTTTTGTTGTTGTTAGTTTACAAAATCAATTCTCCGTATGACTATTTATAGAAATAACAGCCTTTTAATTCATCTAAATTATACGGAGTATGAGTTTGAAAATTTTAAAACTAAAAATTGAAAAGTGATAAAAGAACCAAATGCGCCCTCTTTAAGATGTCAATGTCATCCTCTTAAAATAGAAAATGATGAAAAAATGGGGTGGAGTGGCCCTAGAAGTGGGGTTTTAGGCCATTGCTCCTCATTCTTGTTGGTTCATTTTCTAACTAATTTTGTTCTACTTTTTCTATATTAGAAGTTAGAAATACAGGACATTAGAGGTTTGAATAAAAAAGAGCTTTTTAGGTGCATTAGAGGCTTGACTATTAAAGTTAAGGAAAATGTTTCGTTATTAGAGGTTTGTAAGAGAATTTTGGGATAACAAAACCTAATTTGAAAAACACAATAATATAAGAGCTTTTTCAATTAGAGATTTGAAAAAGTGGGTGTTAAATGACAATTTTATTCTATTATTGAATAAAAATACAACACTTACCTACCTACGTGATTTTATGTCAATGTCTTCAATATCCATTTACACATTAAGCAGTTAAAAACTACTCCAATAACTAATTTACCAAACCCTTTATATTAACTAAGCAACTAATTCACCTAAACAGGCAAACATCAACGGAGTAACATCTTAAAGTTTATAGATCAACCAGCTAAACGCTAATTACCAAACATAGTCATAAGAAAATGTTCGGAACGTAACAATACCACTTGTTGAAGTAATTATTACATAAGATTTGTTCATATATACTTTGAACTAATTCAAACATATTCATCAAGTCTAAGCCACAACAAGAAATAGAGTAATAACGGAGTTCATACATATACATACATACATGTGAATGCTTATGGTTTATGAACATTATTATCTATGACCATAATACCATTCCACTATGGAAAAAGAAATACAATCCGTAAAATTGCATCACGCTTTTTTTAAGAAAAGATTAATAATGGTGGGTTCTTCAATTCTTAATTAAGATCAGATATTTTTCTTTGTTTGAGAACACAAGACTTGAGAGTTGAGACCACACAAGCAGAAGCAGTCTACCACCGTACTACGATCGAGTACTAAGTCTTGGTCTTATATGAACATCATCTTAAATCATATTGGGTGTGGTTGGTGCGTGTAGAAAAACCTGTAAATTTTCTGTATGATTTCTTTGATTTCCATTTTTGTGACCTACTTCTTTTATACTCCACAATAGCAACTAATGTACATAATTCTTAATTATCGTTCCACAATTTATGTACTACTTTAATTACCTTACCTATTGATCTATGACCTTGTTCGGCAAAAGTAGCGGTAGCGGGTATCGGTTGAGTAGTGGGTAGCGGTTGGCATAGCGGGTAGAGTTCAATAGTAGCGGGTAACGGTTAGCTGTCAAAGTAGCGGGTAACTGCTATGAGTGTTCGTTAAAAGTAACGGTTGATATTATAAAATAAAATAAAAGCTGAAATATTATATAAAACTTTAATATAAATTTGTCAAACGCTACCCGCTAATGTTTGATAAAAGCTATTCAACCGCTACCTCTACCACTAACCGCTACCTAAACCGCAAACTCGCCAAACACTTACAAATTTCACAAGTAGTGTATTGACTCGGTCAAAACGATACCCGCTACCTCAAACGCTACCGCGAAACACGCCCTATATCAACAAAAGAAATTAAATACGTGCTACGTAGTACATAAACTGTGAGACAGAAAATTTAAATTTGTTTCTACTACGGTTCAAGTACGCAATTAGGGCGAACCACCTGGCAAAGTTATATTCTTACATACGGGGTAACATCCATTTGTTTGGTGACCAATTTTCTCTCGTCCATATACACCTCCTTTTAAAAGCAAGTCTACACACCTTTAAGGACTTGGTAGAATCCACAAAAAGGCTTTTTAAGGTTAATTAGTCTTGGACTTCCTTTTTACATTTTGATACTACTATTTACCAAAAGTAGTTCTGATTTACCAAAGGTTGCTCCTAGCGTCGTGGCTAATGGCTATGACGAGTAATCCCGTCGTTATCGATTGTTTACTTATACGTGGTACCCTTTTTTGTAGTGGGAAAAAAGGAAAAAAAATTCTCATTTTGGTTAGTTTCCGTTAGTGGTGCATAGCGGTACGTGACAGTGACACTCGTTACATTAATTCGAAATAGCTTTTATGTATTGTAATTCATCTGTTTCAATATTATTGCCATTTGTCTTTTAAGAAACTACCACATACATTGCACTATTTCCATTTAGGAAACAAAATATTTGCTTTAACACTCTAAATATTCGATATACCCTTGCATATTAACTGTTGTTGATTTATTTAATGTTAATTCACATCGATTAATTTGTATTTTTGCATTTCTCTCTCTTACTTCTTCTTCACTCCACATACCAAAAATCTAGTGTCAAATCCCGAGAACTATATTTTTCCTCTCCTCCTATTTGGACCCCCCAAAAAAAAAAGCATTCAAAATTATAATTATGATATACACCAAATTTCTCATTCAACAATCAAAAGCAAATGGTTGCTAGAATTTGAAAATCTTAGACATTAGTAAACAAAATTTCTAAAATAGATCTTCTTGCGTAATTTAGCCGGAATGAGCAAGTTGTACTCCGTAATACAATTTAATTTAACTTCCATTAAAAAAAGGTGCCAACCTCAAGAAAAAAAAGCTCAATTATTTCACACAGATGAAAGGTTTTAGTCATTATTATTAGCTTTTAGAAAAACAAATCTATTAAAATAAATTAAATGGGATATTTATCAATAGAACCACTGACCAGAAATCTTTGTTGTTATTGTTTAAGAATGTTTCGTTTACACACGTTCGTATTTGTTGGACATATACATGCATAATTGTCTTATGTTATGTTATATTATTGTCTTAAATACAATGTATTAGCTTATTCTTAATCTTGGTTTACTAGACATTATTGGTTGGTTAGTAGTTGATTAGTTAATCAATTTAATTGTGTTTGGTATGAACTATTATTTATACTATAGTGTTGCTTGCAAATATGAAATTAAGCTTGTGAAACCTTTAGTCCCAAGCAATACATATATTGGTCTTCTTGCGTAATACAATATGATCAATTTTCTCTTTGGTTTACATGAGATGATAAGAGGGTGTTTGGTATGTCTGCGGTATGGGGTTGAAATTAGGAATAATATCAAGGTGATATGAGTTTGAAACTTAATTCTTAATTTCACGTGTTTGGTTCAAATTTGTGGATGAGTCTTTTTCTTTTATATAGTACCCGGAATAGAGGCACGGTATGAGTAAATCCACCCCTCTTGGTTTTCTAAACTCCATACTTTAGGCGTTTGAGGAATGAGTTTAAAGATCTTAAAGTTTTTTCAACCAAAATACATGGTATGGGTCTATATCTCATGCCTAGTACTCGCGAACAAAACCCTCACAAGAAGGTATATTTGAACAATCTCTTGTGATTATGTACCTTGAACAAAAACGGACAAATAAATTAAAAATTCCCAAACCCTATGTGTATTGCATATCTCTAAGAATACAACAAATAAAGGCTTTGTCAATACACAAAAACCCAAATACAAATGGTGTCAATCTGAAGGTTCAAACAATCTGCCTGGATCTTGCTCTGAGAGAAAGTCTTAATCTATACTGGGTATACCATTGAAATGGTATACTAATATTCTGCATTTTTATTTAGTACCAAATCACGTAGTTGAGTATAAGGAAAGTAGTTGTATTTTCTCATGTAATACCAAACAACATAGTTTGGTAACATGGTTTCATTTTTATTTGGTTCCAAACAAAATAGTTTGGTACTCACAAGTCAAAGATAAATGTCATTTATCGTTGACCAGACTCAATTTATTACATGAACTTACCATATAACCCTTAATATACCAACCGAAGTTACTATTTTGTCCTTAATATACCATTTTAATGGTATATCTAGTATAGATTCAGAAAACTTCCTTACCCCGATACCAATTTATTGTAACAAATGAAAGAGACAAAAATCCATTAACATCAATCAAGTGATGTTCTATTTGAAAATTAACCGACAATAAGAATAATAATCCGCAAATATGCTACGAAGTACTTCCTCCGATTCTTTTTAGTTGCAACACTTTGTTTTTCACGCTTGCCAATGCATATCTTGAACAATTAATATATTTAATTATCGATAAGTAAAAATTATAAAAATTTATTTTCGCAAAATATACATTAAGACGAATCTAACATGATCTCACATGAATATGTGTTTTCCTACAGTGTATATCATAAAAAATAAACAAAGTAGATATGTAAATAGTACAAAAAATAAAGTATTCCAACTATTTTAAAGCGGAGAAAGTATTAAGGTGGAGTCTTTGCTTTTATCTTTTACTGGTGAGGAACCCAAATACTCATATTAATTTGCATACTGAACATTTTTGTTGAAGGAATGAAGGGGATAATCTTATGTAATACTTCCTCTGTCTTTTAATATATACTCGCAACGTTTGTTAGTTTCACGCATGCTAATGCACAACTTTGATTATTTATATCTTAAATTCTTTTTATGCAAAAATTATAAAAAGTTGATATTTTGAAAATACACATTGAGACGAATCTAACAAGATCCCACATGACTATGTTTTATCTTATACAAAAAACACTACGAATAGTCAAAGTAGATTATATGAATAGTGGCAAAAGTCCAAACATTGCGAGTTTTAAAAGACGGAGGAAGTAATATTTTGTAGGATAAATTCAATACAAATATACAATTACTCATGGATGATGTCAAGAACATCCTACGCATGTTTGATTCATTTGCCTCTTGTCATATATTCAGGAAAGCAAATAGAGTTGCAGATTACTGAGCTTCCACTTGGACATTTGATGGATAGCCACCAAGACATAGATCCTTTTGCAAATAGTAAAATTTATTATTTTCTCCTATTTGATGAATTAGGTCATAGTCTTGAGAGAAAGCGAACCTAATCTTTATGTGTAATTTTCTTTTTTAAGAATATCAAAAGTAAAATTCATATCATCAGGAATCCCCCCTTCCTTTAATACTCGAACCGCTTTCCTTTTCGTATCGTCTCATAATATTTGCACCGATTCTATCAATGAATTTTTTTTACCAATATTATATTATTTCAAAATATCATTTAAAAATTTACACCCCCACTAGTCCACTACCACTTATACATTTTTCACTAACTATATTAAAAAAAAAAAACCCTACTATCAACTACCACCCATTAAATTAATAAGTCAATTCAAGTGTCTTAAACTCTGCACCAGTCAAACCGGTGCGAGTATTAAAGGATGAAGGGAGTATTGTACTTCGTAAAAGAAATTACTTGAATTTTAGGGACTAGCTAATACTAAAGTATAAAAATTGTCATAAAGATATTATTCCAATAGAGAATGATATATACTTATAAATGTAAATATAATCGTATAACAAGTTAACAACCAACATTCACTATTTCACATACATGTACTACTACTAATCTCTATTTTGGACGGTTGATTTGACATTATATATACGCTGTATAATGTATTACAGATATATTATCATCACACAATTATAACTCTTATTACTTATAAGCCACAAGAGAGAAAAATTAAAGCTCTTTTATTGCAATAAAATGACAATTAAAGCAAATAATCTCTATAGGAATCGCATTGAAGTCCAAATTATTTCTTCTTCGGGACTCTTTATTCTAATTATTGTTTAATAAATCATAGAGTTGTGGATTTACTTTATTAATTTATTTGTACTTGTTTTAAATTTCAAATGGCCTGCACCTTGTTAACTTGTAAGTAGTTGTTTAATTTCTTTGTCTGCGGGAAATTGGACAAACAAGATGAGGAACCAAATACCGAAATACGAGTTCTTCATCTTATGAATGTTTAATTAGTGATAACAAATATTCTTTCGGCCTTTCGGGTGCTTATTATTTAACTACGTATACTTAAGCGCAATTAATTTGTCCTTTTTTTTTTGTCTGACCTAGTCCGGAGGTTCTAATTAAAACCTGTAATTGGGCCACTTAATATCGCTTAAAGAGGTTTTTTTTTTTTTGATAGGACTACTCTATTATCTGAATTTATTACGGTTAAACTTAATCATCTATTAAGAACTTATCTTACCTAAACTTACAGAATATGGACTTGTCTGACTATTCGCTACACTTGAAAATAGGTAAAAAAAAAGCGAGGGAAATAGAGCTAGTATGTACGAATTAGCCTTGCGTTTGATGTACAATAAATTTATTACACACATACATAGTGAGTGCAAGATCTTTTGCAACAATTTTTGATTGACATTTATTTAAATTTGTTACAACTAAATTAAGTGAAAACAAAACGACAAGAACAAGCCTTACAGATTGTTTGAGAATGAGAATATGGAGAGAAACAGAAAGGGAGGAGAACAATCTACCCTGTTTGGATAAATGGTTGGGGAAATGAAGGAGATGGGGAGGAAGAGATTCATTTTCCTCTTAATAAATCCCATCCCTTCAAATTTGGAAAGAAGATGGATCTCACATTCCTCCCTCCCTATTTTAATTTTCACCTCAAATTCCTCTTGTTTTCCTTCTATCTTGCTATCCAAACAAGCTATTAATACTTCGATATCATTATAACTTTGGAATGTTTTAAAAGCAACACCAATATTCCGTATTTTATTTGAACTATTAAGCGTCAAATTCAAACTTTTTATTTTTAATTTTAGAGTGAATGAGTTCAAAGGGCACTAAAAGCTATTTGAAGGAGATATTTGAACTCAGTGGTGGACCTTGAACGGTTTTATGAGGGGGGCCGGAAGAAAAAAATTAAGCAATATACTATGTAATTATACAATTATACACAAATTTTAGGGGGCCGTAACTAAAATTACACTATAAAATTTTTCGGTCAGGGAGGCCAGGCCCACCCCAGCCATACCTAAGATCCGCCATTGTTTGAACTTAAGACCTATTATACACAACTACACAAACCCTTACTCCCTTCGTATTTATTTAAGCACTTACCTTTTTCCGGCCGAATTTATTTAAGGGATACTCTTGCCATTTTTAGTAACTTATCAACCCCATCATCTAATTAAATAATACATCTAATTTAACCTATGACCCACCATCTTATTAAACAAATAATATAATAAACGCATCCCACCTCCCACCCCACCAAACCAAAATGACACGATCTCCACTTGTTTACTTATTAAAATATCTACACAACCCCATTTACTTTATTATTTTATTTCATTCAATTCTCCTTCTTAATATTCGTACCCAACCAAATGTATCGCTTAAATAAAAACGGAGAGAGTACTATACATCAATAGTCGAATGCATCATTGATAAATTGGAACTTTTGTTGAGCAACTAGCTATTACGTACTCCGTTCTCCGTATATGGTATATCCAAGTGCCACATGGCCGCAAAAGTGTGCACTATTTTTACACGGAGTTGAGAATATTTTATATTTTTAGCAACAACGTTTAGACTTAAAACCCATTTTCATAAAAATTAAATTCAATATTTCTGGATAATTAGCCGGTCTAAGTCAACTCTCATTTTTTGCCAAAATAGTAGGGGGCTATTGCTTATTATTAGAACCTTCTATTTAACTTACGAGCTTAATTAATATCTTCATTATTTATTTATGAAACTTATTCCCCAAGTTTTTTGGCATCATCATCCGCGTACAAAATCTTGATTTTGTCTTGTTTGTAAGGGTACGTATTTCTTCGTAAATTTCCTAAAATAAGTAATAATAATAAGACTATCCTCATCATATTTTTGTTTGTCTTGTTTTGTAAGCGTATTTCATCCCGAGTAGTAATAATGATGCATCCAAGTGTATAATAGAATCCTGCCTATATTGTCTTACGAAGAATATTAGAAATAGATAAGACTATCCTCATCATATACCATCCAGATCACTGCGTAAAAAGATACGAGAGATCCTAGTATCTTTATTCTATAAGGGAACTAGATTAGAGCAACTCCAATGGTTACAAAAGGGACCTGCTCACAAAAAAATGAACATGTACGTGAGCAGGTAGCCCGCCATTGGTACAACAATGACATAAGCAGCTGTTAAAACCTTTTAGCTATTTTGCGCTACGTAGCTCACAAAAAATATAGCTCAAAAAAATAAATTATTTAAATTAAATATTATAGGGAGCTATAAAGTATTGTAGCCCACCAATGTGATAATTTGTAGTTTTAATCAATTAAGGTTAGAAATTTGATGTGGCAAACTTAGCCACAACATCCCATTGGAGTTGCTCTTAGGTCCCTTATATGCACGGATAATTGCAATTATTATTTGACCATCTTTTTTATAAAATATTTAACTGAAATATTTATCACTTAAAATTAATGCATAATTAATAAATCTTAAACGTAATAATTTAATCATCTAATATGTAATTTTTTACATACTACGTATTATATATTTTATATGTTTAATATAATAATTTGACCAAAATATTCGATATGCTTAATATGTTAATTTGTCCAAAATATTGAGTAAATATAATTTATATTATTGATATGATGATTTGATTATAATATTATAAAAATTGTATATTACCGTCATGTTTTATAATCCAATATTTTTTTCATTCATAAACATTTATACAAAAGGAAAGAAAATAAAAAATATAAAGTAGATATGTTGTTTTAGAAAAGGGGTTTTTGGATGAAATTTTTTACACTAGGAAGTGACATGCGTCATTCCTGATGTCTGTTACTTATAGTAAATGTAATAGACACTTGACTACTTGAGCTTAATTTTTTCGTGTCCCCCTATACTACCATTGTTAATGTTAACAAAGTTTATAAATAAAAATATTATTTTAAATTAATACTTAATACTTAATAGTTTAATATACAATATTTATATAAAATGGTGCGCACACATCACTTACATAAATACCAATATTTCGATACAAAGATGATTATAAAATGATAACTTTGGTGACAAAAAATATCCTTGGTAATCATGAAACAAAATAAAGTTTGTTTTTGTTTATAGAAGGAAACATAAATAAAAAAGGTACATATTGTTGGCTAGACTTTTGGCTCATTGTTAATTTAATGGCCCAATGGTTAGTCGAGCAAATTTTGAGTAAAATCGTCTTATACTCATGACAAACACAAAATTAATTATAATCCGTAACTATTAAGCTAAAACTATGTACTAAATAGTAAATATAACTATTAAAAGGAGAACATTATGTTAACATAATTTTTTCTATTAATTAGAAAAGATAACTAACAAAGCATAATTATTTTTAAAAACTAAGCATTATTGTTTGACAAGGAGAGGGTAACTTTGACAAATTTGGCAAATCAAACCTAACAAAGTTTTCTATTTGTTATTTACAACCTCAAACTTCTAATTTGCCAATTACAACCTTGAAGCTATCCATTTATTTTGAATTACAACCGAAATCATTCTTCGGCAAAAATCATCGGAAGATGATGCCATAATACATAATATCTATATAATAAAAAGTTATTTTCTTTTTAATTTTTATTTTTCTATTTATTCCACATTTTTTAATTTAATTTTTTTCTATAGAAATTATGTAATTGTTTTTTTTAATAACATTTATGGCATCATCTTCTGGTGATTTTTGCCGGAAAATGACTCTGGGTTGTAATTTTAAATGGAGGCATAAATTTAAGGTAGTAACTGATAAAAATAGAAGTTTGAGGTTGTAATTGACAAATATGAAAATTTATTAGGTTGTATTTGCTCAATTTTTTGATAACTGTCTAATTATGAAGTATAGCTATACTCTTATAATCCTAAGAGCAAGATTAGCGCTAGTATAAGCCAAGACTTCCACATCATCTTTTTATTAATCAGATTCTTGTCAAGACCCTTTCAGATTTACTTAATTTTTCCACTTTACCCCTCGTACTCATTCAAGACTCCTAAAATTTATGAAAATAAAAAAATAAAAAATAAAAAATAATAATAATTGAGATTGAATTTACAATTTAAACGTCTTAAATACTCTTGCTCAGACTTTTGTCATACTCTTACACTTAAATGGGAGGTCTTAAGTTAATACTCAATAAAACTATTGCTCAAACTATTGCTCAGACCAACGTTAATCTTGCTCTAAGACAGTCTCTATTTAAAGTTTGCCTAATCTCGATCGATCTTACTTTTTATACCTACCTTAGCTTAATTGTAACCAATAGTTTTAGTTTCTTGGTTGAATAATTAAAACACTTAAGCCAGCTTGATCAACAAGAAATTTCAAGGGAGTGGGGGAAAGGAAGGGAGGCAAAAGTCAAACCTATAGACGAAGACGGCACAAAGTTCCTCATTTCACAACTTGTCTATAAATATTAGTTTTAGTTGGTGCATTTTCCCAACAACCAAACAACTCTACAAACAAACAACAACCATCACAAATCCAAATCCCACTTCAAAATTAGCAATTACTCTTCATCAATTCAATACATTTCCCCTTAATTTGGAAATAAGCAACAAAAAACAAAAACAAAAACAATGGCTTCAAAAAAGATTACATGGGAATCCATTTTCCCAAGTTGCTTCAAGCCAAAGGGATCACAATCCAAACCTAAACTCATTACTAAATCCAAAACCAAAACCAAAACCAAAACAACAACCAAAACTAAAACAACAACCAAAACCAAGACTAAGACTGTACCACAAAGAGTAGTACCAAGTTCTCCTCAAAGGATATCCATCTCAGACATTAGCAACCCGAATTTCGAGTTCTCGTTCAACGATCTTTCGACCTCTTTTGTCGGGTCAAACCTTCAAGTTTTTACAGTGGATGAACTAAGGATCATCTCAAACAACTTCTCTTACACTAGCAATTTCATTGGCGAAGGCGGGTTCGGGGCTGTTTATAAAGGGTTCATTGATGAAAAGCTTAGACCCGGTTTAAAAGCTCAAAGTGTGGCTATTAAGGTCTTGGATTTGGAAGGATCACAAGGCCATAATGAGTGGCTGGTAAATACTACTTGCATTCACATTATTACCCCAAATATATCACATTTTTATTATCAACTTTTGACTAACATATTATCATATGATTCTTAAATTTTTCAGGCTGAACTTATATTTCTGGGACAATTGAGGCATACTCATTTGGTAAAATTGATCGGATATTGCTGTGAGAATGAACAAAGGGTTCTTGTTTATGAATATATGTCCAGAGGCAACTTGGACAACCAATTATTCAGAAGTATGTTCTTATTTTTATTTTTTGGTTATATAATGAATTTATTTTAATATAAGATCAAGTATTAACATGAATATATTGTATGAATGCAGGATGCTCTGTTGCCTTACCATGGTTGACTAGAATGAAAATCGCGCTCGGAGCTGCCAAAGGCCTCGCATTCCTTCATGGTGCCAATAAGCCTGTCATTTTAAGGGATTTCAAGGCTGCAAATATACTCTTAGATTCTGTAAGTTCGATCTTCATTTTGTTTATAGCCATCTGTTACTCGGACTTTTCATTTTACCCTACTCGTGCATGGAGAAATGAATCAAAAACATGAAACTTTTGTTGTAAAATACTACGTACTAACCAAGTTTAACACTTGAGTACATCTTAAACCCCGAGTGCTTGGGTGAGTATCTGAGTCCGAGTAACATAGATTACGTTAAAATTTAACACAGTGACTTTTTCCGGACTTTTGGGTTAGTGTTACTTATATTATAAGTTTTTGGTGTGCAGAATTTCAAAGCAAAGCTTTCAGATTTCGGGTTTGCAAGAGATGGACCAGATGGAGATAAAAGTCATGTAACTACAGAACACATCCTAGGCACTAAAGGCTACGTTGCTCCAGAATATGTCATGACAGGTAATTTAATACATTAATTTGAATTAGTATTCTTAATTAACATTTTCGGTATGTTTAACGTTGACGATTAGTATTTAGTAACAACATAAAGTCACGTACAATACGTATAAACTTACGGTATTTAAATTCGTATATATCAATCAAGAAATACTTATTCCAACCACTAAAATAAAATTGTCAAATATTCTAACAAACTAAATTATAAACAACAAATATGCAGGTCATTTGACAACTATGAGTGACGTATACAGTTTCGGAGTAGTTCTTCTAGAGTTATTGACCGGGAAAAGATGCATGGACAAAATTCGTCCAAGAAGAGAACATTGCCTAGTCGAATGGGCTAGGCCACTTCTTAAGGATCCTCGAAAAATGGATACAATCATGGATTCGAGGCTAGAGGGTCAATACTCGGTTCAAGGGGCTAAAATAACCACCATGTTGGCTTATCAATGCCTTAGCCATAATCCGAAATCGCGACCTACAATGAGTTCAGTGGTTAAGACCTTGGAGCCGTTAATGGAGATGAACGATATTCCGAGCCATTTCGTGTATGTTGTACCAAAAGGAGAAAAGAAAGAATATGCAAACCAAGTTAAAGAAAGGAAAATGAACAAAGATAATAATAGGGTTAGACACAATGCTTTACATAGTAGGCTTAGCAATGGTGTTGATTCCCCTGGATTCGGTAGATAATATATTAAAGACATAGTAAAATATAAAAAAATTAATGATCTTCTTTTGGAGAAGGAAATGTACATACAAATTAAAAGGGTTTTTTAATTTATTTTTTGGTGTTTTGACTAGTAACTTAAAGAATATACATACACTTAAAAAAAGGTATTAAGGAATGTAAAATGTGAATACTATATGGTCAACGAACGGCTTAATTAAGTTTGTACGTACTATAATTCTTTCATCAATAATCAAAGAATACGGAGATGATGTACAAGTATTAATACCAAGTATAATTTGTCGTAGTACATTGATTTCTAGATGTTTTGTACTCCACGTTGTTTTTGCCCTTGTTGGGAACTTTGAGAAGAATACACTCTTTTGGCAAATACTACTCCCTTCATTTCAATTGTCACTTCGTTAACTAGCTTTCTCTGTTTTGTTTTAATTGTCGTTTGTAGATTATTAGTGTAACTTTTCATTGACAGTTTAAGTTATTGCAATAAAATATTTGTCGTTATTATAAAAATGGAGTGAAAATTATAAAACTATGCTTAGTAATACCGGGAAATTAGAGTACTAGCTCTAAAGAGATATAATAGGAATATTATTTCCAAGAGAATTTCAACAATGTTAATGTTTGGATTTGATATTGTTAATAATTTTTGTTAGTCACTCCGTATAATACGAATAAAACATCTAGTTTCATCCCCTAAATTACTGTATAAATGGTAAATCGACAATTAAAAAGGATAATGTAATGAGTAGTCCATAGGCCATACTTTGTATATCTAAATTATATGTAATTTCAAGTTCAATATTGATATTTTAAATACATACTCCCTCCGTCCCGGAATACTTGACCTGTTTTCCTTATCGAGCCGTCCCTTAATACTTGACCTGTTTCTAAAAATGGAAATATTCTACCAATATTATATTATTTCTCACTCCACCCCTATTAACCCACCTACCCCCTACTCCATACAAAAAATAATTAAAAATTCAACCCCTACTCTCCCCCAACCCCACCTCTTAACCCACCCCCCACTAACTACATTAAAATAATACCCCACTATCAACTACAGTACTACCTATTAAATTAAATAAGTCAATTCAAGTCCCTTAAACTCTGTGCCGGTCAAACCGGGTCGAGTATTCCGGGACGGAGGGAGTAGTCTCATATCCAAAAATATGTATTTACGTACACCGTAATTTAGATTGATTTGTAGTATCTTGGTAATTAGACGATCAAATTACTGGTTTAATTGTGGAACAAATGAGGTCGATCTTGACCTATCGTTTAAGATTAAAAGCTCATATGTGACTGTGTACGACATGTTACAGGTTCGAATACAGTTTAAATTGTGAAAGTTGGTGGCCCTTATTGTGATACATATTTTTAAAACCCGTCGTCTCTTTCAATTCAGTAACGGGTGAGACTTTTCTCCCAATTACTAGCTAGAGTCAAGTAAGTGACACTAGCTAGTTTTTCTTCCACCATTTAGCAATTGAGATATACCTTAAATTAAGTTAGTTTATATCACATAGATTTTCACCAAACTCACTTAACCTATACTTACAAACCCAAATTGAAGTACATTTCTTCAATAATATCATAATCATCTTTTAGTTGTAGTCAAACTACCTTAGTACCTTCTAATTAGGTGCACTAATCCATAGAATTTAGTCATAATCCAAATCATCCCCTACATGCATATATTCAGTGGCTGATCCAAATTAACATAATAATGGGTGCGAAATAATTCCTATTTTCTATGAAACTTATGACATAGAAAAAAGTTTTTGGTTAGTTAATTCATAAGACTAAAGTGAGATTCATATAATTAAGAACCGGCCAAATACAGTTTATGAAATAATTAAGGAAGAAGTACATAATATGATTAATTAGTTAGATGTCATGAGTGAAGGAATTGATATACCAACTAACATATCCCTTAATTGTCTGACTTTGTGCCCTTTTAATGGGGTTTATTCAAATGTGGGCGTGCCTAATTCTTAGACAATAAAACATACTCCTACTGTCACCTTTCTAGAACCTTCTTACCTCATCTTTGATTTTTTGCCCAATCAAAAACGGCTTAATTTATTTATAATACTTCATATACTATAATATTTTTAATATGGCAGATAGTACAATGGAAAGTGTATAATAATATAAATTCCATTGTACCATCTATCATTTTAATTGGATGAGACTAAATTAAATAATCAAATTGCATTTTCTTTGTAGTAATAACTTAATTATAACTAACATTTTTAACAAAATTGAAGATTTTAGTTACTAGGGGCATGCTACATGCACTCTTCAAATTTGTACAAGATATGTTATACAATGTACGTTGTTAAAAACTTAAAATCACGGTGTTAATATTTTTAAAAACACAATCTTATGAATCTATGATTCTTTAAAAAACAACTGACTTGTTTATGAAATAAAGATACGAGTAAAAGAGCCAGAGTTAAGTAAGGTAGCCAACTTAAGTCTGTACTCAGCTGGTAAATTTTACCGCTCCAACCGTAGTTAATTACTCTGCATAAACTAACAACACTTTAATTAATTACCGTTTTTTACTTTTATTTCATCTCTAGTTTCTTAGTGTAGTTACAAACTACTCCCTCCGTCTCTTTTTGTTCTTTACGTTTTCCTTTTTGGGTATTTCAAAATGTTCTTTACATTTCCTTTTATATTATCACATAAATGACTTAGTATTCTATCAAAATTTGTGTCAAATTACTATTTTAACCAATTAAATTCATTTGGTAATTTAATCTATCACATTTTTCCATTAGGACATTAAATTTTTCTCATTTCCCAATATCAGAATTTTGGTAAAAGTTAAAACATTATGAATAAACGTAATTTATCTTGTTTGAATAAAAAATTGAGGAATCTCGATGCAAATTAATTAATCGTTAAAACGCGTGAAAAATATCAAACGTAAAGAACAAAAAGAGACGGAGGGAATACTTTTCAATACTCAAAGGAGAGTCACATAATGTACTCCGTATATTTTTACCTTAATTATTTATCAACTAAAAGAACCAAAAAAAAACACTTATAATTTGCAATCCGTACAATAGGTCATCATAGATTCTTATTTACATGGGGTGTACGATAAATATTGTACACCGAAATTAAAGTTGACGTAAAATGCTTTAAAGTTATCCTTATATATGTAAAAGTTATCTACTTTTTAATAATAAAAAAATTTCATTTTTAATAAAAAAAAATCTCCAAAATAACTAATAATGTAGAAAATTAATCATTTAACACTTTAAAATGTTTATCTATTAATATTTTTTTAATAATATAAATGTTAGAAAAAATTGAGTAAAAGTTAAAGAAAACTAGGTAAAAGTTATGTTGGTGCACAATAAATTTATTGTACATCTTGTGCATACAAGACCTTTCGATAGATCATACTTTGTGATACTATCATTTTAGGCCCATATGATTGCCCGTAATTTGAAATAGTTATTATATTATGTCATCAAACATTCCTTTTCATCACTTTGAAAGCTGCATTAAATTTAAAAATTAATCCAAATTGAACTAAATTAAATAATCCGATTTCATTTTCTTTGTAGTAATACCGATAACTAACAATTTTAACAAAATAGAAGATTTTAGTTACTAGGGGCATGCTACATGCACTCTTCAATTTGTGCAAGATATGTTATACAATGTTGTAAAAATCATTATCAATCTTAATTATGACCTTATGATTCTTTAAAGATTAAAAGTTCCGACTGGTTTATGAAATTAAACAAAGTACAAAGAAAAAAAACTCAGATGTGACATTAAATAAACTAGCCAACCAGATACTGAATTACGTATCCAACTGACAAATCCTACCTATCTTAGTGAGTTACAAACTAACAACTCTTTCATTACCATTTTTGATTTTTGATTTCATCTCTCATTTCTTAGTGTAGTTACAAGCTACTCGGAATTGATAACTCGTCAACACTTGTAATAGCTCGTAACTCCTCAACTCTTGTACCCTCTAGAGAAGGGTCTCATAATTTGTACGAAGTATTTCCTAACGTATAAATAAAATATAAATAAAGTATTTTGCAATTCGTACAGTATATAAAACTGTGTGAGTGTGTGACACTATCATACTAGGTCCAATCGTTGCAATTTGCAATACTTATTAAATTATGTCATCATACATTCGTTTTCATCACTATGAAAGCTGCATTAAAGTGAAAACTAAAATGTAAGCTTTGAGAGTAACAAACTAACAACAAAAATGATGGCTATCCAAAGGAAGAACAATAGAATATTACCCAATGGATGATTGAAAAAGAGCGATTTTGGTCAATTTGGTGACGTTTATGTGTCACAATCTACTTGTTACATTGTTCGGATTGGACGATGAAAGTTTATTTTTGTTGATTGTTACAATTAAGTGCCAAAAAGTGTCATAATGGCCTCATTAATAGATTGTACAAAGTACGGAGTACAAAATAGTCCATAAGCAAGCGATATTATTTTATCTGTTGTCGACGGTATACACCTTGATAATTCACCAAAATATATTATTTAATTTGATTGAATTTTAATAAATTCAGTCTAGTGTAGTTAAATTGAGATATTTAGCCCCACTCAATTAGTAATGGAAATTTCATGTCACGAGAACCTAGCTCGTGCGTTATTTTTCAGTTGGCACGTCACTTTTACTAAAAATCTTAAAATATTTATTGATATAACTAATATAAGTCTAACAAGATCTCCACGTGAAAGGATATAATTGATGTATCACTATTTGACAACAAAACAGTCAAACATAAACTTCATTTGGGACAATTAGGACAACACTAGACTAATTAGGGAAAATTATGACAATTACAATCCAATGGGCTTAAATATGTAAGAAATGGCCCTCTCAAATGGGCATAATCCAATCTTGTGCTGCTGTTGTTGGATACGATAACCCAATCAAAATTAAATGATTATGGGTCTAGGCCCAATTAAAAGGCCACCTTTTTAGAGGACTAATACTAGACTGAATTCTTAAAGCGAAAATGAAATGGGCATAACCATTAACCCGAACTCCTAAAAAGTTTCAACTAATCACCATATCTCTATTAAAAGATCTATTAAGAATTTTGGTGTCAACGTAAATAAAATATCTACAATGTCCGTTATTAAGATTTATATTGTTAAAACCCTTTGAAGTTTTGGGACATTTATCGCATATAAATTTGAGTTTTGAAAATGTTACAAACAGACATTATATATATTTTTTTTGGTGAGACAAACAGACAATATATAAGATATCTAACGAAATTTCTTTATTTATTGATAGGTAGTCTCTTACAATAAGGAACACAAAGCATGTAATTAGACATAATTAAGTCAACAAGAACATCATAATCCTAGTTTAACTACCTCCAATATAATCATAATGATCACATATTGTACAAATGTTTAGGAAGTCTAGGCACAGCACAAGCAATAAGAGGATTCTTCTTAGGGTTGGAGAGACCAAAAATCTCGTCCATATCCAAATCTTCAACCTTCATATTATCAGGCAATTTCCATTCAAACCCATGAAGAAGATTAGCCAAACTTGACTCAATAACTTTAAGACCAAGACTATACCCAGGACACATCCTTCTACCCGACCCGAATGGTAACAATTCAAAATCATGACCTTTCACATCAATAAAATTCTTCTCAATAAACCTCTCAGGACAAAACTCCTCTGACTTTTCATACACATTAGGGTCTCTTTGTATAGTGAATGTATTCACAAGTACTAAAGTACCCTTTGGGATATCATATCCATCGATATTGACGTGTTCCCTCGACATTCGAGGTACGAGCATTGGTGCAACTGGGTGTAACCTCATTGTTTCTTTTGCTATTGCTCGAATGTAAGGTAGGTTTCGTATGTCGTTTTCTTGTACCCATCGATCTTTTCCTATTACACGGTCTAGCTCTTCGGTTGCCTTTGTAATGATTTCTGGCTTTTTTACGAGTTCTGATATTGCCCATTCTACTGTTACTGCTGAACTCTCTGTACCTCCAGCAATCAAATCCTGTAATTCATTTACAATTGCCTCATTAATTAGTAATTACTATAAAAACACCCTAATTAAGGGTCGAGTCACCCTTTTAGAGTCGCCTAAAATAAATAGGAGACACCAGACACGTACTTTAAAATTTTTATCATTTTTCGTACATTAGTAACATCAAAGAATACCACCAATTCTTATCATTTTGTGGATCATGCCTTAAAAATAAAGTCAACAAGTTGTTCCTAATTTATTTGGAAAATTTGTTAATATTAATCCAACCTTTGGCCGATTTTCTTTTATTAATTAACCCCGCCTACGACATATTTTTTAATAATCCCATCTTTACTACCCAACGACTTTTATTGGGCCCAACAGGTAATAAACTTGTTGTAGGCGGTAATATATCCCTACGTGTTAGTACTCTCTCTCGATATATTCAGTCATCATCATCAATTCATAACCATCTTGTTGACTTTTTCACTGGTTAACGGTCATTTAAGCCCAATAAAATTCGTTGGGTAGTAAAGGTGGGATTATTAAAAAATATGTCGTATGTGGGATTAATAAAAGAAAATCGGCCAAAGGTTGGATTAATATTACCAAATTTTCCAATTTATTTTGGCATTTTATTAGGAATATTATGAAAAAACAAAAATCAAACTAGTATCGTTGATATATGTTGTACCTTAATAATGTGATTTTAAGTCACAATTCGCTTTTAAAAATATAGGATTGCTATGTTTCAAAAAATGGTTAGATGTTTAATTTATTATAGTTACTATAAGAGCGATAAAGGTCACTATGAGTATAAAAAGGTATTAGATAAAACTATTGATTTTGGGTCTACACTAATATTATTATGGACCAGGTCCACACAAGAATAATCCGAATGAATATAGTTTCTGCACACCAAAAACCATTTCTATAGAAAGCCTAATCTTTAACACGCCTTACATTTTCTTTCAAATATCCTAATCACCATATTCTTAATCAAGTAATTTTTTTTTGGAAAAGTTAAGTAGGATTATTATCGCAAATTCATGCCCCTTGAAGTGAAGATATTTTGAAGGCTAGGAAAGAGTTGATACAAATTAATTGCGAACTATTGTGAGTATCTCATCCATGCTCCTTTAACATATGAAACCATAAAAATTAAGTAATCTATCTTATCTCAAAGGAGAAATGATTAAAATAAGTAGACTAATAATACAAATTAGACGTTTGGTAATGTGTTTAATTAATGAAGTCTAGTCATTAAACAATAAAAAAAGAAAGTAAGATTAGGACATACTACGTACCTGACTAAATGCCTTGACTCCAATTCTCTCAAGTTTAACTTCAAGATTAGGATCATCAGCAAGTTGTAATAACACATCCACCATATCTTTAGCCACCCAATCTCCTTTCTCCTTTTCCCTTCTAGCATTATGTTCATCCAAAACATGCTCCATAAACCTATCAAACTTCTTAGCCAAAACCTTCATTCGCTTCACGTAACCATGAACATCAATGTACTTTAAACAAGGGATCCAATCCCCGAGATTAAACACCCCATTAAGCAAGAACAATTCGTCGAGCATAAGCTTGAACTCATCCGGTGTAATTATCGATTTCTCTTCATTTTTGTCTAAGTACCTTTTCCCTAACACCATCCTACTAATCACATTTAGGCTCAATGTTGAGAGGTGATCTTTTAACATAATGGGTTCACCATTAGTGTTAAATAAGCCTTTTAATACAGAATTAAGCTCTTCTATACGTATGTACTCGTATGATTCGAGCCTCTTTACGCTAAAAAGCTCCATTAAACACATTTTTCGCGCTTGGCGCCAATATGGACCGTACTGAGACCATGTAATATCAGAGTAGTTATATGTTGTGTACTTTCCTGCGGAGGTTTTAGGCCTCCCGGCAAAGACTACATCGTGAGTTTTAAGGAAGAGTTTTGCCATTTTCACTGATGAGCCCACTAATACAGGGACTGACCCGAATTTGAGCATCATTAGAGGCCCATATTTCTTAGAGAGTTCATGGAGAGAGCGGTGGGGGAGCGACCCAATAAGATTGAAGTTCCCAATGATGGGCCATGGTTTTGGCCCTGGTGGTAGGTTGAGTTTACGGCGGCAGAGGTGGTTGGTAAGGAGTAGTAAGGCTATTGCCGCTAGCCATGCAGCCGCGTAGGCGGCCCAAGTTGGTGGCTCCATTGGTGAATTTTGGTGGTGATGGAACAACTTTTTTTTTTTTTTTGTTTTGGTTTGTGTTTTGGGAAGTAGAAGTGGAAGTTGGAAGTGGCTTGGGTTAACTATAAAATTGTAAGGGGGTGTATATAATAATAATAAGGAGAAATAATGGAAGAAAGAAGAAAGAAAAAGAATTAGTAATGCTTAAAGTTGAGTTTGGTATGTGGACTTGTTGACTCTTTTGGTATTTGCAATTGATATTGCAATGTAATTTCTAGACAATTTCAATAATGTAAGTCAGTTTGGAATTGTCAATGGTCCTTTTCCACGTTATTCCACTCCATATATGAAAATTATTCAGTTTCAGAAATTTCAATGTTATTTTGGTTATCAATGGGGTGAAGTGGTCCATCCTCCTTGCAGGAAATTAGACTCGGTTCTATTGAAAATTCTTAGATGTGCTTAATATATTAATTGAACATTATGAGGAACTTTTCTACCTTTGTAACCCTTTTTATTCACAATTTTCAACGTGGTTTCTTTTTCAAGTATAAGTCATGTTTTTTAACTCTCATGTACTGTCTCCACTGAACTACCGTCCAACCCCTATACATTTGATACGAAGTATGAAAGTTGAGTAAAAGAAAATTATTATGGAGTACGTAGTATAATTTATAATTAAAGCCGACATAAATATTTTTCTACAGTGAAAAAGTTAGGTATGGAAAAATGTAAATTTTTTTGCTGGAGAAACTTTGTCGTAAGTTCAATTTATAATGTTAAGAGTGTGTTTATTGGGAGTCTCGGAGAGAATCTCATGCAAGAAATCTTTGGGTATTTGATAAAGAAAGTCATGTATAAGTCTGTAAGTGCATGAGTTTTAGATTTAGAAACTCTAGACAGAACTTTGTTGGAGTAACATTTCACGTATGCCAAGATACGTATCTCCCATCCAATAAAGTCATGCCACATAATATATATTAAGAAGTTTAAGTGTATAAGTATATAAAGTTTTGTACGAGTCTTAAAAATTAATGGATGATTTTACAATGGCTACACTAATTCTGTAAATATTGTAATATTTTGATCTGAACTATTTATTTTTTGTTTTAAATCTTCACCCTCTATTTTATTGACTAAGACTTTATTTTAAAGGAAAATACTATACTACCCTCTGCTTTTCTTTTCTCTAATTCTCTGTTGTGCGCTGTTACTTTAAAGAAATCCATTGATGATCTGTCCAATCTCTCTCTAATTTTTGTGGGAAAAGGAGTTTGTGGCACATTACAGAGAACCATATCCACACATGACTAGACCAATGGAGGTGTTTTTTTTTTCTTTTTTTTTTCCCATTTATGCTACTTCTTTTATACTCTATATTGGATAACTTCTAGTTCTATATACCATGAGCCCATGGCTTATGAATACTTCATGGATTTAAAAAGAAGAATGGTTAATTCAACCTTAAAAATGAAAGTTGATTGTCACACAATTCATTTTCTTCCACTGAATGATGCCATAATTGGATTTCACTTAGCAGTTTTTTTTTTAAAGGGAAATCAAAATAATCGAATTTGATAGAAATTTGAGGACGCACGCGAAAATTTTGATAGACCTGAATAATATAACAAAATTGCATTTTCATCATTGATTATATTAATAAGAATTGTACAATAATATTTGCGAGAGCTCATGTCTCTCACTTATCTCTTTGGTAGAATCTCTGGTTCTACCTTTTACCTCTCATATTTTGTGTGGGAGCTCTCTCTTGATTGGATCACCTCTAAACTTATGCAAATACAACATATTTATAGCGTTTGTATTCTGATTTCTAGATTCTTCTACTCCCCTCATTTATCAAGATTTTTCTTAGGATAATTCTAGACATTTTAATTACTAGAATTTTCTAGGCTAGCTCCTAAATATTTTCTAAGATTATTCTACATTATAATGTACAATCATATTTCTGAATTGTTTTACATAATATACATTTCACTACTAGATTTTTACAAGTGTATTATCTAGAATTTTCTAGATTAATATTTTAACATAATTAACTTAAATTTTTGGTCAAAAAATCTAAGGGACAAGATTAAGTCTACAAAATTCTAGGGTCTTGATTTTTAACAATTACAATGGCTACCAATTTTGTGTAGCCATTAAAAAACCTTCCGTAATTAATTAGGTAGTAATCATTCAATATATAATTAGTGAAAACTTAATGTGACAGAGTCTGTACTAGTGTACGGAGTACTAAATATAGTGTTAAATAAAAATGCCATGGATGATGGATACCATATTCTTTTACTTTACAAAATATTTCAAGTGTAAGTTTCTTTGTATTGTCTTTACCAACTTATAATTTGACTCGAGTTTCGTTCTTGACTGTTGTAATTAACTTAGAAATTTCAAAATTATAATTTGGTGAAAATTTCCCCAAACCTTGAATATACAAATGGGCTTTTAAACTAGTATGAGTTGATTGACCAAGACTAGATTTCCTTTAACAAATAACCTCACGGCAAAAAAAAAAAAATTCTCATAGAGGACTCGAGTCCTCCTTTTCAACAGGTCCATTACCCTCTGGAAAACAAATTAATGGTCTAAATCTTAGATCACGATATTCAATATATATATGTGTTAGACGGTAATACTTCCAAAATCTAATCAACTAAGTAGCTAGCTAATACATTCAATTAGTTGACTTAACCTATATAGTCGTTTTTAAGATTCATTAGAACACCTTAATTAACTTAACTAGTACCATAGCGTTAAGATATACGAAGTCCTACATCTATTTCAAAAAGATCTTTACATTTTCCTTTTTAGTGCGTTTCATAATGTTTTTTACGCTTTGCTTTATTCTATTTTTGGACATTAAATTTACTATCTTACCCTTATTAGCCCACAATATTTATCATTTCCTACTCATTTTATCTTATTTTATTCAATTTTTTTTCTTACACTCACCCACCTTTTTACACATTTCTCTTACTTTATCCATATTTTATTATATTCAACCAACTTTTTAATTTTGTCTTAATATTTGTGCAAATCTATTACTATATATTAAAAGAGATACCAGGAATGACACGTGTCACTTACTGGTGGAAAATTTTCCCGCCAAAAACTCTTTCCTAAAAAGATATATTTATTTTATTCTTTTTTTATTTTCTCTCCTTTTGTATAAATGTTTGAATGGAAAAAAAATATAGGATTATAGAATATGCCATTATTAAAATTTTGGTAAAATTTTAGTCAAACTGTCATATCAATAATAGAAAATATTCTTACTTGATAATTTGGTCAAATTAGCATATTAAATATATCAAATATTTTAGTCAGATCATCATATTAAACATATAAAATATATAATACGTAGTAAGTTAAAATATGATAAAATGATTACATTCGAGATTATTAATTTACGCAATAGATTTAAGGGATAAATAATTCAATTAAAAAATTTATAAAAAAGATGGTCAAATAATAATTTTTAAATATCCGTGCGTGCACGGGACCTAATCTAGTAGTAAATATAAAGATCTTTATGAAACAGAGGTAATAAGTATATATAACCCTCAAGTGAGTTGAAAGACTTTGAACTAGTTCCATGTTGATGGAAAATGGGGAG
This sequence comes from Spinacia oleracea, assembly GCF_020520425.1. Lineage (NCBI taxonomy): Eukaryota > Viridiplantae > Streptophyta > Magnoliopsida > Caryophyllales > Amaranthaceae > Spinacia > Spinacia oleracea. The sequence goes on from NC_079487.1 coordinate 130,937,600, forward strand.
GATGATTAACTTATTAGCCCAGTAGACTACTTTTCCTGTTACCAATTGATATGAAAATGATAATCGGTTTTTTCATGAAATGCCCCCGAGGTTTAAAGAAATTCACCAAATACCCCTGCACTTTTCATAATACACCAAATACCCCTAATTCAAAACTTAATACACCAAATACCCTTGATGACGTCATCAACTCCTAATTAACCCAATTAACATATAATTAACCCGTTAAGCTCCAATTAGCACATGTCTTTTTCCTTTTTCTCTTCCTATTCTCTTTTCTTTCTTTCCTACTTGCTTCTTCCACCTCTGTATCTTCTCTCTCCTTCCCACATTACCACCAATCCACCATAGAAACCACCCGACACCATTGCTCGCCTACTGCTGCCCGCCGACCTCGCTCCAACCACCATCCCATCTCCATCTCGTTTCTCATCTCACCCATTCCCTTCTATTTCTCTCCCCACTGCCATGGAATCACCATTGGAGTTAGTTCAAGCTTTCTCTCTCCTCCATGTTGAACCTTCAAAATTCCCCAATCAAAATTCACAATTCTCCAATTGGATTCCTCAATTCTCCAATTAAATTCCCTAATTTCTATAAGAATTAAATAAACTCAATTCTAGAAAAAAAAAAATTGGTAGATAAACAAAAGTAAAAATCGGTGAGCGGGATTTCAAATTACCCATTTGTCTTGTGTCGACCCAATTTGAAGCTAACAGCAATCTCAACATCATCCCTTGTTGCACCAACTTCTCGGTGAGCGGTGGTGCAGTAAACGGTGGAATACAGAGGAGAAAAAAAGGGGAGGAGAGAGGAAGAGGGATGACCGGGTTTTTCTTCGATTGAGCTGAGCTGCGAGACAAGGAAGGAAGCAGAAGGAGGGAGCTGACAATGAAGGCGGTGGTGGTTAATGGCAGAAGGGAGGGAAGAGAGAAAATAAATGGGTGGGTTATTGGGTTATTGGATAGGTTAATTAGGTTTGTTAATGGGTGGGTTGAGTATAGGAGTTAATTAGGGATTAATTGAGTTAATTATATGTTAATTGGGTTGATTAAGAGTTGATGACGTCATCAAGGGTATTTGGTGTATTAAGTTTTGAATTAGGGGTATTTGGTGTATTATGAAAAGTGCAGGGGTATTTGGTGAATTTCTTCAAACCTCGAGGGCATTTCATGAAAAAACCGAATGATAATTCATACCATGACACGATCAAAGATTAATGTTCAAAGTATTACACAGTATTATTCTTCTTTCTTATCAGGGACAAGAAAACAACAACATTTTTTTTACAAATCCGAGCAACGCACAAGCTTAATTAACACAAACTCAAAATGATCCCATATTCGAATCACATATGATATATATGACGAGGAAGTCGAGGCTGAGCACAAGCAGTAAGAGGAATCTTCTTTGGGTTAGAAAGACCACATATCTCGTCCATATTTAAATCTTCAACCTTCATATTACCAGGCAATTTCCATTCAAACCCATGAAGAATATTAGCCAAACTTGACTCAATAATTTTAAGTCCAAGACTATAACCCGGGCACATCCTTCTACCCGACCCGAAAGGCAACAACTCAAAGTTATGACCTTTGACATCAATATCATTTCCAACAAATCTCTCAGGCCAAAACTCTTCAGGATTTTGATACACATTAGGGTCTCTTTGTATGGTAAAAGTATTGACAAGTACAATACTACCCTTTGGGATATCATAACCTTTAATTTGAACTTGCTCACGTGCCAGACGAGGTGAGAGCATAGGTGCAACAGGGTGTAATCTCATTGTTTCTTTCACAATTGCGCGGATATAAGGTAAGTTTTTTATGTCTTTCTCTTCAACCCATCTATTTTTACCTATTACGCGGTCAAGCTCTTCGGTTGCCTTTGCAAAGATTTCTGGTTTTCTTAGGAGTTCTGAAATTGCCCACTCTACGATTATTATTGAACTCTCCGTACCACCAGCAACCAAATCCTGATGAAACACATGCATTTTTGGGGTAAAATATCGTTAATAATTAGATAGTTTGTATAATAATCAATTATATTACACATTGACATTTGAAACAAAAATGATAATGATCGCAACATGCAACCTTTAAGCTGTGTCACAATAAAAATATTGCATTGATAGTAAATATATTTTAATGATGCATAGCCTACGTGGCGTCTATATGTACCAATTAAGCTCCGACACATAAGATTGCGACAATTAAATGTTGTCGCAACTTGCGACATTTATCATCCATCCTATTTTGAAATACTCTATCTATGATGAAGTGGTTGGAAACTTCAATCAATTAGTTTTTTTTTTTGGTAAGAGTTCAATAAATTAGTTACCTTAATAATTAAAGTATCTTATTTTTTAAACTAAAATTTAACCATGATATCATGAATTTTGGAGTATGCAATTTATAAGCTCTTATTTATGCATGTCACAAATTTAATTAATAGCATAAGATGTCTACATAGCGAACTAACACAGCTACATAGGTAAGCATGTTGCATGTAACGTTATGCATGTCCACAAACCGGTCCTACGTAATTCTAATTAAATTACTTTTTAACAAAAATGTTTTGTTCATATCTTAATAAGTTACGTAGTACTTAATTCCTTGAATTGAGGGAGTAGTTGAAGTAATTAAGTAGACATACTAACCATCGATAATATTATAATATATTAACTATTAAGCTCGTACATACTCCATCCGTCCCTCAAATATTGTATCCCTTAAAGATTATACGTCAGGTCGAGAAAGTACGTTAGAAACATAAAAATTAGAATAAAAAAATAGGATTTTTTATCAAAATGACTACTTTTACAATTTTATTTACCAAAATAGCTACTTTTGAATTCTATTTCCCAAACTAGCTATTATTTATTTACCAAAACGACTATTTTGACTTTGAGACAAAAAATAAATAAATAATGAAACGGTTTGAGTTTTTTTTAGTAGTGAACCGGTTTGGATTTTTTTAATAGTGAACCGGTTTGATTTGGTTTGGTTTTTTTTTTTTTTAATTATTATTTTAGACTAAAAAACAAGTACTTTTTGCTACTAAAATCAAACCAAAGCATTTAACAAAGATCCATTCTATTTTCCCTCTTTTTGCCATTTATTTTATATACCAAAATAGCTACTTTTAGACAAAGTATACTCAAATAAAATCAACCCAAAACATAAATTACAAACTAAAGAATAATTACTTTATTTTAAAGAAAAAATAACTCGTATTATACTTAGAATAAAGTACCGTGAAAACATAAACATTGATCCAATCGCACACATATCATAATAAGGCCTATTAGTTTTAGGCAAAATAAACAAATACTACGGTCTGTAACTAAGTTTTATTGTCTTACACAATAAACCAACCCAAAGTTTAGAAAATAAAGAAAAAAATACATATCTAAGGGCTTACAACCTCATAAGCTAAAATCTCTCTTATGATAGACGTTAACTTTCAATCAAAGTATACAATTCTCAAATTTTCTCAACCCAAAGAAATTTTTGATTTCTTATTAGAATGAAACCAAAGTTCCATAAAATTGAATATAATTAAATATAATATGCATTAATAATAAGCTTTAAATGTTCAAAGAGAAAGAAAATTACATACTTTTATCAATTTTTCTATTGGAATCTTCAATCGAAAAACATTAGGGTTTATGAATGTCGATGGTTAATTGGAAAAAATTGAACTTGATCGACTTAGGTATAGAAAAATAAAAGGAACCCAAGAAAATATACGGACGAGAGTCCCTAAAAAACAAAATCATTTCACTATTCTAAAAAAAAAAACTCAAACCAAACCGGCTCACTATTAAAAAAAACCAAACCGGTTCACTACTAAAAAAACTCAAATCGGTTCATTGTTTTTTTTTTTGCCCCAAAGTCAAAATAGTCGTTTTGGTAAATAAATAGTAGCTAGTTTGGGAAATAGAATTCAAAAGTAGCTATTTTGGTAAATAAAATTGTAAAAGTAGTCAATTTGGTAAAAGATCCAAAAAAATACCTGGCAGAAAGCCTTGACTCCAATTCTCTCAAGCTTAACTTCAAGATTAGGATCATCAGCAAGTTGTAATAACACATCCACCATATCTTTAGCCACCCAATCATCCTTCTCCTTTTCCCTTCTAGCATTATGTTCATCCAAAACATGTTCCAAAAACTTATCAAACTTCTTAGCCAAAATCTTCATCCTCTTTACATAACCTTGAACATCAAGGTACTTAATACAAGGGATCCAATCTCCAAGATTCAACACCCCATTCAACAAGAACAACTCATCAAGCATTACCTTGAATTCCTCTATTGTTACAACCGACTTTTCGTCGTCGTTTTTTTCCAAGTACTTTTTCCCTAACACCATCCTACTAATCACATTTAGGTTCAAAGTAAATAAGTGATCTTTTAACCGTGTGGATTCTCCGTTTATGTTATATAAACCTTTTAAGACGGAATTAAGTTCTTCTACACGTATGTACTCGTATGATTCGAGTCTTTTAACGTTAAAGAGCTCCATTAAGCATATTTTTCTCGCTTGGCGCCAATATGGACCGTATTGGCACCATGTAATATCGGAGTAGTTATATGTTGTGTACTTTCCGGCAGCATTTTGAGGCCTGCCGGCAAAGATTACATCATTTGTTTTAAGGAAACATTTTGCCATTTCCACCGATGAGCCCACTAACACGGGTACTGACCCATATTTGAGCATCATTATAGGCCCATATTTCTTAGAGAGCTTGTCGATTGAGTGGTGAGGAAGGGGCCCAATAAGATTGAAGTTCCCTATAATGGGCCATGGTTTTGGGCCCGGTGGTAGGTTAAGTTTACGGCGAAGCAAGAGGTGGTTAGTAAGTTGTACTAGTGTTATCGCCGCTAGCAATGCAACTGCGTAGGCGGCCCAAGTTGGTGCCTCCATTAATTAGTGAATGGTTTAGTGGAGCTTATGAAATAAATTTGTGGTTTATGGATTTCAAGTAAGAGAAGGAAGTGGTTTGGTTAACTCTATGAGTGTTGGGGGTTTTATAATAACTTAATAAGTGAATCAACAAGCAACTAAATAAATTAATAATGTGAGAGTGATGAATAGCTCAGTTGGTTAGAGCTTCCATTCCGATTCCAGATGATCCTGCATATCCCCGCCCTTGTGACTCATTTGCACCAAAAAATAAATAATGTCATGGCAAAGTGTCTATCAATACATAAGCAGAGACGCGCGTCTTCTTATAATACGATTAATCAGTTACTAAACTTCCGTTTTTAGTATAATTGAATAGTAAATTAGTAGTGCATAAAACCAAAGTAACAGAGTTAATGTAATGTTTTTATTTGTAGACCTCAATTTTGTTTTTGGAATAGATGCTTTGCCCATATTATTTTAAAGTATGGTTAGAAGATCATGCTTACATATGGAGAATGACGATCGCGCGAGTTCTTTCGAAATGATGATTGATCTCAATTAGTGCCACCACACACTTAATTACTACTCCATTTGTCTCTTTTTGTTCCTTATGTTTTGGTATTTTACACGCGTTTAAACGATTAATTAATGTACATTGAGATTCCTCTATTTTTTTATTTAAATAAGAAAAATTACGTTTATTTATAATGTTTTCACTTTTATCAAAATTCTGATATTGGAAAAATATGAATTATTTAATGTCCCATTGGGAAAGTGTGAGAGATTAAATGACCCAATAAATTTAATTGGTTAAAATAATTATTTGACACAAATTTTGATAGAATATTAAAGCATTTATGTGATAATATAAAAGGAAATGTAAAGAACATTTTAGGACTCCCAATAAAAACGTAAAGAACAAAAAGATACGAAAAAAGTAGTACAAGTTACGGTGAATAAGAATAATTATTAGTAACCTACGTAGTATATTGAAAGGTAAAGAAACCCTAAAAATTGATAAAGCTTCACCTAGCTCCATATTCCAGCTTTACATAATTGCATGGATGGTTGCACTTGCACATGCTCACGGATGGACAAAAGTAGTTTTGGAAGGTGATGTCCAATGGCGAATTTAGAAATTGATAAATGAGGCACGAAACAACTTCCAATGGACTATATATCATTTTATATCCTCATTTTGCAATTTTCCTTCCATCATTTATTAGTATATATGATCAATATTTAGTACTTCGATATATATTATGGATATTACTGATTAAAGTTTTGTGTTGATCGGGATGAAAGTCAAACAGTATATAGTATAAAGGAAAATAGAGGTATTATTAGCAAAATCAACAAATGATAGAACTCAAAATTGTCAAAAGGTAGAAGGAAAAAAATCAGATCAGACCAAACTAGTAAAAATCAAAACACTACGTTAAACGTTTAGGCTAAAAAAAATTCAAACCTCCAACCCAAACAAGGAAAAATTAGAACATACAACCATAACATAAACTAGAAAAGTCGGAAAAATCAAGTGAAGGGAACACAACCTTAAATTATATTTTGTTGACACCTTAGTCTTTATATATGTATATACGGAGTATTTTGCTGGAAAACATTAACTTAGACCATTAGAGGTTTTTGACTGACCTGTGGAGAATGACGAGTTCTGTAATAAAATGATGACAGATTGACCTCAATTGAAGCCAAATGCGTACAAAACTAGCTTCAAGTAGAAAAGGCAAGTAGCCATTTTAAAGTTGCTAGCTAATTTATTATGACTTAAAAGTCGGCTTAGTCTAAGTTTTCAATTAGATTATGGAAAGATTTTAGGTAAGTTTATACATAGTTAATTAAATTGGTATTTTTTATAGCAAATATAGAAATTGTTAGGTGGCGGAATATAACCAACTAGCATTACACTTAAACAGTAGCTTGATCTAACAATGTACGTATTACTCCCTCCGTACGGAGTATTTTTTAAAGAGATACATTTGGTTGGGCACGGGTCTTAAAAAGAATAAAAGAAGTGGAGTTAGGGTAGATATTTTAATAAGTAAGTACTGTAGGGACCATGTCCTTTTGAACAAGTTGGGGTGAAGATGGCTGTGGGCCGGGCCGGGTCGGGCTTCGTGCCGAGCCCACGCCAGGCCCACATAGTTCTGTGTCGGGTCGTGACGGGCCGAAAATTTTAAAATAAGGCTCGGGCCCGGCCCAAGCCCACGTGCTTTCGTGCCCGGCCGGGCCAGCCCGTCGTGCCTAAGGCTAATTTGACTAAATTTAACGTGCTTTTTCCAAAAAATTAAGGCCCAGGCCCGGCCCACGGCCCACGACTTCGTGCCCGTGTCGGGCCGTGCTTTTTGCGTGCTCGTGCCGGGCCGTGCTTTTTTCGTGGCGGGTCGGGCCGGGCCGGCCCACAGCCATCTTTAGGTGGGGGTGGGGTGGGTGTAGTTGTAAAATTAATTTTTTAATTGGATGGTGGGCCATAAGGTGTAGTAGATATATTATTTAATTAGGTGGTGGGGTTGATAAGTTACCAAAAATGGCAAGTGTATCTCTTAAAAAAATACGGAGGGAGTACTAGTTTTTATGCTTAATTGCAATGTGTGCGTAATCTTTTATACTTCGTATAAATATTGTAGCTTCAAAAATAAAGGTCATATAGTGGTATAGAAAAAAAAAAATTATGTACTCTAATATATGTTGACTCATTGGGTGTGAACGATGATTTTGAAAGAAAACTCATGACACAAATCTTATGAAATTAGCAAAGCGAAATAAAATAATATCTAAATTACAAGAAGTCAAAAACCATTCAACAAAGGGGTTTTTACGTGTTACTGTAAAAAATAACTTACTACAAAAATAAATATTAGCCATGAACTTTAACTTGAGTCAAATAGTCCAGTTTGTGCAATATGTGCTACCGTCTACCGACACTTCCCATCAAAAACTGACCAAATTATGGTATCATGAATCATGATTATAGACAGAAAACACTAAGCTAGCAATCCACACGAAATAATAAAAAGAAGAAAAAAACGTTACATACTTTCTGATCCTCTTTGTTGACCCAACTACGATCGCAATTTATAACCACTTATTCCATCTTTGGGACACAATAATACCACGTTTTGATCTATTGGAATTAGATATTTTTATAACTCAGCCCCTTCCATTTCTTTTTATGCGGCTCACCTCCGAATTTTCCAATTTTCCCAATTCTATAGTATATGCAGCAGCGAATCTTGATTAGTTTTACTGTGTGGAAAAGTGGAATAGCAGAACAATTAAACAATGTAATATTTAAATTTTAATAGGATTAAAACTAAAGTACACTATAAAATTTTCCGTCCAGAGGACCGGGCTCACCAAGCCTATAAAGAAGAATCGTCGTTACGTATATGCAAAGAGCATTGTAAACGTATACTTTCATTCCTTGAATATGTGATAGAAGTTGATAAGAATTAAGAAGATCACACAAACTAATTGACTTACCAAGTAGAAGACAACCACTTCTAGGCCGAGCTAATTCGAGTTAAAATTGTTATAGACCTTTTAACATTTAATCATCCTTTTATTATACGTGATGAATAACTTGTCCTACTTTAAAAGGACAATGGTGTAGCGAAGAGCTAGGAGTAGGGGTGGAGACAAACCTTATATATAGTTCGTGAATAGTTCGGAATCGATCCGATAAAAGTCTGGCTCGAGCTCGATTTGTTTGAAAGTGAACCAAGTTTGAACTTAAATTTATGGTTCGATAACTAAACGAACCAAACTCAAACTCAACGGTGTTCAGCTCTAAAGCTTGCAAGTTCGTTAATTTAAGAATAATACTGTATATTTATGAGAATTTTAATACCATTGTCTAAATTATCAATTGAATGACAAATAGGGAAAAATATTTTACATAACTTGTCCAAGAAAAATACTATTATAATGTTAGATTAAGAAAATTATTAATATATTATTGTATCTGTTGGTAGAATATGGTTTATTAGTTTATTGAGTCAAGGCTCGAGAAAGCTCGAAACTCGGTTCGAACTCGAAAAATTCTTATCAAGCCTGACTCGATAAGGATTTTTAAGCTCGAGGTAAGTTCGAGCTCAAGTTCGAACTCGGAAAATTTAACCAAACAAAGCTGAGCCATATAGAGTTCGGTTCGGCTCGGCTCGTGTCCACCCCTAGCTAGGGGTGCCTTTATATTGTAAACCGGATTAACATATGCAAAAGAAAAATACAGAAACTAGTTTTCATATACAAGAGAAGGTGATTAAATTCTAGTTATTTTAGTTTATACAAAATCATATATTCATACTCATCTAAACCTTGTCTAACCCCATTAGCATATTACATTATAGACGATACAGTCGACTGACTCTCTAAATAGTAAATACACTTAGCATTACTTAACCAGATTTCAACCACTAAATTCGGGTTGAAGTCCTAATAATAAAAGAAAATCATGATTTTATTTATTTAGTCCTTAAATAGTTATACTATTAGGCACTCCTCTACAAGTAACACCAGGCTCAGAGCTGGGTGCCATTAGCTCATAAGGTATAACCCCAGCACCACACCTATTCCGAAGACTAGGATCAGAGTTCCTCCGATCAATCTCTTTCTCTATCCTTCTCATTTCCGATGAGAACTCGAAGAACTTCTCGACTATTACAGGGTCCCCAGTCCACGTGGAGGGTTGAGCTCGCTCCCCAAGGTACTCCTCATCAGGAGAGTGGGTAGACAGGGTGTCAATCACAGCGATAAACTTACTCGTCTGTAAAACACTAGGGATGGCAGACAGGTAGAACCTCTGAGGGTCTGACATGAAGTTTGCATACTCGGGATCATTCTCGTCAGGGATTAAACGCCGCATTAAAACAGGCCGGTTTGGAATGTACCCTCCATAAGGGTACTGGCCGAAATTTAGAGAGGCATGTTGGGCAGACCCTAACCATACTAGTGTAGTGAGGATTCTGACGAGGTCATCTGTGTTGTTCAGTTCTGGCCACCAGCTTGCATCGCGTATATCAGCATGACCCACGTTCACAGCCTCGTAGTACCAGGCTTGAAGTTCCCTGTCATCGGCTACTAGGTTGGGGTCCTTGTAGTAATGGGTAACGTAACCTCGAATCCAATTCTCAATGGCTTCCCAAAGTAGTAAACCATCAGCTGCATATGGATAGTCCTCCAGCAAAAGTCGTATTCCTTGTGGTTGTGTGCTATCTGGTACTGCCATTCCTCTGAAAATTACCATTGTAAGAGAAAAAGAATTAGATTCTTACGCCCTGTTCTTTAGAGTTGAACTGAAATTAACTGAACTGAACTCATATCCAATATTTTAACTGGGAAATAACAGGTAAATTTATTGCATATTTTTCTACCTTCGGACAAGATCAAAAGGGAGGCCTTCCAAATCAAAGCGCCAATTCTTGTAGGCAGCCGCACTCATATCCATGCTATAGCGTCCAGGGACGAAACAAGCCTCAATAACACCATCCCCGTTAATCAAGTTTTGGCGAGCTAGAGCATTAATATGCAAAGTGTATCTCATATGTGGCTCCAACAGCTTGTAAATAGGATGCATATAACTCAACTGTCTGTGGGCTGCCAGGATGAATGGCTCCAGTGCTGCATGTGTCCTCAGCCTAAATATTCATTATAAGTCAAATTTAATCAATATAAAATCTTCAAACATATATATAGGGATTTCCAATTTCCAATTTCAATTCAAAAGTAAATGATGTTTTGATAAGTTCACATTAGTTCAGATAAGCATTTTTCAAATGAAGAAAACAAAACAGTCATTAGGAGTAAGGTCTTTCTTAAAGATTAGCGTACCAGTGATGAACGAGTTGGTGAACACCTGCATCATTGGCACAAACATGAGCCTTAGCGAGCTGCCAAATCCAGTTAGTAGTGGCATCAACCGGAGGACTCACAACCCTTTTTGACATTGAGTTAGGACCAGATGGTGGCAAACTTAGCTCAATGGCGATAGGCTTAAGGGTGCCAAGTGCGGTTAAGAAGAACACAGTTCTAGTTGCATAACATTTTCGGCCATCCAGAGCATTCAGTCGCTCCAGGAAGGGCAGGAATGTGTCATGGTAGTCCACAATGAATAGCCTGTTTGCATCCAAAGCCTGAGAAATAAAACATGACCAAGTTTTCACTTTCGTAAGCAACAGAACAGGAAAATATTAGCAAAACATGATGAAAATTAATAATACTTTATCAGTTTATCTACCTGTTGAACTGACATTCCATCTAAGTATCCGATAATATGCTCTTCTTTAAGGGCAGATTCTACCGGACCATAAGTTTCTGTGTCGAGGTTGCTTATTGGGGGAAACGACTGCATCCTCTCAATGCTAGCAGGGTTAACACCGGCTAAAAATTGTCGAGCAAATTCATCATCTCGCATCCACGCCAACTTATCCTCTGCAAATTTACCAAGCATTACATTAGAAAAATGGTATGACTATAATTAAGAATGAGCAGATACAAAAGCCTAAGTAGGTGTTGTGACTTACTAGAAATAATGACTGGAGTGTCGAATTTGAGTAAGCCTTGACTCGTGGATTGAATTTTGTGAACAACTTGTGGCAGCTTTTTAACAAGTTCGTCATGCAAACCAAGGTTAAGAAGCAAGCCCTCACTGAAAAGGCTATCAAGGTGCTTGAACCCGGTGAAATCATGCTTAGAGGAGATGTTGGTTGTTAAAGATGGTAGCAAGTTGTGAAGAACTGCTTTTAGCCTGCAGAAAGAGAATGTTCCTGCCTTTGACTCCTCGAATTGTTCGTCCCTAGGAACATATATTGGTAACGGCTTCTCCACACGGCTCTCAAAGTTGATATCTAGCCACAATTAGAGAAATCACATAAATAAATGTGACCATTAAATCAAGATAAATTTGTGTGACCATTAAATCCAGACTGAGGTAGTGGTTTTTAACTAACCAGTTTCCATAGGAGGTCTGCCAGTACGACAGCGTCTAGGATATGGAATATTTTCACCACCAAGAATAGGGCGGGCATATTCGGGTCCTTTATCAGGATTTCCCAAATCATTATATATGTCATAGTCATAAACTCTGTCTGACATTTTTCTCTCATCTTTGCCATTACCCCTTAATTCTTTCAGCTCCTTCTCCCTTAGTGCTCTCAGTCCTGCAGGTGTCTCGTGTGGTAGATAAGGCTGCACCATACCAACAATCAAATGGAATATTGTTAGTGATCTTGGGACTTACATGTCCATATGTAAAAAAAAACACTAGGCACTTTCTTTTTTCATATGGTGACAATCACATGAAATGTAATTTGCAACTCTGTTAATATCGTCTTGAAAGTTGATATCGGAAGAGAGTCTGACCACATATAAGCTTGATATGGTTCTATTCTAACACCAACTGGTGATAAGTGGAGTAGACTATCAATTTTATTTGTTCAGTGTCTCTCTATTTCTTCAATATGGGATTACTAGTCTAATACTCACATGTGAATTATACTTTTAACAAAATTTCATTGCCTTTTTGTTATTGATTTATGTTTATTCTAACACACAATACTTTCTACTAAAGGGATATGAAACACATGGATATGAACCATTTAAAAAAAAAAAAAAAGAACTACTCCGTATATGAAATTTTGTGTGTTATGATGGATAAAAAAAAGTGAAAGTGACTCCATTAAGGTTGTGAAAGCAATCAAGAAGAAGCAAGTTGGCAGAGCCCCAATGGACTTTTGTGGTGGAGATACTTCCTCCGTATTTTTAAAAAAAGCACACACTTTCCTTTTTGGACATGTTAGTCCCCACTTCCAATCTTATTAATATTTCTCTTTCATGTAGTCCTTACAATTACTCACATCATCTTTTTACTACTTCGTATAATAAATAATTCATCCACTACCCCACTTTCATTTTATTTTAATAAATTCAACTGATTCTCCTAAAATTACGTGCCGGTCAAATTATATTTATTTTTAAAATACGGAGGGAGTATCTAGCTTTGAGTTAGCGGCACCGTTAGAGGTTTTCTTTATTTCTCATGTGAAAAGAATCGGCAATGTTGTGGCACATTTTGCATTTGAGCAAGTGTATGTCAACTCTTTCCCATAAGGTATATTAGCCTTGGCGGACATTGATGACGTACATAAAAGTGAATTCCCCCCCTCAACGAGTGAAGCCCATTGATGTGATTTGTGAAGCTTGACATTTAGCAAAACAATTGAAAGTGGAGCTTATGATGGCTAAAGATAATTGTTGCAAAATTATTATTACAAAGCTGAAATTATTTTCACCCCCAGAAAAGGAAACAGTAGTGGAAAATAATATTATGGTGCCCACAAAAACCAATAATAAAAACCATCAAAGATGTTTCTTGAGAAAAACCAATAATAAAAACGTGCCAAAAAATGATGAAATGCATTATATTACTAGCATGAAAAGCGCCACAAAGCAAGATCATATCACATAAAGTAAAGATTTTAAAGTCTTCCAAACTTTTGAACCCTTTGTCGAATATTGCGGTTTGAGAGTGATGGTAATCTAAGTACCATCTTCAATTATTATTTCTTCGGGTTGTCAAAGTAAAAAAGTCCAGTCTTTTATTTTTTTAAGCAAAAGGAAATCAACCCTAAAATACAATAAAAAAATCAGCCTATACTAAAAAGTTGAAAAATGATTTTGACAAGAATGAAGAAAAATCAAAGGATGCAATTCAATTATATCGAGTTATCAATGCTAGTATGCTACCACTCACCCGTTACCCGTATTGTTGGTTGCATGTCACTTTTCTGTTTTCAAGAGGCTATTCAATAATAATAATAAAAAAAAAAAAAAAAAAATAATAATAATAATAATAATAATAATAATACTTCGAACGTAACATCGTATGAAAATCATTCGATTTATTTGTATAACCATATAATATGATATATGTATCGAAAAACTTGTTAATCGACCTTGTTTCTCTCATTTCTTATCATTTAGTATGCTCTATATTTATTTGAAATTATTCATGGCAAAATAAGTTCATATAATTTCATATTAGTTCACATAAATTCACACAAGTTCATACGTAGTACTGTGTATAAGTTCAGTTAATAGTACTTTCACATACAAATAAGTTTATTATAAAGTTATTTCATATAAGATAAGAGAAAATGAGTTTAGACAAAATAATTTGAATGGAACTAAGCAATTTTTCCATCATTCTTACACCCTTCATTTCATATTATCCGGGCAGTTTACCGACACTATTCCCATAACATATAGTACGTACTTCTATTTATCATTCATCTTAAAATTTTCACAAGAGGAGAGGGTAAATGTAAAATTACCAATAAATAATAAGGTGCACCCTTTTGGCCTTTTAAGTAGAGAAACTTGCATGGTCACGTGAGCAAGAAAATATAAAAGAGTGCATGTAGAGGTGTTACTAGGGCAAAAGTAAAAAGATAAATTACCTTATTATGGAAAAAGATCCTCTTGGCTTGAAGATCTTTGAAAGATTGAACCCAAGAGTTACAAGGAAAGTGAACAGGGCCACATGCAAAACCTTCAATAGTAATACTCTCTAAGAAAAACTCTTGTTGGTGGTTGTTGGTGATTAAGATTGCTCCTGGCACACCAAAGTTGGAGTCCACCACAAATTCAGTCAAGTAATTTACTCTTTCAGCCTTCAATTTTGATTTCTTTGACCAATCTTTCAACACCGCTTCTCTACTTTTCTTTGGTCCTCTTGCCCCTATTATGCCAAAATAAACACCATATGTTTAATCAATAATTCGGACGATGAACCAATTGCTTGTTGGAATTGGTTCAGTCGTGATTGGGACTGAACTTGGTAGGGAGAACTCGTATCCGATCCCCGTGATAATAATTAGGAGGGGACTGAAACCTATCCACCCAAAATTCGCCCCAAATCCGTATAAGCCCTAAAGGTGAACCGGGTGCTAACACAAAAAAAAAAAAAAAAAAAAATCTGACGATGACGGACAAATAACAATGCGGAGTAATTATAATTAATTACGTACAAGAACATATGATCTATGTTCGTCTAATACACGCCAAATTATTCTATTTGCATGCTTATCCCATAAAATAATAGTCAATTTGCAAAATCTACCTATAACTATAGGATCTATATAAAAAATTAATTTTATGAGTAACCTTTTATGTAAAAGTACCTGTCGTTAATAATGTTACTTAATGTAGCATAATATCGACATACGTACGTTCAATAATGTAATGCCATAAAATAAACAACCATTTCTTTTTACCGTCACCATATGTGATATGTGTCATATGATAATGAGGGGCGAAAAAGGACAATGATGTAGATGAAAATCCGCAAAATTAGAGGAACAAAATAGAATTAAAATAATGCTTACTTGGATCAATATCAGTGCTAACAAGTTGAAGAACAACATTTCTGCCAATCTTATCAGAGAAATTATCAAAATGTTTAGCAAGAGCTTCCTTTAAATCTTCCTTAATCTTGTTCCTCACAGTAATTACGGCTCTAACCTTGATCTTAGCATCACCAGAATCATTATCAGGTTTATTGTTGTAACCCAGATCAGACGGTTGAGATTTCTTGATCAAGTAATAATCTTCGCTAATTGCAGCAACGGGTGTCACAGACAATAATCTTCTCCCTCTGAAATTATTTTTGGAAGAAACAGGGCAATTTCTTTTGTTGCTATTGTGGAATGTTTTGATTAATTTTGTGGAAGAAATTAATGAAGATTTTTCAAGAATTGATGTGCCCATTATTTGTTTTGATCCTGCCATTTTTATTTTATTTTTGGAGGATTTTGGAGGAAGGAGGAGGTTTTATTGATGGGGGCGATGTTAGCAATGGGGGGGAGAAGTGGGAGAAGGGAGTGTTTATATTGGGAAATGGGAACGATGGTCAATGAGGAGAAAGGTCCAGTCAACACGGTTGATTTTTCCGACTGATAGTACTCCGTATGAAAAATTGAAAATTTTAATTTTTGGAAATAAAAGTTGGTAATTTGATGTGATCCTATTATAAGTTGTGGAAACCCCACTTTTTATTACTCCGTATTTTCCATCCTATTGTAAATTTGTAACTTAGACTTTATTTTTATTTTTTTAATAGAATTGTAACTTGACTATATTAATTACCGGCTACAATTTTTAAAATATGGTCAAAGTTCAATTACAAGGTTATATTATCAAAAAAACAAAAAAAAAATCCAGGGTTATATTTCGTACGAAAAATACACGGTCCAACACCAACACAAAGTCGTAGGATGTGGTTAAGATACGTCTAGGCTGTATTTTTTGAAGAAAAAAAAAAGCACAATTAGGCTCAACATGACACGAATATGCTCGTTAAATTAAGTAATAATAGGCTTAGGCATGATGATCTTGCCCGACATGAGGGCACATGGCCATGGGCCATGCCTGGGCTGCATTTTTAAATTTGTGTCTTGCCTGACACGTTATAAGCGGTCTTGACTGGGTTGGGCCCGATCAGGCACATGACCCGACCTATAACCATCTTCACTTGTTTGTACTTTTTACTACTTTTACCATTTTTTTTGGAATTCCTAAACGTTCTTTCCGGAATTTCTAAATACTTTTCCCATTAGTACCTAACCAAGTTTCTAAAATGTGGATAAATAAAATTTTAAACCCCCTAGGATATAATTCTTTATTTCTATTTTCTTCAACATGCAAATGATATTGTTATAAAATTAGGGTGTGTTCAATTTACCTAATTTTCAGTTATATTCTCTGAACTCATCTTATTTGAATTTATATGAACTTAATTGGACTTATTAATTGAATTTACCTGATTTTCACTTATTAACTGAACTTATTTTAGTTATAAATTGTAGTTGGGTAGCTTTTATATTTCCTGAACTTTAGCGCATACGTCACTACATGGAACTCTATAATCGTTTGATTGTTATCCTATATCACGATTCACTCTTAAAATCTTTGATTTCCCAAAACTTTCACTTAAGCCACTTCATAAATGTTCTGCTTGTACACAAGAAGTCGAATATGGTTGATTTCAATGAGGAAATTCTCAAGATCATTCCCCGACCTTTAATATAAATCTGCCCCGGCCCGTTGACAACTGAGCATCCTAACAAACCCACATACTTGAACTAAGAGCATCTCCAATGGTAAGCTAATTTGACAATTAGTTTGTTATTCCACATAAGATTTCAAGCTATTTTATTGTCTAGCTAATTTGTGCTCCAATGGCTAGCAACCAGCTTGTTAATTAAATTTGTCCCACTTGTCAATTAATTATTTGACAATTTTGAGAGCTAGTTATCAAGCAAATTAGCTTAAACAAGCTAATTTGCTTGGCCAAGCTAATTTATTATTTCTACTCTAATGGTCTAGCTATTAGCTCGAAACTTTTATAAATTTCAAGCTAGTCCCTACCTATAACCATTGGAGGTGATCTAAACTAGACCTGTTTTTCTAAAAATAAGTAAAAACAAGGTGAACATAGTTATCATTTTCTACTTTCTTATAGAAATATTTAAAATTTCTCCGCCCACTTTTCCTTTTGTTTCTTTCACATATGCTCCGTAATAATAACAATACTAATAAAACATAAAAAATAAAAACTCAAACTCAAAATCATGCTCAAATTAAAGGACGTGAAGGAAAGTGAAAAGGCATTAATGCATTATTGATTGATTTGATTCACTTGATGAGCTCCTCTTAATTTCTTGGTTCATCAACTTCTACGAAACCACTGATAATTCTGAAAATTATTCATGTAGTGGAATAGTCAAATAGTGTAGTATGTACTAAAACAAATACGAAACCAGAGAAATTAAACCTAACTTAAGACTTTAACCACCCATATAATACCTCATTTTCATATAATTCCTTTTAAGATAAAAATAGCAATAATTACGTTCATCCTCCCATGAAAGTACGAAACTTCTTCATGAATTGGAATTATCAGGGTCGGTCGTCTTAAACTACAAGCATATAGGATAGAAATGTGTACAAGGCCACCCCAAATCACGATATGGTTTTTCTCTCCTAGCTAAGCTTTTGAGTAATAAACGTTTCATCCTTTTATATCATAATTCGGATGTACATGTATTATTTTATTTTTCTAATAAGGAAATAAAAACAGGTTAGCCCCTAACATAAAACTAACCTAATTCATCATTTTAAATGATATAGGAGCTAGAACAAATAATAGTACATGAAATCCGCCGCCTGATTTACTTCTCGAAAAATAGTGGTGAAAGCTAGAATTGTACCTTATGTAGTGCCAATATATTAATTGAAGATCACTAGTCACCGTTTTACTCTTAATTAAAGCACACAGGTAAAAGGATTAGTCAACAACTCACTTTAATCTTAATTAAAAGGTAATTAAAACATGTAAGGTATGATTAATTATTGTACGTTATCGATGCTGGATATCTTAATAATTAAAAAAAAAAAATTGAAATTCATTTCTTTACCCTTATCTATATCTTGCTTAAATATGTGTAATTATAAGCCATTTGTGCGACTCGAATTTGGTGTAAACTTATAGGCAATGTGATGATGCATAATTTCAAAGTTTGAGTACTTATCTATTGGCAGTAAAAATAGGTGGAGCGATTCCTTGTTGGGAACAAGGAAGCAACAAGTAAGCAATCAGAAGAAGAGAGAGAAATGAAATTACTGAATAAAACGTAAATAATTGTCGGGGTTTGAAAAGTCAATGCATGTGTTACATGTGTAATAATAATTGACTGTTATGAAAGTATTACACTATTTCCATAAATTGCTGTCACCGGCCACAACAACGAGAGGATGTCTCAAAACCACGAAAAACGGCCGAGTCCGTGCATCTCGCCTTTTCTTGTATGTACACAAACTAACCGGCCTCTTCGTCTAGGAATTGTTCATTATTTTCTATGTACAATCGATTGTATTATAAATATAGTATAATTATTATCTTTTTTTATGGTATATCTGGTTGTACAATGAAGATTATCGAAAAGATATTAACAGTCCTTTTACTAAGAAAATAAAAAATCAACCGACTTTTCACCGAGAAAAAAATAACCAAGCGGCATCTTATTTCCTTTAATTATTGTCTATCAGTTTTCACAATGTTATGTGCATAATCTTAAAAGATATGGAGTACTTAAATACTACTCTGTAATACTCATAAGCTAGATTAGGTCTCGTGCACGCACGGATATCCGAAAACTATTACTTGATCATTTATAAAATATTTAACTGAAATATTTATCCCTTAAAAAGCCCATGCGTAATTAATAAATCTAGAACGTACCAATTAATCATCTAATATGAAATTTTCTCCCTACTACGTATTATATATCTTATATGTTGAACATGATAATTTGACCATAATATTTGATACGCTTAATGTGTTAATTTGACCAAAATATTGAATAAATATGTTTTCTGTAATTAATATACCGATTTGACTAAAACATTGTCAAAATCGTCTAATAATATTCTATGATCTTATACGAAATATATATTTTTCATACGTAGCAATTTATACAAAAGGAAAGAAAATAAAATAATAAATAAAGTAGATATCTTTTTTAGGAAAGAGTTTTTGGCGGGGAAATTTTGCACTAGAAAATGACATGTGTCATTCCTGGTGTCTTTTTTAGTATAATGTAATAGATTATGAAGGCAATGATAAACTCGATAGACTACTCGATGTGTCTCATTTCCACCCTCTAGTCCTCTTTTACCTAGTTTTTTTGTCACTTTTAATATGTTTTCACTAAGTTTAATTATATTATAAACAAAAGTTGATAATTAACATTTTAAAGGGTTAAGTGATTAATTGTATACACTATTACTGATATTGAAGAAATGATTTTTATAAAAATGAAAAAATTATCATTAAAAAATAGATAATTTTAACATATACTACGTATAAGTGTAACTTTTATGCATTTTGAGTTAAATTTTACTCTGTTGTACATTAAATATTGTACACCACTTATAAATAAGATTTTATGTTCACCTAATATTAAAGGCAGGGTAGTTGAATTGACATTGGATTTAACATATATACAAGATTACGGCCTATAAATAAAGTAACAATACCGGCCACTACTCTCTCCGTTCTTGAATGTAAGTCCTTTTTCTATATTGAGTTGTTTTATTTTATTAGTCAATTTTGGAATCTTTCTTATTTATCCAGCATTTATCCCTATTATATCTTCATATAAGTACTCTATCCAAGTAGCCAACTTGTTTACTCTCGGGTAAACCTTTTATCCCCATTAAACCCCTTAATTATTTCTCTCTCCTATCCACATGGGTTAGATTCATGTGACTAGGGGCGGACCTACATAGCTTGGACCCCATTATTTTTGTAAAAAAACTGTAAAATTGATATTGAGGGTAATTAATTACACTTGAAATAGTTAAGTTATGTATAATTAACTTACATTAATGACAATGAAATGTACTTCTAGCATAATGGTTGCTTAAGTACTATGTTACCCAAGTGACCAAGCTTCATCCTTTTAAGCGAAGTTAAAGAGGATTATTTTCATTTTTTTGTGTGTCTTTTACTTGTTCCCTTCGTTGATCATCTAAATTCTTTATGTTATTTTTTTTTTCTTCATCGCTTTTTTTTTCTATAATGGTTCATGATTTTTCTTTTACAAAAACACAAAAAAATAGTAATGTTATTTTTTCTTCAAAAATATTTTGTGTTTTCATAAGATATGCTTCTAGTGGTAATTATTGTAATAAAGTAAATAAGAGTTTTTCATTTTCAATTGAAATTGCCCAAGTCATTGTTTGTAATTTTGACTAGGTGTTGAGTTTTATTGCTATGAAAATCCAAAATTAAAGTTCATAAATCCTCCACATATTTTATTATAGCGTTTTGAATATTTCGAGTACTTACCTCTCACCTTTAACCCTCTAT
This sequence comes from Spinacia oleracea, assembly GCF_020520425.1. NCBI lineage: Eukaryota > Viridiplantae > Streptophyta > Magnoliopsida > Caryophyllales > Amaranthaceae > Spinacia > Spinacia oleracea. The sequence goes on from NC_079487.1 coordinate 130,958,460, forward strand.
AAAGAGCAAATATGATCAATTAAAAAGCAAATCATAAATTTTTTTGGACCCCCACACTGCAAGAAATTGTACTATTAACGACGGGAAATCCCGTCGCTAAAGGTCAATAATTGTTGATTAACGACGGGATTTTCCGTCGCGAACGCGTCATAAAAGGGGGTCGTCGTTAATGGAAAATCTCGTCGTTAACCCGCCGTAAATGACATTTGCGACGGTTGTTCCCGTCTTTGTTGGGTTGTTATCCCCGTCGCAAAAGCCCTTTTACGACATGATTTTTACCCATCGTTATTAGGTTGTTACAAAAGATACAAATTTTTGTAGTGCCATTTATAAATTTCTGGGTCCGCCCTACATATGTAACAAATCTACTTATTATAATGATTTGTCTTAGATTCCAAAATGTATTAACATTCTATGGAGAGACTAGAGTACATGCATTGAGGTTTAGTAGCTCTTATATTGTTATACACCAAAAACTATAAGGGCTGAGTTTGCATTAAAAAATTTACTAAACAAGGGCAAAGTCGTTGAATTTCGAAGTAAGTAAATTAGACAAAATTAACCAAAAAGAGTTTAATTTCCTTGAAAGTTCTAATCCTATTTAAGGAGCATATATATATTGATACATTTTTTTTTTTTTTTTTTTGGTGAGAAGGGCCAAAGGTGTAAGGGTGATAATTAGTGTAGACGTGATTCAATCTCAGGTTTTAAATATTATCCATTTATCCCTTCAATACTTTATCAACTAAGCTTAGTTGATACTTCGTATATACTAGTATAGAAATAATCATCGTTATCATCATTGTGTAGAGGAGACTTTTCCCATAAATGAGTAGTAGCATGATTCACCTTTTTTTTCTTCTAATTTGAGCATCATCAGACTTGCTAAAATAATTACTCCGTTAATTATCTATTTATCCGTACTATTTTGAAATATATAAAAAGGAAATCACATGAATATGATATGGCTATTAATCCGATTGAATATGGATTTAATTAGTTAATATTTGTGGTTAAACTATTGTGGCTTGTATTATTAAATGACGATGGCACATGCCCATACATCTTTTGACTCCAGCAACTATGAAGAATACTTTGATAAGAAGTCGTAAAACCAAAATGAGATTCAATTAATTAATTAACCACGAGTCCAATAATACCAAATTAAATCCACCATCTATACTAATCCGCAGTATTATTAAAAATGGTTTCTAAAAACGTACTTCCTTCGTTCTATATTGATATTTCAGTTTTACTTTTTACATTTATTAATGCACATTTTATAGTTTACACTATCAATTTTTTTCTTCTTCTAATTATACATTCGTAAAATTTTTAAAAATTGATATTAAATTGTTACGGTACTAATTGATATAAATCAAACAAGACCCGGCATTAATATGTTTTTTTTTATTTGTTAGAAAGAACTTTAAAATATTCTTTTTATTGTGAATAAAGTCAAATTTTAAATGGAAACATCATTACAGAACATAGGGAGTATGATGCACAGATTATAACAAAAAGTTCTTATATCAGGATTCAAACATGAGACCAACATGTAAAGTTGACGGTTTACTACTCTGTATCGGATAGACCACCATTAAGTTATGTTCTTTACTGGATATGAATCCTTGGAACATCTAAATGTATACATGGTATTATATGATATTTAAAATAGTGACATGGATGCCGCCCGAGCTAAACACAAGTTTAAAATAAACCGACTAAGGAACATATTGATACTTGATAATATTTATTGATTTATCATTTTTTTCATAATAAGACTTTGCTAATTTCCACTAAGGGAGGATATGAGATCATTTCATGGATTTTGTTAGCATTAGACCTGGTTATTGGACAGGGTAGTCCAATGGATATAGGGTTAGGGTCAAGTTAATAGGGCTTTTATTGGACAGGGCTCTTATTGGACAGGGCCTTTATTGGATAGGGTCATTATAGGGTCAAACTTATACTACAATTATTTTGAAAATTAAAATAGTAATGATACAAAAAATTACGTGTATAGCTTCGTATTTACTTGTACTTGCACATGGCTCTTTTGTTTTTCATTTTTCATTGCTCGTTTATTGACCCGCCCACTAATGACCCGCTAATGACCCGCGGCCCGCTTTTGACCCGCCCATTATCGACCCGCTAAAAATGATCCTTTCAATACCCGACCCTCTTTTAACCCGCACCGACCCTGACCCGCCCCGCCCGATAACCAGGTCTAGTTAGCATTGAAGAAAATCCAGCAATATACGAGTTGCAGACTAGTACAGTACTCCATAACTTCCCAATCTCCTTCTGGTGTACCGTGTACATATTGGAGTAATACAACCAACATAAGTTGGTGGAGTTGGTGGGGAATTCATCTTGTGACTTGGAGGTCACAAGTTCGAGCCCCATCAACTGCGAAATGCTTGGGAGTGGCTCAAGCGATGACCTGCGGAGCTGGGCTGGTTAATCTGTGCTAGGTGTTGGTTCAGTTAGGGTCCCTTCTTCTTACCTATTAAAAAAAAAAATATTGGAGTAATACGTAGAATGGATTTGGGCCAGTACATGGTTAGTGCCCTTAGTGGGCCAATAAGGCCTTAGGCTCCGTGTAGAACTACAACTTTGTCATCGACAAATCGTTTGGCCAACCAAATTATCTATCGGGTCTTAGATCTTTTAACTCTTTTTCAACATTAAACAAGCAAAAGGTAACCTATTTTTTTAATACTAAAAGATTTTTTTTAATACAGAGAAATTTTCATTTTAAGAATTTTTAAAAATCACACAGGCATGTTAGGTGATTGGATATTTTTATGGGAAATAGTAATCCGTAAATCCAACAAAATAGATTTTGGGATGTCATAGGAAATAAAATTTCAACATTATAGAGAATATCACACAAACGATTATGTCATCATACTCGAAGTTTTTTTTTTTTTACAATAAAAGACATGAATTTTGATGTTTTAAAAGACTGACAAACTGCACGGGTTTCAGTACTAGTACTAATCTAAAAATAAAATAAATAAAATTCATTTTAAAATCAAACATTAATCAAATATTAGAGCGCCACGTGGGAAATCTAATGGTTTCGGCCAATGAAAAATAAGATTTTAAACTTAATTAGATAAATAATTGAGTGCTACGTATATATTTTTATTAAATTAATTATTAATATTACGCATATACAATTTCATCCAAAAAAACACTCTCATAATTTTTTTTAAATAATCTAAAATGAAATTCAATGCAAAATAAAAAACTAATACTCCCTCTCTCTCTTTTTGTTTTTTACGTTTGATGTTTTTCAAACGATTTAACGACTATTTAATGTGCATTGAGATTCCCCTACTTTTTTTTATTTAAACAAGAAAAATTACGTTTATTTACAATGTTTTCACTTTTATCAAAAATCTGACATTGGGAAAATGAGAAATATTTAATGGCCAATGAATTTAATTGGTTAAAATAATATTTGGGCACAAATTTTGGTAGAATATTAATACATCATGTGATAATATAAAAGAAAATTTAAAGAACAAAATGAAACACCCAAAATGGAATACGTAAAAAACAAAAAGAGACGGAGGGAGTATAATCTAATATATAAAAGTGGTATATACATAGCATTTTATGTAAACGTAACAATTTAATAGAATCCGTGCATCACATGGACTAAAATCTAGTATCACATAATTTCAACATTATAGATAATATCACATAAACGCGTCGATTATGTCATCAGACTCCAATTAATTCCAAATTTCAAGAAGTAAATTAAAAAAGACAAGAAGTTTGATGTTTGAAAAGGTTAACAAACTGGAGGCACAAGCAATATGTCAATATTACCCATCTTTTAGGAAGTTGTATTAGTTTAGGAAATAGGTAAGTGTATTCTAATCGCATTGACTTACGGTATATATAAATAATTTGGTATGATTAATAATAATCTCAAACCAATGCCCTAATATTTACATACACACATAAACATGGTCGTGGAGGCGAAGATCATCAAAGGTGGAAGACGGAATTTTGCAGCAAATTATGATGATATTGATGGTGGATGCTTACCCAAGGACCTAACAATTGATATCTTGCTTCGACTACCGGCAGAATCATTGTTGAAATTCAAATTAGTAAGTAAAACATGGAATTCTCTAATCTCAAACCCTAATTTCATAAAATCCTATACACAAAATTCAAACAACCCTACAACCTTACTATATGAATATTCACCTTATATCATGCGAGTACATAATTCTGTATCCCTTGGTAAAAACTGCAACCAAAACAACCCTATGGTGTCAAAATTAAACCTTTCTTTCCTAAAAGAAAATATTTGTAACGTTATTGGATCATGTGATGGTCTTATATGCAAATATTCGCAACGCAAACATTGTATCTTCATCAGTAACCCTCTCACCAAAGAAACCAAGAAAATCTCAGTCCCGTTTCCTATAACAGTCGGTTTCGTCGAAATCAACGACGTTTCGTGGTTCGGGTTCGTTCCCTCTATCAATGACTACATAATCTGGGTAGTAATAGGCAAACCAGTAGTAAACAAACAATTTCATGGTTAAATATGATATAGTCCAAGGTACTTTGGGACCTGTACGGATTAGTTTGGTTGATAATCAAGGTATCTTGAGTAATAAACCATCTATTGGTATCCTTCAAGATTCAAGTATCTGCATTCTAAGATTCTTTTGGGAAAAATACCTACCTATGATGACATGAGGGTGTAAATGTGTTGTTTACAAAGTCTATGACCTTGAATCTCAATATCTCATAGAACAATAGATTCCAAGAGCTGCATCCACTAAGTGGTTCCTCTCCACTACACTGTTGTGTCCTCTGCTGTTTCTGCTTCCTGGCTGTCTTTTTCCTCTTTCTTCTGTATGTCTGTAAAATAGGGCGGTTAGGTGGATTTATAGCAACTTACTATGAAGTATGTAACTAGACATGTTATTTTTCATGAAATTACCTTCGCTTCTCAAAATTATGAAAAATCATCTTTCAACTTAGAACCGACTGTGATGCATATTATTGATAATCTTATTCTAGAATCGACCTCCAATGAATATTCCTACAACGCAGAACGTTCCTGTGGTGCAAACTACAGAACAAAATTCAACAAAGAACATCCCACAAAATGTCACAGTTGGTGTTACTGATCACAATGTTGACAATAACCTTTATTCTTCTAACTAGAATTCCAGAAATACCCCTGCACCTCCAGTTAGAAAATCTAGCAGATTGTCTAAAATTCCAGAAATCCCCCCTGCACCTCCAGTTAGACCATCTAGCAGATTGTCTAAGATGCCAGATAAGTTTAAAGACTATGTTCGAGTTCCTGTTAAAAAGGCTTGTTTTGTCAAGTCGGAATCTGAAGTACCATTTTCAGTATTCATTGGAAACGTGATGAACAGAAAGGAACCAGATACTTGTGCTCAAGCTATAAGGCATATATTTTTAAAATAGGAAAAGTTTACAGAAAAAAATAAGCGCCAAAATTATACTTCGTAAGTTCTACTCTCTGACTCTCTCCTCCAAGTCTCCAACCTTCAACTCTCTCCTCACAGTATGTCACTTTCTCTCTTCTTTCGTTCTAAAAATTCTGCTTTTATTTGGATAAACAATAATTGATAAAAAATATGTTTATTAAGTGTCGTATCATATTGAATTAAGCGTCGGTTTAAATAACTGTAAAGAATAACTGCTAAATAAACATTTTAAAAATTTGCCTATAAAAGGATACATGCACTAACAATTATTCTTACTCCGTATGTGACTTAGAAGAAGTTACTTAATTATTCGAGTTCAATTCAGAATAAAGTAAATTAATTTCACTTCCCATACTTTCCATCCTATTTTGTAAATTTCAATTTCAGATGTTAGTTCTAACAAAAGACAAAAGACTTTGAAGGACTATTTTAAGTCGTCAAATTAAGTAAATTCAGTTTACTTTCCCGTAAAGTACTTTTCAAATCTAACATAATTGCCATTTTTTTCTTTACATGATATTAATTGTTGTTGAACGGATCAAAGTACAATTCAAACAGTTTCTAATTCTATTTAGGTAAGGATTTTACTCAGTTTATTTCGAATCAATATTGAGTTGTTTATTTGGATAACCATTCCAAAATTTGAAAATTGTCTTGCTAAAACGCTTAGATGCATGTGGGATTGTGGGGGATGGGGGTAGGTATAATTTACTGAGTTATCTATTTCCTCTTTAATGGTTAGATTTTCTTATTATTTTGGGCTGATTTACAACTTTTGGTTTTTTTTTATATGTATAGAAATGTATAATTATGGCTGAAGGACACTAATTGCTCCAATAATTTGATTCAATTTGTGATAAATTTGTGGTCAGCAATATGGGTTAAAGTATTATTGTTTGTGTTCTTTATATGATTCAACTATTGTACAATATTACCCAAATTCATATGGTTTGGATGATTGATTTTAACTGCATTCCTAGGTTGTAAATGGTTATTTTGTTGTTCTTGAGATCCTTAATTAGAAATATGTTTTTACATCCCAAGTAATCTAGATCCTATATGAAGTAATACCTGATAATTTAGATCCGTTGTCAATTTATTTAAGAATTGATGAAGGTATTGTGTTAGATCTGCAGGTTCATCATGGCCTCACGAGTAATGATATTGTTGAAAGTTGATGCTTTAATTCTATAATGGTTTGATAGGAATATTTTATTTCCTCTACCATTTGGGAATGCAAAATAATGAATCATAAGTATACTTTTGCAAGTGCTAAAACATTCTTGATGAACAGATGGAGTATAATTTATTTTTCATTATTTCTGATGCATTTTTTATCTTAAATATTTTGTTATCTTTGCTTATTACTATGTATTTAAGTAACTATGGTTCTTTCCCTTAAAAAAAAGTAACTATCGTTTCATCTAGATTCAGTTGAGAGAGAAAGATGCATAAAAGTTGGAGGGGAAGGCGGGAAATGTGGACAGATGAAAAGGATGGTTGATATCTAATGGAAATAGGAGATAGTTGGAGAATGACAACTGAAAGTGGAGCATTAGGTAATTGCTTGAGATTTGAGAATAAGAAGCAGCAAGCATGGATGTCGGCAACCATTTGTATATATTCGGATAGAGAATTCTGGATCGAGAGCAGTTAAGAAATTAAACAGAAGGTTTTTTTTTTTGGTAAAAGTAGGGCAAATTATATAAAAGCAGCAAAAATAACAAGAGTTCCCAGCATTAGGGGGCGTTTGTTAGTTAGCATTACGTTACAGAACCAACATTAAAAGAACAGCTATGAAACTCCTTGTAGTACAAAGTCCTAACGCAAAGGGGGGGGTTCTGCCAGTTTTGAATTACATTGTGCTCCAGATTTTCCCTTCTTGCATCCTTTGCCAGGCAGTCCGCCAGTTTGTTCATTTGCCTACCCTCGAACACTAGCCGCATCCCGAAAAAGTGAGTCTTCAGTTCCCTACAATCCATGACAATGTTAACAAGTTCATCAGTAATAATGTTGTTGCTGTTTATCATGTCCACACCCGTTGTACAATCCGAAGAAATGTGGATCCTCTCCCAATCCTCTCTCTTAGCTACTGTTAGAGCAAGTCGAATTGCCAGAATTTCAGCAACTAGAGCAGAGGGGGATAAGACTTTCATCTGTGCTCCCATGACCCATTGTCCTGTATGATCCCGCGCTACCATTGCAATTCCTGTTATCCAAGAAAGTGTATCCCACGAAGCATCCACATTGATTTTTATGAAACCAGGGGTTGGGGGGAGCCACACATGTATAGTAGTTAACAACTGAGTTTGATTTATGTGGGTACAGGGTGTGGGTTGGTTAGATAACCACTCCCACGCGGCAAAGGTACTGGACTTTAAACAAGCCACCACCGTTATATTATCACGATTGAAGATCCACGCGTTTCTCCTCTTCCACAACTGCCACACGGTAAAGGGGAATAAAACACTCCATGGCATAGAGTTTGTCTCAGTAGTATGGCCAAGGTTCAAGGTTAGACAATCTTTGATATTTTGGTTCGGGTTTGCAGGGGCTTGGAGAAGCTTATTCCACACCTCTCGGGCTCTAACACAAGAGAAAAGGATGTGGTAAGCATTTTCAGGAAACTGTGGACAGAATGGACACGAGTTAGAATTGATGATGAGCCTATTTGCAAGGGTCTGATTTGAGGGGAGGCGATCATGCCAACAAAGCCAAAGAAAGAACCTGATTTTTGGAAGAGTGGAGGCACCCCACACAGCCCCAATCTCTGGTTGATCCACAAGGTTAGGATGGCCTAGAGCAAGATAGGCTAGCTTGAATTGAAACCTATTGTTTTTGGCAAGGGTCGAGACTACAACATCCTGCTGGTGTAAGTTTGGGATGGGGGTTGTCATAATCTGTCTTTTGATCGTGGATGGGAGATCAATGGAGAGGGGGGGGACCTCCCACTTAAAATCTAAGATGCAATCCTTCACTGTGAGGGAGTCTTCCTGGTAGGGTAAAGGGCCGTAAACACAATGTCTCAAGGGTTTATCCCCTACCCAAATGTCATCCCAAAAGGAGATAGAGGACCCATTCCCCGGGATCCACTTTGAAGTTGTCTTAAACCAATCCCAAATGTTACCCAACCCTTTCCACATGTAAGAGCCTTTCTTGAAAGAGGTGGGCATAGCTCTCCTAACAATGTACTTATGTCTCATAATTTGGGAAGCAATGTTATCCGGGTAAGTAATCAACTTCCAACACATTTTCAAAAACATAACCTTGTTAGTCATTTCTATTTGTATAGTGTATACATTTGGATAATGAATTGAAGATCCAGGAACTTACAACTGCTATGAGCAATCAAGCAAAATGTTTATAGATCATGATTTCAACTGTCACACTGGTGATCTGAGTTGGTTAAGGAATTTATTGGCTTATCATGAGCGAAAAAGAAAATGGCTTGTGCGCTTCTCATCTTCAATTCAAGTGTTGGTGTCTTTTTGCTAGCTGATTGTTGTGATTTGGTGGGGGTTCTGGTTTTTCATTGCAGAAGTCTGAATATTGACGTGGTTCTCCTAAGTTTTGAATGTGATTAGTTGCTACTGGAAGACAACAAATCGTTTAATTACTCCAGGATTGCAGTTTAGAGGATTAGCACACCCCTTCAACTCTTTTGCTAAAAGCTAATGCTCTAACCAGGCTGCTGGTCTCACACTCTCACCTAGATTGCACATATCTGATACAGTAGCCAGTGTATTTTCTTGGTTGCAGCTGGATAATTTGAATTTGCCCTCCAAATCAACTTGATATTGCTATTTATTAGAAGGTGTTTGTTCTAACCCTTGCCTTGCGTTAAGGGGAGAAAAGGAAACATCATCTTATGGTTTTAAAACTAGCAGATTTTAAGGGTGTTCACCCAAAATTTATGTTAACCAACCTTACTCTTTAGTGTATTTACCACTACATTAGGTACGATGGATTGGATGTCATGTGCCAAATTGGCCCACATATAGCACCAACAAAGAATGTACAGAGTAGTGGGGTTGTACTGATAAAGTTAGTCATCTAAAATTAAAGACTGAGAGGGGGGTTATGTGAGTTTAATTCTAGCCTTCTAGGCTGTCCAACTCTTAATATCTAGGACAGTTTTAATCTCTTAAAAACCTTTTCAATTTAACTTTCATAATTAAATTGCATATCCAAGAACATTGTTAGATAGAACAAAATTTGATTTCGAGCCTTTGACAACGGAACTCCTTTCAAGTTAGGAGAATGTACTTGAGTACAAGTTTTCGCCTTTCATATGGTAGTTGACTATTCTATCATTTTAGAGGTAACTGTGAGATGAATGCAGGGTTGCTGCTCATATCTCCAAAAGTTATTCTGAATGTTTGAATAGGAATGCTATTGTACCTTTTCTTAATCCTTCGAAGCAAAACGGATGTGGTATTGCAGGTATATTAATTCTTACCTTAATTTTTGTTTGGTTTCTGAAAAATGGCTTGGATTTTCTGATTGTTGGTTCATTAGATTATTTTGGTGTGTATGTTTAGTTCTGCAATTCTTCTTGATTATGACTTTATGAGTATTGCCGCAACAACAGTGACATCTCACACTCACTTAACGAATAATGACTTCAGACACCAATCCACCTCTATGGCTCTACTAAACAAGTACTAATTATTATGAGTATTGCCGCAACAACAGTGACATCTCACACTCACTTAACGAATAATGACTTCAGACACCAATCCACCCAATCTATGGCTCTACTAAACAAGTACTAATTAAATAATAGTTTAATATAAACAACTCACCAGCTAGCCGAATAAGTCAACGAAGAACTCATCGCCGCCGTCAGCTTCATCGCCGCCGTCAGCTTCATCACCGCCGCCGACGTCATCGCCGCCGCCGTCGACGTCATCGCCGCCTTCTGCATAGCTAGTTTTCGCAGCCAACCTCGAATTCAGCAGAACCAGAGTCTTGGACGCTTTACGGGTCGCCGACCTGGCCAACCGTAACGAAAAATCCGGCGTCTCCGGCAGGGTACGTTGGCACAACTCACGTGCCGCCGCCTTCGGTCCTCTGCCAGCGACGTTTCCCGCCAGTGCTATTCCCTGAAATGCCGTGAGAAAGGTGGAATTGACGACGACGGCTTCACCTGATTTCTCCAGTAACTGGCCAAAAAATGCTTGGTCGAACATTTGCTGAGCTGCAATTAAATCCCCGGGATTTACCTCAACCTTGATGTTACCACTTTTGAGGGAATCTGTTGGCACGATTTTGAAATTGAAGCGATTTGACAGAAGCATACGCATAGCTGCTGCTCCAATTCGCACACCCACCATTTTTGTACTTCTCGAAGAAATGGATGTACAATGTAATCAATCAGACAATCACTAATTAACTACAGCGCCAAAGCGGTAAGTAAAACGCAGCGTCGCACTTGTTTCTGGATGGAGGATCAGCAACTGGGCTTCACGCTTGGGCCTGAATGAGATGGATTCGCATTTATGAATATAAGTGATGTTTCCAAATCCATTAATCCATTAAGGAGAAGCTGAAAGTGATGTTTCCAAAAACAAAGAAGACCTTTGGTGAACATATCAATAAATCATGATATCAGATCGTTGTATCTTGTATGGGTTCGGATCAATTATTTAAGAGCCGAGTCACGTTAAATCGGATAATGTTGGGTCAGCATTTTTTATCTGGGTCAATTTATATCTACTTTGGTCACCTTAAATTCGAGTAATATGGATAGGTTTCAATTCGTGAAATTATGGTTTGGGTCAATCTTGGATTCGGTTTGAATCGTCCAGGTTTAAACATTTGTACCGGCTCAAATTGCGAGATGGTCGGGGTTCGGGCTGGACCATACTATAAAAATCCGGCCCATTAGAGCAACCTGCCGACCCGAATGCGTACTATAAAAAGGGAGCGGGAGTGGTCGGGGACTTACTAAATGAATAGTAATAACAAAGGAGTAGAGCTGTCAAAAATTAAGTCAATAACTGGTTTCATCGGGTTATAGTCGATTTCGGCCCGTTACATGAATTTACGCGACCTGTTGACAACCCGATTTGTCATTGACCTAACTAAATAATAACTTAAATCAAGTTAATATCATTTTTTATAATTACCTAATCTAAAACAAGTGAAAAGCGTTACAAGAGGTCTTGTGCGCACAAGGTGTACAATAAATTTATTGTACACCAAGATAACTTTTACCAATTTTTTTGTAACTTTAACCTAGTTTTGATTAACTTTTATAATAGTAATAAATAGTTGATAGAAATAGTTAAATGATTAATTTTATACACTATTAGTAGTTTTGGAGAAATATCTTTTACTAAAATGAACAAATTTATCACTAAAAAATAAATAACTTTTACATATATAAGCTTAACTTTTAAACATTTTGAGTTAACTTTTACTCCGGTGTACATACTTATTGTACACCCTTTGTAAATAAGAATTTGTGAAAGCGTTAAACCAAATTTAACCAAATTTATAAAAGATAATTTATAAGGTTAAAACTTGACTAGACCTGATAGCTATTGTACCCGATCTTAACCCGTGTCCGATAGTGAACCCGACCCGAATTTTAACCGACTCGGTAATTATCCGATCTAAACTTGACCCGACGACTCGTTAGGACCCGAACCCGTAATTGTACTCGAGTAGAAAAAGACCCGACCCGACCCCGAACCCGAACTATACCGAAATGGAAAAATAACCCAACACGACCCGACAAATTTTCAACCTAACCGAACCCGGCTTGAACCCCACCTGCACCCGGTGATAAAATGACCTGACACGACCCGACCTAATCATGACCCGAGACCCTAGATGACCAGACCCGAACCCGACTCGAGTATCCGTTTTAACAGCTCTACAATGGAGAGGAGTGACGCAAGCGGCATAATGCAAAGATCGAGATACTCAATAATTTCTTCAAAGCTGCCTCTTGATTCATCTCGAGGAGAAAACGGCAAATACTCCATAGCAGATACAAATAATTTGTACTTAACGTGTACACTATTATTAGAGGTCAATCAGAGAGAAACAGTAATATATAAATGATGGACAAACAAAAAGGGATAATATGCTAAAAGATGAACTGGAATGTTACCTAGCATTCAATCGTAGCTCCATCATGTGCACAAAGAGGTCAATGCAACGATGACGCGCAATTCAAGGTGGGAAGCATATATTCCAACCAACTCCTCATGTTGTTGCGAAAATAGGTACATTTCATAGCTGCGGAGTTAAAATGACTTAAGCAATTAAGGATACTGTTTTACAAAGAAAAAACTGTGTCTTGCTTAAGAAGAGCAAACCTCTTTGGTGCGAAGTTGGCAATTTTATGGATTTCACAGTTGAAGAGGATAATAAAAATATTTTGGAATACACATTTTGGTTTGGTGCTTTTCTGACCTCCACGGGCTTTGAGTTTAAATAAATGGCGTACAATACAATTGGCATGCTGCTTTTCTGTTTTTCACAAGTGTTTATAAAAGGTCTCCTACCAATGTAATATTTTCTTGCAGTTATTAATACGTCGTATAAATAAATTTTGTGATTCTTATTGTCAATTTAAAATGACAAATAAATTGAAATACCAAAAAAGTTGCACTTACATATGGAGGATGAGATCACCAACATTCATTATTTTCTCCTTGAAAACATCCTTCACTTCATCTCCAAGCAAAAATCTAAGCACCAATACTAAATGATCTCCAAAACGAATCATATGGGGATCTCCATGAGGCCTGAACCATAATGCAAGCCACATCATTACCAAACAAAACAAATGTTGGTTGACTTTGTTCTCAATTTAGTTAAAAATAATCTAGCATTTGAGAAGCAACATGTACACTACATTAGCAAGTAATCCAATTCAATGCTGTACCCGAAACAATAACAAGCAATCCAAGCACACAAATTGAACTATACCAATCAAGTACTTCTTATAAAAGCACAACTTCAGCAACTACACAAACAGGCAAACCTTGATTGAAGACTTTACACTTTAGAACTTTGATACTTTTGCCAATGCACAAATATAATTTATATAAACTACAGAATGTCCATAATCCTGTGTTTCAAAATGAATGAAATAAAACTGTTTGTGCCAATACTATGTCAAAAATCATACGGAGTACAAAAATCCAGAAACAACTATAAAAAATTACTTCTTTTACCCGTAGGCATTATGATCATCATCTGAAGGTGATATCCATGACCATACAAGGTCCAATAGATATGGTATATTTCCAGACATAAGATTCATCTGATCGTCAATAAACAAAACCTCAAATATAAGGCAAGCATAAGTGTTACAGAAACAAATGCTTATTAAAGTTAAAGCAATAGATAAAATTAAAAAGTACGGCACGGAAAAAGCACCAGCAAAAGGCTAAGGAAAATCAATTTCCTACGGTGACAGTCAGTCATAGCATCTCTGCAGCAACTTTGGAATTGTATTATGTAACTTGTTTATACTTTATACATTATACAAATGCGCTCTTCCTTCTTAACCATAGTGGGGATAAATATCAGTGACAGGTGCAAGGAATTGTTTTCTCTATTGGCTTTGTGGGATAGGGAGCATGGCTATTGAAGTTCACGTCTTGGGCTAAGCATCAAAACACCACAGACTACCAGTTTCCTCTTCCATTCAGTAGGATTAGTAGACAACTCTTCTTCTAAGCTAGGAACACGTACAGTGGAGGCCCAGTGGCAGTCAATGTTTTATTAACTTTTAACTGTAGAAAGCGACATTTCACAGAGACAGCAACACAACCACTGGCGGCAGGGGTCCCCCCTCCCCCCGGATCTTGGCCCAAACAAAATTAGTAAAATTGGTCCAGCAAATAGTAATTGGGCCATCCGAAAATTTGGCCCCCAGCCTTAGCATAGCGCGGGAAACAAATACAATATGAAGTACATCCGAATCCTTTAAATGAAAAGCATAAAGTTGGGTGGGATCCTAGACAGAAAGGTGTCAAGAAAGAAGAGAGAGAAAGAAGAGCAGTAGAGGGAGAAAGGAGAGAAAAAGAGAACCGTAGAGGGAGAAGGAGAAGAAGAGAGAGATAGAGTGGGAAGAAAAATACCAGAATATTTTTATTTCACAAAAATGTCAATTGTGATAGTGTTTCACTTAATAAAGTTATTATTTTAAACTAAAATTAATAATACAAAGTACCATGTCATACGAAGTAAGTTAATAATAGAGTTAAAATTTAGGATTTTTTGCCAAAAAGGACCTTTTATAAACGTTTTTTTGCGAGAAATGACCTTTTATGACGAAATTGGTGAAATGGGACCTAAAACAATAATTTTTTTTGTTGATTGGGACCTTTTACCCGGTTTCTTGGAGTTGACCCAAGATTCCGACAACGACTTTGACACGTGGCAACCGGAGAAGGCCACGTGTCCATTTAAAGATTAAAAAAAAAATTGCCCAAAAAAAAAAAAATTTGCCCAAAAACCAAAAATACAAATTATCGGTTTTTTTTTGCCCCAAATCGATTTTTTTTTTGCCCCAATTTTGCGAAGAGCCCTAATTTTTTCGACGCAAAATTAGAACAATTGAGGAGGAATTTGAGGGGGAAAATAGCAAACCTGATTCGTGTGGCTATGAATAACAATTCGTGGCACACAATCTCAGTGATAAACTTTAAGGCAGTTGGGATTTTGGGGGAAGAATTGGGGCAAAAAAAAAAATCGATTTGGGGCAAAAAAAAAAAAATCGATTTGGGGCAAAAAAAAAATCGATTTGGGGGAAAAAAAAATATCGATTTGGGGCAAAAAAATCAAAAAATCGATTTGGGGCAAAAAAAAAAATCGATTTTGGCAAAAAGTAAAAATCGATTTGGGGCAAAAAAAAAATTTGATTTTTTTTTTTTTTGGGGCAATTTTTTTTTTCCTTTTTTTTATATCATTAAATGGACACGTGGCCTTCTCCGGTTGCCACGTGTCAAAGTCGTTGCCGGAATCTTGGGTCAACTCCAAGAAAACGGTAAAACGTCCCAATCAACAAAAAAATTTATGTTTTAGGTCCCATTTCACCAATTTCGTCATAAAAGGACCTTTCTCGCAAAAAAACGTTTATAAAATGTCCTTTTTGGCAAAAAATCCTAAAATTTACTACTTGTACCCGGAATGAATTTTACGAACTAAAGTTTTATTTTCCTATTCGGCCACTGGTCTAAGGAGTCCAGATATACACATTACAGAACCTTACCTATGACATGTCATACAAAACAAAAGGCATTATGAAATGTTTACGATTGTTTAGCTTTATCAAACTAAAAGACATCAAAAGTTCTGGTGAAATTAAAAGCTTGCCTCAATCTGTCGGTGCTGCTCCTTGCATCCACGAGTAACAGCTTCATGTACCATGTCACTGCATCAGATAGAGAGGATGATATATATCTAACTACTGAAGCAGAAAAATAGAAGAGAAATATAGTAGTTGTTTCGCGTGCTACCTGGAATGAAGCTTTTGAATAAGAGAAGAAAGGTGTCGTGGTTCCTGGTTCAGCACTTGTAAAGGCCAATTTTCTAGCCTTCCTGAAGATCCAGAACTGCTAACTCTTTGACTAGGACTTGTACCATTAGCCTCTTCATAATTCTTCAAGAGTTCCATTCTTCCAGGCTGCAAACGGGGCAATTCCATGTCCATCTGGACATCGAGCCATGACTTGGCCATTGCCCAACATGCTGACTAGAAAATAACAAGCATCAGGATAGAAAAACAGTTTTAAACCTTAACTGAAAAAAAAACAATGAAATTTATATATATCTACTATGAAGTTCAATTGGACCTTTGACATCCACTATTCCAACATCCGACAGGACAAAAAAGAAGGCAACACAAAGAAGGTAGGAAAAATGTAAACGATGGAACAGATCTGAGTTATTTTTCTGATTGGTTCACTTGATGCCATGAATAACTGCATTTCATTCAGTAGGGAAAACGTAAAAGATGGAGCAGACATGAGTTAAACTTGTAGCAAACAAAGGCCAGGACCCTGTCAAACAATGGCGAAACCCATGGACGAAGCACATGAGGCGCGAAGGCAGGTAGGCCGTGCCACACACCCTCGCCACCCCACTCTCTCAACTTCCACAATGTACCTATTGAGAATACTGACAGCCCGTTTGGTTGGCGGAAAATGGTGTTAATAGGAATGAATTTGTACTGTAAATATGTGAGGGAAGTCATATGGCAATACTCATGGAAATGCCAACTCACCTCAAGCATCTCATTTTCTTCAAAAAATCGTCATTACCATCCATTACCATTTGTGGGTGGTATTAGGTGGGAATGAAAAACTATGAAGAAAACCACAAGTTTGGGATGAGATTGCATTACCATGGACGTTATGATGTTACTTTCATTGCCAAATTACACTTACATTCATATCCATTACCGTCTTTTTTATCGGCTACCAAACAGACTGAATTTACTTCTTCGAGTCACTGTATATTTTTTAATGAACTTAATAATTATATCAATTGTTTTACTTTTCATTTTGGACCTGCTCATTAATATATTTGTTGAACCCGAAAAACTTCTGCTGAATAAATTTGGACAGAGATTGAAAAAATCAACACACGCGGCTAGTCGGCTACCAGAAGAAGTTAAACCAGGCAATTGATTTGGAATAGACTTGTACATTGTACTGTTTCTGGGAAAAGGGTAAGGAAAGCGGTGAACAAGCAGACAATTTCTGAATTGGTAAGGAATAGCTACAGACATATTTACCTCCCAATACATGCAAACTGGAAACATTCGCTTTTAGTTGCTACACTGAGCTGCATACACCGCTGTTTCATATTTTCCACCACCCTGGTCAGCAATCCTCTTGAAGTTGAACCAGATATAGAAAGAAATAGATCACTACCAACAGCAGATATGGAGAAGAATGAAGTTCTATACATAAATGATAAATATTAACAGATTTTTTTTTGAGGGAATAAATAGTAACAGATAACAGAGTAGCTAACAACATTAAACAAAAACCAGATGATTCACTTTTCTCTTTACCTCTGAGGCAGAGTAACATGCCCACTTCAAAAGGCGCCATTGGCGACCAATTCCACTTTCCAGTTCGATAGCTTGAAGGATTCTGTTTTTACCATTCTTTGATAGCGCTTCAACGGATGGGGCTAAGTCTGACCCTCCAAACGGACATAAACTTGCAGCCCTCCATGGCTGTGCAAGGGACTCAATTTCAGAAAATGGTTCAATAAAAATGTCCAGGTTCTTCTTCGAAAGGAGAGACATACCTGTCCAGCAGACCTGCAGAGGTCACATGCTTCTTCTACTCGTCCGGCACGTAGAAGAATCCAAACATCTTCTAGAAGAGACTCATCTTGTTTCTGTTAATGGTAAACTAGTCATCAGTTTTCAGATATGCGGACAAGTACTTTGAAAAAAGAATCTGAAACAATTATGCACATTTAAAGGAGTTCATAACAATTTGTAAGATAATAGAAGCCAGGTAAAGAAGGTAAGGAATAGGATTATTTACATTTAATAATCCAACCTTTGAGCGAGTTTCCAACATTAATCCAACCTTTTGATTATTATCTATTAACCTAAACTTTATACCCGTTTAACTTATATTGTTCCAAAAAACTGGAAACCGGCTGAACAGGTCAACCAAAGCGTGAGGTTTCTTTTGACCTTTGCATTTTTTTGATTTCCCTCCAAAACCAAAAAAAAAAAATCAAAGTCATTAATTTCTTCCCACCACCTTCATCAACCTTATTCAGCACGCCTCTTCATTCACTCTCATTATCTCTCCAAGCCATTACCGCATTCAACATCCCCAACCTAAATCTGTACTAGCAAAGTGACGCGTGAATTTATCTCTCCTAGTTTTATTCTTCTTATTATTATTAGGCGCAACGAGTAGTAGCAGCAGCATGTAAACAACTTTCTCCCTCTCGCAATTTCACGCTCAAAATTCCCGATTGGTTAGTCTCAAATCACCCTTTTAATACTCTTCAACGTTTTCGTTGTTGGTGTTTAATTGTTGTTCATTTTGTGATTCTGATTCTTATGGGTTTTTTGGGTGTTTTGGGTTTTCAAATGTTATAATTTGAATATGGATGATATTCTAACCTACAGTTAAACAATTTATTTTTCAGTTTTTATTTTAAATTTGTTTTTTTTTTTTTGTTGTTTTTTGGATTATACTCTCTCCAGTCTCCACGCCATTACATCAACATCCTCATTAATTTAAGTGTACTCCGTGAATTTTGAGAAGCTCCAGACCCAGCAGAGCTTTGCCCCTTGCGAGATGCCATTAACCTTGAATTAAAAAAAATGAAGCTTAGCCTTCAATGGCGATTTCTGATGATTTAGGGAAGAAGAAGAGGAAGGATAAATGGAAGGGGAAGAATAAGAAGGAAATAAGGAGGAAGTAGGGTTTTAAATGGCCCACACGTTACATTTTATAAAGGCCATAAGCCACGTCTTCAATATGACCGGTTTTACTTTTACCTGCTTCGTAACAAGTAGGGTGCAATATAAGTTAAAGGGGTACAAAGGTTAGATTAATAGATAATAATCAAAAGGTTAGATTAATATTGGAAAATCGCTCGAAGGTTGGATTATTAAATGTAAATAATCCAAAGAAATATTCATACAAATTAATAAATTGACAAAAGATCATGAGTGTTATGAACCAACTACTGGAAAAAAAATCAGCATCTGTGTCACGCTTACTATCATTGGTAGTCTGATAGACAACCCCTGACATAAAATATTTATTTTCCAATAAAACTCATCTTTCTTTTTTAACCACAAGACTCGCATGATAGCCAAAGCAGTCTCCTCTCCTTATCCCTCACGCACGTAGATGCAAAGGCAACAATGAGCCTACAATTCAAAAGGAGGACTATCCCACAGAAACAGAGCAGCTCTTTAGTTAGAGAAAATTTAACTTATTGCTATACTCCAGAAGCAAGTTAAAAGAAGAACCACCACTGATTTACCTTCAACTTCAATGTTGCACTCAGGGCACAAGCTTGAAAATAACATACTCCCACCAGGGTTTTTTTTCCCCTCTTACTGTAGACTCTTGATTCTAGGTAACTTTGGAAAAGGTGAGTGCGTGTAAGAAAAGATGGATAAAGTAAGAGAGATGGAGTAAGAAGGTGGGTGTATCATGTATGTAAGAAAAGGATTGATAAAGTAAGAGAGAGTAAGTGGAATGGTGTAAATATTGTGGGATAAGAGGGTAGGATGGTAAAAGTGGTTAGCCAAAAATAGAATGAAACAGAATGGGTAAACCAAAAAAAAAGTACCTCAAAGCGGAAAGTGGGTGTGGGCAGAACAAAAATAACTGGGTCGAAAGAAAACAGTGCAGCAATGAACATGCAACTATGACTTTCTACAATAACGTAGAAAGGAACTAAGACTAAAACTAGTCGAGGGACACCATGTGGTACAACGTACAAGACGCACATTTTTTCATAGTTGTTTAAATTTTAAAACAAGGATCCTATTACAGTTCTACTTAATTCGCAGAAGTCGTGAAAAGAGAGTAACATTGGACAGGTGCACACAAGGCTTTAGAAATACAAGATTAAAGGTTTCAGAAACATACTCTGTCATCAGGCAATGGCAGTGCATTTTCTCGCGTTGGAGCATCAAAATCCAAGTGCTTTACAGTCTTCGGACTTTTTTCATTCTTTTTAAGATGTCGTTGAGTATTATGCCAAATGCCTGAGCTAGGAAGATACGTACCAACATGTGATCCACGAACCTGCAAAAATAAACAGTTTATTTCAATAAATAGAAGCACTTATTTAGGTAGGGAATGCAACGTTTGCAACTTTAATAATATGATGACCAATTAATGCTGTCTGGACTCATTAGTTAATCTTTCTATCTATGCGAGCATCCATAGCCCAAGAAGTCAGATCCCCAATTATAAGCAAAAGGTGTGATCTTATACCTAAGAAGATAAAGAAGTGACACTCAAAACTAAACCATGCCAAGCAAGACACCCCCTCAAATAGACACTCAAAAGCCATACGTCAGAAAGCAAAAGGCCAGTGCACAATGGATCATTCATCATTATCATTACCCCGTTGCCTCAAAGAGGCTCCCGCAAGAAGCGGGGTAAGGGGGGGTCGGACGTACGCAACCTTACCCCTGCAATTGTAGAGAGGTTGTTTCCAATTGACCCAAAAGCGATAACGGGACGACAACCGAACAACCATCTTCTACTTCATGGAAATGAAGCGAAGAGGTTTTAAGAGCCATTTTGATTTAGTCCATTACATCCCAGCTAAAATAACAAATGAATCTTTGGCTCCATCAGAAATGGACAAGCCAATGCACAATGGATAAACATAATAAATAAAACAAAAAAGGCTCTTTATGGGATTAATGATTTAACCAACATTTACTAGAAACTTCTTGTTTCAGATATCGAACAGCCATATGTCCAAGAAAATGAAATTATGGTAAAATAATTGTCTTCGACAATAACAAGGCTCTTTGAATTCTGAACATTAACCCAAGTAACTCATTAAACGTACAGCACACACCTATCCTTCATTAACAAACATGCGCCCATATCAGACCATCAAAAGTCTCCTTCCCGTCATCTTGACTATCACAGAGAAAATAAATAATACAAAAAGTATCCACCAGAAAAAAGCTACGTACGCAGTCTAATAGTTGCACTGCCTCGACAAAAAGGAAGAAACTCAAAACAAAACTTTGAATGCACAGAAATATCCAAAAACTTCCAACTATCATAGGTAGGTTTAAACTTAAAAGTAACAGATCGCCAATGGTACAACGACGGCCACATCCAACAGCTAGGGTGATACAAGAAGTGAAGAAACATCATGTCTTTACCAGCATCATTTTGTCCTGGCATGATTATACCTTAGCAGAAATGTCAAAGTCAGCTACAATAGCCATCAAAGAAGTAAGCTTTGACTGAATTCCAACCACCACTTAGGTGATGATCTATATTACTCATACATGGGTATGAGCGATGGATACAGGTGAGCATCAAACATGCTAAGATTCGAAATTATGGACATGGGAACCTAATCGGCTAATCCTACGCTTGGCCAAAGATGCATGGACATGGCATTCATGAATCATATTCCTGATTCTAACAACAAGTACACATGCAGACATTTAAGATTTACTAGTTCACTGATTCTAGTTGAAACTCTTATCTCAAACCCATTTTCAAGCACATATCATATGAACTGCTCTACAAAGATGTGAATCAAGATAATTGAGGTGTCAGGGTGGATATCAAAGTGTCGGATAAGGAATCCATATCCTTGTCGACTGCCAAACACGAGTGATTAAGATAAACGAAAGAGTCAAGGTAACACAGCTGATGAAGATGAAGGAAATCAATTATACACCTTTCTCAGCTGGCGCTACAACTCCTACATCGGGCTTAGGAGAAAAAATCAATATAACATATAGACGATATACTGTTTTCAAGTTGTCACCAACTCAACATGTTTTAAATAAAAGCCAAGTTTCTTTCATTCAAATAAATTACAAATAAAACACACTAGTTTACAGAGAATAAGTGGAACAATCCCTTAGAGCATCAATACTAGCTATCTCTTAGCCCACTCTTAATTTTATCTCTCCTTAAGAGTTAGCTCTTAGTCAAAATGTGGTAACTCTTAGCCCCCTCTTATTTAGAGGTTGATTATGACATCCTCTAAATAAGAGGTAGCTCTTAGAAAATAAGAGGGGGTGAGGTGGAATGTTGTGGGGCTTTTATGCTTGCTGTTTGATATTTTTGTACTAAAAATAAAATATAAAATATAAAAAAGCTATATAAGAGATAGTATATAAGAGTTGGTATATTTCTTGTATTATTTGGTAGCTAACTCTTATTAAGATTGATGTTGAGGTGGATGAGGAGAGAGACTAAGAGGGGGAAAATAAGAGCTACCCTTACAATTGATGCTCTTAGAATTTGAAACTATCCACAGCGTCAGACTATAGATTGACAAGTTCGATGTAGACTGTAGATATTAGGAAAAATAATACTTTTACTATTTAAATCACCTTGCTTTCCAATTCAAGGGCTTTGGATGCTTGGTCCTCCAGCCACTGAACAACTCGAAGGCACAATTGTGCAGTGAGATCTGACACAACAAATTGGCAAGCTTCCAGATGTGAAGTTGTTGGATACTACAAAATGGAATGCACATCAGTGTATTTACATCTCACCCAAATCTTTCAGTAAACAAATCAATAAGCATACCAAGCTTTAAGATTAAAATAGGAAAAAAGGTTACCAGAACAAGATCTTCAGGAATTTCTTCGCTTCCTGTGGAAATAGGAGATATTATAAATATTTTGGAGTAGGAAACTTCTACATAAGTGACCTGATTCAACACGGAAATTTGAAAAGGAAATAATCATTTCTTGGAGCTCCAATGCTCCTTAAACTAGCCAAATATTCTATACATCAGTCCCAGTGAATAGAATGTGCATTTACTAAAATAAGCACTCAGTCCAAAGGAACCACAGCCTACAAAAATTATACCAGATTTCTTTTTTATCCACTTAAACGTTGCTCTTGCAAAAGCATCCTTCTTAAGTTTTGAACCTTTGGCACACCAACCTTTGAAGAGTAGAAAGTTAATTACCTTTTCCATAGAGATATCAAAGAAGTGACCAGGAAGCAGCTTCATCAAGCAAGAGCTGAGCTTTTTGTCGCATTAATCTGTCTTCTACAATCCGATGCCTCTCAGTAGAGCCATACCTGTGGCAAAATTGTGAGGAAGACCATATATAATTTTTAAAAAAGAGGCATGAAAATATATCATCAGAGAACCAGTAAGAAACCTTTCCTACCCGGAAATAGGAAAAGAGGTAGAACCAGCATTAAACTAAACAGCATTTAATAGAATGACAAGACACAGCTCAATGGCATACTTTCCAAATAGCACAAGGAATTTTTTACAGGAGGATTCTAGCATATGAATAATACCTACATTACAGAAGTCTAACACACATAAAAAATTGTTAAGAACATTGAGAGAGAACATCATTAGAAGACAAAGAGTTCTAACAAACAGATGGAAACAAGAACATGCAGATCATGTTTACATCATCGAGAGAAAAACTAATGTATCCCATAAAGCCTCTGGTTTCCTCTCCAACCACAAAACTCAAATAGCAGCCAAGCATGTTAACCTCCCAACTTGGTTTCAAATCGTGGTAGCGGTTGCAATCCTAGTAGTGGTCGCATCACAGATGTGTACATTTTCGTGGTATCACATAACAATATAACATTTGACACAACATAATTATAACGTTGGTCATATCAACCTGTATAAGCATTTAATAGTTCTATATGAATTGCATGGCTAATGAGTGATAATCCCTCATAACTAGGAATTAAGAAACCAATGGTTCAGTAAGACTTTATAAAAAATAGTTATCAGCATGCTTCATCTATTGGCATATTTTCTGAAACCATGGCACCATAAAGACTTCCTCCAAAGAGATCTAGGTTGACAATATAGCCTCAAGGATCTCAACATCAAGATTGTCACTTTCGCAATAACTACGATTTATTTCCAACACAATAGTCATCCTTATTTTCCTGGAAATTTCTTATTCAGATTATTGAGCACAGATAAATGTAACAATATTAAATTGACTAGTAAAATATATATGTAAGTAACATTAATGACTCAACAATTATTAGAAGGTTGATGGCATCCTCCTCAATTCCTCCTCAGTAGAGTCAATACCATCATCGAGGAAAATAATTATTCAAATATCTTAACTGTACAAGATTTCAATGGAACAAATATACAGTGAACGTATATTACAGTCCATTCAAAACATCTAAAAATAGAAAACAGGACAGTCACTCTGAGCACAAAAGGAGTAGTATCACCCACAAGACACACAAGTGACACAACAAATCAAGAATCCACAACTTCACGATGGTGATTTGATAACAAGAATCTTTTATGTACATAAATGTCACCGATAAGATATCTTATAGTAACACTAACAACTAATAAGACTGGTGTTAGAATAAGTTTTATACAAACAAATTGTCATATCAAATAAACACAGTACAAATGGTCAGTATAATTAAACTTTATACAATAGCTTGTATATGATACACGGAGTATAGGATAACCATAAAAATAAAAATAAAATAAGTACCTTATAGTTTCAGAAACATCACGGCATGATTTTTCAAACTGAAGAATTAGGTCAGGAATTGATATAAGCCCTGACACAAACAACAACTCATAAGCTACATAACCAATGCGGATAGAACTGAAGTACAGATATAGCTCAATAATAGGGTCAATTTAAGCACCTCGGCTGGAAGAATCTAAAAGAGAAGCGAATAAAGAAAATGTTGTTTCGCCAGAATCCAGCACATTCTCCTCGATCTTGCATGCTTTTAACGAATGGCTTCCTACCCGGTGAGATGAATCAACAGCACTGCGAAATTCTGGTATTATCTGACTATCAGGGAATCTTCTTTTGTAAGCAGAATGTGTCCTGGAAGGCGTTCCTTCTCGATAATCCAAACTCTCAACCTCTTAATTGCTGTTTTCAAGGAACAATGCAGTATTAGACATTCTGCCTTCACCATAGTTGGAGGTTGGACTATCTTGCAGTGGAGAAGTGCTTGGCCTCTTCCTGCACTTAAACCCAACTAATTGCAATCAATATAATCAATTGCCCATAACAGATGAAAAAATCTCCTGCTTTTCAATTTATCACCTTCCAACTGAAGACATATTTCAAGGACTTGAGCAAAACACATCCTCAGAGAGATAAGGGGGTAGAGGGAGGATATCTAAGACGGAGCATCTGGAAACACGTAGGTATTGTTAACTTCGGAGCTAAACCCACATATGATAATACCATGTTAAGAAGGCTTTTTTAGACATGTGTTATGTATAGAGAAAACCCCCTCACTTTGCCACTCATGAGTACTCACCCCACAAAAATACATAGTTTTCTGATACTATAGATTAAGGCTTTGAGAGAAAGTCTTTTGACATTGGTGTCGCTGTTATTGAGATTTGTATTTTGCAGTTTGGCTTGGCTAAAATTGACCATCTCTAAATCCCTATAGCCATAGGATTGTCCCTCTTACACTTCCAATCTTTCCTCTTCCCTCTCCCCCCCCCCCCCCCCCACCAACTCTGTCACCCATTTTTTCTCTTGAGAGGACCATGTCTGGGATAGGGTGCAAACACTGGACTTCAATTAGTTTTCTGAAGCTACAATCTACCAGCATAAAGCTCCGAAAGAGGTCTATATCAGCAATAGTGCCACCTTTCTTTATTGCGTAACTTTACCCTTTTCTCAATTTCCCCTCTCTCACTTTGCTTCACTGGACTGCTAAAATACCTACACTGCTTAATTCACTGCTTAATTCACTGCTTCTTCTCTCGCCAAACCTAAAAAATCCCCAATTCATCAATTCAGGTTTAACAAAATTCCTTACATCAATGAAAGTAGCTAAAATATCCCAAATAGGATCATTCCAACCTAATCCAACATAACCTCACTAGTAACTATAGCTAGACTGCTAGTATATACTATACGGAAAATCGAAAACCCCGAAAAATGGCGCTATAACTTGCTTGAAGCATTAAAAAGGCAAACTTCATCGTTCAATAATTACTAAATCAATCATTAGAATATCAATTACTAAATGCAAAGCAAAAAATGCTCAAAATTGAGATGAAATTCGACAATGTGAAGCAATTTCAACTCGGGAAAAAAAAAGTAGAAATACAAAAATGAATTGAGAAAAAGAATACCCATAACGACGAAATTGCTCTCTGATGCTGAGGTGTCATGAGGATCAAAGTAGCTCGGAGAAGTGTCCATATCAACGTCCATGATCGGAAAACCCCCAAATAGAGTGGTGGATTATTGAATTTTTCGATTATTTGACACTGAAACCAAACCCTAGAAACTGAGGTTTTAAGCGCCAAAAGAGGCTAAATGCAAATGGATTTTAAATTTTAATGGGTTCATGGTTTAACGGTTTTTAATCTCGTTCAGGACCCAGGTTTTGCAAACTCGTGAGGCTTTCGTACTTCGTGGTAAAGTTTTGTGAAGAGTGAGTATCAATCAGTCCTATGGGTCGTCACCTGTTTAAAAACGGATCAATACGAATTAAAAGTCGGATTCGTCTGGATTAGTAACTTGAATTGATAATTGGTCTAAAATTCTGACAAAGTCGGTTTAAATCGAGTATACATTTTTTTCTCAATATTTTAATTTTTTTTGTTTATCTTTAATCCACCCCAATTCCCAGACTAGTTTTGACTCTTTAAAGTACTCCAAGTTTCAATCAATATTCTTAAATCAATTTGCTTTTTACGTAAATTAGCAAAAATTCGTATTCATGTTAGTGTTGCTTTATTCATGTTATTGTTGTTTTAAACTTGTTTCCTATAGAGTATGTTGTGTAACCTATACACAATATCACACAAGTAAACCTAAAGAAAATTGTCTTAACTTAGGTTTTCAACAGAGGCGCTAAAATTTGATACAATATAAGTATAACACAACCCAAATACGGAAAAAGGGTGTGAATGTCGGTTGTTAAGGGTTTACGACAGGTATAAGTAGATAGGTTCACATGATACAGCACATTTAATTAAACATATCAAATCAGTGTTAAGATTCTCAACATAAAACTCACACGGCTTTAACCGTTTAAGAAAAACAACAAACAACTTAATATAATTGGTTACAAAACCAATAAGGTCTTGACTTAAAGGTCAAAACTGAGGGTGCATGCGTTTATGATTCCCCATTTATAGTTTATAATTTTATAAACTATAATGTCTTTGATTAATTCTAACGGTCCACTAAACGCTAGGAATAGCAGCGAATGTAATAAGCAAGGAAATAAGGGTAGCGACGTCATTTTTTATGCAACTATGGTTAAGCGATGTTTATGTGCAAGATATGTAAGAACATTTAATCTTATGTGAACATACTTTCTAACTCATTTATTTCATAATCATTTAGGTTATCTAACTGAATCGAGTCGGGATAATTTCATGTATTGGATGGAATCGAGTCAGATTAACAACAATTTAATTAAAATTAAAATTTAAGTATGGTTTGACTCATACCATGTCTATAACAATGTGGGTCGATTCGAATCTCGAATTTTATTGGGTGGGATCAATTGCAATTATTATTAACCAGTCGCGCATAGAAATTTACCTTCATCTAAAAACAATGAAACATATACATTTACCTTCATCTAAAAACAATGAAATCACAATGTTTGATTGTGACGCAACAATCAAACAACGTGGGGTCCTAAAATGGTAATTTAGAAAGTGAATCATGGTGCATATAGAGCATGATGCACCTTAAGAACACTAGTATATAATTGAAAGAACATCTGGTTACGAGAAAAGAATATGAGTAATTTTTTTATTTAGGTTTTTAATAAATAGTAAAATAATATATTATTTTTATAACAAAAAAGTGAAATATTATACGGCATTTTACCGTAGTATCATGTTCTTTTGCTTATACACATATGTTCTTTTGATGCACCATGCTCTACGTGCACCACGGTCCATAGTCCACGGATTGGTCCTAAAATAGATTGTTTAAGGTTTATTCAAAACAAACTTACTCCGTATTTCTTTAGAACTTTAGGTCCCGAAAGAGATAGTTTAATGTTAATTCAAAACAAACTTCTTTTTTAGGAACTTTACACAAAGACGTCGTTTAGTTTGTGAGAAAACGTTTCCGGTAAAAAATAATTTACATGGAAAAACAAAATCTTAAGATAGTTTTCCTCTGTATGGTTCTTACAAAAAAAAAGGGATTTTTTTCATAATTATCTAAAAACTGGAAAAACAAAGTCTTAAAATAGTTTTCCTCTGTATAGTTCTTAAGATTTAGGTTATCTCATTCAATCGAGCCAGAAAATTTTCCGTTATTGGATGGAAGCGAGTCAAATTAGCAACAATCCGACATGTTAAAATTTAGGTTCGGGTTGACTCGAGCCATGTCTAAAACAATGTGGGTCAAATCAAATCTCGAATTTTATTGAGTCGGGTCAATTGCAATATATAAAAAATTACATTATCTAAAAACAATGAAAACTAAATAATCAAACAACGTGAGTTCTGATTCTCCTGAAAGACACTTGTACTTGTACTCCATTGTTTAATGTTAATTCAAAACAAACTTATTTATTTAAGAAGTTTACACTAAATGTAAACTTTCTTCAACTATCTCTGTCCTCTAAACAGAGTTCAAACGGACACGATACCATCTACTTTGACAGAACTAAATACTTAAACTTTATCTAAGATCTCTAACATAATATAAAAATAAAGATATTTTGGTTACTCTCCAGCATTGAAGCCACAGTATTTTTTCAAGTGTTTCATATAAGATATGTCCCAGTAGTCATTCTCTCCTAGCTCTTTACCCTCCACTACAACTTCCTTGTATACCCTTAGGAGTTTCTGGCAGTGGTGACCACGCCTACCTCCAGCATACATGCCGTCGTATATAGCATCGACAACTGCATCTATACCAGCCTCTTTCTCCAATAGATCAAAAGCCTCATCAGTTGAAACTCCGGTTTCCTGCTTTCCTAGGACTACCAACAGCTCATCTACATCACGAAGTCCCCGTGATATGGCAATTCTCTTAAGCATATCATTGTGTACTGACAACAAAAAATAATCCTGCTATAAATATTGATTCAAACTATAAAGTGTTTCACCAACATGCCAACTAATCAATCACTAATACCAAACTATAATTACCTGAACCATATCCTCCGAAAATCCCTGCTTCAACAGCCAAATTAAACAAGATTAATTAGAATAATGAAAAAGATAACAAGAGTATGAATACTAAACGCCTTCATACAGTTGGAGATAACTGACTTAGAACAAATATATAGGTCATTAAGTAATGATGATGCCGATAAACAACAGATCATTCTATATCGATCTTGTTCATTGCATATATAGTACGTACTCCTTCCGTCCCGGAATACTTGACCTGTTTTCCTTATCGGGCCGTCCCTTAATACATGACCTGTTTCTAAAAATGGAAATATTCTAACAATATTATATTATTTCTCACTTCACCCCTATTAACCCACCTACCCCTACTCCATGCAAAAAATAATTAAAAATTCAACCCCTACTCTCCCCCAATCCCACCTATTTACACATTTCCCACTAACTACATTAAAATAATACCCCACTATCAACTACTACCTATTAAACTAAATAAGTCAATTCAAGTCCCTGAAAATCTGTATCGGTCAAACCGGGTCAACCGGGTCGAGTATTCCATGACGGAGGGAGTATCATTCAGTGCAACAAACAAATAGAATTGCAGAAGATCGAGTGAATAACATATTGAGATTACTCATAGATTATGCAATTAATGTAAATTAATTAATTACTTAAACCCGAACCCCTTAATTGCAAAAGAGAATTTGGATTCTACATAAGCCAGATTAGGACTAAGGTGTGTTCTCTTAACCATAAAAATAAAAAAATAAAAAAATAAAAACATAAAAACATTCAAGTTGTTCCAGGTCTCATCCTGTGAAGAGTACACACCCTACCTAACCGCAAAGGACGGCTCTTAATCATTCAGCAATAACTTGAAAACCATGAAGCCTAATAAATATTAATTACATTTAATAATAATGATAAAAGAATCTCCACAAATTAATTACATTCAATAATAATGATAGAAAATCTCAAAAAAAAAACACAATTGCAAGCCTCAAATCAATTGATAACAAACTCGGAAGATTTACCTTAAAAAAAAATCAACAAACTCGGATGATTGACAGAGACATATATAGAGATCAAGCGGATTCATAACAGACAGAAGCAGATTCAGCTAAATTTAATTAAGATATTTATCAGAAAGAAGGAATAATAAAAGAGGAAGAGAAACCTCGGAAAAGGCGGAATCGGCTCAGGCTACGATAAATTCCACCTCCACCGCCTCGTCCGCCTGTACCTTTGCCCATCAGCTTATTGTTTGCTCCGTTTTACAATTGCCAACTATAATTCACTACTTAATTTTGATCACCAAAACCAATACTTGTAGCCATGGCCGGCTATTGGGCTGTGCATCCAGCCCAACAGCACAGGGCCTCCAATTTATTTGGGGCCCCAAAATCTAATATACATATATAAAGGAGGCATATTAGCTGAAAGTTTAGAGCGCCACCTAGGATTACTAATGGTTTCGGCCAATGAAAAATAAGATTTATAATTTCTTTTTGAATTAAAAAAATCAAGTGTCACGTAGATAATTAATTAGATACCACGTAGATATTTTAATTAATTAATTATTAATATATACAACTCCATCAAAATCAAACACTCTAATAATTAAAAAATAATCGATTTCCACGTAGATAATTAATTAGGTGTCACATAGATATGTTAATTAATTAATTAATTAATTAGTAATATATACAACTCCATGTAAAATCAAACACTCTAATAAAAAATAAATCTAAAATAAAATTCATCCAAAATCAAACAATAATCTAAAATAAATTGTCACGTAGATAATTAATTAGGTACCATGTAGATATTTTAATTAATTAATTATTAATATATACAACTCCATCAAAAATCAAACACTCTAATAATTAAAAAAATAATCGATTGCCACGTAGATAATTAATTAGGTGTCACATAGACATGTTAATTAATTAATTAATTAATAACTAATATATACAACTCCATCTAAAATCAAACACTCTAATAAAAAATAAATCTAAAATAAAATTCATCCAAAATCAAACAATAATCTAAAATAAAATAAATAAAATAAATAAAATTCCATTTAAAATCAAACATTAATACAATATTAGAGCGCCACGTAGAAAAATCTAATGTTTTCGGCCTCACGAGGCATATTTGCTGAAATATTAGAGCGCCACCTAGGATTACTAATGGTTTCGGCCAATGAAAAATAAGATTACTAATTTCTTTTTGAATTAAAAAAATCAAGTGCCACGTAGATAATTAATTAGGTTCCACGTAGATATTTTAATTAAATAATTACTAATATATATACAACTCCATTGAAAATCAATCACTCTAATAATTAAAAATCGATTTCCACCACGTAGATATTATAATTAATTAATTAATTAATTACTAATATACAACTCCATCTAAAATCAAACACTCTAATAATTAAAAAATAAATCTAAAATAAAATTCATCCAAAATCAAACAATAATCTAAAATAAAATAAATACAATTCAATTTAAAATCAAACATTAATCCAATATTAGAGTGCAACGTAGAAAAATCTAATGGTTTCAGCCAATGAAAAATAAGATTATAAAATTAATTTTGAATTAAAAAAGTCGAGTGCCACGTAAAGAAATGATTAAGTGTCACGTAGATATTATTTATTTATTAATTATTAATATTACGCATATACAATTTCATCCAAAAACAAACACTCTCATAATAAAAAAAAATCTAAAATGAAATTCAATGCAAAATAAAAGACTAATCTTCTAAAATATAAAAGTGGTATATACATAGGATATTTATTTAAACATAAAAATTTAATAGAATCCGTGCATCGCACGGGCTAAAATCTAGTCTGAACTAAAACTGTCTATAAATTTTCAGCGTGAATATTTACATTAATGGAATACATCTCAGTTGGTTGATTGAAGGGCAATAATATCTCCATTTGTTTTTAACAAAGGTAAAAGGTTCGAATCCCCGTGACCTGATTTCTGTTTTTTTTGTTTTCTTTTTAATCTTTTAGGCTTTACCATTAGGGTGTTAAATGAGTTGTAATCTAGGAACTCGAGATTGACTTTTACTCCCTCCGTTCCAAAATGTTTGTTACGTTTGGACTTTTGCACGTTTATTAACGTATAATAAAGATTCTTTTGGTTTTTATTAAAAAAATAAACCAAGTAAAACCCTAATCCACTAATAATTACAACAACCAATAAGATTGTTTTATTTATCAAAATGAACCAATAATGGAAAAGCACAAAGATTGCTAACTTAACATACTTGGGAAATCGTAAAGAAATTTAATGAGTTGAAAAAATTGGACCAATTAAAATTAAAAGTTGGCACAAAAAATAATATTATAATAAGTTTATAAAAGGAAAGATTCCCCCATGTAACAAACATTTTGAAACAACCTAAAAGAAATACGTAACAAACATTTTGAAACAACCTAAAAGAAATACGTAACAAACATTTTGGTACGGAGGGAGTAGTTTACATAAAAATATTTTTGTCTTATTAAATTATCCGTATAAAGGACAACTGAAGAGCTTCCTTTTAAAAACAAGATTTAGAAAATGTGTACACAAGTAATAATATTTTTCTGTTATTTGAAAGTGAATAATTCAGACTATAGACTTATAAGTTATAACACATACAAAATTTCCTAGATATTTAATGTAATATATAATTTTTTTTTCGGCTTTAGAAAGTTTGTGAGTAATGCATTTTATGGTGGATAACATAAACCATAGACTTGTCGACTTGTCGTAAATGTATCCTTTTTTAGATTATTAGAATTATTTGACTTTAGAAAGTGGTACTCCCTCCGTCCCGGAATACTCGACCCGGTTTGACCGGCACAGAGTTTAAGAGACTTGAATTGACTTATTTAATTTAATAGGTAGTAGTTGATAGTGGGGTATTATTTTAATGTAGTTAGTGGGAAATGTGTAAAGGGGTGGGGTTGGGGGAGAGTAGGGGTTGAATTTTTAATTAGTTTTTGTATGGAGTAGGGGGTAGGTGGGTTAATAGGGGTGGAGTGAGAAATAATATAATATTGTTAGAATATTTCCATTTTTAGAAACAGGTCAAGTATTAAGGGACGGCCCGATAAGGAAAACAGGTCAAGTATTCCGGGACGGAGGGAGTATGTTTTATGAATTTTAAAAATTTGTAAAATGTGCATTATATATGTATGAAGTGAAGCATATAGCACAGGGCCACCAAATTGTTTAAGACGGCCCTGCTTGTAGCCTCGTAGATAGATGAATATAAAGGTTGGGTTTCAATCAAACTACCAAATATTTTGTTTAATTTAATACGTAGTTATCTGGGAGACTGGGAGTATGGAATATATAGTTGGAAAATTTGTTAGAAAGGAACTTTTAAAATACAAAAATTGTGAGAAAGAACCTTTTAAAAAAACAGTTGTGAAAGAAGGCCCAATTGAGATTTTTTTGTTGTGAATCAGGACTAAATGTGATTTTCCGGTGGCGTTGACTGGCGCGTGACAAACACATGTTTGACTTTTTAACATTTAAAAAAAAAAAATCTTTCCTCCAAATTTATCCCCCCACCCTTTACTACACTAACTACCCCGAAACAAAATAAATAAATAAAACCTTGATTTCTCCTGCAATCGTTGAGGTTTCACCGACTTTGGTGCCGGCGAATGTTTGCATCGCCGGTGGCGATAGCGGGAGAGCGAAGTTTTTGCTGCCGTTATCAAGACAAGAAATTGAGGATGATTTCGTAGAAATGATCGTAGAATACCTCCCCGGAAACCCTAATTTCAAGATTCGAAAAATTGGAGAAATGAGAGCAAAAAAATTGGAGCTTTTAGTATTACCTAGTACGAAAATGACCGAATAACAATTAGGTTGCGCGAATTTGATTAATTTCAACTGAGGAGCAGAAATTCGAGCTTGGAAGGAAGAAGAAAATGGGGGAAGAGGCAGAGTAGGTTTCAGCAAGAGAGAGGGAGAGTCGATTTTTTTTTTTTTTTTTTTTAAGTTTAATAAGTTAGTTGGGGTGGGGGGATAAATTTGGAGGGAAGATTTAAAAAAAAAAAAAGTTAAAAAGTCAAACACGTGCTTGTCACGCGCCAATCAACGCCGGAAAGCCACCGGAAAATCACATTTGGTTCTGATCCACAACAAAAAATTTCAATTGGGCCTTCTTTTACAACTTTTTTTTTAAAAGGTCATTTCTCACAATTTTTGTGTTTTAAAAAGTCCTTTCTGACAAATTTTCCTATATAGAATTACTCCCTCCGTCCCGAATACTCGCATCGGTCTGACCGGTGCGGAATTTAAGACATTTGAATTGACTTATTAATTTAATGGGTTTTAGTTGATAGTGGGGGTATTTTTTTAATATAGTTAGTGGAAAATGGGTAAGGGGTGGGGAGTAGTGAGTGAGGGGTGTGGATTTTTAAATGATTTTTTGTAGGAGGTAGGGGTGTAGGTGGGGTAGTGAGAAATAATATAATATTGATAAAGATTTCAATTTATAGAAACGGTGCAAGTATTAAGGGACGGCCCAAAAAAAAAGCGGTGCGAGTATTAGGGGACGGAGGGAGTATTTTATACAGTATATCTTAACTATATTAAATAAATAAAAACTATATAGAAGTCTATATGACTTAACTTCTTATAGACCGGGTATTTTGTCTTGGACCGTTGGACATAAAGAAAAGGAGAATGGAAAAAAAAAGGAAAAAAAAGGTAAAATGGGTTGTAATAAGAAAAGGGAAAGCCACCGGAAAAACATAAAACGCAACCTTGCAGTTCTGTTCTCTCTATTGTGGATTTCACTCCAAAAGCTCAAAAGTCAAAACTCTGTAAAACCTCCGTAAACCCTAAAAAGCTCCATCAACTAAAAAAAAAGAATTTCTTCATCTGACATAATCCCAAAAAAAGTTAGAGAGAGAAAGTTAGAGAGAACAGAAGAAAAGTTTAACTTGTCTTCTTCAATTTCCTTGAACCCAAATGGGTTCATCACCAAGACCACCAGATGATACCCTCATGAGAGACAATAATCAAGAACATATTCCGTCAAAATCAGTGGCTACCTTGAATTTCAGAGAAGCAATAGCATCATCATCTCAATGGTTTAAGGAGGCTAGGAAAATCATTAATACGTCGTTAGAGTGGGAGGAAAATAATGAAGACATTCCAGATGATGGATTAGCGGTGGCGTTTGATAAAATCACGTTGGAAAAGCTGCGGGCGCCATGGAAATTGACACTTATGGGTAAATGCATGGGGATTCAGGTGAAATCGAGTTATTTAGAGGGGAGGGTTCGAGCGATGTGGCGTATCAAAGGTTCTTTGGAGGTTATTGATATTGGTAAACAAGTTTATTTGTTTAAATTTACACAAACCGATGATTATGAGCGTGCGTTGTTTGGGGGTCCATGGTTCATTATGGATCATTATTCAATGATAACACCTTGGAAGCCAAATTTTAGGCCGTCTGTTAATGGATTCGATTTCATGTCGGTTTGGGTACATATCGAGGAATTACCGGTAGAATATTATGATAAGGATGCATTATATGAGATCGCTAAGGTAATTGGAAAACCAGTTCGAGTTGATTATGCAACTGATAAAGTGTCACGGGGAAAATATGCAAGAGTATGTGTGGAAATTGATCTTAGGAAACCAATTATCACCAAGGTGTGGGTTGGTGGATTTTGGCAGCCAGTAGTTTACGAAAATATCACGGCACTTTGTTTTAAATGTGGTAAAATTGGCCACGTATTGGAGAGATGCGATCAGATAGATGGGAATGCGTTGGTAAATGGTCAACCCACTAATAAGCCCAAGTTGAGTAAACAGGATGAAGCCCAAATGGAAGAGGATGTAAATGAGGTCATTACAGGTACGGATGATAGTAGAGTTGGACAAATACAGTCTGATATTTATGGGCCTTGGACACTGGTCCAAAATAAGAGAAGTCCAAGAAATAATCATGGGAAACAACGACAGACTAATGCCCGGATTAATGAGTATAAGAGGGGTTCTTCATCAAAAGTTGCGACAACAACATCATTAAATGGGGCTAACTCGAGAATGGCAAGGGATAAGCAGATTCACCAATCAGAAGGAGAAGTTAATGAGCCAATGTTAACTGCCCCAAGGCACACTTTACTGGAGATTAGTGTTACGCCGGAGATAATTGAATATGAGGGTGATAAAACCGTACACTTGGCGAACTCGTTCACCCACTTGGCAAAGGAGGTTGATTCACCTTCTGCCTTTTATAATTCGGATCCTTCTTTTCACTGTGTGGTAAACCAAGTGCACACTTCTTCTCTCTCACCATCCAATCCCCTTTCTTCACATTCTGAAATTCTTCCTCAAGAAGCTATCACTTCTCCCTGTTCAAATGGAAAACAAGAAAACCACAAACACTACATGCATGCAGACAAATTTCAACCCAAATCAAACACAGTGGAGAAACAGCAAGACTTGGATTCAAAGAGGACCCAGACATTACCGCAATCAAGTCAACCACCAGACGATGGAAGAAATTCAGCAAGTTCATTGCCCAATCAGGCAACCATCGACGCTGCAATTGTTTCCAGAGCAATCGGAGATGAGTGCATGCAGGAGTCAGAGAATGCCGAAGTCAGGGGAAATGGAGTTCAAGAATGTGGGTTTGTTAGCAATGGAATTGAGAAGGAAAGAAGGAATGGAGCGGATAGGACCACGACCGAGAACACGGTGGGATGTACCCCCTCCTCAGGAGATGAATCACTTGACATTGATAGGAAGAGAACCGGATTTCAACCCGATAAATATGCGTCCCCATATTCCGGTTCGGGTGCAAAAAGAGGTCCCAGTTCATCCTTTGCAATTCGAAACTCAAAGTCAAGAAATGGGGCATGCGGATCGCCTTATGGCATTGTACGTCACACAGAGAGAGGTGGTGGGAGTACAAGTTCAAGTCAGCGCATTTCAAAAGATGTTAGATCCCAGGAAAGTGTTTACGTACGTGACTCCAATTCGAATGGAGGATCTAAATATGATGGGAGTCATGCAGTATTGGAGGGATTGGGAGGAGTATTTTCTTCCACCCAATGCGGAGGAGATGGAGCATCCTAGATTAGCGGTCCAAAAACCAATCCCGAATTTACAAATGAAAATTTGTTTGTGGAACGTTCGTGGGGCAGCAAGAGATGATTTTGTTCCAAGGGCTTGGAACATAATTCAAGAGCAACATCCGTCCATTTTTATCCTTTTGGAGACGAAGAGCGATGATCATCGAGCAAAGGAGGTAATGTTTCAATTGAAATTCCATGATTTTCGCGTGGTCCAACCGACTAACAGGAGAGGGGGGATATGACTGTTTTGGAAAAACACTGTTGACCTTACTCTGTTTTCGGAAGAAACAAATTTGTTTCATGTTCTGTTTCACTTCAAAAACATCAAACCAGAGGTGTTAGTCACCGGGATACATGCACCTAGTGTTCCAGGTCCTCGCCATCAGTTATGGAGGGATTTGCAGCAAAACCTGCCACCTGAGGATACTCCATGGTTGGTGGTGGGGGACTTGAATGAGGTGACCTCACAAGCAGAGAAAAGTGGAGGGCGTACTTTTAAAACTGGGCAGTGTAGGGATCTCAACAACTTCGTGGATGCGGCGGGGTTAGTTGATTTGGGTTACAGTGGATGCCCATTCACTTGGACCAATGCACGAGATGGGGTGGATATGATAAAAGAGAGGCTGGACAGAGCAATGGCAAATGCGAAGATGCTGGACAACTTTCCAAACATGCAGGGCCGTTTCCTTTTAGATGTAAGGAAGTTTGGATTGAACATCCAAAATTTAAAGAATTTTTTGCAAAAAGTTGGACTAATGATAACAATGACTTCATTAAGGGTAGGAAAGATTTTCTAGCTGGTATTAAAACTTGGAATACTAATGTTTTTGGCAATTTAACTAATATTAAGAAGCGTCTTTTAGCCCGTATTAATGGGATCCAGATTGCCTTAGCTAAACATCATTCACATTTTTTGGTCAGTCTGGAAAAAACTTTGCTAAAAGATCTTAATGACATATTTAGAAAAGAACGTTTGATTTGGGCTCAGAAAGCGGGAATGAATTGGAGAAAGTATGGGGATTTTAACACAAGGTACTTTCACTTAATGGCAAAAATCAGGAAAACTAGGGGGAAAATTTTAGCTTTGAAGGGCGTGGATGATCAATGGGTTACTGATTCTCAATCTTTAAAATTAATGGCCACTAACTATTTTAGGATGATGTTCCAAACAACCCATATTCAGAGTAGAAGGTTAGTTAATTTGGGTAGCAATAACAGAATTTCAGAGCAGGATAGTATGGCTCTGCTTAGGCCCATTTCTGATGTGGAGGTAAAGCTTAACCTTTTCCAAATGGATCCAATTAAAAGCCCAGGGCCGGATGGAATACAACCAGTTTTCTTTCAAACCTTTTGGGCTGAAGTTGGGCCAAGTATAGTTAAGTTTTGTTCTGAATGTTTTAATTCAGCTATCATCCCAGAAGATGTTAATGATTCCTACATTACGCTCATACCAAAGTCAGACCAACCGGAAAGTATGTCGGATTTTAGACCAATAGGTTTGTGTAACACTATTTACAAGTTGCTCACTAAAATTATTACGAGTAGATTAAGGCCTATCTTGAATAATTTAATTAGCCCCCTCCAATCAAGTTTTATCAAAGGCCGGGGAATAGAAGATAATGTAATAGTTGTAAAAGAAATAGCGCATCATTTTCATAAAGCAAGGAAAGGGAAAAATATAATGGCCTTGAAATTAGATTTAACAAAAGCCTACGATAGTTTAGAATGGAGTTTCATTAGAGACACTTTAGTCAGTTATGAATTCCCTACTAAATTTATTGATGTGATCATGTGTTGCATTACTACCCCCAATATTTCTGTGTTATGGAATGGTGAGATTACAGAGCAGTTTAAACCGTCTAGAGGGATAAGGCAGGGTGATCCGTTGTCGTCGTACATTTTTGTGTTATGCCTAGATAGACTATCAATGATGATTGAAGAGAAAGTAAATACAAGAAATTGGGATCCTCTAAAGTTAACAAAATCTATTTCCATTTCCCATGTTTTTTATGCCGATGATGTTTTTTTATTTGGATCAGCTACTCAGAGGAACATGGAGGTAATTATGCACACAATCTCTGAATTTGGGGCTATGTCAGGTTTACAAGTTAATATGAGAAAGTCCTCCATTATATTTCCAGTCAAAATGAATCATTTAATCAGGAATACCATAGCAGGTTCTTATGGATTACGAATTTCTACTTGTTTTGGGAAGTATCTAGGGGTGGATATTAGACCAAATAAATTAAAAATTAGCAACTATTTTGGTCTTTTAGATAAAACTATGGAGAGAATAAAGGGATGGCAAGCTAAGTTGTTAAACATGGCAGGGAGATGTACTCTTATTAAGTCAGTTTTAAACACGTATCCCCTATATAATATGCAGACAAATATTATTCCGAGTGGTGTAATAGATAGAATTGAGAAATCCTGTCGGAAATTTTTATGGAATAAGGTTGATAGAACTAGATATTTGGCTCGTATTTCTTGGAATAAAATCACAATTCCAATGGGATTGGGGGGTCTGGGAATAAAGAAGTTAAAGGAATGGAATATTGCCTTTATGGCAAAATTGGGCTGGAAATTGCTAACCTCACCGGAAAAACTGTGGGTCCGCATTTTTAAAGATAAATATTTAAAAATGGTTCCTTTTTCGATTTCATTGCCAAACCTTCTAACTCCCCAATTTGGAGGGACATTTTAAAAGGACGGGACCTTTTGGAAAAAGGGATAAAGATAGGAATCGGAAATGGGGAGTCCACTTCGCTATGGTATCATCATTGGGTCGGTGATAAACCATTGTATAAGTTAATTAAAAAGGATATTCCGGAGTCGGTGGGTCATTTGTTTGTTA
Source organism: Spinacia oleracea (assembly GCF_020520425.1). Taxonomy (NCBI): domain Eukaryota; kingdom Viridiplantae; phylum Streptophyta; class Magnoliopsida; order Caryophyllales; family Amaranthaceae; genus Spinacia; species Spinacia oleracea. Next base: position 130,998,748 of record NC_079487.1, read on the forward strand.
GAGATATAATAAAACAAGGACAGTGGAATCTCCAGAGAGTTGCTCACATTATACCAGATTCTATTCAATCTGATATTTTAGCAACTCCATTGGCCAAAGTGTCTCACTACAACGATTTCTTTACTTGGTCCAAGTCGAATGATGGTAATTTTTCTATAAAATCTGCTTATTCTCTTATCTGCAATTCCTTTTTTGAAGTTTCTGGGAATTACAACTTCGTTTCATGGAAAGCCCTTTGGAAAATCACAGCCCCTTTTAAATATAGAATGTTATTATGGAATTGTGTTCATGAAATTTTGCAAGTTGCAGATACTTTATCGAAGTACATGGAGTCAATTTCTAGATATTGTAGTCGTTGCTCCTATATTCCTGAAACTCATCTACACTTATTTCGTGATTGTGGTGATTCAAGCATTCTTTGGAATTTCATTTTTCAACGTATTACAGTAGCCAAAGAAGTTTGCTTGAATTCTTTCTTTAATTTGAATTGGCAACAATGGATGGCCTATAATCTTAGTTTAAGCAGGAGTTGGAGAATGGTTTTCATTGTGGCTGTGTGGCATATTTGGAAGGCACGAAATAGAGCAGTGTTTGAGTTGAAAATGATCAAACCTTTTTCTGTCTATAATGCTTTTTATGTAGATTATAGGGAAAATATTTTAATGATGCAGGGAAAGGGAGCAGGAAACTGGTTGCAGAAGGCTCCAGCGTGGAAACCACCAGCGCCAGGCTTTCTAAAATTGAACATAGATGGTAGCTGGAAAGAGAAAGATGAAGCAGGAGGTGGTGGTGTGTTTCGAAGCGAGACAGGAAATTGGTATATTGGTTTTGCGAGTAAATACAATGCCATTACACCACTTGCAGCAGAACTTTATGCGTTGAGGGAAGGCCTTCAAATGGCAGTCGAGTATGGAGTGCAAAAACTTGAAGTGGAAACGGATGCGGAGCTGTTGATAAAATTGTTGACATCAATGGAAGATTATTATCATCATGAATTGGCTCCGGTTATCAAAGACGTAGCTTGCCTGATGACAAGATTCAGTTCTTTCTCGATCACCCACCTTCCAAGGTTATTCAACAAGTTAGCGCATTGTATGGGGCAGTATGCAATTTCAATGGCATTGGGACATAAAGTGTTCCTTGATCCGCCACCATTCACGGATGTAGTGTATCAGACTCAGCTTAAGCAGGCCAAGGATAGTTTAAAGCAGATGGGTGAGTCTTCTTCAGCATCTCAACGACGGGAACAAGTAATCAACTTGGAGATTCCTCCCCCACCAGAAGAACAGCCCTCCACAACGGTCACAACAGAAATTATGTTTGGAACTATACCTACCAAAGTGACTACTCATTTGGTGAGTGCAAAGACAGCTTTAGATGCAAAGCAAGGCCAATTCTCAAGCGATAAAGAGTAGTTTCGGTAGTTTAAGTATCCCCTTTCCTCATCTAGATGAATATAATATTGGGCTTAGTGTATTTAGGGGGGGATCAGTTTTTGGGTTAAGGAATAGATGTTACAGTAGCTTTTGGTTTAATCTGTACGAGCTGCAAGTTTTTGTGGTCTTGCTCGTACCTTTTGTAAAGTTTGGACTACTATCTTATGTTTTAGCTTAATATAATATATCCTTCGTTGCGTTAAAAAAAACTAATCAGGTATCTCTCGATTCCCTCCTTCTCTTTCGTTAGTTTACTGATTTAGTCCACAATTTGGGGGTTTCTTAGAACCCTAAAAATCTCTTTGCTTGATTTACTGTTGTATATTTGCGAAAGAAATTCTCCGATTTTTAAAACTGATAGTATTATGATTTGGGTCTTTTATTCAGGTTTGATTGATGGCGCCGCTTCTATTTGAGGATATCTTCAATATTACCAGAATTGATCCTAATGGCAAGAAATTCGATAAAGGTATTCTGCTAAATTAGCAAAATTCTTCACATTGAAATCATATTAGTGCTATTTTTGTTTGAATTTCCAGTGATTTTATGTTATAGAAAGAAAGCTTATGTCTTTTGGGAATGAAATTCATGAAACAAACTTGCGACTAACTTTCAAAGCTTATGCCTTGTATCCTGTTTTAGTAACCTCTAATTTTTGAAACCATGGAATTGTGTATAAGGAATAATTTGGAATTCAATTGGGTGGGGATTGTCGTTTTGTTATCATGCTCATTTTCTACCTATAGAATGCCTTCTGTGTTTGTTTCTATTAAATTGAAGGTAAACCTTTGTTTGGTGGGGAAGAATTAGATTTTTGGTTGCTTATACCTCCCTTTTGTTGCGTGCAGTTTCTTGAATTGAAGCACAGAGTGACAAGTTTGATGCATTCATATTGCTCGATGTCAATATAGATGTCTATCGTATTAACAAAGACAAGAGGTACAACATTGGGCTAGCAACCACTCTCGATCTGGACGAGGGTGATTACTCGGTGTTCTATAACCAGGTTAGGCATTACTATTTGTTTACATTTTTAAAATCTCACCTCATGCGTTCTCATATGTTTAATTGTTACCAATACATATCTTCATTGCAACTAGTGTATGTGTATTACTGAAGAAGACAGGCTTTTTGTTGGAGGAAGTTTGAGTCACTGTTATAGATGGAGTGGTCAAACATTAGGCCTGAATATGTTGTAGTTAGTCACTAAGTTCTCTGGAATTGGCTTCAGGGTTTGTTTTTTGGAGACTGTTTTGACAAATATGGTCGAACTTCCTTGTTTTTATATCCTTGGAAATTGGGAAAAAAGATCATTTTTCATATGGCAACTATAAAATTTAAGACTACCAAAAAGAGAGGAAATACAAAGCGACAACATCAGTGTCCACCAGAACATCACCTAAACAAAGGCAACACCAAGCTAAATCATAGCATTCTGAACATCAAAAGCTTTACAACAGACTAAGCAAAATTTCTGTAAAAACTACATCCGGAGTAACAAACAGATTCTGATTTTCTTTTTGTATTTTTCCAAATCCATATATGATAAATGTTCTCAACAAAGAACATCAGGTAGAGCTTATGCTTATCTTTATTCTTCCTTCCACTCTTCATAGCCCACAAGACCTCTGTAGTGAAGATTTTAGGTAGTCTATTAAACTGAAACAGCCTCAACACATTTATCCACACTTCAGCGGAGAAATCACACTTGAAAAAGAGATGGTCAATGGTTTCAGGATCTCTTCCACAAAGGAAGCAAGTATTACTGCAATAATCTTCCAATCCAGCATTTTATCCGTTGTTGACAACTTCCTCCAACATGCTAACCAGGCAATAAAGATCCTTTTAGGAGTAGCTCTATTATGACAGAAAATTCTATACCAAGGCACCTTAGGGGAAACATCTCTCATTTCCTCGTACAACAAATTGATAGAAAACTGATCATTCTTGAGTAAGGAAGTCCAACCACCAGCTGCAATGGCATACTCCAAGGAACATTGTATTTAAAAAAATTGGCCATGACATGTTAATAGGACAAGAGAACAAATGCATTACCCGAGATAATGTTCAAATTTCAAGTAAGATCATTTTCCTGGCCAAAATTTGAATCATAAGATGATATGATGTGCTGCGTATCTTGTGGGGAAAGTGATAATGTGTTTAATTGCGTGTGCTTGCAGCTGAGAAAGCTCATTTAGTTGATATTGTGTTTATATGATGTTGATATGGGTATTCCCAATCCTGAGTGTCATCTTAGGGATTAATATTCATATTTAGACATCAGTGCCTTAGGTAACAAAGGGCTTATCGGTATAACTTGCAGTGCTACTATCTCTAGACTTTGGTTCTTGTAGTTGATGTTTTTTATCGGACTGTAGTTATTAGCTTGAAATTACCCTATTCTTTATGGTACTTCGACACTTTGGTTGATGGAGGTGTCGGGTGTCAGAGCCTTAAATCCTTCGACACGACATGACACCCAAATATATGGTGTCTTGTATGAAATTTATTACATCTAGGTGTAGGAGGAGTGTCGGATCCTCTGATCCCTTGTCGGACACGGCACCCAAATACAAGTCTGAGCAACATAGCCTATTCTTTTTAACTTTCAGTCCATTTCTTGGCCATGGGCTGGGAATTTATTATTTCTGCAGTGATCATTGACTGAGGCAGAAATTTAGGAATTATCCTTTTGTTCTTTTATGATCGACAAACTCAACTCTTCAACTTTTCTTATTATTACGGAGTGTTATACATTTATACTTGAAATTTAGCAACAGCTTGTTTCAGAACTTACGGGAGACACTTGCAGACAGATACGAATATGTCATGCATGGAAGGACTTACCGCATTACTGACATTGATTTTGAAGGACAAGAGAAGGGGTTAGTTATTCCATCTTTTATTTGTAATCTTCTATTATTCACTTTGCAGAATAATAATACACTGTACCCTCATTTGAAAATATGAAGACATAAACAGCAAATGTTTAAATCTTAAAATTGTGGTTTGTTTATTTGGTTTCCAGAGAGATATTTGTAATTTGTTTCATTTGGTGATGATGATGAGGGTGGACAAGAGTGTGAGTAAGAATTTCAGCTAGAGCAGAGATTGTTCCTGTTGATGAAGAGAAGTGAGTAGGCTTTCCAAGTTTGGGTGCAGATTATCTTACTTATCAAAGCTGTAAAATTGTTCTCAGACAATGTATTGAGTAAGACTGTTTAGGTATCGTTGCCAACACCTGAGCCCGATTTCTGAATCGATGTTGCATATCTATGTATTTATCGACTATTTGGATGTCTATATTTAAACTTGGCATTACCAGTCTTACTTGAGAGTATCAAAAGCCTCTTATATCTTCAGATTGAGCAAAACAGCCTCGATCTTAAATGCTTAGTTCTGAATTCATGAATGTATTGATGTAAAATAAATGAAGTAATTCTTAACCACACACCCATGCACAAGGCTACAATTGTATGCAAACTATTAGTTATAACCCTGACTCCTGTGGTGTTCAAGTATGTATTTCTAATCATCTGGAAATTAAGCCAACCACAGCCTGCTTTGTAACAAGATGATGTTATTCTTCACTGCTCTGTTCAGTACTAAATGCATGTACACCATCTCCTGATTTACAGAAGAATTTCATAAGAAATATCACATAATCCCAACTAGAGTCAACAAAAAACACAGTTCTAATGTTCTATTAGCAACTACCATGACATAGACGAGAAACACAGATGGTATGAAGCACGTGATCACCAACCCCATCATCTGCATAGGAACTCTGTACGGCATCTTGATTCAGCAACATCCCCAAGCTGTAGAGGAAGTTGACAGACGAAATTATGTCAGTGAAGTTGAGGTATGAGATAGCAATTAGCAAGTGCTATGATCATGGACACTAGAATCCCCACCCAAGGAATATTGAATAAATAAAAAAGTTTCAGCTTTCTTAAAATATTGTTATTGGCTTTAGACTCAACATTAAAGAGAGGCCTTGACCTAATACTGCGTTAAACTGAAGATATGTGTACCAATAGGTCAAGTAACTAGTCTCTATATTATTTCCACGTAAATCTGAATATGTATTTTCATTGTTGGTCACGTTTAATTCTTCGTATTGTATGTAATCAACAACAAATTTCTATCACAAAAAAAAAAAAAACAAACTTTTTTTCAGAAATTCATAATCAACTCGCAAACTTAAAACACTTCTAAAACATAACTTGATAGAGAATTGCTGCAACCTGGAACTTAGGACACATAGAAAACGACAATTAAGTGAAAAAACAAGTTGGTACTACTAATACAATACCATGAGACGAGTCTACATAATTAATTAACTAAAAACAACATGAACACCGCTTGCAGCCTAGCTTATTCTCAATCGGAACCCGAAGCATAATCAGAAACCGAAGCCACGGTTGAATCATCCTCATCATCATTTCTAGACTCTTGCTCCTCCTCATCATCATTTCCATACTCTTGTTCCTCATCATCATCATTTCCATTCTCCTCATCATCATTTCCATCCTCCTCCTCCTCCTCCTCATCTCCCTCCTCCTCATCATCTCCATCTTCCTCATCTCCACCCCCAAAACCAAAGTTCATAAGAGCCTCATTTTGTTGGTCAAGCACAACATGGAGATTTTGCAAAGCTTCTTCGACATCCTTGATCGATGTACCGGTGTCGGAAACTCCTAATCTTGCCTTCAACTTCTTTCCTGTAGCTTCGGGACCTTCATTTATGAAAGATTCGGCAATAGCGGCTGCTTTGAAAGCCACTTCCACGCTCGAGGTTGCGGTGGCAATTTTGCTAGCTTCGTGTATGACATCCCCTCGAAAATCGTCATCCGAATCAACACTTCCAAGATCATCAATGTCATTGGGGTGCATATGACATATCATCTCCCCTCTACGTAAGGAAGGGCATTGGTTGAACTCAACCTTGAAATTCTTTATTTTCTTAAGGAACTTTGCCATGAATGTTAAACTAAAACAAAGAATTGAAAGGGAAGATAGAAGAGAGTGAATTTTAAGTAGGAGTGGATGGCTACTAAAGTGTGTTTACAATTATTATATAACCGTGAGATTTCTGTTTTGTTTTGTTTGTAAAAATGTATATTACATGAGACTTAGTTTGAAATGCATGAGAGTTCATTTGTAGTTCATGATCGAGGCTAGGTGATCATACATTTCATTTGGAGTTCATGATCGATGCTAGGTGATCCTTCTAGCCTTCTGGTTAGGCTAGTCTACTTTACTACATATAAGACTACACAAAAAATTTGTAGCGTAACTACATCTAAAGTTCTAAACCGTTAATTTTTAAAGAGTAATATTTGACTTAAAATATTTGACTTTAAAGTAATCTTACTCATTGTTCAACCATAAAAATATTTGACTTAAAAAAAAACCCTCCCTTTGTTCTTGGATGTTAGTCAAATTTTCGTATTGAGTTGTTTTTTTTATTAGTCCAACGTTTATCCACATTATACCTCATAAATTTACAAAACTAGACTAAGTCCCGTGTACACACGGATATTAATTTAATTCGACTGAATTAGGATTCTCCGAAAAATAGTTAAATAATTAATTAATTAAATTCGGATACTTAATTAAATAATTAAAAAAATTCAAATTAAAAAAAATCAAACGAAATTTAAAATTAAATAAATAAATATGGAATTTTAATTATTTTTTTTTTTGAGGAAAATACGGAATTTTAATTAATTTCAAATAACTTAAAATAATTGGTATTTGACTTTTCAAAATATTGAGTACTTCGAAATAACATTTTAACTTTAGGAAAATAAAATTTCAAAACGTCCTAAAGTTCCGCAAAACCTACTCAAAGAGTATGAATTACTATCAAGTAGCCTTTTATATTGTAGTTTAAGGAATACACCTTGCACTATTATTTAATGCAAAACAGCTCTTAAACTAGATCTTTGCAAATACAACTTGTAACACCCTAATAATTCCTTGCTTTTATAAAATCATTTTCCAACATAAATAAAGGAATTACTAAGATATTACCGCCACCGTGATAACGGTTAAGGCTATTACCAGAATTACGCAGCGAAATTTAACTAACTTTCAAAATATAATAATAGTTAATGGACTCTATACAAAGTCGGAACCATTTCGGCCCAAAATCAAAACATTAAATAGTTTAAAATTATTAACTAAAAGTTTAAGTAGTTTAAATAGTTTATGTAGTCATGACTAGAAAATAATAGAGTTCATAAATGCGGAAGACAAAACATCTCTCAAACTCAATCCCATGCTTGATAACTTCTCCCGCAAGTTATCTCTACAAAAATATTATTGAAAATCTACTCCCCAACAACGCAAATGCAATGATGGATCATCATAGAGTCATTAAGGCAAAGGCCATGACCAAAAGAAGCATGAAGCACGAAGTCAGCGAAAGCTGAGTACGAACAAGCTAGACTGAAATCCTATTCTAACATGTTTCACTCAATAATATAATAATCCACATGCAAAAGCCATTTAATAAACAAATAATCATGAATACAAGACTCGACACTTGAGACGACTCTTGACTCACAGATTAATTAGAATAAGATTCGAACGGGTTGAAAGAAAGTATCCATAAAAGGAAGGGTGTTGGGAGCCCACCAAACACCAAAGTAATAAAGTAAATAAGGGAAAGGAAGGGTGTTGCGCATAAAACGAATGAAACAACGTCTTGTATCATTTGTAGGAGTACAAGTTTTCCGGCAAGTCTCCCCCATTGTTCATACTCAAGGTATATACGTTCCAAGAGTTTTGAAGTTTGTTTTGGTGACACTTTACGTTAATTAATATTTTATGCACAAGGTGAACTCAAGACACAAAAATAAGACAAAAAATACAAGCAACCAAACAATGACACTTAATTTTAATCCTTTAGGACTTGTGATCAAACATAAGGACTCAAGTGATATTACTCTCATTGTTCCTTCTCAATATACTATTGAGATAACCCGGCATTGCTAGTTAACAAGCGGGGTGTGCACAAGGCACGAAAAATACTTAGTTCAATTCACATAGACTTCCCAAACATACCGTACAGACGAGGTAGAATAAATAGTGCAACGAGACACGAATACTTGACTCAATATATGCTAGACATTACATACAATAGCATAATAAAAATCCTTGCATGTGAAACACCCATACATGCATATAAAACTTTAAACAACATGCTTGATATTAAATTCAACGATTGTAAATAATCACAACATGCTTGATATTAATTTCAACGATTATAAGTAATCACAACATGCTTGTTCACATAGGATTCATAAATTCAATAATAATCCATAACATGCTTGTTCACAACATCAAACATGCATCCAATAATAATCAAGTCACATGATTCACAATAATAAACATCACAAGTATCTTCATGTAAACGGTGGTCACCCTAGGCATGTACGTACCTCGAATATCTATGTACGGGGGCCACTTTGCCAATCACGACTCAATGTTAGAAATAGGGGTGTGCAAAAATTGGTCCGGACCGAAAAAATGGACCGGACCGGACCGACCCAGACCGGACCAGACCGGACCGAAGACAATCGGTCCGGTCATCGGGTCGAGAAATATCAATTTCCGGTCTTCGGTCCGGTCCGGTCTGGTCCGGTCCAAAACCCGATTTTGGACCGGACCGATTTTTCTTAATAAAATATAATATAAAATACTTAAAAAGTTAATTCTCTCCTTTAATATGTTGTAAATATTATTATATTGTGATATGTTTTATTTTAGCTTCCAAAAAAGCCCTTAAAAAATTGATTTTTTTATATATATTTTTTCTTTTTTACCTTAATTTTTAGAAAAATAAAAAATATATATAGAAAAAGGTCTACAACCGGTCCAAATCGGTCCGGTCCGGGTTTTGGACCGATTTTATCGGTCCGGTCCGGGTTCGGTCCAAGCATAATCGGTCCGGTCTTTGGGTCTCAAATTATCAAATTTCGGTCTTCGGTCCGGTCCGGGTCGGTCCGGTCCGGTCCGGGTTTGGACCGATGAACACCCCTAGTTAGAAATCACCTCCTATAATTAAAATAATAAAATTTAGTTATTAATTCTAAAACCCTTGAATTAGTTAGAAATTAATTGCTCATAATTAAATAATAGTCTCAATTGAAAAACTAAAGCCCTAATATGAAAGTATTAATTTTTCACCTTTAAAATATCAAAATCGTCACTTTTAGGCTTTGAAATAAATCTGAAAATTATATTTGATTTCAATAATTGAACTTAACATTAAATTATGTAAATCAATCAATCATTAAGTTGGGATTAAAACCCTAACCCTAACTCATCATAAAAATCACTTTAAACATTTAAAAATCGACACTTTATTAAATAAACAAATCTGAAAATTATGGTACTTCAAAATAAAATATTCCTCAATCATTTAAACACGTAAATCCTCAAATTCTGTGTTCATAACCGATCCCAGCAGTTTAATAAAACATAAATCAATATTAATAATGAAAGCCCATAATTTAAAATACATAATTGAAATAGAATAGGTAAGGAAGAAGAGAATTATACCAATCCGGCCTATAGCACGATACAATCACGAATTGGATGTGATTGGGCGAAAAGGCTAAAAAATATACGGAGTATAACACACAACAACACACATTTGTGTGTGTGTGTGTGTGTGCGCGCGTGCGTGCGTGGTGCGTGCGACGCAAGCAAGGTCATCAACAACACGGGCTCGACAGCGAGTACGAGAGAGAGAGAGCACGGAGTGCGGGTGTGGGTTGGTGTCAAAGGCGAGAAGCAGGGACAACAGCAACAAGCCTCAACACGCAGCAACACTCGGCGTGAGGCGTGAGTGCTGTGCGACAAAGGGAGGGAGGGAGAGAGAGAGAGAGAGAGAGAGAGAGAGAGAGAGAGAGAGAGAGTGTGAGGGTGTGCGAGGCTGCGCGAGAGGCAGCATCAACGCTCACAAGAGAGGGAGAGGGCGAGTGGTGCACGAAGGCACGGTGCAACGACAAGCAACAAGGGCACGAGTTAACAACGACGAGCAAAAGTGCTCGGCTGTGCGCGGGCAAGGGGACGAGAGAGAAAAGAGAGAGAGAGAGAGAGGGCTGTGAGAGTGCAAGAGTTTAGGGTTTAGGGTTTAGGCGCGAGTGTTGTGCGACAAAGGGAGAGAGAGAGAGAGAGAGAGAGAGAGAGAGAGAGAGAGAGAGAGAGAGAGAGAGAGAGCGAGTGTGAGGGTGTGCGAAGCTGTGCGAGAGGCAGCGTCAACGCTCACAAGAGAGGGAGAGGGCGAGTGGTGCACGAAGGCACGGTGCAACGACAAGCAACAAGGGCACGAGGCAACAACGACGAGCAAAAGTGCTCCGCTGTGAGCGGGCAAGGGGACGAGAGAGCAAAGAGAGAGAGAGGGTCGTGAGAGTGCAAGAGAGGAGAGAGAAAATTAATGATGGGAAGTGCGAATCAATTAATGAAGTGGGTTATACTTATAGGCTTCCCCAATCCGTAATGGGCTAGGCTTAGAAATCAAATATTGGGCTTTGCAATTTAGGTAATTGGGTCTGAATTGGAATTTGAGCTTAGAAGTCTCAGTTGGGCTCAACTAGTGGAACGAGTTGGGCTTAGAATTAATTCAAACCATTTAAAAATCGAACCCAATAAACCCGATTCAAATAATAAATTTGTTTCATAATTAATATAAATAATAATTATTTTAAGTAAATAAAAATACATTTAAATAATATTTAAATACAATTTAAATTCTAAAAATCATAAAAATACTTTATAAATACAACAAAAAATATTTATAAATTCAGAATAATACGAGGTATTACAGTAATACAGTAGAGAACGCGAATGGGATGAACTTGTATCCGTTGTCCTCACATTTTCTTGTTTTTCTTCTCCACAACATTGTGCAGGGCCACCCCAAGAGCCCAAGAACTCATACCCAAACCTGCAAAGGGAGAGATGCTAGTCACATCCAAACATGCATCTTTACTCTGGAACCAATTAAATAGTAAAAGATCAGCATGTCTAAGATCCTTCCCAGTCTCTGAGAGGAAACCCATTGGAGCCTCCTTGCGCACCACAATCCCAACTTTGGAACAAATATCAACAAGAACATCACGCACTAAGTTATGCATGAACTTCACGCCCACTTCACTAGAACAGTGGACAACATGATCTCCCCATTGGTCCATCCTAGGAGCATTGCAACTCGGGCAGAGACTACCTTCAGAGAACAAAGGTATCGTGAGCCTATAACACAACACATATAAGTTCTGATAAGTTCATATTCAGATAAGTTCGGAATTTTTTAATAAATCAAGTCAAATAAGTTGAATAAAACTCACCCTTAATTAGTTCTATTATGAGGCTTAAGAAGTAACGAAAATATCATGTACTACATAAACAGTAAACCTGTGTTACTGTGTACACAAGTATAACCAGGGTTACCCGAGTCATATATACTTCGTACGGACTTAAGAACAAGTTGACAACTTACAATTTAGACGAAGGGGGTAGGGCCCACTCATGCAAAGATGCCCACCCTAACTTCAATTCATTTCGTTATAAAACCCCAACCTCCCCACTAAAAAAAAAAATAGTTGCTCTCCTTTTATGCTCCACTAAACTCTCCTTACAATATGGCTTCGTTTTACTCCGATGCCCTCCTACATAAACAACCCCTTGCCACCCACTCTACCACCGTCACTTGGCCAAAACGCCCGAAGATCCGACTACACAGGCGTGGCCGGAGACTCCCAACAGTCCACCTTGGCACGAGTAGTAAACCCCGTAGAGGCTTCTTCCTAGCTCGATTTTTACGACGAATACGTGTTAGATGGCTAAGGCTACAACATTCTTGTACGTTAAAGAAGCTTAAGAAATATTATAGGTCATTAATCAAAGATTTAATTGAAGCAAATGCGGCGGCGGATTATCAACAAAGAGTTTTTATGGATACTTCTTTTGCTGTTCCTGTTGTTGGAGCTTCTTTTTCTACCTACCATGGTGGTATGGGCAACCCCAGATCTATCTTGATATGATCCAACATTTCCAAACTCATTTTAATATTGATTTTGGAACCATCAAGGTTCTTTTAGTATATTTTATACGTCATTTTATCATTTCTCACACATATTTTTAAGTTTTTACTTGTCCGTACGTATTGATATTGTAAAGTGATGGTATTTTATATTTTGTGCAATGGTATCATAAACTAATCCGTATCTCATAAAATAATATTTAGAGGTATGTATTAACATTGTTGAATGATTTATATTCAGGTTCTGTTAAATACGGGTCTGGGCCGCATCCGTCATCAAGAAATAGAGAGCACACTTAAAAAGTTCAAATGAGGTTCCACCTTAAAACCATATGGCAATAAGGGGAGTAGTCTCTTGATCTTATTAAGTGTTTAACTTTCTTCTCTTTTATCAATGTGGCACTCTCACACGTGATATTTCATGAATCAGATCTTAACAGGTTCAAAATAACTTAGCTAAAATGTAGACTTCTAAGTAGATGGTGAGGCTCGAAAGAGTTACAACGTGAGCTTTCTCACCATCATCACTAAAATTATGAGTAAATTTATATTGACAACCTGTAAATTTGTAAGGGATCGGACGGATAAAGTATTAAGTATTAAAAAAAGTCAACTGCCTAGGTCATTGGGCTTTTAAGTTAGCTTTCTTAATTACTTAATTAGTGGTAGCATATACATGCAATTTTGTGTTGCGTACTATATTAGTTGTTACTACTATAAAATATTTGTTAATGTTAGCTGATGAGTCAATATCATGTGCTTGGTTTTCGATAAATCGAAGCAACATATGACTAGCAACATTATTTTACTCCCAATATAATTTGCTTGTTTTAGGATCTCATCTAGCCTACTCTTTAATACGTTTTTCTCTTGATTGTATATCTAAGGTCCGGTGCACCTGAGTGTATTTTAGCAAATGATAAATTTAAGGAATAATTTCACTTCTTTTAGCAAATTAACTTTGAGAAATATTGATTTTCTTAGAAGAAGTGGAATTCTTCCTTGGATTTATTACCTCCTTCCCTTAAATAATGTTGTTGCCTTTGTACGTATTGGAGGAGGTCATTTATGCATGTAATCAACATTTTATGTTTTTACCCAGCGTAATTTTCGCTAATTCAACTACGCTAAACTAAGAATATTTCCTCTTCTTTTACCTCAAAATACAAATAAAACTAGGCTAATTTCCCTTAGGCTTCGTTTGGTAAGGTGTAAAACGTTTTCAGTGTAAAATGATTTTCCATGGAAAACATTTTTCAAGGGAAAACACAATTCCAAACTAGTTTTCCTTTGTTTGGTAACTCAAAGGAAAATGGGAGAAGATGGTGAAGATTGAGGGAGAAGAAAGGGGAGGGAGGTAGGGAGGAAAGAAAGAAAAGTGGCTTCCCTCCCTTTCAAATGGAAAAGGGTTTTCCACCTTTGAGAGAGTCATGAAAAATTGTTTTACACCCCTTACCCAACCAAACAACGTAAAATGATTGAAAAGGGGAGATTCGTTTTCCATGAAAACGTTTTACGCCCTACCAAACGAAGCCTTAATCCAATTTACTAGTATTATATTGACATATAATTACTATATTTAGTAGGTACGGTAGTAGTAGGTAGTATGATAACTTGATAAGCTTTTCTGTTTTTCATTGTAAGCATTATTCTGCGGAAGCATCTGGCCATCGTAGGCCGTGAACGGGCGCCCTTTGCGTTTCCCTCAATTAGTCAAGTGTGTCTAACTTTATGCTATTTCTAGCTTAGTATTACTACCAATTAAGCTTCGCAATTAGTTTGAATCACTACTTGCTTCTAATATGTATGTACTCCGTACTTGATAAGGAGCGAGAATTAACTAATATGGAGTATAGAATGAGATATAATGTCATGTCCTAAAATTACGAAATGGCTCCATAAAACGAAGAATACGTACTAATTTATTATGTAGCACGTCATTTTATTAACCTTGTTTTTTTGGGTGTAGAGAGAGCACAAAGGACAAGGCGACAAATGATGTAGATGAGATTCGTCTCAGTTCTTCAGTACCAGTAAGGGATGGACACGAGCCGAACCGAACCAGATTCTAATATGGCTCGGCTTGGTTTGGTTAATTTTTTCCGAGTTCAAACTAGAGCTCAAACTTACCTTGAGCTTAAAAATCCTTGTAGAGCGAGGCTTGACAAGAATTATTCGAGTTCGAACCGAGTTTCGAGTTTGTTGGAGCCTTGATTCGATAAAATGATATACCATATTCTACCAACATGTACAATAAAAGAAATGGGAAGATTATTTTGGGACACTAAAAAAGAAACGGGAATAACATTTAGATTCGGAGGGAGTACTCCATAATACTTATAAATCATGTAGGCAATAATAAACTCGATATACTACTCGATGTGTCTCATTTCCATCTCAAGTCCTCCGTTACCTAATTTTTTGTCACTTTACATCTTTTGACTCCAGCAATTATGAAGAATATTTTGATAAGAAGTCGTAAAACCAAAATGAGATTCAATTAATTAATTAATTAACCACGAGTCCAAAAATACAAAATTAAATCCACCATATGTACTACTCCGCAACATTATTAAAAAACGTTTCTAATAACGTACTTCATTCGTTTGATATTGATATTTCAATTTTTACTTTTCACATTCATCAATTCATATTTTATAGTTTACAGTATCAATTTTTTTCTTCTAATTATACATTTGTAAATGTTGAAAAAATTGATATTAAATTGTTACGATACTAATTGATATGAAATTATGAATCAAACAAGACCCGCCATTAACATGTATTTTTATTTGTTAGAACTTTAAAATTTTCTTTTTATTGTGAATAATGTTAAATTTTAAATTGAAACATCATTAAAGAACATATGGAGTACGATGCACAGATTATTACAAAAAGTTCTTATATCAGGATTCAACCATGAGACCAACATGTAAAGTTGATGGTTTACTACTCTGTATCGTAAAGACCACCATTAAGTTATGTTCTTTACTGGATATGAATCCCTGGAACATCTAAATGTATCCTGGTATTATATAAGATTAATTTTACGTAATCTTTATATATATATACCACAATATGATGTTTAAAATAGTGACTTGGGTGTAGCCCGAGCCAAACACAAGTTTAAAATAAATCGACTAAGAAATATATTGATACTTATAATATTTATTGA
Source organism: Spinacia oleracea (assembly GCF_020520425.1). NCBI lineage: Eukaryota > Viridiplantae > Streptophyta > Magnoliopsida > Caryophyllales > Amaranthaceae > Spinacia > Spinacia oleracea. The sequence continues at coordinate 131,014,421 of NC_079487.1, forward strand.
TTTTTCATGTTTGTCACAATAAGACTTTGCTAATTTCCACTAAGGGGGGATATGAGATCATTTAAAGGATTTTGTTAGCATTGAAGAAAATCCAGCAATGTACGAGTAGTAGACTAGTACATTACTCCATAACTTCCCAATCTCCTTCTGGTGTACATATTGGAGTAATACGTAGAATGGATTTGGGCCAGTATATGGTTGGTATCCTTAGTGGGCCAATAAGGCCTTAGGCTCCGTGTAGAACTACAATTTGTCATCGACAAATCGTTTGGGCCAACCAAATTATCTATTGGGTCTTAGACTCTTAGATCTTTTAACTCCTTTTCAACATAAAACAAGTAAATAGAAACTGTTTTTTTAATACTAAAAGGTTTTTTTAAATACAGAGAAATTTTCATTTAAAGAATTTTTAACAATCACCTAGGCATATTAGGTAATTGGATACTTTTTTTCCCTTAAAAAAACAAAAAGGTAATTGGATACTTTTCATGGGAAATATTAATCTGTACATCCAAAAAAAATAGATTTTGGGATGTCATAGGAAATAATAATTTCAACATTATAGATAATATCACATAAACGCTTCGATTATGTCATATTGTCATCAGACTCCAATTAATTCCAAATTTCAAGAAGTAAATTAAAAAAGACAAGAAGTTTGATGTTTAAAAAGGTTAACAAACTGGAGGCACAAGCAATATGTCAATATTACCCATCTTTTAGGAAGTTTTATTAGTTTAGGAAATAGGAAAGTGTATTTCCTAATTCTAATCGCATTGACTTACGGTATATATAAATAAATAAATAATTTGGCATGATTAATAATAATATCAAACCAATGCCCTAATATTTACATACACACATAAACATGGTCGTGGAGGCGAAGATCATCAAAGGTGGAAGACGGAATTTTGCAGCAAATTATGATGATATTGTGCTTACCCAAGGACCTAACCATTGATATCTTGCTTCGACTACCGGCAGAATCATTGTTGAAATTCAAATTAGTAAGTAAAACATGGAATTCTCTAATCTCAAACCCTAATTTCATAAAATCCTATACACAAAATTCAAACAACCCTACAACCTTACTATATGAATATTCACCTTATATCATGCGAGTACATAATTCTGTATCCCTTGGTAAAAGCTGCAACCAAAACAACCCTATGGTGTCAAAATTAAACCTTTCTTTCCTAAAAGAAAATATTTGTAACGTTATTGGATCATGTGATGGTCTTATATGCAAATATTCGCAACGCAAACATTGTATCTTCATCAGTAACCCTCTCACCAAAGAAACCAAGAAAATCTCAGTCCCGTTTCCTATAACAGTCGGTTTCGTCGAAATCAACGACGTTTCGTGGTTCGGGTTCGTTCCCTCTATCAATGACTACATAATCTGGGTAGTAATAGGCAAACCAGTAGTAAACCTAAGTATGTATGTATACTCAATGAGGGATAATGATAACACAATATTATACGCATTTTATATGTCATATTAGTCCATTGTTTGTCATATTTCTTTCATATTTTAATCTTAAAGTGTTATTATTCGTTATTTTCGATGTTTCTCTCCTCGTGTTTGTTTTATTTTGTTTTGTAGGAAATAGCTCAAGTTGGTAGACCTCGGAGGAGATGTTGATAGCGTGAGTACGAAAGTACGATGTCTAGGAGCCATCCACGTTTACAAGGTGTTTACGTTGTGATACAAACAAGAGTTCAAGACAAATACAAGATCACCGGGCAGCCAATACCACGGCGTACCCGTGGCCTACTTTACATCCCACACCCGAGCCGTGACACTCTTCTTTCGACCCCGTATTAAACGTTTAATGAGCTAATTACTAGAGTTTAATAGTTAGTATACTTCTTATTATAATTAGGTATAAATACAAGTAGTATAGAAGACCTAAAGCTTCTTCGGTCATTATAAAATTTCGAACGCCGCTTATTGATTTGGGGGACGTGCTCTTTGTTCGTATTTTTATTGCTCATTGACGTGAGCTTTGGTGTGGGTGCTGAACATTTTGAGAACAAACGAATTAAGTGTTCGTTGACCTTCATATAGTTAACATAAATCTACAAGTATTCTTCTTTTCCTTCTTCTCTTTTATTTTATCTAATTAGTTATATTTTCTTTTTGTTTTAATTATTAATCATGTTTTCCTTCTTAGCTTATTTTGTTTGTTTAATTAATATGTGTGAGTAGATTTATAATCTAGGGTTGAGTAAACCCTAATTATGATTAATGTATGATCTATTCTTTTAAATCCCCAATTTAATTATTTAATTGTTCTTGCTTAATTGATTGTACAATCTCCAATACTAGATTAGGGATAATTAGTATTGTTATCATTCCATTGTCTTTATCGTAACGGGAGTTGGGTTTTGACGGATTTGAATATTTCAATTAAGGACATGAAATTCTCCACGGGAGTAGGTAGAAGGGATTGTTAGGAAATTATGGTATTGAGTTTAATGTCTTTAATTTGCATGATTCCACGGGAGTAGGTCTTGATTGCATATTAGGGAAGCCATTGATACTCGGGAGAGGTTTATGGTATTATTTAAGGTTTACCTTTCCTCGTGAACATTTATTTAATTAATTTGGGGTATGAATTTATCTTTGCATTAATTATGCTAGTGGTGATACTTAACTCTAGGTGTTTTTAATCCTTGATTTTAGTCTTATTATTAATTACGTTCTTAGCTAGAATTAGTTTGATAATCCATTCTCAATCGTTGATTGGTTACTCGCTTAGTATAAATTCAAGTCAGTTTAGCTAGTTTTCAATACATTAGTCTCTTGGGATTCGACCCTTACTTGCCCGACTACATAGTTAGGAGGTCTAGTTAGGTTAGTCGTTTTAGGTCATGTTGTTTCTCATAGGGGCATCGAAGTTGATAGAGCAAAGATAGAGGTCATTGAGCGCTTACCACCTCCCAACTCCGTAAAAGGGGTAAGGAGTTTCCTTGGTCATGCGGGCTTTTATCGTCGTTTTATCAAGGACTTTTCAAAAATTGCTCGGCCTCTAACCGAACTCTTATGCAGAGATGTCCCCTTTGTTTTTACTGATGCTTGCACTGAGGCTTTTGACAGGTTAAAGCAAGCTCTCATATCTGCCCCTATCATTCAGTCACCTGACTGGAATCTTCCATTTGAGATCATGCGTGATGCCAGTGACTATGCAGTGGGGGCAGTGTTGGGCCAGAGGAAGGATGGCAAGCTACATGCAATCTACTATACGAGCAAGACTCTTGCTCCAGCACAAATGAACTATGCCACAACAGAGAAAGAGTTATTAGCAGTGGTGTATGCTATGGAGAAGTTTCGGTCCTATCTGGTTGGATCGAAGGTGATAGTTCACACGGATCACGCAACACTGAAGTATTTGATGAGCAAGAAAGATGCTAAGCCTCGTTTGATTCGTTGGATTTTGCTACTCCAAGAATTTGACTTGGAAATTAGAGACAAGAAGGGAGCCGAAAATGTTGTTGCTGATCATCTCTCCCGACTTGTCCTTGAGTGTGAAAGTGACGAGGATCTCCCGATTGATGATTCATTTCCTGATGAGAAACTCTTAGTTATAGCTACTACAGAGATCCCATGGTATGCTGATATAGCCAACTATCTGGCTTGTGGTACTATTCCTCACGGTTATTCATCACAGCAAAAGAAAAAATTCTTTAAGGAGGTGAGAAGACATTTCTGGGACGACCCTTTTCTTTATAAGTCTTGTGCAGATGGGGTGATTCGGAGGTGCATTCCAGAAAATGAGGTACCATTTATTATTTCACATTGTCATGAATTACCTTGTGGAGGACATGCGGGTACTACTAAGACTTCTGCGAAGATTCTACAGTGTGGTTTTCACTGGCCAAGCCTTTTCAAAGATGTTCATCAACATGTCAAGTCTTGCGATCGTTGTCAACGAACCGGCAACATCTCTAAGAGGAATGAAATGCCTCTTAATAATATTCTCGAGGTTGAACTGTTTGATGTATGGGGAATTGATTTCATGGGGCCGTTCCCTTCTTCCTATGGGAACAAGTATATCTTGGTTGCTGTGGACTATGTCTCGAAATGGGTTGAAGCGATAGCTACTCCAACCAACGATGCTCGTGTGGTAAGCAAGTTCTTTAAGAAAACTATTTTTCCTCGTTTCGGCATACCACGAGTGTTGATCAGTGACGGAGGCCAGCATTTCTTGGAAAATCGGTTTGAGGCGATGCTTAAGAAATATGGAGTACATCATCGTGTGGGGTTATCATACCACCCACAAACTAGTGGTCAAGTAGAAATTTCTAACCGGGAAATCAAAACCATCTTGGAAAAGACGGTTGCGAGAACAAGGAAAGATTGGTCTGCGAAAATTGATGATGCACTTTGGGCGTACAGGACTGCTTTTAAAACGCCTATTGGTACGACTCCGTATAGACTTGTGTATGGCAAGGCTTGTCATCTTCCTGTTGAGTTGGAACACCGTGCGTTTAGGGCTATCAAAGCTCTTAATTTTGACTCTCAAGCAGCAGGCGAGAAGAGACTCCTACAACTTAATGAGCTAGATGGGCTTCGACTAGATGCTTATGAAAGTTCAAGGTTGTACAAGGAGAAAACGAAAAGATGGCATGACAAGCATATTTTGAGAAGAGAGTTTAAGGGAGGCGACTTAGTTCTCCTCTTTAACTCTAGATTAAAACTTTTTCCTGGCAAACTCCGCTCTAGATGGTCGGGACCGTTCTGAGTCAATAAGGTTTTCCCGTATGGTTCGATAGAGCTCTGGAACAGACAGAATGGAACTTTTAAGGTGAACGGTCAAAGAGTGAAACACTACAGAGTTGGAGACCCCATTGACGAGAGTGTTGACATTACACTTTCCGAACCTTCACCGGAATGAATTGCAAAGGAGGTCGAGCTTATGACCTTATAAACAAGCGCTTTTGGGAGGCAACCCAATTGATTTCTAACCAATTTAATCTATTTTTTTTAATTTATTTATTTGTTTATTTACTTTCTGCATTTATAAATAAAAAAAAAAAAATTAGAAAACCAAAAAAACCCAAAGCATTTTGTTTTATACTAACATTTCCTACGTTAGATTAATAAGTAGGATTCACTTTAGTATCTTTCATCTTCTTTTTATTATTTACCTTTTTATTTATTTATTAATTTTTTATCCTTAGGATTACAATATAGTGTTCATTTGTCCTTTAGTGTAGTAACTTAATTTCTTTTCTCTGTTTTTCTCCTTTATTTATTAGAATACTACTAGGATTTACTTTAGTTAGTAGACTACTTTATTTTCCTTCTTTCTTTAGGATCAGCATATATGAAGTGGTATTATTTTGTCTTCTACTGTTTGTTTTCTTTTACTTTTGTTTATTTTTCGTGTCGTTTTTGCTGTTGTTGCAGATTGGCCATTATGACTTTATGTATGAGCAATAGTAGTGAATTCCTACATTATAGGATCAGGCCTAGTGTTTACTCTATTTTTTTTTATTATTTCTTTTATATTATTTTCTCTTTATTTAATGTTAGTCTAATTCAGTTGTGCGTTTAATTTTTTGTTTTTTTTAGTTGGTGCCTTCGTCTTCTCTATTTCTGTTGCAGGTAGCAAGCTACGACTCGCAGACCCCTGTGGGTTATCAGTAGTAGCAGCTACGGAAGCCAGTACAACCCACTGTGGTACCGCGGCCCAAAGCATCTCGCCACTGGGTGGCTGTGATTCTAACTGGTGCTTGATAGTATTAAAGAAAAGAAAAAGAGAGAGATTAAGAGAAAACTACAGCAAAGTTCGCGGACTCACCGTGGCATGGAGATACAAGCCCCGGCCCGACTGTGGCCCATCGTAAATCAACATAAAAAAAGGGGGTAATGAGTCCTAACATTAGTGAATCTCTTGGCATCCTATTCTCTTCAAGTTCTCCTCCTCCTTTAAAGATATCTGTGATTTCTTGACTTTAAATGTTGACACAAGAACCGCCGCAGCAGCAGTGTAGCATTCTGATTTCACCCCTAATCCAGACCAATTGAAAGAATTCGAACCCTAAGTCTTGAACTCCCTGTTCGATTATCGATAAATTGCTGGAATTATTTGTGCCTTATCTGGTTTGCTTTAATCAATATCTACTTCTGGCTGAAAACCAATATAATCGGTACGAGTATATAGCATAAATCCAGAATTCTTGAGAAGAATATTTGTAGGCGGTGGTGCACACTTTCAATTTCGGTGAACAAGGTGAGTGGGCCCTTTAAGTTTTGAGTGCCTGGGATAGTCTCAAATTGTGCTATACCTATTTGTGGGGCACGTGCAGAGCATTTAAGTTTGGCACTTTGATTTTAATTATTGTGATCTGGGCTCGAGTATTGCATCCATGGCTCCATCTAAGCAAAAAACGTCCCTTGCATCTTCAAATCCTAGGGTGAAAAAAATTTCTAAGGGTAAAAGCTCCGTTTCTAAAGCTACATCTTGTGTATCTAAGGGTAAAGTATCAACTCCATCATCAAGTGAAAAGGAACAAGTGGTAATTAATTACTACGATATTAAATTTGTGGATGATGAACATAAGAAGAAGTATGAGAGATTATTTCTGAGAGGAGTAACTACTACTCGTTACTGTGACATTGATGTCATAAATTCCTTGCATATTGAAGATGATATTAATTGGTTATTCTCTAATGTTGGTTGGGGTAAATTTCTCATGAATAAATACCCAACATATAAGAGAGTTACATTGGAATTTTTGAGCTCCTTAAAGGCAGTTACGTATGCGGATTCACGTTGTGGTGATGGCATGATCACTTTCCAGATGTACAACGAGACACACACATGGACTGTAGCAAAATTTAATGAAGTTCTCGGTTTACCCACTACTGGACCCCGACTGACACCTAAGCATTGGTCTGCTGTACCTCTTTGGCGAATTTTAACTGGTGAAAATGACTATGACTCGAAGGAGAGCTCGATAACTTCAGTTCGTCACCCAGCTCTACGGTATATCCTTAAGGTATTCGCGAGTACCATCTTTGGCCGAAAAGAATGGGGTAAGGTTCGCAAGGCAGAATTATATATGCTCCATCATATGCTTCATGCTCAACCCATCGATGCAGGTGCTTTCTTAGTACGACAAATGCAAACTTTGGCAAACACGACCACCGGTGGAGGAGTCTTTGTGCAAGGGGGACTCATAACCCCAATTGCGCTTTACTTGGGTCATGCGTCTCTACTTAAGAGAGATGGGGCTATTGACGGTCAGGATGCTGTAGACGTTCCTTCGAGCTGGTTAAAAAAGAAAGAGGGTACTACTATTTGGTGTATCAAAAACGTTGAGGATGAACTTCCTTCCCAGGAGGACATGTCTTTACGTAATGCGGCTAATTGGTCTTTTGATGACACCCAACCAAGCGTTCGAGTACCTATTCTTCCCGAGTCGTTGGTCATACCTAGCACTACTGAGGGTGCTAGCTCCTCCTCTAGCTCGATCGAGAGAGCACTTGCAAAACTCCAAGGATCAGTTGACACAATCATGCAGGAGCAATGCACTATTAAGGAAGACATCTCATCCATGTTCGCACTCTTGGAGAATTTAAACACTTGGATGAAGTCACAAGGGTTTCCAAACCCTTCTCTTACCCCTCCTCAGTGAGGCTTTGTGAGTACCTTTCCCCTTTTACTTACGTTTATGCTTTACTTTTGCACTGCGGACATTGCAACATTTAAGTGTGGGGGAGGGTACCAATATGTACATATTAGTTTTTGTGTTTATTTTACTATTTTATTTGTTAGTTTGTTTTTTTTAGAGTCTTAGAGTCCAAAAATAATGATCATTCCAAACCGATTCATGGAACAAGTAAATTTAAAAGAATATAAATGTTTTTCTATGTTTTTGTCGTGAGTTGATTGACATTGATATGAGTAATTCGGTAAGATGAGTAAATCCTTTCTTGGCAATGGTTTGTGGTAAGAATTATCTTCCGGGCCCCGACTCGACTGATGCATGTATCTTGAGTAACTGGTGAGATCTTTGAGCCATATAGACTGACACATTCAAATCAGTCTCTATTTTTCATGTGTGATTAGATATTTTTCCTCTTTTGTGGTACGATTCTTGGACTTGCCTTGGTACTATTCGAGACTTTGTGATACACGTGCGGGGGGATGACTGGAGATTCCTTTAGTTAGCTAGAGCTTCAGATTTTAGGAATAGGTTTGCTCAAGCAAATTATCGTTTTTTTTATTTTACATTCTCCCCTAGGATGAACCATGTTGAGCTTTAATCCCATTTCTTGACGCCCTACATTACATGCCTTAGAGCCTTTTCTTAGGTTTTGTTCGGGTTTTTGCGGAGTAATGCTACCATTGTGTATGATTTTTATGGAGGTATGGAGATTGTGATATGAAAGAAAAGTTCTGTAATTCGTTGCTCAAATAAAGTTCTATTTTATTGAAAAAAAAAAAGAGAGTTCGAGAAATAAATCATTTCAAATTTCTCGAAGCAAAAAAAAAAAAACAAAAAAAAAAAAAAAAAAGAGAAAAAAAAAAAACAAAAAACAAAAAAAAAAGAAAAAAGAAAAAAAAAAAAAAAAAAAAAAAAAAATTGTCGTGAATAAATAAAGGGTCGTTTTGGTTGTTTAGAAGTAAGAAGGGAGGAAATTGAACCTAAAATTTGGAATTTGTAGTGTTGATCGGAGTATAATTTATTTTCCTTGTTAGGAAATGAGCACCACATTCCCAAATGACATCGTCTCACCCTATTTTAACCAAGCCTACCCTTTTTGAGGAACTCATGATCCCCGTGTATGTATCACCCAATAAGTGGAGAAAGACGAGAGGCAAGTCTAAAGATGAAGACTACATAGAGTCGACGTGCTTGAACGATAAATAGGTTGAGTAATAATTCTACTACCTTTTAAACACATGAGAGACACTATTTGTTTTCTTTTGCACAACTAAAGTGAGAAATTACATGCGTATGACTGAGTTAGGGGAAGGAAGCGGTAAGACTGGTTGGTCGTTGAAGGGTGTCATCAATTTACTGTTTCATTTGATGTTCGTTGAATTGTGACATTTAACATAGTTCTTAAAACAAATGATTTCATGTTTTCAAATTTGTTACTTGATTTCATCTATTGGTTTGGATGTTCACTATTTGGCTTTGTAGGTATGCCTTCTGAAAACCTTCACGAGACCTTACTCGTCCACTAGGGTAGCTTAGGGGTTTAAAGGGCTTGTTGCACATGCTAAGTGCAATCGTGATTCCTACGACAGTGAGTTAGGATTTTATTGCTTTATTAGTGTAGTTTTTAGTTTTGTTTACTCGAGGACGAGCAAAGGTTAAGTGTGGGGGAATTTGATAACACAATATTATACGCATTTTATATGTCATATTAGTCCATTGTTTGTCATATTTCTTTCATATTTTAATCTTAAAGTGTTATTATTCGTTATTTTCGATGTTTCTCTCCTCGTGTTTGTTTTATTTTGTTTTGTAGGAAATAGCTCAAGTTGGTAGACCTCGGAGGAGATGTTGATAGCGTGAGTACGAAAGTACGATGTCTAGGAGCCATCCACGTTTACAAGGTGTTTACGTTGTGATACAAACAAGAGTTCAAGACAAATACAAGATCACCGGGCAGCCAATACCACGGCGTACCCGTGGCCTACTTTACATCCCACACCCGAGCCGTGACACTCTTCTTTCGACCCCGTATTAAACGTTTAATGAGCTAATTACTAGAGTTTAATAGTTAGTATACTTCTTATTATAATTAGGTATAAATACAAGTAGTATAGAAGACCTAAAGCTTCTTCGGTCATTATAAAATTTCGAACGCCGCTTATTGATTTGGGGGACGTGCTCTTTGTTCGTATTTTTATTGCTCATTGACGTGAGCTTTGGTGTGGGTGCTGAACATTTTGAGAACAAACGAATTAAGTGTTCGTTGACCTTCATATAGTTAACATAAATCTACAAGTATTCTTCTTTTCCTTCTTCTCTTTTATTTTATCTAATTAGTTATATTTTCTTTTTGTTTTAATTATTAATCATGTTTTCCTTCTTAGCTTATTTTGTTTGTTTAATTAATATGTGTGAGTAGATTTATAATCTAGGGTTGAGTAAACCCTAATTATGATTAATGTATGATCTATTCTTTTAAATCCCCAATTTAATTATTTAATTGTTCTTGCTTAATTGATTGTACAATCTCCAATACTAGATTAGGGATAATTAGTATTGTTATCATTCCATTGTCTTTATCGTAACGGGAGTTGGGTTTTGACGGATTTGAATATTTCAATTAAGGACATGAAATTCTCCACGGGAGTAGGTAGAAGGGATTGTTAGGAAATTATGGTATTGAGTTTAATGTCTTTAATTTGCATGATTCCACGGGAGTAGGTCTTGATTGCATATTAGGGAAGCCATTGGTACTCGGGAGAGGTTTATGGTATTATTTAAGGTTTACCTTTCCTCGTGAACATTTAATTAATTAATTTGGGGTATGAATTTATCTTTGCATTAATTATGCTAGTGGTGATACTTAACTCTAGGTGTTTTTAATCCTTGATTTTAGTCTTATTATTAATTACGTTCTTAGCTAGAATTAGTTTGATAATCCATTCTCAATCGTTGATTGGTTACTCGCTTAGTATAAATTCAAGTCAGTTTAGCTAGTTTTCAATACATTAGTCTCTTGGGATTCGACCCTTACTTGCCCGACTACATATTAGGAGGTCTAGTTAGGTTATTTTTGATAGGCACGCGACAGCTTTGTCAGATAATACATTGGTGGTTTGGAGTGGTGGGCCGTAACCCTGAAACAAACAATTTCATGGTTAAATATGATATAGTCCAAGGTACTTTGGGACCTGTACGGATTAGTTTGGTTGATAATCAAGGTATCTTGGGTAATAAACCATCTATTGGTATCCTTCAAGATTCAAGTATCTGCATTCTAAGATTCTTTTGGGAAAAATACCTACCTATGATGACATGAGGGTGTAAATGTGTTGTTTACAAAGTCTATGACCTTGAATCTCAATATCTCATAGAACAATAGATTCCAAGAGCTGCATCCACTAAGTGGTTCCTCTCCACTACACTGTTGTGTCCTCTGCTGTTTCTGCTTCCTGGCTGTCTTTTTCCTCTTCTTCTGTATGTCGGTAAAATAGGGCGGTTAGGTGGATTTATAGCAACTTACTATGAAGTATGTAACTAGACATGTTATTTTTCATGAAATTACCTTCGCTTCTCAAAATTATGAAAAATCATCTTTCAACTTAGAACCGACTGTGATGCATATTATTGATAATCTTATTCTAGAATCGACCTCCAATGAATATTCCTACAACGCAGAACGTTCCTGTGGTGCAAACTACAGAACAAAATTCAACAAAGAACATCCCACAAAATGTCACAGTTGGTGTTACTGATCACCGCCGCCAGTTTCATCGCCGTCGCCGACGTCATCGCCGCCATCTCCAAAGTTCATAGTCTTCGCAGCCGACCTAGATTTCAGCAGAGCAAGGGTCTTCGACGCTTTACGGGTCGCCGACCTAGCCAACAGTAAAGAAAGATCCGGCGTCTTTGGCAGATTACGTTGGCACAACTCTCGTGTCGCCGCCACTGGTCCTTTACCAGCGACTAGTCTCGCCATTGCAATCCTTGATCTGGAATGCAATCAAAAAGAGGAATTGACCACCACTGTTTCACCGGATTTATTTATTAATTGGGAAAGACACTTAAATCCGCTGGATTCAAATCGACAGTAATAGTACCACATTTTAGGCAGCTTCTGGTACGATCTTGAAATTAAATTGATTTGAGAGAAGCATGCCATAGCATCCGCGACTATGCTAACACCCACCATTTTTTATTCGAATGACCAAGCATTCTGGCACAAAATTTAGAACTAACAGATTCAATTTCAATCAACTTCAATTCAAACGATAGCACACAAGATTTTCTCCATTACCATTATAATTTGGACATCGGATCGAACTAAGAACTACGATTTAGGAGAAAGAAAATTGTTTATTATAGAGAGTATTAATAAAGAGAAACGCACGGTTATTACTATTCCGTAAATATTTTTATGTAATACTTTTAATAATTTAATAATTATTTACAGAAAAGTTAATAACATAAAATATATTTCTTGAATGAGCTCATCAACACTAATTGATTTAATTTTTCATAAATAAATAATTAAAATAAAATAAGTTAAATGATATAGATTGAATACTATAATTTGAATTGCAATTCAAACCCTACATTAAAATGTTTGATTTATTATATTGCATTATTTTAATTTCCCATAAAAATTAATAAATATACAAAAACTTTTCCCTTTTTTTACAATATTTTAATCAAATAAAAAATATAATGATGAACAAACATATTATTTAATAACTTTTTAATGAAATAATACAATGATTATCATGAAAAAACGATATATATCAATTCCAAATCATCTCGTATGTTAATGCTTTTTTTTTTATTGTCATAAGTTTAGGACATGTACAATGTACGATGATTAATACTCTGTAAATATTATTAATACTTTTAATAATTGGAAAATTATTTACAGAAAAGTTAAAAAACAAACTATATTTCGTAAATTAATGTTTTATATACCAATTGATTTGATTTTTTTAGACATATACTCCCTCCGTTCCATAATGATGTTCCAATTGAGGTTTTTGACACTATTCACAATACAAGAGAATCTTCTAAATTATTTCCACCATATAAGAAAAAACATATTCATGTGGGATCTTGTTTGATTCGTCTTCATGAATATTTTAAAAATATCAAAAAATTATAATTTTTAATATTGTGTAACTATAGATAAATACGATACAAAACATACGTTGGCAAACGTGAAAAAAGAAATTGGAACATCATTGTGGAACGGAAGGAGTAATAAATAAAAAAATTAAGTTGAATTGTGAATTGATATTATAATTCAACTGCATTTCAAAACCATAGTGTAATCCCCCGCAAATTTATAAAGTATTAATATATTTTAACGTTTAATTAATTATATTTAAATGAAATTTGCGATTTTTAGTAATATATACATATATTAAATGTATATTTATTTTAATTAAATGCATTTCAAATATTTTAATGATTTATGAAATCAAACATTTTTAGAATCATAATTCGAAAGCAATTTGAAACATAGAAACACATCGGTTTTGGAAAAGTATTTCTAATCGGGTTTAGACTCGAACACTTTTAAAATTGGAAAAAAAAAAGAAAAAGAATCCTAGTCCTAGCCCAAGTAGTAAAGCCCAAGTAAATAACCCCTAAACCCCAAAGTTTACCCACACACCAAATTCTCTCTCCTCACTTCTCAAGTTTCACGTGAAACTTGATTCACGCCTCTTACTCCTTTTCTTCTCTTCCTCCTTCACGTAACTCTCTCCTCCCATTTTCTTGCTGCTTAATCGCCACCACCATCAGCTCGCAACACCACCAGCGCATCAACCACCTCGCTGCTGCCGCGCCACCCAGTCGCCGGCCAGCCAGCCTCTTATCTCCTCCCTGCTTCTCCACGCACCACATCACCCCTTCTCTCTTCTTTCTTTCTCCACACACGTCGCCAGCTTCTGCGACCACCGCACGACCACCGTGCGGCCACCTGTTGCCACTCCGTCGTCATTGCCGCCAGCCGCACCACCATTGTACCCTGCTGCCAGCCGGTTCCTTCCTGCCTTTCTTGTTTTCAGTTACCACCTCCTCTTCTTGCTTCCGGCGAAACTTAGCCACCACCGCAGCCGCTGCACCACCAGTCGCAGCGCACCACCATCTGCCGACAGTCCCGCGGCCGCGCCGCCCTACCGCCGGCCAACACTCTTTCTCTCTCCTTTTGGTTATTTCTTTAAACCCTAAACTATTTATGTTTTGATTTTATTTTAGTAAGTTAATTAATGTTTTCATGCTTTAAATTTATCGTTTTAATTATCTAAATATAGAATTCAAATTTATATATTTGCATAATGAGTTTATTAAATTTCAGATTTATTAATTTTGATTGAAATAAGAGTTTTAATTATTAAAACATGAATTTTAAGGTTTTAATAGTTTTGAAATCATGGTAGGATGATTATAAGTTATTGAAGTTATTGTTTTTATAATTTCAAACATGTTAATTATGTTTTGGAGTAGTTTGAAATTAGTTCATGTTGCTGGAAATTTAAAGAACGATGTTTTTATAGAGTTTTAATGAATTTCTAATCATTAATATAATAATTACTATGCTAGGAGGTTTAGCAGTTGAGTTTTGATGTTGGGGAATGTTCTAAATATGTTTAGGATGTATTTAGAATGCTTGGTTATGGTTGTGAATTAGTAGAAGTTGATTGGGGATCTTTATTGGTTGTTTTAGGCGGAGAATTCTCTTTAGGCGACTTTTGAAAGTGTAAAGTGGCCTATCAGTTTGTTTACACAAGGTACGTACATACCTGCGTGCTTGGAATGTGTGCTAATTGTTGAAATCATGTTGATATTATTGTTGAACTTGGTGATGTTGATATTATAGACAAACTTGGTTATATGGAATGTGCATGTTTAATACTGTTGGACAAACTTATTGAACTTATTTTGCACTATAAGAACTGTAACATGTTAGTATGGATGTTTGATACAAACATGTTGGTTGGGAACACTAGATTATTCTATATGATTGGGTTGGATCAATTGGTTGTTGTTCCCTTTCTATCTATTCACTACTTTATAAGGGCGGAGGACCTTGTTTAGTAAGTTGAAACTCTATGCCCATATACAGGGTTGCTCATGGTTAAAGGAAAGGTTTGTTAAGTTGGAATGAGTCTTGATTGATGCTTTTATGATCACTTACTTAATTCCAAGATAAAAACAGTTGTGAACAAATGTGAATTGTCTGTCTTATGTAATGGTTGAGTCATAACGGAATCTCAATTTGTAAATCATGTAAAGTGAAACTGAATAGCAATAGCTTTAGACTGTGCACGTCTGAAGTGACGGACAAACAGGAGTTGGGGTTCATGGTGGTAGCCCATGGCCTTTTCTGGGACCGGATTGATCACCGTGTCCTATTTTTATTTAAACGTTCCTCGATATCGCAGGTCACTAAGGTTACGGAGTCGCGCCCGTACCTCGTCTTCCTTAGTGAAGACTTCTGGATGGTCAACTCGGTCCATTGTCTATTTCAACTAAAATAATATTATGGTTATTAAGCCCAGCTTAGTCTAGTCAAGTATAATCGTCAATTTATTATGTTTTGCCTGTCCTTACTTATATTTATTAGTATCATGTTAGGGTTGTTGGTTTGATAGTATCATGCTAGGATCGTTGTTGTTTTAGTATGTAGTACTCAGCTTTGCTGATTACGTGCTTTGTTTGTGTGTGTTGATCATGGATATGCCTTATTGATCCTGTGATGACCCATCCTTGGTGAGCAGTCTCTAAGGATCAATAAGCGTTGCCCATCTACAGGTTTGAAGATGATGCATCATTGGGATCGGGATTAGAGAGCTTGTAGTTCTATTCGTTTAATTAAGTGATTTAATTTGTTAACTTGGATTTGAAATTTGTCGTACTATTCGTATTTCTTTAATTCAGTTAATTGGTTTGGACCTAATATGTAATAGATTATTTATGAACCTAAAAGTTAGTTTTATGTTTTCCGCTGCAAAATTCTGAATAAGCCGTAACGTTTTCACACGGGCGATAATGCCTTGATAATTCTCTACGTTTTATATTAAAAGATTATTTTAGAAAAGAGAGAATTGTCGGGGTGTTACACATAGAATGAAATGTTTGATTTTTTTTTATACTCTATATATTTAACTAATTTTAATTTCCCGTAAAAATTGAAATATGAAAAAATTTCCAAAAATGTTTGTACAACTTTATAATTAAGTCACAAAAATAATGACAAAGCAACCTATAATTTAATAGCAACATTTTAATAAAATAGTTACAACAATTTTAAATGAACTAACGATCCATAACCTACAGTATCATGTATATTCAAATTTTCAATGCTAATATTTAAGGCATTAATGAAAATTACTTTTAAAATTCATAAAAGTTAAGGTTTATTATTACGTCTTGTAGCTAGGTTTTATAATGTGTAATTAAAGATATATTTTAATACTCTGTAATAAATTTATGTCACTAATTATTTTAGTAAACATTATTATGTCATTTATGGTTCCATAAATTTTTAAAATTTTATTTCATACCATTTAATTATTATTTTGGTAAATATCTTAAATTTTTTAGAAATAATCTAATTAGAATTAAAAAAGTTCACTTTTTTAAATGAAATATTTCATGAAAATTTATTTTTGGTAAATGTAGTATTTTATATAATAATAATTTGATAATATTATGTTAAGTCCCCATTTTCCTTATTACATAAAATTTCCTCATTTATGTTGGCGAAATTATCGTTCTCCTTACAAAATCGATCACCTAAATAATTTGGAATGACAAATCAAAAGTAAAATTTGTTTCTTTGTTAAATGAAATATTTCATTAAAAATTTAACTTTGGTAACTATATCTGTGTAGTATTCCACAAAAGAACTCAATATTTTTATGTTAAATTCCTATTTTAATTAATGTCTTAAAACTTTCTCATTTAAGAAAAATTGAAAGACTTGCCAACTGTAACGAACGATTTGGCGTCTTTGGAAAAACGCGTTGGCACAACTCTCGTGCCGCCGCCGCTAGTCTTTCACCAGCGACGAGTCCCGCCATTAGAACCCCTGGAATGCAGTAAAAAAAAAGTGGAATTGACCACCACTGCTTCACCGGACTTCTCTCTAGTAACTAGCCAAGAAATCCTTGGTCGAGAATTCTTTATTTACACTAATATAAACCTGGTCCACCCTAACTTAGCGTGGACCAGGACAGTGGAGTAATCTGGTTGGGAAATATGTGTTACTATCACGTTATAATTATTTCTTGATTTAAATAATACTCTCTCCGTCCCAAATTACTTGTTACACTTACCTTTGCACAAAGTTTTAGGTGATACGTGATTGTTTGGTTATCAATTGTTATTTTATTAAAAAAAATAGATGTGAAAGGAGTTAGTGAGGTATTTTTTTTAATTGAATGAGAGATGGTGTGGTGACAAAAAAAAAAAGTTAGTGGGAAGAGAGAGACAATAAAACAATTGTGGGGTCATTCCTAATTTAAAGGTGTAATAACTAATATAGGACGGATGAAAATGGAAAGTGTAACAAGTAATCTGGGACGAAGGGAGTAACTATATGCGTATTACATTAACAATGTGTTTTAAAGAGTTACTATATGTTTTCTAGAGTTTATATGCGATTTGTGTCTAGCCCAATTTATATACATTTTAATTTTTTTTAATTTTTCAAAATTTCAGATATGCATTCTGTTCATTTCTCTCTCTTTATTTATTACACCCCACCTTCAACCCCTAAAATGACATGGTCCCCGCTTATTTCACCTATTAAAATATCTATCAAACTCCACTTTATTTCATTCAATTATTCTTCTTAATACCCGTATTCGAACAAGTATATCCCTTACATATGGAGGGGTTACAACTTAGACGAAGGGTAGGGCCCACTCATGCAAAGATGCCCATCCTTACTTCAATTCATGCCGTTATAAAAGCCCAACCTCCCCACTAAAAAATAGTTGCTCTCCTTTTATGCTCCACTAAACTCTCCTTACAATATGGCTTCGTTTTACTCCGATGCCCTCCTACATAAACAACCCCTTGCCACCCACTCTACCACCGTCACTTGGCCAAAACGCCCGAAGATCCGACTACACAGGCGTGGCCGGAGACTCCCAACAGTCCACCTTGGCACGAGTAGTAAACCCCGTAGAGGCTTCTTCCTAGCTCGATTTTTACGACGAATACGTGTTAGATGGCTAAGGCTACAACATTCTTGTACGTTAAAGAAGCTTAAGAAATATTATAGGTCATTAATCAAAGATTTAATTGAAGCAAATGCGGCGGCGGATTATCAACAAAGAGTTTTTATGGATACTTCTTTTGCTGTTCCTGTTGTTGGAGCTTCTTTTTCTACCTACCATGGTGGTATGGGCAACCCCAGATCTATCTTGATATGATCCAACATTTCCAAACTCATTTTAATATTGATTTTGGAACCATCAAGGTTCTTTTAGTATATTTTATACGTCATTTTATCATTTCTCACACATATTTTTAAGTTTTTATTTAATTTGTAACGCATTGATATTGTAAAGTGATGGTATTTTATATTGTGTGCCAATGGTATCATAAACTAGTCCGTATCTCATAAAATAATATTTAGGGTATTTATTGACATTGTTGAATGATTTATATTCAGGTTCAAAATAACTTAGCTAAAATGTAGGACTTCTAAGTAGATGATTGTGTACCATCATCACTAAACTTATGAGTAAATTTATATTGATAACCTGTAAATTTGTAAGGGACCCATAAAGTATTAAGTATTAAAAAAGGTCAACTGCCTAGGTCATTGGGCCTTTAAGTTAGCTTTCTTAATTACTTAATTAGTGGTAGCAAACACATGCAATTTTGTGTTGCGTAATGCTATATTTGTTGTTACTGGCACTGCTATAAAATATTGGTTAATGTTAGCTGATGAGTCAATATCATGTGCTTGGTTTTCGATATATCGAAGCAATATATGACTAGCAACATTATTTTACTCCCAATAATTTGCTTGTTTTAGGATCTCATCTAGCCTACTCTTTAATACGTTTTTCTCTTGATTGTATATCTAAGGTCCGGTGTGATAGAGTTATGAGAAAGCTTGATTGTATTGATGTTAATGTTGGAGTATTTATACAAGTCTAAGAATATTACAAAGTCAATAATTTCCTAAATAAGAAGATATCCTATAATAATATCTATACAAATATAAAATATTGTGATTGATTATAATCCATCACTTACTACAATCAAGGATATATAATCTCCTTGATATTATCCTCAATACGGTGCACCTGAGTGTATTTTGACAAATGATAAACTTAAGGAAGATTTTCACTTCTTCCCAGCAAATCAACTTTGAGAAATGTTGATTTCCTTAGAAGAAGTGAAATTTTTCCTTGAATTTATTACCTCCCGTACATTTTCCCTTAAATGATGTTGTTGACTTTGTACGTATTGAGGAGGTCATTTATGTAAACAACATTTTAGGTTTTTCCCTACATGTTTGTCGCTAATTCAACTACGTTAAATTAAGAATATTTCCTCTAGTTTTACCTAAAAATACAAATAAAACTTGGCTAATTTCCCTTCATCCAATTTACTAGTATTATATACTCTATTTAGAAGGTACGACAGACGTTAGTAGTAGGTAGCTAGTATGATAAGCTTTTATGTTTTTCATTGTAAGCATTATTGTGCGGAAGCATCTGGCCATCGTAGGCCGTGAACGGGCGCCCTTTGCGTTTCCCTCAAGTAGTCAAGTACTCAAGTGTGTCTAACTTTATGCTATTTAATTTCTAGCTTAGTATTACTACCAAGCTTCGCAATTAGTTTTAATCACTACTTGCTTCTAATATGTATGTACTCCGTACTTGATAAGGAGCGAGAATCTAATCTAATATATATAAATAAAGGGGAGTTTTTTGGAGAGTATTTAGAGCGTCCACGTAGGATTTTCATGTCATCACACACTAATATTTTAGGTTTATCAAAAAATAAAATTAAATAATATATTAGAGCCCTGCCATAATTAAATTTCGTTAGAATGTTAGGCACCAAATCCTACGTCTACCTTTTCGTATATTATGTTAGAGTCCTGGCACCAAACAAAATTGTTGGAATGTTAGCACCAATCCTACGGCCATATATATATATATATTATATTAACAAATATTTTAGCTTATGATAAAGATTAGATTCCAACAAAATTTATCCTATTTCTACCAGCTTTTTGTATATATATCCCTCTATTTCTTTAAATTACCCATGACTTCATTATGCCTTAACGAGTTTGTCCCAACATCTCTTCTTCTACCTCCTCCTCCTCCTTATCCTCTACCACCTCATGTTGTTGTCGTAGGAAGATGGTATTTTTATGGTACCAAAGCCATGATATAAGCGAACCCCGTGCGGTTGTGTCAGGATTTGTGTCTTTTACACGATGTGGGGTGTTATGTTCTGGTTGAGAGCTTCTTGGTTAGGAGGATTCTGGTTAGGAGGATTGATGAGATTTTGATTAAGAAGTACAACTTGAAGCGTATGAATACGATTCAATGTAAATGGGATTGATTTGTAATCTTCTGTAAAAATGTCCTAATTCACTAATTGTATTGTACGTAAAGCTTCATTAATTAATGGATACACACAAGAATGTACCGATGTACGCTTGATGTTTAAAACAATTACTCCATGCTATTATACTTCTCCCTCCGTTTCATAAAATTCATCACTTTTACATTATGCGCGCTCCTAAATCGTGTATTAGTAAAATCTAGATTTTAGTCGTTTATTAAATTGTTCATTTAAAATAAAAATTTTATTACAATTGTTAAATTTTATATATTAGATTAGATTAGTTTTTTATTTTGAATTGAATTGAATTGAATTTTAGATTTATTTTTAATTAGTATAGTGTTTAATTTTAAATGGAATTGTATATATAATTAATTAGTTCATTAAAAATATCTACGTGGCAAAACAATCCAATACGAAAAGTGAGTCAAATAATTAATAGGCTATACTCAGTCTTAAAGTTTTTTATTTTAAAAAGGAAAAATAATCAAGAAAAAAAGATAGAATAGTCAAATTAATAGTACGATTAATTTATATTTTGAGATAATTATCAAGCATGTAATAGAGTTTTATTTACATTAAACCTTTGATATTTGGATCAATATTTATATCATAATTTTGAGTTATGATAATTATTATCATCATCATAAATTGGAATGGATAGGTAGCATAGTTAATATAAATTATTATCTTTAAAGTTCAAAAAGAAAAAAAAAACAATCAACTAACTACTACGTCGAAAATGAAGCAACAAAAAGAGTATATACTTATACAAAATATATGTAATGATTTTGTTGAGATCACATGAATAACGAGTCCTGTCGTATTTAGAAACTGATAATAAAGTTTTCGTTGGAGACAAATGAGCTTCAAACCCCTTAATATGATAAGAGGCAGATTTCAACAAACCACTTAATATGATAACATGATAAGAGATAGATTTCAACATATAAATATATTTTATTATCTTATGAATGTGATAAAAGATAAGAGATTACAACAAACATGTGAATACATTTTTTTGTTTTGCCTGAAAAGTGCAATGTTCAGTAGTTAATTTTTCCAATGCCATAGTAATTTTGGACCTTTTGGTGATGTCTTTTATTTATGGACATTATGGTTGTGTTGACTCGCCTAGGTCTCTTTAAGCAAGGAAAGAAATAGGTGTGAGCTTAAGTGGACGCCTAATATAAAGAGGATTTCAATGACATCTCACTTCAGAAGTAACAAATAAATCAGAAGAATATCAGTAATTACTCTTATTACTCTTAACTACAAAGTATTCCCTCCGTCTCTTTTTGTTTTTTTTACGTTTGCTATTTTTCACGCGTTTTAACGAATAATTAATTTGCATTAAAATTTCTCAACTTTTTTATTTAAACGAGATAAATTACGTTTACTTATAATGTTTTCACTTTTATCAACATTTTGATATTGGGAAATGAGAAAAATTTAATGCCGCAATGGAAAAATGTGAGAAATTAAATGACCCAATGAATTTGATTGGTTGAAATAATAATCTTACTAGAGTTGTCCCATGAACTAATCATTTTATAAGTTCATTTTTTCTATGAGTGTAATATTTTAAATCGATCTTAAGAAAATATTTATGCTCCAGTTTGAATAGGGACCTATTTTTAACTTTTCATTATAGGCATAATTTATAAAAAACACCTATGTATAAATGACGACATGATAAGTCAAAGATGTACGAAAATTGACAAACCCGTGCATCGCACGGGCTTCAAAACTAGTTAACTAATATAGAGTGAGATTTAACGCCATATCCTAAAATTACGAAATGGCTCCATAAAACGAAGAATACGTACTAATTTACTATGTAGCACGTCATTTTATTAGCCTTGTTTTTTTGGTGTAGAGAGAGCCACAAAGGACAAGGCGACAAATGTTGTAGATGAGATTCGGTCTCAGTTCTTCAGTACGGGTGGACACGAGCCGAACAGAACCGGATTCTAATATGGCACGGATTGGTTTGGTTAATTTTTCCCGAGTTCGAACTCGAGCTCGAACTTGTCTCGCGCTTAAAAATCCTTATCGAGCGAGGCTTGACAAGAATTCTTCGAGTTCAACCGAGTTTCAAGCTTTTTCGAGCTTTGATTCGATAAACCGATATACCATATTCTACCAACATGTACAATAGTATTATTAATAGTATTTTGGTTCATTAAGTAAGAGTTTGGTTCGTTTAGTTATCGAACCATAAATTTAAGCTCAACCTTGATTCATTTACAAAAGAATCGAGCTCGAGCTGAACTTTTATCGATCCAATTCCGAGTTGTTCACGAACAATCATGTTCATGTCCACCCCTAGTACCACCCATCAAAATTTTACACTACAAAAATTTGTATCTTTTATGACAACCTAATAACGACGGGTAAAAATCCCGTCGCAAAAGCCCGCAAAAGGGCTTTTGCGACGGGGATAACAACCCAACAAAGACGGGAACAACCGTCGTAAATGTCTTTTACGACGGATTAACGACGGGATTTTCCATTAACGACGGCCCCCTTTTATGACGGATTCGCGACGGAAAATCCCGTCGTTAATCAACAATTATTGACCTTTAGCGACGGAATTTCCCGTTGTTAATAGTACAATTTCTTGTAGTGTTACCAATTAAGCTAATTGACATCCACATCGTATTAACCTTGTTTTAATTGTGTAAAACATTCTTTTCGCATAACTCATATCATGATTCCACCCAAATAACATAAAAAATTATCAAAAACTCAACTTTGTATACGTAGGGCGTAGTTTTATAATTTGGGGTAGCGAAATACGTGAATATTATATTATATTATATACTCCGTACTTCATACTTCGTACTCCCTCCGTCCCGGAATACTTGACCTGTTTTCCTTATCGGGCCGTCCCTTAATACTTGACCTGTTTCTAAAAATGGAAATATTCTAACAATATTATATTATTTCTCACTCCACCCCTATTAACCCACCTACCCCTACTCCATACAAAAAATAATTAAAAATTCAACCCCTACTCTCCCCCAACCCCACCTCTTAACCCACCTCCCACTAACTATATTAAAATAATACCCCACTATCATCTACTACCTATTAAATTAAATAAGTCAATTCAAGTCCCTTAAACTCTGTGCCGGTCAAACCGGGTCGAGTATTCCAGGACGGAGGGAGTATATAACTTTCCTAGAAAAAAGGTTGGCACAAAACACAATTAAGATATGGACAGATGAGATCGGCAAGAGTATGGCCGAGATGACTACGAAACGCAATAGAGTCGTCTTTCATAACTCAGATATTCAACAACTAATTTGATAATATACTCTTAACTCACAAATTAGCATCAATCTAAAGATAATATGACAAAAGTTATGATTACAACGTATTAAAATATTGTAACTGGTGAATTATAGACAATAATAGATTGTTCTACGTAGGTAATATTTTAACACCATCAATTTCTGGCTCTTACATTTCTAAGGGGTCAAAATTCACTATTTTTACTAACACCCTAGTCCGACATGAAAGTTAAGTTATGATGAACAAAGAAAAGTGTTCATAGCATTTTTAAGAGGAACATTCTAAGATTTTATTCGAGTTTTCCTCAAGGAGTAAAGTACTAAAATATACGGAATCCGAATCTTTTGCCCTACAATCTATGTGCTACATGTGTGTCATTTAATTTTTCGCATTGGTTAATATTAATATCATTTTAGATATAAAAATAAAATTGGTTGACTGATTACAAATATCAACCAATAGAATAAAGTGGCATGCAATTTGCATATGGAATACAGTATTTTGGCTCAGGAGAGTGAGGTATACGTACTTAGATTAATCTACATAGGTCAAGTAAACTAACGAGGCAGAGAAAGGAGATGACATGAAGTTTCCATTAAAGAATTAGAACCACCGATTGTCATTACATACAATTATACAACTCTACGTAACATGATAATTAATACTCGCAATGCTAATCGTATGTGCTTACGTAAGGAGTGCTTAAGTTCTGACCCTTTTTTTTTGACGGGAAGTTCTGACCCTTAACAAATTTTACATATTATATTAAGGTTGCAATTTATGTTTAATTAATAGATGCTATCTCTATAGATAGATCTTTACCATGATATCAGTTTTTAGCCAAAATTTGTACGACTATGCTCCTTTATTTCAACGGAAAATAGTTTTTTGTAGAAAACACAATTGTAAAATAGTTTCCTAAAATAGTTTCCTTTTTTTTCCCTTGCGAGAATAGCTAGTGAGAAAAAAGAGAACAGAAGTAGAAAGGATAAGATAGATGGGAGCTAGGACAAAAACAAATATGTATAGTATTGGAGTAACCGTTCTTTCCAAAGGAAAAATGGTTTCCACCCTTGCAAAACTTTAGAAAAATGTTTTCCACCAACCCTAACAAACAGAGGAAAAAGGAAAATTTGTTTTCGGAGAAAATTTTTCGTCGAACCAAACAAACCTTAATGGAAAATCAAATTAATTTTAGTACTTTTATTCTTGAAATTATGTGCATAATTATACTAATGGAAATAGGCTAATTATACTTATCTTCTAAATATAACAAGACTTTAAATGTTCAATCTTTAACAAAAGTGTTTGTTGGTCGGAAAATAGGTTTGCCCGCATAAAACTACTCACTTAAAACTCTTTGCTGAAAGTGGTTTGTGTTTTCTTTTTTCATTTAACCAAACTAATCCGGCTTTCTAGTAAAAGTAGGCCGAAAATACCCCTCTTGAACTGCACTCCTTACACGATCATCCGCCTTATGAACATGTTCTCAATTAACCTTATAGATAATGCTCCTGTAGAAAAACCTACCTAGTTGTCGTATCTTGTAAATCGTCTAATGTTGATGAATATCCAGTGTTTGATACTTTTGTAAGGACGAGATAAGGATATAAGAGTCTGTTAAAATTAAGACCGAGTCAATCGAGCAAGACTCACGGTGGCACGCGGTGGCTTCAGCATATGCCGCAGAATGTGACATGCCCCAAGCACAGGATCCAGAATGAGCTATTGTATCGACCACCTTGTTCCAATATGGTGATAGTCTTTATTCCAGGTTGCATCAACCTGTAAATGAAAAGGGGTATGGCCATCCGCTTGTCACCCTATTTCAACCTTCCAATTAAAACCCCGGAGGCTGCATAGGGATTACATCAGTAAGACCGAAAATCAAACAATGTCGTTGTCTAAACTTTAAAAGGGTCCCCAGCTGCTGCAAAATCCTCCTGAATATGGGTGACCACAATGTCAAAACTTCATATCTGATTCCAGAACACTCTATTATTCCGAGTAATCGAAAGAGCCCGACCATAAAGATAAATAAAATATAGCACTCTCTGACCATTATTCCCATCCGAGCTGATAAATAACATGATATAATAGAGAATCCATTATTGAAAGGAAAGATTCTCATCATAATTAGAGTGAATGCTTAAATATTCACTCATCCAAACCTGTTGCGCTAAGAGACACAAACAAAACACACGTTGTAGATCTTCCTCCTTTAAACCACAATGTGTGCACGTAACTTCGATATGTATTTCACGATCCAGGATATTAGTGCAAATTGCTAGTCCACTCAAGAAACACTTCCAATGGAAAGGTTTCCATTTTTTCGGGATTTAAACCCCTTACAAGATTTTAAAGAAATTCGTTGGGGATTGCGAAGTATCCAGGGATAGGTGTTTTCCCTGCGCGCGAATCACACATGAAAGCATAACCTGACTTCACATGAAAGTGGTTTGTGAAAGCAAGGAGAAAATGTTTATCTGGTGTACGTTAAAAGTGGTCAAATTTTCTACTTTGCCGAGGGTGAACAATTAACCAATAGACAATTACAAAAAGTCTAATGTACGGAGTATATAAATAAAGGAGACACATTTGTATAATTATTAGAGCGTCACGTATGAAATCTAATGATTTCGGCCAATAAAAAAATAAAATAAGATTTCTAATTTATTTTTGTATCAAAAAAAGCCGAGTGTCACTTGGATAAATATTTAGGTGTCACGTAAATATTTTTAATTAATTAATAATATATACAACTCCATCCAAAATCAAATACTCTAATGATTAAAAAAAAATCTAAAATAAAATTCAATCCAAAATCAAACACTAATCTAAAATAAAATTTTATCCAAAATCCATCACTAATATAATATTTTGACATTTTTGTAATGTTTGTGAAGATTACATGGAGCGAACGACCCATAATTTTTTTTCCTGAACTCAATTATCTAAACTTATTTTTTTAATGAAACACGTGAAAAGAAGGTGAACAGGACAAAGACTAAGTTAATTTATTTTTTAATCAAAATACTATACTTCAATTTACAATTATTCAAGTTCTTGTGTGGAGTATTTACTTTAATAAAATTCTATAACTACTGTTAAACTTTATATACATGGCTTTACATGTTAACCTTTGCTTCCCCCCTTAAGCTTAGTTTTATAAAGTTTGGCATTCTTTCTATGACTTGATATATTTAAATAGCTTTGTACGTAACCTCTTTTAAAAATATTTTTAATTCAATTTGTCAAAAATAATTTCCAACTTAAAAAAATTGATTTTTGATATGTAAATAATACGACATGATAAATGTTGATAAAAAACTAATCGTAAGAAAAAAAATCATAAAAATTAGTTCAAATAAGTTTAAATTAAGTTATACAACATGGCTCAATGTGAGTTTCAATTTCAAGCGTATTTTGCGCTCATTCTCAGTTTATATACATGCTTTCAATAACAATCAACGTGAAAAGAAATTTGAACATCATTATGGAATGGAGAGAGTACATTATAATTTTTTTTGTAATGGATAAACATGTTAAAGGGTTACATAATTAACTTTATACATTGTTAGAGATTTTAAAGGGTGGTTTTTTTTATTAAAGAGAATTTTTTTATTACCAAAAAATAGATTAATGTTTCATTATACAGGGGTAACTTTTAAACATTTTAAGCTAATTTTTACTATGATGTACCATATGTTTCGGCCAATGAAAAATAATAGTTCTAAATTATTTTGGAATTAGAGAAGTCGATTACCACGTAAATAAATAATTAGGTGCCATATATATAGATACTTTAATTAATCAATTACTGAGAAGGAAAAATCAGTAGGTGGATATTAATGAGAAAAAAGAAGGGGGATTTTGAAAAGATAATATATAAGCCATTGCTTTTTCATCTAATGGTCGATATTGCTCAAACTCTACCTTGTAGAGTTATTTTAGAACTCTAGAGGATCCAAAACCCTAATGTATACAACTCCATTCAAGATCAAATAGTCTAATAATGAAAAAATAAATATAAAATTAAATTATTCAAAATCAAAATCAAACACTAATCTAATGTAATATATAAAATATAGTAGTTGTAATATGAGTTTTATTTTAACTTAACAATTAAATAGAATCCGTGCATTGCATGACCTAAATTCTAATAGTTAATGCTATCGTAGTTATTTATTATTTGTTTTTTATTTAATTAAAATTATTGAAATATTTATGTATATACATTTGCAAGACAATTGATTGATTGACTTTTTTTTATCATTTTATTTATAATCCGTAGAAAATGACTTAAACTATTCAAATGTATATTTAGAATATCAAAAAAGTATTTTCCTACGAAATATAAACAAAACACGAAGTATATGTTTAACTAATATGGTTGTTCTTGAAATTTAGGAGGCCCGAATTGAAATATTAAACGTGAACACCTTTTAAAATATTAATTCAACTTATAAATAATTAATTATATTTTTTTCATCAAAAACTCATAATTCCAACTTTTAAATAGGTTGAATTTTTTTATCAAAACAACTTGGCTAATTTAATATTGCATATTAAATTACTCCCTTTCAACCAAAAAAATCATTTTATTCATTATTTGTACACCGTAAACATTTTTATGTAAAATTGTTTCTTTAAAAATGAATTAATGTAATTGACTATTTTTTGGTATACGTAAATAATTTTATGTAATTGTTGCTTGTAAAACTTTCATTTCACAAATGAATTTATTGCAAAATATTTTCACGGGATCCGATTTGAGGATAGCACTAACCACAGTCAACTCAATCCGGTACGAGATCCGAGATCACCGAAATGGCTACCGACGTCGAGTCGACGCCTGCCACCCAGGATTTCCACCAACTTTGAAACCAGCACCGATCTCTGTTACGTTTTTTTTTGTCAGCATGATGTATTTGTATGACATCAAGTTCACGCTTGAAAATAAAACGCTAGTTTATTCTTTCTTGTATCTACATGTTATAAATTGTCAAGAGATGAATCTAAAAATATGAGTTATGAACATAGTTATGCATTGAAGATTTGTGTGACGAGTTTCAGTTTATTTGTTATTTCTCTGTTTTAAATTATTAGAATTAATGTTCGATGTAGATAATTTGATATGAGGAATTAGAATATTTATGAAGGAAGGCTCGTACTAAATTAGAATATACGAAGAGTTGTAGTCGTTTCATGGTATTAATTGGAAATCGTTTTTGCGATTCTATTACTTTTCAAGTAAACTTAAGATTTACTTCTATGTTTTAAAGAGTGATAGAAGGAAATAGTCGAGTTTGAACGATACCTAACCAATAAAACCCGACTATTAATTTATTTTAAAATGAAGGAAAATACTCCTTAAGATCAATAAAACTTTCCTCCCCTCTGCCTGTGGACGTAGCTAACACATTGTTAGTGAACCACGTTAAATCTCTGCGTTACGTTCTTTATTTACGATATTTAATCTTTCTTTACATCCGTTATAACAAAAACTTTCCAAAGTAGACTTGAAAAAAGTTATGTAACACTCAAACCTTTCTCTCAAGAGTAAATTTATTTTCCTTCACTTTCCCTTAATCAAGGATGTCAAGTTGCCACCGTCTCAATTCATTGTTAATTTATACTTCCTTTGTCCCTTAATACTTGCAACGTTTTAACTTTTTGCATTATTCACATAATTTCACCCTATTTTATTTCTAGTATATGAAAATAAATGTTAGTGTATAATATATTTTTGGCATCATCTTAATATATATTTTCAAAGTATTAATATTTTCATAAATTTTAATAATATGTGGTTAAAGATATTGTTGATCAAAGTTCTGCATTGTCAAGCGTGTCCAGTCAAAACGGTGCGAGTATTAAGGGACATAGGGAGTAATAAATATATAATATAATAATACAACTAATTAACATCTATACTAATCTATTAAAAAGCGTTGTAAAAAATGTATATGTGCCACGTAATACTCTTCTCTTTACGCCACATCATCCACTCACCGATTGTTAGGACAACAAAAAATAATGAAGTTTAGCATTTACTTTCATTATTTAGTAATTAGTAGGAAACAATAAGTAGCAAAGCTACATTTATGGTTTATTCATTGAACAAATTATTACGGAGTAATTTATTTTGAGAATGTAGAACCTTCAAGCCATATCAATAAAGGCATTATTAATATCATTTTTCTTTAGTTACCAAGCATTTCAATCTAAGTCCATCTTGCCACATGTCGCTTCCTATTATCGATGACATGCCGCATCGTCGTCATTGACATGTCATGCATCTCATATAATTTTCTTGATCACGAAAAAATGTTAGTTATAGATTTCGTACCTACGACCTCTCATTTGTTAGAGACATATTTTAACCACTACGCCACAATTCATTTTGTTGTTTCTTGTACGTGCACAATTATATTGAGTCAATATAATGGGAAAAATGATCTGAATCATTTATTAATAGTCTCGATCACATTACTAATTAGTCATTACTTTTACGAGTTAGTAACCCTTACATGTTAAAATTTATTAAAACATACTCAAATTAAAGCAAGATATATTGTAATGTAACAAATTAAATTGGACTCAAAACGAGTTATATAATAATCTAATTAATCCATTTTTCTACTATCCGGGATATCGCCCGGGGCACTAACTAGTTTATTTTCATTTCTCGAATGATTTATTTAAGTGAATCATGGTTAATCTAAATACCCACTTAGCTATATTACTTTCGAACAAGGAGGAGAGGTGGCCGAATTTTCGCCCCTTTTTCCTTATATTTTCGAACTTTTGTACGTGTAACTTGATTCTATTAAAGTGAATTGATTTGGTTTGTTGGTCAGTAAGTTAAGTTTTGTCAGTGTCAAACCCAATCATTAAAGTTAAGTTTTGTTTCATCTAGAATGAGGGAAATGGCCAACGATAATGGTACGGATGAAGTTGTTAAGCAATTAGCCTTGGTTGCCCAAACCTTAGCAGAGAATAGAAATGTTCTGCATACTGACCTTGTTGGGAAGATGTTTAAGATAGCCCTCAGAGTAATTTGTTGTTATACCAAAGGGAATCAGACCCCAGTATTCTGGAAAACTAGTTAAGGAAATTCGATAAGTTTTTCAACACTGTGAGTTGTCTTGAAAATCTTAGGGTAAATAATGATGTGTACGACCTTAGGATAAAGCTGATTTGTGGTGGCAAACGAGTGAGGTTGCTTTAAGAGCTTTGCCTAATTTTGGTTAAGAATCCTTTAAGAAAGCCTTGAGAGAAAAGTTCTTTCATGATGGAGGTTGGAGCTGGTGTTTCTTGGTGTGGTGTAGTTTAAGTCTTTGATGCTTAATGTGTGGTGTTTTGTGGTGTGCCATTGTTGTTATTGTTGTTGTACACTAGTTTAGTTGGTACTAAAAGATAGGATTTTTTAATTTAAAAAATGACGTAAGCACACCCACGCCGGCAAGTCAGCAAAACTGCCATCAAAACGGTCTTTGTTAAACGTTTCTGTGAAACAGTCTCACACAAAAATTGCCTTTTCTTTTTTATCTTTAGGGGCGACTGCCCCCACCAGTCCCCTCTGTTTCCGCCGATGGATGGACAGATGGTAGCGGTGATTAGTCTTGTTTAACTCACGAAGGATGTGAAATTTTGTTGTTGTTTGCAATACTACTTGTATTTGTTTGTTACTTGTATGAAATAGGAATGGGACAATTGATTGCTATTCTGATGCTTTAGTATTCTGTTTTGGATTTTATTTTTATACTTGGTATGTTGTATGATAATTTTTTATTTTTCATTATTATCGTGTTCAAGTGGTCATGAAATTTTAAAGTGCATGTTAGTATGTAAGACCTCAATATTCTCCAAAAACTATGAAACCTGATTTAATGGACGAGATACATAATTTCTAAATATAGGTTCAAAAAGACCAAAAGTAATAGAAACTAGCCCAAGTTTGTCATTAATTTCCTTACATGTTTAGAAAATGAAATTGATGTGATAAATAAGATCTCATAAATTTATAATAATATAATATAATAATACAAAAACTAATCAACATTGTTTCATAATATCGATCACTGCACTTGAATTAAACAGTTGGGTGAGGCTCTTGGTAAATTTTGCAACTTGCTCTCCAGTCTCTTAGGATCTCTTCTCGAATACCGAACATTTCGAATTACGATTAATTCCTCCAAAACTAGTGCATGTCTCAGCAAAAACTTGATCAAATATATTTCCCGTTTGATACCACCAAAGTAAGAATATATCACAATTGTTTTCAGATAAGACCTGCAACAGCATGGAATAGTTGCTAGAGTTTTTCTGCAGAATTTTCGTTCCATCCTCGCTGCTTCCAAATCATCTTCCACTACCGATACACACCCGTGTTGGTCCACACAGGCATCAGATATACCCTACAAAGTAATTAAACAGCAACATATCAAAGTCACACACCATTGCCTATTGCCTATTGCCTATTGCCTAATGCCTAATGCCTAATGCCTAATGCCTAATGCCTAATGCCTGCCAAAATTCACATAATTAAGAGATGAAGAAAGCAAACCGATGGAAAAACAAGCGTTTCTAAGACAGGTGAACGATTAAGGAAGGCCAACAGCACTTTATCCCAATAGGTGTATCCAACATAATCCAACTTGAGATACTTCAAATTGTGAAACACGGGAAGTTGATCCTCTACTCCTGGAACGTTTAGTTCCTTGAACCAAAAACATGCGAAAGGTTAACAATATATTATATACTAGTGTATAAAACAATGATACTTAATTGACCAGAATTAGAAACACAAACCCCTGTGCAGCAGCCGAACAGATATAAATGTTGAACATTAGACAAGGGTTTGATAAAGTTAAGCACTTGCTTAGTAGATTCCTCAAGTGTTCCCATTTGCAAGTTGGATCCCATTAAGATATCTGCTTTGACAAGACGATCCATGTTTGGGATTGAGTAGTGTAATGCTAAATTATCACTGTACTTAAAATACTCCAAATTAGGAGTATGAATACGCACAAAATCAGTGTTATCAAATTCGTTCTCGAGCATATAGATGTCTAAACACAATCTCTTGAGAGAAGTTGAAGAGATAGTCATGGAATGGATATGGTTAAACCAGGCTATGACAGTGAGGTCTTGGAGCAAAGGGCAGCTTGAAACCAGCCTCGACACAAAGCTTTCTTCTGAGATGAAAGATAGACGGAGGTCCAGTAACTTCAAGTTTGGAAGATGAAAAGATGGCATGGTGTAAGCTAGGTCAAGACCAAGGTTAACATCAAGCTTCAATACCTCCAATGTTTGACAAGTAAAGATTTCCGGGGGAAGCTGACTATGACCGGGTTCCCTGACGTTAATGCAGAGCTCAAGCTCCCTTAAAGTTACACCACCACAACTAGGAGCAGTAAATGGAAAAGAGATCCATGCATTAATTTGTGTGGGATTCAAGTCAGGCAAACAACATTTCTCACATCTGCGCATAGCTGGTTCACAACCTCCGAAGTACCTAGTTCGAAAGTCCTTGCCCATACGAAGACAAAACCTGGTGAGGTACTGAGACTGGTATGATTGGAGGACATTATCCACAAAGTTGACAAAACTGGGGAAACGTTCAACTGCATAAGGATGTCTCAAACAATGGGATATAGGTGAATCATCAAACTCCAGGCTAATCATATGACGGAAAACAGGCCATGTCTTCTTAGACAAGACGCAAGTAGCAGCAGCATCCTTGGTAGGAACCAAACTAAGTATCCGAATTAACAATTCATCAGGTAAACTGGTGAGCCTATCTTCTACTACTGGATTATCGTCTACACATGGTTTCAACCTCTTCGTACTAGTACTAGTACTAGTAGTAAATGGTTTCAATCTCAAATCCATTGAGTGAATCTATAAATATTATCACAGCTTAATTCCCAGAATTATTCAGTTAACAACCGCCCCGAGAGCTTCTGCATTAAATTCAAATTGAAATTTAAATAAGAAATAAGCAAAGCTTTGAATCTACCAAATATCGACAACGGAAATTCAGTGCAATAAGATCAGCAAACAACAAATCAATCAAATCAGAAGTTATTAGCGACCAATTAATCAGAAGAATTAAGCAAACAACATATCAATCAACTCGGAAGTTATTAGCGACCAATTAATCAGAAGAATTAAGCAAACAACAAGTCAATCAACTCAGAAGATATTAGCGACCAATTAATCAAAAGAATTAAGCAAACAACAAATCAATCAACTCAGAAGTTATTAGCGACCAATTAATCAGAAGAATTAAACAACCAATTAATCAATCAATTCATTACGACTTACCTGGTAGAAGAGGAAAACTAAACAATGAATTTTCTCCGTCTTGTGTGTCCCTAATGGATTTTATAAAGGGTTGTAGATTTCTTTTTATTAAATAGGAAAATTTAATGCTACTTTCCTAATTAAATTAGGAAATCAGAAAAAAGGAAAGATTCCCCAAACTGTTAATATGATGAAAGCAAAAGGGGTGTTAATTTTTGTTGAAGAGAACAAAATTAAGAATGTAAAAATAGAATGAGTTTAAAGTAAATGGCGTGTACCGATATGTAGACCTGACAAAATTGACCCGGACCCGAAAAATCAACCCGATTAATCCGATCTGTAATCCGAAATTGATCCGAAACGACGACCCGAAATTCACCAGAAAACCGAATAGACCCGACCCGAAACCGAAACCGACCCGTAAGTGATTTGACCTGAAATGACCCGATACCCGAACGACCCGAACCGAAGTACCCGAACCGATCTTCACCCGAAATCGAATTAACCCGAACCGAAAATAACTGTAAATTTTACATCAACCCGAACTGAACCGAACCGAAAATCTAAAACCGATCTAAACCGAAGAGCAACTCAAATTTACCAATTAATTTAAATATAATATAAGATTTTTTTAGCTTTTCTTAATATAATTATTTACTTTATTATTATTATTATTATTATTATTATTATTATTATTATTATTATTATTATTATTACACAATAACTGGATATCAATATATAAATGCACAAAATCCGTGTGTATTGTATAATATTATGGAATTATATAACCATAGAATCTCATTCATTTCATCCATATACAGTCGAAGTGGGAGGTAATCGTACGCTAAGACTGTACCGAAAATCTTCAAATAGTACCAACGAAAGATATTGGTACAAATATATGCGATCTGAAATTGGGGGCTATCTAAGTATATCACATTACATGTCCTCATTTCATTACATAAAAGAAGATAAATGGCAATACAATAAAGCGACTTAATAAAAAGAATCAAATAGCAACCATAAATTTCATTTATAACGACATTTTTTCCTTGAAGTAATCCTAGTGTTTGGTCTCTATACTAGTTAAGTACTTACTTTACTAAATCATGATAATTTATTAGGGAGTATTATATTTGTACATGTCTCAATTCTCATTTTCTCGACCGCAAATTAATAGTAGAATTAGGACTAAAATCGCCTACTTTATCACTTGTAAAAATTTGAAAATGTAACCTTTAAATTAGTGTTTACTATAACTCTCATACCATAAACCATTAAATTTCAAACCGTAACGCTTAAGTAGTTAAGTCTAAACCTTTAACTTTTTTTGTAATAATAATAATATTATAAATAAACAATAATAGTGTATGACCACCAAAACAAAAGATAAATAAGTTGATCAAAACTCGAAACCCCTAAAATCTAATCCAACCCGAAAAACTCGATATAACCCGAAAAACCCGATATAACCCGAAAAACCCGATCCGATATGAACCGATCTGATACGGTCCGATCCGATATTGACCCGGAATTTTGACACGAACCAGAACCGGCCGACTATAAAAAACCGAAGTAACCCGAAATCTGAAATTGACCCGATCCATACCCGAAACCGACCCGAGAAAAAATAACCCGAAATGACCCTACCCAAATCCAATCCAAACGACCAGTTTTCCAGGTCTACCGATATGTACCGCAACTGCTATGTATCGCTATGTATCTCTATAGTTATATTTATACAATAATCAAATTAAAGTAATAAATCAATTAAATATACGAAGTATACTCTTAGTCCAATTGGTGTTCTGGCACTGTGATAATCTTCACCTCCATGCCTCTCACATTCGTCTTCTTTGTGCATTACCGGTTACACTAAGCGAATCGAAATTAACTTTTTTAAATTAAAAGGAACGGCATTATTTTCATCCTATAAAAACCAGATTATTTGCTAAAATTTTGAACATTTAAATTCCCCCCAAAAATAACATAAACAACTGAAATTTGGAGCAAAATTTGGGTAAAGAAGCTCATCAAGCATAATCTTTGATTTTTTAAGCAACTTTTTACCTTTGATTAATGAAATACGAAGTAATTAATTTGAGCATGGTTTACTCAATTAATCAATTTGGTTATTGTTTTTTTTTTTTTTTTTTTTTTGACATAGGCTTAACATACATAATTTAAAGTTTACACACTATTACAAACACTAAGGTCTTTAAAGACCATTACATCTATTATAATACCAACAATGAAATACATAAACTTCAAAAGGGCAGCAAATTCTTCTCGATTGATCCCTTGATTGTTGATGCAACCTTATTTACACAATCTTCTTTGAACAATTGTGCCAAGACTCCTTATCCCTGTGATTTCTTTATCGGAGATGACATTGATGTTGGCTTGACAACCACTAGGAGGCTCCTTTGAAAACCTGTAAAACTTAAGGGAAAAGGGAAAGAGCGGACGAAAACCAATGTAATGGGGTAGGCGGCCAGACCTTGTGCATTGCACACAAACGTCTAGAATAAACTCGTTTGTTATTGTGTTTTTTGGTGCAATGATTTATGCTATTGTAACTGTGTTAGTTGAGTAGCTTTAATAATTTCTTGAATATTGATAAATTATTATCGTTTAGCGCTTAAATTGGATGAGATGAGATTGATATGAGGAACTTTTGGGGGAAACAAATGTGGAAGAGAAACTTGGTTTAAAATCAATCAAATGCCAGTTTATACAATTTTCAATTTCGTTTTGGTCAATAGAAAAAGTAATCCAAACAAAAAAATGAAAATTAAATACTCTTGATAAATAAGATCTCATAAATTTATAATAATATAATATAATAATACAAAAACTAATTAACATTGTTTCATAATATTGATCATTGCACTTGAATTAAACAGTTGGGTGAGGCTCTTGGTAAATTTTGCAACTTGCTCTCCAGTCTCTTATGATCTCTATGATCTCTTCTCGAATACCGAACATCTCGAATTACGATTAATTCCTCCAAAACTAGTGCATGTCTCAGCAAAAACTTGATCAAATTTATTTCCCGTTTGATACCACCAAAGTAAGAACTTATCACAATTGTTTTCAGATAAGACCTGCAACAGCATGGAATAGTTGCTAGAGTTTTTCTGCAGAATTTTCGTTCCATCCTCGCTGCTTCCAAATCATCTTCCACTACCGATACACACCCGTGTTGGTCCACACAGGCATCAGATATACCCTACAAAGTAATTAAACAACAACATATCAAAGTCACACACCATTGCCTAATGCCTGCCAAAATTCACATAATTAAGAGATGAAGAAACCAAACCGATGGAAAAACAAGCGTTTCTAAGACAGGTGAACGATTAAGGAAGGCCAACAGCACTTTATCCCAATAGGTGTATCCAACATAACCCAACTTGAGATACTTCAAATTGTGAAACACGGGAAGTTGATCCTCTACTCCTGGAACGTTTAGTTCCTTGAACCAAAAACATGCGAAAGGTTAACAATATATTATATACTAGTGTATAAAACAATGATACTTAATTGACCA
Organism: Spinacia oleracea; assembly: GCF_020520425.1. Taxonomy (NCBI): domain Eukaryota; kingdom Viridiplantae; phylum Streptophyta; class Magnoliopsida; order Caryophyllales; family Amaranthaceae; genus Spinacia; species Spinacia oleracea. The sequence goes on from NC_079487.1 coordinate 131,051,871, forward strand.
GAACTAGAAACACAAACCTCTGTGCAGCAGCCGAACAGATATAAATGTTGAACATTAGACAAGGGTTTGATAAAGTTAAGCACTTGCTTAGTAGATTCCTCAAGTGTTCCCATTTGCGAGTTGGATCCCATTAAGATATCTGCTTTGACAAGACGATCCATGTTTGGGATTGAGTAGTGTAATGCTAAATTATCACTGTACTTAAAATACTCCAAATTAGGAGTATGAATACGCACAAAATCAGTGTTATCAAATTCGTTCTCGAGCATATAGATGTCTAAACACAATCTCTTGAGAGAAGTTGAAGAGATAGTCATGGAATGGATATGGTTAAACCAGGCTATGACAGTGAGGTCTTGGAGCAAAGGGCAGCTTGAAACCAGCCTCGACACAAAGCTTTCTTCTGAGATGAAAGATAGACGGAGGTCCAGTAACTTCAAGTTTGGAAGATGAAAAGATGGCATGGTGTAAGCTAGGTCAAGACCAAGGTTAACATCAAGCTTCAATACCTCCAATGTTTGACAAGTAAAGATTTCCGGGGGAAGCTGACTATGACCGGGTTCCCTGACGTTAATGCAGAGCTCAAGCTCCCTTAAAGTTACACCACCACAACTAGGAGCAGTAAATGGAAAAGAGATCCATGCATTAATTTGTGTGGGATTCAAGTCAGGCAAACAACATTTCTCACATCTGCGCATAGCTGGTTCACAACCTCCGAAGTACCTAGTTCGAAAGTCCTTGCCCATACGAAGACAAAACCTGGTGAGGTACTGAGACTGGTATGATTGGAGGACATTATCCACAAAGTTGACAAAACTGGGGAAACGTTCAACTGCATAAGGATGTCTCAAACAATGGGATATAGGTGAATCATCAAACTCCAGGCTAATCATATGACGGAAAACAGGCCATGTCTTCTTAGACAAGACGCAAGTAGCAGCAGCATCCTTGGTAGGAACCAAACTAAGTATCCGAATTAACAATTCATCAGGTAAACTGGTGAGCCTATCTTCTACTACTGGATTATCGTCTACACATGGTTTCAACCTCTTCGTACTAGTACTAGTACTAGTAGTAAATGGTTTCAATCTCAAATCCATTGAGTGAATCTATAAATATTATCACAGCTTAATTCCCAGAATTATTCAGTTAACAACCGCCCCGAGAGCTTCTGCATTAAATTCAAATTGAAATTTAAATAAGAAATAAGCAAAGCTTTGAATCTACCAAATATCGACAACGGAAATTCAGTGCAATAAGATCAGCAAACAACAAATCAATCAAATCAGAAGTTATTAGCGACCAATTAATCAGAAGAATTAAGCAAACAACATATCAATCAACTCGGAAGTTATTAGCGACCAATTAACCAGAAGAATTAAGCAAACAACAAATCAATCAACTCAGAAGATATTAGCGACCAATTAATCAGAAGAATTAAGCAAACAACAAATCAATCAAATCAGAAGTTATTAGCGACCAATGAATCAGAAGAATTAAACAACCAAATTAATCCATCAATTCAGTGCGACTTACCTGGTAGAAGAGGAAAACTAAACAATGAATTTTCTCTGTCTTGCGTGTCCCTAATGGATTTTATAAAGGGTTGTAGAGTTCTTTTTAAATAGGAAAATTTAATGCTACTTTCCTAATTAAATTAGGAAATCAGAAAAAAGGAAAGATTCCCCAAACTGTTAATATGATGAAAGCAAAAGGGGTGTTAATTTTCGTTGAAGAGAACAAAATTAAGATATTTTGACTAGAGCTGATCGTTTGCGGGTTTGGACGGGTAACGGACGGGCAACTTTCCCAAAAATCTGTTCAACGGGCTTAAAAATGCTGCCCTTACCAGTCCGCCAAAAATATATTTATTACCCTTACCCGCCCTGTACATAAAATGCGGGCTGCCCGCGGGCTAACGGGCTTATGAAAGTGTAATACATAATTTTTTCAGCACTAATTAACCTTGTTATACCTACTAGATATTTGCAATAGAGTAAGAGAGTAGAGCAAGAAGAGGAGGAAGAAGAAGAAGAAGAAGAAGAAGAAGGAGGTAAGAGAGTAAGAGAGTGGAGGACTAAGGGTGGCTGGCGGCATTTTTGTGAAATGAAAGTGTTAGTCTATTAGATTGCCTTTGGGTTTTAGGGTTTCTTTTAGGCAATAGGAAGTATTAATTAGTTACTCTAGAAACCTAGAATGATCTACCATCAGAATTGTAAGCAAGTTTACTTCAAAAAAAAAAAAGTAAGTTTATTTTAATTTAGCGGGCTGGGCGGACTTGCCCGTTAATAAATTTTGTGTGCCGTAATCCGCCCATTTTTATTAACGGGCCGGGCCTAGCCCTCCCAACTTTCACTTTTTTTTAAAAAAGCTTTGTCCAAGCCCGCTATTTTAGCGGGCCGGGCCTAGCGGGTTACCCCGCCCATGATCAGCTCTAATTTTGACCACTTTTTTTTTTGCTAATGCTTCATACGAACAAAATAATAATAAATGCTACGGAGTACTCCATTCCTATTTAAATTTCAATTTGGAATGCTTATAGCCTTATATTAAAACGCAAAAAACTTTGATCAAGATTACTCAACAATATTGGCCATACATAAGAAAAAAACATACTTATATGAAGTCCTATTAATTCATTTCAATATAAGTTACAGACTATATTGTTCACTTTGGGTTGACTCCCATCAAGTCATCAACCATAACCCGAGCCATTTAAATAAACGGACTAGCAACTCTCAACCCTAAACGACCCGTTTATCAAACACGCACGTTAGAGCTGATCATCATGGGTCCGGCACGCTAGCCCGGCCCAGCCCGACCCGAAAATTTGTGGGTTTGGGCAGAATATTTCGGGCCCAGCCCGAACTTTTAAAAAAAATTGCAGGCTTTGGACAACGTAAAACAATTTTAGTTATAAATTTGGCCCAGCCGAAAATGGCCAGAAAAGCCCGCTAATTTTGGGCCGAAATAACGGGTTTTGGGCACAAAAAATTGGCCCAGAACTTGGCCCGACCCAACATAATGGACAGATTTTTATTCGCTCGGCCCGACCCGAACCCGGCCCGCCATTTGATCAGGTCTAATGCACATTAATACCAAACACTAAAAATGGTAATGTTGAGACAAACACCCCGAAGGGCTAAGTTTATTAACTGCTAAACAAAAGTTTGACAGCTATTACACCTTCAACCCGCGACTTGAGTTTTGCTGGGATGCCCGTCAATTGTTGACAATAGGCCTTAATAGTTAATACAACAACCCAAAAACAAATCTTACATAATTAAGAGTACGATTCTAATAATAAGCCCACTTTATCAAAACTAATGTCCATATTTCTGAAACTCCCACTCACTATTATCTGCACAAAGAAAAAAAACAGAGAAACCTTCAACTTTTAGAGAGAAAATAGTAAACAGAAAGGCGATAAACAAAGACAAGCACAGCGGGTTCTGGCACCACATACCTAATGGGCATACTTGTCGAGTTTTTAACCAACGGCTGATGCAATGGAAATGGAAGGCATGGTTGCAGACACCTATAACCAAATACAAAAGAATAAGAGAAAGTAATACAATCGCACTGGGACCTGATAATACAACATGCAACAGACTACAAATTTTGTGTCCTTCGCCTAGAGAGTAGAGACATAACAATAATACAAACTGTCCATTAGTTAAAGGATAGGAGTCATAGACTCGTAGGACTATAGGACTCATGATACATTTGACATGAGGAACTAATAAAATGATGGCAATGTGAAGAACTTAAGCTTTACTTTTTGATGATATGGCTTCCAAGTTCCATCTCAGTAGTTAGGGGCTCAAGGCTTGCATACTGATCTCAAGTTCTCAACTAAAGCACAGAAAGAATAAAAGGGACACTTGTATGCTTTAACTAAAGTAGTTTGAGGAATCACTGTCTTTCTCACACATGTTTTGGGTCATTAAAAAAAATGACATCATATAGCCATATAAAGGAATTGAAAATATCCAACAACATAACAAGGCTTATTAGCTTCTTAGACCATTCTATTTAACTGCCATCACGTGTGATCAATATTACACTACGTACATTCTAGGATCTTGTCTCATAAACCGTGAACCAAAAACAATTTATTCCAAGACATTGACGTCCTTGAGCTGCATTGAGCCACACCAGTAATCTGTTTGGTAACTCATTTCAGGTGCCTTAAAAGGTGCTGAAGTTTGAGGGTGCTTAAATGATTAGTTGTGCTTGTAACTACCTGAGATTATATTTAAGGTGCTAAAAGGAGCTGAGATTGTGAAGCTACTCAAACTAGCGTCTGGAAAATAGGACCTGAAATTTCTTTTTTTTTATCCTTTCTACAATGTTTCTATCTTCGGATTGATGAAATTATGGAAGAAAGGTATGCTAGTGGTGGACTATAGTGCTACAAAACTAGGCAGCGGTGAAGTAGGCAGTCGCATTGAATGGGAATGAAAGAGGGACTGTTGCGGTAATGGTGTATGTTAGAGAGAGAAGGGAGGGAGAGTTTCAGAAAATCGTTATTCCTCCACTACTAGCGGAAGAACCGCACAAGCACAGAGCAGAGACAACAAAGTACAACAGATGATCACCGATTCACTGACACAATCTCAAACATTCTGGCTTCGCTAATTCATTGATATTGTTGGAGCTTGGATGGAGAAGATAACGGAGGAAGGAAAGTCAATGTGGAGGAAGCTAAGTTTGGGTTTTGAAGGTGGAAGATGCAACGAGAAATAGAAAAAAGAAATAAGGGGGGAAATTAGTAGTTTAATATTTAATCTTGACTCTAAGTATCGAACTCCAATGGCCCGTATTACTTATCATCCTTCTCACATGAGCCGAAACCATATATTATACATAAATACACGACCTAAAATGTCATTTTAAACTTTTCAGCTACTTAAAAATATAGTTTTGCCAAACATATCTAGTTAGTTAACTTATTAGTTTCAACTACTTATCAATTTCAGTTGCTACTTCATCAATTTCAACTAGTGTTGCCTAAGTTCCATCATCGAATAAAAGGCCGCTAGAAAGGATTTATATATTTGACCAGCAAGGTAAAGTTTAGGTATTTAAAAGCAAAACCAATGGTTGAAGCTTCTGGTGAGCAAGAGTAAAAGAAGTCAACTTCAACCATCATGTTGATCTTAATACATTTTTTGTTATTCTACGTTAATGTAAAATGTTGAAATATATTGAACTATTGAAGCGACACAAAATAGTTACTTTGATTTAGTGATCATTACTTCAATTAACTAACATAAGTGTCCTAAACTCCTAACACTATTAGATTACCAAGCTATGCCACCCTAGTTTCAAACATTAATGGACATAAGGTATAATAGGTTAACAATTAACATAGACAGCTTGAACCTTTCTTCATCATTGATCCAACTCTTTACCAAAGGCCTCACTTACATTTTTGCCAAAAGGTCTCACTTACATTGGCCAAAAAATAAAAGGTCTCACTTACATCTACCAATGTTATGGTAGCACAAATTCCTTACAACAAAAAATCTTGAATCTTTCTTCATCATCCTTCCACTCTTTACCAAGGGTCTCATTATAGCTACCAATGTCCACACTAGCACAAATTCCTAACAAAAAAAGCCTCTAATGTACCATAACTCATGCTTAGGTGTGTAACCCTCAGACTACATGTATACAATTATCACTTCTACAGTTCTATTTGATCACACTGACTACCAAGAAAATTAGACCTAGACAACTCATTGTAGCCTACACCGAAAACCCTAGAGGACCTACAGGAAAAGCACTTTTATATCTGTTCACAAACTGTAAGACCTCCCAAACCAAGGTCAATGTTAAACATACTCAAGGCAGTGCAGGATCCAACAACAATTCTCTTACCAAGTATATGACCATCAAAAGTTTAAACTATAAGAAATACTATCCTCAGTCTGAATAGGGAAAAGTTGAATCAGAGGAATAGACTACACGATAGTCGAACATTCTAACATAATCCATACAAAGGAACAAGGATCACAACTTCATATAGTATAAATAAACCAAACAATAAAACCACACTCAATCAGTAGAGATATACTTATACTTGTTTTGCTTTCGGAAATATAGAGTAGTCAAATTTGACAAAGAAATCATACAAATTGGCTAGGGTGCTAAAATTTCAATCCCATAAACTACAAAAAAGAAACATAAAATTTGTGACAAAGATGAAAACTGAAATAAATTATATAAAAAAGGATCATACCCCAAGCGACAGTGCACTCCTCACTCGTAGCACTAGCTTGATTAGCTTGGCATTCAATACCTAAATCCAACAAAACCACACAAAAAAATTAGAATCAACCACGAAAACCCTAACAAATAAAACCCACAATAAAATCGAACATCTTTTACTCACATAGATCCATGATATGATTACGACAAATTGCACAATTGTCGACAACAATATCTGCAAAAAAATCAAACAATTGAAATCAATCCATCGAAAAAAGAGAAAAAAAATCGGTGAATTGAAAACTAGGATTGAAGAAGGGTAGAGTACCCCAAGCCCAAAGAGCGACAGCGTTCCATTTTTTGATCTCGAAACGCTTAGGTTTCTTAGAAGAAGGGCCGGCTCCGGTGCTAGAACCCTCGCCGGCGGGAACCATAACTACGTCGGAATCCATCGATTTACCGGAGAAAATTGAGAGGAGAGAGAAACACGAACAGATGATCCCCACTTTTATCAGAAGAAGACGGAGTACTTTGACTAGTCTATATTGTCAAATCTCAAGAGCTATTTTTTTTTTTTTTTTTTAAATAGGTAAGAAGAAGGGACCCTAACTAAACCAGCACCTAGCACAGGTGAACCAGCCCAGCTTCGCAGGTCATCGCTTGAGCCACTCCCAAGCATTTTGCAGTTGATGGGGCTCGAACTTGTGACCTCCAAGTCACAATGTGAGTTCCCCACCAACTCCACCAACTTATGTTGGTTCATCTCAAGAGCTATTACGGAGTAATTTTTTTACTTGTCTTTTACCGTGTTAAATATGAATACACTATGAACAATTGAACAGCATTATGAAGTTCGATTTTACTTAGGTAAAAAGCGAGTTACAGATAGTATTATTACTTTATTAGGACTTAAAATTTATAAAACTTAAGGTTAAGGAATAAGGACCTATTTTTTGCTGGTTAAGGACTCCAAAATAAATAAAAGATTAAAAGTTAGGCAAATTTGCGGTAAAAAACGAGTTAAGGATAGTATTATCACTGTATTAGGACTTAAAATTTATAAAACTTAAGGTTAAGGAATAAGGACCTATCTTTTGCTGGTTAAGGACTCCAAAACAAATAAAAGTTAGGCAAATTTGCGGTAAAAAAACGAGTTAAGGATAGCATTATTACTGTATTAGGACTTAAAATTTATAAAACTTAAGGTTAAGGAATAAGGACCTATCTTTTGCGGGTTAAGGACTCCAAAACAAATAAAAGTTAGGCAAATTTGCTAAAAAAGATCTTTTATAATCCAAATTTTGCGAGAAAGGATCTTATATAAATTTTTTTGTGAAATAACACCTTAATATAAATTTTTTTTTGCGAGAAAGGACCTTATATAATTTTTTTGTGTGAAATTAATTTGTTTTTTGCGAAAGACAACCAAAACTAAGTTTCCGGCATTGACTGAGTTTTTCCGGCCATTGACTTGCACTTGAGAAGCACGTGTGGCTTTATTTTGCTAACCACACCCAATTTTCCTCCAAAATTCTAAGCTTTAAAACCTAAAGTTGCAAAAAAAATATCGAAATAAGATCAAGTTTTAAAATCCAGGACTCGGGAAAATTAGTGCATTTAGCCAACTTAAGCCACACATGCTGCTCACATGCAAGTCAATGGCCGGAAAAACTCAGTCAATGCCAGAAACTTCCCTTAGGTCCTTTCTCGCAAAAAAAATTTACATTAAGGTGTGATTTCACAAAAAAAAAAAAATATAAGTCCTTTCTCGCAAAATTTGAGTTATAAAATGTCCTTTTTGACAAAAGTTATAACACCGCCAAACTTTTCTTTCATTGACATGGCTTATTAAAGTTTAGGTAAATTATTAATCTTACCGTTTATTATTCCTTCCAAAGGGCATAACTAAGATAATTTGCAAAAAAATTATTGAGTAGTTATTTTCTGGTGATATGTTAAAGAAACTTTTGAGAAACAATTACTCAATTTCTTAAAATTATGGAACTTATTATGATCCAATTGAACATTACTTTGCCAAAATCTTTACAACCGATTAGACCTTACAAACTACAAACAAAACTACTTCTTTGTTAATGTGTTTAGCCGTTTAGGTACAAGTCGTACAACTAGTTTAGATGAATATAACTTTAAAAGATCAAATCATATTTAATAAAATTAGGTGAAAATTCACATTTCAAAATATTGTAACATATTGATCCCAATTAACCCGGATGTTGTAGATTAATTTGTCAGAAGATTTGTTATTAATATTTCCTCGTGGTCAAATATAATTTCATACATTTAGGCAACCTTTTGTTTTTTTCTCCTAATAATCTCTTAAGCTTTGCAACTTAATGGGAGTAACAAACTAACAATGATACTTTATACTTCCCTCATCCAACCAAACAAGAATTAAGTGTGCAAACATAAGAATTTGGGGAATGAAGTTCGTCATAATAACGCGATATACTAATTCCTCATTTCAATTTTCTTTCTTTCTTTTTCATGTCATATTGTAAAAGTTGTACCGTTAACGATTAAGATGAAAAAACGACCAAATTACCAACCATAAAGCCAGCACAAAGCTTAAAAGTACACAAGCATAAGCCAGATGAAGAATTTCTTTATTTCGCTAATTAACATGGGGAAATAGAGTTGAATGATGATTTGATGTACAATTCTATCAACATAAACATAGATTTTCCCAAGCTGCATTATGCTCTAAGCAAAGCACCTTCATTTCCCTGCAGGCTGCGAAAAAAATGTAACAGATTATTACAGTCAATAGAAAATTAGTAACAGAGGTTTATGAAGGAGATTTTTACCTCAGATGGATGTGATCTAGCCGAAGTTGATTCCCTGTGCAAGCGGTAATTCGCTCCCATAATTAATCGTACTGTAATGGTATTCAAATCAGATTAGTCAACGTGATAAAGCATTGAAAACATGAAAAATAATATTGGGCAGATAAGTTTGATAGGAGTAAGTGATATACGTACCATGTTGCACGTCTCATGTATTGTTTCCAAGAGTCACTTCCTGCTTCCCTTCCACCTCCAGTTGCCTTTTCACCCCCAAAAGCACCGCCAATTTCAGCACCATTTGTCGGTATGTTTACGTTCACAATGCCACAGTCACTCCCTGAAGGTCTGTAACAAACCAAATATGTTATTTTAGAAAGTTCGAGGATCCTAGGTATGAAAATATACACTTGTTTGTTAAAATATAATTTCATACTGCAGAGGACCAGTAGTGCACTAACCCAATCCATCTGAAGATAGCTTCAGGTTTCTGAGTGAAGATAGAGCTACTTAAACCCTGAGGAACAGAGTTGTTTATTTCTATTGCTTCTTCAAAAGTCTGCATACATGCAAATGTAGGATTACTTATGTGACAAAAATGATAATTTACAGTTTCAAGGAAAAGGAAAACCAAGTTTGACAGACAAATTGACAACATACATGTAGTTTACTGGACAATACAAGAATATTTACCTTGAACTTCATAACATAGAGTACAGGAGCAAACAGCTCTTCTTTTACAATATCAGCATCAGGAGAAATTTCAACGATAGTGGGTTGAACAAAGTTTCCTTCGGATTCTATGGCTGAACCGCCTGTAAGGATTTTACCTCCCTGCAAAGGAAAAAACATCGTACTATGATGAAAAAGTCATAAATGACCTTAATCAGGACTGCAGAAAAGGTAATAATGACTTTCATGCAAAAAGACCACGACTTTTGATGTAATGCTAAACAGTAAACCAATATTTGCAGCTCTAGACCAGAGACTAGCTAAGCAATACTGTCAAAAGCCTTCAACATAAACTAAGAGGCTACCGCAATAGTTTGTTGGGGTCAAAGTATTGTAAAAAGGTAAAGTCGTAATAAGGTTAGAAGATTACAAACCTGGGACTTTATGGCCTCAATTCCCTTGACAAAGTTATCTCTTGAAGTTTTAGTATGCAATGGTCCAAGTAAGGTACCATTCTCAAGGGGATCCCCTATCTTCACTTGTTTGTAGACATCAAGCAATTGCTCAATCACCTTCTCATATACGCTTTCATGAAGCAGCTAAGAAAATAGAAAAGGAAAAGAAAAACAGAGGAGCGTGCATGAGTGTCTCTTACGTACTACTCTTGTGAACTGAAACCTGTCATTCAATAAACAGATACTATGTGATTACCAGCCTACGGCAGGTTGTGCAGCGCTGACCAGCTGTACCAACAGCCGCAAAGACAACAGAACGAACAGCCAGCTTAATGTCAGCATCATCCATGACAATTATGGCATTATTTCCACTCAATTCAAGCAAGCATTTTCCAAATCTTTGACTCACAGTTTGTTGAACCATCAGTCCAACCTATCATCAGAATGCAGCAGAAGTGAAACAACAGTTAATTTGAGAGGGACATAAAGAAACCATCACCAATTGACAATAGAACCCTTGTTAAAAGCTAACAGCAGAAGTTTTAGCAACAACTTTTTCAACAAGAACTTAGAAATAGATTAACAAAAAAAAAATTAGACTCGACATAGAATCAGTATATTTTTTTGGTTGGGTTAATAACCAACCGCCATTTCAAAGAAAACTGTGGAGGAACTTTGCCACTGTGAAACAAAAGTTCAGTCGAACTTTCAAGTGCATCAAATATTTTCAACTTTCTTAGAATCATACCAAACATGGAATGTTACCAATGGTTAACATGCATAGTTGATGCAAGTGAATGTGTGTTATTTATTAGCATGTATGATTAACAGGCTAGGATATAAACATGATCATGTTCACTCATTGGCCCCAACTTTTACAACTGATGAGCCACTTTATTCAACAAAATCAGCAAATATTGGCTGGAAACTAGACTAATTTCAAGGCTGAATGTGAGATAAAAAAAGAAGCCATTTAGACATCTTCACTGGTTTTCTGCATCAATGCATAACTAGCCAAACCCATGCAGTTCCTAGGTTCTCAATATGATCAACTTAGTTAAAGTCAAACACTGAACAAATAAACTTTTAAAAGAGAGCAAACTTATCAGCTGTCCTACCCTCGCACAATTCAGATCTATCATGAGTTCACTAAAGTTTACTATATTCCTAGTGTTAGTTGTCTCTTGGTCTGTTTTCCATCCACCACCACTACTTCACAGGACATCCCAGAGATAATCTAGTTCTATTTCAGGAATTGTGACTTATTTTCTGGACATCCAATAATAGTCTACATGACTGTTATTTCTGAATGGAAGGACTAAATTACATATAGTGATAGAAGAAATTAAATATTTGCAAAGACATGAAAATCTACCTTCGAACTTCCTGTAAATGAAACAAGCTGAATGCGTGTATCTTTTGAAATTGCTTCACCAATTTCAGCCCCGCCGCAAAGGGAGGTGAAAATTGCTCCTGGCAAATTATTCTTTTCGAACACACCAGCTATAATCTTGGTTATTGCAATGGTGACCAAAGGAGTTGTCGGGGCACCTTTCCTGAAATAAAGGATTCGAGAAAAGCATAATGTTAGATCTGATCTAAGGCATTAAATTGGATACTATACATGAAAATCCAGTAAACCCCTGTGAGAATCAAAGTTGCTATTCCTTTATACACTCCCCCCCTCCCCCTGAAGTTTAACATCCCAATATCCCACTATTGACAGATGTATGCACCCTCCAAATCAGTGGAGACTAAATGGAAAGGTATTTCCAAACATTTACTGAGCTACCACCAAAATTTCCCCTTTTTCGGGGCAGGGAGGGTGAGAGGTCCAGAAGAGGAGGAAAATAACCAATAACTAAAAGAAATGGTAAAAAGGCGATAACCAAGAGAATTAAGAGTAAGACTATTCATTTTAAAATTTCATCATCACTGTTTCAAAACATGTCACTTACATTGTGCACAATGCATGTGAGAATATAAAGAAAAAGGTGCTAGTTTCTGACATTGAGATACTATACATGATCTCTAGACTCTAGAGGACAATGAAGCTTTAACTACATAAGATCTCACATGCGTAGCTCTACCAGCCATGACAAATCTTGGGGCCAACAATCAAATTAATGTTTCTTGTAGAAGTACACGTCATTCCCAGAGCAGCAGTCAAATATAGAAGAGTGTTAAAGATAAAACTTACCAGACAACACAATTGCCACAAACTAGTGCATTGCAAGCATTCCAACCTATGCAACCAAAGCAATAATATCATTAACAGAAGATGCAAACATAATTTAACATAAAAGAAAGAACAGTTAAGATATTTTGACCCCAACTGAAATGAAAATAGATTTCTTCTTATTGGCCAGAAAGAGAAGAAGACTTACCAAGAACAGCACTTGGAAAATTGAATGCTGTGATTACACCCACTATCCCAAGAGGATTCCAGACCTGTGCTTTTAGTAGTTGTTTAGAAATGTAGAAGAAGAAAAGATTTCTCATCACATTATTCGTAATTTCATATAGAGTAAGATTGATGTGCAACATACCTCCAGCATTGCATGATTTGGACCTGTTATAGAAAGTAACCAGAGTTAAATGGGGAAAACATGGATTGACTACTGGTTAGAACTTAGAAGTAAGAACTTCCATTTGTAACTTCAAAACAAAAGAACTTTGTATCAATAACACGAAAGCTTATTTTCCAAAAACATGAGTTACTCGACTTCTGCTAGATGAACTATACTATTACCAATACACATCTTTTATTCAAAACATTAATTGAGTCATTTTTAACTTACGCTCTGAAGGAATAATTGAGCCATTTAGTTGTCGGCTTAACCCCACAGCAAAGTCACACATATCAATAATCTCCTGTATATGACATTTATTCAGTAGTTAGAAAAGTATACACAAGTCCAAAAAAAGACACGCTCCTGAATATCCAGGAAAGTGGAAACTATACTTTCTAACAAAGGCAAATCTGCCACTGGAAAAAAAAGAGACACTCCGTATGACATAAAACGAATTAATCTCAGACAATCAAAAGTTTAAGGGTTGTCTACATCTGATCCCAGACATGGTTATATAGAAGACTTTGATAATTTGGATGAGTGATTGATTAAGTGATCTTCGCATTATTTTACTTGGTCGAATAAGGCAGATGGATTTGAGTGTATGGATCAAACTGGATATATTGCTGTTAATCGTCTGTGGTTTCTCAAAAAAAAAATCTGCTTCTACAGAGGTTCTTCTTAACTTGAATTCTTATCAATCCTCCTCGGCAATGACCTTGGATACAACTCAAAAATTTATTTTCAGATCCTTTAATTTTTTGAACATGTAGGCTGAGTCCTCCCAAACTATTAGCATTGATGAAAATGTACAGAACTGCAAAGGCTTAAGAATATGAAAAAGTGTGTAGGCGTCTTCATAGAGATTATGTTAAGTATGCAGAGAAAGTCCTTATTAGTCATGCAGCTGTGCCAAGCTCAGATTTTATTTGCTACTGCAACTACTGATCTACTCTGTCAACTGCTGAAAGCCTTAAAGTATACTTTGGTATGTCACAAGAAGTATGAACATAGTCATTATTACGAGAACAAGCTTAAGCAGAGGATAGAGGACTAAAGTTTATGATGTTAAGCTATACGATTGATAGTAATAACTACTCCGTAAAATTATGCTACGGTGAAAACAGTCAAAACACGCTTTAGACCTATGGCATCAAGAGTACTACTAAAGATGACGGCAGAAGTGTGTCTCACTCTCAGGATGTAAAATCTCCATGACTTTCTTGAAATCAATAATAAAAAAAATAAAAAATGTTGGTTATATTTGACCTCTCAACTTTGTGATCGGTGAATCATGGTCCAGGGTCCTGACTTTCCCTGAGATAAGGGTGGTTTTCTGAAGTTCCTAATGACAGACCATAGACCCAATGATAACTCTCACTGCTTGGAAGGTGATGGGGAGTGATGAAGGATGACGTGTGTAGATGGTACCCTTGCTTGATTCTCCTAAAGGTCACAAAAAAATGCCTATAGATAATGTTTTTTAGTGTTATCCCATGCATAGAAAATGTAGCTTCACTCACTCCACCTTTATAGATGGCACGCTGTCAGCAAAGGCCGTTGCCTTCTGTCGCTGCTTTCAGAAGACTCTTCAATGATTTCTCTGATATATCCTGATCTGTAGAAAGTTTCTCCAAGTATGACATTTAATGAGTGGTATTGATCTTAACACTAATGAGATTTACATGAGTGGTATTGATCTTGACACTAATGGTCATCTTCTCAATCTTACTAGTTATACTAAGGTAGTAAGGTGCTTTGTTAATTGTAATCCCCTAATGGTCTTGCTGAAGCTGTGTTGTGTAATAAAACACAGCACAGTTCCTATGTTCTAAAGATGAAAGTTACACAATATGCCTCTATGGCTTGCATGTGTTTTCATCCATTTTCTTCAAGATCCCTAAAGCTGTTTTGCACCAGATAATTTGTTACAGTCTGGTCACTAGTTCTACTCATACTTAAAAGTTAGTTCCCTATCAGCTAGGCCAGGTCACTCAACCAATAGATTTATTTTGTATAGAGACATTATCATTACTGCGACTATATACTACATAAACATCGCTAGACATCCTTCGCCTTATCTTAGTTGTTTAACCGCCACTCCAAGAACCAAGAGCATACATCATTAGGCCCAAGACAAATTGATATTGCCAATCGGGCCAACACACCCCATGAGGGTCCAACCCATAAAACTTCCATAGATACAACTTAAAGCATGTATAACAAGCCTTGAGTTTATTCGTTATACCACAGCTAAACTCTACCACACTAAAAGTACCATACCTGAACTTCTCCTATACCTTCAGGCAGTATCTTTCCCATCTCAAGTGACACCAACCGTCCGAGCTGCTGGAGTTTATCTCTCAAAGCATCACCGATCTGTCTAACAATTTCACCTCTCTTTGGTGCAGGCATCTTACAACAAAGAAAAAGTAGTTACAAACATGTCAAAATATTGCAATAAATATACGGATATTTCATGAAATACCCCCGAGTTTTGCCTTAATTCACCAAATGCCCATCAAGTTCCAATAATTCACCAAATACCCCTCAGGCCCTCACAAATGACTTAATACCCCAAATACCCCTCCATGACGTCATCATCCTCATAATCAACCAATTACGATCTAATTACTCACCTAATCCCTAATTAACCCCCCTAATTCCTAATCAACCCACCCATTAACCCATTAACCCACCCATTAACATATTAACCCACCCATTAACCCACCCATTTCTTTTTCTTTTCTCACTCCCATTCCTTCTTCCATTAACCCACCACCCACCTCAAGGATTTCCATGGCAGCCCCCCTTCTTCACTCTCTCTCCTCACCACCTTCCTTCTTCCCTGACCTTCCCATATCTTTCTCTCTCCCTCCTTCCTTCTTCCATTTACGACTAATTCACACACATCAATTGCAATCCCAACATACAACAAATCAGGTGAAGAATAATAATACCCAAAATCGAGCATTGAAGAATTAGGTGAAGAACATGGCTAATTTTGATGAAAATGAAAGGGGTTTTGTGCGAAAACAGTTGTTAAGAAATTGAGTTTGGGATTGATGGAGGAAAGAGAACCCAACTTCGTTCATGTGGGTTGTTCTCTTCATTTCTTCTGGTGTCGATATCGGTTGTTTTTTTTGTGGTTCTGGGTTTGACGACGGCGGCGATTGTTCTCTTTGATTCTTCCGGCGTCGATTTTGGTGTGGTGTTGTCGGGGGAGGCTGGTGGTGTTGGTGTTGTCGGAGGAGGAGATCCGGCGTCGATTTTGGTGTGGTGTTGTCGGAGGAGGCTGGTGGTGTTGATGTTGTCGGAGGAGGAGATCCCGCGTCGATTTTGGTGTACGTGGTGTTGTCGGAGGAGGCTGGTGGTGTTGGTTTTGTCGGAGGAGTAGATCAGATGATGATGATGAGTGGCGGCGGTGGTGGTAATGTAGGGAGGGAGGACGTGAGGGAGGAGGAAAAGGCGAGGGGCGACAAATGGTAAATGGGGGCGAGGTGGTGGCGACGGTGATGGGGTCGAGGAGGGAGAAAACGGGGGCGATGTGGTGGCGGAAGAAGGGAGATGAAGAAGGGGTGGTGGCGGAAGAAGTGAGAGGAAGAAGATGGGTTAATTAATAAAAATGGGTTAATTAGGAAAAATGGGTAAATGAGTGGGTTAATTAGATGGTAATTGAGTTAATTGAGGATGATGACGTCATGGAGGGGTATTTGGGGTATTAAGTCATTTGTGAGGGGTATTTGGTGAATTATTGGAACTTGATGGGCATTTGGTGAATTAAGGCAAAACTCGGGGGTATTTCATGAAATATCCGATAAATATATGTCCAACTTCCGATACAACATTTTCGAAGCCAAAACAAAAACAAGATAAAGGACAGTATAAACCACCTGCATCCACATCTTTGAAGCTTCTGCACAAGCTTTCATGCCTTCCTCATAATCTTCCAAAGAACCTTCCACGACCTCAGCAATTGGCTGAATCAACACCAGAGAAAATATTTACACAACAAGCAATTAGACACTCTCATCTCTTTCAAGTTTCCCATCATCAACATAGGAAATCATTCAGACTTCCCGCATTACCACCTACTTGCCTTTAATGGTCAAATTTCATTAACTTGACCATTCATCTATCAAACATATGTAACCAATTATCAAGTGTAACATTATTACTAGTTTAATCTTACTAAACACTTTGCTTTCGCAACGATATAGTAATGATCAAACTTCAAAACATCGGACTATAAAAGATTAAAAGTCAAACATAGCCTATTTCGATAACTACAGATTAACCAAGATCAATAAGCATATTAAAAAAACCAAGAAAAAATAGCAGATTGCTCTAGTAAACTACTTCCACCACGCCCCTCATCCCAGATTCCCATCAACTGATCAACCACGTCAATTTTTTTTGGCTAAATGGGTATGATTAACAGAATTACAACTTTAAGAAGTTGGTATTACAATGAAGTTACAACAAAAGTCAATAACCTAAAACTTAATCTCGGAAAATCATGATAAAAAATAACAACCCAGCATACAAACAAAGGTGATAAATCAGACAATCAAAACCCAATTCAACAATACAGTACACAACATATTGCTCTAATTTCAATCTAATCACCCTGATAATAAATTCATCAAAATTACAACAAAATCCATCTTTTTCAATTGCTTTTTACAAATGACAGAAATTCAAGAAATGAGGGTTATACCTGATTATTAGCAGGATTAACAGTTGAGATGACAGGACCATTAGCCTTCCATTTTCCGTTCACATAACACCCTAGATTACGCGGGCTAATATCAATCTCCTTTAAAAATTCATAATCTTTCTTTGCAAAATTCATCCCTGCCAAAAAAAAAAACCAGGTAAATTGATCATCTAACTCCATACCTTTCCAAAAAAAAAAAAGTTGAAATTGCCAAATCAATTGATCAATGATTAAGCAAAAGCCTGAAATGGGCATGCATACTTATTTTCTTTGTTTTTTCCGCTTTTGGTTTATCGTATGGAACTGGAAAAGGTGAAGTGAGTGAGATGGTTAGAAATGGGGCAGAATTGGAGTTATAAATAGGAGCTTAAAGTGGGGAGTGCCGTATCATATTAAAAGTTTAGGATATGAACATGACAAGAAACCAACAAGGTTACAATGACACGTCATTACACCAACAGGTGAACAGGTATGAGTATGACCGTATGAGACTATGATGTGAATGACACTATGGCCCTATGAGTAAGAAAATGAAGTTCTTCACCAATTTATGTAGATTAACGATTTTCTAACATAAACACAATATTTCTCGTTGTTTTTAAATTGACATATTTCGTTTATTACGTTTGTCAAAGTATATTTCAATCAATAATACTCTTTCCATCTTAATCTAATCGCTGAAATAGGCTTTCAGACTTTTCACGAAATTGTATGCGATAAATTCTTATAACTTATCGATTACTCTCTCCGTTTCGAAATAATGGGGACGGTTTCTTTATGTTAGAATAATGCCTTAAATCGGTCTAGAGAGTACTCACTCTGTCCCAGAATACTCGCACCGGTTCGAGTCAACACGCTTACCAATGCACAACTTTGACCACCAATATCTTTAACTACATATTATAAAAACTTATGAAATATTAATATTTTGAAAATATATGTTAAAGATGAAGTATATATTATGTGCTAATTAATTATCTACGTGGCACTCAATTTTTTTAATCCAAAAATAAATTAGAAATCTTATTTTTCATTGGCCGAATCCATTAGTAATCCTAGGTGACGCTCTAATTTTTCAGCAAATATGCATCATTTATATATGTATTAGAAAATATGCCTCTTTTATATATGTATATTAGATTAGATTAGATTTTTCTCATCAATATTAACCTCCTGATTTAGAGTTTTATTAAAATTCTAGAGGATCCAAACTCGTTATAAAAGCCCCTCCGCAATGAGTTTGTAACTCTTCCGATGAGTAAATGGAGATTTCATGATCCATTTTTCACGATCCATTCTTGATAAGCCCACACTAACATTTCAATTTTCACCTTCACGTTTTCCACGTTACTGCTGTTCCAGCTTCTCTCTCATACAGAGTACATCCTACCAACAACAAAAAAGAAGACGCAGACTTTCGAGGAAATTTCCCAGACTATAGATTTCGAAAAATCCAATTTTTCCTAAAACCCATTCACAATTTAAAGACAGAGATTTCCCGAACATACAACGATTTTATTTCAAGATATTCGACGTCCCAGAATTTCAATTTGTAATCATCGGGTAAGACAACACAACTCCTTCAAGTTGATTTTTGCGTTCTTCATTTATACAAAGAACTTGTATAATTTGACATTGTCAATTGAATTCATTTCCAGTCATTAGAAACACTAGGGTTTCAATTTCCCCCCAAATTGAATTGAAACCCTAGACTACTTCAATTTTGTTCGATGTAATTAGCGCGAGCTCAATAAATGGAGCAATTGGGTATTTTTAATCCTAGGAGAAAACCCCAATTTCGTGGGATTTTCAATGGATTATGTGCAGTGATCCTATTTTTCTTTTTCTTCAATAGAGAAGATGTTCTCAGAAATCCTTTACTTAGGCAATCTTCTGTGACTGATAATCGGTGGCCTGTTCGTCTTAATTCCGGTGATGGGTCGGTCCAAGTGGAAATAATCCGGCGTAAGACAGCTGAAATTAGGGATAATTCAACAAATACTGGTAATGGGTCTATTTCAGATAATGCTTTAAGTGGAGAGAATGCTGTGTTTTGTGTTGGGTTAAGGGATCATGTAGGTTTTGATTCCCAGTGTGAGTATCTAAAGGCGCATTCAGAGTGTTCAACTAGCGGGTTCTTTGATTACTTACAGTTTTTTTACTGTGATTGCCGAAGACTTGGGGTTTTAGGGTACGCAATTTTAGGGGTTTGGCTCGCGGCATTGTTTTACCTTCTAGGTAATACTGCGGCCGATTACTTCTGTTGTTCCCTGGAAAAGCTTTCGAGTATATTGAAACTGCCACCTACTGTGGCAGGGGTCACTCTCCTTCCCCTTGGGAATGGAGCTCCTGATGTATTTGCTAGCATTGCTGCTTTTGTAGGTACTGGTGCTGGTGAGGTTGGCTTGAACAGTGTGTTGGGAGGTGCAGTTTTTGTTACTTGTGTTGTTGTTGGTACTGTTTCTCTCTTGGTGGCTAATAAGCGGGTTCAGATTGATCGGAGATGTTTTATTAGGGATCTTAGCTTCTTTCTGGTGACCATCTTGTCACTCTTGTTGATTTTGTTTGTTGGAAGGATAACTGTTGGGGCAGCCATTTGTTTTTTGATGATATATGTTCTCTATGCATTTGTTGTTGCTGCAAATGAGTTGTTGAGAAAGGAAGCACATAGACTTAAATTTGATGCTGTAACTCCATTGCTTCCTGTGAATGGGAGTGCCTTCTCTCTAGGAGGTTCAGAGGATGATGCTATATACAGTCCCCTGCTTGACTTTGAGAGCGAGACTGATGCTCCCAATCTTCATCCTTCCTTGCCACAATGGATGTGGGCTTCAAATGTTGCGATCTACTCACATCAGTCTCTCAGATCAGATAATGAAAGGTCCCCTTGGGGATGGAACGACGAACGTGGTGGGGAATCTGAGAACTCTTCTTTTTCTTGCCCTAAATTTTTCTCTCTTTTGGAGCTTCCTTTGTCTCTTCCTAGACGATTAACGATTCCAATGGTGGAGGAGAAAAGTTGGTCAAAGCCATATGCTGTTGCCAGTGCCACATTGGCTCCTATTCTCATTTTGTTTTTATGGAGCTATGTTGATGTTCCTAGTTCTGTTGGCAAAGATCTTGCCTACGTTATTGGATTGGCAGCTAGTTGCATACTTGGAGTTCTCGCATACTATTACACCACACCAGATCATCCACCACAGAGATTGTTATTACCGTGGGTTCTTGGAGGTTTCTTTATGAGTATTGTGTGGTTCTACATGATTGCAAGTGAACTCGTGGGTCTTTTGGTGGCACTAGGCATTATTTTGGGAATCAACCCGTCAATTCTTGGATTGACTGTTTTAGCATGGGGGAACTCTATGGGAGATCTGGTCTCAAATATTGCTTTGGCATTGAATGGTGGGGATGGTGTTCAGATTGCCTTGTCAGGGTGCTATGCTGGTCCCATGTTTAACACACTGATCGGGCTTGGGATTTCATTGCTACTAGGCGCCTGGTCAGCTAGCCCTATATCATATATAGTTCCCAAAGACAGTAGCTTGTTCTACACAATTGGCTTTCTTTTAACCGGGCTTATCTGGGCTATTGTTATCTTACTCAAGAAAGACATGCGTCCTAGTAAAGTGTTGGGGATTGGTCTTATATCTTTGTACCTGATTTTCCTGTCTTTTAGGATTGTCAGTGCGATGAGCGTGGGTGGTTTACAGTAAGAAACAGAACACATATTCATGCCTTGTTGCTGCCGTGCTGGGAATCAGAGAAGCCAATGAGATGTCTGATCTGCTTTGACGTATTCACACTATCTTGTAGGTATGAGCTTCTGGACTCTTGAGCTGAAATAGCAGCAAATTATTCTTGTAAATGACAGTCCTGTTGTTGTACTTAGTGTCCGCATGTATCCATACAACCATACATACTTAGAAAGATAGCTCTGTCTTGATTGATTATGGGGAAAATTTTCCACGGATATGATCTCTATTTACTCTTTGTAAAACTTCTCACAATTACTTGACTGTTCTGTCAAGTGAATTGGAATTCAATAATGGAAAATAAAACCCATTCTTTTCTGTAACACTTCTTATGCTGGTTCTTGTTAGCATATAAAGAATATTTCTTCTGTTTTGAAGACAATTTCTTTGAGATTATTCTGGCATTTGCTATAATGGTTAGATTTGGTCGTAGTTTGTTGTGCCAATTCCTCCCTTGTATTATTTTAACTTTCTGGCAACAGGTTAAACTTTCAGGTTATTTGATGACAATCTCTTATGACCTGATTAGGCTGATTGGATACGTATGTTGACAACATTTTGCACATCAGTCTTTTTAAGTAATCCTTCTGTCCACGTTTAGTTACCACATTACTAGTACTACCGGATTGTTGTTTGACAGTAACGGTAAGGCCGCCTAGGCCGGTGACGACAGTTATCCACCTAAGAGTGGTCGATTAGCTAAAAAAAACATCGCATTGCTAGCTATTACTAGCCGCCTATCTGATCGTCACTGGTATCCGGCCTAAATTCTGCCATTGGTAAAGTATATAGAGCATCCAATACAGAGTGTGTCATTTGTTCAGTATTAGATGTCACATTACTAGTTTAACTCAGAATCAAGTTAAGAAATACGGAGTACTCTTATTCTTAACAAATTGTACCATTCATATTAGTGTTATCATTAACTATTGTTGCTCTCTCGAGAAAAGAAAAACAAAAAGAACATGGAGAAATGGGAAAGTGGAGAATGCGGCTGTGAGCAAATCCAAGGAAAACGGTTGGATTCCCATTCAATGACGTCATCAACCTATGTAAACTCACCTGTTCGAGTATTTGACACCTCATTTCTTTTCCTCGATATCCTCCAAACAACAAGACGACACCGTCTTCTCCGCCGTGGTATCTTTGTCATTTAATCACCTATCTTTCCAATTCCCTATTTTACCCCTTACCCTCCTCCTCCATTCACTACAAATTCCTGGGTCTTTTTCGGAATTTTAAAATATTCTCTCTCCTGAAACTACCCCTCTGAAAATCTCACGTGCCATCTCTGCTCTGTTTCTCTCCTCTTCAACTCAGTGTCACAGTCCACTATCTTCCTGCTACATAGTCAATGCACCATTTACGACGTCGTTTTCAATCGTCAGTAGCTATATGGTTCCGCTCCAGCGTTGCAGTTTTATAGTAAAGGTGTAAAAATTCTCTGCTAAAACACCAAAAATGGCGGAGCAGCCGATGCCAAAATCACCTCCCGGGTTGTTCGCCAAGCGCCGCCACCAGGCTAAACTTCAGGTTTTGGAGAGAGAAATTGGTTTTCTTGAGGTAATTTTATTCTCTCATTTTTTGTGTTTTTATTGAAACAAACGTTATTTCTCTCTTTTTAAGTATGTAACAGCTGAGGGAATATTCATTCATAGATTCAAATGTATGATTGTATGTTTGTAACATGCAAGTACTCCGTAGTATGCAACTGTGCAAGGAATTTCATTGCTTTATTTGGCTATGATTTGTGTACCCCAACTAGTTTCGTGGCCCCAAAGTCTTGGGGCCGCACCAAAGATCGAATCTTGTCTACATTCAATCATGCCTGTGTAATTTGTTACACGTACTAAGCTTGATAAAAGTGTCCACCAAGGCTGCAGGGTAGCACTAGAACGAAGAAGAACTAGCTTGAGAAATATTTAAGGCTAAATTAATAGTAGAAGTTTTTCTGATGAACTAAGAATCAAGCAATCCTTTTCCCCCCATCTTACAAGACTTATCTTGATAAATATACCTGAATTGTCATTAAAGGTATTCCATTTCTTCATTCCTATGAACCTTTAAGCCTTAGTTCTTGTCTATATAGTTGAATCGTTCCTTCGAAAACTTATCCATCCATCAAAACCAAATTTCTTTCGGAATATATACAAGCCTTTTGCATATTTTGTTTCCCTTCACAATGCCAATGAAACCGACAACCACCATGTCTTCTGAGGCAATGCAGCCGAACCCACCATCTAACGAAGGGGAGAAGCACAAACAGTTAGACCACGAGATTAGAGAGATGGTCTCTTCTCTTACCTCCCGCCTCAATGATCTTCATCAAAGCCATAAGCCGGGAGGGAGTGGGCCCCATATGGGGGACGAAGATGAAAACGGAGTTAGAATCATCACGATTGCTGGGACCAACACAGGGGCTACCATGAAGCGTGAATTGTTGGATCATCACCATAAACATCACCACCACCACCACCACCACGAGGTATTCCCCGATGATGATCAGCCTGAAGGTTTGGACACCTATGTGAACAGCAACTCCCAAGCCGTCAACAACTCGATCATGCTTGGTGCTAGCTACACCAGCAATGATCCAGGTGTCCACATGGACATTACAGATGTAGTGGACACCCATGGCCGGAAGGTCGAGAAGCACGGGAGAAGAGGAATAAGAAAGGGAAAGGAGCCTGCTCAAGCCAACTTACAGTCTGAGTTTTCTGAATGATCATCTGAGTTCTGACAAGGAATCAAACATGACCAAATAATTGCATTTCTTGTAATATTCTAGCCTCCGACGTGTAAGAGAAAATTATGTGATTAAGTCAAATCGAAAACTTTACAAATAGAATGTGTGGATGTATGTGATAGGTTGAGCCGTTGAGTAGTTCTTGATTCTGTTGTGTGTACCTGTTTTTGGAGTTGTACCTCTAAATTCACAATAATGGGAATATCTAGCTATCTTCAGTTTTAAAACTGTGTTATAATGACAGTAATGGAATCAGATTATTTCTCTACTCATGCATTTAACCTAGACACTGTTGATCTCATGAAAAACAGGAGGAGTTGAAGTCACTTGACAACATCCAGCCTACTTCTAGGTGTTGCAAAGAGTATGTATGGCTCGTTGACTGTCTGATTTAGCTAATTTTATAATCCTTCACAGATTTATCTTTTGTTCTTTTGTTTGTTTTCATCTATTGATCTCAGTGTCTTTTTCTTTGATGTAATGCTAATTAACAGGATCAATGACTTCGTCGTTACAAAACCAGATCCCTTGATAACTACGTATGATAATTCTACGCGTTATCTAAAATCTTGTGACTGTATAGTACAGAGTATATTGATATGGAAATAAACTTTTTCCCCTGATGGTTATTTGCAGAAATCAGAAGTCTAGTCCGTCAGACTGTTCGTGTTCATGTAGGAGAATCAGGTACTTTTCTTTAAAAAAATCCCTTGGCTGTTCAAATCTCGGTCTGTTTACAGAATATATGCAAGATCGTACCATAGTATTAATAATATCTGAAACATGACCAGGGGGAAATCATGTTTTAAATCGTCGTGGACTTGCTGTTTCAGTGGATGCTGCCGATCAGATAAAGAGCATCGCCAGCAAGCACGAACAAATTGCTGTTGTTCGAGGGAGAGTTATTGTCCTAAA
This sequence comes from Spinacia oleracea, assembly GCF_020520425.1. NCBI lineage: Eukaryota > Viridiplantae > Streptophyta > Magnoliopsida > Caryophyllales > Amaranthaceae > Spinacia > Spinacia oleracea. Next base: position 131,076,721 of record NC_079487.1, read on the forward strand.
TGTTGTGCCATAAAAGGCTGTTCATGTTACCCTCAGAATTGCTGCTTATTTAGGTTGTGCTCTAATTGTTGCTGTAAGGTAAAGCTTTGCCCCAATTGTGTACCAAGTTGTTGTGGTTCTTGCTGCTAAAGACAATGAATTTTTATATAATTTTCCTAAGTTAATGTTTCTAGGGGTATTATTTCCATATATTCGCTCTCTTGATGGTTTCTTATTCCGCATAGAGAAGGAGTAATGCTTCGTTTTTTCTTTGGCATTTTTCGCATGATAATTTTTTTAGAAGACTTTTTTGTTGAACGTGTTTGTTTTGATGCTACTTTTCTATTGAAAACATAACCATCCTTACTTATCCTTAATTTCATTTTTGCAAGACTAGCTCTCGGAGGTGTTATTGTAAAAGTATGTCAACTCTCAGTCTGGAAAAAAATGTATGAAATTGACTCGTTAAAAGTTTTGGTACCCTTGAATATATGTGCATTTAGTGCTTGAGTTGTTCCACACTGGAGAAAAAATAGTCACTTTATTGTATTAGAAAGTTTCTCTTCCCATTTTTAGTTTTAGATTAAACCTTAATTACTCTAGATTGTAAGTTACGGTACTGATCTAGACACGGTATGTTAAGTTTATTTTCAATCTTCAGTGACCATCATGCTTCTAGGTGTCTACTGTAATAAAATCCGAGGTGTTTTTTATTGAGTGTACTCTAAGTTGTTGTCAATGATTGCAGTATGTTAATGAATATATTTTTCTGGCTGGATTTGGATTTTAATCCGTCGTATAATATTCTAATCCAAGGAGGCAATACAGAGCATATCTGTTAGTCTGTTACCCAAATAATTTATCAAATCAAACCTACTCCTTTTGATTTTATTATTTTTCAATACTCGTTTTGCATTCCATGAATTATGTATTATATTTCCTGCTTCAATATGTTTCATGCACATGACGCAGTCTGTATTCTTTCCCCTTTTAAAAGGGAGAAAAAACCAGAACCTACCAAAAATAGCAAACAAAAATGGCCAATTTCTTTCTCTTATTCGTCTTACTCCTCTCCCTCTTCCTACCCTATACACTATCAAAATCCACCTACATCGTTCATGTGTCGAAATCCCACAAGCCCGCCACCTTCTCCTCCTCCTCCTCCAAAGACTGGTACACCTCTATCCTCAACTCTCTCTCCTCCGCTACCACTACCACCACCCCTAGCCTATTATACTCTTACACTCTCTCCTCTACTGGCTTCGCGGCACACCTCTCCACGGTGGAAGCAGCGGAGCTTCACCGTCACCCTGCTGTCCTTACCATCATCCCGGACAAAGCACACCACATCCACACCACCCGTACCCCACACTTCTTGGGCCTCAAGGAAAGATCCGGCCTCTGGCCTAAATCTCAGTACGCTTCTGATGTCATCATTGGTGTACTTGATACTGGCATATGGCCTGAACTCCCTAGCTTCTCTGATGAAGGGTATGATCAGGTGCCTGCCACCTGGAAAGGGTCTTGCGAGGTGGGCTCTGATTTTCCTGCTAGCTCCTGTAATCGGAAGATCATTGGCGCTCGTGCCTTCTACCAGGGGTAAGTTCTCCAGTTTTCTTATTTGGGTCAAAATCCTTCATTATTGTAATAATATGTTGACTTTTTATCCTAAATTCCAAAGGTGAAAGTATCATGACTTATGAATGAGTATGATCATCAAGCTTTTTTTTTCCATGTCATGTTAACAATGTTTAAATTGAGCTGTCAAATCACGTGTTTATGTCGAGTTATATTAGGTTGATGTCGTTTAACTGGTTTGTCATCTCATGGTAGTCAGTTTAGTATTGTGAGTTCTAGTTTTCAATAGATTAAAATGAAATATACTACGTAGAATGTTATATATACGTATAAACTTTCTACAATAAGTTTTTGTTGTACTCTGAATATTTTCTTCTTCTTTTTAACCTAGTTTTTGTTGTACGAGAGTACTTGTACGGTATTTTAGTTATTAATTTATTATTGCAGCAGTGGTTTGACAGTTCTACTACTCATAGTATCTACTACTCCCTCCGTCCCGGAATACTCGACCCGGTTTGACCGGCACAGAGTTTAAGGGACTTGAATTGACTTATTTAATTTAATAGGTAGTAGTTGATAGTGGGGTATTATTTTAATGTAGTTAGTGGGAAATGTGTGAAGGGGTGGGGTTGGGAGAGAGTAGGGGTTGAATTTTTAATTATTTTTTGTATGGAGTAGGGGGTAGGTGGGTTAATAGGGGTGGAGTGAGAAATAATATAATATTGTTAGAATATTTCCATTTTTAGAAACATGTCAAGTATTAAGGGACGGCCCGATAAGGAAAACAGGTCAAATATTCCGGGACGGAGGGAGTAGTACGTTTAAATACTTCGTAATAAGTATAATCGTCTATCAAGTCAGAAAAGTAAAAGATTTAAAGATTGGAAATGAAAGTAAAGATTAGTTTTAAGATTGAGTGTTGATGGGAACTTTTGTGACCCTTGGGATAGGTACGAAGCAGCAAAAGGGCCAATGAACGAGACAAAAGACTCGAAATCACCTCGAGATACCGAGGGGCATGGAACTCACACGGCCTCAACAGCAGCTGGATCAGTAGTTCCAAATGCGGGACTATTTGATTATGCTCGAGGAGAGGCCTGGGGGATGGCTATCAAGGCTCGCATTGCAGCCTACAAAATCTGCTGGAGTCTAGGATGCTTTGAATCCGATATACTGGCCGCCATAGACCAGGCCATTGCGGATGGAGTACACGTGATATCGCTCTCTGTCGGAGGTAAAAAGGTGGCTCCAAGTTATGACAAAGATAACATTGCTATTGGTGGCCTACATGCTGCACAGAGAGGTGTGTTGGTGTCTTGTTCAGCTGGAAACTCTGGGCCAAAGCCTTTTACTGCAGTGAATATTGCGCCGTGGATTTTGACCGTTGGAGCATCAACCATTGATAGAGAGTTCTCCGCAGTTGTGGAGTTGGGTGATGGGAGGAGTTTCAAGGGTGCGTCTTTGTATGCCGGAGAACCTTTAGATGACAGTGTTTATCTAAAGTTGGTTAATGGAGCAGATTGCGGCAGTAGATTTTGCATTGCAGGTTGGTTATCCGATCCTTTCTTTTCCTTTTTTTTTTTCCTCAATTGATTTGATCCTTAATTTGTCTAGATACTTGTAGCTTGTTTCATGATAAAATTGGGCCTCGGTTCAACTTTTTTCGAATTTCTTGACAAACCATCTGTTACTTGCAAGTTGCAAGGGTTGCAACATGCTGGTTACTTTCACAACAACTTATGACCTATGTTACTTGGACTCGGGTACTAGTGTCGGACACGGGTACATGTCCAGTGTCCGACTCAGCTAAATTGTGAAATTTATCCAGGATTTAAGTCGAAAATGAAGTGTCAGAGTGTGGAGGATCCAACACGGGTAATTGAGGTAAAATAAAGAGTCGGAGCAACTTTCAAGGGTTATTAACTTGTTAGTTCAAAAAATAACTTGCAACAAATTAGTTTGGGACATTCTTACCCAAAACTTACTGCTAGAAATAAGATGTACCGGATGTGTGCTACACCTCCTCACTTATTAATAGTAGAAGTATTACGAGTACAAATTATAAGCCAAGCCCATACAATGCAGTGTAATCTTTGGGATGTATAGTTTAAATGTATGCTGTTCTAGCTAGAATCTTGTTAATTTAGTTGTTGCTGCTGATACCTCGAGGTTGTCTATTGTCACAGGTGAACTGAATTCATCAAGAGCAGCAGGAAAAATGGTGATATGTGACCGAGGAGGAGCAAACAGCCGAGTTGCCAAGGATTATGCAGTTAAACAAGCTGGTGGTGTGGGAATGATTCTGACTAACCTAGCAGAAAGTGGTGAAGAACTATTAGCCAATTCACATATTATCCCCGCCACTTTGGTGGGTCAAAGTGCCGGGGACCAAATCAAGGATTATGTTTCTTCAAACACTAATCCAACAGCTACAATCAAGTTCAAAGGAACCGTAATAAGTCCCTCGCCATCAGCCCCAAGGCTAGCAGCATTCTCTAGCAGAGGACCCAACTCAGTCACACCCGAAATCCTAAAGCCTGATGACATTGATGCTAGTGACTATATTTCCTTTTTATGTTCCGTTGGGTATGACTCCAAAAAGATTGCCATTTTCCTCAAAGATCCTGCTACTATTGATTGTGGAGCAAAGAATTTGTCTATCCCTGGTAATCTGAATTACCCTTCGTTCTCAGTTGTGTTTGAATCTGGCAAAACTATAGTGAGATACACTAGGGTGGTGAAAAATGTCGGACTCTCAGCTAATGCAGTTTATACGGTTAATGTGAATGCACCAACAAACGTAAATGTCAGTGTTACTCCGAGAAAGCTCATTTTCAGTGGCAAGAAACGAACACTGTCGTATGAGATCGTGTTTACGAGCATAAGAAGTGATGAATCGGTCTTCGGAACATCAAGTTTTGGGTCAATAGAGTGGAGTGATGGAAGTCATCGCGTGAGGAGTCCTATTTAGGAATATGGCCCAAAAAAACCACCTTCATCGTCCACATGTCACATTCCCAGAAACCGGGCACCTTCGGGTCCTCCCATGGCTGGTACACATCCATCCTCAACTCTCTTTCTTCAAACTCCACTGAAGAAACGCCAAACCTCCTTTACACATATTCTCACGCTGCTACTGGTTTCGCAGCTCATATTTCGACAGCTCAGGCAACAGAGCTCCGAACTCATCCATCCGTGTTATCTGTCATCCCTGACCAAATTGTGGACGCCCAAACAACCCATTCTCCCAGTTTCTTGGGCCTTTCGGACTCTTCAGGAATATGGCCCAATTCGCATTGGGGATCTAATGTCATTATTGGCGTTATAGACTCTGGGATATGGCCTGAAAGCCTCAGCTTTCACGATATGGGCCTTGGTCATGTGCCCGCCCGTTGGAGGGGTTTTTGCGAGGTTTCCCCTGACTTTCCGGCTACTTCTTGTAATAACAAAATCATTGGTGCACGTACATTCTATCGCGGGTAATCGTAATTTACACTTTTCTTAAATATTCACGTAACTACTTTCTCTGTTTTTTCTTTATCATTCCCGAGCAACAGTTAGTTATACAAGTGGAATACGTATCAAAAAATACATGTCTTCAACTGGTAAACCAACAGCCAGAATCAAGTTCCGAGGGACTATAACAAGCCACTCCCCATCAGCACCAAGGGTAGCTGCGTTTTCTTCCCGCGGCCCCAACAATATCACACCTGAAATACTAAAGCCTGATATTATTGCCCCTGGTGTTAACATCCTTGCCGCTTGGACAGGTGCTGACACAAGAAAGGTGCGATACAACATTATATCTGGTACTTCTATGGCTTGTCCACATGTAAGTGGCTTAGCTGCTTTGCTAAAACAAACTTACCCTACTTGGACCCCTGCTGCTATCAAATCTGCAATCATGACTACGGCTTATAACCTCGACAATTCTGGTAATAACATCACTGATCTCTCAGCACCTTTGAACAAATCCTCCTTGTTTGTTACAGGATCCGGCCATATTCACCCTAACAAGGCTCTCCATCCTGGTCTAGTCTATGATCTAGATACTAGTGACTATGTGGCATTTCTATGTTCCATTGGGTACGACTCCAGAAAGACTTCTCAATTCGTCCAACACCCAACAACCATTGATTGCCGCACTTATTATAAGAGGTTCTCAACTCCTGGTCACTTGAATTATCCATCCTTGCCTGTTGTGTTTAAATCTGTTAACGACGTTGTAAGATACACAAGGGTTGTCAAAAACGTTGAGAGATCAAAGAATGCAGTATATCGAGTTAGTGTGAGTGCACCAAGATATGTCAAAGTTAAAGTTTTTCCTAGAAAACTCGTCTTCAACGCCAATAAACCAACATTGTCCTATACCATAACTTTCACTAGCATCGATGGAATTGTTATTCCGACCAATGGATTAGCGACTTTCGGGTCAATTGAATGGACTGATACAAGTCATCGTGTAAGGAGCCCTATTGCAGCTTATTGGCCTTATAGAACCGCCCAAGAAAACTTCGTAGCTTCAATATAACTCATATCACTACTCTTTTCAAGTTCACTACTCTTTTCAAGTTAAAAATGAGTTTGGGTATGTCATAATTCATGAATAACTAGCTTAGGTTAGCAGGTTACCATTATGAATGAGTTATGACTTATGGTTGTTAGTTTGCTCCATTATATGCTCCTATTATGCATAATTACTTTCTTCATAAGCTCCTCTTGTTGAAATAAAGTTTGTGTACCGGACTATTGGGTAGAGTCTTAGAACGTGTAATTTGGTTATGGTGATCAGACACGAGTCAGTTTTGTCAACTCTACCTACACATACTAACTTATTTGTTTTGCATACCACTTAACATTTATATGAAATTGGACAGTACAAAGAGAAGCTTCTAGGTTTTTGTATGATTGTGTGTTACGAAAAATGCAAGCGTATTGTGAATTGTATCTGCTGTTATTCTTATGTCATGTGTCTATATCCCTAAAGTCAAGCTTTCTCTTATCAAAGAAACTACATATACGCACAAATTCCAAAGTTTCTTGCTTCCTCTAAAATTTGTATCCTTGGAAAAAGATATTTACACAAGCGATTGTCATTTAATGCGCGACTACAATTTTATTTTAAGAAATTGCTAGTTTGAAATTACATATGAATCGAGACGAATCTAAAAAAATCACATGAAGAACGAACATGATTTACGAGGAGAATGATAATTTTTATATTATCTAAAAAAATAATTCTAAAAAAATCATCATGTTCGTTCTTCATGTATGATACTTTTTATTTTATTTTATTCTCCTTGTAAATCATGTTCTTATAAAAATTTTAGATAAATTATCATTCTCCTCGTAAAAAAATAATAATAATATCATAATGTCATTGGAAATGCAATCTCATCAAAAACTTAGTTTTCCATCGTAAATTTTCATTCACATTACCACCATTTAGTTTCTTACGGCAAATGAATAGGAGAATCTATTTAGAGCAAGATCAAGGGTGTTTTGTCTTAAGACTTTCTTCAATTGCCATGTCAACATTTCATTAATATTTAATAATTAAATTGTTGTTAAAACTTCTTAAAATTCAATCAAATTTAGCTCCTCACCCATCAAATTCATTTAAGACTTGTAAATTTATATACAATATTAGTTTTATTATTAAATTTAACTCACACACCAAGTCTTGAGCTGCGTCTTAGTTTTTCAAGACTCAATTTAAGACTTTGTTAAGACTTGTCTACTTCAATGCTACAATTACTATGAGTCATATGCCATGTCAGCACAATTCAAATCTTAAGACATGGGGCTGGTCATGCTTTTACAATAGTTCACACTTTCAAATTATTCCTCCCTCATTTAGACCAAAACAAAATACTCCATTTATGAAACAAAAGGAGTATAGCGTACTTACAAACAACTCAAATACAATCCGTAATGAGAATCCAGGTGAGCAAATCTACCTGTCAAGATTCAAACCCAATCATCTTTTCAGAATCTCCATCACTATAATAAGAATACCACCCAATCCTTAAATATGGGAGAAGAAAAAACTGACTCACCCCACCAAAATTAAAAGTAAAAAGATATGGCAGCAACTTTCTCTCTCCTCTTTTTTCTCTCCCTCTCTCTCTTCATATCTCTTAGCCAATCAAAATCCACCTACATAGTCCACGTGTCAAAATCCCATTCGCCCACCACCTTCTCCTCCCCAAAAGACTGGTACTCCTCCATCCTCCACTCTCTCTCCTCCTCCGCCACCACCACAACCACCCCTCCCCACCTCCTCTACTCCTACACTCACTCCTCAACAGGCTTTGCGGCCCATCTCTCTGAGGCCCAAGCAGCCCACCTCCGCCGCCATCCTGCCGTCCTATCTATCCACCCTGATCGGGCCCATCAGATTCACACCACCCGTACTCCTCACTTTTTGGGTCTTCAAGAAGGGTCTGGTCTCTGGCCCAACTCCCATTACGCCTCTGACGTTATCATTGGTGTTCTTGATACCGGTATCTGGCCCGAGCTACCTAGCTTCTCCGATGATGGGTATGATCACGTGCCTTCCACGTGGAAAGGCTCCTGCGAGGTGGGCCCCGAATTTCCCGCCGATTCTTGTAATCGGAAAATCATCGGCGCTCGTGCTTTCTTCAAAGGGTATGTTTTTACTTTATATTCTGTCGAAAATTTGATCCGAACAAAGCATTGACTTTTTTTAATATTTCTTTTCTGGGTTTGATTGTGCTTGACTACAATTTTAAAATTAAAGTTTGATTATCAGAAGATTAACATCTTTAATCGTAGCTATACTGTTTTTAAAACACATTCTGCTATGTAATCTTGTACTGTTTGCTCTTAATCACGCTGTTATTGGTGTAATTAATGTTTAATTAGTTCTTAGGATTGGCTTGAAAATTGTTATCATTTCCGTAATCATATTGGGATTGATTTGAAAATTGATACTCTTTCTTGCTCGTTGAAGTTCTACCTACTTTCCGTTTATATCCGTTCCATATCGCGTTATACAATGCTTTCGATTTTCTGTACAGGAACTATGTTGTAAGTTGTTACATAGGGGACAATGTGATTTGTGATATAAGGTGTTTGTTGCAGTTCATATTGGTTGATTTTTAAAAAAAATGGACTACTGAGTACTGACCCAGAAAGGGCTGTGCTGCAATCTTAATTCAGGAATCAATTACCCTCAGTTTTTCAAGTGATTAGTTCAATTTTTTAGTATAAATTCGAACATTGATGAGGATATTTATCACCACTGTGTAGGTATGAGGCATCCAAAGGGCCGATGAACGTAACTAAAGAGTCAAAATCACCACGAGACACCGAGGGGCATGGGACTCATACAGCCTCAACCGCAGCTGGGTCAGTGGTTCCCAATGCTGGATTTTTCGAGTATGCTCGTGGGGAGGCTCGGGGGATGGCAACAAAGGCTCGCATTGCAGCTTACAAGATCTGCTGGAAAACTGGTTGCTATGATTCTGATATTTTGGCTGCCATGGACCAGGCTATTGAGGATGGAGTCCACGTGATCTCGCTCTCTGTTGGATCTTCAGGATTGGCACCGAACTTTGATGATGATAGCATTGCTATTGGTGCACTACATGCTGCCCAAAGTGGGGTTTTGGTGTCTTGTTCAGCTGGGAATTCTGGGCCTGATGCTTTTACTGCAACGAATATTGCACCTTGGATTTTGACTGTGGGAGCATCCACCATTGATAGGGATTTCCCAGCGGATGTAGTGTTGGGAGATGGGAGGAGTTTTAAGGGGGTGTCTTTGTATTATGGGGATGGTTTGAATGACAGTGTTTATTTGGAGTTGGTTAGAGGTGCTGATTGTGGCAGTAGACTTTGCAAAGCAGGTACTCATTAACCCTTTTTTTTCCAATTTAGCTCTGGCTGTTTTTCGATTATGTTTTTTAAATGTTAGGTCCTGATTTTAGGAAGGTATCCCTTATTTGAAAGCAACTTGCTAGACTATCTTAATGTAACTACTCAAATTAGACTTATTGATTGCAAATCTTTGCTTTGTTTCAGTCCTTCCAACTATGTTTAATCATACTTCTGTGTGTCTGCACACCAATAAATGTTCATAGGTGAAGCAATATCCTTCAAATTATGTCGATGAACCTTGTGTTACTTCAACTTCTTGATGTGATCTTGTCTGAAATTTTCTGGAAAGAGTGAAAATAGGGTGAATTAATTGTCTTTTAGTGTTAGAGTTCATATGGATGTCAGTATAGTGGTCTAAATCATGCCAAGTCCATAAGTATACGAAGTACCAAGTACAATGTATCGAGATTATTAGGAATATATTATGTTTACAACTCCAGTTTCCTGTTTGGATGTTCAGGCCTTAAGGTTAGTCTATTGAATTGTCGCAGGTGAACTTAATTCATCACAAACAGCAGGGAAGATGGTGATATGTGACAGAGGAGATACTGCTCGAGTGGCCAAGGGTGATGCAGTCAAACAAGCTGGAGGTGCAGGAATGATTCTGGCTAACACAGCTGAAAGTGGTGAAGAACTGATAGCTGATTCACATTTAATCCCTGCAACTATGGTAGGTCAAACTGCCGCGGACCAAATCAGAGACTATGTTTCATCGGCCCCTAACCCAACAGCCACAATCAAGTTCAAAGGAACTGTGATCGGCCCCTCACCATCAGCCCCGAGAGTAGCAGCCTTCTCTAGCCGAGGGCCCAGCCATCTAACACCCGAAATCCTCAAACCTGACGTCATAGCTCCTGGGGTTAACATCTTAGCTGGTTGGACAGGGTCTTCTGCACCTACAGACCTGGAGATTGACCCAAGGAGGGTTAAGTTCAATATCATATCAGGAACTTCAATGTCCTGTCCACATGTTAGTGGGTTAGCTGCTTTGCTTCGAAATGCTTACCCCAATTGGAGTCCTGCAGCTGTAAAGTCTGCCCTTATGACCACAGCTTACAACCTTGACAACTCCGGTAAGAATTTTACAGATCTTGCCACAGGAAAGCAATCCTCACCGTTTGTTCATGGATCAGGTCATGTTGACCCTAACAGGGCTCTCAACCCTGGTCTAGTCTATGACATTGACACTAGTGACTACATCGCCTTTTTATGTTCCATTGGGTATGATTCAAAGAAGATTGCCATATTTCTCAAAGAGTCTGCAACTGTTGATTGTGGTGCAAAGAATTTGTCTACACCCGGAAACCTAAACTACCCTTCGTTCTCAGTCGTGTTTGAATCTGGGAAGAATGTGGTGAAATATACTAGGGTGGTGAAAAATGTTGGAAGCTCAGCTGATGCAGTTTATCAAGTTAGTGTGAAATCACCACTGAATGTAGATGTCAGTGTTTCTCCAAGTAAGCTTGAGTTCAGTGCTGAGAAACAAACACTATCTTATGAGATAGTTTTTACAAGCAATAGTGGAACTTATCTAACTGGTAAAAAACCAATACTGGGAACGTCGAGTTTTGGGTCGATTGAATGGAGTGATGGAAGTCATCGTGTAAGGAGTCCTATTGCAGTGAGATGGATTGAGGGTACTCAACAACATTTCGTAGCTTCGATTTGAGTTCGACTTTGTAACAAAGATGTTAATGGTGAAAACTGCAGAGTATCTTATGTTCAGATTTCGGGTCATGATTATATTGAGCCTGCACCCTTCTCCATTTCTGAATTGTTGTATTGTAAACATTCTTTTTCCACTGTATATTTCCTGTTACATATCTGATGCATGAGTTTACTTCCTTTTTTATCTGTGATAAATTGATAATACAGAACTTATTAAGTTTAGGTTCTGCACTTTGATTTTTCAGTCACTGTGAAGTAAATTTGTAGATTTACCGAGCAATAAATCTTGATGAAATACAAGAGACAGTAGCAAATCTAGCAGTTTCATTACCAAAATAATAATTGCAATAAATCTTGATGAACTACAGGAGACAGTAGCAAATCTAGCTATTTCATTACACGAAGCCCTAAACAAAAATAAAAAATAAAATTGTGCATGCTGCAAGAACATATGAGTGCGAATCCCTATTTCATCACCCTAAACCACTAAAGTAAGGAGCATTCTATGATCTTTGCATTCATTAAATACTATTCCCTCCGTTCCTGAATAAGTGTCACTTTTCCTTTTTTGATTTTCCTTATAATTATCACTTTTCTATTTTTGAACATATACTTTTCCCACTTTTCACACTATTTCATATATTTTTTCCATTTTCCCTTAAATCATGATTACTTTTACTTACACATTTTTCCACTTTCAATCCCCATATCCAATTTTATTTGTAATTTATTAATAAATACGAGTAATTATCTAATTTTTCCTTTCCCAAATCAAAAACATTCCCAATCTTACATCTTACACACTTCACAATTTTATTAAGCTCCTTGCCGTTCCCAATAAGTGACACTTATTTAGGAACGAAGGGAGTATATAACCATTTCTTTAAAATGACCCACCCGCCATTCCCTAGCTCCACCACTAAGTACTCCTCAATATAAAAATTTGATATTATTAACCTACATATTAAGACGAACAAGATAAGATCTCACATTAATATGTTTTGAATTACGTATTGAAAAGAAATTAAAAAATTCTCTTCAATTGTGAATAATGTCAAGATTTTAAAATTCGAGAACGGAGGGAGTATGTAGTCCTCCATACAAGTTATATAATGTTTCAAATTTCGCTTTGGTTACGTATATCCTACTAATTGCGTGAACAAATCTTGAAAGGTTTCGATTTGAACTTGAAAGTTGAAACATTAATAGCATGAAATTAAAAAGCTTATGATCGAGGATCATATGAAATTGACAGAAAATCTTTAAAAATGTGCGTCTTATTTATAATTGGAGAATTGCACGGAGTATATTTGAAGATGAATAAGCCAAGAAAACATGACGAATAAAGCGTATAGATCGATTTGGAAAAGCATATGTATATAAAAAAAAAGCAAATGATAGTTAATTATTTGCTTTAACGATTAGGGAGACATGAATTAATTAATTAAAGAAACATGAAAATTATTTGATCAATGATTTGTATTTTAGTAGATAAGATAAGATTTGGACACGTGAGGTTGCATAATTCAAGTTGCTTAAAGAATATATTTAAATTTTTATTTATTTGTTGTTTGGTCATTATACCAAAAACTTTTATAAATTTAATGTAAGTTGGCATCGGATATTTTAGGATCTTTTGCAAGTGCTTCAGAGTTCAGACTAAGTATTGATCGCTAATCTAATGTGTAATTCACCTGATTTTCATTTATATGAACTAATTTGAATTTACATGAATTGAATTTAGTTAAACTGAACTTATTCGCTTGATGGTGTTAATTAAATCATCGATGCTCTCTATGTGAAGTTGCCGCTTGTTTTGTGATCACGTTGATAACGTCAAGTGATATCGGATATCCTAAATGAAATTATTGTCCATTTGATTAGACTAAGCAAACAACAGTGACCTAATAATAATAAATGAATGAAAACATTGTAAATCATGTGGTTGAAGAACAATGATTGAAAATTAAAATCATTATAAATGTAAATTGATTAGGTAAACTACTTGCCCACGACGGCAAAGGTGAAAACAACTCATGCCCTTGTTGTTATTTTAACTTGCCGCTTGCAATTATAAGTTGTTTTTGACAGATGACGAACTCGACAAAAATCTTAAGCAAGGGCTTGAAGTGTTGATGTAACTAGTTTGAGCAGATCTATTCGAAAAATTTGAAATTCTATCCGATTCGAAAAAGTGGGTACCCGAACCGATATGGTTATCGATTTCGGTACTCGATCAGAAATTCAGGTGTTGGATATGGTTAAGTTTTCCCCAATTTAAATGTTTTTCCCCAAGAGCTCAAAATCCTAAATGTTAATAATCAATGTATAATTTGAGTAAATTGTAATTTCATTAGTGTAGTCAAAATCACGTGCTAATGTTGGTATTTAGTGTTGAATGATATTACAATAATCTAGTTATAAAGTCTTTTTTCTCCAATTGGATATCATAATGGGTACCCAATATCTGATCTGAAATTTTGGGTACCCGAACTTATTGGTCAGTTCATAGATATCAATTTTAGTATTATTGGTTATCAGTTACTCGATCCGATAATGCTATTGGTTCGGGTACCCGACCCATGCTCACCCCTGGATATAACATAGGTATTCTCATATTGCCACGTTAGCTCCAATACCATGCCAAAAACTCAACTCAATCAAAAATTTAAGCTAAAATTTGAATTCCCAAAATGAGTTTCATACTCTATCAGTTTTTATAAAAAAAAACAATCATTTTCTTATAAAATGATTCGTATTCGTAACATATTCTACTGCTCAGATAATTGACCAAATTGGAATAATCACATGTTCTGTAATTTGATTATTCAATTAATGAAGTTAATCATAATTATTTATTTACTTTTTTTAGACATAGAAAACTAAAAAAACCCAAAAGAATTGGAGTACGTAACATAAAATAAAACTAAAGCTACGCAAGACCACGTTGATCCCGACTCCCATTGATGCATTTGGAACGGCAAATGATTTTGACACACCAAATAGTAATTTAGCACTTACTGTTCTTGCACCCTACTCACGTAAAAAATAAAATTGTGTCAAAAATTAACAAAGTGGTGCGAAAAAACATTTTCCTCTTGGAACACGTACTACCTCCCTGCTGTCCACCTTATGAATCATGTAGACCGATTTGAAATTGCTTAATTTTAGCTGAATTTCCCTAGCAGTGTAGCAGAACTTTCTTGTGACACACTGACACGCTGCCATGGCTAAAGGAGTCTGTAAAGATGCTAATATCTTGACTCTTGTAGATGTATTATTACCAATGACCAATCTATGCAAGACCAGCAATCTATGTAAGGAACCAAGGATTCAGCGTCAGTAAGCAGAAGTGGCAACCGCAAAACTACTGCGAGTAATCCACATATGAGCTGGGACTAATTGTTGTTGGAAGTTTTCCTTGTTTTTTTGGTTCTACTACGAGGAGTTTCCACCGCCTTCGACGAGGTAATCTCCCGTGGGAGTTTGCATGGGTACCTCGATGGGCAGCATCCCTCCCAGTTGAGATTTTTTCCATTCCCAAGGCTCGAATCTGAGACCTTGGTTAAAGAGCAAGAGGCCCTTAACTACGCATGTCAACCTCAATTGGTATGTTCTCCTTGTTTTAATTGGAGAATGGGTGTAACTCTTGTTTAAGAAAGTGTGAGAGTGGTACGGGTGGACATATAACACGCACGTGCCGGGCCGGGCTAATATTACGTCCGTCACCGTCATTATTGTTTCTGCCCGTTTTGTTTTACTGTTGGTTATCTTAGTTCTGATTATTTAATCAGAATTCCGTTTTCATTTTACACACAGAAATTATTCAAACACTTTCCAGAAAACTGAAAACACATTCCTTTTCTCTCACACATTCCAGAAGAAGGTTGACTAAAATATAATTTTAACTTAAAAATATAGTATTTACGAACATACATGTTAAAAATCATTAAATTTATACGTAGTAGATAAAAATGGATGAAACATATTAAATTAAAAATATAATTGAAAGGAAAAATAAGACCGTCTCTAAAGTGGTATAGACACGAGAAATCAAATCTCGTGAACGCGTGTGATGGTGATAATGGAAGCATCACTAGAAAGCTGATCGATCAATTGTAAGCGAAACTTTTGATAATATGAGTGAAGATGCAATGATGAATTGATGAGCAATTTTACATCACACCCAACTAAGGGAACTTAACAATTATTAGGGTTTGTGTAACTTTATTTTGTATTGTTTCATTTGTATATATGTGTTGAAAGAGAAACCTCGTGACCATTATTTCCAACATTATTTTAAGTGATTATTGACTATAGCTAGGGATGTCAATGGGGCGGGGCGGGGCGGATGCGGATGTAGGTCCCTCCATCCCCATCCCCACCTAAATTTTTCATCCCCATCCCCGCCCCATCACCCATGGCGGGTACAAAATTAATCCCCATCCCCGCCCCAACGGGTACAAACTAAAATCCATCCCCGCCCCACCACCCGCCTGGGTATCCATCCCCATCTCACCCCCGCCCCATACCCGCGCCAATACCCTCCTAATTTTTCTCATTTAGCAAATATTTGTCACATAAACGGAGTAATGAAAAATTAACTTTAGAAAAAGTACCATATACTAAAAGTAACATATATAATCGAAAAAAGTATCCGCCATAACAAAGAAAATTCAAACAAAAAAACTTAAAAGTCTCATCTAAATTCATATTATCACTTACAAACAAATAAATCCACATCCGCACCATCACACATGGCGGGTATAAAGTGGGGCGAGTGGGGATAGGGTGGAGCGGATGGGGATGGGGATGGGGATGGGGCGGGGCGGGCGGGGATGGGGCGGATTCAACACAAAATCCACACCCGCCCCATCACCCATGGCGGGTACGACTTTTATACCCATACCCGCCCCACCACCCACCAAATCTACCTCCATCCCCGCCTACTTGGGGCGGATGCGGGGCGGGTCTCCCACGAAACCCGCCCCGCTGACATCCCTAACTATAGCTTTATATAATTATATAAAGTGTCTACTTTTTGTAATTAATTTATTTATAATTTAACGGTATTATTATCTTCAGTCTGATACGTTTGACTTAAAACATTGAATTGAACAAAGTTCATGTCTTAATCGCAAAAGGTGTTGCAGTTGAAGCTTGGAATTATCTGCTCTATACAATGGAAAGAGAACAAATTATTTTGTTAGTTCATGTTACATTTGCCAGTCCCTTGTCATCTATGGATCTTGGATTGACCGAATCAACTTGTTCTCTGCACTATCAACTTATCACGTATAGTGGGAATTAAATTGGACAATAATGTTCTGCTCCAGTGGTTACTATATATTAGACCTAACTATTGGTTAGGGTAGCCGGTCCGTTGGTTAAAGAGTAAGGGTTAACGTAAAGACGACTTTTATTGGACATGATTATTAATAGACACATTTTTATTGGACGGGGTCGATACAGGTCAGAAATTAGCCTAATTAATAATTTAACAAAGAACATGGATAATGTAAGAACAAATATTTGAACAAGTTAGTATTTACATGGATTTATCGGCCGTTATCAACCCGATATTGACCCCTTGACTTGTATTAACCCAAACAACTTTGACCCTTTAAAAAGTGATCCGCTATTGACCCTTAACTCGCATTAACCCGACCCGATTTGCCCCTTTAATTAAAAAGTGATCCCGCTACATATCTACCCCTTGACTCGAATCAACCCGACCAACTTTAGCCCTTTAAAATGTGACTTACTATTGACCCTTAATTGACTCTCAACAACCCGGCCAGATTTTTCACTTTAAAAAGTGACCTCCAATAACCCGACCTGCTATGACTCAAACTCTCCGATAACAAGACCTAATTACGACTGAGAATTTACGTATGGTATGACATTATTTCGAACTTGTGATTTATTGTACTCGGACCCGACCTCAGTCTTAATGACTACTATGCCAATTCATCTTTGGGGGGGAAAGCAAAACAATAACATGCAATAAAGAGAAAGGGGATTCTAGACTCTTGAGCTTGGTCTCTACTCTCTAGGATGAAGAGAAGTACTTTTTATATACTCCGTATGTATTAAATCCAAATTACTTTCCAAATTTGAGAAGTTATTGGAGTATGACATGATGATATAAATATTTCACATGCCTACAGGCTACAGTACGTATATAGCGGCTAATTTAGAGGTGTTAGGCTCAAGATACTTAAAATGGTGCATGATTCAGGATTAATTAGCAGTTCAAAGCTCTACGCAGTAGGGAATAATCAATAATGGTGCGATCTGCTCTACTATTTTCTAGCCTTAGAGTGCCCTTAGCTTCTGTGATCGAGAATAATGTACACGGAGACGTGGATTCTGCACCACACACAAGTATAAAATATAGTAATACATTCTCGAGTAAATTAGTACGGAGTAAATATTACTACCTCCGTTTCAGAATGTTCTTTACGCTTTTGAAAATGCGTCCAAATTATAAAAATTTTGACCGTAAATTCTCACCATTATATACATCAAAATGTTACATGTAAGATCTTGTTAGATTGGTCTCGGGATGTATTTTCAGAATATCAATTTTTTATAATTTTTTCACATACGAAATTGGATATATTAGTAGTTAAATATGGCATTGGAGTCCGTGCAAATAGTAATTGTAAAGATCTTTTTGAAACGGGGAAGTAAGAGTATAATTCACACATAAGCCCTTAACGTATTAACCTAGTTATCCCACATTGAATAAATTAGATAGAGAAAGATTGGTTGCCAATTATCAATTGGTTTATGATGGATCCCCATCAGGCTTATATGTGGTCAGACTCTCCTCCGACATTAAGAAATACTATTTTAAAATATTTTTAAAAATGATTCATCTTTGACCGTCTTTCGCCCATAAAAATCATATGTAGTTTTAATATGAGACGGAACGAAAGGATAGTGATCGATTTAGAAGTTGATCGTACATATATAAAAGTGACGGGGTGGTTTATTTTAAGGACAAGTGAACACAAAAATATGGTGAATTGACCAAACTGAATAGTAAGAGGCTAAAGAGCTGTATTGTCTTAAATCAGAACTATTGATGCACATTACCTCTGCCAAAAATGAAATATATGTCCCTGGGAATGACTACATCTGGTACTATACTTGAATTGAATTTATGAGTTAAAACTTAAAACTTAAAACATATAGACACATGATCCAGGTACCTTCATTGGCCTTAATTATCTTCCCCACCACCTCAATTTAATTGGACAACGATTCCTACGGGTGGAACAAACCAAAATTTATTTGGCCTAAGTTTTTAATTATATGTGCATTGTGTATGGTATACATACAAAAAAAAATTACAAATATCTTCTTGTCTTATGTATTATGATTTGATACTCTATCTTTCCGTTCCCTACCATCCGCCTGCTTTCAAATTCAGGGAGTAAACGACTCGAGCCGAATCAAAATGAATACGTTTGTGTTCATCTTTACTTAACTTAGGTGAGCTTGCTCGACTTTAAAATTTTGTTCAAGCTCGATTCGTTAAAGAAATCTTGGGGTCATACTAAACTGTTCATGAACAACTGATTTATTAACTGAGACGAGTTTATAAGTGAGCTTTTTCTTAAAACAGTTTTGGGCATTAAATGTTTGAATATTCCAAAAGTGAAATACAGAGTATTTACTTTTTATTCTACAACTTATTTTGGTAGGTTAAACATTCAAATATAAATGAAAAACTGTACTCCAAATTAATGGAGCTTCAATATAAATTCAAATACGAAGTATAAATGTTCAACCTTATCTATACCTAGTATATACCTAGTCTATAAAAAGGAAAATCACATTTGATTCGAAGTATAAATGTTCAACCTTATCTATACCTAGTCTATACCTAGTATATAAAGTAAATGTAGTTGGTAATTAACCGCATTCTTGTCGAATTTGATGACATGTGTCAACACATTTGATTAGATGACACGTGTCATCCATTCTTTCCTCTATCAATTTAGTTTTTTTTTTCTTTGTTGTTTGATATATTATAAAACTCCAATCGCCTATTTCACTCCATCTTCCTCATATAACATCAATTCACCAATCTATTCATTCAACATTTTCCACTCATATCCTCCCGATTAACACTCAATATTAATACATTTAATTTATGTATTATTTCAACTTTTAAAATTACCTCTAAAATCAAAAGCTCAATAAAATTAGAACTTAAAAAGATAAAATAAATAACCACTATATAACCGCCCGTTCAAGCTAGTTTATTAAAGAAGCTTCAATATTTGTTCAACCTCGACTCGTTTATTAAATAAACGAAGATAAACGAGTTTTACCCAATTATATTTACATTTTAAGTAAAGAAATGACATGCAGTAATAACTAATAAGAAATGAGAAAATAAATTGATTTTAAACTAAGGCGGCATCTTATTTATTTGATTTATTTTGCTCGATCTCTTGAGCCATCATAACAGGGAAATTATGTTATTTGCTCTTAAAATTCTCAGTGCCTTCAAAGGGAAGGTTTCATAGGTAAATAATCCATATTTAGCATCAAGGGTAAATTGGCTACTAAATAACATGAAAAGTCAAGGAATTGCAAATATTATAGATTTTGTAACGATTTTGATGTAGTGCTCCGACTACTTTTCGTATAAACATTTAATGTATATTTTCTATTGGCCATATTTCTTTTTCAGTCCCTCTAATATTAATACGAGACATGCTACATCGCTGGTGGACAGCGACAAAAAGAGTCCATACCCAGGGTAAAATGGTATTTTCGCTACATAAGTTGAAAAGTCAAACAAATTACTAAATATCGGTAATATGACAGTAATTGATACAACAATGACAGTATTTAAATATAACAATGACAGTATTTAAATATAACAATGATAATACTTATATAACACTTGTATACATATTTTTATCTATTCATTTAATATGCAACACTTTTATCCATTCATTTAAGTGATCCCTTTACTTTTTCTATTTCATTACACTTGTATACATAATTTCCTTTTTTTGGATGATTGTGACAGTATTTTAATACAACAATGACAGTATATATATAACAATGACAATACTTATATTACCAATGACAGTATATAACAAGTTAGCAACACTATTTAAGTGTGGGCCATCTTTTCAACCTTTTTTTTTTTTTTTTAAGGGTGGGTATGGATTTTTTTTGTCGCTGGTGGACAGCGATGTAGCCAACCTCATATTAATACTCCATCATAAGCTAAAATTTGAATTTTTCATAGGAATTTTTTAAAAAAATTATATTTATATGATGTGTAGTACTCGTTGATGTTAAATTTTAAATTGAGAACGACAATTATCGTTTTTTAACCTAATTCCTTTAAAACGCCTCTCATCAATATGTTTGTTTAGGTACAAATGTATATGAGTAAATCCCTCTTAAGTATTTGAATTACATTGAAAAATAAATTCATGTAAAATTATATTGAACCACCTAACAAATGCATAAACCGGTGTCTTACTTATATTTGTCATGTATGCATGTTTCTTCAGTTTTGTACCTTGTGTGTTACTTATATTTGTCACATTGTATTTAGGCCGGAGTGTTACATAACATATTTTAAGTAGGGAGTTTGGTATGAACAAATTATACTTATTGAACGTTTCCATTATTGTTCTCACATAGCACATGATAGAGTGCACGTCATATTTTTTTATAAATGTTTTCTTTATTGTACGTTTGTACAGTTGTACTATGCCATGATAAATGTCGTCGTAGCCTATTGAGTCTGCTCATGTGTCATAACCTATACTCATGGGTCATTCTTCTCATTCATGTCGTGTTGGTGTTTGCAAAACATATTGTACTCTTCAAGCTAGAGGGGTCGATCTCTTTCATGTTTAATCATCTTTAAAATTACCAAATATATTTTTGTGACAAGAGCACCATTGTGAACAAGTGCATGACTAATTGACTACTACATCACCTTCTTTTGTGACTTCACTAGCATTATATACAAATATATTTTAAACAAAACGGCAGACCCTTTTTCCCTCAAAAAAAAAAAGTTAGACATTTAAAAAAAAATATATAATCTCATATAAAGCTTTAACAACCATATAGAAAATGCCTATCAAACTTTTTTGTTTTATGTCAAATTTCCCAACTTATTGGTTTACATATTTGTTTGTTTACTATCTTAGACTATCGAACATATGAAAAATGATTTTGGCACACTCACTATGATTCTGTGAGATGGCGATTTCACACTGTGCTCATATAAAGTGTGTCAAAATCAGTTTCAAAATGTACACTATGTATATGCTTATATTAACATTCTTTGAGTTAGTAGTACATTGGTAAAATCAGAATAGATGTTTCCAGGCAACCACCACAAAAAAAAAAAATCACTGAAACATTTTTCTATATGTATGTAATTTTAGCAGACCACATTGACAATCACAAAATTTGTTCCTATGTCCACATTCTCCATAATGATAATCCGTACTAAATATTTTTGTTGATAACCTGTAGCTGCCTCTACTATTGTCCCAATAACGAACAAATGAACATCGCCATCGCAACAACTGTTTTTAGATTTCAGACCCCTCTCCTTTAATTTGGTACTAGTGTACTACGTACCAATATCGTTGCATTGCCAAAAGAAATATCATATGCTTGGAAAAAAAATCTTCAAGTACATGATAAGCTACGTACGTTATCAATTGCTAGTGTTTATCGATCACCTTGAACTCCTACTGATAAAATGCCTATGAAAACAGCAAAGAAAACTCATACTCCCTCCGTATTTATTTAAGAGATACACTTGGTCGGGGCACGAGTATTAAGAAAAAGAATTAAATGAAATAAAGTAATAAAACAAGTGGGGTTGAGTAGATATTTTAATAAGAAACACAAGTGGGGACCATGTCATTTTAGGGAGTGGGGGTAGGGTGTATTTATATTATTTGATTAGATAGTGGGGTTGATAAGTTACTAAAAATGGCAAGTGCATTTCTTAAATAAATATGGCAGGAAAAGACAATTGTATCTCTTAAATAAATACAGAGGGGGTAATAACAACCAGGAACGTACAATAATATATACACAAATTTTTACTGACTGCTAGTCAGTCGGTAATTGCCCAAATACCGACCCTCCGTACACAGTCCACCCTTTGTCAACTATTAATAGTCCGTAAATTTGTTATGCCTGTTTTAAGAACTTTATTGACTGTTTTAGGCGGTCAGTAATGACGCGTTTTGTTGTAGTGAAATTCATCTACAAGAATGTATGGAGTTCTGATGCAACACGAGTAACATGAAGTTTAAAAATGAGTTTGTACTAGACCTGATCAAGATGAGCCTGGCCCGCTGGCCCGCCCGATCCAACCCGAAATTTGGCAGGTCCCGGTCCGGAAGTTTAAAAAATTTGGGTAACGTAAATTTTTAGTTATAAATTTGGCTTGGCCCGAAAAGACCGATGTTTTTAGGCCCGTAATAGCGGGTTTAGGCATGAAAAACCTGCCCGAATTTTGGCCCGGCCTGATGTACGGACTGATTTTAAGCTTCGGCACGGCCCGAACCCGGACCGGACCGCCTTTTGATCAGGTGTACACCTCTATCTCCTTACTGTACTATAAAGCGAGGGAATCAAACATTATGCTAGAATCAATGGTTGCAAGGCTAAACAACTTTCTTAATTAGTACAATTGTTTAACTCCATTATTCAAGTTATCTTTGTGAAGGAAACAAGGAAAAAATATTCAGCTTAACAAGTCATTATCCACAAAGATACAATAATCGCCTTGTGAACGAGGTTACTACTTAGTAGCAACAATAGAATCCACGCCTCTAGCTAGATAAAGCACAAATGACATGATCATTGTGGCCTACCGCGTTGCTTATTTAATAACTTTAACTTCTTCGTTCATCGAATAAATCCTCTGTCTTCCGATCTGCATTGATTCCATTCCACATACATCAAACAGGAAATACCCCTTTGGCGAATGAGTAACCTAAATTTAGTACGGAGTAATGTTTAACAACATTGTCTTTTACGGTTTTACCACACGAGAAACTTGCAAACACTAAAAACCACATAAACAAGCACTAAAAAAGTAGAGCATATAAGATGCACCATTCAATTCATCTTTCTATATTGTCATTTCCAACTTAAGAAGATGCACAAAAAATGTAGAGCATATTAGATGCACCGTGCACTCTCTCACAGTTTTTCCTTACATGTGAGTGAAAATGTTGTAAGGATTATCAATTGGCATAAAAATATCCTTATGAACATAGTGCACCTAATAATTTTCCCCAAAAGAGCCCATTAAACTTGTTTTACATTCTTTCCCTTCAAGAAAGTGTAAGAAGAATAACTAACTGAAATAACTATTCTTACTTGTTACTGCACACGGTAACTAGCTGAAACAACTATAAAGATTCTCAATCGTACTTTGATAGAGTATCTCACAGCAGACCAGAACACCTAGGAAAATAAAGAATTCACCTTTACATGAAAGAAGAACTACAACTTTTTAACCAAAATGACTAATTAGAACCAATTTAACATATCATCAAAAGTGTGTACACAAATAATTGTCACATTTGACAGCGTAATTTGAATTAGTAACGTGACCGCAAAGTCTAGAGTCTAAACTCTAGAGTGATACTAATTTTTCAATTTACCTCAAGATGATACTGTAACTGGAGTCTAAAGGTCATAAAACCCTCTAGGCTCTAGATAGATTCTCAAGAGCAGCAACAATATCCTGCTGACTAACAACAACAAGTTTCGAAACCTCGTCACAGTGGCTCATCCAAACATCCTCTCGTTCTTGGATACACTTGGAGTTAGGTGTACTCAAATGTTCTTTTTGTACTCGGTCCTAAATTAGATCCAATGCTTCTCTTTTTCATGCTATTTTATTCTCACATCACTAACTACAATAAATACCTATTTCAAAACGGAGGGAGTGTAACAAACACCGCCGAACAAATGCATATCATACAAGTGGAAAGTGTTTATGGGACCAAGTGTACTAATAGTACTTTTGCAGTGACTTTAGATTTCTCTGCACCAACTAAAAGTCTAAAGCCATTTCTAAGTAAGTGTAGTGCAAGACAAAGATCCCTTGTCAAAAACAAAGGCCAACATGTGAAAAAAACACACACTCATTGATCAATCCATCTTCCAATTGCAAGAACAAAGATTCTCCCAATGCACAAAAAGTCATCTAGAACAAGAAATTCTTTATTAAATAGTACTTCATATTATAATATTTTATAACTTTATGTACACAAAATTGCATAAACTAAAACTAAAATTTGGGGGAGGGGATAATGCTATTGCTAGTCAAGGGAAATGCACCATTTTCTCCCTAAGCAAACCATCACTTCTAAATTTAAAGTCCTTCTTTTCATCTATCTTTTTTTATTTTATTTTTCACTATTTCTTAGTTGAGGTTACCCTCCATTAGCATCTCAATTTTGTACAATTTGACACGAAAATCACAGTTAATCACTCAATATTTCCTTGTGTCACACACATACGGATCTTATTTCTTCACACGGCCACACATCACAAACATGTTACGTCATCCACCATCAGATCGAGTTGAACTTGAACCACCTAATAATAAAAATAATTATTATTATAATATCTTTCAAAGGTCCGCGAAGCAACTCTCGGACCTAGAAAGAATCGCCTGTCTCTGCTCAAGGGTTTCCCTAGTGGGACTCGCGGGGGTGGACCGATGACCACCGCCACGTGGACAATCAAGGCTGCGGCGCAGAATATGGCTCATCGCACTGATGAGGTGGACGGTCGGATCTCCGCCGGCCGGCGGGGATGAGGATCGGAAACTCCTACAAACGTTTAAGAGGCGATTGAGCGCCTCCTCGGTACTAATAAGCTTCTCAGATCGATCAACCTCGTTTTCGACAGCTTCGGAACAAAGCCCACAAACCCATTTACCCATGTACCCTTGTCGGATCCTCTCAATGTAAGCAAGGGTGCATTCCTCTGTTAAACCGCAACATTCACATTTAATGAATTGCAGTTCATTTTGGGATTGGATTGGAACTGTTGTTGTTGTTGTTGATGATGATGGATCTTGTTGGGTTGTTGATACTACCATTGGTTCACTCATGATTGCTGACATTTTTTATCAAACCCTGCAAAATAAATTAGGATCAAAAGTTACATCTTTATGAATTTTGCCTGGTCCAAATCAAGATCTAAGATTGATAAAAAAAAAATTGAATTTAGAGGAAAAAAAACCCAGATGTGAATTAGAATTAAAACAATAAAAATTGGTAAAAATGTTTAGCAATTAAGAAAACCCGGATGGGAAAAGTGATTGGATTAACAAGATTCAAGGTAGAACAGAGAATTTTCTTAAAATGATAGCAAAAATTGGTTGAAATATATGTTGAAAGGAAAAATGAATAAGATATATGACTACATTTTGTACTGAACTTAATATAAAACCAAGATGTAAACTTTAGGGTTCGTTCATCGTTTTATGTATTGATTATTTGATTTTTACTAACAAATGAAATGAAAATTCTATTAGCAAACAAAATTAGTTGAATAATTGTGGAAAAAGACAGAGGAATTTACCTGCACGAGAGAAAGCTGATCAATTTGTCAAAGTTGTTAGAATTTTTGAATGATTTCGGCAGGAATTTTTGTGGGTTTGGTGGAAAAAACGTGAAAAAAATTAAGGGGGAAATGTAACCTATCTTTCTTTCTCCCACTCTCCTTCAACTTTCTCTTCGTCACATAAGAAAAACTCAAATTCCAAAAACATTATAAATCCAACTTTTATTTTTATTTATGCTAAGAATATGTCAGAGAACTTAAATATCTCTTCAATCAGTTCGTTAGATGATTGATTTCTTGAAGGATGATTGGAGAGAGAAACATTAAAAACAGAGTGACATAAAAAAAATTAAAAAGAAAAAGAAATGTTGAATTAAAGATTTTTAATGGGCTTTTTGCTTGTAATTTGAATCTCAATTTTTTCTCCTCCACAAAAATATTCACTTGGATTTGGAGAGTTTGTTTAAGAGAGAGAAAGTAGGAATTCTAGAAAGAGATTTTGGAGAGAGAAAGTGGGAGAAGGGAAAGGGGGAGGGGGGGAGAATTAAAGGGGGAGTTGAGCTTTTATTGAGGGAGGGAAAAAATTGGGTCCAATCATTGATTGATTAAAAAAATAAAAAATTACTAATAAAAAGTGAGGAACCAAAAAGAATAAAATAAGAATAATATTTATCTACATCAGCATCTATGCTGGCATTAAATTTGGCCGTGGATTAAGTGGACTGCCAGCTGTGCATTATTGTGTAATGGGATTTCATACCAAATTTTAGATTTTTTAATTTTTAATATTTTGTGAAAAAAAAATTTGAAGGAAGATAATGTACTTCGATTAAGTAAGGGATAAAGTATATGATACCACCATGGTTATTAAAATCGCGATTTAAATCGTAGAATCGGAAGATTCTACGATTTAAATATTGTCAACGATTCGATTTACGATTCTACACGATTCTAAACTTTTTTCTTGACTAGCGAAAACCTCATAAATTTAAATCACGTTGAGAAAGTTATTAATAGATAAATATTGTTAATTATTGCTTATTTAGATATTAAACAACTATATATTTAAATTATTAAGTCTTTTACCTATAATATAAGCATTTTAAATATAATGAATTTCAGAATAAAATCTTGATTATCTTACGATTCTACGATTCGATTCTAAGTGTCTCTTCCAATTCAAAGTAGAATCACGATTTTGATAATTAACCTTGAATACAACGATATTACATAGGGAAAGATCTTCGGAGGACAGTGATGTTTTACACTTGTAGCTTAACAAGGTGATATGTAACAAAATTATTGTCCTTTTAACATGATAACTAATGAAATTAAATAATAATTTAATTGTAACTGTATTATTTTGTAAAGACTTTGTCTCCACTTGTATGCTGAGTTGGAAATGGAATTGTATGGTTGGAATTTTGATAAATTAAAAAAATAGAACTGATAGTGGGAATAGTATGAAGGTTTCGTGAATTTGTGGAATTTAGTTAGTTACTTTAGTGATGGGATGTGGATTGTAGAATAAGTATCTTAGTGAAGAATAGATGTCAACTTACTAGAGACAAAAATCATAAAACTTGAAAAAAATTAGATTTAAACAATTCTAACTAATATAATCTTTATTTACATGTTTTTGCCAAATAATACTCCGTACTTCTTACCGGGAGTCCGTCAAATTCTCCCATTATGAGTCCAAGCATGAGTACTTTTCCCATTTTACAATAAATGCATCATTTTGATTTTTTATAGTACTACTCTCTCCGTCTTTTTTTGTTTTTTACGTTTGATATTTTTCACGCGATTTAACGACTATTTAATGTGCATTGAGATTCATCTACTTTTTTTATTTAAACAAGAAAAATTACGTTTATTTATAATGTTTTCACTTTTATCAAAAATCTGACGTTGGAAAAATGAGAAATATTTAATGTCCAATGGATTTAATTGGTTAAAATAATATTTGGGCACAAAATAGAATATTAATGCATTATGTGACAATATAATAGGAAATGTAAAGAACAAAATGAAACACCCAAAATGCAATACGTAAAAAACAAAAAGAGACGGAGGGAGTATTTATTTATTAATTAATTTTGAACCATATTTATTATAACACGTAAATATATATGTGTTTTCTACTCCCTCCGTCTCTTTTTGTTTTTTACGTTTGATATTTTTCACGCGATTTAACGACTATTTAATGTGCATTGAGATTCCTCTACTTTTTTATTTAAACAAGAAAAATTACGTTTATTTATAATGTTTTCATTTTTATCAAAAATCTGACATTGGGAAAATGAGAAATATTTAATTTTCAATGGATTTAATTGGTTAAAATAATATTTGGGCACAAATTTTGATAGAATATTAATGCATTATGTGACAATATAAAAGGAAATGTAAAGAACAAAATGAAACACCCAAAATGGAATACGTAAAAAACAAAAAGAGACGGAGGGGTAATTGTTATTAGGTTAATCTCAATATATATTTTCAAAATATCTAATTTTTATATTTTTTTATTAAAATATATTGTGAGATGGAGGAAGTATGATATATTGATAGTTAAAGTTAATATAGATATTGTGAAACACTGAAACGGGGTAAATATGATATGGAAGGTGATGGAACCAATTGATAGTCCTTTTCCACAAATATTTTTATTTCTAACGTACATTCACTAATGTAATTATATTTCTTATATGTATGACAATTTTTCCTTTTCTTTTCTTACCATTTTTTTCTTCCTGGTTTTATATTATGTTACTCGATCCGTATCTTTTAGAAAAAATTGGTTTGACATATTTTCCTTTTTGAATGCCCTCTTTATCATTTTTGTGGGAGGCTTTATATACTATTACCCAAAAATCATTCCATTAATTGTGCAACTTGTTATAGATCACCAAAAATTAATTATGGAATTGAAGTTATTATGATTCACCAATCAATTGATTGGTTGAGATAGACATTGGATAAAACCTTACATGAATTTCGATTTCAGTCAACTTTTGATATGTTATAGCACTTATATAAGTTGTACTATTCTCTCTAACTTAGGTTACACGGCGGTTAAAATTTTGCGTTGACAAATAAAAAGTCAATATTGTGCACTTAAAAGAATTAATGGAGGAAATACATGAGAATCTTATGGCTGATTAAAGCAATCAATATACTCTCTTCGTGCCATGATTTCCTTCCTTAAAGGAATGGTGAGAATGTGAGATCTTACTAAAAAAAAAAAAAAGTGGGATTATTTCAAGTTTTTAAATAAGGTATTGATTCTGCTTACATCTATCAAAAATGGTAGCCACTGATCATGATAATGAAATCACACCAATAGTCTGTTGGTTCAGTGGTGATTGAGGCTGAATTTGGTAGGGAGGACCCGTGTTCGATCCCCCGCAATAACAATTGAGAGGGGACTGAAACCTATCCACTCAGAACTCGCCCCCGAATCCGGATTCACCCTAAGGGTGAACCGGATGGTACACCAAAAAAAAAATGATAATGAAATCACAAATTCTTATTTATAAGCGATGTATAATAAATATTGTAATTTAAAGTAAAAGTTAACTCAAAATGCTTGCTAGTTACCCTTATAGAGTGATAAAATGTTTTATTTTTGTTAGAATATGTCTTAAACCAGTCAAGCATATTACTGCAACGCCCCAGCACGGAGACGATATCTATTATTCTGGATTAGAGTTATCTGTTTTGGGCTTATTTTCTGGGCTTTTCCGCATCTGTCTAGAGAGCACTGTATAAACTCTCGGGTCATAACCTAGTTGTATTATGTAATATGTACTTCTCAACATCAATAAAAAATTTCCTCCCCTCTGCCTGTGGACGTAGCTAACACATTGTTAGTGAACCACGTTAAATCTCTGTTTTCTCTATTTACGTTATTTAATATTTATTTGCATCCGTTATACCTATTTTAATAAAAATATTTATTCGAAATCACTAAGAATGTATAAAATTATTCATTTAACACTTTAAAATGTTT
Source organism: Spinacia oleracea (assembly GCF_020520425.1). Lineage (NCBI taxonomy): Eukaryota > Viridiplantae > Streptophyta > Magnoliopsida > Caryophyllales > Amaranthaceae > Spinacia > Spinacia oleracea. Next base: position 131,106,473 of record NC_079487.1, read on the forward strand.
ATCTATCAACTTCTTTTTATATAATATAAAAGTTAAAAAAAACATATTAGAAGTTAAAAAAAAACTAGTACCTAGGACAATCTTAAAACTCTAACTCCACAAAACATCAGGTATTTAGAATGTGTATTTGGTGGTTGTTTACTTGATTTGGCAGGAATGAAATGTCAGAAGGTTTCAAAGGTTGAAGAGGTTACATGACAACATTGTGAAACAAGCTCATACTTGGATTTTTGTATTGTCACTCCTTGTGGTTAATATAATACGGAGTATCTATTTACCAAACAAAAAAATATAAAAAACTAGGTAAAAGTTACAAAAAATTTGGTAAAAGTAATTCTAGTATACAATAAATTTGTTGTACACCTTATACGTATTAGAATTTTTGTAATGAAATATTATCTCCAATCATGATAATGAACATTCTCTCCGTTTTGAATGTTAGTTCCTTTTGAAACTCAAGACAATATCCAATTATACACTTGTTACGTGAATCTCAATAGAATCTAAAACATGTGGTAAGAGAGAAAATAATTATGGGGTTTAACGGGGATACAAGATTACTTTTTTTTTTTTTTGAAGGGAGGATACAAGATTACTTGAGAGTAAACAATTAGTGAGTCTTTTGAATATTTATAAGGATATAATGAGGATAAATGTTGGACAAATAAATAAAGATTTTAAACAGGACTAAAAAAACAACTTAATACGGAAAGAACAAATAAAGTATATATATTTAGACAATTTGTACGTTTTAGTGTGAATAAGCCACAAGGAGAATGCAAATTATAAATTGGAAAATGGATATTTGAACATGATGTCCATCACTCTTGACTCAATTTTAACCGTTAGATCATCAAGACCTCATTAGTATATTTAGACAATAATTACAATGTACATCGTATCATCATATCTTAACGATGTTGCTTGAGCGTTTAGAATTCATTTTCTTGCTATTTTCTTATTTACTTTCATTAATTTGTGCGTAATGACAAATATTTTTGGGGTAATTATTACTACATGAAATTTTGTAGGAAAATGATTGATAAATAATGGAAATTAAATAATGTACTCCGTATATATAAGCTACTTTCAAGGTATGCTTTTGATTTTTTGGGTTAAAAAAGTACATGGTGGGCATTGTTTCGCATGAAGTAATAAAATCGTGAAAGCCATAATTGAAATAAAGGCACGAGGATATACCAATGTGCGGATCCGTTGCTCGATCCTTACCTTTAATCCACAAGTCATCCTAATTTAATTGGTTATAGTTTAGTGGCGGACTGGCGGTACTAGGATTCTCTGTTTAAGGATTTGAATTTTTTAGACACATATAATGAAATCATACATTAAAATCCAAAATACACATTACCAATGATAATTAGATGGTACACATGTTTTATTACAATAACACTAAAAAAATTACAATTAAATTCGGCGACATTCATGTTTTGAAAATGATCTTTAAGAGAAGTAAGAAATCTTCATCTGTTGAACTGCTACCTTTGATATAGAGTTTATATATTTATTTATCAAAATGTAAAAGAAAAAAATGGCAAATAAAAAACCGTTGCTTTGGAAATCGAACTTGTATTTCTTTGGTTTGATCATGATATGTTGAAGCGAAAACCACTAAAGCGCCAGTTAATTAATTTGTGTTAAATTGCTGCTTTTACTTTTAACTAACTTAGTTTTAATATTTTTTTTGGACAAAAAAACCTATCAGAATTTTCCTGGTCTAGTAAGGATTCAGTTGAACCCATTGAGTTCTTATTAACTAGCATCGTCACTGTTATAGTTCTAACCTATCATATTTGGACTTGTGAATATATCCGGCGTGCACTAATTGGTGGATGGATTAACTCCATTACAAAAGATTAATGAAAGGAAAAGGCAATTTATTGTAGGCTATTAATTAATGGGGAAGAAAGGGACATGCTTGATTTTATATATTTGAGATGCACTCAAGTTTGAGATAAAAGAAAGAAAATTTCCCAAAAATATGTCTTAATCTATAACATGTTCCAATCAATAAATGTTGAATTAGTGCATGTAAAATTGTGGTGTGTACTTTTGGAGAAAATGCTTGAAATGATAAACTATGATGATTATCTCACATGGGGGAAGAGATCTTAGTGACTACCACACACTTCTATTTATCTAATTTCTTTATATATATATATATATATATATATATATATATATATATATATATATATATATATATATATATATATATATATATATATATTATTATATTGTCAAATTTCTCGTAAAAGATTATCTGACAGTTACTCAGTAAGTATCAGGCGGCATTTAACATGTCACCCTCCTCCTACCTATTTAACATATTACGAAGTATTAAGCATGATATATCAATTAAATAAGTGTCAAATGATCTGACATAAGACCGGCGGTATTATATTATAACTTATAAGGCCAATCATAGTTTTCAAATAAAAATAGATTTATCACACTAACGAAGACATACGATGTATGAGTTATGCCAATAGTGGTGGTTAAGTGTTAGATGACAAGTGGATGGAAATTAACAAATGTAACGTCATGGTGATCATACTCAAATAAGGGTCATGAGAAGAATACTTTTATTTTTGTTTTCCTATTTGATACTAGTCCATTCAATAGTATTAGGTTGATGTTTTTCTTAGATGTCTTAGTTTTCTTTTAAAACGCTTGAGGAGAGAAAAAAAAGAGTTCTTAATTAGCCATGTCAAGAACAAATAAAGAAACACGCTTTCTAATAATTAACATACCTTGCTAATTGCTATCTTTAAAATAAGAAAATTCTTGCACAATTCACATCCGTTGGCACTAAATTGTTCCACTAAAGTCGGTTCATATATTCATTTCGCCTTATTTCAAAAACTTATTAGATATTTAATGGCTCATTTAAATCACGGAGTAAATAGGGGAACGTACAAGGCTTCATTATGCAGGTGCATAGGGGTGGACACGAGTCGAATAGAGCCGAACTTTAATAGCCTCGGCTTGATTTGGTTAATTTTTCCTGAGTTCGAACTTGAGCTTGAACTTACCTCGAGGTTAAAAATCTTTATCGAGCCAAACTTGATAAGAATTCTTCGAGTTCGAATCGAGTTTCGAGCTTGTTCGAGCATTGATTCGATAAATTGATAAATCATATTCTATCAACAGTTACAATAATAATACTAATATTTTCTTAATCTAACATTATAATAATATTTTTCTTGGACAAGTTATGTAAAATATTATCCCTTATTTGTTATTTAATTGATAGTTTGGACAATGGTACTAAACGATATATAAAAATCTCATAAATATGCATTATTATTCTTAAATTAACGAGCTAGCGAACTTTCGAGCCGAACACCATTGAGTTTGAGTTTGGTTCGTTTAGTTATCGAACCATAAATTTAAGCTCAAGCTTGGTTCATTTACAAACGAATCGAGCTCGAACCGAACTTTTATCGAACCGATTCCGAGCTGTTCACGAACAGTTCTGTTCGTATCCACCCCTACTGGTGCACCTTTAAGGGAGGGAGACTGGCATAGAATAACAACGTCAGAGAATCTATCTCACAAGCATAAGGTTTGCTAGTTGCCTACTTGATCATCAGCCGGTCAAATGATCATGCACCACTTTGACCGTTAATATTTCTAATTATCTATTAGTAATTTTTATTTTTGTTTGATAATTTGAAAAGTAGACATTGAGACTAATCCAACTTTTTTTTATAAGACGAAGTACCATTTATTTTTTATATATGTGTAAAAAGAGAGTCAAAGTTAATCTATGAATAATGAATAAAGTAAAAGTGGTGCAACTATTTCTAAACGGAGTAAATATATATAATAGAGTCAAATTTCTATATATAATTCATTTTGGAAAGTTATTTTAAAATCCAAAATTACTAGGCTATCACTTGGATCTTATAACCTCATGTCCTTGTCCAATAAACGCCATGTCATGTGTAATAAAAAATAAAAAATAAAAAAATCTAACTTGGCCCTAACCTTATACCATTTGGGTTACCCTATCTAAATATCTAATAGCCAAATCTATTACGACAATACCCATTTATATATCCCGAACATATAATCTTATGGTGAAAATTAAAATTAAAGAATAATCCTAAGTACTTTCCCCGTTTGAATTTAAATGCAACACTTTCATTTTACATGAGAAAGTTTAAACAAAATGGTACTCCATAATCGAAAAAAGAGAATTTACACATTTAGGCCAATGCTAGGATTGAGTATAATGAACTGGCTGTAACGAAATCCCGAGTTGGTCCAGGTCTAATCCTCAAATTAGTGAAAATAATGCCTGCTAATTGGATTATTTATATAGATTGTATAAACACTACTTTTAATTAACTAGTTGTTGGACCGTGCGCTAACGCGCACGATCCCCCAAGGTATACAAACTTATTTTGCATAAGTGTTACGTAAAAGAATATATGTCATTTACAAGTTTACGTTAATCCTAGATTAGCAATGCTAAAGTTCGATTTGCATGTAATTGATAATACGAAATCATAAATACGTTTACAACATTAGTGTCATTGATATTGTAGCATTCCACAAGCAACATTAAAATCACTACAATTGTTATTGTAGCATTCCACGGGCAACATTAGCAACGTGCCTCTATATTAATGAAGCTATTTAATGAGGAAAGGCATAAATTTTACAACCCGTCATTAGAAAACCAATAAAGAATCACAAAAACCTCTAATTATATTAACACAAGGTCGCATCTTCAATCGTGACAACATTAATAAGGCAAAGGTTATAACCGTAAGTACTCTATTCTTAAGGAAAAGACAAAAATATAAACATGAAGGAAATTGGGGATAATTCAGGTAATTCACTATTGTGTGAATAGTAGCCAAAGTATGAGACTTTATAAGTGTTAGGATTACTCTCATTATCACTAACTAGCATACGTGTCTTTCACCCATTCTCTTGATTATTGGTTGATTCGATTGTTTTGCCTACGCAATCATCATTTGGTCTTAATTAATTACTCCGTATATGCTTATTGTTAAAATGTCAATGATTGTCCTTTAAAATAAAACAAAAGACTTAGTAGAACATCTTTATAATCTATACTCCTTCGTTATCTTTCCCCGTAATACGCTCCCCATTGACCTGTGAATTAATCTAGTAAAAAAAATTTCATTTTTTAGTTTGCTTTCAATGTTATGTTTATTTATTTATTTACTTGAATTAAACAACACTTGGACAAATCGGTCTAGAAACTTCTTGCAATATAACTTGTTCAATATGTTTTTATTATCATATTAGTTGACAAATTTGTGTTGTACCTTGTCATATACTACCTCCGTTTCAGAAAGTTCTTTACGCTTTGGAAAATGTGTCCAAAGTATAAAAACTTTGACCGTAAATTCTCACCACTATATACATCAAAAAGTTACATGTAAGATCTTGTTAAATTGGTCTCGGAATGTATTTTCTGAATATCAAATTTTTATAATTTTTTCCCATACGAAATTGGATATTTTAGTAGTTAGATATTGCATTGGAGTCCGTACAAATAGTAACTGTAAAGATCTTTTTGAAACGGAGGTAGTACGTAGTAAGGAGTATTCAATTGATTAGTTTTCTTTTTGTATATTTAGTGCATTCTTATGGGAATAAAACCAGTCTCTTTTAGATTAAAAATAAGGGTATGTAATATTCGATTTATTTTGACTTATTTCAGACATATTACGTTCAAATAAACAGAGCACAAGAACATGAGAACGGGTTCCAACCAAGCAAACTTGGTGGAGTAATGGAGATCTCAACTTAAATTTAAAGCTATAAGTTTGAGGATCGATCACCATCTGCTTGTGCAACAGTGCTGGAATTTATTTAAGGCATTCTCTTACCTTCTCAATATCTTCTACTTTCAAATACCAATTGAGATTGGCATGAGTGGTTAACGGTCTCTTGCTCCTTAACCAATGTATCGGATTCGAGCCTTGACTATTAGAAAAAATCTCAACTGGTAGGTATGCTGCCCATCGAATTACCAATGCAAACTCCCGCGGGAGATTAGTCCATTCGCCGAAGGCAGTGAGAACTACTCGTAGTAGAAAAAAAAAACTTCTACTATCAAACGTCAACATGTGTAATTGGATTAGATTACATGCGCGAGATTTCTATACGTTTAGTAGTAACGTCGTTCTCTGTACCAATTTTTTCTTTAATGAGAAGGGTTTTCAAGATAATCTAATATACATATATAAAGGAGGCATATTTGCTGAAAGATTAGAGCGCCACCTAGGATTACTAATGGTTTCGGCCAATGAAAAATAAGATTTCTAATTTCTTTTTGAATTAAAAAAATCAAGTGCCATGTAGATAATTAATTAGGTGCCACGTAGATATTTTAATTAATTGATTATTAATATATACAACTCCATCGAAAATCAAACACTCTAATAATTAAAAAATAATCGATTGTCACGTAGAGAATTAGTTAGGTGCCACATAGATATTTTAATTAATTAATTAATTACCAATATATACAACTCCATCTAAAATCAAACATTCTAACAATTAAAAAATAAATCTAAAATAAAATTCAACCAAAATCAAATAATAATCTAAAATAAAATAAATAAAATTCAATTTAAAAGTCAAACATTAATCAAATATTAGAGCGCCACGTAGAAAAATCTAATGGCTTCGGCCAATGGAGGAATATTTGCTGAAATATTAGAGCGCCACCTAGGATTACTAATGGTTTCGGCCAATGAAAAATAAGATTTCTAATTTCTTTTTGAATTAAAAAATCAAGTGACACGTAGATAATTAATTAGGTGCCACGTAGATATTTTAATTAATTAATTACTAATATATACAACTCCATCGAAAATCAAACACTCTAATAATTAAAAAATAATCGATTTCCACGTAGATAATTATTTAGGTGCCACGTAGATATTTTAATTAATTAATTAATTACTAATATATACAACTCCGTCTAAAATCAAACACTCTAATAATTAAAAAATAAATCTAAAATAAAATTCATCCAAAATCAAACAATAATCTAAAATAAAATAAATAAAATTCAATTTAAAATCTAACATTAATCCAATATTAGAGAGCCACGTAGAAAAATCTAATGGTTTCGACCAATGAAAAATAAGATTTCAAAATTAATTTTGAATTAAAAAAGTCCAGTGCCACGTAAAAAAATGATTAAGTGTCACGTAGATATTTTTTGTTAATTAATTATTAATATTACGCATATACAATTTCATCCAAAAACAAACACTCTCATAATAAAAAAAATCTAATATGAAATTCAATGCAAAATCAAAAACTAATCTAATCTCATATATAAAAGTGGTATATACATAGGATTTTTATTTAAACATAACAATTTAATAGAATTCGTGCATCGCACGGGCTAAAATCTAGTAAGTAAATAAGCCGCTCTTTTAACATTTTACGGCTTTCATAAGCTTAACCATTCTTTTATCCAAGAGTGAGTAAAATGACCTTTATTTTAGGGACGTGAGTAAAATGACTTAAGCTATATTCGAGAACGTCACCCTTAGGAAAATCCTGGTTAAATATTTTCAAGTTCAACTTCAAGAAACTCAAAAAGTCATTACAGCCTAACATTAGTAAGTTTTCATTTAGAAAATATGTTTACGCCAACTTACCGTATACGAGTCAATTTAAGATCACATATCCAAATGATTTGGCAACGTAACTCAAGTTTAATTAAAAGATTTGTAGTGCATTGCTCAAATTACTATAATAGGATCTGAGAAGCTAGTAAACGACGTAAACCATGTTGTAATATATATGTCTTAATAATTTTAGTCACGGCGGTTGAATCATTAAGTATATATTAACCAATAAAGTCTTGACTTAGTAGTTAAGAACGTAAACCATGTTGAAAGTTATGCTTATGGCTGCATCCGCACCTAAAAAAATTAAGTATTCCGTATTTAATTAGAGAAACGTTTCTAATGTAATCCTTGGGTGATTTATAAGACAACACTTCCATGATCGATCGAGTTGAACTTTAAAAAAGAAATAGTTTAATTATTCGTGGATTTCAGTATCGTAGTACTCCGTACATTATATCCTTACCATATGTCATATACTTCGTGTGTATATATATATATGCACAATTTACGGTTGGAATAAATTAGGAGGGTGTAATTAGCTACCCTGTCGGAGACGTACATAAGATCATTAAAGACAATTACAAGCCCAGACGTACACTCATGCAGCTTCATGAATCATGATGTTTAGATTTGAATGAAAACATTGATAGTGAAGTGGCACCTAAGAATAACACTAGGCCAAGCCAGATAATGAAGGAAAATAATGCAACAAAATTATGTGTATCATTTAGTACTACAAAACATACATAACTTGGAATGTGCCCCCTCCAAATGTCCAATTATATGTTCGATTTAACAACCAATGAGGTCTTTGCATTTGAATTTGTAAATCGAAAATAATAAAGTTCGTAACATGCGATCTTTAAGCCGTGTCACAATGATAATATGATATGTTATGTCTCATGATTTAAATTGGAAACTAAAGTATTTAACTAATATAATCTACTATACATGCATGTTAGGAAAAAAGGTAGGAAAATCTTAATATTCTAATTTGTTCCTTTTTTTATATCGACACCTTATTTACATTTTTTCATAAATGTAGTAATCCATATATAGAGTACGTTTTCGCATAGAATTGATAGAACTCACTAAATGGGCTCCTAATTATTTTCATTTTTAATTGAAAAGTCTTCAGTACAATGATAAGACAAGCCTTTCTCTTCTTTATTAATTATCATTTGTCATCAATCATGAATTAGGAGAAGAAAAGTCCATCAGAAGAAAGAAATCTAGAAAAGGACATCTATTCTGTTATGAGCCACTAGAGACATTATTATTCAAGAAATATTATTTAGCTTGATTTTCTTTGATTCATTTTTGAACTATTCAATTTCTTTTTGTAATTTCGGAATTACTCAAAATTTATCACAGTATTTTTGCACGCGATACTTGCAATACATTTTACATTTTATATGATTAACTGTGGTATAAAGAGACATTTTTAATTGGCTAGATTAGTTGTAGTTCAAATAAAAAAAATGTGTGGTTACTAGAAAATTTTGATGATAAATAGTACTCCGTAATTGGCTAGTAAATAGAAATATTGTTTTAGTTTTTTTGTTTATTTTTTTTCCAAATATAGATAAATTATTATTATGTTTTTCATTTATACAATAAGAATTTTAAAAAAGTGGATATCAAGCCCTTGAGGTTTAGCTTATAAGTAGTACTTCGTATAATAGATATTTCTCATTTTGGTTATACGGAAGAAAAATAATCCTATTTTCCAGGTATTGCCGGAATAGATCTTAAACAATGCTCAAATTGACCGCAATAATGCGAATTTATAAATTATTAATACTCTGAATATTCCTTCGTAGATTTAATTTTTGAACTCAACAAGTGGGTTAGATGGACTTTGAGTCTTTGAGAAATTGATACTCCATCTATACTACGGAGTATATATTAAAAGACGTATAGGATAAATTATACGTGATACGTGGTACTCCTAAAACTTTTTCCACTAAACTATTACATGTCACATGTTTTTCTTAAAGAAAAAGACAGATATAAGTAATGTGAATGGTATTAATGTAGTAACCCGGGAATCGACTGGGCCCAAAAACTATTTTTTTTAATTAGTTTGTGCGATCACAAGTTTATTTGGTTGTTAGATAACTTTATATTAATCTATTTCTAAGCCAATCTCTAAACAAATCACCAATTAATGTTGAATTTATAACTAAAAAGCATACTGATAAAATAAATTCATGAAAAGTTGACATGGGGAATTTCCATGAAAACCCGGAAGAAATAGCTAGAAAATTTGAATGAACTCTCAAATGTTTCCATTTGGCAGGTGATTCTGTTGTCCGAAACTTCTATCATTTTCATTTATCTGAACAATTTAAATGTAAAATGTATTTAATTAACCCTTATTTTTCCTGAAGTAAGGTGAATAAAACACACTCGTACAACCGTACTAATTACTAATCACATCAAGTGCCAAGTTGGTAAATTGTTTAATTGAGCATTATATCCCAACCGTACTAATCACATCATACGCTGTAATACTACAATGAATCATGGAGATCTGTATAATTTAAGGTAATGATCGAAATCAAACGATGGTTATTAACTTATTATTAATAGGATTAGGACGTGTTTGTTGCATCTAATAATTACATCTCTTTCAATCATTATAACTCCAAATAAGTCAAGTTTGTCCGTCTAGAATATGTAATTAATTAGTTAATTTTCTTCGGCTAATCATGCACTAAATTATTTATATTTCAAGTTTGTAATTTTCATCGTTGATCCGATTTAGATAGAGGGGAAAGGGGAAAAGATAATTAAGGAATTAATTAATTTATCTATTAAATTATTAATAATTGACGGATCTAATCTAGTATATATATAAAGGGAAATTTTTTGGAGGGCATTTAGAGCGCCACATATTATTTCCACGTCATCAAGTACATATAACTAATATTTATTTCAGATTTATTGAAATAAAAATAGATAATAAAGACCCGGTAAAAGATAAATAAACACTTAGTAATTTAAGGAGTCAACTATTGGTAAAAATATAATAAGAGATAATTTTTTCAATGAGTCCAAATAGGAGTCAACTACTGGTAAAAAGATAATAAGAAATAAATTTTGTCAGGAGTCTAAATAGATAAATAAATGCTTAGTAAAAGATAATACTCCATGCTCTATGTAATGCAGCTACTGCTAAAAAGATAGTATGAGATAAATTTTACTAAGAGTCAACTACCATGCTCTATGTAATGCAGCTACATTACCCCACACGCAAATCAAATTTAAAAAAAATTAAAAAAAAACTCATTAACGAAGGCTATTATGACTAACTCAAATCCCGTCCTTTAAGTGAAATATTCTACGACATGTTATATTGCTATCTTATTACCGACATGAAAAGTAACAAATTATGCAATCCCCTTGTAAATTACTTTATTGATCCGTTGATCCGTACATCGCACGGGCATGATTCTAGTTCTTAAAAATTCCAACCTACAAAAGAAACTTTATAATGAACGTTCTGACTCCAGAGATTTACTGTACCACCTTACAAACCACAATAACCAAAAACTTCAGATTAAGATGAAAGTTATACTGCCGAAAGAAAGACATACTGAATACAAGTATTACACTGCACAGAAGCTTTCTTAGCTACAAACGGCTGTTGGCAGATTCCAGCAACCAAGGTCACATAACACCTTAGTAATTTTCTATCCAATTAACTCCTGTACATGATTAGAAGTTAAGACCCTTTCACATGCTGTAAGGCTGCTTAGTCTCTGAATTCCTAAACGTGCATTTGATTCATCCCACACGGCCACTAATCAGCGTTTTGGCTGACTTAATTGGTTATTAAGAAGTTAGTACAAATATTTACAGTGTAGTTGCCTGAAACTTTCCCCTCATAAATCTACCCCAATTCCTTGATTATAATGGTTACCTTCAGAAGCTTCATCCTCAAATTCCCTGATGAGTTTTTCCATCTGCCTTCTGTATAAGGGCATCAAGTGATCGCTAATCATGCTATGTGAAAGCCTCAATTTACTATACAATACCCTCGGAGTGAGGAATATCCCAACTTTACCCTCTATTGACTGCCTACTTCCGCTATCACTCGATGAAACTTCTTCAACTTCATCCTCTGCAACTTCTTGAAGATTCATGATGTGCATTATTTTTCCTGGTGGGAAAAATCTATGCACTTCTTTAGCTTCAGGGGCCGAGCCTTCAGGTTGAGTAGCGCCAACCTCTTCCATTGCCGCCTTTTCCTCTTCTCTTATTTCCTTCTCCACATCAACATCTCCTTCAGCTCGATCATAAAGCTCGTGCTCAAGTTGTTGCCACAACTCAACTTCGGTCATTAGATCTTCATTTCTAGGGCTTTCAATAAGGTCCTCACCATCTGCAACATCAACATCAACATCCAACTCATTCTGTATATGTCTCGTCTCGGAATAAGAACATCCAACCTCTGAATTCCACTCGGATGAAGATAAAGGAAGTTTGTGAGTCTTGGAGGTGGATTCACGTGAAGATGCAATGAGAGGTTCGGAAGTCTCAGTGCTCATAGGAACAAATTCAGAGGATTGTTCTTGCGCAATTGATGGAACAGCGTTGGCACGTCTCCGAGGTCCAATGCATGACCAAGAAGAAAGCACTGTGGGGCGTCTCAATGCTGCATGAGCCATGCTCTGGGCTCTTCTCATGACAGCCTAAATGAAATCACAAAAGCATTCAAGCACTGAAGCACCAGTTCAAAAATATGGGCATCTCAAGCAAATTAAGCAGTAGTTCCATATGATATGATAACAGTAGTCTAAACACGTGTGTTAATTAAAAATAAAAACCTGAGTTTTTTCATTGGTTCCTTTAATTAAGATCTAGTAATTTTTCATGTAAACCCTCAATCTGGAAAAAAAAATTGTCTAATCGTACTTGAATGTGCATGACAGAGGGAGAGGCATCACCACACAAGGTAAAAATTTTAGGCCTCTCAAGAACTTCAGGTTATTATTATTGCTTTCATCCCCAACCCCCCACTCCGGGTCCCAGAACGCCTAAACATTTTATCAGCTAGTTGATCATTACAATTACGTTCTATATGCAACTTTTTGGTATAGCTCTACACAAAATGTTTTAAATACAGTGAATTGCCACCCCCAGAGTGTTTCAAAATCCAGAAATAAGAGTACCTGAGTACCACTGGAAACTGGTCGGAGTACAGCACCAGCACCGGCAACTTTTGCTCTAGCGCTAGCACCCAGTGCTGAAGCAGAACGATACACAGTGCTGAGTATCCTTGTCTGCTCAATTTGATTCCTCAAATCGTTCAACCATGCAGAGGCTGTCACCTGAAAGTAGAATTTGTTTACCTTTTAATATACACTTGAGCCTAAAGGTCAAACTCACTAAACACAGTCCTTGCTTAATCCCGCAATCAATTAGAATAAAAGCCCAAAAATAAATTAACAAAGTAGGAACAGACCTCTGCACGCAAATCGTCTACTGATGCCGCTGAGAAGGTTGGGACTAAATCAGCCCCATTTATAATGGAAGTAATTACATCAACGCCTGATTCTGCCAATTCCCATGTCATGCAAGCCGCTGTTTTGAAATATCCAGTGAGTACAAGAAAGGCTCACAAATAAAATAAAAAGAAATAGAAAAGCATGAAATACACCTATCCGATAATCCTTTCAACTTTAAGATTTATAAACAAGTACAGAACTTAAGAAAAAGCAATCTTTATGGCAAACCTGGAGCAAATGTTACACATGATGTGGAAGATAGTTCCTTCTGCTCACGTAGTATGAAAGTTAAAAGAGCGGCAGTCCCCCCACCAAGAGAGTGCCCTACAATCTGCAAGCCAAGTGTAAGTACATTCAGGTCATGAGACTAGTCACTAGTCCCAACAATAAATAACAGAGAAATATTTTCTAGTTGAATGATGAAGTATTAGGCTTCCAGAATACTACAAGTCTATAAACATTCCTGCACATACGTTGCATTATCTGTAAATTAGAAGACAATGCAAGAAGCAAGTGAAGAACACATCTCATATGGACATGTCAAGCAATGAAGAAGCATGGGGAAAGCAAATATTTTGTTAGCTGCAACTTGTTTCACCATGTGTAGATCAAATCAAAGAATTAATTCACATTTTAAATTAAGATTTCGCAATGATCAAGCCGGAGAAAACATAATGTTCTTTATCAGGAAGGTATGAAAAACAATAAGACCCCCTCAAGACCCAAGAGCCATATATAGCACTGGTGAAAATTATAATTGAATCCACACCTAGAGAGTTGAGTCCTCTTGGGTGCATGAAATGGTGTAACCCAAAATTGTGAATCAGTAAATGCATGAAGGTGCGTCTAGAAAACCAGTAAACTGAGTCAGATTAAATTAAACTTTATTTAAAGACAAAATGTAGTGTAAGCTCCAACCACAGAGGCTCTTCAAAATGCACCAGAACATAATTTTATGGTGAAACTAAGACTAGCAGAACAGCAATTAGTCTAAACAAGTCTTCACCTTTAATTTATAATCAGGATGTTCGTCAAGAGCTTTGATAACACAGGGTGTTGCTAACTTAGCGATCCATCGAGCAGCTGCAACCATTCCACAGTGTGCATAACCTAAAACTAAATCGGTTACTCCTCCTTCATGGACAACAGTATGATGAAATGGCACAACCGCGCCAGTGACAGCTGTCAGAGTATCTTTGATACTGTGAGTTCCACGAATCAGTAATAGTAAACACTTTGCTTTGTGATCTACAAGAATTGTAAATGCAGGTTTCAAAATCTGCACAAAATGTCAAGGTTAGCTCCATTTAGTTGGTCCCACCCAGAGAACTGCAAAATTATACATCAAATATGCTTCACCACTTGCAAACATCAGCCATTATCTACTAATACCTCTTTCTTTCACTGGTCGCTGACTCAGTCCCTTCCCTCTGGTCTGTACTTTACCCAGTTTAACTTCGGTAAACGAGGTTTTAAAAAGCCAAAAACATGTCAAGTAATCCGCATGAAGAAGTTTTGTCTAGCTTCACAAGCTACTGACTTACTGAGGGGCTAGAATGGTCCCCAACCCCAACAACAGGTTTAAATAGGTGCCAGTGTTGTCCCACCTTTAAACTAAAAATATTTTTCCCTTGAAAGAAGGGTGTAAATTTCTTTATATGGTTTAGTGAGTCGTAATGTTGGATAGTTTTAGGCATCACATATGTACACTCTGTTTTGAGTTTCTCATTCTCTTTCCCTATTCCATGCAAAGTATATAATTCATCCTCTTTCTTCGATTTTAACTTGAATCCTTCATTCTTAATTTCCAAACCTGGCACATTTCAGTTATTTGAAGTTCATACAAATCCTAAATATTGACAGTTTAACACCTTGAAATCAAGGTAGAAAGTCTAGATCCAGAAACTTTGGCTGCTAACTTTCAATAAATGAGTTTCTTTCCCGTACGCAAATAATTGATACAAGTACTTTTTTCCCTCATTGTTGTTGTTCTGAGTGGTTATAGTAGAAAGCTAAAAATCAATCTCTTTAATTGCTCCCTTTGTCCCTTTATTAATTAAATTCAAAGTCAAAGTTTGGTATAATTTTTACTAAAACACATTCTGAATACAACATAAACAACATGTGTATGTGGGATCTTGAAGATTCACGTTGATGTGTATTTCAAATTAATATCTACTGTCTTGGAGACCTTGATAATGGCTGTTAATTTCTATAAAAAGAGATGGAGGGAGTGATTTAAAAATACTATGTTCATCATATAAACTGATGGATTCTAACAAAAGCCCCCTGACAAAATCCTAGCTTCGCCCTTGGTTAGGATGCACATGAAACAGAGAATTTATAGTTACTTTTTTAAAATAATAACAATACAAACACAGAAAATGGAAGCAAAAAAAATGAACTAAACAATATTAGTTGATTTAAAAGATTAGGAGAGTGCACCGTCAATTACCCCTGCTTTAGGTTCCTGAAGAAGAACATCATCTACCGTATAGCCAGTCTCCTCCAAAAACAGTGAGAAAGGCTTCTTGGAAAAATGCCAGCAAAGAGTTAGCAAATTCACTAGATATTTGAGTTCTACTGCTAATTCAGGCCCCTTTAATTGTACACTGTCATTTCCTCCAAATACATCCTGGACACATAAGTTCCCCTGAAAAGAAGTATTTCGTCAGACAATTAGTCAAGCAAGATCCAAACTCTAGAACACATCCAGGCATCCAGGTAATCAAAGGTACACTAGTATTACCCCGATAGACAGCAGAAACTATTAATAAGTTACACACCAAATTTAGTTATTCTTCAAGCAACAAAATTTTAAAAAGCAGGCCCTGGATTAGAGGGAGCAAAGAAAACAGGAAACCAACATAACCACATAACCTAAGAGCTTGAGTCACCTAATTAAAGAAACCAATGGAAGTTGGATAGTACCTAATCATGGCTCATGAGGGGGAATAGAAAGAGTTAAGCATATACTCCCTCCGTTCCTGAATACTTGCAACACTTATCTCTTTCGGCCGTTTCTAAATAATTGAACACTTCCTCTTTTGGCATGAGACCACCATTTTTTTTATTGTTTCTCTCTCCTTTTTACCCCACTTGCATCGATTCTTTGTTATTTTTCTGTTATATAAACAATTAAAGTATCACCATTAACCCCACGTGCACATTAATTTTTTCATTTTCATGTATAACCAACATTTCTAAAACTACGTCCAAACATAAGTGTTGTGGACTTGTGGGTATTTGGAAATGGAGGGAGTAGTCTTCAAGTACAGGGGATGAACAATGAGTATACACCATGGACATTAAAGAAACTTGAGTCACCTAATCAAAAAACCAGAGGAAATTGGACAGTCCCTAATCATGGCATAAAAAGAGATAAGCACATAGTCTTCGAGTGCAGGGGATGAAAAATGAGTACACAACATTGGACATACAAAATCGTATGAAATATTTGAGTCGGAATCATGATGCCACTACGGACCAGATTATTAATTTCAACCTAAGAAACCCTTTGGACAGTCCTATTTGGGAAGAGAAAGACAAAACAGCTGAAGTAGTGTACCGGTAAAAGAGTGAATTTATTTACTACGAGTACTAAAAATCAAACAATTACCGACCTATCAATGTTAGGTGTGCCGACTACCTTGTGCGGAGTTAAGGCCTCAATCGTTATATGGTGAATCGTTAAACAAAAAATGGTTCCCTGCCCCATCGGAACATCCTTCTCAAAGAATAGCAGCTTTAAAATTGTAATAAGATCACATGAATCTCCAGCTCGCAGGACAGGTCAACTAACTTTGAAACACGTTTTTCATATTAACACTAACTTCAACATACAAGAGCAATTTTCTCACTAATTTGAGCTCCTTAAATAAATATGAATTCCCTATCAAACCAATGACATTCATTATTGCTAATCTGCATGTAAGACACAATTATAGCTCAAGCAAATCTAGGTGACGTCCATTGAATAAAAGCTTCTGAAACAATCAGAAAGACCCAATGAAGCAACACTAAGCATAACTAGCAAAAGGCTAAGATCATGCAGTAACAAGGGTTGTCAAGGGTCATTTGGCCCATGATAGACTTCGACAACACCCCTCCCCCGCCCAACCGACTAGACAAATTATTTGTATAATGTTGGTTGACATTTGCCTTTCTATATACTCCCTCCGTCCCTTAACACTCGCACCGGTTTGACCGGTGCGGAGTTTAAGACACTTGAATTGACTTTTAATTTAATGGGTGTTAGTCGATAGTGGGGTATTTTATTAATATAGTTAGTGGGAAATGTGTAATGGGTGAGGAGTGGGGAGTGGCGGGTGTGAATTTTTAAATGATTTTTTGTAGGGAGTAGGGGTGTAGGTGGGGTACTAAGTGTGAGAAATAATATAATATTAGTAAAATTTTCCATTTATAGAAGCGGTGTGAGTATTAAGGGACGGCCCGAAAAGGAAAGCGGTGCGAGTATTAAGGGACGGAGGGAGTATTATTAAAAAAAGTTCCTCACAACAATACTCATATACGAAATACATACATATATCATTTTTAAGTAACCCCTATGTCTCCTTGATGAATACAACCATTGACTTACCTAAGAGGCAACAAACTTGAAGCAATACAAATCACCACATGCACATTAGCACAAGATATAAGCTCGAACAAAATCTACTGACTTCAAGTCTTCAAGGGATATGAAACACGATAAATTTCGAACAATATCAATCACCACATGCACATTAGCACAATATATAATAAGCTCGAACAAAATCTACTGACTTCAAGGGATATGAAACACGATAAAGTTCGAACAATATAAATCACCACATGCACATTAGCCCGATATATAATAAGCTCGAACAAAATCTACTGACTTCAAGGGCTATGACAAGAAAATTTGAACACTAAGCTGTCGCATACTGATACAAAACTATCAAATAGAAGAAAAACAGACATGGAGGCATACCTGCCTCTTCAATAGAAAACTAATGCCAAATGCCAAGTCTCCAATAGGCCATTTCCCCAAAGTCTCAGAATAGGTAAACCGAAGGGTTTCCGATAAGGTCGAAATAGTCTCCAGCCACGTTGCCGGGGCTCGAATTAGTCTAGTGGAAACCCTCTCTATCCCTAAAGGACCATTATTTCCGGTGACAACCGCTACGCTTTCTTCCTCGTCAATTTCGACCGCCCCGGATTGCAATTTCTTATTTAAAGTATAATACAATAGTGCAGCTGCACCAGCAGCTGATGCCATTGTTACTGTTGCCATCAGCTTTGAAGAATCTCTGCATATTCAATTCCAAAAATAAATCAACAAAATACTCAAAATTAATCACTTTATATCACAAACTGCACTAAAATTCAAATTCTTAATTAAAAATTAAACCGTTTTCAATCAAATTGATGAAACACAAATCGAATTCAACTAGTAGCAATAACAGTATCGAGCAAGAGAGCTTCACCTGAACATAATAATTCAAAAAACACGAGAAAAAAATGGCAAAACCCTAAAAAAATCGAACTTTTTTATAAGACCAACAAAACTTGGATAAAATTATAATTAAGAGCGGATTGAAGAGAGAGAAATTGAGAGGGAGAGCAAAAACAAACAAAAAATAATTAAAAGCGACGTAAAAGGAGAATTGAGAGGAACCTGGCATAAAAGTTCCGAAATTTTTGGATTTAGGAAAAAAAGAATATGCGATTTGGGTAATATCTCTTACTTACTCTCTCTCTCCTAAATTGCAAAAGGGGGTTTTGGATCAAAGCAAGGAAGTTGAGGATAGGAAATTGAAGGTTAACGTAAACTGTTTTTTTTTTCTTCCCTATAGTGAGAAAAGCACCTGAATTGTTAGAGTAGAAACTAGAAACCGACCTCTACAGTTCTACCGGCTACGCAACAACGCGGGCTCGAAGTTAGATATCAATCCGCGAAATCACTTTAAATCATAATACTAAGCATTTAGGTACCTTTCTGTTATATATTACGGAGTACTTATTTTTTTTATCTGATTTTATTATCTCTTATTTTATACTCTGTATTCTCTTATCGGCTTTTATTGAAAATTTTAAAAACATTTTATCTTATACTTCGTATTATTTTATCTTAAGTTATTAACTTATTTTATCTTATCTTATTAAATCTGAAATAAGTAAAAATAAGTTGAAAAGAATGGAGTCTTATAAGAGTTAAAGAGTACTCTCCGTCCCGGAATACTTGACCTGTTTTCCTTATCGGGCCGTCCCTTAATACTTGACCTGTTTCTAAAAATGGATATATTCTAACAATATTATACTATTACTCACTCCACCCCTATTAACCCACCTACCCCCTATAAGTCAATTTAAGTCACTTAAACTCTGTGCCGGTCAAACCGGGTCGAGTATTCCGGGACTGAGGGAGTACAAAGTATTGCTTAGTACTTGTAAACTGTAATCCCTCCTCCCAAATTTCTATTTGACTATTACTTACTTAGTACTATAACTTTGTACTTATAAATTAAAAATTCTATTTTGACTATTGTTGATGATTTATATGTAAGATAAAACGGTTATGTGTTATCTTATTGTTGGTGATTTATATGTAAGATAAAACGGTTATGTGTTATCTTGTTAGATAATAATTTTTCTTAAAGAAAATTAAAGATATTATTGATCAAATTGTGGATTAACATGCGTAAAAGTGATCAACGTTGCGAATAAAAAACAAAAAGATAGAGTATATCAGCAGTAATTTTGACACAAAAAAAGTACTTTGTCACATCCATTATAAGAGCATGAATATTAATGCTATATTCACATATATAAATACTAAAATTATTAAAATGGTTTGCCAAAATCATTTTCCGGAATACACGACGCTGATGTGGGACTAGGGGTGTTAAATTCAACCTTCAAACGAATAATCAAATCTAGTACTTAGACTCTTTATTGCATACCAATGGCAATAGCCAAAGGCCCAATATACGCATGTCTTCTTATATTAAAAAGTCGATGGATTGCAAAAAAAATTGCGTAATTTTTGTTCCATTTTACCCTTCCATCCCTTTGTTTATTACAATCTCTTTTAACTAATTTAATTATTTTTATTTTTATTTGCTTGATTGTCAAGCGTTGATTAAGAATCAGGTTAAGTACTTTTCTGCATTTCTTAAACATTGTATTATGGTT
Source organism: Spinacia oleracea (assembly GCF_020520425.1). Classification (NCBI taxonomy): domain Eukaryota; kingdom Viridiplantae; phylum Streptophyta; class Magnoliopsida; order Caryophyllales; family Amaranthaceae; genus Spinacia; species Spinacia oleracea. The sequence continues at coordinate 131,126,823 of NC_079487.1, forward strand.
GATTTTACGCTCTTCAACACATGACTTTGACTCTTAATGTCTCGAACTATGGAGTACTAGTTTTTTTCTTTTTTTTAAAAAAAGGGAGAATTAAGATATACTTTACATAATGTGCACTCATAAATGGCCCCTACGTGGTTGTCCAAGTAATTTATTTATTTTGGATGCAAATGAGCCCGGTCCAAGTTTTTTTTTTTTGGATGCGAATGAGCCACAAGGGCGGGGATGATAATCGGTCCCAGGATCACATGGAATTGGGATAGAAGCTATAATCAACTGAGTTATCTCTCACTTGCAGTAAATTATTAAATCACTAGAGAATATCCTTAATTTTGGATTGTCGGATTACACCTTATGCATACGCGTTTAAAGATATGTCGACACTTTATTTGAGAAATTAGAACCTTGCCTCCAATGAATCGAGTGGGACATATAACTATAAAACTAATTTGAGAACTTTCACACAAATCAATTTGCAAAGCAATTTCAATGGAATCTATACATGATTAATTAACCACAGTCTACAACTACCACACCATCAAGCAAGACTTGCTTTGTATTTTATTCTTTGGTTGGGCCTCGATCACATTTCTTTTCATTTTTTGCACCAACAACATAGGGATAATTAAGAGACAAATTTGAGTATTGTAGTGTCTTTAACGCACTTGCACGTCCATCTTTACTGCCTATTTTGTTCTTTTGCCATTGCCCCTTTTTTAATATTCTCTTTGATGTTATGTGCACATTGTTGTATTATTCTGATTCATTCAGGATATGAAGAATCAAGTAGTGAATGAGATTTTGTTGAGTGGTAGTGTCGCTTCGGCTACTTGTACACTTGTATATTGTGTAGTTGCTCCCCTGCTAGGGAAGATTGTGTACAGAGACTATATCTGTAGGCACGGAAAATTCGTTAATGTTCCACGTTGGATATTATTTGGGTCAAAGAGTCAAAGTATTGACTCGGTAATTATTTGACGGTCAATGAAATTAATTTTGGGTTCCTAAACTAACTTGGCCCATTTTAGTTATTTAAATTAAACTCATTTTTTCAATAGTTAAAACCCAACAAAAAGGATTAAAACTATTTAATAGGCCATGATTGTTAAGTCTAACTTAAAAGCCCAAAGCACATTTAAAACCCTAGAGGTCCCCAACTCTATAAATAAAGTGTCGCAGTTCTTTTGCCAGACGGCAAATCTAAAACTCTCAAATATTCTCCATTTATTCGAGAAGATCAAACTAGTTCGTTGAGTTTATAATTTTGCAAACTTGAAATTTGTGTTTATAATATTGTAAACAAAAATGCAAGATGAGAAAGAAAAATAGATTGTCATTGATATGTGACTGTGAGGGCAGACATGAGACCATTATAAACTGTTAGGAAAGAAAAATAGAGTAACTCGGAAAACTAAAACTTAAACAGAGATTTCCCTTCTAAAATTTTTGTGGTGTCGATTTTAAAAACTGATTTTTTCAAGGTGTTAAAAGACAAATTATCCTTTGTTTTATTAACTATCCTGTAAATAATCGTCAAATTATTAAAATTATTAATAATATTTACAGAGTATTAATCATAATACATTGTACGAGTCCTAAACTTAACTTACGACACTAAAAAAAACATTAATACTATATTTTTTTTAACAATACGAGATTATATGGATTTGATATATAGATCGTGTTTTCGTGATAACTATTGTAATTATTTCATTAAAACGTTATTAAATACTATGTTTGTTCACCATTATATTTTTCATTTGATTAAAATTTTGTAATAAAATTTTTCAAAAGGTTTTTGTATTATATATTAATTTTTATGGTAAATTAAAATAATGCAATGTAATAAATCAAACATTTTAATGTATGGTTTTGAATTGTAGTTCAAATGATAGTATGCAATACTGAAAATTAAATCAATTGGTGTTGATGAACTTATTTCAAAATATATTTTATTTTATTAAATTTTCAGTAAATAATTATTAAATTATTTACTACTCCGTACAACTTTACAATTTTCTCATTTTTAAATTAATATATTTCTTTCGTTTCTTAATCGTTTAAAGTTATTCAGAGTTCATTAATTTTCTTTTACTATAGGCATTTCCTTGATAACGACATTTCAAAAAAAATCGTTTTATAAATCATAAATATTTTAAAATTTGACAAATAATATTTAATTTATTTTACCTTTTACAAAATGTTAAAAGCAAGATCCTTATGGAATCCTTACACATAAATGAGAAAAATGGATTTTGAATAACTTAAAACGATTAAGAAACGAAAGAGATATCTCAATTTTAAAATGAGAAAAATGTAAAATGATAATAAATACAAAAAAATTAGAACATTAAGGTAGTAATTTAAAATAAATTTTTCATAAGGTTGTAAATACAAAAGTGGTGTGTTTTTAAGGTAGTAAATACCAAAAATTCCTTATTAAGTTATTAAAAGTATTACATAAAAATATTTACGGAGTAGTAATTAAACAAGCAGGTTGTTAGCGGTTGATTTTGAATTCATTAAAAGTTTTTTTTCTTCTAATTTATACATTTCTATACCTCCTTGATGAATTCTATTTTTTTTGTTTTATAAGGTGTTTAAATATAATAAAAATTAAGTAAGTTATTAAATTACAAAATTGGTTTTTTCAAGGTATTAAAAGAAAAAATATCCTCTATTTTTTCTGATATATATGGTTTTTTTTTCTGAACAGTCTCCCTAAACTTTTCACGTGAAATTTGGCATACACAAAGACAGTAGAATCTGGGACTTGGATGAAAAACTACATAGATTTGTTGTTCACAACCTTAAAGTGCAGAACAAGTCCACCGATTTTGGTGTTGAATTTGATTATTCAGTATTATTCTTTCATATACGTCTTTATGAAAATATAAAAGAGATAGAAAAGTTACACTAACCCATTTTTATGGTGCACTCAGTGCCTGGAAACTGAAATCTGATTTGAAAACATGTTGGTTTGGACTTTCTATGGCATCAGACCGAATTTTTTTGACGCATCAATGGGAGATACATGGTGTAATGCAAGCAGAGTTAATCTTCGAATAATATGTACGAATTATATTTTATTTTATTGATTTTTCAGTAAATAGTTACGTATTACATAAAAATATTTACGAAGTGGTAATCATCGTGCGTTGCACGGGTATTAAAGTACATTCAAACAGTCAGGTTGTTAGTTATTATATTGAATTCATTAAAATCTTTTTTCAAATTATACCGAATTTTTTTTTACGCACCAATGGGAGACCCATGGTGCGATGTAAAAAGAATTAAGATTCAAAAAATATTGGTACGAAGCCTTCAGACTACACCGTAGCTTTCAAATCCATAAAAAGCTTAAAACTATTGGTAAGGTACTATAGGAATTAGAGTACTGTTACATAAGTAATTATAAACTATTATCTTATTTTGCTTAATAATTATACATATTTTAATGCAGCTCAAGGACTTGATATGACCAAGGTAACTTTTCAAGATAATAAATGTTGGGAAGGAACTAATCTTCATATTTTTATTGAACTGAAACAAATGCTGGGGAAAGAGTCGGTGGTCAGTGCTTTGGAGTTGAGAATCACTGGTTGTTATATGAATTTCAAATTCATGTGGACTCGATACTGAATCTGTTGGACAGAAACCAAAAATAGAAATGGGAGAAAGGTGGCTTCGAAAGTCATGACAAGATTCTGTTTAGTCGCAACTACGAGCGAGGGGGCAACGCCGAGGTGGTTAATTGAGTATTTTTTGGGTATCTGAGATCAAGGGATGGGATTTGGTCTAGCCAAGTGATAAACTAAGAAAGATGCATGTCAATGTGTCAAGGATGTAAACTTGAATAAGTGAATCGCAAGCACTTTATTGGCTTACAAGTATCACATTCTTTACAAATTTTTGATAGCATAAGTCTCTGTTGATATAGTTTAAGACCATAATGCCATTTGATAACTGGGTAAATCTTATTTCTTCTAATGTTTACATCTAGGTAAACCTCTGAATTTTAACAGAAATCCTTCCCAAATTCAATTGAAAATTACGGCATATTGAAAGATCAAAATTTTCATATCACATCCGATCCATGTGAGATAGACTCAAAAACCATAAATTCACAAATTTTCAAACACTTGTTCTTGCATTCCTCAAGAGTCATGGTTGTATTATACCCGCAGATGATACAATTAAACGGTGTACTCATGATCATCACTGCTTTTCGAGGAAGTTAAATACCTATCTACACCAGTAACAAGGTTATTCATTTCAGGAAGTTGGGAATCACACAGATAGTCGAAACTTTGCCACAAAAACTTATTTGGATTGTTATCATTCTCATCTCTAAACAAGGTTTCCTAACTCAAGAAACTGTGCAATTGAACTTAAATAAGTATTTTAAATAAGTATTTTAAATAAGTATCTTGAACAAGTTCATTACCCTTCATGTGTTGTTGATAAGTACCAGGAAGAATTAACAAGTGGACTTTCACGATTTGCAACCTAAACAACAGTTCGAGCTGGGACTTTTTTGAACCAGATTCCAATATATTTTCGAACTGATTGAGTTACACACTTACACTTATCGTGTCTCGGGTAAAGAAGTAGTAACAACATAAAGGAGTAACCACACAAAAAAATTAAAAATGTCAAGTTGCTTTCATGTTGCTCAAAAATTGTTTTCAAGTAGGAAAATACGCTGCATAGAGAAGACTCAACTCACCCAATCCAAATAAATGGTGAATGCAGAGAACTAAATAAGAAAGAATGCTTTATGCTATTGACAATCAGACCGATTTGAAATTACTCAACATACTCAAAAATATAATCAGGATATATTCTCTAATTCTCTTTCTTTATTATAACCTTCTTTTTTGGGAATCGCCCTAGAGTGAAGTTCTCGAACCTTCCAAGAAGAATAGTCTAGTAATACTTTAAAAAGTAATTAAGCTAGGCCTTAAGGGTGCTTGGTTCGCGCGTTTTGGATATGAAGTACTCCGCACGGATGAAGTTTTTTTTATCTTATTTTAACAAAGGCTAACTATATAACATTATGAGAAATTAGGAAAGTAAATTAAATCTCGTGAAGCTCCAGTTGCAAGAATATGAGTTCGATCCACCCGTTCCCGCTCTACCTTATTAACATTGTACCAATAGAAATCCTTACATATGGTCTTGATTTCTTCTCGCTAGAGCCCAATGAAACTGCATGCAGCTCCTGGAAATCCTCGTCCAATAGCATTTGCACAACAGTTGAGAATCAGTAAGAATTGTAACATTCTCCAAACCTACTCGTCAAGCCCACTTCATGCCATAGAGGCTAATCATTGCTTCAACTTGTATGACACTCTTTGTAATTTTTGAAGATTTAGACTATTAGAGTAGGCAAAATCATACATAGTGTTTGTTTATGAAATTTTTATTTTCTAAACTCATAGCTCATATTCAGAAGGTATGAGTTTCAGAAATCCGTAGGGAGATGGCCATATGGGTATGGATCATACTACATCTTCATATATGAAATAAAAGAAAAAAAATTCATTACAACCAAACAAAACACATGGTATTAGGATCAACTTTCAACCCTATACTATTTTTTTTCATTAATTTAAGGGTATTAAATATCAAGTTCCAAACCCTATACAACGTCTATGCATGGTTTCATTTCTGATTCCAAACCCATAAAAAATCCACTTACAATAATAAAATTTGAATCAGTTGGGAAATCATAATGCTAAATATAAACCAATTCACACACATTTTGTACTTCCTCCCTAGAAAACTCGCACCGTTTTGACTAGACACGGTTGCCAATGCACCACCAATATCTTTAACTACATATTATAAAAACTTATAAAATATTAATATTTTAAAAATATATTTTAAGATGAAGCCAACGATATATTATATACTAGAAACAAAATAGAATCAGTGAATTATGTGAATAGTGCAAAAAATCAAGCCGGTGGGAAACTGAGAATATTCGGGGACGTAGAGTGTACCTTTATCTTAGTAACTCATTTGGAATACTCAATACGTCATCACCATACCAAATATATCTAATTCATTTTTCATAATACGACTTTGGTTAGTATAATATGGTTTTAACAAGATTTGAATTCATGATCTCATGGTTTAACATTAAAGCCTTAATCACTGAAGTATGTCATATTACACGTTATCATTTACAAACAAATTTCAATAAAGGGCATAATAACAAAAATAAAAAAGAGATTCATTGATTAATTTTTGCACGACGGCAAAATCATAGACACTAGTTATTGGACCTGCACTAGCGCGCACGATCCCTCAAGGTATAAGAAAAAATTGTAGAATGTTCGTTAAAGGTCATTTACAAATTTATGACAAACGCTAAGAAAATAAAGCTAAAGCTCGATTTGCTCCTAATTGATAATATGTGATTATAAGTACGTTTACATGAGGCGTCATTGATATTTTAACATTACACATGCAATATTAAGCCCTCCAAAATTGTTATTGTAGCATTCCACATGGAAACATTAGCAAGGTGCTTAGGTTGAAAATGGAACGGGGAGCATCTCAGAGAAAAGCAAAGACAAAAAAAGAAGGGTGAAAATAGATATTACCCTATTGTTAAGAGTAAGACAAAAAAAAAACAAAGAAGGAAATTGAGGGTATGTAGGTAATTGAACTTGGGTGAATAGTAATAGAAGTTCAAGACTTTATAAGTGTTAGAATTATAGTTATTTTTTTTGACGGTGCATTATAGTTATCGTAAAATAGTCTTGGGTGTCGCATGTGTCTAAAAATTATTATTCGTAATATACTAAAATTACAATAATATTTCCAAACGCTTGAGTTTTACAATTTAATTTCCTTATCTAGTTATCTTATCGTATAAACTAACTAGCCCAAAACTCATACAAAGTATGCAGTATAAACATATTAATCTTGAACTTGTCGTATATGAACTTATTAAGTATACATTTATTTAAGTTTTAACCACATAAATTTATCTTATATGACATATTAGACTTAATTAAATTTATACTTCGTATTACTTGAATTTTTTACCTCTGAAATAAGTGAAAATAACTCGAAAATACCCTAAAAATCTAACCAATTTGCATTTAACCCCTGCATTATTAATTTATTATGTTATGTTATGAGTAGTAAATTACAAAGTTTAACTCCAAAATGCCGACTTCGAGTATCTTTTTTCTTGTGTAAAGTAAGTAGACAGTGGAAGTGGAGTGGAGTGGAGTGGAGTGGAGTAGCGTGGTTTGGTTGTCTTTATTCTTCTTCATTTGGTCTGAAACTACTCAGTGCAAAGCTATGCACAACGCACATGATCATCAATCATAATCATTAACCAACAAGGCAAGTTATCCATTATTCTCATTCCCATACTACAACTAGTACAAGATTAAAAGGACAATTAACGCAAATCTGGACCCACTTTCCGCTTAATCCTCATTAATTAATTAAGGCTTAGCTTTTCTACAAGTGTTTTTATTTACTATTTATTACTTTACCTTGACTTTTGGTTCATGCTCTAGTCAGTAGTCACTAGTCACTACTCCCTCCGTCCCATAATATAGTGCCCGTTTGACCAAAATCACGGTTATTAAGGTAAATGATAACATTGATAATAAAAACAATAATGATTTGTACTTTCAAGATAAAGTACATGTTAGTTGGCAAAAATGGAGAGATAAATTATAGATTAAAGGTGTGTAGATAATAAATAGGCCTAAAAAGGACAAAAATCAAGCACATGGGTTGAATAAAAGTCAAAAAGTACAATTTTCAAAGTAAAAATTAATGGTTTAAAATAGAAATAGGCACATCATTTAGGGACACCATTTTAGGAAAACAGGCACTATATTATGGGACGGAGGGAGTAGTCACTAGTGAGTCCAATTGTATGACTACTCGAAATAGCTATTGGCCTATTGTCCTTTCTCTAGGGTTACCTCAACAAAAGTAAAATTAAAATGTAGATTTGATATGAGGTTTTGGTATCACTATTGACTATTCTTTTCACCCTCTTTTCTCTCATTTTTAGAAAAGTAATTATTCCACTTCTACTTATAGTTTTTGATAATTTTTTTTTTTTTTAAATTGTTGTATATCGGGATAGATAGACGAGCAAACAACTAGTCAAACGGTCAAACCCATTGATGATTGATGTAAATATCTTATCAAACCAACTAATATGAAAAGTTAACAACTGACACGTAATTGTTAATTGTCAAACAAAACACTTATACACTCGTACATTAATGATATTTTGGCCTAATGGTTAAAATTGATGACCTGCGTATGATACGAAACATGTTAGAATTAAATCCCCTTCCTTATTTGTAATTTGTATTGCTCTTGTGCTTCATTTGTACCCAAAACATAAAACAGAGCCTTAATATGTGCCTAAATACTCGTGATTTACTACTAGAAAAATAATAAAAATACGGAGTATTATACAAGCTTCCATCTAATCTATAATAATATATTAAAAGACGGTGTGGAAAATGTATATGTGTCACGTAGTACTCTCTTCGCACCACATCATTCACTCACCAAGTATTATGTAATGGACAACCAAAAATCAATACAACGAGGTTCGAACAACATACCTCAAGTGTGGATGATAATTCTCATTACCATCTTAACCAACCACCAATTGTGGTTTATCTCTTCACATTAATTTATAAATAAATATTGCCATGAAGTCTAAAACAAATAAATTTTATGTGACTTTTTAATTTCTATGGACTATTTTGAAAAGAGAAAAAAAATAATGCATTATGACAACCATGAAGAAACATGATGTCATAAATCTAATAAGAATAAACTATAGGATTGCCTTACATATCTGCATATATATCTAATTTAGTGTTTATTAATTTGACGCACTTAGTTCCACGAGAAAACAAATTATACAAATTGTAAGATGATATGATTGAAAACTTACTTATCATGATAAATGACTTAGCCTGTCTGTGTATTTGACGAACTTAACGAATATTTTTCATTCTATATAGAATACAAGTATTTTGGTCAAATATTGAGCTCAAGAAAAATCTAAAACTTTAGATATTCAATGTAGCAATCAGGGCATCGCCCGGACTACACACTAGTTAAATTAATAAATCCAGTTTGGCCGGTGAACTTCCCATTCTATATGAGTTAATGACCACATCCACATCTCTCACAATGTCACACATCGGGCACATTTTTTTTATCAAAAAAAAAAGTCACACATCGGACACATGTCAGTAATTAATAGGCCAATTCCCTAACCAAAAATAAATCTTGCAACATACACTCCTCTCTAAACATGCAACACATCCTCAAAAACACAATAGTCAAGAATAGTAGAAAAAACGGTCCCGCTCACTCGCATAAATTCACTACCTCTCTTTCAAATAGAATCCATTCTTTTCCCTTCATTTCAACAATCACTACTACCTGTCTACCTTCTCGTCTCCAATTTTCTCTCTCCTCAAAAAATGGCGGATGATTTCCAGAAATCAGTACAACTCGGCTTGAAGCTCTCAAAGCGCTTATTCTACGGCAAAGACCCGTCGATGAAGCCGCCGCAACCTCCGCTGTCGATGGATAAGTCGTCGTCGGAAGATCAATTTCTCCCGACGTCTCCGATGGTTTACGCGGTGGTTTCTAACCCTGCGGTGATCGATAATCCCGACATTAGGAGCTATCAGCCGTACGTTCATGGCCGCTGTAAACCTCCGGCGTTAATTCCGCTTCATATGTACGGAATTGAAGTTGAAGTTGATTGCTATTTGGATACGGCGTTTGTTAGTATGACTGGAACTTGGCGGTTACACTGTGTTGATGGAAATAAGAAGTGTGATTGTCAACTCGCTATTCCCATGGGGGAGCAGGTAGTTTACTCTCTTGCCTTTTGTTTTTTTCCGTTTGGAATTTTTAATTTTTCATGCTATGAATTGTTGTTTGGTTTAAGGAAAATGACATACGCATCCATATTCAATATTCATCGCATAAAAGCTAAAAATAGAAATACTAATCATCATAAACTTTATAAGAGGGACATTGATCTAGGTGATTTTATTTAATATTGCTAATAAGTTTAGTACTTCGTAGGTACTGTATGAGCAGTGTTTTTAATTTGTTCATGTGTGTCCAGGTTAAACGAATGGGTATTGTACTCCCCTTGTCACGTTTTATTTATATTATTTGATCATTTTTATAAGAGTTTTTGGATTAAATAGATTAAGTAAAATGAGACGGAGATGTTATAATTTTATAAAAAAGTTTGTTACGTGAGTATATTTTATGCCGATTTTATAAAGACCACACTTCTTTTTTACACAATTATACTCAAAATTTATGGGGACGGCGGTGTACGGTCTTCCGGCGAGGGACGAACGTGTAGCGGCTAGCCGGCTATGGCTTGGGCCTTAGGAACGTCTTGTGGAGTAATTGAGTAAATAGCATAATAGATATTTTGATCTACCCATTGAATAAATAGTTACCAGATTCTTGAATGGTGTGGCACTGTGGCCCTTGAGTGAGGTCTATTATTGTGGTGGATCATTTATCATATTGCTCATAACGTCCATTAATCTAAGAAATTATTGGTCCTTAGAAGATTATTGGGTCCTACATTTGGAAAAATTAATTTCATGTCTATGTATTAATGGTGACACTGTACAATAGTGATAGGGTTTGAATGATTGTAGAACTTTTTATTTTCGAACAAGAAGAAAGATGGAGTACTTCTTTTGGAATAGTGTACAGAGAAGTGAAAGTTCTCAAAAGAGGTCATTGAGTAAGAAGTGTTATCATTGTGTCAATGGAAAGAGGTCTAGGTGAGCCCCTTGATGGTAATATGGGAATCGTTACCATCACGAAACTTCTCTATCATATCATATTATTAGGTGTCAAATACTTATGTATTTTGTTTGTATGGACAAGTTTGATTTTCTGTGGATCGCTGCGTTTCTAGCTGAAGATGCAATTATTAGTAGATTTTATGATTTTATCAGAAAATCTATCTGATATCTGCCATAGTAGTAATTTAAGTAGGTAAGATAGAAGGATGTAAAATCTTTTCATTAAAAATAAGAAAAGAAGAAAGAATTTAGCAAAGAGCGGAATATTCATACAGTATTTTGGGTTGCCCCTTTTGCTGTTGATAGGATTTTGATCCGATTTGAGACAGAAATTTATCGTCTAAACCTAGATATTTGAATGTGGTCCTTATAGTATTAGTACCTAACAATTTTGGCATATTTAGGCCTTCTTGTATAGGCAGTAGTTCAGTACAGTTATTTATTCAAATGGTCCCCGCTAAGGATAATTAGGTGAAGCAAAGTTTTCAAACTTTATGGCTGATGAAGATGTTTGTGGCACATTTTTTCTAGTGAACACAAAGTTGGGCCGATTTGGTAGTTGCTTTATACTCCATACTGTATTAAAATTGATAGATTGATAATATCGCTGGTATGGACAAGAACAAAACTATAAAAAGTACTGTCATTCTTATCTACTCGTAGGAATCTAGGATGCTGTAGTATTAGCTTTTTTGTTGATTCGACATGGCACAAGGCGATCTTAGTCGGGTTTTTACCTTGGAAGGTACAGTGTGAACTATTATCAACTTGCAAACATCCACTTACTATAGTAATTTTAGGCAGAAGGTAGCTGAACATTTATATTTAGGAATTAAGATTTTCATTTTGTTCCATTTGTATCCATAATGGGACCTGAATTTCTTGACTGGAGCCTAGTATGTGGGTATCTTACTGCCAATCAGGCTATGTGGGCCTTCCAATACCGATATGTCAGAGATCCAGGATTTGTTTTGTCAGTTGTCCATGCTCCGGATGTTTAGGTACAGTTGTCAGACTTTGTGGCTAGACGGCTAGTGAACATTTTTGTGACACAATTTCTCAGGAACAATTCCTTCTGTGGTTCTTCTGTTTTCTGTTAAAAATCTTTCATAGCTCTAAGTGAAATTTGTTCTATCTTAATATAATATGAGTTTTGAAATTAGACTTCACTTAACTAATGGTTCTGGTTCTTGAGTAGATCATGCCATGCCTGGCCATGCATCTGACTGAATGAGTTAAATTTTGTGGCCATTCAGGTTCAAAACAATCATATGTATTTGCGACAGTGTTGATGCTTCGTTTTGACATACAGCTTTTTCCTCCTTAGATTATTTGATAGAATGACTGTTAGCAGCTGCACCGTTGCAACATTATATGACAGCTTTTCCCCTTAGTTATCTGGAATACACACACGTAGTCTAGTTCTAAATTATACTGTATATACTGGATATATCACATTGTTCAAATTTGGATCTTTGTACTCCTTACCATAGAGGAACTATTATTGGGTGGTTGTATCTGTGTTTTGTTAAAGCCCTTGTTAAACTTTTGTTGCATTTCCTTGCAATCGTTGTTATGTTATATTTCAAGATTCAATAGTATTTGTTTTGGATCTCTCAAGCAAACCATAATTTGGCTAACAGGGTTCAGTTCTAGGTTTTGAAATCGAGGCTACTGGAGGTTCGTATCTTTCTCAGTTAGTCAAAGTAGAAGATGCAGCAGATTTGAATGGACCATACAAAGATGAATATGGAGGCTTCCTGAAGCCCAATGTTTTCACTTTGAAGATCCCTAAGGTTTTTACTTTCTTTGCTTCTAGTGGTTTTAATGTGGCTGATAATATATCCTCTCCTTTTTAATTTTGTACTGAATAGTAAAAATGATTCTTCTCTAAGGGCTGGAATACTGGATGCCTGCTTAAGAGAAGTCGGTGAAAACTGTGTCTGCTAAAAAGCTTTAGCTTTGTTTCTGTGGCAGGGGTTAAAGTTCCTCAACTTAAGTTATGAAAAGGAGGTGTAAAAGTAATGGAAAAGAAAGAATTGGACTGTATGCTAGTTGTCCTCTGAAAGATAGCAATTCTTTGATAGTTTTCTTGGATACAGCTATAATAAAAGGAGTATTGAGCTTGTTAATTGTAATGCTTTAAGACAATCACAATTCTCTATTAAAACATTTAAGTTTTCACAGTGCAAACATCAGGCAAGAACTTTGGTGAGAGGTCAACCAATATTGGCATTAACTGAGATAATGCTGTAAGCAGTTACAAAAGGAGTTGACATATATTGAAAGAGTCTCATTCAAAAGTACGCTTATATATCTGCAAAATCTCATTTATCTTGGCAATGCAAAGTACCACGAGTCAAGTTATTCTGAATACTAGAGGCATTTGTTAGGAGGAATTCTACATTCTATATAAAGGTGACTAGAAGAAAAACCTGTTCCACTTTTTAGGAAGGAAAACTGAAGTAAAAAGATCAGTTGATGTATACGTATTTATTATGTGTATATTACATTAATTTATCTTTTCACCAAAAAGAAAAATATAAATTTTAGTGTCTATTAGTAAATGACAGATTTTATTTGTTATGCAAGGTGGAAGGAGGATCTAAGATTTTGGTGAAAGCAAGGTGGTACCAGAGGTTATTATACGAGAATGGTTGGTTCGTGCTGAATTTGCCATTTAGTTTTCCATTGTATGTCACTCCAGGTGGGAAATTTACAAAAAAGCAGAAGATACTTTTGAATGTCAATTCTGGTACTAGTGCGGAAGTTCAGTGCAAAGCTGCCACTCACCCGTTGAAGGTATGCTTGTCTAGCCCAACATTTTCATTGTATTTCTTGACAATTTTTAATTTTTTGTATCTTTTATGGTTATTTGATTCCAGGTACTGAAGCGTCAGGTTGGCAAATTTGGTTTCTTGTATGAAGAAAAAGTCGATACCTGGTCACAGACAGACTTTGAATTTTCATATTCAGTAAGGCATTATACTCTCACATTCTTGTATAAAATCCTGTTTCTAGTGTACAACCGTACAGATTTTACGGTGTTGTACATATCTTGAATGATAGGACACCCGAGTTTCATGCTTGTTCAAGCTGTGGATTTCTTTCACTCCAGGTCCTTTCCAGTGATATACATGGTGGATTTCTTTTGCATTCTCCTTCTTCAAATGATATTGATCAAAGGGAAATGTTTTCCTTTTATCTGTTCCCTGGAGAAGCCCAAAATAGAGAGGTCTGTTTTCACTGTTCATCGCACATGATCCCCTCGTTTTGTATTTTCTGGTCAATCTCATTTTCGATTTTGTTAATCTCTTACAGACGTTACCATGTTGGTTGCCTTCCACCTTTACAATGTCTGATCTCACTAATATTTGAAGAACAAATGATTGTGTCATGTATTTATGCATTTTTTCTTACATCTATTAGGTCTTTAGGAAGAGAGTAGTATTCCTTGTTGATATAAGTGGTAGCATGAAAGGAGCTCCTATTGAAAATGTCAAGAAAGAAATCATGGCATTCCTGTCAAAGTTAAATGAAGACGATCTCTTCAACATCATAGCTTTTAATGGGAATAGTCACTCATTTTCTTCATCAATGGAACTGGCAACCCATGGAGCATTACAACAAGTCAGTGAGTGGATCAATATTAAGTTAATTCCAGAGGGAGACACAAACATTCTGCTTCCTATGAAGCAGGTTCGTAGTTTTTCTCTTGACATTTTTTATTGACTAAAAGTAGCCTATTTATTTTCAGCATGGATTGTTATTTATATTCTTTGCATTCGCTGACAATGTGTCCATACATATAAGTGATTGTAGAATGTAGATACATATTTTCTCCCTGTGAAGCAGCTTCATAATTTTCCGTGTTACAAATTTGATTGTCTACAAACACTGTTTCTGCAGTATCCCAGCCTAGCTTGTATCACTATTTACAATACACTATGGTGATGATGTTCATACATCATACATGAATTAGAATGATCATTTAATGTTGTCCATAACCAGCAAAACAATCTTTCTTATAGCAAAAAACCCAGTTATGTCTCTTAATCTGACCTGCTGAAAACTTGAAAAGTAACAGGCCTTTGGTTACAATGTTGTACTGTAGTTTCTGAATGAAGGTGGTGTTGTTTCTTTTATTATATTCCTGCTATGCCTGGTTGATTTACGACAAACCCGATGGTATTTTGTAAGTTTTTTATGCATATGTGTCCTAATGTATGGATGCGATTCTACTTATTTGTATTCTTACTGTCTCACCTGTTGGCTTATACAGGCTCTAAAAATGGTGTCACATGAAAGCAACTCAATGGCTCATATATTTCTTATTACTGATGGCGCTGTAGAAAATGAAAGAGATATTTGCAATGTTGTGCAAGATTCTTGTGGATCAAAAGGAAAATTACCTTTTCTTCGAATTTCTACCTTTGGAATAGGTAAGTGTTTACTTTTTGTAATATTGTTGAAAGCGGTGCAGTGTATAGGATATTTTTTTTGTTTTCTCCTTTTCAGGTGTTGGGGGGGGGGGGGGGGGGGGGGGAATTGAGATGGAAATTACAGGGATTGTTTGGTATTAGCTCTAGGGGTTCAATGAAGAATTGTTTTGGTTTTTGTTCTGTAGTTTTGATAAAGTTTATTAGTAAAAAATAAATAAAAAACTATGCATGCATGATCTCCAGTTCCCGTATCTGAAGTTTGAACATGAGCAACTTTGTTCTACTTCTATGTATTGGAGATCTGTTCTGATGATATGCAGTTTCACACCTATATGAACTATGAAGTGTAGGGATGTCAATGGGGCGGGGCGGATGCGGATGTAGGTCCCTCCATCCCCATCCCCACCTAAAATTTTCATCCCCATCCCCGCCCCATCACCCATGGCGGGTACAAAATTCATCCCCATCCCCGCCCCAACGGGTGTAAGCTAAAATCCATCCCCGCCCCGCCACCCAACTGGGTATCCATCCCCGTCTTATCCCCGCTTCATACCCGCGCTAATACCCGCCTAATTTTTCTTATTTAGCAAACATTTGCCATATATACGGAGTAATTAAAGTTAACTATAGAAAAAAATACCTTATGACTAAAGTAAACTATATAATCGAAAAAAATACTCGTCATAACAAAAAAAATCCAAACAAAAAACATAAAAATCTCACCTAAATTTATATTATCACCTAAAGATGCGAATAAATCCAAATTCACCCCATCACCCATGGCGGGTATAAAGCGGGGCGAGTGGGGATGGGGCGGGGCGAGTGGGGATGGGGCGGAGCGGGCGGGGATGGGGCGGGTTCAACACAAAATCCACACCCGCCCCATCACCCATGGCGGGTACAAATTTTATACCCATCCCCGCCCCATCACCCGCCAAATCTACCTCCATCTCCGCCTACTTGGGGCGGACGCCGTCTCCCGCGAAACCCGCCCCACTGACATCCCTAATGAAGTGCTTGTTTCATGAGCCGAGATATCCCAACCCCTGAGTGTCCCTTGCCATGTTTAAAATTTGTGATCGGCTGTGGTTTCTTGTTCACTGTATATCCAATTAATAACCTATTTTCCAATTTTGTTACTTAGTTTCAATGTAGGTTTAGTCTCTCAGATGATAGCTTTAGCATTCTAAAATATATTTCAGGTTCATATTCATTTGGGGTGTTACTTTTCAGGATCATATTGTAATCACTACTTCCTACGAATGTTGGCACAAATAGCTAAAGGCCATTATGACGCTGCTTATGATGCTGGTAAATTCTTGTAACTTTTATTCAGGCTTTGCTTCTTTGTTGTGTGAAGTTCTCTGTTATATTTTTTCATAAATTACAGTTCTACATGAATATACAATTGTGTATTTGTGTCTGTCCATTTTTACCTCTGAACCATATATTGATTTTGTAACTTTTCAGAATGTCCATGTTTGCTGGAGTGCGAAAAGCATGTGTCAATTGAAAAAAAAAACCACTAGAAATACAGTTTCTTTGTTCTTTTGTGACACTGATGAGTAAATAACTAACGGAAGAAAACCCAGATTGAGCAAATTGACAAATATCCATCACGGCATCACTACTTGCAATTTGAAATAAGTGCCACATATGTATCATTCTGTTCTCTCTTCACCATGCAGCAATCTAGGACTTTGGTGAGTGAACAAAAAATTGTGTAATGGTAAAAATTCATGATGTAAGCGAGGGGAGAAAAAGAGAGGAAAGAGCATATGCATAATTTTATCAGTTCTACCAAAGTGAACAGGCTGTTTAGATATATCAAAACAGGGAATATATTCTTTTTGGTGCATTCCTGTGTTAGGTTCCTAAGAAGAGATGAGGCAATGTTTAGCCTTCTGCCTACCATTAGTATCTAAACCTTCTGCTAATTCATCAACAGCTCAATGTTATTTTCCATCATTTCTTCTCCTTTTATTTTTTTAAGTAACTGCAAAAAATATATCCTCCACTGACAACACTTATGTTACTTGGACTCGGGTACTAGTGTCAGACACGGGTACGTGTCCAAGTGTCGGACTCGCCTAAATTGTGAAAAATTTCAAGGATTTAAGTCGAAAATGAAGTATCGGAGTGTCGAAGATCCGACACGGGTACTTGAGGTAAAATGAAGAGTCGGAGTAACATAGGACAACTCTGAGTAGGAAATCCTAGGAATGGTTTTTTCTTCTAGCACTCCAGGTTCTAAATTGAATTGAGTTTATATCGGCCATTTCCATTTTGAAGCTTTACCCTGTGTTATTGTGGAAAGTTTGCGAGTGAATATTATCATTACACTGGGAGCATTAAAGCAATGAAAATTCATCTACTGTATAGCATTTCCCAGTAAAAACTGATGGAAAATATGTATAACTGAAATCCTTGTTGCGTTATGGCAGAATCTATTGCTGCTCGACTGCAGAGGCTTTTCACAATGTCTTCACAAGTAATTCTTTCAAATGTTGAAGTTGATGCCTTAAGCCATGATCAGTTACCCACGGTAAGATATATACTTTACGTTTATAGTTGCGACAGCTAAAATTTGGAATTTGGGATGCATAATATGCCTCATAGGAAACGGCAAAGATTTCAGCTGAAGTCGTTGTCAACACTGCGTTATAGGTCTTTCCATTTATTGTATAGTTATATTGTAGTGATTTTGTCTGGAATATTTATGTTGAAAATAATTCTGCTGCTTGACTGTCCTGAAATTAGTACACAAATGCAGTCTGCTGCACTTATGTGGGAGGGATTGACCATCATGTCTGTTACTGCGTAAGCTGGTCCTACTTATGTTGGTGATTCAGGATATGTAAATTTTTTAATTGTTGGTACTATCTGTGAAGCCCTATTTGCCAGTTTTGTACTCTCAAGGACCTTACATCAGAAGTGCCCTTCCCTGGCTTGCTACGTTATGTGCATTCATTACGTTCTGCTTTACGTTTAGCAGTTACAAAACTTTTAAAATAATTAAAATCCATCAATTGATGTTAATGTTAGAATCTTCTTTATGTATATTCTTGTTTATCATACTGAATTGCTCAATGATCCTTCTCCAAAGATGTTTTGTGTAGCTGGACATTGATGAGGATGCAGGAAATCTATAATAAAACGTATCAGTATCATTGATAATAGAGATGATAGTCATGTTGATTTAAATTTGTCTTCATATTCATGTGTAAACCAATTATAGATACTGGTTGATGAACGACGGTAATAGTTTATTAGACAGAATGGCTTGTTTCTTTTTTACAATTTCTTGTGCTTACTTTGTGCAGTTATATCCGTCTACGATTCAAGACCTTTCACGTGGATCTCCAATAATTATATCAGGAAGATACGAAGGTAAGCTACCAGAGTCTCTTACGGTTCGTGGCACCTTGGCAGATATGAGTAACTTTGTGACAGACCTCAAAATAAGGAAGGAAAAAGATATACCTTTACACAAGGTAATTTCATTTTTACTTAATTCTCAAGCAAAAAGATCTTTGGTTTCATTTTCACATTCATGTTGCCTATCCCAGTCTGTCCCCTTCTGGTAGATAGCAATTTTCATGTCCTTGATTGTTTTCTCCCACTTTGTGCCTTGGTGAACCAAAGTTAGGGACTAAGGAACCATATATTCATGATGTCATGCGACCTTTCAGTTTGTGACCCGGCAATACAAGGTATTTTTTTGGGTGTATCTCCTTCTAAATCTGTTTTTGTTGTTGTTCTCATGGTAGGTATTTGCAAAGGCACAGATTGATGCACTAACTGCAAAAGCATGGTTTACGGAAAGCAAGGAAGTGCAGAAGCAGGTTAGAATATTTATCTATCTGATTATTTATTATTTATTGATATATCTATGGTTACCTTATCAATTTATCATAGCTAAATGTTAACTCATTTAGTTCTGGGTTTCTCTCTGAGCTTTCCTGTAGGTTGCAGAGATTAGTATGCAAACAGGAGTCCCATCTGAATACACTCGTATGATTCTTTTCCAGACAGATGAGTGGAATCAAGGACTAGATGCTATCACAATACAAGGGGTATGTATTTGGAAGAGATTTTGTGTTTTTAAACTTCTCACATTTACAATGATTATTTGTGATAAATTATCACCTAATTTATCAGGCACTTTGGATAAGCCACCTAAAGTATATTTTTTTCACAGTGCAATTACGGATCACTCTTGCAGATTTTTTTTCCCATGCTATACAGATTTTAGTCTATTTTCAATGGATTTATGACTTAATATGCCTTTCACACCCCTGTGCAATTCTATATAAATCATAATGCAAGTATTGCAAGGCATAATTTTGCTGGATTTGTCTCTGGTATGAGTCAAACACCTACCATTCTAAGTTGACCTCAATTAAACCCTTTTTGTTTTTGATACTGTCACAGATACACATTCATTCACACACTCATAAAAGCTGAAGCATATGACTTTAAAGTTTAAATTAACACATCACTTGATCAACTTCAACTTGATAAGTCTTCGTTTTACTGCTCTCTTTTGCTTTTCTTACCTTTTTACTGGGAGGATTGTCTCATGGTGTTTACAGCGAATCCTATTGGCCATTGGAAATGTAAAGCTCATTAATGCCAAACATGTTTTACTCCAATTTAAACCATGATCTGTATTTTCTCATACAACTCCTGGTTCCTTTTGACATCTAAACAGAAGGAAGCATATGACAAGAGTAGTCTGCAGAAGATGATAAAAAGTCAGAAAATAATACTATTGCAGATTTTGGGCGTTGGCTTTGGGGATTTGGAAAAAACTGGTGAAAATTTGCCTCCAGGAGTGATAATAAAAGTACCTGATGCAGCGGAGTTTATAGTTAACGCAGCTACTGGCTACTGTGGCAAGCTGCTTGATCGGTTCTGTTGCATGTGTTTTATACGGGCAATGTCTACGTTGAGTGATCGGTGTGTAATTACCTTCTCACAGATATGTGCTGCTCTCGCATGTTTTCAGTGCCTCGATTGTTGCTATGATCTCTGCGACAGTTGTTGCTAGCTCTAGACCAAATTAAGCATAATGTATGTGTAACAAATATGTATGAGTACGTGTATGTTGTGACTTCGTTCGCGAATGACTATAAATTCAAGAGTGCCAGCCTTGGGATTCTGAGCTCAGCCAATTAAAGGGTGGACTATGAAGCTCCACAAGCTGATTTAGAATTGCTACTTTGGTGCATAGTTAATTCTAGTACCTTAGTTACAAAGAAAAGAAAGAAAAAGAGCTCAGCTATTGAAAGGAAAAAGAAAAGTAAATAGTACTCTGTTAAAATCCCAAAAAATATTCCTAGTTAAGTTTAATTACATTGATATGTTATGATCCGAGTGAAGTGTAAAAGATGGGTTAATGAGGTGCAAAGATGTGCATTTCTTGAAAGGGAATTGAACGACAAGAAATTGGATGATTGTGAAGAGAACATTGTTTGTGATTCTGGTCAAAAGATGACCTTGTGCATTAATAATCTATATCATTCATACTTATTGTGATTGAGTTTGTAGCCTATTGTACTTGAGTAGTTCTAAATTTAGAAGTACTTCCTTTGTAAGTGAGAAGTAAATACATAGAGGGCTAGGGATTGAACTTGAAGTTGCAAGTCACGGTTGGCAAGTATCTTGGTGGAGAATATAATCTCCTCCTCTCATTATCTTATCATTAAAAGTGCAAGTCGATGATAGAAGAATCGGGTTGGGAGATTAGATTGTTGTTAAAGAGAGGATAATATGGTACTGGATTAACCCCAAAACTGATTATTCTTGAGGCGACTCTATAAGAGCATGAGCAACCTTGACATTACACCAATGTCAAGTACAACTTAACCCAAGTCAAATCCTTTAATGGTGACTGTTAATTGCTGTTAAGTTCTTAGTTCACTTGACATGGGTCACAAAGCTGTCCCCAGGTCAAGGCTTCAAGCAATGAAATTTTGGTGGAGTGGGTAATTTTTTTTAATATTCTATTTTGTTATTCACTGGCTTAAAGAACAAAACATTTAAATTGTTTCTATAACTTCTTCTGATAAACTTGTTGATCCAACTATACAAATAGCCTTATTTATTCATATACTGTAATTGATTTTTATTAATAGTTATTTTATATTTTTGTCAAAAAATATATTTTATACCAATAATAAATAAATAATTATGATGAATAATAGCAATAATAAAAAGAAGTTGATAAAAGTTACCAATCATAATATTATTACGGTAGTTGTTAAAAATTATCAATTTTGAAGGAGAGAAAATTTGATGTGAGAAATGTAAAATGTAGGTAAGAAAAAGTGGTGACCTAAGGTCAAGATTGTAGGTGAAGAGAAAGGGTTAAAATAAGAGATATATCAAGTTAATGGAAAATGAGATGGAAGAAGGAGAAGCATGATAGGTAAATTGTTTTACATTTGACTGAGAGTCAAAGATGCACATGGCCTAAAGTACTTGTGCTATTTTATTGGAGAATTGACTGGTGTAAGCTTGGCTAGAATAGTTTCGGCTGTAGCGGCTTAAACTAAGCTTGCCTTTGTTAATTTTGCTATTTGTGCTTTGCTTTTGTTATTTGTAGGGGTGAAAGTTCGGTTTTCAGTTTGGATTAAGGCCAAAACCGAATTCAAACCGAACTAATTCGGTTATCATTTTTTGAAATCGAATCCAAACCAAATAACCTTTTAATCCAAACCAAACCAAACCGGATTTTTATTTTTCAATCTAATACAAATCATAAAACCGAATTTTCATGGGCCTTTTATTTGGGCCTATATTATACATGTTTTTAGCCAATTTTTGGGCCCTTATTATACTTTTTAGCCAAGTTCGGTTTATTTGGTTTTAGTTCGGTTTATTCGGTTTCAGACTTTTCAGTTCAATCCAAACCATAAAACCAATTTGTTTTAAAAATCTCAGTCCAAACCGAACCGAATAGAAAAAAAACGAACCGAATTTCTTATTCGGTTTGATTCGATTCGATTTTCGATTTTTTGCTACCAAACTTTCACCCCTAGTTATTTGGTGTTTCTTTTCATGTGGGTTGCTGTTCTTTTCATCTTCTCAAGGGCTTTGCGCACTAAAATGAAAAAAAGACTAGTAACAACTAGAAGTTGTGAAACTATTATTGTATGTACAATGCCAAAAAACTAGAAAAAGGATTGGGGAGCAATTGATCCATTTCCAGTTGCTTAGAAAGGGGAATTTCGAGCTTTTTATAGCCATCAAATATGAGATAGAAGTAGGGTTTATATTATAGGAACACCTTTAATATTTTTTTTATATATAAAAACCAAGTGAACAACTTTTCACTCATTTTAACAAGATGATCACTTCTTTAAAAGTGTGAACTTAAATACTGCCCTAAAATCACTCCTTACCTTGCATAAGCATCAACTACATAAATGACTTGCATTACTGCATATATCTAATTTGGTGTTTGTTAATTTTGAATCACTTATTTCCACTAGAAAACAAATTATAAATTGTAAGATGATGCAATTGAAAAATTATTTCTCATGATAAATGACTTAGTGTGTTTGTGTAGTTGACGAACTTGATGAATGCTTTCACTTAATGCTATACATGTATCTTATCCAATTTTTTGCTCAAGAAAAATCTAAAATTTTAACTATTTAATGTAGCAATCGGGGCATCGCCCGAGCCACACACTAGTTTAAATATAAAAGACAAAATGAAGAAAGATTTTTATGGAGTGAGCTTAAGGTGTTGCTCTCTTTCTCCTTACATCGTGTGACCGACCATGCTTGTGTGATAAAATTTAAGAGGTTAAGACGATGAGAAGAGAAAAAATTCATAAAGAATTAGAAGTAACTGAGAGTAATTTTTGTAGAGATGATGAACCTTATGTTTACCGCTTTAAATACTCCGTAGATCAACTAGGGATGTCAATGGGGCGGGACGGATGCGGATGTATGTCCCTCCATCCCCATCCCCACCTAAAATTTCCATCCCCATCCCCGCCCTATCACCCATGGCGGGTACAAAATTCATCCCCATCCCCGCCCCAACGGGTACAAACTAAAATCCATCCTCGCCCCACCACCCGCCTGGATATCCATCCCCGTCTCATCCCCGCCCCATATCCGCGTCAATGCCCACCTTGTTTTTCTTATTTCGCCAACATTATGGAAAAAAGTAACTTCCATAACAAAAAAATTCAAACACATAAAATTAGAAGTCTTGCCTTAATTCATAATATCAAATACTACAAACCAATCCAAACGCATAAAAAAATGTGTTCAACTTTTTATGTTCTTTAAATTTTTCAATTCACTAGGAATGATATTCGGGTAGGGTTGGCGAGTATCAAGCGGGGCAGGTGGGGATTGGGCGGGGCGGGCGGGAATGGGGCGGGTCCAACACAAAATCCACACCGCCCCATCACCCATGACAGGTATGATTTTTCTACCCATCCCCGCTCCATCACCCGCCAAATCTCCCTCCATCCCCGCCTACTTGAGGCGGATCTCCTATAAAACCCGCCCCACTGCCATCAGAAATCAAGGACATCCTGTGACATCATTTTGTACACCATTGTATTGTTTTTTTTGTGTATTTTGGACATAAACTAGCTTTGTTTAGTGGCTCAATGACTCAATCCAAACGACTGCATTTGGTTCCAAAAAGTGTGGCCACTTTGTTCCTCTCCTTTTTCCCGCTCTTCCATTCTCTCTCCTCTTTGTATATCAGCCATTTCAAACACTATATACCTCCAATCTTTCCAAATTCCGCACAGTTGACCTAATTCTCCCAAATTTATCCCCAATTCTCCAATTAATTTCAACAATGGCTTCACATTTTCACAGATTTATCACCGTTTTCGTCATTTTAGTCGCCTTTTGTCTGAACAGGTAAACTATTTCTTTGATTTCTCTCTCCTGTTTTCTCTAATTAACGCTAAATTATTTCTGCAATTCATGTTTCATTTCCTTCAATCTGTTCAGTGAATTTGATATTTAGTCGTTTAATTTAATGTTAGTCAAAATCCGCTGAAATTGAAAATGTTTTTCGCCGCAATTTTGTGCGGGGATTGTGATTTTTATGTTGAATATGCTGAGATTTCTGTGATTATTTGTATAGCTGAGATAGCTAGAAATTCTCGTATGGCGCCTTTTGTTGTTAGTAATTTCTTGATGTAGGCATTAAAATCAAGCATAGGGTTTAGCGTTCTTGCGATTGCATTTCAGCGTGGCGGCGAGAACCATGTTTGGAATTCTGGTTGATGTTGTTTCTCTCACACTTTCGATGATGATATTACGATTTGTTGATGATTTAGTGTTGCTAATACTACATTCGGTTATTTTAGGCACAAGAAGTTCTGATGTTGATTTTATCCATAGTAGACTAGTAGTCCATCAATTTGAAATTCTAATTTCAGATCGAATTGTAATATTTCTTTACAGAAAAAGGGGAAATTGAAAAATAATAACTGTGATCTGTGAATAGTGCAAATAACATGGTATTTTCGTAATTAAGTCAGTAAGAAAAGCAAAAAATGGCGGAAATTAAAAAAAAAAACGTCAATTAAATGGATAAAATTTGAGATTAAGTTTGTAACATTTGAGCTCAAATGAATAAGAGTACAACTTAACTGAATAAAAATTGCATTTAAATGAATAATTTGGTGCCACTTGAAAGTCAATTTAATTACAATTATGCCATGTGGTTTGTACTACTTATACATAACATTTATTGATTTAGAATGATAGAATCACCCCAGAAAAAGAGTTATCTTGAATGTTTCATTTATAAATGTGGCGGAATTCAAGAAAAAATAAATCTTACGCTGTAGAATGGCAATAGATTTTTTGTTTTTTTCTGATTGAAACGAACTTGGGAAAACGAATGAGTGAATATTTGGATGCCTCTACTGAAAGTCATATATAATTCTTGAGATGGATAGAATACATGATAAGAACTAAGAGGTACCTTTGTTTAGATGAGTGTCTAGTTGTCGTTTTGTGTTCATATTCTCCCTATTGTCCCAGATTTGATATATTTCTTAGATTTTTACGTCGAATTTCTTGTGCCACTCTTGCTGGAAGGTTTTTCTCAGCGCCGGTCATCTGGATGACATTTATTTTTGGATAGTGGCATAGTGATTCAGTTGTGAGTTCAAAAGTTATGACTGAATTTCCTAATGTAGAATAGCACTTGATGTAAAATGAGGACATACGTGCTCTAAAGCACAGGAATGAGTGGATGCTACTTGCATCTATCTAGCTGATTCACTGATTGTTTATCATTCGATTCTACAAGTTTTTGTGCTGATATTCTGATATCATTGTATGTTTCACGGAGCATTAATAAACTGAATCATTTTAATCCCTTAGTGTCTGATTTTGCTTGACCTATGGATTTCGGGATGGGCATAAATCTGGATCGTGGAAAGCCCTTATTTTCAATTAAATGATTCACCACCTCAAAGGAGAGGATTCGTTTGTTGAGCTATGTTTTAAGTTTACATTTCTGCATTTTGATCTCTGGTAGACTTACTCATAGTAATTACTGAATCAGAATCATTCTTTTCCTATGTGTGCAGTACATTGACTTTTGAGATAAGCACTCCTGAACCATTAAGTTGTCTGTGTACGTCTGTTTTTAAAAAATTTGTTTTACTATTTTAAACACCTGATTTTATGCAGGCCTTTATGCCGCGGAGAAAGGGAGAAGGAAAAAACATTAGCTATTATCAAGCCAGATGGAATTTTGGGCAACTACAGTGATAAAATTAAAAATATAATTACAGGTTATGGGTTTAGTATTACGAGGGAGATGAGGATCCAGCTTGATGAGGATGCTGTGAGGAGCTTCTATGCTGAACATTCCTCTAAAAGCTTTTTCCTTAGTCTTGTCAAATATATGACAAGGTATGTGACTAAGCATTTTAACTTTCCCTTAGTTAATAATTACGGTTCATAGAATTGAACAACTATACTTTCTTTGTTCCTTGTTATCTGTTCACTTATCATGCTTGCCTATTTGAAGTAATAATTTTACAGCAACAACTCCTTCGTATGTGCTGATTTGTTTATTCTAATAAACAACGAGGACCATGAAAGAGATAGCATGTGAGACATAGTGGATTTTTTTTATTTTTATTTAAGTGGGGACCATGAGAAAAGAAACACTAAAACATTTTGAGTGGGGATTAATGGAAGAGAGAAATAATAAAATATGGTAGAAGTTACCAAATGTAAAGTGAAGCATAAAAAAAACATCCCATAAAAGGCAAGTGATGCATTTAAAAAAACGGAGGGGGTATCATATTGCTTCTTCTGTTAAACTTTCTTTTAATGCGATTTATGGATTCCGATTCTGTTTTTACTTCCTAGCAAATGTCATAGAGTTCAAATATTATAGGTTGGGCCTGGGCTCTATGGTTACTGAATGATCCAGTTCATCAATCTAGCTTGAAATACATCCACTAAAAGTCTTGTATATCTCTAACCAATTTGTCCATTCTTTATCCAGTGGTCCAATCTTGGTAATGATTCTGGAGAAGGACAATGCTGTTGCTGATTGGCGTAAGTTGATTGGACCCACTGATGCTGAGAAGGCTAAGGTCACTCATCCTCAAAGGTTGTTACCATCTAATCCTTCCTTTGATTTATTCATCAATTTTACTATTTGGATCCATGGTCTCCTTTTAGGCTAGAAGAAGACTTGCTATGTGATGGTTCACTTAAACACTTATTTGAATGAGAAAACACTTTAAATCACCAAAATTTGTTTGTCTTGTTAAACCTTTTGGTTCCTCTATCCTTTTCAGTATTAGAGCGATGTGTGGCTTCAACATGGAGAGGAATTGTGTCCACGGTTCTGATTCTACTCAATCTGCTTCAAGGGAGATATCATTTTTCTTTGGTATGGTTAATGTCTTGATGATCTTTTGGTTTACATATCTATCATTTAGTGATGCAAACCAAAATGTTGGGTTTAGGTTTTGAGACTTACGCTAACATCATCTCTATCGATTAGATTTTTGGAAGATATTTAGGTTGGAAAAAACAAACATAATATATTATCCAGTATTCCTGTTTGGTTGCAGTAGGGGGCGGAAGGAAACAAAAGTTGGAAAAATTATAAATGCATGATTAGTTTAAATTATCTGGAGGGTAATAGGTGAGCACCAATCCATGTATTTCCAGCTAGATACATTAACAGTTAGATATACTCCTCTAACTAGTGGATGGAGACTTAAGACTTTAGACACCACCTAAAGCTGCTATTCAGGATACCACTATAAAACCAGAGCTATCTTGCAAATCTCCAGTTTAAGATACTTGGTAATATCCAAATGATTGACCTTGGGTGAACTGTAATATACTTCTGGAGATATGTTATAATATTAGTGAAAGAAAGGTAAATTTTGATCAATGTCTTCTCAGTTTTGGCTCATAAGTTATGTGCTAGTACTAGAAAAGAAAATGTTTTAGCTGCAGTTCAGGATGCATAAGCCCAGAACCATCTTTAAAATCTAAGTTTTAGATACTCCATGGTATGAAATACTTCCAGAAATATGTTATATCAGTAAAAAAAAGAAAATGTTGATAGAATTCTATAGGCTTATAAGTTATGTGCTAGTAAATTTTGTCTTAACAAAACCTGATGGTAAATCATTTTTATTAACTCATTTCTTTATCCTTTGTTCCCTTTACAGATGTACAGGATACAAGGCATGATGAGTTGTGAAGGTACACTAAAATCAAATTATTAACCTCTTCATTATATGGAAATTTCCTGTGTGTTCATGAAATCCGATGTAATATATTTATGATTTTTTTTGTCAATAACTACCATAAAAAGAGAAACTACCTTATAAATTTATCATTTACAATTTGCAAATGAAAGGTATCCTTTTTTTTTTCCTCTTGATGATGATCTGGCTTAGGTTAAAGAAAATTCAAATATTATTTAGGTGGAGATGAGCCTCAAAGTTTATCGAGGAAAGTACTCGTTTAGTGGAATTAGTTTGGACCCTTGTTTCTCTTTGTCTTGCTAGGTTTGTGACTCACAGATTTCCTCTCACCTATCTTGGTCTCTTGTCAGGTGAAACCCCTAGAGGAAACTTTTTCGAACACTCCCTAAGATAATCTATGGGTGAAATTGGGCTTATTCTTTGAGCGGGCGTTAATTATTTTTGTTCAATTTTTTCTTTGTAGTACTTGTCTCGATTGAGAGTTTTAGGTTTCCCTGTGATATCTTGGCCATGAGATACCTTTTTGGTTCAGGATGAGGGAGGATAAAAAGGCATCTCTTGTGTGAAGCAAACTGTATGCATGCTTTGGGAGGAGGCTGGTCTACGTCTCATCAATATGATGTTTGGAATTCAATGCTCAAACTCTTACATGGTTCTTTTTTAATTCTCTTTGGTAGTAAGTATTAATAGCAGATATAATTTTTTGGGCAATGGATGGTTTCTCTTAGCCTCTTGAGTATACTGTATTCATGCCTCCTCTTCCAGCCCTCTCCTAGGGTGTCGCTCCTTTTCTTTCTTAAACCAACTATGCCAATGAGTTTAAGTTTTGGGAGAAACCTTAGGTAGTGGAAGTGGCTATATTCATTTATATCCCTCACTTTTTCCTTCTTTTTACTCATCATAGTGTCCCACTTTCTGATTTCTGGAGTAAGGAAGGGTCAGGGTTTTCATGGAAATTTTACTTTAGCTAGGATCTGGGAGTTAGGGTGGCTGGCTGATAGACTAGTTAGGACTTCGGAGAGTTGGACAATATGTATATTAGAGTTTGCTTGGGAGACTCTTTTAGTATAATTGTTGTTGTTTACTTCAACAAATACCTAGTAATCATGCCTGCGATTGCTTCATCCATTGTCTAAGTATTTAAGATTCCAAGGTTCCTAAAAGAGAATTAAGACATTTATGTATTGTTTACAGCATGTTTGTATTAGCTCAACACTATTGTAAAAGTGGATATCAATTAGCGTCATGCCTTCATCTTCTAATGTATGTGCCTTTTTTCTGGGATGTGAAGAGTCTGAGAGTTACATTTTATTACATTTAGGTTGACTTTTCTTTTTGTGGAATAGGTTCAACATTATTAATAATATGTAGAAACAGAAACTAAGTTTGTGTGTCATGCGTCTTGGAAATGAATAGCTGGAGTGCTTGAACGCCATATTTTTTCCGTTATAGGATGACTTTCTTTCTGAAGAATGGGTTGTTTTCTATTGTGGCAGTTGGTTGTGTTTGCAATCTCTCATGGAGCATTTGCAGCGTTTGCAGGTATAACGGTTTACTTTTGGAGGAATGAGGGAAGGAAGTTTATGATTGGAACTTTGGAGACTTGCTTTCCTGTCCACAACCCCTTCGAGTTGGGTGTTATGGTTGGAGAGGAATGATAATTTTTTGTGGGGCAGAGCTACTATTAGGTCACTTAGGTGGGTTCATGGGGGTAACTATAGTAATTCTTGCCTCTATCTGATGTATATCTGTGATGGTGTTTCCCAAAATCTATCCGCTGATACCCAATGAGACCGACATGCTGTTTATTTTTAATTTTTTTTATTAGTGTATTCGTATGTAACTGCTATATTTTCTCTCATTTCATAGGCTCGCAATCAACAAGGTTGTTAGGTGATAACCACCTAGAATATCCTGTAAAACGCAGATGCATTTTGTGGCATGCCTAGAGATAACACTCATTATCAACTTCGTTCCTTCGCAGTTAACATAAATGATATTAGGGGGTGTTTCTTTTTAATGTTTCCAAGCCGAAGTCATTATAAGGAGCCTCAGAGTGCTTAATATCCCTCCAAACACTAACATATGAATTTTGGAGTAAAATGGTGATCTCTGTATCAAACAGAAGCCTTCTAGTGCAGTGGCATAGGAGGATCTCACAGTGAAATATAAGTCTGTTGAGGATGGCCAAGAAAATTTGTATCTGGAGTTGTTCGTTAAGGGCCATCTCTTCGTTCGCCTGTTGTTAGACTTGTCACCCATAGAGAGTCGTAGAACTAGCCCTAGAAGGTTTATTTTTTTACATTACTTAATCATACCCTTGTAAGTTTGGGACTTAAAGAATTACAAGATTCAAGAGTTAGACTTTATAGACAAATCCTATTTTCTTTAGAAAAGTCTTGTTAGATTTTAAACGAATGTAGTTTTTGGACATGGGAATCTAATATCATTCAGCTTCAGAATTGAGGACTGATGGTGAAGGATTATTCTTGGTAAGTTTAGAGCTCATGGAGTGATGGAGATGTGTCTGAATTCATCTGCAGACTTTTAACTTTAAGAACTTTACTCTTCTTAGACTTGTAAAGTACATTGTTCTTGACAAGTAATGTTTTACTCTGGTTCTGGTGCAGTGATGGTAATGTGAACAGTCTGCCTTCAAAGGATAGTTTTTATGAACCTAAGAAAACCAAATCTCTCTGTGTGATCAGGTAGAGAACTCAGAGGTTTATGATGCATTGATGCTAGTGGTGCAACCGTGCAAATGCATTTACCTCCTTTAGGACTTTAGGCTAACCCTGTCCGGCAGTTTTGTAGCATGTTTGGATGGAGCAGAAGAAGCAAGTATTAAAGCTTTTTAAAAGAAGAGAGGTAAGTCTGGTTGATCCTAGGGTAAAGAAAATAAGGCTTGTTACTTAAATATGGAAAATATTCGCTTTCTTGTGTTTTAATCTTCATAATTGAAAGGACTAATTGATCAGCTTAGGTGTGCTAATGCCTTGTGTAAAAGTGTATAACTTGTTTTAATTATCTAATGACAGAGAGTTTGAATTTAGGTGAAGTATGTCTAGCATTTAGAGTTAAACCGAGTTTAATTGGTTGCCTTACTATGTTCAACTTGTTTACGCTATTGTTTAGAGACGGATGAAGTTAAGGAACCAACAGTTTTTGTCGCTTATGTTTGCTGTAGTTGGTGCATATGTTTTCTGAAGGTGGTTACTACGCTGGTCCTTGCAGCGATTTGTTATGAGCTGGTCGATAGATTGTAAAAAATGTCCTAGTTTAGAAATCTATCGGTTGAATGTAGGAAAATATGTTACTGGTAGTATCCCAACTCTTATTGTTATACTCCGTAGGTTTTAATACTTAGTAACACTTGTGGATAGAGGTGATGAGTTTATTGTAGGTGTGCTGTGACTGTGCTCTCAGAAAATAGTTTGTTGAACCTAATTGTTAGGTCTTACATAGTGATGTATTCTTTGGAAAATGTTTGGTTGGCTTTTAAGGTTGACAACCCGTATGAGAGAGATAGAGAGAAAACCTTGATAAAAGCGACAATGATAAGAGAGAAAATGCTACTATTTATATTTTTGCAGCTCTCTCATGAGGGTTGTCAACCTTAAGGGTCGATGAATCATTCCCCACACTTCTTTGTTCTCAAGTGATATTCCAGGATAAAAGATTTGTTATTTACGAGAGTCTCTTAGTAGTAATTTCCTTGAGTCTCTTCAAGTTTTTACTTGCAGATTGGCCCATTTTCCTGGTAGTCATTAGTTGAGTTTGTGTTTGAGATTAGTTACCTCAAGCATGTCAGATCAAGCCTAACGTTACGGCCAAGTCTTTCAACTTTAATGGTTTTTAGTATTTGTATAATTTTTTGAAGAGATGAATGGTTTTGTTTTAATATATTTATTAGAGTTAAAGCATATCAAGTTTGTTTGGCTTATCTTGTGGCTACTTTTCTTTAAAGAAGAGGGCTTCTCTAGAACAAACAATCCCCCATCTCTGGGAGATTACACTAAGTTAGGCCTTATGCTCTAGAAAAGCTAGAAAGTAAGGAGGCTATAATATGATGAACTTATTTTAATATGCATGATTTGTGTATAATAACAGAAGTAGTTTTTTTTAAGTGTTTCTTTTGAGTGTAATATATATAGAGAGAATGGGTTGACATCTGATAAAAAAGAATAAAACACTGATAATTTAATAAATAAATTCCTCTTATTCTAAAATTTATAAGCTTCCGTTGGTTCTTATGGAAATTAAACATTTACGGTTTGATATAAATGTATAAATTGCTAAAACCACTCCCCCAATTCCTGTAAGAAATGTTCTGATGCTGAATTTCCTAATTTTACAGCTCTTATCAGTACTAAATATGGAACTACGTTTCCCACCAAATCCGGGCCATGATCATCAAAGGCCCCCACAAGGTGACCGCCTTATCTCTTGATATTACTCCTTTTTAGGACTCTCTTGGCAAAGTGGAAGTTAACAACATATTCTAAACTTTTGTCTACATGATGTACTGATTGCCACGTAAGTCGATTTACTTTAATTAATTCTTGATTAGCAAACTAGTGGCAGTAATTTTTTGTTATTTTTTTAACTGCGAAAGATCCAATGGAACTTTGGAAGTATGGTCAAAGTTTTTAGGCTTATAATTACAGCCACTTTCATGGTTTTGTGGAGGATAAAGTTCCACATCATGGTCTTTCATGGTGCTAGTGGATTTTCCGTTTCAGGAAAGTTTTGCTCATTATTTGCTGTTTTTAGTTATAAGTTGGGTTTCCAAAATTCCTTATACAGTTATTCATACGTATATCTAGTAGTTTTCACATGCATTTGATCTCCCGTTTGCCTAAGAAAAGTCTACATATTTCTTTCTTGGTGGGTGCAATTTTTGTTTTTAAATTTTTCTTCCTTTTTCTTGCACTTTCCATCTCGAGATCGAGTTTTCAGAGTTTTGAAGGGAAGTCCCAGGGAAAACGGGTCTCGATTTGCGTAACAACCCATAGTTTTACAAAATAATCAGAGATATTTTTATTACTTGGTTCTCTTCTTTCTTAATCTGATTGGTTATGTTCTAATTAATCTGTGATTAAGCTCAGTTTTTAAAACCTTTCTGTGAACCACAGAATGTCTTACACATAGCTTACTGGTGGGTTTTAACATTATTAATTGGTGTTATAGACGTGACAATTCTAAACTTGAGTGATTTTTCCTTTCCTGAATTTTTTTAGAGTTGACAAATTTTCTCAGTCGCGACACGTGTTTCATGTCCTCGGGGTCCCTCGTGCAGCTGAGATTTATGTCTGCCAATTAGATAATCTAGTTGGGCACAGCTCTGTAAAACCCAGGGTTGGCTATCATTGATGCATTTTCTTCTATTCTTCTGATTGGTTGATAAACTTAAGGTAGAGGGTCAGAACTTTGAACATCTTCTAACAACAATAGTTTGCATTCTGAGCTAGTCAATTAGATATTGTGAGGGTAGAACTTAAGAACTTTTACTATAGCCTGATTAGCTTAAATGAGATAATTATCAGAAGGCTAATGGTGAGCGGAACAAATGATATGTCTGTTCTGATTAGTGGCCTTTCAAAGGAGGTAAAGGTTAATCACAAATTTGGGGGTTACAAATGCTTTTTTATGTGTTTGAGCATGTTACATGGAAAACTTTGAGGGTTTACAGCATAAACTTTAGATTGTATTATAGAGGGAAAACAGTGTAGATTGTAAGAGGCTCTGATCTTCAATTTTTTTATCTTGAAGAAAAAAAAGTGAGGTTGGGGGGTTTTTAGTTTGGATTAGTTCAGATTGTGGTTTGATTATGATAATACAAACTTTTCTATAAGGCGGTCTTACACAAAAGACCACTTTGGTATCATATAAGTTAAGCAATGGAACCAATTAGTTAAGCACTTGAACTAATTAGTTAAGCATTGAAACCAATTAGTTAAGCAAAAGAATTAATTAGTTAAGCAAATGAATTAATTAGTTAAGCAATGTAACCACTTAGTTAAGAAATTGAACCAATTAGTTAAGCAACCAAAGTGGTCTTTCCGGTAAGGTGGTCTTACACAAAAGTTGCCGTTATGATAAAGTCAAGAGGTCTGAGGTGAAATGTTGTACCTTTAACCCTTTATATGTTTAAGTCTCAGAAGTGCTTGCATAATTGCTCTTTGTGCCGTTTGTGATTTCCTATATACATTCGATGTATAATACGTAGTATGAGTATAATATTTCGAATCATAGTGATTAGTGAACACCTCTTCCTAGTTCGTACCTTCTAGTTTTCGTCTTGTTTGCCTTGTAAAATTAGAGTTCAGTGCTAAAGCAAAGCTTCCAAAGGAAGCCATTTCATCGTTCTTTTTTTTTTTGTGTTTTAGATTCAATCATAGTATGCTGCTGAGACTCCAATCTCCACATTGTTAGTATTTAAATGTGGTTGAATTACTACATTGAAGCTTACTAATTGCAACCTTTTCATCTTATACTACCCTCTCTGGTCCTCTCTACCGACTCATATATACTCGATTTTAGGGCGGCTCTCTTCTATTGATGTTGATATCCTCGTAAAATACCTTTCCATGGAGAAAATATAACACCCGGCTTTGAAAACCGGAAGGTGGAAGAAATGAGCTACTATCTCCGATTCTCCGATCATAATTTTCACTTTCCATTTACTTAAAATTACATTTGCGTAAATAAATATAAATTTTAGTGATGCCATTTCTACCTTGTTGTGAGACGTTGAAAGTTACCCTCTCCAACCAAAAGATAAGAAATATCCTCTGCAGAATTAGGTCATTCAATCATTGTTGACCATCTTCTACTAGACTTTGCCGATCATTATAATCTAAATATCCTACTTTTTTTCTTGATACAAACTAGAAATCTTTGGTTGTAATTTTTCATTTGTTTGTAAGAAAACCCTAATGGGATTAGGCAAAATTATCTTTAGTTGATCACAATGCTGTATATTTTGGTACCTACGGTTTATTAGTTGCATCATTTTAGACATATCCATCCATACAAAGCTAACTCCTCTGTTAAATTTCTAGAATGGATAATAAATATAAGAAATGCGGATCGGCAATGATTTGGAAAATATGTTGGACTATTGATATTAAACGTCCGAAGTGACATCCATCACAAATAGACAAAGAGTAAGAAAAATAAAACCCTCTCCCTTCTCTCTAAGAAAAACTCAAACCTTAGCGCCGCCTCCACCGACGGCTCGCTGGTGGCTGGAGCATCCTTGCTTGCTAAAAGTCGCCGGCGAGTCGCGGTTTCTTTTCGATTTCTGTTGTTTGTCAATTGTAGATCGACAACTAAAAATTAGTAGGTGTAAATTTCCGGCAAATTCGAAGGAGCAAAGTTTTTCCATAATAAGAGGCTTCGATCTACTCTTATTTGCTCTTCTTACTGCTGGAAAGGTAGTTGGAGAAGCTAAGGCTAATTCCAGGTTTCGTGGGGAGGAGTTTGTGGGAGCAGATCCACTTCACCCTTGGCGGTTATTCCGAGATCATCCTAATTGCCGCCGCCGTTAAAACGCCGGTAAAGGTAAAATTAAGAATTAGGGTTTCTCATTTGGGGTAAGAATCGCTCGTTTCTTTGGGCTGTGATTGTCTTTAAGTCCGAATCTAGCCTAGTCGCCGCCGTCTCGTTGTGTCGGAAAACGCCGATCTTGACGGTAAAGGTAAAGATTAGGGTAGGGATTCCTAAATTAGCCGTGTCGCCGTCGTCTTGTAGTGTCGGAAAACGCCGACCTTGATGATAAAGGTAATCATTGGGCTAGGGTTTCTGTTTTTGGTCTTAAATTCGTTGTTGGTTTGGATTTGATCTCTTTAATTGTTGTCTCCTCGCTTTTGATTATGGAGGTTAGCTTAGTTGTTAGTGTTGTTTGGCTTTTATGTGTTTCTCTTTTAGTTATGTTATGTGATTGTAGTGTAGTATGGATAGTTGTTTGGTCTCTTTGTGGTTTTGGTGTGTACCTTTTGAAGTTTGTTGATGTTATTGGTAAGCAATTGTGGTTTTTGTTGTTGTGGTTTGAAATTGGAGATGGTATGATAGTGAAGAAATTGGGTTTAGTTTATAGCCTCTGGGGGGTAGGGGGGAGTGATGTTCTTTCCTTTTCTGAAGTAGGGATGCTGAAGTTTGAAAGGAGAGGAAGGTTGTATGTGTTGCAAGTCACTCTGGTCTTTGTTAGTTTCTTTGGAGACAAGTTGTTACGTAGTTTGGCAGGGGAAGGAGTTTGGGTAAGGAAGGGTCAATGTTCTCAGGTTCTAGTTGTCAGTTGGTTATTGGGATTAACTTTTGTTAATTTTCAATTTAGGTTAGTGTGGAGCTTTGTACTCTATGCTTTCAAAATCTTCAATTCAAACGCTGCTTTCCCATTTTTTGGGATTTATAGCATGCTTTTCGAGTCTCATTTTGTGGCTCAAGATGCTTGTGAATCGATCACAAGGTCTTTCCAACTAGCTTGTGGTATTGTCAAACTTCCACTTCTTTCTTTGTCCTCCAAGGTTAACAGGTTAGCAAGGATGCCTCACAGTGGTTACCATTCCAATATTCGCTATATCTCCTATAAAACAAAAACTACAGCCAACGGTGGATTTGGCACGCTAATTTCCAGTGGGTCGCTGGGTTGTGCAAGCAAGTTCATCTCGACAAACAAAGGGCCGACACCGAAAGAGCCTACTATCCTCTCGGCGATCAATGCTTTGTATTTTTGTTGTACTAATGTTGTATTAGTTTCTAAAGACCCTAGTGTTCTAGTTTAGTTTGTTGTACTTTCTTTCATAATGCAAATTTATCCTATGTCAAAAAAAAAAAAAGATATTAAACGTCCAAAATAAATAAATCTGTGATCCATATGTATGGTCAAAAAATTGCTAAAATAATTTACGTTAAATGGTTACCTTTATACATGATTATCACTAAAAGATAGATAACGTTTATATATACCAGAGTAATTTTTTAGCAAAAATTTTACTCCGATTTACAATATTTATTGTATACCACCTTTAAATAAAAATGGAGTTAATATACGGAGTGCTAAAATACTCCTTATAAAATAACAAATAATGGGAAAAATTAAGTATTCCAAATAATAAGTCAACGCCTTGGCTGCGCAATAAGGAGTCTATGCGACAAGTGTCAGACACGTGTTGACTCTCATAATTAGATGGATTTGATTTGCTGTTAACACAATGTCCGAAGATACAGCCAATAGCTCGTGCTCTTCTAGCAAGTGGTCCCACTATTTTGTCAGTCACGTGAACAGTGGACCCCGGCTTCTGGGTCCTGTTCTGGAAAGATGGTGTTAGTACGAAAAACTCTAAATTAGCGTGAGTAATGGGTTTAGCCATCAAAAATCGGCAGCTGCTCCGTAGTTATACTTGTTCAAGTACTCCGTAATTCGTATTTCTCCGTTCAAAATCTAGCAACAAGTTGAGGATGAAATACAAATTGAATAACTCTAAATTAGCAAGAGTTATACGTTTAGCCACCATATTTCTCTGTCCAAAATTAATAGTCATGTTGGGAAAATTCTAGCAATAATTTGAGGAAAAAATACAAATTGAAAGGAGTAACTTTTATGGTATATTCTAGCATTCACTAATCTTCATGGTATTTAAAGATCAGGTGCAACGCTCACCAAGGCAAAATGTTATGTCCTATTTATTTGTGTATGTGGCTTGTGTTGTGTTTATACAAAGGTGTATACAATCAATCAATTATATCGGTCAAACAAGGGCTAGTAAACTGCTTTATTCAGCAATTACAGTGTATAATTTTATACTCCCATGTCACCTACTGCATTGTCCTTTTTTCTATGGTCTTTTCTAATAATTTTTCCTATATACTAGTTCCATGCACATTTAGCTCTGTTTACATGTGATTGTTTATATACAGCGGCTTTAATATGGGTCATGTAATTGTAGGATTTTGTTTGTGTTGTTTCCATTGCTGCTGTTAATGAAGTTTAAAGGCTAAGGATTTGAATATGTTCTGGCGTAGTTGGCCCTTAGGTTTTGGGTGATGAAAGGGCGGAAGGAAACTACAAGAGAAAGAGTTAGAAATTGAGTCTTGTATCTAGCTTAAAGAAAGAGTTGCATTTATATAATTATCCTTCACTATTTGAGTAATCTCTTGCTAAAATTCTTTGGAGTTTTAT
Organism: Spinacia oleracea; assembly: GCF_020520425.1. Taxonomy (NCBI): domain Eukaryota; kingdom Viridiplantae; phylum Streptophyta; class Magnoliopsida; order Caryophyllales; family Amaranthaceae; genus Spinacia; species Spinacia oleracea. Next base: position 131,165,070 of record NC_079487.1, read on the forward strand.
ATGCGTTCTACCCCCCAGCGCACACACATACACATAAAAAGGAGGTTTGTGAGGCTATTGGAGTCGCAAATTATGTGGAAAAATGCAAGAGTATAGAATGAAAAATACATACAAAATGGAGCGAGGGTTGAACATTTGTATAAAAAATGGAGCTTGATATTTTGAATGACTTGTTAAATAGAAATGTAGCTTATTATTTTACTCACAAATGCTTAAAAGTTATCTTTATATATGTAAAAGTTATCTATTTTTTTTTAGTGATAAATATTTTCATTTTGATAAAAAATATTTCTTCAAAAATCATTAATAATGTATAAAGTTAATCATTTACCATTTTAAAATGTTTATCTATCAATTTGTTTTTATAATATAAAAGTGAATTAGAATATATTAAAGTTTACAGAAAATGAGATAAAAGTTATAAAAATCGGGGTAAAAGTTATCTTGGTGTATAATGAATTTATTATACACCTTGTGCGTGCAAGACCTTTTATATTTGACTTCGGTGAAATTTCTCACACTGGCATTGGCTACCTTCTAAAAGTACTCTGTATTATTTTGTTGATTAGCTAGTTATTTGGGGTAATTCACATGGTGAACTTTTGGCAAATGATCTCACATTCTCGTTTATGTAAACAATCTCTGCAGTCCTCAAATCAAATACTTTATAATCAAAGTTCCATAAACTGACTGAAAAATTAATCTATCTCTGTAAAATGAGCTTAATCACTGATGTCATGCATGATTTCTATCTTTAAATGGTAAATCTTGTGGGGATTGTGCTTGAACATTTTTTGCTGAAAGCAAGGTTTTTTGGGGATAGGTTATTATAGTGATCTAAGGACCGATGTTTAGACACGAAGCCTCTGTAAGTATTGCTAGGGAAGCATGCCTGCGACAAATCCTCACACTCACACAGACCAATATTAAAATATTACAGTACACACTTTGCTATTAAACAATATTAAAAGAGAATGTTCCTTAGCATAGATATGCTAGCCAGTTGGAGAGGTATGGGAGTATAATAGCTGAAAACAAGGTTAAGAGAACATAGAAGAAAAGGTTGAGATCCATGTGAAAGGGAGAGGAAGAGAGAGAGTAAGAACGGTTGTTAGGAAAAGCTAATTGAGAAAAGAGGCCCCTTGTTTAGGAACTTGCACCAATAGAGAGCTCTTAAGCTGTAGCGCTGACCTTAAATTTACTCATTTGCATTGTCTTTCACTCTTTCGTTACTGCTCAAAGCTTATTGGCTCATAAAAACTCACTCTGGAAAAGGGTTTCTCTCTCCCCTAGTCGACGTTATCAGGAAGTTCTTAGTTCAGAGAACAATACTTAGGTGACAATGAAGGTGAGAGAGTGACAGAAATGCATGTTGTAGTTGTAGTAAACTTTGTCATTGAAGTTATGTTATTGTTTGCTAAGCAAGGGCTCTATTTGGTTTGTAAATATTGCAGTTCTTCAACTGGATGCAGAACAAGTTGAACGGAAGACCAGGGAGTCAAAACCTGACTACAGTCCCACTTCAAAGTAAGCTTCTCTTCTTTGTCATTTGACTTTCTTTATTAATGATTTCCTGGTGATGCAACTACATAAGTACCATAAAAGATGCTTGCAGAATTCATATACTTACATGCAACTTGCATGAGAAATTATTTTATGTGTGAAGTAACAGAGTTCCATAACTTCCCCTGACCTGAATTGGCTCCTAGTTTCTTCCTACTTTTATGATCCTCTTTGGTTCTTCCTATATTATTCAAGTTTTGGAGGTTTGTGTTTCCCCTCTAAGGTCATAATATGGTGTTTGGGGCTACCTTTTTCTTGTAAGATTCTTGAGACGGAGAGGTTTAAATCATCCATGTTTTTATAGTCTGTGGAGTTCTGGTTTTGAATCTATCACAGCACTTGAAAAGAAAGAGGAAATAAAATTATAAAAGGAACTCAAAAACTATTTGACATGCACGTGCATTTATATCTTTAACTGCCTAGCTAATCTCCATTTTCAATCATTTTTATGTATTGTTCTGCAAGGATTTTCAACAAGCATATTTACTCTGTCAGAGATATTGTATTTGTCTCCTCTCATGTTTTCTGATGTTATAATATCTGTAATTTTATTCCATAACTATGATCTCTCTTCTTATAACGTAGGCATCCTTTGTATTCTGTTTAATCTAGATTGCATTTCCTAACTACGTTTAAGCAAGAAGAAATTTAGTTCCTTGAGCTATAAAAGGTGGTTCTGGTGTGGACCAGACATTCAGATCCGTGCTTCTTAGTCTATCTTGAAGTCGTCCAAATTGTTTTCACTATATTGATCACATATCAATTATTAAAATGTAGATTTTTTAGACTTGCCTTCATTTACTCTTTGTTATTACATCCCTAACCCAGCCATATTTTTACAGACATTGGGATAATTGTTGTTATAAACTCACCGGTACTAGTAGTACGTATCTAGTTTTGACTTTTGAGGCTGGCCAAATAAAAGATTCAACATATCTGTATGAAAGTACTTGCATAGTTGCATTTGTTTAATCAAGTCACTTGAGTTGTGTACTGCATATGTTTAATCTTATGCTGGAAGTCTCAGTCCTCAATTTCAAGACCTTTCCCTGACTAGAAAACTGGTATCTTTCTTTTTATGGTTACAGGCAAGGTGGCACACTTGCTTGATTGTGTAGGGAGCTTAGCCCTACATGAATATCTGGAGATGTGTATTTTATGCTTAGATTTTTTTTTCCTTTGTCCTAAATATTATTTAGATAGTGCAAGGGACAATTCCAATTTACTGGGGAAATTGGCCCATCAGGACCACAAGTACGAATAATTGTCTAGCCTTGCTACCCGAGCTAATGCATCAGGTGTTAAGATCTACCTTTAGATTCTACACCATGGCTTTCATTGGCTAATTGTCACCTTCTCTTTTATGAAACTGGTTTAGCTTCTTGTGTATATTTTCTAGAATTACAAGCCAGTTCTTTAACTTGGAGAGGATTTGCTTGCAGTATATTTTAGATCGGTTCTGTTGCCAAACTCGAATTTCAGTATTGTCTGCATATTATCAATATTTTCTCCTGTTGTAAATTTTCTGATGGAGATTTTTTAACTTCTCTTATTTTCTAGAGACCAAGCAATATGCCTTAATCAATGTTGTCCAGACAAGATAATTCCCTTCATGAAGCTCTAGATGTGATCAGGAGAAGCAAACCCCTAGCTTAAGGCCCTAGATTTTTATTTTACCTCAAAATGCTTCAATTTCTTTGTCATCCATATGCTTAGACAGATCAAGGACGCTTGGATCATAGAAAAACCACAAACTTACATGAAAATTTCTGAGTTATTTTCAACAGTTTTCCATAAAATACATAAGTTGATTACCTTATTAAATGGCGAATTTGGTTTTGATCCTTGAAATTGTTGATAAAAAATTATTGTGTAAGCAGCTTCTTCAGAGTTCAGACCAAGGTTTGATACCTAGGTATCCGGGACTAGCCTTTTATTAATAAACTTAATGGATTACTGTGTTGCCTTGAACCTTTTAAATTTCCTGCATATCTCATGGTTTCGTGTTAAACTGGATCCTAACTCTTCTTCTTTATTTCTTGGTCGTCATTTTTAACAGATCTTCCAAAGCAATCTTCTCAGAGAGAAGAGTTCAATGACTGGCCTCATGGACTGCTAACAATTGGGACATTTGGTAACAAGGAGCTCAAAGACAAAGCCGTTAGTTCTGAGATTCAAACTGCCACCCATGAACAAGAACAAGAGCAGAATCCAACCTCTGCTTCATCCCCAGACTTATCAGAGTTTACCCCAGAAGAGTTTGGCCAATTGCAAAAGGAATTGACAAAGCTCTTAAAACGAAAATCAGCTAAACAAGAGGAAAACTCCGATCTTCCTCTGGACAGATTTCTTAACTGCCCTTCAAGCTTGGAAGTCAGCCGGAGGATTTCAAATGCAATTTGCATTGATCCTGATAATAATAAGGAAGATGATATTGAACGCACCATCAGTGTAATAATTGGTAAATGCAAAGAGGTCCGAGCAGAAAAAACTAAGAACGCGATTGGGAAGAAGTCTATCTCTTTCCTCCTAAAAAAGATGTTTGTTTGCGCAAATGGGTTCTCGCCTGCTCCTAGTTTGAGGGACACTCTACAAGAGTCCAGAATGGAGAAGGTACACTTTTCAGTTTTCAATCAATCCTCTAATATCTGCTACTGGTTTTCTATATGTAGAGTGATTGATTGGCTTATGTTTTCTGATTTGCCTATACACAGTTACTGCGAACCATTATTCATAAGAAGATGTACCCTAAAAATTCTTCTCGGGCAGCATCAATGAAGAGATGCATTGAAGATAAACACATTGTAGAAAACAAAAATGACGAAGAGGAAACAATTGAAAAACCAAGGCCAAGTGAGGGATGTAAATGGGACAAGACGGATTCAGATTGTGAGTTTATTTGTGATAAGAATTACAATATTAAATCAATAACTATTATGTGATGAGCATGACATTGATCATTTTAAGTTCTTTATTACTGCAGATATTGTTCTAGAGATTTAACAGCGTGTCACCCTTATACAGATCATATTATATACCGAGGTATGGAAACTTCTTCTCGTTAAATTAACAAGGGTTATATCGCTTCAATTGGTTTGTCTAACTTGCTGTTCCATTCTTCCTTTGCAGATTTAAGTACATGTCTTTGTGTTCAATAATTTGGATTAGTCAGAGGAATGAGTTCATAAAACTGAAAGAGGAGAAGAAAAGGAAGAAATAATTGGCGTTTCTAAGGGACCTGAAATTAATCAACCTCTAGTTGAAGAAGCAGTCTTTCTTTTGTGAAACGGGGAAACTTGCCCGTATTTTTTCATGGTTGTCTCTGCTGATGTGCAGATCAACTCATGTTATGTAACAGTCTCTAGTTCGAGCTGTCGAGGCGGATAATTGAATTTTTCTCTCCTCTTTTTTGTATTTCTTCTCCTTCCTCTTATATTCTTCTTCCATATTCCAAATGGAAACCACTTTTCCTCTCTTCTTTTTTATGTTCATGATTGTTAAGATTTGCATAGGATGGGAGTTCTACACATAAAACAATGTGTACTTCATACTAATTAAGAATAGGTGAGTAGATTACTAGGCCTGTAAGGAATGTATCTTCCTTTTTTTTCCATGTGGATTCACTTTTTAACATGCTTATTTAAGCATGTGAAGCATTGTTATTATATATGCAAATATTGTAGCCCAAAAGAAAAGAGGTTGGAATACTGTTTTTGGTGTGGTAGTACCAATTCTACTTATTGTATCATTGCATGTGTGTTTTGCTACACTATAATGTTTGTGGACAAGGTGAAAATATTTCTTTGCAAATTCTATTATGCCTATATTATGATCCTTGTGGAAAAAAGGTTATGCCTTTAAATACTACATAGCGTAGAGCAAATCAAATAAAAGTGGTTTTTCCAAAAAAAATGTACAAATGGAAATACCAAGTTCATCTTTCGAAGGAGGTATTTCCAAGTCTACTATGCACTTTATTGCTCTCATGACAGTAATGTCTAACAAGCATGAAAAACATATGCATGTCAATGTTTGTCATTGAAGAACTTCACACAAGTTTTGTGCCAATCTATACTATGGAGTAATATTTTAAAACACAATGTTTGCATAAAGTTCCGCCATATGTCTCTCTTTCATATATATATATATATATATATATTGTTAAATCATCATTTATATCCATCCTTTTCACTTCTCCTCCTTAATTAGATATTCATTTTATTTCAAAATTACTTTTATTTATTTCACTTTCTAAATTTGATTTCATTATACTCCAAATGCTTCCCATTTTATTATTTCAAAAATTTTATTACATAAACGATTTAACCGGATTTTAGATTAAGATACTCGTGCATTGTACAGAGTAAAAACTAGTTTTAAGTTCATGTGTGTAAAGTGTATTACATGATCCGAGTTACAAGTAACCTACTTTCTTGACACGCATTACTTGAGTAACTTTAAGTTAAAAAAATTCCACAATAAAAATAATTAAAAGAAACTTTAAGTTATTTAGACTTGTGACCACAAAAAGTTTCAATAATATCATTAAAATAATTTTATAAAAGTCTTCTTTCTAAAAAAAAAAAGTTACTTCCATAAAAATCAAATTCATAGTTATTACAAGAAAACAAATCAGAAACTCCTTTGTTAATTCTGAAGCAATTTCTATTTTGTCGGTTGAGCTCCCTCTTGGTTCAGAATCAGCTTCAGTTCCAAATCTTCTTTAATGGCCTAAAACCAATGCTGAGAATTTCATAGTCAAAACTGGTTATGCTTTTTTACAGAAACAACTAATTGAACAGGATGCTAGTCTAGGTATTAGGCAAGATAGGTTGATTCCGTTTTTTAAGTTACTTTAGGCTCTTAAAGTTCTGCCTAAGTGGAAGCTTTTTATTTGGAAGATTATGGTTGAAGGGCTGCCTGTGAAAGCTAGTCTGCAGCAGAGAGGAATTACGTTAGATGTTTCGTGTGATTTATGCAGTGACATTTCTGAAGATGGGCAACACGTGTTTCGCCATTGTAATTTGGCCCAACAAGTGTGGATGAGTAGTGTGCTAGGCATATACTCAAATTTTAATGAGAATCATTCGCTCCAACAATGGATTCTCAAATATATCCAGTTTTTTATTAGCGAGGATGGCAAGAAAAGTGATCGAGCAGTTACTTTTGTAGGGATCTTGTGGGCATTATGGGTTACACGAAATGCAAGACTATTCCGTTCTGAGACTGGAGACATTCAAGCAGTTCAAATCCACATTTCTTTAGCTTTGAAGCAAAATGCAATTTACAGGCAGAAAGATTGTGAAAATCTAGCTTTTTTACACCCACCAGAGTACATGCAATCCTACCCACCAGGGTTTTATTTTGCAAACATAGGTAAGGAGATTGCTTATATGCCATGTACAGTTATTTACATTGATGGAGCGTGGAACAAAATAACTTCAAGAGCTGGAATGGGTTGGGTGCTTCAACAACCACAACCAGTAGAAACAGGAATCATTGGTGGTTGTGACTATGGTCTAGGGAATTCAGCTTTACATGTGGAAGCTATGGCGTGTCTGCGTGCGTTACAATGGGCTTCGGGTTCATCAATAATTGACATAGCAGTATATACTGACTCATCAACTTTAGTTGATTTCTTGCAGGGGAAGGTTAAGTCTCATATCTATGTTCATTGGACGGTTAATGCGATTCTCGAGATAGGAAAACTTTCAAGACTTGTATGATTAATAAGGTTGATCGACGTGATATACAGTCTGCTCACGACCTGGTAAGAAGGGCAGCTAAGGAAGGATTGCAATTCTCTTCACCATTTGGTGTTATGCCTCATGTTTAATTAGCTTTTTGTTGTCTTTTGTTCCTATTGTATAACTTTATCTTATGTCAAAAAAATAAAAAATAAAAAAATCAAAAAAAAATCAACCAAGTAGAGTACATTCTAATTTATTTAATTTATAGAATTAAGTTAAATTCTAAACCTCTTTATTCAGAGTATTTTATTTATTTTTCCAATATGTTTCTATTCCGTGGTTCAATACTTCAATGAATTGATCTTCCGTAAACAAATTTACCAAAACCCTCAATCACCCCACCCCGACTCCCCCCAACCTCACTCCTCTCCCAAAAAAAACAGAGAGGGGTAGAAGAAAATAATTGAGCTGCCAATTCTCGATTCTAATTGTATTGTTCTCAAAGAGGAACACTGAATTTCTGGGTAGATTTTGATTTCTGGATTTAATTCAATCAAGATTCAAATGTCGTGGTCCGGTCCTGAAGATCTGTATCTGTCAACTTCTCTCGCCAGCTATCTTGACAGTCTGTTCACTTTCTCTCTCTTTACTATAGTTTCTGTTATTGCAAAAGATCTCTTTCTTTTTTTGTAGTTTCTGTCAAAATTTTCAATCATTTTGCGTTTTGATTCATAAAATAGGTCTTTGATTCTATAATACTTCAGTTTCTGTTACATTGGAATTCAGGGTTTATATTTTGTTTGTTGATGATGATACTTGAGTATGTTTGATTTTAGTTGAATCTTTGGGCATCAATTTTCATTTTTTTTTGGTGGGGAGTGGGGGAGCGGTGTTGACTATACTTTGTAAATGTATTTTAGACCTTGTTAGTGGGGTTATGAGTTTTTGAGGTTGAATTTGAGGTTGTGTTGATGATTCTTGAGGTAATTTAACATCTGAGGTTCGATTGAAAATTCGAAGAGTGGAGGTGCGAGTAGAGGAATATAATGGAGGGAAATAGGGTTTATCACTCAAGGGGATAATCAATAGATTTTCCAAGGAAATGAATTCATTATTTACAAGGTTTTCGTCTTGTTGCTGGCGAATTGTAATGCTGATAGCATTTTTCAGTTCAGGGCTAAGTTCCTGTATCAAATACATGGTTGTCTAGGATATGGTCATATTTGGACTTTGGACCCTTTGATTCATAGCATACATTTGATAAAACTAGGGTTTTCACTAGATTTCTTGTCCGTGCCTATTAACTATCGTCTTTGTGGTGTTTAGATGGGAGTGCATATTTGTGCTAGGTTGTGGATTTGAAATAGATAATGAAAATCTCATTATCATGATTGAGTTCGCGTACTAGTGTGAGTGTGCTTAAGCTGCAGAATGTAATGAACTCAGTCACTCACTCAAGTTAGGATAAAGGAAGGTTGTTATATTAAAGGATAAAGCTTCAAGCTTGCAATTTTACAAGTATTCTGAGAACTTTCGAGAGGCCCTCTACTCTCCCTATTCAACCAAATACATTCAACATACCCTGCTCATTTCCTCCCCTCCCTATTTAATTGATAACTACTATAATAAGACAAAACTCATTAACAAAAAGTATCAGGACAGAGACTGCAATTGGGGTGCCTCCACTAAGTGGGGTGGTGCCTTCCTTCTGACGTGGTAGCTGCAGTGTCTGCTCCAACCTTGTCCTGTAGCGCTGACTGTTTCTTCTTCCTCCTTGTATACACTTGGAATGTAGGAGCGTCCCCCTGGTGCATTGCAATACTCCCTCCCAAATTATGCACCTTGTCCTCAAGGTGGAAGTCAGGAAATCGCTGTGTGATCATGATTGCCTCTTCCCAGGTGGCCTCAAATGTAGGCAGTCCCTTCCACTTCACTAAGACTTCTGTTCCTCCGGTACTTCCCTTTCGAATTTCCAGCAACTCTTCTGGCACGGTGAGTAGCTCTAACTCTGAATTGAGTTGCTCTGGAATGTTTGGGGCCACGGTGGTAGTGCCAACAGCCCGCTTGAGCTGTGATATGTGAAACACTGGGTGCAGCTTGCATGTGGCAGGTAACAGGAGTTTATAGGCCACCTTGCCCATCCTTTGAGTGACTTGGAACGGACCATAGTACCTTGCAGCAAGCTTCTCGAAGGGCCTCTTGGCTAAGGACTTTTGTCGGTACGGCTGCAGTTTCAGATAGACCATGTCCCCCACCTCGAACTCATCCTCTCTTCTTTTGCGATCTGCATACTCCTTCATTCTCTGTTGGGCTCTGATCAAATTCAACTGGAGCTCATCCAACATAAAATCTCGTTCTTGCAACCTCTCCTCCAGGCTCCCCACGACAGTGTGCTGCTGGCTTAACTTCATAAGTCTGGGGGGTTCTCTCCCGTACACCACCTTGAATGGACATACTTTAGTTGAGCTGTGCGGGGTGGTGTTGTACGAAAACTCTGCCCATGGAAGCCATTTAGCCCAAGCTCTCGGCTGGCTGGAAGCAAAACAACGAAGGTAGGTCTCCAACTTCTTGTTAACTACCTCAGTTTGGCCGTCCGTTTGAGGGTGGTAAGCCGTGCTTCGCTTGAGTGATGTGCCCTGTAGGCGAAAAAGTTCCCTCCAAAATATACTTAAGAAAATCCGATCACGATCAGAGAGGATGGAGGATGGGAACCCATGTAGCCTGACTATCTCTTTGACAAACGCATCAGCTACGGTTACCGCTGTAAAAGGATGGCGTAGGCCAATGAAATGGCCGTATTTCGACAGGCGATCAACCACTACTAAGATGGTGTCCACCCCTTTAGACAGTGGGAGACCCTCAATGAAGTCCATGGATACTTCATCCCAAATGAGTGACGGTGCCGGCAGTGGTTGGAGCAATCCGGCTGGGCTCAACTGAGACAGCTTGTTTCTCTGACAAATCTCACATTTCCTCACATACTCAGTCACGTCCCTTCGCATGCCAGCCCAAAACCATTCTTGTGCTATTCTCAAGTAAGTCTTCACCTCCCCTGTATGTCCTCCCACTGCTGAATCATGATACTCTTTTAACAACTTGGGAATGAAAGTGGATGTCTTAGGAATCACATACCTCTGCTTATAGACGAGTTTCCCATCTATCAATTCGAAACCCGCTCTCCCTACCCCTGATAATACCTCCTGTTTCACCCCTTGGAGTGTTACATCTCGTTCCACCTCTCTCTCTAGGGCTGTCCAGTCCACCCCTTTATGCGACTCAAGTGTACTCAAGGCAAACTCCCCTTCTGTTTTGCGTGACAGTGCATCGGCCACTCGATTAGAGGAGCCCGGTTTGTACTGAATTTCAAAATCAAACCCCATCAGCTTACTCACCCATTTCTGATAATCGGCGCCGACCTCCCTTTGTTGTGTGATGAATCTCAAGCTCTGTTGATCACTACGCACTATGAAACGCCGACCCAAAAGGTAATGCTTCCATTTCAATACGGACAAGCACACAGCCATAAGTTCCTTCTCGTAGACCGACTTGGTCTGTGCTCTTGGTCCCAACAGGCGGCTAAAGAATGCCACTGGTCGCCCTCCCTGCATCAGTACGGCCCCAAGGCCATAACCCGAGGCGTCCGTCTCTACCACAAACTCTTTTCTGAAATCCGGCATTGTGAGCACAGGAGCAGCACTCATGGCCTTCTTGAGAGCCTCAAAAGCTTCGGTGGCTCTGGTGGACCACCCAAATGCGTCTTTTTTCAGTTGCTCGGTTAAGGGTTGCGCGAGTTGTGCGTAACGAGCAATGAACTTCCGGTAGTAACCCGTTAATCCCAAGAACCCTCGAAGTTCCTTCAGATTTTTGGGTTGAGGCCAGTCGAGCATGGCCCTAACCTTTTCCATATCGGCCTCCACCCCTTGATCGGATACAACATGTCCCAAATAGGCCACTCTATCCCTGCCGAATTCGCATTTCTTATAGTTGGCATATAGCTGATGGGTTTTGAGTACGCCCAAGACCAAGCGCAAATGCTCCACATGCTCCTCCCAACTTGCACTGTAAATTAAAATATCATCAAAAAACACCAAAACAAACTTGCGTAGATATGGTTTAAAGACTTCATTCATGAGGGATTGAAAAGTTGCCGGAGCGTTAGTCAATCCGAAAGGCATCACCAAAAATTCATAATGCCCTTCGTGTGTCCGGAATGCCGTTTTCGGGGTGTCTTCGGGTCTGACCCGGATCTGATGGTAACCTGCCTTGAGATCAAGCTTAGAGAATATTGTTGCGCCATGTAATTCATCCAAAAGCTCATCGATAATTGGGATGGGGTACTTGTCTGGAATGGTTTCTCGGTTCAAAGCTCGGTAATCAACACAAAAACGCCACGAGCCGTCTTTTTTCTTCACGAGAAGTACTGGGCTCGAAAAAGGGCTAGTTGAGGGCTTGATGATACCGGCAGTCAGCATTTCTTTGATCAAGCGCTCGATTTCATCCTTTTGAAACTGGGGGTACCTATACGGTCTGACCCCGACCGGATTGCTTCCCTCCTTCAAAACAATCGAGTGTTCATGGCTACGTGGTGGTGGTAAGTTTGTAATGAACTCAGTCACTCACTCAAGTTAGGATAAAGGAAGGTTGTTATATTAAAGGATAAAGCTTCAAGCTTGCAATTTTACAAGTATTCTGAGAACTTTCGAGAGGCCCTCTACTCTCCCTATTCAACCAAATACATTCAACATACCCTGCTCATTTCCTCCCCTCCCTATTTAATTGATAACTACTATAATAAGACAAAACTCATTAACAAAAAGTATCAGGACAGAGACTGCAATTGGGGTGCCTCCACTAAGTGGGGTGGTGCCTTCCTTCTGACGTGGTAGCTGCAGTGTCTGCTCCAACCTTGTCCTGTAGCGCTGACTGTTTCTTCTTCCTCCTTGTATACACTTGGAATGTAGGAGCGTCCCCCTGGTGCATTGCACAGAAGGACATGGGTATATTCTGAATTTGTTAGAACTGAGTCATCTTTTTTCTTAGTGGGTTATGCAAATCTAGATAGAGCATGAGTGTTCCTGTTCTTCCCTGGTCTGTGATTGCTCTCTTTAAGACCGAACCGCCGGTTGGCAACTGGCATAAGTGGCATTACTGATCATGTGACTTGTTTTCCCTGTTGTAACTTGTAACTACCTTCTCCAAAAACTCGGTCAAATCTGCTGCATATTCAAGAATTGCTAGCCTTTATAGGACCAGGAAGAAAACCACCCTTTGCTCTTAAGCACATATAAGTACACAACACATCAGTAGAATTAAATCTAGATAATCTTTAGTTTCATAATTAAGATTTTGTACCCATCAGTGATTTGATCGTAGTTGTTAGTTGTTAGTTCCACTAAAGGAATGAATGAATGACGCTATTAACTACTCTTCCCTCTTATTTCTGATTTCTGGCTTACCTTATTCAATCTCTATCCAAGGACTGAACTCCTCTTTGTGGTGTAATATCGTTTGATGCTATTCTCGCGTTGTACCCTACCTTGGAGGATACATTTGTTGTATTATTTTTGTTTTTTCAGGAATTGGGTAATACAGGGACTGTAGACGGTTGCACCCCTATCTGGTGATGCGCCGTCCACGCTACTGATTTTTACTTCCAGGCTACCATTTGGTATTCTATCTTAAAAAAATGTACGGGCTATAGAGATATTGGCCATGCCCACTATGTAATGTTGGTCAATTTTCAAGAATAAGTTTTGTTATCCTTCAAATAAGTTTTGTTATCCAGATCGAATGTAAATCTCTGGTACATATTGTTAGTTGCCTTTTTAATTATCAGCCTCTTTGGGTTGTACACCCCTTGTTTACAGTTGCTTTTGCATTAGTTTTTAATTTTTCTTGCTTGTTATACAGGAAAAATTCTTGTTTTACTACGAGATGGGCGGAAACTCTTGGGGACACTTTGTTCATTTGATCAATTCGGTACCTTTCATCCCAAGTTTTATTCTATTGCTGAATAAGTTCAGGTTAATTCCCTGATATCTAGCTGATTACTGTGCTATAACTTGATTGCAGCGAATGCTGTTCTTGAAGGTGCATGTGAAAGAGTCATTGTTGGTGACCTTTATTGTGACATCCCATTAGGTTTATACGTAATCCGTGGGGAGAACGTGGTCTTGATTGGTGAGCTGGTATGTTGTACAATTGGCCGTCATTATGCCTTCTCGTGTTCTCTTTTATTACCCGATTTCCTGTTTGTTGTAATATTGTATATGAATTTGTAGGATTCGGAAAAAGAGGATCTCCCTCCTCACATGTCACGTGTATCAGTCGCCGAGATAAGAAAGGTGAGTGCTGGTGGGGAAGTACTTTACTGGTTGTTCTTCTCTAAATAAACTTGTTTTTGTGCATGTCTAGCATTTTCCTGAACTTTACATCCTGCTTTCCCTTCATCTTACCTTTTTCTGTCCACATATTCCAATTTCATGTAAACTTCATAGCTTTGGTGCTTTGAAATTTCTACATGAATCGACGTTTCTGGAACGGGTTACAAAAGTGTAATCACCATTGAAACATTGATAGAACTGAATAGCTATTGAAAAGTTTCAAACATCTTTTTTCACTTCATACAAGAACGAACCACATTTTTGCAGAACACCACTCACATTGTTGACTGTAAAATATCGACATTACTCGTTTCATTGGGAACTTTGGATTAAGCAGACAACTGAAGTTTTTTCTGCAGAGTTTTCTGAAGTCCCTTAGCAAAATGCTCATTCAGTCTTAATGTCAAAAAAATGTGCATATTTGAGATGCTAAGTGGTCATTCTATTATCGCCCTTTCATCCAGTTTTCCCCTTTTCAATCATTTTAGTTGTTTGGTTTGACGGGGGATCCATAACTCCCTCAAAGGTGAAAAACCTTTTTTTCCATTTGAAAGGAAGGGAAAACACTTCCCACCTTTCTTCCTCTTCCTTCTTTCGCTCAATCTTCACCCATCTTCTCCCGTTTTCCTTTTTCTTTTAAGGAACCAAACAAAGGAAAACTAGTTTGAAATTATGTTTTCCCTTGGAAAATGTTTTTCATGTAAAATCATTTATCACTGAAAACATTTTACACCACACCAAACAGATCCTTAGTGTGTGCAACAATTTGTATCTTGTGGAAGAACATGTTGAATGTGATGACTTCTGTTCATGCAGGCTCAAAAGGCCGAGAGGGATGCCACCGATCTTAAAGGGTTAATAAGAAAGAGGATGGAGTTCCTTGATATGGACTGAAAACATATGCATTGTGTTTGTTGTTGGTGTTCAGAGAGTTATTTTTCCTTATCAACACCATACTTATGCCCACATCGTCTGCTAGTCGGTCTGAATATTCTAAAGACCAAGATTTTGCAATGGATGATGTGCCCACAGGCCACAGTATTGTCAAGCATTATCGTTAAGTTAAGACGCTGATTAATTTGTACAAGATTGTGTAGATTTAACTATTATTAGTTGATGCCTGTTTTTTTATGGTCCTAGACAACATCCCAGGGGGTTTAATCTCTTTTATTTTCCAGTGTTGATCTCTCGTTCTTTAATATAATAAGACCTTTGATGATTGAAGCTCTTCTTTCTCGTTTTGGTTGATTTGAATCATGAATCACAAGGTCTTGTATGCACAAGGTGTACGATAAATTTATTATACACCAATATAACTTTTACCCAGTTTTCTAAACTTTTATTTAGTTTTCTCTAATTTTTATTTTATTAAAAAAAGTTGATATATAAACATTTTAAAGTGTTAAATGATTAATTTTATACATTATCGGATTTCGAAGAAATATTTTAAATTAAAATGAAAAAATTTATCAATAAAAAATAAATAAGTTTTACCTATATAAGGGTAACTTTTAAGAATTTTACGTCAACTTTAATTTTGGTGTACAATATTTATTGTGCACCCCTTGTAAATAAGAATTTGTGATCATGAATAGTAGGTTTTTATTATCTTAAACTTTTGATGTCTATTTTGAATCTTGAATAGTAGTCAAATCTGTGAAGTTTACACTAGTTACCTTTAACATTATATAACTCCGTAGTGATAACCGATAAGTAAATGATGAGCTAATAATATTGAAAGATGCAATAGCACCGACAGACGACAGTCCGATAATTATATGAATGAACTGTTGGGTTAATTAATGCCAAAGTCAAACACTCCCTTTCATAAATTTGACTTTTCTCATTACTTTTTCATCCCTAAATCGTTTTTTTAGGTAATGAAATGGGTTTGGCCGTTTGGTTTAGAACGTTATTAGCTTTGTTTGGCAATTGGTCGTTGGCAGTCTGTTGTTAGATGTTGGCTAATTTACCTTGCCGGTTTGACTGATTGTATTGGTTTTTTGTTGGTTGTTTGACTTTTTATTTTTTACATAGTAAAAAAAAAAAAAAAACATGTTTGGTAAAATCAGTTGTTGAATGTTAATAACAGCTATAAAAGACAGAAGGCACGATCCAAAATCTAATCCAAGTTGCTTTTTTATTTTACAAACTTTTACATAAGGCGGTCTTACAAAAAAAATCACATTGTTCTCCTATAAGTTAAGCAATGAAATCAATTAGTTAAACATTGGAACTAATTAGTTAAACACTTAAACTATTTAGTTAAACACTAGAACTAGTTAGTTAAGCACTAAAACTAACAATGAAATCAATTAGTTAAGCTAAAGTGATCTTTCCGATAAGGCGGCCTTACACAAAAGTTGTCTTTTCATTTAGGCTTAAAATCCAACTTGTTGGTCGGGCAATCCAAAAGCCAATAAAAATAACTTTTTATCACACATACTGTCACACTAGAGATGAGGTTTGATTAGCCATACATGTTTCTTAAAATTATCAAATAGTACTCATTGTCTCATTGATGCCTGAAAAATCTAAAAAATTCATATATAGATTTTTTGGTCATTGATTTCGTATTTTCTTAAAATACTCGTATGTTTCAAATTAAATTTGCAAAATATAATCAACAAAATTCTGGATTATTGCCAAACAGCCAGGGCAGTGAGCCAGTGATAGTGAGAGCGTATAATATTAGGTATTCATTGACCACGTGAAACCTTCCTTTTCATTTTCTTCCTTAAAAACCAAATTAATTTCTTTTATGTCTTCCAATAATTAATTGTATCTGTTAATTAAAAATCTCAGAGGACACTAGTCGTACTACTACTGTCACAGCTCTCTTCTTCCTTCTTCTTCTCCTGTAGATCCACACCACCTTCTTGGCTTCTACTGTCTTCTTCTCGAATTTCTCTCTCCTCTCTTCGACAATGGAGACGATGAAGTTCATGGCAGCTTCATCAATGGCGATTCTGCTCATTTTGTGTTTGGTCACCGACATTCAAGCGTCGGTGCACGATTACAGAAGCCAGAAATTCGTTTCCAAGGGTAATGCCTTCGTCGTTCATGGTGGAAGTGAAGGAATCTACGCTACTTCCAATACCGATTCCTTTATTCGGTGTGTAATTCGTTTCATTTCTTAGCGTTCTTCATTTACTCAATTTAGCTTCTGATTTATGTGGAATTTGTCGGCTTTAGTTGTTGATTTGGTTGATTTTTGTTCAAATTGATGATAGTTCGATGCTGTGTAACTTGTCAAAACTGTGGGATCTGGTGGTGTAGAATATGCTAGTTCTAATTCTAAATCTACAAAATAGGTTTTGGAATTGCCGAAATCTTAAGCTACTTCTCTTTAATTAGTAATTTTGCTGTGAATGAAGTACATTTAGGAGGAGAGAAATTCGTGTTTGATGGAAATGTCGGTATATACCGTTTTGAGGAAGTCAAACTGGAGGAGATTGTGTAATTTTATGCAGGTTATGTTGTTGAGTTGTGAAATTTGATTCATAATCCAAGATAGAATACTAGATTAGAAGTTTAAGTTTTGTATGATTGTATATGAGAATTATGGGAAGGCTTTTGTAGAGTAACGATTGATTACTGGTTATTATATGATTGGTAATCTTGTGGATGAACTAGACATTATCTCACTGCAATGTTAGGGGTTACGGCCGTGTAAGATCTAACCATCTAGAACCCCCGTAGGCAGTCTTATGTCAACTTCTAGGAATAAACGAACTACTCTGTCACTTTTCGAGCAGTGGACTCAATTGATTATAATGAAGTAGTACTTCGAGGATTTCTAAGAGTCTGCGTCAATATTCGTACTGAACTGTAATTTCACTTGTATCTGGTGCAAATTCATGATATACCCCTGTTTTGTTGTAATATGTGTATACATTGTCTCTTTGTTGATAGTAGAGTTCAGAGGACTAGTGGTACATTTTTGTCTGTGTCCATGGACAGATAGTGACTGATATAATGGTTTCTGGATTCAGATTTGAGAAGATTACACTTGAAAGGCCCAAGTCGTCCTCTAACTTTAGCTCAAGGGTACATGCCATAGTTTTTGAGGTAGATGACAGAGAAACAATTGGTGGTTCAGCATATGGAGGCCAAAGAGCTGTGTGCTGCACCCTGGACCTTGCAAAACTTGGTGTTTGTAAACAGGGTGATTTAATTCACCGACAATCTGCCAAAAATCCTGACTGGCCACAAGTTTTTGGTGTCTCGTTTGAGGTTGATGAATTAGAAGCAACATTTGCATCAAGATCAATTCAGATTACAAAACCTGGGATGTACAACTTATACTTTATCCATTGTGATCCAAGCCTGCTGGATGTGGTTGTAGAGGGGAAAACCGTATGGAAAAACCCTACCGGTTATCTACCAGGTCGAATGGCTCCATTCATGAAATTCTACGGGTATATGTCTCTTGCATTTGTGATGCTTGGGATTTATTGGTTCAGTCAATATGCAAGATCTTGGAAAGAAATTATTCCCTTGCAGAATTGCATA
The DNA here is from genome assembly GCF_020520425.1 of Spinacia oleracea. Lineage (NCBI taxonomy): Eukaryota > Viridiplantae > Streptophyta > Magnoliopsida > Caryophyllales > Amaranthaceae > Spinacia > Spinacia oleracea. Next base: position 131,183,221 of record NC_079487.1, read on the forward strand.
ACACTAGTCATAACATTGGGCATGTTTGAGATGACCTTCTGGTACTATGACTATGCTGAGTTTAATAAAAGTGGGATACGGCCAATAGGGATCACTGTGTGGGCTGTAACGTTCGGCACTATCAAACGTACTGTTTCACGATTACTCATCCTAATGGTTTCGATGGGCTACGGAGTTGTTAGACCTACTCTTGGTGGTATCTCATCCAAAGTTACTATGCTTGGAGCGACTTTCTTTCTCGCATCTGAGGTCCTTGAATTGGTGGAAAATGTTGGTACCATCAGCGATCTTTCAGGAAAAGCTAGACTATTTTTGGTTCTACCAGTAGCTTTGTTGGATGCTTTCTTCATTTTATGGATATTCAACTCTCTTTCTGCCACATTAAATAAGCTTCAGGTACTTGTTACTATTTTAGTTTGTAGTTGAACTTTATGTTAATTTCGTTGTTTGGTCTAATCTATACTAAGTACACGCTAACCAGATGAGTAAAATGATCAAGGCATGGTTTTTTTAAGAATCAAGACCCATCTTAGACATGTGTACACTGGAAACTATGTCCTTTTAATTTCATGTGATGGTTCAATTCTTAAAGGATGAAAGAAACCATGGTGTAATTTAGTCTAATCTACATAACATATTTTATGCACCTTATATCTGGGTATAGAATATTGATTCTACTTGAAGTGTAGTAGATGCATGTGTTAGTGGTCCTAGTACTATTTTAGAGAAAACTTGGTTTTTTCAAGTACATATCAATCATATTGTCATCAACTATCCTCACAAGTCACTGCCAATCCTCACAAGTCACTGCCAAAGTAGACAAGTTTAAGGCACACTTTTTTCACAACAAATACCTTCCCTAATTCTGCCTCCTGGATGAAAGACTCTAAGTTACATGACCTAAGCCAGTCCCCATCTCCTCTGAAATATCAAATCAAGCTAGGCTCTTTCACCCTATGTACCTGTGGGTTTGTAAGTGCTGTTGGCATGGTATGTGATAGTGAGATCACAAGGTACCAAAGGAGTATGTGTAATCTTTGAAGTGTAATCTTCTTCCAGTTTTCAAAAGGCTTTGAGATCAAACAGAGAAACAGACTACAAGTGAACAGAACCACTAATCTGTCCGGAAAATTTGCTCGGTTCCTATGTAGGTGCTCACAAAATGAATACTGGTTTGGGGAATGATTAGTATTAGATGCACAACAGAAAAATGCAACTTCGAAAGTATATGTTTCTGTGTGATGACATCTTACACAAAACAGTAGAAATCATTGCACAACATAGAAATGTAACTTCAAAATTATATCTGGGGCCACATTTTCTTGTCTTAGGAGTATGCATGGCCAAATAATGACTTGCAATTGCAAATAGCCTGTTTGAACCTTGTGAAGTTTATTGTATGAATTTGGGGTTAAACATGTTTTCCTTATTCAGCAATCTACTCCGTATAATGTAAGATACTCTGAATCATATTTGTCTATGATTTTGCTGTGTTTCATTCAGGCTCGTCGGATGATGGCTAAATTGGATATCTACCGGAAGTTCACTAATGCTTTGGTAGTAGCTGTTATTGTGTCTGTTGGTTGGATAGGCTATGAGGTACAGAGAAATTGCAACTTTTATATATGCTAAATTGGATGTTTTTGTTACTTTTCCTGTTCTCACAAATTATCTGCTTCTTTTACGTTTAAATTTCAAATAAGTCCTTAATATTTTGTATGCAGTTATATTTCAAGGCAAATGATACACACAATGAGCATTGGCATAATGCTTGGATTGTTCCAGCATTCTGGCAAGTTCTTTCCTTCTCTTTACTATCTGTGATCTGCATCCTCTGGGCGCCTTCCCAAAACTCGACAAGGTAAAATATGGTTTTTATTGCTTTGCTTTATCATTTCTTCTACCTCTGCCATTTTTTCACTGCTTTACTTGCTTCCCTTTGATGTTTAAACAAGTTAGTTTCTGGAACTTTTGATTCCCTGCAATTCTAATCTAGATACTACCTGGAGTTCTATACCATTTGAGGCTCTTGTAGTTTACTGAGTGGTTCTAGTTTGAATTCTGCTTGAGGATTAAGAGCATGTTTGGTATAGCAACTTTACAAGTGTTGGAAATGGAATCAATTAACTAATTCCATTATCTATTGTTTGGTATGAGAGATGGTAACACACTCCATTTCCAAAGGGCAACCATTACCACCACTTTGTTACCTCTCCTAACCTTGTGGTAACAAAATTTACCCTCCTCAATCCCTAATTTGATACAGGGGATTGCTTTCCTTAGGTATACCAAACAACGAATAATGATAACACTTAACATTACCATTTCTCCTTCTTAATGTTTCCAATCCATTTCCATTCCTAGATTCATACCAAACATGCACTAAGATTATCGAGGTTGTGAATTGTTTCTGTGATTAAAAAAAAGCAGTAATTCTCTAGATTTGTGTCGGTTCTATTGTAGGAAATTGTGTGAATTCTGTCAAACAGATGTGCATTAAACTAGTTGATTAGCTTGTTAAGTGAGCTGTTTAGCTTATTAGTGTCTTAGTGGCATGGGATCTATTATTTCGTGAAGAACATGATGAAAAACCAGTTTGCTTCAGTTGTTAAAGTCACCTACTTGTATTAAAGACCATGCTCTTAGGACTCATAGAAAAGTTGCATCTTCCACACAGGTATGCTTACTCAGGAGATGAAGAATTTGATAAAGATGACACTTTAACGCTCATAAAGCCAGCCTCGATCCCTTCAAGTGATATCCGAAGCCCCTCTGATTCCCGCCCATTGCAAGACAGATCGTTGCAAGACAGCAAAGGAATGTCTAACGATGAATCAGAGGAAGAGAAGACTGCCTAATTTGTGTACTCCACAAAGATTTCACTACAAAATCTTCATTTTCCAGCATCTCGACATTCGAAGATACCAATTAACCTCTTGATGCTTGTTTGCCCTCAAAAGAAATGAATTACACAAGAGGACATTGAAGCCTTGAAAGGAAGCAAGGGGAAAACAACCTTTTTGTTGGGTTATTCTGTTATAATAGTAGTAGTAGTTATTTGTTCCACTATAAAATTCATAAAGGGTCAACTTTAGCATTTGTTTAGTCTGTAGTTACTAATTATAGTTATAGTTCTTTGTTCTTTTTTATGCATATAAATTTTGTGACCATTCATGACTTTCCTTCTTTCTCCATTTTAACAACTTTTATTTGATTGTGTCTCAGTTCATAACCTATTGTATTTTCTCGAATAACGTGTGAATTTGTCGATGTTTTAGTTTAAGCACGAACTGGATGTTTGGCTGCAGCGGCAAAAACAGCACTGAAAGCTATGATTTTGATTGCGAGAAATGCCTCAATAGTTCGTTTCTTAACCTTTATCATAAACAAAATCGAAGAAAAAATTATTTTTGCAAATTTTAAACCGATTAGCTAGAACTTAACTTGATTTTTTTTTTCTAAAGGGGAAATACGAACTTATACACATATCAATCAAGGGATAAAGTGTACGAGTATACTGTATATATGAGAGTACCACTTGGTTTTTTTTTTGACAAAAGCTAAGAGGAAACAAATAAATTAAATTACAGAATTAAAAGTCACTCCATTTTTCCTGCACTTGTTCGCAATCTCGTGAGCCTCTTGAACTTGTTCTCGATCAACCTTAAGAAAAGAACAAATATTGAAAGTTGTAGCTAGTCTTCGGATCTTACTAACCATCCAAAGCATTGAGATATCTGCAATTTCTATGTTATCAAGAGTGGAGACTAGAATGGAGGAGTCAGTAATGACCAAGATTTCACAACACAACAAATCACATAAAATATGAGGAGTATATCTCTATCATACAATTTCTTCATATTTACTCATCCTTTTTGTTATTCTCCCCACTGAGCAATTAGCATCATCAATTAATTATCTTGTAAGGCATCAAATTAATTGCTCAATCAGACTAATAATTATCAACTAGTACTAGTTTTATTTAATTCAAGAGGCATCTGACATTGGCGGTATCCAAAATAAGATTAGCAATTCTCGTGTCCTAATTTTGATTATTTTACGGCTCATAAATATTAAATACTAGATTTTAGCCCGTGCGATGCACGGTTTCTATTAAATGGTTAAGTTTAAATAAAAGTCTTATGTAACTATATACCAATTTTACATATTATTTTTTTTTGGTAAAACCAATTTTATATATTTGGTATTAGATTAGAATATTTTTTGATTTTGCATTGAATTTTATTTTAGATTTATTTTTTTAATTATGAGAGTGTTTGTTTTTGGATGAAATTGTATATGCATAATATTAATAATTAATTAATTAAAATATCTACGTGGCACTTAATTATTTATCTACGTGGAACTCGACTTTTTTAATTCAAAATTAATTTTGAAATTTTATTTTTCATTGATCGAACCCATTAGATTTCCTACGTGGCGCTCTAATATTGGATTAATATTTGATTTTAAATTATTTTTTATTTCTGATTAGTGTTTGATTTTTGACGAATTTTATTTTAGATTTACTTTTTAATTATTAGAGTGTTTGATGGAGTTGTATATATTAGTAATTAATTAATTAAAATATCTATGTGGCACCTATTTAATTATCTACGCGACAATCGATTTTTTTTAATTCAAAAATAAAGTAGAACTTATTTTTCATTGGCCAAAACCATTAGTAATCCTACGTGGCGCTCTAACAATTCAGCAAATATGCTTATTGGATTAATGTTTGATTTTTAAATTGAATTTTATTTATTTTATTTTAGATTAGTGTTTAATTTTGGATCAATTTTATTTTAGATTTATTTTTTTAATTATTATAGTGTTTGATTTTAGATGAAATTGTATATATTAGTAATTAATTAATTAAAATATCTATGTGGCACCTAATTAATTATCTACGTGGCAATCGATTTTTTTAATTCAAAAATAAATTAGAAATCTTATTTTTCATTGGCCGAAACCATTAGTAATCCTATGTGGCGCTCTAATAATTCAGCAAATATGCCTCCTTTATATATATAATATATTAGATTTAGAATATTAAATTAAAAAAATATTAAATTAAAATTTAAAGACTTCATGCATATAAGCTGAGTTGTATCTCTCTGGTACAGTGGTATTGCCAATGGTTGATCCACGTCACTGATGATGGCAGCCTAACTAGCATAGCTGGCTTATCCTTTTTACTTCCTAATAAATTAATCAGATTATGACTCTAACCACAAGATTAGCCAATGATACCCCTCAGAAAAAGAGTAACCAATAATATAATGAAAGATGTAAAATGTGTATTAACGTAACAAATTTGAGTTATGCTTAGTTGCTTATACTATTGCACAAAATTCAAAAATAGACCTGATTTTTTTTTTCACACTAATAAGTAAAGAATCAGTAATGTATACGAGATTCAATTCAATCATCCAAAATTAAATGTTGCAAATATGAGTTTCATCTCATTCGTTCCACAATATTCATCCGACGATACCTCCATCACTCTATGTACGGATTATAATCGCTCGTTCTAACCATGTGTACTAACGAAGATAATTTTACACTCGGTTGTGTATAGACTCTGATTCATAGTGGTAAAGCCCAGTGAAAAGTCCGAGCATATTCTTGGCAATGCTTTTGGTACTTAGTACACCATGTCAATTAGGCTGTTTAATGCTGACTCATGAAGCATTAAGCAACACAAATACAAGTTGTTAACGCTTTCTTGCTTCTTTCATCACGAAAACAATTTTCTCAAAGGTAGAAAAAAAAATAATTCAAAGGTGAAAATATTTTCCTTTTGTAAAGAGAAATGTCACTTTTTTCGTCCTACTTTCTTGCATTTCTACAACTTCCATTTCCTTTCTCTACAACTTTTGTAAGAAAATAAACAAACAAAAACTACTCCGTATTTTGCAATTGCGATTTCTCCTTGAATTATTCTCTACGACAAATAATTTCTGTTGAAACAAAAGAAAGGTTAAGAATTTAAGATACGGAGTAGATAATACAAAATAAAATTAATAATTTGAAATTGACCCATCATCGGTTGCATATGAATATATTATCCATGTTGAAATGATTCCAGACAATGCCAAAGTCGAGTGGCAATTTCTTATTTTGCACCCGAATAACCCAACAAGTTTTTTTCTTTTTTACTTCTTTGCTTCTGCTTTCATTTTTAGACAAAATGGACAATAAATTTTAAATCAAGATACTAGTAAGAATAATGATCTCAGGTGAGTTAGGACTCATTATCCAACGGGGAAAGGAGAGAAGAGATGACTAAGGCTCTTATCTGTTCGACTTATTTTGATTTATTTTAAACAAAATAAGTCCAGTTAAGTTCAGATAATATAAGTTCAGCAAAAATAAGTTTTTTCAGACATTTTCACACACAAATAAGTTTATTTCAGACAAAATAAGTTTTTTTCATGTAAAATAAGTTCAGATAAATTTATTTAAATTCACATAATATAACTTCAGTCAAAATAAGTCCAATAGAACAGAGTCTAACAGTAGAAAAATCCATGTATTACAAATTGGGTTTATAACAAAATCCGACGTTGGACTCGACTTGACAGTTGACTCAGTGATTTTCAATAGACATAGATACCATATCGGCTTCTATTGAAACCGGAATAAGTATTGAGTTTTATGCAATTCAAATTCCAATCAGTTAGGTTTTGCCGTTAAATTGGGATAATAAATTTGATGAAGTTGATATGAAAGATAAGTTGGATATGAATGTTTTATTTGCGTGCGATGTTGGATATGAATGATTAATTGCTTAATTGGAGTTGAAATCCATGAAGTTCATATCAAGTTGGTGACCCCACCCACATGACAAATTTCTCTTTCTCAAAACTCCAAACTCGACAAAGGTTAAATTCATTACATTATGATTTATGGCAAAAGATACGGCAGGCAGGCAGGCAGTGTAAGTGTGTAACACAATTTCCTCAATCAAGTGAAAATTACATAACTCCAACCATCCCGTAATATCTTGTGTGTGTATTTTTTATGTCCCAAATTTATCCTCGTGTTACTTAATCCGGAATATAAAACAAACAGAAAATATACTCCGGGATTTATTTTTTCCTTAAGTGAGTGTTTGGTATGCGGTGAATTTATCCCTCATACTCAACCCCTAACTCCAGATTGTATCACGTCAGCTTTTTTATTATCTTTTACCTAGTTTATTATTATTATTATTCATACTCATAAAACTCTCCCTATTTTTACATATTATCCACAGACTCGCCTCATATTATCCACAAACTCTCTCTACTATACTCCTGAAAAACATAATTAAGTAGGATAAAGTGTGATGATCTGACATGATTTGATTTGATTGGAAAAAAAAAAGTGAAGTGAATTTGACATGAATTGTGAGTATTGGAATTTAGAACTCACCTCATGTTATAGTCTTTTACGATATTATCGTAAGAATCTGACTCCATACTCCACTACTCACCCTTGGGATGAAAATTGAGTATTGATTTATTGAAAATTCATGAAAATATGATCATAGGGGGGTATTTCTGTTACTACTTTTTATCTGGCAAACCACATTCCGAATTTGTTTTCATAAACGGAGTGACAAAGCCTAACCATAATACAATTATGGAAAGGTGGCATGGCAAAGCAATCATGTAGAGCAACGAAAGCGATGTAAAAGAAACCAACAACCAATAGATTATGTTAAAGAAAAACAGGGGAACCCATACAATAATGCAAGGCAGTCCACCACAAATCAAATCACCAACCATCACAATTAAGCTTTTTTCACACCTTAACAAGGAATGGGCAATTGAAACAAGAAGAGAAAAAAGAGCATCCAATAAAACGTCTCACTCCATGAATGTTACTACAATTTTTTTTTTTGGTGTTAGCATCCGGTTCACCCTTAAGGTCAGGTCAATCCGGATTCGGGGCAAGTTCTGGGTGGATAAGTTTCAGTCCCCTCCCAACTGTTGTTGTGGGGGATCGAACACGGGCCCTTCCTACCAAATTCAGGCCTCAATCACCACTGAACCAACAAACAATTCGATTGTCCAACAATATTCACTGTAACGGTCTGAATTGGGGGATGATAACACAATCATAGTAATGAAATCTATAAAAAATGAAAATACAACTCTGCAAGATAGAATGCAATCAAACCTGTTTACAAATTACAAATAAAAACAGACAGAAAAGAATTTATATATTCAGGTGTGTAATGTATAGAGTATAGAGTATAGAGTATAGACTGTTCTGAAGTTAACATGAAACCATATACAAACACCATTTCAGATTTCAGTCCAAGACGTTTCGAAAAGATGTTAATAGCACCTGTAGAAGTGCCATAAGCATGTTTATTTTCCAACTGCTGAGAACTCGAAGAGGATTTCAATGTAGAATATACAACCAGGTAAGTCATCTGGAAGGGATGAAAAACACCAGTCAAAAAGATGGATAAAACCCCAGTCCCCGTAGCTCGGCAATCAGCACAGGTTGATAAACTCACTGAGCCTAGACAAGAGATTGACCACATATAAGTCTGACGGGATTCCATCTTAAAACCAATCAATCTTATATGTTACTCAATCTCTCTATGTTTATTCAATGTGGGATAACTAGTACAATACTCACATGTGGATTATAACCTTAACAAAGGTCAAAGGTAATACTTCCTCGGTCCCTAAATAATTAGTTGAGGGTCATGTAACCTCATGTTTAAGGGACTGAATCAAAATACCAAACAAATATCCTTCACTATTCTGATGTTTACACTTGCAACTTACAACTGAAGTCATTCTTTGGAATTTATAGTGAAAGGTAAATCATGAGTATTATGGAAAACTTCAAGTTCTGGGATCTATATAAAAGGTGGCTTCTTGATTTGGGGTGGTCAATGATAGAAATGTGGGCTATTATTTGGGGGCGGAGGGAATATGTACCTTCAATTGCACTCGCGCTATCCTACTTCGTTATTATTTGTCTTGGGAGAACACACCAGCCACTAATGAGATCTATATAGCATTGAACTTTAAAAGGCAGGGAATACAATTCAGATTATGTACCATTATTTCGAGGAAACTTCGTGCGAGATTCTGTGTGATGGTCCCCTAAGGGATGCAAAAAATTTATAGTTACAAACAAGCTAAAGAATGAAAAAAACAAAACTTAAGAATGCTTCCAAAGCTACCATAAATCATAGTGATGATCTTTGAAACAATCTAGAAGAAATATGACTCATATGACATTCAAGTACATCCAAATCACGGCAATTTCCTGCAGGGCCTCATGCACTCATGTGATGGTCCCCTTAGGTATGTAATTTGAAGTTATGCTATCAAATGGAAAACACCAATATCTTATGAATGCTTCAAAGCTACAATCATATTGAATTAGTGATGATCTCTGAAAGATTAACAATCTTTTCTGATTTGTAAAAACGGGATAGCAGACAATTTCATTTCCAAGGGATGATAGAGCACATATAAAAGAATAATGCTTATAGATATTAAGGTATTAAAAACAAAATCACACATTGAACAGTTTCCATATGAACAAAAATGAACCAAAAATCTAGATTGTGGTGATACAAACAGCAGAAATGCTTACAGGATAGAAGCATTCAGACTCTGGCATCCTGGAGAGAAGAATCTTTGATCTTTTCCTACTACGATCCTTGATGAATCAACAGACGCTGCTTCAGGGGAAAAGAGTCTTCAGGAATCGACCCAAGATTAAGGAATGCCATCACCCAAAAGGCCTCCTCAAAAAAATTTAAAGAATGAGTTCCTAGTCTTTCTATTGTCATAGTTGAACAATGATTATTATCCCTGTGACCTTTTTCTTAAATGTTGTGTAACTGGGTTACCCTCAAACAAATCCAACACAGCTGAATCTAAATCTTCCCATGAAAATCTGATGTACTGCTCCGGATGCCTGCCACTCTCAATATGGCTCCTAAACCGACCAAGAAAAGATCGATAAGCGGGGAGCACCTTCTCCGCTATCGATATCCTAAGCTCCTCTCGGAGCTGTGTATCGGGCACCAACCACGTGGCTTGAGTCCGATGAACCTCTTCAAATATTGCATTAAATGACTTAAACCGGTCTCTCAACACACTCTTGGACACCCCGGAAGAGAAGCTCCCACTCACATGTAAACCTTCATCTCTCAAACAATGCAACACTTTGACCCAAGTAGCCCTTTGATAACTAGTAGCAGCAAGCCTAAATTTACCAGTTAACTTCTTCAAGTATTCATCCCCAATCAACTCCCTCAATTCAGGTGATCCTTTAATCTTTTGCACAATATAATGAACATTATTCATCATAAACAAATGAGCCAAGGATGTATCTCTATAATGTTGTGATTTCCCTTCTAAATTAAATTCCAAAATAACAATTATCCATATCAAATGCAAGGCTAAAGTAGTTCTCTCTTCCTCTAACTCGGAAAAATCGAATTCAGGCACGGATAATTCTCCGGGATACCTCGATACACTCGAGGAAGGTCTTGATACAATCAACTCAATCAAAGTTTGCTTATAATCAGATATCAAGCTAATGTAATTCATCACATACCTAGTTAATGGATGAATTGTCCCACCCGGAACCGGAACCCTGGAAGGTTCCCGAAGAACGGCATTCTCAAACTCCGATAAAATCCCCCTTGCCGCCTCCGCCAACCTGGAGAGGATCTCAGCTGCCTGAACCCTAATTGATTCCGCCGTCTTAGACTCAAAGACGACATCAATATCAGGAAGAAGTTCAGCCAATGCATCATGTAAATCAAGGATTTTAAACAGCTTCTCCGGTGATCTCCTGCTTATACTAATCGCCTCCGCGAAGTTGAACAATTGCATTGCAGGACCTTTTACAGTTTCCAGAAAACAAGCTTCGGAATACGAAGACGAAGCTGCTGAAGAAGGTGGTGATGATGATGAACAAGTAGCAGTAGCTGAACTCAAACCCTCAAAGATCTGCTCACTAAGGCGCTTCTCAGAAGCAAAAAGAGTGCGAATACAAACTTTAGCAGCTTTAATCCAACGCCGGATCTTATTCTCCAGGGCGTCCCACTCCAGGCGTTGGATGTCGCCGATGCTGAGCTTCTCGATTCCGAGGTTTCGGAAGCTCGCATCAACACTGGATTTTCTAACACTTCCATACACCTGGATACACTCCCGGAGATAACCGGCGGCGATCATCCGTTCGGCTATACTCCGGAGATCGGCGATCGCATCCGAAGGTATCAGATCAACCTCTCGGATACTGGTTGACGATCTCATACTCCTTCTCGAGGATGTGGACCCTCTTCTACCGTGGCTGCTGCCGCCACCACTATCTAACCTCAAAATCTCTCCTTCCACCTCTTCATCCACCTCACCTTCGGCGGCAGCAGTGGCGGCGGAAAAGTGATCGAATTGGTCACGGGAAGAAGAGGAGTTAGACCGAGGTGTGTCAACCAGTAAAGTTTCAGAGTCCACAGCAGAAGAGTGAGAAATCAGTATATTCCGAAACTCATCCTCCAACCGCGCCATAGCGATTTGGATAGTGTTAGGATTTCGGTCACTGTTTCCGGAAGACGGAGATGCAATAGCAAGTGAATGAAGTGAGCGTTGGATCTCATCTACTGCACGGAGGTACCGGTCAACTTCGTGGCGGTCGCCGGAGAATATCATCTTATCTCTAGCTTCTTCAGACACGGTAGAATCCCATCGCAATATAATTTTCTCCGCCGTCTCAACCACTCTCTCTTCGCCGTTGCCGCCGTCTTCAGCCCCGCTTCGCCGCGGAGAGTCCATTGTTATCAAACTTCAACTACAAATCAAATATTGAATAAAAATGATGAAAACAAAACAAAATAATTTTTGGAAAGTTGGAGAGAGATGGAGTGTGATGGAGTAATGGTGATATGTTGGTTTTCTGTCTGAAGTTGAAAATGGGGTGTCTACAAATTATTTCAATGTTTAAAAAAATGAAAAAGGAAATAAGTTTGACAAGAAATAATAGGAGTGAATGTTTTGGTAATAAACAAGTTTTGTGGGAGGATATTCCGGCGAAGTTGACGGCCAATATTTCTAATTGGGTGGTAGGATTATTATTTTGTTGTTTTCATGGTGGAGTAGTACACTATACTGCCTTAATTGTATTATTTTAATCTTTATTAGAGATTACCGATCAAGATATTTAATCTTCTATTTGTCTGTAAAATAAATTGCTTATTGTGAACTTTGAACGCACCAGACATATAGTCATTTTATGATAAGGGAGCTGGTCGAATTTATAATTGTAGCAAGAGGAATAGATCTTACTTGAGATATTAAATAAGGGTTTTTAAATCGATGGTGCAAATGAACAATCGCTTTGTTTGATCCAAATAACACTTATGTGGAGTGATAACATACATGGTGAATATAACTACTGCAGCTTTCACGTTTTGAGTTTAGTTTTCAATTTATAACATTTGATAAAGTAGAATGATGAGAAATTCGAAAAACTATATTCTCGGACCAATATATATGGAAAAACATTAAAAGATTATATATTATACACAAAACTGAATTTTGCGTGTCACGTTACATATTTACATATCTTATGTGAATTAGTTATGGATGCACTATTAATAATTAATGGTTGCATAGGTATGCATCTATCTCTAGATGCATATGAGCTGACACACTACATTATACATACCCATTTTTCTCTCTCCTCTAACTTTTCCCCATTTTCTCTCTCATCAAACCCCATTTTATTTTTCTCTCACCATTTTCTCTTTCATCAAAACCTCCACATTCTCTCTCATCAAACTACTATTTTCTCTCATCAAATTACATATTTATCTCTCTTTAAACCTCCAATTTGACTCCGATGGATTCCACAGTGACGGTAACTCATGCGATTCCGGCGAATTTCTAGTCGGATTCGTCGAATTTCTGGTAAGATCTGTCGAATTTTTGGTCGGATATGTCAAAATTTGGTCAGATCTGTCGATTTTCTGGTCGAATATGTCGAATATCTCATCGATTCCGGTGAATTTTTTATCAGATCTGTCGAATATCTCTCTCCTCTCTTTATGTCAATCTATGTTTATTTGTATGAAATTCGTGAGTTTCCTTTGTAAATTGATCTTTAATATGCATTTATTCAAGGTTCATTTTCAGCGAATTCGTGTTTAATAATTTGTTAGTTTCGTCACCAAATTTGATTGTGACTTTAATTTACATATTCGTGTTTAATTAATTTCGTGGTTGGAGATGTTCAAATTAATATATGTAGATGTTCAAATTAATATATGTAGGTGTTCATTTTTTTTGAACAACAATTTTATGCTGCGATTTTAGATCTATCACTGTTCATGTTTAATTTATAAAGTTCGATGTTCAGAATTGTAGAATGAACTACATTTGGTAACTTAGTATTGTGTTGGTGTTGGTGTTGTTGTTGTTGTTGTTGTTGGTATTGTTGTTGGGATTGTTGTTCGTGGTGGTTGTGGTAGTTATTGGTGAAATATTAATTTTGATTTTGTTATGTTCAGTTTATAATTTATCATGTTCAACTTATAAAAGATGATGTTCACAAATAATAACACTTTTGTATGATGTTCAGTTTTTCAACTCTCGTGTTAAACTTCTAAATAATCATGTTCAACTAAATTTAACTTATAAAACTGATATGTTCAACACTTTGGTGTGATGTTGTTCAATAAAATTTAACTTATAAAAATAATATATGTTCAATACTTTTGTGTGATGTTCAGTTTCTCAAGTCTCATGTTCAACTTATAAAGAATTATGTACAACTAAGTTTAACCTATAAAACTATGACATCTTCAACACTTTGTGTGATGTCCAGTTTCTCTAGTCTTATGTTCAACTTATACAGAATCATGTTCAACTAAAAGGCAAGCATCAACAATAATAAAAAAGCATCAACATCAAACAACGAGCCAAAAGCATTCTTTAAAACAGATGTTCATTATTCTTTACTAAAAGATCATGTTCATATTTTATAAGCAGGTGTTCATTATTCTTTACTAAAATATCAAAATTGGCACCTTCTAAATATTGTCATGTTCAGTTTATAACTCATCATGTTCAACTTATAAAAGATGGTGTTAAATTTATAAAAGATGCTGTTCACAAATAAGAACACTTTTGAGTGATGTTCAATTTTTCAAATCTTATGTTCAACTTATACAAATTCATGTTCAACTAAATTCAACTTATATAAAACTAAAATATGTTCAATTACTTTTGTGTGATGTTCAATTTCTCAATCTCATGTTCAACTTATAAAGAATTATGAACAAAATCATGTTCAACTAAAAGGCAAGTAGCAACAGTAATAAGCAGATGTTCATTATTCTTTTCTAAAATATCAAAATTGGCACTTTCTAAATATTGTCATGTTCAGTTTATAACTCATCATGTTCAACTTATAAAAGGCGATGTTCAATTTATAAAAGATGATGTTCACAAATAAGAAAAGTTTTGTGTGATGTTCAGTTTCTCAAGTCTCGTGTTCAACTTATAACGAATCATGTTCAACTAAATTCAACTTATAAAACTATCATATTTTCATGAATAAGAACACTTTGTGTGATGTTCAGTTTCTCAAGTCTTATGTTCAATAACATTATGATTTTCATGCAGGAAGAAAAGGGTTAATATGAATGCGCCAACAAAAGAAAAAACCCGAAATTGAAGATGTGGTATTAAGAGAGGCTGCAAGAATTGAAGGAAAAAACAAGAAAAGAATATGCAAATAAGGAATCAGATAGAAAGAGAAAAAAGACCGGTGTAGCGAAAAAAGTGGAACCCGAAAGGAAAGAAGCAGAAAATTTAGAAGCATATAGAATATAGAAATTGAACTAAAATAGAAAAAGCATATAGAAAAATAGATGATAAAGTTCATTTTTTGAACATGAATGTTCATTAAGTTACTTTAAATGTCCATTTGTTTGTTCCTTATGTGTGCTTGCAGCTTACTCAAATAATGAGATTTTTTGGGGGAAAACAAGCGTTATACAAAATTTAGAAAAAAAAAATTTAATTAAATTTTTTAATTAAATTTATTTTATTTTTTTTAAAAAGGAAATGCACTAAAAAATGAAGGCTGAAACTGCTAAAACAAAGCAGTTGGAGCTCATATGCATGCAAAATTGCATGCATAGCTATGCAGCCAAAAATTTGGGGATGCACTATATTATCCACCGGGAAAATAGTGGGCATTCTACAAATAATGGTGCAAATCGATGTTGTAGTGCGTGTATGAATTATGATAAAATGTACTAAATGTCTATATTGCAAGTTAATTTAATAATAATTAAAGTATAGAATATAAAATCCTCGACATTGGTTATTTGGGTTGAGACAGCTACATTTTGCTGTGGAGCCAGCCATTTCCCAAGCTCCATTATTTAGAAAATACAACTTCATCACTACACACTAGCTAGCCCTAAGCTAGCTCAAATCAATTTTTATTATGGGCCTGTTTGGTGCTTAAACATTATATTTATCTCCCTCCAATTATGAGAAAAGATTCTAGCTTTGCCTAGTTGTTAGATAATACATGTATAAAACTAAATATTATTGCAGAAATATACCAAGTAGCTTTTACTCCGTATGAATTTACAATTACATGATACTACATACGAAGTATTGTATAGGGACTGCTTTAATTATACAGCAGTATAATGGTGCATTTTTTTCGTTAGATGACACCTGGACTTATACGAACTGAGTAAATCTGAATAGAATTTGGTGGTTCTGATTGAAATTTATTGGACTTAATCGAATATGATTGCAAGAAAGTAAATTTGTTGGACTTGAATAAAATTTATTGACCTAATTGCAACTTATTTAACTTATTTGACATAAACCAAGTTTTCTTAAGGTGAAGATAACGCCCCCTTGAAGAAGAAAGAGGGGGTTCTTACCTTAAAAAATAAGTTTGTTTCGAGTCTTATTATTAAGTTCAGATACGTTTCAATCAAATCTAGCTAATAAGTTCCAATAAATTTATTCTCTTGCAACATATATAAGGTCGATCTTATCAGTTTCAATCAGGTTTAATTGGGTCCAACAAGTTCCAAGTTCATATAAGTTTCAATCAAATAAGTAGGAGGTGCGTAAGTATACAATGTTATGTTATTGACAAACAAAAACACATAACATTATGTATACAGAAATCATTAATGGTTATATAAATCTTCAGGTTCGACCTAGCTTGTTTATAAATTATGTCAACCAAACAACCAATCTATTACGAGAAAGATAATGAAATAGTGCATACGCGATACAATACGTAGGAGTGCACCTGAGTGGCTGCTGAGTGAGTGTACATGTGACAGTATATACAAATTTATGAAGTATGCGAGTTTGCATCGATCGATCGATTGACTACTTATGCTACTATATATGTATACACCACTAATGTGGATTTAACTAAGCCTGTATTTTTCATGTGACCGAGTTAAGTTGCGATTCTATCTTTCTTATACTACGTACGTATATGTTACCTCGAAGAGATATAGAGCTTCAACTTAGCTTAATGACAAAAACTAAATGATGAATTTATTGAAGTCAACTAATATCCAGCCTAATTATACCCACATCCACGTGCATGCATGCATGCTTTGCACGTACCCCAATAATTTCTCTCTCCCGATCAGATAATTAACTTAGTACTAGTACTACTATGTAAGTAACAAAAACTACTGGATTTTTTTTTATAAGGAAAAAACCCTCATGCGGACTACCTAACACCATCCTTTCGAATGGGTAAATTATAAGGATTCGAAACTAGTAAAACACTTCTTATAGAACAAAACGTACAAAGAAACTACGCTATAACCTCGAACTATCCCAACCCCAGTAACAAAAACTACTCGATAAAACAAGTTAAGTTTTTTTTTTTTCTTTTTTTTTAGGGAATAGAAAAAGATAATTCGGTGAATTTACTTTCATAATATATATCAAGAAATTGATAGCCAATAAAATTAGTACAAATTTTAAATTTAGTATGACAATTTTCTTTAAAACGACGTAGATTATACAAATATGTATATATATTTTACACCCATATCTACTTAATAGGTTGATTACATTTAATTTTGAACAACCAATTTTTTGAATTATAACCAATATTAATTTATTTTCAATGTATATATAATGATATACAAGTACTAGCATGTAAAATACTAAAATGGTGCAAGTTTCAAACATAAAATTATGCTAGTACACTGGTTAAACTTGAACATCTTGGGGAAAATTGTATATCGACCATCAAAATGGAACACGTGTGTTTTCAGTTTTCTTACCCTACATATAATTCAGAGATAGAGGTAGTATAAATTAAAAAATATGTATACTAAGTAGTAGATATATTTGTGTTTTTGTAACTTTTATTGGGTATATCTATAATCATCGGATCGATCACACACCAGAAATAGTATGAGCGTATGACAATAATAACAGTTGTATTTTATAAGTGGTCGATCTAGCTTTCTCAAGTTTAAGTGATACATATGCTAAATGCTACGGAGTAGTTATTTACTGTATTAAAAATTTAAAATCGGGCAAATGGTGTCACACAAAATTAATTAAGAAGATGTATCTAGAAGGTGGTAGTAATAGCGCGCTAGCTAGCTTAATTTAAAATCAAGGTTGCACGGGTGGATTATGGGAAGGTGAGCAACATTTGGAATCTAAAAGATTGTTTATCCCTAAAAATGCTCTATCATAATTTCTGGCACCTTATATTATAAGCAACGAGTTTGTTGTTAGTTGCTCATCTTCAAGAGACAACTTGACATTTTGGAGAAAACTATTCAAGGAAATTAGTTTTATTCTTGTACTCTATTATATTGTAATTAACATTTTGAGCATTAAAGCATTTTACAACTCACAAATGAACAATTATTTATATTATCGACCATTTTAATGTTTGTTATGGTATAATATTTGATTTTTTATTGAAATGTTTGGTGTATGATAGTGTTCGAGAAGCAAATGGAATCCAAGCACACTATATCCTTTTATTTGGTGTGAGAGAGTTATAACTTATAAGGATAATGATTGAAGAGAATCATTACTTTATTTTGGTTGTCCAACTTAATTGCTACACTTCATTTGTATCACATATAAACTCGTTAATTTTATTTTATTTTTTAATGCAGAAAAGGAAATATATAACCAAGTGAGGGTTAGACCTCTAGAGTTTTGGAACTTACAAAAGAGCTTAAGAGTAGCAGATGTGCCATCACAAAAACTAATACTGGCACAAAAGCTCAGGTTAGAACTAGGCTTGCAAAAGTTAATATATAGACAAGCAAGATAAAGGAAGTTGGATACATTGACATTCTGCTTTATACACTGCTTCCTGAACCAGCCAGAAGAGCTAAGTGGTAGCTTCTTCCTCCAGAACCATCTCCATCTCATAATCATTAACCAAATTTGGGGGCGGCTGGAAATGATACACCTTCACTGACTTCATCTGTCTCCCAATCTCAGCAAGTCCATAAGCAATCTTATTCGCATCTCTCTCGTTAATTTTGTTACCTCCTTCTTTTCATTATAAAAAATTAGGGTCTTGCACTCTTTCCCAATCAATTAAAAGAAACTCTCACTATCTCCAATCAGATCTAGATAAGACAATTACTTCCAGATAAGACAATTACTTTCTTTATTTCTTTTTGCTTGTTGGACTTTGACTTTCACGGTTGTAAATGCATAACTGTAATCATTATAAAAGTTGATGAAGAATATAACAACATTGCACAACAAAATTGCACATGAACATATATTTTCTAAAGTACAACATCAAAGATAAACAAAGTAGAGTGTTTGAATAGTGTGAAAATCAAAGTGTTGTAAAAAAAAACCCAAAAGGCTTAATAAGGGTAGTAGGTCCGTTGTCAAAAGGAAAGGGTAGTTGGTGAGTAGCCCATCGGCCCATATGCTCA
Organism: Spinacia oleracea; assembly: GCF_020520425.1. NCBI lineage: Eukaryota > Viridiplantae > Streptophyta > Magnoliopsida > Caryophyllales > Amaranthaceae > Spinacia > Spinacia oleracea. The sequence goes on from NC_079487.1 coordinate 131,202,191, forward strand.
ATTCAACCAAAGGCCTAAAACTAAGCCAGTAAACCCAACGAATGAAAGAGAAATGCAGCCCACGGTAAAAGCAAGCGAAATTAAGCTCATTAAGCGCATCAAACCAGCACTTGGGATATCTAATTTTTTATACTTTTATTAACATGCAGGAAAATATATTGATGGTCAAAATTAGTAAATAAATAGTGTGAAAAAGTTAATATAGTACATCTATTAAGAAACATAGGAAGTTGGAGTATATATTCTTTGTATATTAAATGATTTGGGACAGAGATAGGACACGGGAAGAAAGTGAAAGGAAGAGATGTAGAAAAAGTAGCTAAACAGATCGAAGTGAGGAAAGAGAAGGAAGGGAGAGATGCATAGAAGAGAGAAATGAGAATATATGATGAATGGTATTTTTATGTATCATTATAGGGGTATTTGGTAACAATTGAGCTTCGTTAGTATACCAATTGCACTTCGTTGGTACTACAAATTACATAGTCAGCACTTTATAATAGTAATTACACACTTGTTGGATACGCTGGTTGGTATTGCAGGTTATATACTTGGTACTCTATAGTACCCATTGCACTTCGTTGGTATACTTATTGCATTTCTGGTATACTAATTGAACTTCGTTGGTATACTAATTCCTTGCTGCACCGCTTCTCTCTCTTCCGCCCCCCTTTTCTGCCACTTTTGTCACTTTTTTTGTTTTTCTTCCGTCATTTTTTCTCTCTCCATCTTTATAGTATACCCACTCTATTAAAATTACTACTATGTCCTCACTCGTGTCACTTTTGGACACAAGCCATTATGATTAAGGACTTCCTCTATTCAGTAGCGCATCGGAATGTTTTAGAGTGCTCTTATGTAGTCTTGGGGATTTGTTTGTACGTTGTGGGCAAAAAGTTTTAATTAGGGAAGTGTAGAGTGTCCATAACCCCTTGTACATATTGTATAAAAAGGATATGGAAAGCACCTTATATTTAGTGGTTCATTTGGAGGGGGAAGAGCAGGGGCGAACTGGCGAAGCCATATCTTTTTTACAAGGGGGGCTAAAAAAAATTACGGGAATACTTATCTAATTCCCTAAAATTAAGTATTAAAACATAACTTATTCTCTATTTCCATTGAATAATACTTTATAAGAAATCTAAAGCACTAAAACAATAAAATGTAATGAAAACAATAAAAGAAGTTTGAGAAACGAATATAAGTTCACAATGGATTTCGTAAACAAAGAATGATAGATTTATCAAGTATTACAAATAAAAAATAAAAAATACAAGTCACTACAATCGAACATGCAACCTGCATTTTGGCAGCTAGCAATTCATACCAACTCAGCTAAGGGAGAAGAAGTTATTCATAAGTGCAACTTTTATTATATATTCTGTAATTTTAGGGGGGGCTATGGCCTACCTAGGCCCACACGTAGCTTCTCCCGTGGGGAAGAGCACTTCTTAGGAGGAGTTTGGAGAATGTCCTAAGGTAGAACTGACAAGGCTGTCGCGTGCCTATCAAAAATAACCTAACTAGACCTCCTAACTATGTAGTCGGGCAAGTAAGGGTCGAATCCCAAGAGACTAATGTATTAAAAACTAGTTAAACTGACTTGAATTAATACTAAGTAAGTAACCAAACAACGATTGAGAATAGATAATTAAACTAATTCTAGCTAATGACGTAATTAATAATAAGACTAAAATCAAGGATTAAAAACACCTAGAGTTAAGCATCACCACTAGCATAATCAATGTAAAGATAAATTCCTACCCCAAACTAATTAAATAAATGTTCACGAGGAAAGGTTAACCTTAAATAATACCATAAACCTCTCCCGAGTATCAATGGCTTCCCTAATATGCAATCAAGACCTACTCCCGTGGAATCATGCAAATTAAAGACATTCACTACTACAAAAGTTGGAATAAGAAACGCTGAATATAGAACGCTTAAGTTTTCTAAGCGTTTTATAGAAGTATAGAGTACGCATTTCTAATATAACAGTTGTGTGAAAAAATAATAGAGTACGGTTACTTTCATAACCGTCTTGTATTCTTTACAATAATAATAATAATAATAATAATAATAATAATAATAATAATAATAATAATAATAATAATAGTAATAAAAATAAAATTTAAAATACTTAATAAAATAGAAAGCTCTATCTATGATAACAATTTTTTAATCCGGACTTAAATATGTTTAAATAATCAAAAAAAACCTAAATTAGTAGTGTCACTCAATTAAAACCTAATTATGCAAAAAAAAAAAAAACCAATTAAAAACACTTGTTAGGCGGCAATATACTCCAAAAGTCAAAATAACTCCCCAAAATTTATCCACTCTCTCAATTGCGATATTTCTAGGGTTTTATTTGGTGAAGGTTCGTCAATGGCAGACATAGCAATGGGTGATGCAGAGACCTTCGAGTTCCATGCACAAATGAACCAGCTTCTTAGCCTTATCATCAACACTTTCTACTCTAACAAAGAGATTTTCCTTCGTGAACTCATCCCCAATTCTTCAAATTTATGTCCTGATTCTGCTATTCATTTCGGGTTTATTTTTCTGTTGATTTTTTATTTGTGCATTTTGATTGATGATTTTTTGTTCAAATATCTTCGTAGGCGTTGGATAAGATTAGGTTTGATAGTTTGACAGATAAGAGTAAGTTTGATGCGCAACCGGAGTTGTTCATTAGGGTTTCCAGTCCCAACAAGACCTTGTCAATTATTGACAGCGGTATTGGCAGGACTAAAGCAGGTACTGTATCTAATTTTCAGCTATGTTTAATAGATTTACCTTCCGATTCTTGTGTTGCATGTGACTTATCATGTTTGATTGATGTTCTTCTCTTGAATTTGTTTTAATTTATATTTACGATTAATTATATCATCCGAAATTGGTGTGAATTTTAGAAGTCTATGATCCTAAATTTGTCGGCTGTGATCCTGTATGTTTTTCCGTTGTATATCTCTGGTTATTAATCGACAGTCCCCTGAGTTGCTATCTGAGTCTGAATATATTGACATTGTCATACCGTGTGCTCGAGTGGTAATGGTGAAGTTTTTTGTTGAAAATGTGAATGAAAATTGGTGAAATTAATGCCCGATTTGCAGTTTAAGATGCTGAATAATGTAAAAAAACTAAGAGCAGATTAATTGAAGAGATCGAGAACTCCCGTGAAAGAAAAACCGCGTTTCACCGGCCTCCTCCATTTACTGCCGACTACAACGCACATCCTTTCCCACCACCTCCCAAACTCCAGTAACGCCTTATGTCCCACCAATTCCGTCAATTACTGAATCTGACTGATTACATACTTCACTTGATTTAGGTTTGTGGGTTATTAGGTCCGTTCGCAATAAGGTACTTTTCTCTTGTAAGGTTTCTTCATTTACTCTCTCCATCCAAATCAGGTGTGAACTTAACCAGCTAATCTTATCCAAACTAAAGTTGATTACTCTGTTGAAAAAAGTTTCTGTTGCAAAGTTTAGCTGAAAGTTGCTTGTTCATATGGTTTTTGCTTGTGGCTTTTGCTTGTGGCTTAGGTCTTTATACCACACCAGCTGGTACAAGTATGTTTTATGATGTTTGTATGTATCACATTGTGCCATTTGAGGCACTTTTAACCGTCTTTTTGTGTTTGGTCTCTATGGTCAGATGTCTCCAGTTCCTCTCCTTTACGCATGTAATTATTTTCACTGGAAATAAAATTGAATTGACCAGTAAACTAACAGTATAGGAGATGAAGTAAATCTTAATGTGACGATTTATAGACTAAAAGAAAGAAATAGGTTGAGTTAGTATATGATATTTTCTTCGAAGTCTTAATCGAATACTCCGTATGTTATTTTACCTAAATCCATAGTGAAATGAGTATATGTATCCTGTAACTTTTTGTAGGTAATAATCTACTAGAGTTTCTGATTTATGGACTATACCTCTTTTTCCTAGTACAACCTCTTAATTGTGGTAATGTACCTATATTTTTTCTTAGCCTTATTAATTGTGATTCCGCGTAGCACTCGTAACTAAATGATTGTTGTTTGTACCTTCAGTATTTCAGAAATATTCCTGATAACTGTAGCATACAATTTTAGCATATATGCACTCTTGACATTACCAGCCATACACTTAATTATCAAACATCTATCATACTGCATAAAATGAAGCAACATATTCACAATGGAAGCAAGAACACTAGCTACCTTGATTATTTTCTGTTCTATTGCTTCTGATCATATCATACACTGCTTGATTATTCACTTTTCTACGAATTATTCACTTTTCTACTGATCAAGTATATGGAGTTGAAATTAAACTAGCATAAACGAATGTATCACTCCAAATTACATAACCAGAAACACAAACAAAAGGTTAAACCATTAAAAATAGTACAACAAAATTCTATAGCTAGCTATATAAGTACGTATTAGGTTGATGCAGGACTAAGAGTTTTGTTCTTAGTTGTTTTATTATCTCAGTAGCCACTGCAACATCTTCAGTTGTCAACTTCATCAGTTGTGTACCAATCTTCTTCCTCACAAACTCATCAATGTTACATGTTTCTCAAACTTCATCTTATTTTCAACCTCCTCACCTTCAACATTATAAACAATACTTCAAGCTCATTGGTGCATAGCTAGTTTTGTCGCTTCCATTGTGAATATGTTGCTTCATAAACAATTTGATGAATGCTTTGGTATGTTTTTTTTGGATTGTAATATCCTGATATCTTGTCAGCTATTCATGGTATTTTATTAAAATATGCAGCAGAACAATATTAACTAATCACAAATTTGTTTCTAATCATAGGAGAGTAAAGCTCTAGCAAATTCTAGTCGTAACTTGTTGGTTTTGTGCATGACTTGTAGAATTTTTACTTACAATAAGTTGAAAGGAATAAAACAAGAAAAGCTGCATGAAAATAAGTTGTGTCCACTGAACTTATTACGTAACAACAATTTTATCTCTGGACTGTAATCTGATTATTACATATGTCCACCGAACTTCTATATCTGCAGAAAACTGATTCTCTTTTTCTTCGATTTGTCGCTGGTATACTAGCTGAGTAGCTAGTTCTTATTATTTTGTTATACGCAAAGCAAAATACAAGTATATTAATTCTATCCATATATTTTCCACAATAAACAGAAACAGGTGCTATCAGAGGGAAAACGAAAACTGAAGAAGGGAATAGTTAGAATCAAAGAGTGTAGAGTGAAAATTCATGGTTGAGTACATTACAGCAGTGTTAATATTATAGTGTACTATTATTTACATGTCCCTAATTACTGTGCTCTTTAACTACGCTCCATTAGTGACCATCAGTCAACCTCCTCACTGATATGATAAATGTCAAGCATTTGGTAAAAACAAGTCTCATCACTTACTAGTTCTGTTGCTTGCTGCTGCATGTTCTTTGTTAAATACTATTTCTGCTTGCTATCATGTTCATTTCTTACTCTTACATTTTAACTTGTCTTGTAGTATTTTGCCAAAACTCCCACGTATTCTCAAACTATGATTGACGAGCAAAGCGAGAGGTGGATCTCATAAGTTACCTAATATCCCCAACCAAATAACGATGAAGATGAAGATGAAGATGAAGATGATGATGACGATGATCTAGTGTGATTTAAGCTAGCTCATCAAGGAGATGGTTGTTGTTGTTCCTGCTACAGACGCTGCTGTTGCTGCAGTCTGTTCCTGCTGCAGACGCTGTTGTTGCTGCAGAATTGTACGTGATGTTGCTGTTGAATTCTTGATGTTGCTGTTGAGTTCCTGCTGTTGCTGTTGAGTTTTTTTTTTTTTTTTTACAGTGATATAGGATTTTTTTTTGTTTACAGTGATTTTTTTTTTAATTTTTATTTTATCAATGAATAATAGGATTTTGTTATTGAATGAACAATATTATTTTGTTATTGAATGAAATGATTTTTGGAAAGATCGTGTCGATATCATTTTTATTTTATCGTTTTAGATTTGGTTTACATACCGGAATCGTAATATCCTATTTTTAAATAAAAAATATTAATGAAAAATGCATGGGTTGTTTTTAAATAATATTAAAAAAAAGGGGGTAGAATATAGAACGGTTGTGTAAGGAAACAGCTTTCTATCTTAATATTAAACATGAATTATATAGTACGCCTATGTACGGAAGATGTTCTGTATCTTAATATTTAATAGGAAGAATAGCGGACGGTTATGTACGGAAGGCGCGCTTTATTATAGAGTATAGGAGACGGTTATGTACGTTAACCGTTCTATATTCCTACTTCATTTCCTGATTTTAGGAAGGGAATAGAGGACACTTATCTCTTATCACTGTACTTTATAACTAGGTATATAAAACGCTTCTTTTACCCATTTTATAAACTTTATAGCGCGTTGAGTTGGAGAACGCCTCTAAGGCATCCTATAAAGTGTATTTCAACAGTACTCTATTCCCTTTTTTGTAGTAGTGATTAAACTCAATACCATAATTTCCTAACAATCCCTTCTACCTACTCCCGTGGAGAAATTCATGTCCTTAATTGAAATATTCAAATCCGTCAAAACCTAACTCCCGTTACGATTAAGACAATGGAATGATAACAATACTAATTATCCCTAATCTAGTATTGGAAATTATACAATCAATTAAGCAAGAACAATCAAACAATAAATTTGGGGATTAAAATAATAAATCATACATAAATCATGACTAGGGTTTACTTAACCCTAGATTATAAATCTACTCACACATATTAAATAAACAAGCAAAGTAACATATTGAAAAGAACATAATTAATAAATGATAATAAAGGGAAAGTAAAAGTAATATACTTGAAATTGTATCAATGGAATCAAGCATTAACGTTACTAGTGTCTCAAATTACTAGAACAAAAACCACAAACTCACGTTAATCCACGAACCGAACAAGTATGCAGACCAAGGTAGTAAGCAGCGTCCCCGGTAAACGATACAAATTGACGGCCCAAAATCTTAGGTCTTCTATACTACTTGTATTTATACCTAAATATAATAAGAAGTATATTAACTATTAAACTCTAGTAATTAGCTCATTAAACGTTTAATACGGGATCGAAAGAAGAGTGCCACGACTCGGGTGTGGGATGTAAAGTAGGCCACGGGTACGCCGTGGTATTGGCTGCCCGGTGTTCTTGTATTTGTCTTGAACTCTTGTTTGTATCACAATGTAAACACCTTGTAAACGTGGATAGCTCCTAGACACCGTACATTCGTACTCACTCTACCAACATCTTCTCCGAGGTCTACCAACTTGAGCTACTTCCTACAAAACAAAATAAAACAAACACGAGGAGAGAAACATCGAAAATAACGAATAATAGCACTTTAAGATTAAAATATGAAAGAAATATGACAAACAATGGACTAATATGGCACATAAAGTGCGTATATTATTGTGTTATCAAATTCCCCCACACTTAACCCTTGCTCGTCCTCGAGTAAACAAAACTAAAAACTACACTAATAAAACAATAAAATCCTAACTCACTGTCGTAGGAATCACGATTGCACTTAGCATGTGCAACAAGCCCTTTAAACCCCTAAGCTACCCTAGTGGACGAGTAAGGTCTCGTGAAGGTTTTCAGAAGGCATACCTACAAAGCCAAATAGTTAACATCCAAACCAATAAATGAAATCAAGTAACAAACTTGAAAACATGAAATCATTTCTTTTAAGAACTATGTTAAATGTCACAAATCAACGAACATCAAACGAAACAGTAAATTGATGACACCCTTCAATGACCAACCAGTCTTACCGCTTCCTTCCCCTAACTCAGTCATATGCATGTAGCTTCTCACTTTAGTTGTGCAAAATAAAACAAATAGTTTCTCTCATGTGTTTAAAAGGTAGTAGAATTATCACTCAACCTATTTGTCGTTCAAGCACGTCGACTCTATGTAGTCTTCATCTTTAGACTTGCCTCTCGTCTTTCTCCACTTATTGGGTGATACATACACGGGGATCATGAGTTCCTCAAAAAGGGTAGGCTTGGTTAAAATAGGGTGAGACGATGTCATTTGGGAATGTGGTGCTCATTTCCTAACAAGGAAAATTACTCCGATCAACACTACAAATTCCAAATTTTAGGTTCAATCTCCTCCCTTCTTACTTCTAAACAACCAAAACGACCCTTTATTTATTCACGACAATTTTTTTTTTTTCTTTTCTCTTTTTTTTCTTTTCTCTTTTTTTTTTTTTTTTTTTTCTCTTTTTTTTTTTTTTTTTTTTTTTTTTTTGCTTTTTTTTGCTTCGAGAAATTGAAATGATTTATTTCTCGAACTCTCTTTTTTTTTCAATAAAATAGAACTTTATTTGAGCAACGAATTACAGAACTTTTCTTTCATATCACAATCTCCATACCTCCATAAAAATCATACACAATGGTAGCATTACTCCGCAAAAACCCGAACAAAACCTAAGAAAAGGCTCTAAGGCATGTAATGTAGGGCGTCAAGAAATGGGATTAAAGCTCAACATGGATCATCCTAGGGGAGAATGTAAAAAATAAAAAAATAAAAAAAAATTTGCATGAGCAAACCTATTCCTAAAATCTGAAGCTCTAGCTAACTAAAGGAATCTTCAGTCATCCCCCCGCACGTGTATCACAAAGTCTCGAATAGTACCAAGGCAAGTCCAAGAATCGTACCACAAAAGAGGAAAAATATCTAATCACACATGAAAAATAGAGACTGATTTGAATGTGTCAGTCTATATGGCTCAAAGATCTCACCAGTTACTCAAGATACATGCATCAGTCGAGTCGGGGCCCGGAAGATAATTCTTACCACAAACCATTGCCAAGAAAGGATTTACTCATCTTACCGAATTACTCATATCAATGTCAATCAACTCACGACAAAAACATAGAAAAACATTTTTATTCTTTTAAATTTACTTGTTCCATGAATCGGTTTGGAATGATCATTATTCTTAGACTCTAAGACTCTAAAAAAAACAAACTAACAAATAAAATAGTAAAATAAACACAAAAACTAATATGTACATATTGGTACCCTCCCCCACACTTAAATGTTGCAATGTCCGCAGTGCAAAAATAAAGCATAAACGTAAGTAAAAGGGGAAAGGTACTCACAAAGCCTCACTGAGGAGGGGCAAGAGAAGGGTTTGAAAACCCTTGTGACTTCATCCAAGTGTTTAAATTCTCTAAGAGTGCGAACATGGATGAGATGTCTTCCTTAATAGTGCATTGCTCCTGCATGATTGTGTCAACTGATCCTTGGAGTTTTGCAAGTGCTCTCTCGATCGAGCTAGAGGAGGAGCTAGCACCCTCAGTAGTGCTAGGTATGACCGGCGGCTCAGGAAGGATAGGCACTCGAACTCTTGGTTGAGTGTCATCAAATGACCAATTAGCCGCATGACGTAAAGACATTTTCTCCTGGGGAGGCAGTTCATCCTCAACATTTTTGATACACCAAATAGTAGTACCCTCTTTCTTTTTTAACCAGCTCGAAGGAACGTCTACAGCATCCTGACCGTCAATAGCCCCATCTCTCTTAAGTAGAGACGCATGACCCAAGTAAAGCGCAATTGGGGTTATGAGTCCCCCTTGCACAAAGACTCCTCCACCGGTGGTCGTGTTTGCCAAAGTTTGCATTTGTCGTACTAAGAAAGCACCTGCATCGATGGGTTGAGCATGAAGCATATGATGGAGCATATGTAATTCTGCCTTGCGAACCTTACCCCATTCTTTTCGGCCAAAGATGGTACTCGCGAATACCTTAAGGATATACCGTAGAGCTGGGTGACGAACTGAAGTTATCGAGCTCTCCTTCGAGTCATAGTCATTTTCACCAGCTAAAATTCGCCAAAGAGGTACAGCAGACCAATGCTTAGGTGTCAGTCGTGGCCCAGTAGTGGGTAAACCGAGAACTTCATTAAATTTGGTTACAGTCCATGTGTGTGTCTCGTTGTACATCTGAAAAGTAATCATGCCATCACCACAACGTGAATCCGCATACGTAACTGCCTTTAAGGAGCTCAAAAATTCCAATGTAACTCTCTTATATGTTGGGTATTTATTCATGAGAAATTTACCCCAACCAACATTAGAGAATAACCAATTAATATCATCTTCAATATGCAAGGAATTTATGACATCAATGTCGCAATAACGAGTAGTAGTTACTCCTCTCACAAACAATCTCTCATACTTCTTCTTATGTTCATCATCCACAAATTTAATATCATAGTAATTAATTACCACTTGCTCTTTTTCACTTGATGATGGAGTTGATGTTTTGCCTTTAGCAACATAAGATGTAGCCTTAGAAACGGAGCTCTTACCCTTGGCAATTTTCTTCACCCTAGAACTTGAAGATGTAAGGGTTATTTTTTGCTTAGACGGAGCCATCAATATGATACTCAATGCAAATCACAATAATCAAAAGTCAAAACACCAATTTCTTGGACAACCTTCGCACACGCTCCACAAATGGGGTATAAACACAAATTGAAACTCTCCCAGAAACTCAAAACTGAAAGTGCCCACTTCGTTTGTTCGCCGAAATTGAAAGTATGCACCACCACCTTCGAATACACTTGCCAAAGATATCAAATTTATGCACCAAAAGAAGAACAACAACAGACCATACGCAACTCACGGACGAAATTTGTGTAAGATCGATCGCCAAAATACTCGTTGTACGGGTAATGTGCAAAACCAAAGAAACGCCACCCCCTCAAGTTACGTCACAATAGTTAAAATTGGCACACCAAATCGCAGCAGGGAGTTATACACAGCAAAACTAGTTGAGTCCTATAAAATCAGATTGGGAAAAAGTACTAACTCACAGCAGAGGGGTTTTGCTGATTTTCGAAATCAAGAAGGGGCAAGTATCTTCAAAGGAGGAGGAGAACCTGAAGGGAATAGGATTCCAAGAGATTCACTGATGTTAGGACTCTTTACCCCCTTTTTAATGATGATTTACGATGGGCCGCAGTCAGACCGGGGTTCGGGTCTCTGTACCGCGGTGAGGCAGCGGAGTCCGCTGTAAGTTGCTCTTAGATTCTCTCTTTTCTTTAATTCTATCAGATAGGATCACAGTCTCCTAGTGGCAAGAAGCATAGCTTCGCGGCAGCACCGTGGGGTGTACTGGAACTCACGAAAAGTATGTGGCCTGTGACTACTACCCACAGCGTCGTCGTTGTCGCAAGCTGTAAGCTTCTCTTGCTTCAGAAAAATAATTACCTGCAAATAAGGAGAAAGAAGACAAAGGAAAAAAAGAAAAAAAAAAAAAAAAACAAAGATTAACATTAAATAATGAGAAAGGAAAATATATGAATTAATCCTAGTCCTATATTGTGGGAATTACAGTGTTGCAGGCTAACATAGGGTAATGGGTCACCTACAACAATATTACACGCAAAACAGAGAAATGAAATAAAGTACTACACTAAATGACAAAAGACATTATATTAGTATATTCTAATCCTAAGATAAAAAGGTAAAATAAATTAATAAAAAGAAGATGAAAAATACTAAAGGGATCTAACTAAAGTAAATTAATCTAACGTAGTAGTATAAAACAAAATATTTTGGGTTTTTTCGGTTTTCTATATTTTTTTATTTATTTTTTATTTTTTTTTTGTTTTTTTTATTTTAGCAAAAGTTGATAAACAAATAAAGTAGAAGAAGAAAAGAAATTAATTAGAAATTAGTTGGGTTGCCTCCCAAAAGCGCTTGTTTATAAGGTCATAAGTTCGACCTCCTTTATAACTCATTCCGGTGAAGGTTCGGAAAGTGTGATATCAACACTCTCGTTGAAGGAAATAATGCCCTTGGTCCAAGTATGCATTCTATGTTAAGTCTAATAAATGCGGTTCAGTATTAATTAACAAGTTAATAATTCAGTGAGATCAAGTGAGCTGAATGCCTAGCTAGAGGCCGCTTCAGTTCAAGTGGAATTAATGATATTAATCCACAGCTTACTCTTGACTGAACCCGTAGGGTCACACAAATAGTACGTAAACGGATCAAGTATTTAATGGCATTAAATACTCCATCTATGAATATTCGGAACCGACGGATCTTGGTTTCAGTGGGAGCTAAGATCGTCACAGGCAAGAAATGAATACTCCGGAAACGATGATATTGCCGGAAACGGAAATATGGATCGTATCGGAAATATGAATATTATCCAAGTCGTAGATGTTGCCGGAAACGGAAACATGGTACGTATCGGAAAATATTATTGGAAATGGAAATATTACCAGAATCGGAAATATTGCCGGAAACGGAAATATTGTCAGAATCGGAAATATTGCCGGAATCGGAAAATAATTCCGAAAACGGAAATATTAAATATTTGTTCGAAACGGAAATTAATTCCGGAATCGGAAATATTAAATATTGTTCGTATCGGAAATAGATTCCGGAAATGGAAATTTAATCGGAAGCGTATCGTACGAATTAGCATCGGACGAGGCCTGCCGGACGAAGGCCCAGCACGAAGCCAGGCCATCGCCCAGCAAGCACGCACGCCACAGCCCAGCGCGCACAAGGCCGCGCATGCATGGGCCGCGCTGCGTGGGCTGCTGCTCGCATGCGTGGGCAGCCCTTGTGGCTGCCGTGTGTGTGTGAGTTTGAGCTCATGCGAGATTCCTGAATCTGCAAGAGTCAGTGTATGATTAAATGTCTATTCCTATTGGATAAATTGATTAAGTAGAATTCATGTAGAATTCTAATTCCAATTAATTCGCATCCTACTAGGATTACGATTCCTTTTCCATAACTCTATAAATAAAGGCCTAGGGGTCATAATTTATACATAAGTTTCAAAGTATTCAAAAGTGAGGTTTTTGAGAGAAAATTCAAACACCCATCTTGCCCCAAAAGTGCCGAATTTTCTGAGTACCTTAAGGGCGATTCTAGTTGGTCAATCTTAAGGCGGATCCGGACGTGCTGTGGACTATCTACGGAGGGACGACACTTGGAGTCCTAAAAGACTTGTTCTTGTTCGGTTCGGGCGCAGCTAGGGAAGGCACGCAACAAAGAGTATGCATCTAATTATGCTATATGATTATGTGTAAATAATATGTTTCCTGGGTTAATGGTTGTTTCCGCATGATCTATGTAAATGTCATATGTATCATAACCTAACAGTGGTATCACGAGCCCCTTATTATTTTCATAATCTAAATTGCATGAACATGGTTAAATATTACAAATTTGCAAGAATTAAAAGGGGTGATTAATTTTCGTAATTGTTAATTAATTGCAAATTGCGTTTATTTAAATATATGTACGCAGTTTTTCGGCAGTTTCTTCATTACTCATCCGAATTGAGTGATTTTTGTGTCAATTCCGCATGTAAAAGGCATTCTAAAATTTTGACAAAAATAGGTTTTTTTCTGCCGAACCCAGAATTCTCAAATTCGAAGCCTAACTATGACTTTTCGAAGGTTTTAGTTTTTCGGATGCAAAATTTCGTAAATTTAAGATGTTAAATTAAATATTTGCGATTCCTGTTGATAAATCTTGAATTTTTGATTGACCTACTGCATATGTTTAACAAGTTTGAATGCCTAGTCTTGTTAATTATGCAATCTAATTTGTAATTATGATTAATTTGTTGAAAATTAGAATAATTTAGAATTAATTTGATTTTCATAATTAATTGTAATTTAATTAGAAACCTATGATTAAAAACCACCATAAAAATTGTAAATTTACGATAAATTTTAAATTTTTATGACCTAGACTTGAATCCATATCAATCGGAAATCAATTGGATAATAAATTTTCGATTTTTTCGCCCTAAAATTATGAAATTAATAATATTTATTAATTTGTCATTAATTTTAAATATAAATTTTAAATTTTTATGCGATTCGTTCAAATAACTTGCACGCACGAAGCAATGGACGCTTCGTGTTACCCTTAAGGGGTGTTGTATAATGCGGGCATGCGACGACGAGCAAGGGAGCTCGTCGCCCGTGCGGCACGAATGCAATGAGCAAGGGCGTAGTGCACGAGCACAAGGCAGCAGCCCTGCCTTGTGTCGTGTGCCACGAGCAATGAACGGATGGGCATGGGCGAGGGGCGAGCCAAGGCAGTCGCGTGTGGGCAGCAAGCGAGCTGCGCCACAGCGCGCGCTGCCTCGCACAACAGCGCGCAGCCTCGTGCGCAGCGAGCGCAAGCTCGCGTGCCACGAGCGCTGCGCACAGCATCACTCGCGCGCGCGCAGCGAGCGATCTCGCGCGCCAGCGAGCGATGGCTCGCGCGCACCAGCGAGCGATCTCGCGCGCCAGCGAGCGATGGCTCGCGCGCACCAGCGAGCGATGGCTCGCGCGCACCAGCGAGCGATCTCGCGCGCCAGCGAGCGATGGCTCGCGCGCACCAGCGAGCGATCTCGCGCGCCAGCGAGCGATCTCGCGCGCCAGCGAGCGAACCAGCGCGCCCAGCGAGCGATCTCGCGCGCGCACTGCGAGCGATAGCTCGCGTGCGATGGGGCGCTGTGCGGAGGCTTGCGTATGGGACAGCAGCAGCTATGCAACGAGCGCATGGGCTGCGCGCACATGGCCAGCAATGGCTGTGTGCGTACAGCCCATGGGCGTGCAACGCGTAGGGTGTTTTGCGTTTCGATTAGATCGTTTTGAATGTTTAATTTGAAAATTTCAGTTCACGTAATTTTAATTAATTTTAAAATTAATAATTTGAATTAATTTCTTGGATTTTAATTTTGAATATTATAATTATAATAAATGGAATTTATTCTAATTATTTTACTAAAATTAAAATCATGAATTAATTTAAATGCGACTGAAATTAAATTAAATTTTGGATTCAATTATAAATTTATATGAGCTTTAAATTTTAATTAAATTTGTATGTTTCCGGTTAGACTAGAAATACAATTTTATGTTTAAAATTAGTAAAGCATATGAATTTATTGGTTTGAGTGGGAGCACTTTTTAGTCATAAACTCTTGATTAGGTCTACAAATCCTTAAGGTTAAAACAACTCGATTAGAATTAATAAGGACTGAATAATTGGTAGATTATTGGTGCCCTTGATTAATTGCTGCAAATGTTTACGTGATGCATAATGTGTTTAACTAACCAGCTATGTGGGCCATTCATGATAATGAATGGGTGAATGGTATATATTGTATATGTACTGTTTTGCAGGTTATGAAGTGACTAGTATGGCCCAAATAGGATAGAAAATATGGTCTGCGTACCATTAATTTGAATGTAATTGGTCTAGAGTACCAAAGTTGTTTTTCAATTCAAATATGGTCTGCGTACCATCAAATAGTTGTAATTAGTTATAACTTATCCTATTTGAAGAAAATGGTGCCTCCCACGGAGATTTTCAAGACGGACTTTGAAGTCAAAGCTTCAAGATGAAGTCGGGCCATACTAGATCACAAATATCTTATGCATGTTTTAAGTTATTTATTGTTTTAAATATGTCTTAAAATGCATGAGATCATAAGCTTGATTATGTTGCATGATTAAGGATTTTAGTTCACTTAAAATCTAACCAACATAGTAAGAGCCTTAAGTTCCAAACTTAAAAATTGAGTTAAAAGGTGCCATGCCAAAATATACACTTGCTTGGATATCCTTTACATCAATCTAGTAATAGTTTTCGCTCAGCGAGGTGTTACTTATTGGTCCTAAAGGGGCAAGGTACACAAATAATTGTGAGTACATGTTAGTTTTGGTGAAACTCAACGATATAAGTAAGGAGTCCTTTTATGTCGTGGCAAATTCGATAGGTTTACCTAATAAGTTCTTAGACGTACCTATCAACCAAGAATAGTTTCTAGACTATTAGCAAAAGGCTTTTGCTTACCTAAGATGTTCTAGGATTAAGTCGACAAACTGTGCTTAGTTCTTCAATGATTTTAGGATCTTGGAATCATTTTATTCACACCTGCCGGAACACATAACTTGAATAAAATGCTTAATAAACATTGAATTATGCATGAATGCTAGAATTTAAGTTTATTAAGAGAAACTGTGAATGGTTATTTATTTGTTTATTCTTTTCAATTGTAGTTTTTAATATGGCAAACAACAATTCATTCAACATTCGATCAATTCTCGAAAAGGAGAAGTTGAACGGGAAAAACTTCCTTGACTGGCAAAGGAACTTGCAAATAGTTCTTATGCAGGAAGAAAAGGAGTATGTCCTAGATGAGGCGATGCCCGAAGCTCCAGGCGACGGGATCACTCAGGCAGCCCTCAATCGTTGGATTGATGCCAACAAGGATGTGAAATGTCTAATACTCGCCACCATGAGTGCGGATCTGCAGAAAACGTTCATCAACTCAGATGCTTTCACAATCATCAGTGAGTTGAAGAACATGTTCCAAGATCTGGCTCGAGTCGAAAGATTCGAGACTCATAGGCAAATTCTTGAGACCAAGCTTAAGAAAGGCGAGCCCGTAAGTCCACATGTTCTCAAAATGATTGGACTCATTGAGAATATGAGTCGGCTGGATCAGCAATTTTCTCAGGAAATGGCTATAGACACCATCCTCCATTCTCTTCATAGCGGGTATGATCAGTTCAAACTGAACTACAGTATGAATAGTCTGGACAAAACGCTCACTGAGCTTCACGGTATGCTGAAGACCGCTGAAAAGACGCTCAAAAGTGATAAGCAGGATGTGCTTATGGTGCGTGGGGGCAAGTTCAAGAAATCTGGAAAGAAGAGGAATGCTAAGAAAGGTGGCAACAAGGCCAGCCCAACTAAGCAAACTGGCGCCAAATCTGCAAAGAGGAAGGTCAGTCAACCCACTTCTGAATCCGAATGCTTCTACTGCAAGAAGAAGGGGCATTGGAAGAGAGATTGCTTGAAGCTAAAGGAAGATCAGAAGAACGGAACAGTCGTTCCATCTTCAGGTATTTTCGTTATAGACTGTATACTTGCTAATTCAACTTCTTGGGTATTAGATACAGGTTGTGGCTCACACTTATGTTCCAATCCACAGGGACTAAGAAGAAGTAGAAAGTTAAGCAAGGGTGAAGTCGACCTACGAGTGGGAAATGGAGCACGGATTGCTGCATTAGCTGTAGGAACTTACTATTTGTCGTTGCCCTCCGGGCTAGTTTTGGAACTGGAAGAATGTTTCCATGTTCCAAGTCTTACTAAAAACATCATTTCAGTTTCTTGCTTAGATGCTAAGGGATTTTCCTTTATAATAAAAGACAATAGTTGTTCGTTTTATTTTAAAGAGATGTTTTATGGATCTGCTAGATTAGTCAATGGACTTTATTTATTAGATCACGACAAACAAGTATATAACATAAATACCAAAAAGGCCAAAAAGGATGATTCAGATCTCACCTATCTGTGGCATTGTCGATTAGGCCATATAAACTTGAAACGCTTAGAAAGACTTCAAAGGGAAGGAATTCTAGAACCATTTGACTTAGAGGATTATGGTAAATGCGAATCATGTTTACTTGGAAAAATGACAAAGCAACCTTTCTCTAAAGTTGGAGAAAGAGCAAATGAACTATTGGGTTTAATCCATACAGATGTATGTGGACCAATGAGTACAAATGCTAGAGGTGGTTTCAGCTACTTTATCACTTTCACTGATGACTTCAGTAGGTATGGTTATGTCTACCTAGTGAAGCATAAGTCTGAATCCTTTGACAAATTCAAGGAATTTCAGAGTGAAGTAGAGAATCAATTAGGCAAGAAGATTAAGGCACTGCGGTCTGATAGAGGCGGTGAATATCTGAGCTATGAATTTGATGACCATCTGAAAGAATGTGGAATTCTATCAGAATTGACTCCTCCTGGAACACCACAATGGAACGGTGTGTCAGAACGGAGGAACAGAACCTTGCTAGACATGGTCAGGTCAATGATGGGTCAGGCCGAACTTCCATTAGAATTTTGGGGACATGCACTAAATACAGCTGCACTCACTATAAATAGAGCTCCGTCTAAAGCTGTCGAAAAGACTCCATACGAATTATGGTTTGGAAAGCCTCCAAATGTGTCTTTTCTTAAGATTTGGGGATGTGAAGTATACGTCAAACGATTAATTTCAGACAAACTTCATCCAAAATCTGACAAATGTATCCTTGTGGGCTATCCAAAGGAAACAAAGGGGTATTACTTCTACAATACATCTGAGAACAAAGTGTTTGTTGCTCGAGATGGTGTCTTTTTGGAGAAAGATCACATTTCCAAAATGACAAGTGGGAGAAAAGTAGACCTCGAAGAAATTCGAGTCGAACAACAAACTCTAGAGAATGCTCAAGATGACATTCAGGATGAAACTCAGAGATCTTTAGAAGAATCTGGTGAGAATCATGGTCAATCTAGAAATGTTACCCCGCGTAGATCGCAAAGATATAGATCTCAACCGGAAAGGTACTTAGGTATTTTGACGAACGAGAGCTATGACGTTCTATTACTTGAAAGTGATGAACCTGCGACTTACAAGCAAGCTATGACGAGCCCTAGCTCCAAGCAATGGCAAGAAGCCATGCAATCTGAATTAGACTCCATGTCTGAAAACCAAGTATGGGATTTGGTCGATTTGCCAGATGGCTACCAAGCCATTGGAAGCAAATGGGTTTTCAAACTGAAAAAGGACAAGGATGGGAAACTTGAAGTTTTCAAAGCTAGATTGGTTGCGAAAGGTTACAGGCAAGTCCACGGTGTGGATTACGATGAAACCTTTTCACCAGTTGCAATGCTAAAGTCTATTCGAATAATGTTAGCAATCGCTGCATATTACGATTACGAAATATGGCAGATGGATGTCAAAACTGCTTTCTTAAACGGCGTTTTAACAGAAACTGTGTTTATGACACAGCCTGAAGGTTTTGAAGATCCAAAGAATGCTAAAAAGGTATGCAAGCTAAAGAAGTCAATCTACGGATTGAAGCAGGCATCCAGGAGCTGGAATATACGTTTTGATGAAGCAGTCAGTGACTTTGGTTTCATCAAGAACGCGGACGAATCTTGTGTATACAAGAAGGTCAGTGGGAGCAAAATTGCTTTCCTAGTATTATATGTCGACGACATATTGCTTATCGGAAATGACATTCCTATGTTGAACTCTGTCAAGATTTGGCTTGGGAAATGTTTTTCGATGAAGGATCTAGGGGAAGCACAGTACATATTGGGCATCAAGATTTACAGAGATAGATCTAAAAAGATGATTGGACTTAGTCAAAGCACTTATATCAATAAGGTGCTTGATAGGTTCAAGATGGCGGACTCCAAGCGAGGCTACCTACCCATGTCTCATGGAATGACTCTAAGCAAGACTCAGTGCCCAAAAACACTTGATGAGCGTAGACGAATGAATGGGATTCCATATGCATCATTGATTGGTTCAATAATGTATGCTATGATATGTACACGCCCGGATGTTGCGTACGCACTCAGTGCTACGAGCAGATACCAGTCAGACCCAGGAGAGGCGCATTGGACTGCTGCCAAGAACATTCTGAAGTACCTGAAAAGGCACAAAGATGACTTCCTGGTCTATGGTGGAGATGATGAATTAATTGTTAAAGGCTATACGGACGCAAGTTTCCAAACCGACAAAGATGATTTCAGATCACAGTCTGGGTTTGTCTTCTGCCTCAACGGAGGAGCAGTAAGCTGGAAAAGTGCTAAGCAAAGCACCATTGCGGATTCTACAACTGAAGCGGAGTACATTGCTGCACATGAAGCAGCAAAGGAAGCTATATGGCTAAGGAAGTTCATAGGAGAACTTGGTGTAGTCCCCTCCATTAAAGGACCAATAGCCCTGTATTGTGATAATAACGGAGCTATTGCACAGGCAAAAGAGCCTAGACACCACCAGAGAGTCAAGCATGTACTTCGTAGATTTCACCTTCTACGAGAGTTCGTTGAAAGAAAAGAAGTCGAGATAAGCAAAATTGGAACTGATGACAACATATCAGATCCATTAACTAAACCTCTGCCGCAAGCGAAGCACAACTCGCACACTACAGCTATGGGAATCAAGCATATTGGAGAATGGCTTTGATGTCTCTGTTTAATGTTTTAAAGTTTTAGAGTTTAAATCTTTGTAAAACATTATTGGTTAATCATTCACAATAAATGAAAGGAATTCATTTTTCCATTTAATTTGTGGTTTATTAAATGATGAGTCCCTTCAACTTGACGATATATTCAAGATAGACTGTCAGGACCAGTCCTGTGACTAAGAAATGTCTATCAAGTGAACTTGAATGTCAAAGGTTGAAAATGGTCCCTAGTCGGAGTTTTCTATAAAATTGGACGCATAGAAAACGTTAGACGATTAGAATGCAAGATGACTAGTAGTTCTGTTTCTTGAACTATGTGGACATGGCAATGTCATAATCATTTGCATAGATACTTACTTTGGGAAGACTAGTATCGGACAAGACCTATGAAACTTTACTGTAAGAGATGAAAGTCTGTCATAAGTAAATTTCATTAAGTTATTAGACACTAAATCCTCAATACCTGAGTGATTTGAGATTACTTGTTTGAGAACTGGTTGCTTTGACGTTGACCAACCGTCGCACCGTAAAAGGAGGCTATAAAGGCAACGCTCAGGTAATCACCTATCAAACGAAGTCTAATCTCAAGATCGCAAGATTGGGATTGTCCTCCCATAAATCGGGATGAGATGCTTAAAAGTTGTACAAGGCCACTCGGAGAGCTAGAAACTGTGAAATGCATGGCCGTGCTCGGATGAATCATAGGCTATGATTATCTGTTTATTTGATCAGTTGAACTCTGAAACCGAGGAACACCTCTGGACATAATAAGGATGACAACTCTTACCTTATGTTCAAGAGCAAGCATCGAGCGACAAAGGAATTAGGAAATGCACACTTGTCCCTAAGGACAAGTGGGAGACTGAAGGAAATAATGCCCTTGGTCCAAGTATGCATTCTATGTTAAGTCTAATAAATGCGGTTCAGTATTAATTAACAAGTTAATAATTCAGTGAGATCAAGTGAGCTGAATGCCTAGCTAGAGGCCGCTTCAGTTCAAGTGGAATTAATGATATTAATCCACAGCTTACTCTTGACTGAACCCGTAGGGTCACACAAATAGTACGTAAACGGATCAAGTATTTAATGGCATTAAATACTCCATCTATGAATATTCGGAACCGACGGATCTTGGTTTCAGTGGGAGCTAAGATCGTCACAGGCAAGAAATGAATACTCCGGAAACGATGATATTGCCGGAAACGGAAATATGGATCGTATCGGAAATATGAATATTATCCAAGTCGTAGATGTTGCCGGAAACGGAAACATGGTACGTATCGGAAAATATTATTGGAAATGGAAATATTACCAGAATCGGAAATATTGCCGGAAACGGAAATATTGTCAGAATCGGAAATATTGCCGGAATCGGAAAATAATTCCGAAAACGGAAATATTAAATATTTGTTCGAAACGGAAATTAATTCCGGAATCGGAAATATTAAATATTGTTCGTATCGGAAATAGATTCCGGAAATGGAAATTTAATCGGAAGCGTATCGTACGAATTAGCATCGGACGAGGCCTGCCGGACGAAGGCCCAGCACGAAGCCAGGCCATCGCCCAGCAAGCACGCACGCCACAGCCCAGCGCGCACAAGGCCGCGCATGCATGGGCCGCGCTGCGTGGGCTGCTGCTCGCATGCGTGGGCAGCCCTTGTGGCTGCCGTGTGTGTGTGAGTTTGAGCTCATGCGAGATTCCTGAATCTGCAAGAGTCAGTGTATGATTAAATGTCTATTCCTATTGGATAAATTGATTAAGTAGAATTCATGTAGAATTCTAATTCCAATTAATTCGCATCCTACTAGGATTACGATTCCTTTTCCATAACTCTATAAATAAAGGCCTAGGGGTCATAATTTATACATAAGTTTCAAAGTATTCAAAAGTGAGGTTTTTGAGAGAAAATTCAAACACCCATCTTGCCCCAAAAGTGCCGAATTTTCTGAGTACCTTAAGGGCGATTCTAGTTGGTCAATCTTAAGGCGGATCCGGACGTGCTGTGGACTATCTACGGAGGGACGACACTTGGAGTCCTAAAAGACTTGTTCTTGTTCGGTTCGGGCGCAGCTAGGGAAGGCACGCAACAAAGAGTATGCATCTAATTATGCTATATGATTATGTGTAAATAATATGTTTCCTGGGTTAATGGTTGTTTCCGCATGATCTATGTAAATGTCATATGTATCATAACCTAACACTCGTCAATAGGGTCTCCAACTCTGTAGTGTTTCACTCTTTGACCGTTCACCTTAAAAGTTCCATTTTGTCTGTTCCAGAGCTCTATTGAACCATAAGGGAAAACCTTACTGACTCGGAACGGTCCCGACCTTCTAGAGCGAAGTTTGCCAGGAAAAAGTTTTAATCTAGAGTTAAAGAGGAGAACTAAGTCGCCTTCCTTAAACTCTCTTCTCAAAATATGCTTGTCATGCCATCTTTTCGTTTTCTCCTTGTACAACCTTGAACTTTCATAAGCATCTAGTCGAAGCTCATCTAGCTCATTAAGTTGTAGGAGTCTTTTCTCGCCTGCTGCTTGAGAGTCAAAATTAAGAGCTTTGATAGCCCAAAACGCACGGTGTTCCAACTCAACAGGAAGATGACAAGCCTTACCATACACAAGTCTATATGGAGTCGTACCAATAGGTGTTTTAAAAGCAGTCCTGTACGCCCAAAGTGCATCATCAATTTTCGCAGACCAATCTTTCCTTGTTCTCGCAACCGTCTTTTCCAAGATGGTTTTGATTTCCCGGTTAGAAATTTCTACTTGACCACTAGTTTGTGGGTGGTATGATAACCCCACACGATGATGTACTCCATATTTCTTAAGCATCGCCTCAAACCGATTTTCCAAGAAATGCTGGCCTCCGTCACTAATCAACACTCGTGGTATGCCAAATCGAGGAAAAATAGTTTTCTTAAAGAACTTGCTTACCACACGAGCATCGTTGGTTGGAGTAGCTATCGCTTCAACCCATTTTGAGACATAATCCACAGCAACCAAGATATACTTGTTCCCATAGGAAGAAGGGAACGGTCCCATAAAATCAATTCCCCACACATCAAACAGTTCAACCTCAAGAATATTATTAAGAGGCATTTCATTCCTCTTAGAGATGTTACCAGTTCGTTGACAACGATCACAAGACTTGACATGTTGATGAACATCTTTGAAAAGGCTTGGCCAATGAAAACCACACTGTAGAATCTTCGCAGAAGTCTTAGTAGTACCAGCATGTCCTCCACAAGGTAATTCATGACAATGTGAAATAATAGATGGTACCTCATTTTCTGGAATGCACCTTCGAATCACCCCATCTGCACAAGACTTATAAAGAAAAGGGTCGTCCCAGAAATGTCTTCTCACCTCCTTAAAGAATTTTTTCTTTTGCTGTGATGAATAACCGTGAGGAATAGTACCACAAGCCAGATAATTGGCTATATCAGCATACCATGGGATCTCTGTAGTAGCTATAACTAGGAGTTTCTCATCAGGAAATGAATCATCAATAGGGAGATCCTCGTCACTTTCACCCTCAAGGACAAGTCGGGAGAGATGATCAGCAACAACATTTTCGGCTCCCTTCTTGTCCCTAATTTCCAAGTCAAATTCTTGGAGTAGCAAAATCCAACGAATCAAACGAGGCTTAGCATCTTTCTTACTCATCAAGTACTTCAGTGCTGCGTGATCCGTGTGAACTATCACCTTCGATCCAACCAGATAGGACCGAAACTTCTCCATAGCATACACTACTGCTAATAACTCTTTCTCTGTTGTGGCATAGTTCATTTGTGCTGGAGCAAGAGTCTTGCTCGTATAGTAGATTGCATGTAGCTTGCCATCCTTCCTCTGGCCCAACACTGCCCCCACTGCATAGTCACTGGCATCACACATGATCTCAAATGGAAGATTCCAGTCAGGTGACTGAATGATAGGGGCAGATATGAGAGCTTGCTTTAACCTGTCAAAAGCCTCAGTGCAAGCATCAGTAAAAACAAAGGGGACATCTCTGCATAAGAGTTCGGTTAGAGGCCGAGCAATTTTTGAAAATTCCTTGATAAAACGACGATAAAAGCTCGCATGACCAAGGAAACTCCTTACCCCTTTTACGGAGTTGGGAGGTGGTAAGCGCTCAATGACCTCTATCTTTGCTCTATCAACTTCGATGCCCCTATGAGAAACAACATGACCTAAAACGACTCCCTGTTGTACCATGAAATGGCACTTTTCCCAATTGAGAACTAGATTGACTTCTTGACATCTATGGAGCACCTTTTCCAAATTATCAAGACAAACATCAAAAGATGTTCCATAGACAGAGAAGTCATCCATAAATACTTCCATAGAGTTCTCAATAAGACCTGAGAAAATTGCCATCATGCATCTTTGAAAGGTGGCAGGAGCATTACATAATCCAAATGGCATCCTACGATAAGCATAAGTACCATAAGGGCATGTGAAAGTAGTCTTTTCCTGATCGTCAGGATGGATAGGAATTTGGAAAAAGCCTGAATATCCATCTAACCAACAGAAAAAGGAATGCTTTGCCAACCTCTCTAACATCTGATCAATAAATGGGAGGGGGAAATGATCTTTTCGGGTGGCTTTATTCAATCTCCTATAATCAATGCACATGCGCCACCCTGTCACAGTTCTAGTGGAAATTTGCTCACCTTTATCATTCTTGACAACGGTCATACCTCCTTTTTTTGGAACTACTTGCACCGGGCTAACCCACTTACTATCTGAGATAGGGTAGATTTGTAACGCCCCGACTTTTAAACACCATTAATTAGGTTAATTACCTTTAATTAGCAGCGGAAACCCTAATTTAGTCGGAGCGTCACTGCCGTATTTCCCTTGTGGAAAATACAAGGCGACATAACCTTTTTCAATTACTAAATAAACTTTAATAAAAAATACTTTTAGCATTTGGTTAATATTAGTATTAAAATCTAACTCAAATCATGAGATCAAACTTAGAGTTTAATTAATACATCCCTTTATTACTAATGACATAATTGTCTCTACTAAACATCGATCGTGAATTTGATGGTTGCATCCTCACTCTAAGGCATCCCATGATCTTCTTCGTACCTAAAACAAAAGCAACATCGTGAGCCGAGGCCCAGTAACATACTACCCTAACAGCGTAAACTCATTTCAATTCATTTTATTTACTTTGCAATCAGGGAGAATAGAACATAGTAAAACATTTTCATAAATGCAATAAAACATCATTTATAACTTGAAACCTTGATAGTTCCCATTATCTTTCTTAAAACCTTCTTTTTACTTGGTAACTGACAGGTTAGCCTTGCGGGACGTCTCCCACCTTGCGATAGTCCTCAAGGAGCACTCTCCCTTGTTGGACATACGCCCGTACCTAAATAGTTTCTCTTTTAGCTTGCGGTAACCCTCAAGGAGCACTCTCCCTTGTTGGGTGTCCCGCGGTACGGCGGTACGTGCACGACCTAGAAATAGTAACCCCACTAACTGCCAGAACCGGTTACACTTTTATTTATCATGTTTCGTATCTTATTCGTAACTCATAAACATCATTCTTATAAAATCATTCACAAACACATTTAAATATCATCATTCATAAAACACACTTATAAACATATTTCATATCCCACAATCCTATAAAAACATATCATTATAAACATATTTCATAATCTCATAAAACACATTTCATAAGGGGATTGTGGGTGTTAGCAATAGATGTTACCTCAACCGTAGTTTATACTTCCTGTTCGATGGATCGTTATTCCTGAGCTCCGAGTTCGATTTCTTTCACAATATTAAATCATTCAATTAAACGATTAATATTTTAAAATTAATACTTTATAATAAGTTTATAAATAATTGAATTTACGAATTATAATTTCATAGTTTTAACGAAAATGTTATTATTAATCAAAATTTCAATCTAAATTCATATTTCATAAATCGATTTTATACGAATATTATTTAAACCAAAACTCTGCCGAAATATATTTATAATATTATCATTAAGAATTTATTTAATTGAAATGTTTAAGTAACCGTTTATTTTTACAAAATAATTAGATTGGTAAATAATTGGGCAAAATAACAAAACTCACTTTGGGAATTTGGGCCAAGGGAATGTGGGCTTAACTTGAGCAACAAAACAAAGTTCCAATTACTGGAACTCGTTTCCTTTGAGGGAAACAGAACACGAAGGAACAGGGGAAGCAGGGGAGGAGGGCACGCGGAGGAGCAGGGAGGAAAAGAGGGAGGTGGTGACCGGAGGTATGGGCGGCGCAAAGGCACGGAACCAGGCCGGAGAGGAGGCGACAGTGATGTGGTTTTGCGGTGGCGGAACTGCAAGGAAAAAGGGAAGGGGGTGGTCGAACGAAACAGAGGAAAAAGTAGGGGGAGGGGTATTTCTGGTCGAACCCGGGGCGGCGCAGCGGCCTATCGCCGGGGATTGTGAGGTGGAGGTAGGTTTAGAAGGTGATGTGGTGGCCGGAGTGTGGTCGTTGTGTGGCGTGGGTGGTGCGGTAGATGCGAAGGAGCAAGGCAGGGGAGGGGAGTTGCGGGGCTGCGAGGAGAGGAGGGCAATAAGGGGTGGCTTCAGTGGTGGTGGATGCTCGAGGTGATGCTAGGCAGCCGTGATAGTGGTGATTGACAGGGGTTTTGGTGGCGGCAGCCACCGATGATGGTGGTGGTGGTTTCAACTGAATTGAATTTGAAATTGGTTTGGTTATTGAAATTGGAGTTGATTGTATGAAGAATTGGGGCAGATTGTTGCTTTAATTTATAGTTTTAAGTAGAGTGAAAGAGAAGCTGGAGTGCTTGGGGAGCAAGGCATGAACAAGGACTGAAATGAGGGAAGAGAGGAATGAAGAAATTTCTTCATTCTTGCACGTGAAGAGAAGGAAGAGAAGAGAAGTGGAAATTGTGTTTCTTAGGGGTATTTCGGTCATTTCACAAAATTAGGCAAATTTCTGAATTTTAATTGCTATTTTAGGAAATTACTAAATATATAAATGTTTAATTAAAACAAAGTCTCGTAAAATATATCGTTAACGAAAAATAAATAAATTTTCGTTTATAAATTTATCATTTAAAATAAACCGTAAAAACGTTTAAAATAACGAAATTTTTAAATTATTTCTAATAATTGAAACGAAATTACGTTAATAAAATATTATTAATTTTTAATAAACGAGTTTAAAAGTTTCGGGGTATTACATTCCTACCCCCTTAGAAAAAGTTTCGTCCTCGAAACTTGAATTGATCGTTGAAAGTTGAAAATATTTGAATAAAAGTACCAAGATCTCACAATTTCATTCCAATTCCGACATTGTCTAGCCTACATTCCGCCATCTTCTTTAATGACTCCGCTTCAACTCAAGACCTAGAATCGAAGAGTAAAGAATACAAAAGGGGCAAAATTATATATCGACCCTTAATCGTCATTAAGGTCAATTACATTCTGCCAGCATCTTTCGTACCTCCACTTTACTTCATAAAATAGGATCGAGGAGCAGAGAACATAAAAGGGGCAAACTTGTTAGCTTAGACTAGGCTCCCATTTTACTTTGTGATATCTTGTTTGAAAATATTTTTCTTACCAAAAATAGTAATATTTAATGCAAAATTTATGACTTTGAAAATGAGAATAAATATTTATCTAACAATTGCAATACTCAAATAATTCGTAAAAGTCATTTATTATAACAATCTCATACTCTGAGCTCAGGAGAACCTCCATCGAAGACGACTTTCATACGTAACGATTTGTTATTACCAATACAATCATGTCAGCATAAACATAATCCATAAAGCATATCTTAAACACATAATTCTTTAATTGAAAATTTGATACATAAGCATAACATTCATATATCTAATGATGGTAATACATCTTAGTTTGATACTTGATTAGCGCATATTACTTTCAAAATTTCCATCATTTAGTTTAGACTATTTTTTTCTAGATGTTCGATCACGCGTTTTCAAAAGATCATTCATTCTTTACTCCATACTAGCGAAGTCGTCATTGTCATTTGCGTCATCGCCTTTTCCTTGCATTAAAAACACTCTTCCATTCGAAGTTGCTCCACGTGGGGGATTACGGTTGAAATTTGTAGTGCCACCATTTCCTTTGTTTTCATCGTTTCTCCTATCACCTTGCTCTCGATGTATTTGCGGACAATCTCTGATTTGGTGATCTTTGCTACCACATTTGAAGCAATCTCGCGTACCAATTCGACATTCTTTCTCAGTATGGTTCCATCTTCCACACTTGGCGCATCCACGATTCTTGTTGAAGCTTTGGTTTCCGTTATTCCCTCCTTGATAGCTGACATTGACATTTTGTTTCTTATTGTTCGGTTGATTTTCTTCGAAGCTCCCTTTTCGTTTTCCATATGTTTCTTCTCGAAGCTTGATAATTCTTTCGACGTTAATTGCTCGATCGTACAACTCTTGGAAAGTGGAAATTCTAGAACTCGAAAGACGATCACGGATCTCAATGCTTAATCCTCCTTCAAATCGATTCATCCTTTGCCTATCAGTAGTCACCAGGTCAGGGGCAAATCGAGCAAGCTCATTGAATTTCACTGCATATTCCAGAACATTCTTCTTTCCTTGACTCAATTTGATAAATTCCGATTCCATTTGCAGTTGCAGAGAATAGGGATAAAATTGTTCCCGCATAGCTTCCGTCAGTTTTTCCCAACCAAAACCAGGCTCATTTTGGATTCCTTTAACACTTTTCCACCACAGGTTGGCTTGTCCTTTCAAGTAAAAGACAGCATAGTTGACCTTCCATTTCTCGGGGCATTGAGTTGCATCAAATAATTTCTCCATATCGCTAATCCATTCCTCAAATTCAGTAGGGTCTGGTTTGCCATCATAGGTAGGGGGTTTATGAGAAGCGAACTTCTTGAACATGTTGGAGCATTCTTCTTGCTCTGACCTTGGCTTTTGACGATTTCCTTGCAGAAGTTCCGACATTATCAATCTCATTAAATCCATTCGATTATCGCTTGTTTCTCCTGGAGTGTCCCCGAAAATGGGATCCTTGCGCAATTCTTCAATTCTTTCTTGCATTCCTCCCAGCGCTAATGCAGATTTGTGATTACCATTGCCATCGTTAACATCGTTATCGTTTCTAGTGCCGTCAATAGGAATATTTCCGCTTGAAGTCATCGCCGATCTGATCGCAAGGATACTTCAGATAATCTTTTCTTCTTGAAATTAGACTAAGAAATTCTGCAAATCATAATAAAGAAAACATTCCCGTTGCGTTCCCCGTCCTATCACTCACACTCATTTCATTTTAACTTAGCATGATTTTAACTTATTCTTTTTACTCATTCCTTAAAATTCTTGCTTAAAACCTAGTAAATTTTTATTTCGTGCAAAACCCGTAAAGTTTAGCACTTATGGTCGCAGAACCTTGGCTCTGAATACCAAACTGTAACGCCCCGACTTTTAAACACCATTAATTAGGTTAATTACCTTTAATTAGCAGCGGAAACCCTAATTTAGTCGGAGCGTCACTGCCGTATTTCCCTTGTGGAAAATACAAGGCGACATAACCTTTTTCAATTACTAAATAAACTTTAATAAAAAATACTTTTAGCATTTGGTTAATATTAGTATTAAAATCTAACTCAAATCATGAGATCAAACTTAGAGTTTAATTAATACATCCCTTTATTACTAATGACATAATTGTCTCTACTAAACATCGATCGTGAATTTGATGGTTGCATCCTCACTCTAAGGCATCCCATGATCTTCTTCGTACCTAAAACAAAAGCAACATCGTGAGCCGAGGCCCAGTAACATACTACCCTAACAGCGTAAACTCATTTCAATTCATTTTATTTACTTTGCAATCAGGGAGAATAGAACATAGTAAAACATTTTCATAAATGCAATAAAACATCATTTATAACTTGAAACCTTGATAGTTCCCATTATCTTTCTTAAAACCTTCTTTTTACTTGGTAACTGACAGGTTAGCCTTGCGGGACGTCTCCCACCTTGCGATAGTCCTCAAGGAGCACTCTCCCTTGTTGGACATACGCCCGTACCTAAATAGTTTCTCTTTTAGCTTGCGGTAACCCTCAAGGAGCACTCTCCCTTGTTGGGTGTCCCGCGGTACGGCGGTACGTGCACGACCTAGAAATAGTAACCCCACTAACTGCCAGAACCGGTTACACTTTTATTTATCATGTTTCGTATCTTATTCGTAACTCATAAACATCATTCTTATAAAATCATTCACAAACACATTTAAATATCATCATTCATAAAACACACTTATAAACATATTTCATATCCCACAATCCTATAAAAACATATCATTATAAACATATTTCATAATCTCATAAAACACATTTCATAAGGGGATTGTGGGTGTTAGCAATAGATGTTACCTCAACCGTAGTTTATACTTCCTGTTCGATGGATCGTTATTCCTGAGCTCCGAGTTCGATTTCTTTCACAATATTAAATCATTCAATTAAACGATTAATATTTTAAAATTAATACTTTATAATAAGTTTATAAATAATTGAATTTACGAATTATAATTTCATAGTTTTAACGAAAATGTTATTATTAATCAAAATTTCAATCTAAATTCATATTTCATAAATCGATTTTATACGAATATTATTTAAACCAAAACTCTGCCGAAATATATTTATAATATTATCATTAAGAATTTATTTAATTGAAATGTTTAAGTAACCGTTTATTTTTACAAAATAATTAGATTGGTAAATAATTGGGCAAAATAACAAAACTCACTTTGGGAATTTGGGCCAAGGGAATGTGGGCTTAACTTGAGCAACAAAACAAAGTTCCAATTACTGGAACTCGTTTCCTTTGAGGGAAACAGAACACGAAGGAACAGGGGAAGCAGGGGAGGAGGGCACGCGGAGGAGCAGGGAGGAAAAGAGGGAGGTGGTGACCGGAGGTATGGGCGGCGCAAAGGCACGGAACCAGGCCGGAGAGGAGGCGACAGTGATGTGGTTTTGCGGTGGCGGAACTGCAAGGAAAAAGGGAAGGGGGTGGTCGAACGAAACAGAGGAAAAAGTAGGGGGAGGGGTATTTCTGGTCGAACCCGGGGCGGCGCAGCGGCCTATCGCCGGGGATTGTGAGGTGGAGGTAGGTTTAGAAGGTGATGTGGTGGCCGGAGTGTGGTCGTTGTGTGGCGTGGGTGGTGCGGTAGATGCGAAGGAGCAAGGCAGGGGAGGGGAGTTGCGGGGCTGCGAGGAGAGGAGGGCAATAAGGGGTGGCTTCAGTGGTGGTGGATGCTCGAGGTGATGCTAGGCAGCCGTGATAGTGGTGATTGACAGGGGTTTTGGTGGCGGCAGCCACCGATGATGGTGGTGGTGGTTTCAACTGAATTGAATTTGAAATTGGTTTGGTTATTGAAATTGGAGTTGATTGTATGAAGAATTGGGGCAGATTGTTGCTTTAATTTATAGTTTTAAGTAGAGTGAAAGAGAAGCTGGAGTGCTTGGGGAGCAAGGCATGAACAAGGACTGAAATGAGGGAAGAGAGGAATGAAGAAATTTCTTCATTCTTG
Organism: Spinacia oleracea; assembly: GCF_020520425.1. Taxonomy (NCBI): domain Eukaryota; kingdom Viridiplantae; phylum Streptophyta; class Magnoliopsida; order Caryophyllales; family Amaranthaceae; genus Spinacia; species Spinacia oleracea. The sequence continues at coordinate 131,233,820 of NC_079487.1, forward strand.
CACGTGAAGAGAAGGAAGAGAAGAGAAGTGGAAATTGTGTTTCTTAGGGGTATTTCGGTCATTTCACAAAATTAGGCAAATTTCTGAATTTTAATTGCTATTTTAGGAAATTACTAAATATATAAATGTTTAATTAAAACAAAGTCTCGTAAAATATATCGTTAACGAAAAATAAATAAATTTTCGTTTATAAATTTATCATTTAAAATAAACCGTAAAAACGTTTAAAATAACGAAATTTTTAAATTATTTCTAATAATTGAAACGAAATTACGTTAATAAAATATTATTAATTTTTAATAAACGAGTTTAAAAGTTTCGGGGTATTACAAGATTATACCTGCATCAAGCAATTTAACAACTTCTTTCCTGACTACATCCCTCATGTTAGGATTAAGTCTCCTTTGAGGTTCAATAGAAGAAGCATGGTCGTCCTCAAGAATGATTTTATGCATGCAAAATGAAGGGTTAATCCCCTTAATATCATCAATGGTGTACCCAATGACATTCTTATATTTTCTCAAAACAGTAAGCAATTGCTCAATCTGAATGTCATCAAGTTCAGCATTAACAATAACAGGGTATGTATCATTAGAACCCAAGAAAACATACTTCAAATTAGAGGGAAGGGGTTTCAACTCTACCTCAGGAGGCGTGGAACTCTCCTTATATTCTCTCGGTTTCAACACCTCCTTGATAGGATTTTCAGATGCTAAAGCTCGTGTCTCTTCCAAGAGCCTCTTGTACTCCCTAGTCTCCCAATCCTCTTCATTTGCACTGCCCATCAAGACTGTCTGTAGCGAATCATCAAGTTGCAAACTGAAATCCTTAGCTTCTATCGCCTCATCAAGAGCATCCACCCTATAGATAGTTTCTCCCATAGAAGGAGAACCCATGGAGTTTGTGAGTGTATACTCCATCTTCTCATCACCCACTTCAAAGGTGATCTTCCCATTCTTCATATCAATTATGGCTCCAGCAATGGCCAAAAAGGGTCTTCCAAGTATGATGGGAACCTGTGCATCTTCCTCCATTTCCATCACAACAAAATCACATGGAATGAAGAATTTTCCTACTCGGAGTGGAACATCTTCAAGAATACCAAGGGGAAACTTAACTGTTCTATCCGCCAGTTGTAGGGAGATGCGTGTGGGCTTCAGTTCACCCATATTAAGCCTCTTGCAGATTGACAAGGGCATAAGACTCACACTTGCCCCAAGATCACATAATGCTTTCTTGATCTCAATATCACCAAGCTTGACAGGAATAGAATAACTGCCTGGATCTCCTAGCTTCTTTGGAAGCTTGTTCTGCAAAATGGCACTACACTCAGCTGTCAATGAAACAGTTGTATTCTCTTCAATCTTCCTCTTATTTGAGAGCATGTCTTTTAAGAACTTAGCATAAGAAGGCATCTCTGAGATAGCATCCAGGAAAGGGATGTTGATGTGCAGCTTCTTCAGGACCTCAAGGAACTTCCCATATTTCTTCTCTAGCTTAGCCTGTGCTAGTCTCTGTGGAAAAGGAACAGGTGGCTTGTATGGCTCAATGGGAGAAACAATCGGTTCCTTTTTTTCTTCTTCAACCACTTTTTCAGATTCATCTTTCTCTTCTTCTACCACAATCACTTTCTTTTGAGGTTCCTTTGGTGGAAGGTCTTCTAACACTCTACCATTCCTCAAAGTCACAGCATTCATCTGGCCCTTAGGCGGTTGCTCAGTATTTCCCGGAAATTGGCCTGGAGTCTTTGAGAATTGACCTACTTGGTGAGCAAGTTGACTTATCTGACTCTCCATGAGCTTGTTCTGAGCTTGAATTTGTTGAATTGAGGTAGCAAGGAAATCGTTTTGCTTCATCTGCCCTTCCCAATACTTGTCTTGCTTAAGTTGTGAGGCAGCAAGAGACTCAACCATAGCTTCCAAATTGGACTTTGGTTGTGGAGGGGCCTGATGATTGAAAGATTGTTGGTTGAAAGGTGGTCTAGCTTGAAAACCTGGAGGTTGATTGAAGTTGTTGCGTGGTGGTGGTGGATTAAGCTGATTTTGAGTGTTCTTGTATGAGAATGCAGGATTTTGCTTCCACCCCTCGTTGTATGTATTGGAATAAGGATCAAATGGCCGTCTCTGGTTATTGTTGTTGTAAAGAGCATTGGCTTGTTCAATTGTCAACCCAACATTATTGATTTGACAATCATTAGCAATATGTCCTTGTATTCCACATACTTCACATGAAGCTACCGTAGATGACCCAGTTTGAAATTGATCAAACTTTTGAGATAGTGCCTGCACAGTACTGGTCAACATGGTTAAAGCATCAACATTATATTTACCTCCCTTTTTAGCACTGTTCCGACCACCTGGGTGATAGTTGTCATTAGCTGCCATTTTCTCAATTAATGCCTTAGCTTCAGATGGAACCTTTGCAGTGATAGAGCCACCTGATGCAGCATCAATGTAGATCCGATACTCATGTGTCAACCCATTATAGAAAGCTTGGATCAAGAGCCACTCTGGAATCCCGTGATGAGGACATTGCCTTTGCAAACGTTTAAATCTTCTCCAGGACTCATACAATGACTCATCTTCAGCTTGACGAAAGGTGGTTAACTCATTTCTCATTCTAGAAGTCTTCTCTTGGTCCAGAAATTTCACCAAGAATGCCTTGACCAATTTATCCCATGTATCAAACGAGCCTGTACCTTCATATTTCAACCACTCCTTGGCTCTATCCCGCAGAGAAAAAGGGAAAAGTCGTAGCCTAATGGCCTCATCAGTGACATTGTTGATCTTCATAGTGTCACACTTCTCCAGAAAGTTATCAATATGACCTACAGGACAGTCATTAGGCGAGCCTGAGAATGAATCATTGGAGATGAACTGAATAAATTGAGGCTTCAGTTCAAAGTGTGCAGCAGTGACAGCTGGTCTGACAATACTAGAAAGTACACCAGTAGTTGTGTCTGGTATACCATATTCCCAGAGAGATTTGGCTGGTACTTCGTCACCCTTTGTATCCTTCTTCTTGTTCTTGTTCTGTCTCCTTCTACCCCCTTGCTTGCGTGCAGTGGCCTCGATTTCAAGATCAATAGGAATCAAATTCTGTGAGCCTGCACGTCGAGTTTGCATGCAACAAAGGAAACTGGAAACAAAATATCAGATAAACAAGGAGCAATAGCCGAAGCCACTAACCAAATCAAAAATACTTAGTAGAAATAAATCAAAAATAACTAATTTAATACCGTTAGTCCCCGGCAACGGCGCCAAAATTTGACAAGGCTGTCGCGTGCCTATCAAAAATAACCTAACTAGACCTCCTAACTATGTAGTCGGGCAAGTAAGGGTCGAATCCCAAGAGACTAATGTATTAAAAACTAGTTAAACTGACTTGAATTAATACTAAGTAAGTAACCAAACAACGATTGAGAATAGATAATTAAACTAATTCTAGCTAATGACGTAATTAATAATAAGACTAAAATCAAGGATTAAAAACACCTAGAGTTAAGCATCACCACTAGCATAATCAATGTAAAGATAAATTCCTACCCCAAACTAATTAAATAAATGTTCACGAGGAAAGGTAAACCTTAAATAATACCATAAACCTCTCCCGAGTATCAATGGCTTCCCTAATATGCAATCAAGACCTACTCCCGTGGAATCATGCAAATTAAAGACATTAAACTCAATACCATAATTTCCTAACAATCCCTTCTACCTACTCCCGTGGAGAAATTCATGTCCTTAATTGAAATATTCAAATCCGTCAAAACCTAACTCCCGTTACGATTAAGACAATGGAATGATAACAATACTAATTATCCCTAATCTAGTATTGGAAATTATACAATCAATTAAGCAAGAACAATCAAACAATAAATTTGGGGATTAAAATAATAAATCATACATAAATCATGACTAGAGTTTACTTAACCCTAGATTATAAATCTACTCACACATATTAAATAAACAAGCAAAGTAACATATTGAAAAGAACATAATTAATAAATGATAATAAAGGGAAAGTAAAAGTAATATACTTGAAATTGTATCAATGGAATCAAGCATTAACGTTACTAGTGTCTCAAATTACTAGAACAAAAACCACAAACTCACGTTAATCCACGAACCGAACAAGTATGCAGACCAAGGTAGTAAGCAGCGTCCCCGGTAAACGATACAAATTGACGGCCCAAAATCTTAGGTCTTCTATACTACTTGTATTTATACCTAAATATAATAAGAAGTATACTAACTATTAAACTCTAGTAATTAGCTCATTAAACGTTTAATACTGGATCGAAAGAAGAGTGCCACGACTCGGGTGTGGAATGTAAAGTAGGCCACGGGTACGCCGTGGTATTGGCTGCCCGGTGTTCTTGTATTTGTCTTGAACTCTTGTTTGTATCACAATGTAAACACCTTGTAAACGTGGATAGCTCCTAGACACCGTACATTCGTACTCACTCTACCAACATCTTCTCCGAGGTCTACCAACTTGAGCTACTTCCTACAAAACAAAATAAAACAAACACGAGGAGAGAAACATCGAAAATAACGAATAATAGCACTTTAAGATTAAAATATGAAAGAAATATGACAAACAATGGACTAATATGGCACATAAAGTGCGTATATTATTGTGTTATCAAGAACTTTCAACTATATATGTTTGTAACATTGTTGGTCTAATATTCTTTGCGTACTCTTACGAGATGAAAATGACTTAATACGTTATGATGCAGAAACATAAACTTATTTTGGACAAGACAAGTTTATTCACGTTCTCACACATATAACTAATTCAATAAATTGAACAAAATAATTCTCAAATTTCCATACAGGTGAAGAAACGAACGCTACTATGAAATATATGTATGTAATCAACCACAAATAAATTATTCTTTGTTAGGAGCAGTAGCAGATCGATTATAATACCAATTATATCAAACGTAAAGTTCGATATGCAGGAAATCCCTACCTTATGGAGTGAACCCAATAAGTTATCTTATTGAGAATATCATCTACCACAAAATCGACGCATCTAATCTTTTATTGGTCTAGTTAAAAAATCATCTATTATTGGCTTTAAGTTTAGTGTTGGGTGTTACCTACTCTCACAATGGCCTTGTTTGAAAATTGGGATTGTTGGTTGATTCACTTGGTTGGCTTGACGACGGTTTGTATTGTGTTTTTAGTTGGTTGTTTGTATTTTTTTATTATTGGATAAATGAGAAGTAATGATGAGTTACAATTACTTCGTATTTCATTATATTATTCACGAGAATTGTGATTTTTTGTTTATTTTATTGCTCAAAGGGATCGATGCAAACAACCAACTTCATGAACTTAGCTTAATCACAAATACTAAATGACGTATGACTAAGTTTTGTGTAATATTGTGTTATAAAGACGGCTACGTACTGTTAGTATGACATCATTTATCTAATAATAAAATCATAACTATTGACATAAAAATTATTAGACCATGATAAAAAAAAAAAATAAAAAAAAAAAAAAAAAGTAAAGATCCCGTAAAATCTCATGAACTTAACAAGAACAAAACACAATTTCTAAAAAAAAAAAAGAACATCAACAACTTTACAAGAGTACAATATCATCTAGTTCACCACAATCTTGATTGTTTATTCTTTCTATACTCTCCTTAACTTCATTCAAATCCATCCTTTTATCACAATTAGGTTCAGTACAAGCAGCCCCAATGTAAAGCACCTTCAACATACTCTCTTTACAAGTCGTAGAATGTGACACAATATCCGGATCAAGCAATTCAACTTCCCTTCCTTCTTCTATAGCCGATGCCACCCATTGCACAACATCGGTTCCACCCTTTGTCGTGTTAAGGTATTGAGTAGGGAACTTGCACGTAAGTATCTCGAGTATGACTACTCCTAGACAATAAACGTCACATTTTGGAGATATTATTTGGTGTTGTATGGCTTCTGGTGACCGATAACCAAATAATGCTTGTGTCGCGACACTAGGATTAGTCATTGGATTAAATCCATAATCCGAAATTAATGGCTCGTTTTGTGCGTTTATCAAAATGTTGCTAGATTTAAGATTTCCATGAGGGAGATCATAGGTGTGTAGTTGAGAGTGAAGATAACAAAGTCCTTCTACCGTTCCTTTGATTATTTTTAGACGTATTGCCCAACTAAGTTCCTCGTGAGACTTCCCTCGATCACCTAAAAGTGTCATGATAAACATAATTATTAAATTTTAGTTGTAATATGCCCAAAATCAATAGTAAAATTTGTTCCTAGAAATATAAACTTAACTTTTGTTTACTAAAAGACATTAATCTAATACGGAAGTACTCATATACGAGTAGACTTCCTCTGTTCCTTAATACTCGCACCGTTTTGACTTTTGCACTATTCACATAATTCACTTTGACCCTATTTTTTTCTAGTATATGAAAATAAATGTTAGTATATAATATATTGTTGGATTCATCTTAATATATATTTTCAAACTATTAATATTTTTATAAGTTTTTATACTATGTAGTTAAAGATATTGGTGGTCAAAGTTATGCATTAGCAGGCGTATCCAGTCAAAACGGTGCGAGTTTTAAGAGGCGAATGAAGTACTAATTAAGTGAAACTAACTTCAAATACTTCAATTCCAAGTTAAATATTGGAAAGAACTTTGTTTTAGTTTCTTTTAATTTAAATTTAAATAATTTATTAATTATGATTATTTTCTACCCACCATTCATATATTTGATTTATTTCTCCTGGATTATAAAATTAAGCATATGATCTTTACCTATTCCGTTCTCGAATATTAGTCCCTTTTGAAATCTTGACACTATTCACAATAGAAGAGTATCTTCTAATTTTCTTCCAATACGTATTTCAAAATATATTCATGTATAGTTTAACAATATCAAAAATTTATATTTTTTTAACATACGCATTTAATTTAAAGATATTTACGTTTAAATATTGAGTTGAAACATATAAAAAAATCAAAATCAAAAGTAGACTAATTTTTTTAAGAACATAGAGGGTGACATAAATTCAAAAACTTTGAACAAATTAGGAAACTTGATGTGTGAATAGATCTTACCATGTAGAAGGTAATGCAAGCTTCCTTTAGGAACATATTCATAAACCACTAATTTCTCATCTTTCCTATAATGATAAGCCAATGGAGGCAATATATTCCCATGTCTCAAACTAGCAAGCTTCCTAATCTCCAAATCAAATGCATCATTTTCCAAATTATTTAACTCACGCATCCTCTTAACTACAACCCCAAACCCATTAGCCATAATCGCCTTATAAGCCGATCCTATACCGCCATTTCCGAGCACTTCCGCCGACGCTTTCATCAAATCTGCCAAACCTATCACGCCCCTCTCATCATTCACCATTGTTAGATCCCCTTGACCTAAACCACCCACAGTTGGTTCTCCACGAGTACTGCTACCGCCTTTTCCCGTCCCTCTTCTCGATGATCGGTCCGAGTTACTCCTCTTACTCGAAGTAGAAGAAATCGTTGAAGATCCACTTGTACTCTTCTGTAAAATGGGTTCCACGTCTACCTCTACCGCGCCTTCATTTCCATTGTTGTCTCTGCTTCTCGTGTTACCGACAGTGGCGGTTGAGGCGGTGGTAATGGCGCTAGCACTAGCTTCATCGTTGTTTTTTGACGGTGTTATAGCCCTTGTAGGAATATATTCTTCATATGTTTCCCTCTTTGTCAAAAAAACCGCAATCACCAGTAACGCTAAAAGGACCAAAACTATACTTATACCCCAAGCTATCCTTCCTGACATTAGGCCTTTAGTCGGCGGTTTATCAAAACTACTCAACCCCTCCTCGGATGTTTCCGTGTTAGTTTGCTGTGGCGGTTCGTTATTTCCGATCTCGGTAATACAATCGACTCCAATGATTTCACCACAGAGTTTAGGGTTTCCTACAAAGCAAGAGGACTCGAAGTTCAAAAGACTCATAGGAATTTCTCCCTGTAGTTGATTATTTGACATGTTTAAAGACACCAATGGAGGTTGCTTAAGAGGAGGAATCACACCCGAAAACCGGTTGTTTTCCAGGTGTAACTCTATGAGGTTACGAAGTTGCGTTAACGACGACGGAATATTCCCGGAAAATGTATTATTAGCAAGCCAGAGTTTCTTCAAGGACTCCATCTTTAAGAAGAAATCCGTTGAAATTTGACCGTTAAATTGGTTGTTACTCAAGTAAACAGCTTTTAAAGCACCTAAACGATTAAGTTCAGGTAAAGGACCTGTAAAATTATTGTCTTCCAAGCTAATTGTACGTAATCCTGGTATGTTAGCCAATGCGTCAACATCCATATTACCTGATAATCCCATGGATTTAAGATGCAGGCCGACAACGACACCATCGAAACAAACAACGCCCTGCCATGGAGCGTATTTGTCTATACAAGGGGGAGTGTTTGGATCCCAAGAGTTGAGAGTTCCGGGATTCGATAATGAGTTTTTGAACTTTAATAAGGCTTCTACATCTGATATTGAATGTGATGTTGAAGAGAATAAGATGATGAAAAGAAATGTTGGTAATAAAAGTGGCTTCAACATTTGGTAAATGTAAATCGCCATTTATTTAAACTTTTAGCCAAAAACAACTACAATATTGTAGGAAGAAAATGAACTTGATGATGATGGTAATGATAGTGAAAACAATGTAATGACTTCAACAATTTTTATTTTTTTCTCAAACTTTTGAAAATTTTCTGATTTTTTATTCATCCAATGTCTTGTTTTGATCATGATGAATTTTGTTCTTTCGTTTTGGGTTTTTTTGTTAGTTTTTTGTGTTTTTTTTTTTGGGAATTTTGGAGGGAAGGAGAGGAGAGCCTCAGATTAAAAGAGGCCTCAAAAAATAATGAACTTGTTTAGGAGAAATAGAAGAGAAGGAAAATATTCTCGCACAAATGGTGGGTATCAATTTCTTATTAAGAATCATGATTTATCAGAAAAAGAAAAAAATAAATCGAAAGGAATAAGTTTCTTAATTAGTTTAGTTCCCTCAAAAAAATCACAATTAGTTTGACAAAGTCAATCACTAAGCGAAATCAATGGAATTGTGAAGGATTTGCTCCATCCATTTCTAGACTCTATTTGGCTATTTGGTCATAGGTATAGAATTATCTTCTTAATTTAAGTTTAATCATTTCCCATTTTATAATTTTATAAATTTATTTTCTGTAAATAGAATGGTGAGTGTACTTTATTAGATACAGGTCCTCCGTTTTTCATTCGTTTCAAACTTTCAATATTTATTCTATGAGAGTGAGCTGCATAATTATTGACAATTTTTTCTTATTAATATGTGGTAGTACTACGTATTATTGGAATATAATGTCACATGAGAATTTTTTTCAGTGTATATTCTAGAAATATAAATTTTAGAAGTGGATTTTGCAAATATACTACGTATACAAATATATTAAAATAGCATCCTAAGTACTTTGTATTTTTTTTTTTTTTTTTTTTTTTTGTTGTTTGACATTGGCTTAATTTGCATAAATAAAACAAACTATTACAAACTACAACTACAAACTATCAGGGTTACACAAAACACTAACAACAAGCTTCTAAAAGCCATAAGGGTAGCATGTTCTTCGCTTGTAGCCTCCTGGTCGTTGTCGTGACTTTGTTTACAACGCCGTATTATGCATAGCGTGCCAAAGCCAATTCCGCTTCTGTTTTCCTTATTTGAAACTGAGTCGTAGCTGGGTTGATAAATCTTGAGAGATTCCCTTGAACACCTGTGAAACTAGGATAGCCAAGAAATGAAAGGAAGAGAAGTAATGACATGAATTGGTTGCATATGACTTGTGAATTGCTCACAAGCCTCATGAATCACTATAAGTGATTCGGGGAGCATACTATGAACCTCCGAAAGGAGAGCAGCGTTCAAATAAGATTTTTTGAAAGTGATGAGAAACATTCTATTCACTAACCTAAATTGAGAATTAACATAAGTTAACCTCAAAGACCAACTAGCAACCAAAATCCATGGACACCAAAACCCCCTCCCACATAAACCTCCTATCCCTGACATGAAACTCAAAACTTTACCTCCAAGACCACAAACAAGGGAAATTGATTCCTCCTTAACACACAACACACCTCCTCCAACACCCAAACACCATTCTTGAGAAGAGGGAAGGAAACCAACTAACAACATCTCTCCATACCAAAAAAACTAATCCCAACTCAACAACAAACCAATATGGACAACCCCACATTGGAAGTCCAATTAAACAACAAGTGACCACATTAAAAGAGAAACTACTTATGAAAGAAAAGAACACCATTACTTCTACCCAAATGCTACTGCAAACCCTGAACATCTGAAGGAAACCACACAAAAAACAACTAATTAAACCACACAACAACCTGACACCAACGAGGAGAACGATAGCGGGACAAAATCTTGGCACACAAAGTCTGAAGGGACAACGAATTTGGCTATACTACACCAACACAGAAACCCTAACCTAGTCTACACCTTTATCGTCAAGATCGGGGTTACCGAAACCGCAAGAACGGCGGCAACTAGGAAAGCACCGATGAAAATAGCCAAAACCCCTAAAAGCCAGACCTCTAGTCTTTACCAACCGTGAAGATCGGGGTTACCGAAACCGCAAGACGACAGCGACTAGGAATACCATTAAAACACTAAAACCCCGCAAGAAATCAGACCCAACAACCCTAAGCTAACACTACCTAATCCAAATTAGAAACTCTAACCCTATTACCTTTACCGGCGTGTTTAACGGCGGCGGCGCCCGGGATAGCTTTGGAATAAGGTCACCCAAGGTTGAAGAAATTCAGACCCGATTAATCCTCTCGCTTGAAACGTCGGTTGAAATTGGCTCCACTAACTAATCCTATGAACAATCCGGTGCTAAGATCCGGTGAGAAGAGTAGCAAACTAAGAGGAGGTAGAAGCAAATCGTCGGCGAAAAACTTGGCTCCGTCTTCCTCTTCTCTCCCAGAGAAACCACCGCAAACAAAAGGAAACAAGCGGTGGTGACGAGTGGTTGCTAAGGCAGGCTCGCCGGCGACCTTAAACTCCGGCCATCAACGAGCCTGCGACAACGGCGGCTAGGGTTTGAAGATTTTTGGGGTTCCTTCTTTGAGAGGAAAGCTAGAGAGAGAAAGCTAGTTTGGTAGAAACTATTAACAAGCTTATGTACTTTGTATGTTCACTGGGATCAAAATTGTATACTAAGGGCTCGTTCGGTATCGTTTTTTGTTTTCAGTTTTTTACAAAACTAAAAACCAAAATATGAAAACTACAAATGTAGTTTCCAGTTTTTTGTTGTCAGTTTTCAAAATTAACATAATTACAATAGGTATGACTATCTTTTAATTTATAATTCAGCCTAAATCATATGACTTATAAAACAAAAATACCAAAAACTGAAAAGTGAAAATTGATAGTGATACCGAGCGGGCCCTAAATAATCACAGAGCAATCTCATGCGAAGTATTATGTTATATCTGATTCTTTCAGTGTACAGAGTATGTTATAAGGTTGTTAATGATATAAAATTGGTAACAAGAAAACCCACTGAGGTAATTCTCCTATTACGGAGTAGCATTCAACTGATTTCATCACAATTCTTCACCATTAATACCGATTAATGCTTACAAATTATATTTCTTATTTTTTTTTGTTTTTTTTTGTGTTAGCACCCGGTTCACGTTTAGGACTAATTTGGATTCGGGGCGAGTTCTGGGTGGATATATTTCAGTCCCCTCTCAATTGTTGTTGCGAGGGATCGAACAGGGGTCCTCCCTAATCACCACTAAACCAACCGACAATTGATTCCTTATTTTATTTATAGGTGTATATACTCCGTATATGTAAGATCCCCTATTAAAATACGGAGTACACCTCTTGCGGGTATAACCAGACGTATTCGGGAGTCAGGAGTCAGAGTTAGTCCCACCATAAGAGGGAATAGTCATGATGGAGCTCGAGGAATTAAAGTATTGAGCTATTTCTCCCAAATAACTCATAGTGGAGTTTGATCTCATAACCTCGAAGTCATGAGAATATGAGATCAAACATCAATCAGTATGCCTATGTGCAGTAATAAGGATAAGTGGGGGCTTGGATAGATCATGCCCCTTCTAGACTCCTAGTCTCCTACCATTGTAAATATTAAATAAAAGTTGCAATTATATACTTTCTCTGTTCATGACACAGTTGGATTTAAACACTATTCACACAAGCTCTTTTAATTTTGTATTGTGATTTAACTTAAGAAGAAAATATAGTCATAAGGAATCTTATTAGATTCATCTTAATAAATAATTTTTAAATATCAACTTTTTTATAAATTTTTCTTATCCATAACTAAAGATATTAATGTTTAAAATCGTACATTAACAAACGTGCCAAAATAATCGTGTCATTTGAAAAAGAACGGAGGAAGGACGAAGTCCTATATATTCCATATAGGCATATAGCTGAGTTGGTAGTTCTTGCATGCTGCCAAAGTGTGACTTATATGTTCGATTCTGATGCTTGCCTTTTCTATTTAGCATTCATTTTTTCATAAAAACTAGTTTTGGGGTCTGAGTTACGCCCCGGGTTATTACATGTATTATGATTTATGTTTATGACTTTATATGAAATTTATGACTGAGTAATTCTTGGATTAAATTTTCTTATGTATATATTCTCTTTTGAAAATATCACATATAATTAGTATAACCCAATGGTTAAGTCTTTATTATTTAAACGTGAGATCATAGGTTCAACTCTTGTGCTAACCATGTTACAATTTTTTTGTGTAAGTAAATATGTGTGTGAATTGTTTAAACTTGAGGTCATGGGTTCAACTCTTGCGCTAACCATGTTTTAATTTTTATGTGTAAGTAAATATGTATGTGAATGACATGCATATAATAAAACACTTTTATGCGCTAACCACGAAGATGTAAGTAAATATGTATGTGAATGACATATAAACCGTAATGCGCTAACCACGTGTATGATAATCCGTAATACAAACACTTTTTAATATATAGTATAGATTTGATATATCTATCATTAATTGTTTTACAAAACCTATTGTGGACTTACATTCATTTCTCAAACTTCTTTTGTTGTTTTTTTTTAACGCAAAACAAAGATTAAATTAATATTTCAAAAGGGAGTTGTTACAAAAGCTGCCTCTCTACGGAGAAGCAAAAAATACGGATAAAACCTAATAATTCCATCCCAAATAGTAAACCCCCACACTTTACACTATGTATATAGTACTCCGTAGCAAAAACTAACCAAATTCCAACATGAAATTCGGGGCCTTTCAAAATTAGTTGCTAGTTACCTCCCCACATTCAATTTCAACAACAAACGGGAGCACCTGTTGAACCACCAACAATAAAGGGGACAAATTTTTCCGTAGTCTTCTTTCCATTTAAAATTTTCACATCCTTAATCGGAACAGAATTGTTAACCTAAATTTCATCTTTTATAGAAGAAATAATAGAACCAAAAACAATATGAGAAGCAGAAGCAGAAGTAAAAGATGTAGGAGAAACAGAAGCGGCAACAACCACAACATTGATTAATCTGGCTCTTGAAAGAGTCGCATTGTATCCCGTTTCATCTTTAACTTGTTGCATCAACTTAGGATTAGCTATCTCAAAATCAACATTATAAGCCTTCTGGGTGTCTGGTGGAGGAAAGTAATTGTCTTCTTACTATTAATTTTCATTACATTTTATTTCATACTTTCTCAGTATTTTTTCAGAAGTCGCATGTTGATTGGCACGAGAATTAAGAAAGCATAGTTGAATTTGATATAATAATGAAGCAAGTGGAGTAGTTGACAATAAAGAAATATAAAAAAAACAAGGGAAATTCTCTTTGGTAGCATTGTACTTTTACAAATTCTCATTGGTAACAAAAATTTTACCACTTTCTCTAAAATAGCATTAGTAATCTAAGTTTTCTCCAAGATAACATTATTTCATTAATTTCAGCCTAATTACAATTAACCATAGTTAGCTCATTTCCCAACAAAACATTAATCACCAATTCTCATTAGAAATTCTAGTTCTCGGTTATAAATCCAACGGCCGGTCCTTCAGTTCATGTTTATCCTCTTCGTGTTGTTCTTCTCACTCCCTTCATCTCCTTCCTCGTACGTAGTATTAAACTATTTTTTTTACCCAATTTCGTTCAATTCTATTCCTCTTTCATCTGTTCTGTTCAAATTCAATTCTATATTAAACTAACTTCAAATAACCACAAAATTAAACTAACTTCAAATAATCAGATAATTTGCAAATTTAAACCATTCTTCTCCAATAGAACATTTACAGTGTTTAAACAAAAATAATAATTGCTCTTCAGGAAAGACGAATGATCTAGCAAAAGTTGAAAGTTACCAGCTTTATCCAATATTGGAAGCCACTGTGAAGATTGAATTGAGATATACGGAGTAAGGGAGATTTATAAAGGAACGGAAAATTGGCTATTCTAAAGGGAGGGTTATTTAGTAGTTTTACCCATATTTAACCATAGTTAGTGGTAGATTAGTTAATTATGCCAAAATAAGTGAAAAATGTTAGAGAAAACATAGATTACTAATGCTATTTTAGAGAAAGTGACAGAAATTTTGTTACCATCGAAAATTTGCAGAAGTATAATGCTACCAAAGAGAATTTCCCGAAAAAACAAATGGGTCTCTTAACCAACATGTCATCCATGTATTAGCCCATGACCTGCCCAAAAAAAGAAAAAATAAGCCCATAGTCATACCATACCCTTTGAATTAAAAATGCGTTATACGAAATACAAAGTACTAATTAAGAATGGGACTCTTACATATGTAATGATGTAAACAACTCCTTATCAAACTAACATTCCCGTCCTTCACCTATTCCCCCGTTCTTAAATATTAGTCTCTTTTTGAATTTTTTACCCGTTTCGATTTATTATTTAAACTTAAAAAATTTCAAATACGTACGTTTAAGAAATATAAAAATTTGATATTGTTAAAATATACCATAAGACGAACAAAACAAGATCCCAATGAATATATTTTGAAATACGTATTAGAAAGAAATTAAAAGATTCTTTTCAAATGTGAATAGTATTAAGATTCTAAAATAAACTAATATTCGAGAACCAGTATACATTATTCATAAAAATAAAATTTAACTTAAAACCTGATAAAAACTGGTATATATTCGGCACGCACACGTAGGATGGCAGTGGATCGGACTCGGATCGGATGTAGTAAACTCCGTATCCGATTCATTTAAAATTCGAACTCCAAAATTGCATTCATATCCATTTAAAATTCGGACTCTAAAATTGCATCCATATCCATATCCATATCTATATCCATATCCGTTTAAAATTCAGACTCCAAAAATGTATCCATATCCAAATCCGAATCTATATCCATATCCAAAACCAAATCATGTGTTAACTTCACTTAGATAGAACTTGTATTTTTTTAATTTTAAAATAATTAGAAATCCTATTTCTCATTTACCAAAATCTAACGAGTTTCTAAAATTAATAAATTACAAATATATGCGCTTTAATTAAACACAAATTCTTATTTACAATGGGTGTACAATAAATATTGTACACCGAAGTAAAAGTTAACTCAAAATTCTTAAAAGTTAAACTTATATATGTAAAAGTTATCTATTTTTAAGTGATAAATTTTTTCATTTTAGTAAAACTTATTTCTTCAAAATCACTAATAATGTATAACATTAATCATTTAACCCTTTAAAATATTTATCTATTAATTTTTTTTACTAATATAAAAGTTAATCAAAACTAGGTTAAAGTTGCAAAAAAAGGGGTTAAAGTTATCTTGACCTTTTGTTAATTAAATATATTAGATTACATTGGAAACTTCCTTTAAAAAAAAAAAGTTAAGTACGAAAAAAAAAATACTTTGAGATAATTTTAGACTCGGATTCGGACTCGGGTCGGAGTCTCAACATACTCCATATCCATTCGAATTCAGATGTTTTTAATCGAATTCGGGTTCAGATTTTTTTTTCTCGGATTCGAATCTGATTTTTTTCTTCAGATCGGGTCGGACTCGATTCGAATTCGGATGTGATTGTCGTCCCTATGCACACGTCCCAGAACCTGGTCCTCCAATAATAATATGGAGCACGACTTAGTCGCCGACGTGCTTAATGTCGAGTGGTAAGTGCCGACATAGCAAGTTGACAATAAGCGGAGACGACGTAGTCACGGGAAGAAACAAGTGAGCACAAAAATGTCATATTTTCAAACAATGAACCTTTTATTTTGTGTGACAACTAGAAGGAATATATTTTTATTATTTTCAAAAATAAAAAAAATGTCCCACAAAATTTATAATTTTGATATGATACAAAAGTATGACCCTTGCTTAGTTGTTTCGGTCCAACTACATGTCACAATCGTTGATTAAGAGATCTTCACTATTATGCTTTTTTTTTTTTTGAGGGGATTATGCTTTTTTATTTAACATGTGAACAATATGTTGTACTCTTGTAGACCAATTCTATTTTGCAACGTTAGCTGTCGACCGTTTATTATTTTGCAATTATACCTTTCTGTTTTTGTGCATATATAGTCCATATAGTCTACTTGTATTTTTTTTATTTTTTTTTAACTACTACTTTAGTATGCTAGCCGTAGTATTTTTTATGGTTATGTTGAAATAAGGAAAACATTTTTTTGGCCGCTGCTTTCATTTGCAAATAAACAAAAATTCGAATCAATTACAATTCTAATATAGGAATAACAAGTCTAAATAAATACATGCTTTATTGTATTACACGAATTCTTATTTACATGGGGTGTACGATAAATATTGTACACCGAAGTTAAAGTTAACGTAAAATGCTTAAAAGTTACCCTTATATAGGTAAAAATTATTTTTTTAGTGATAAAATTTTTCATTTTAATAAAAATTATTTCTTCAAAAACACTAATAATGTATCATATTTATCATTTAGCCCTTTAAAATGTTTATCTATCAACTTTTTTTTTAATAATATAAAAGTTAGAGAAAATTGGGTAAAAGTTAGAGAAAACTAGGTAAAAATTATGTTGGTGTACAATAAATTTATTGTATAACTTGTGCATGCAAGACCTTTTGATTGTATTATTATGAAAATATGACATATATAAAGTAATTTGACTTAGATTTATGTTAAACTATTTGGATTATAAACTACTCCGTAAATATCATCGGTCCGATGATAAGTCTTGTACAACCCATATTTCTCATTTTTAAATAAATATTATGACACGGAACATTTGAATTAGGGTGTCACATGACATATAGATTTGTTTATCAATACTTTTTAATATATCAGTATATATTTAGGTAAAAGCAAAGGCTTTTTACTAGTTAGGAATCAACACGCGGATGGTGCAGGGGCGTGCGCATAGATCACTGTGCACCTGCACCAAAACAACATGTGATTCTGAATCATCATTATCATCATTTTATTCTGAATTATCAAGCACATTATTCATAATATCTTAAAAATAATAAGTTACATGTGTAATAACAAGAAAAAGAACAAAGGATAAATAGAAAATAGTACAAAACATAACACCACAAAATAAAAAGAACAAATTATGAAACGCAAATGGTCTATTTTTCTACTATAATGAAATTGTTCTTATACAGGCATATGTTCTTTAATTACGTGATCGAAACTGTTCTTTTCTGGAAAAAAAATGTAATTACATAATCAAAATCTTCAAAATCAACGAAATCAACGTGTAAGGATAAATAGAAAATAATACAAAAATAACACAATAAAAGAAAAGGAAAAAATTATGAAGCGCAAATGAAATTAAAAATAATAAGAAACATAACACAATAAAAGAAAAGAAAAAATTATGAAAATCAAATGGTCTATTTTTCTACTATAATAAAATTGTTTTTTTAATACGAGCATATGTTCTTTAAATACGTGAAACTGTTTTTTTTATAGAAAAAAAACGTTATTACATAATCAAAATCTTCAAAATCAACGAAATCAACGTGTTATTACATAATCAAATCTATTAAAATCATCCAAATCATCAAAACACGATTATTACAAAATCAAAATCATCAAAATAGTCAAAATCGTAAAAAAAATCCGATTATTAGAAAATCAAAATCATCAAAATCATCGAAAACAAACAATATATTATTACAAATTGAAAATTTACCTCCCAAAATCCGACTATCAGCTGCAGAATTCAGATATAAAGAAGAAGAATCAATTGAATTTGATGTTAAAGCAGAAAAATCAATGAATTTTGCGAACTTTTTATAATTATTTTATTTCTCTAACAAACAATTTAGAATACCTAGTTTACACTTTCTCTCTCCTCTTCACAATTTGAATTCAAAAACATAAAAACCCAGAAGAATATATATATTCGCAAGAAGAAGAACCAATCAAATAAAAACGCGAAAAACAGAGCTGAAAAAAAACAGAGCCTATGTTATTTTTTTCAAGGGGATTTTCTTTTGTTCAAGAGAATTATTCTTTTTTTTTCTCGGGATTTAATAAAGCACGCACATTTTGTGTATTTTTTATGTCGTTTTGATCCCGATGCACCTAGATCTATATACACACGCATGCACCATCAAAATTGCGGTTAGGAATATCAACTAAAATTCTAAAAGTATATATTTGTTTGAAATAAACATGTGCATGTTGAAAGTATATTTGAAATTTCCGAATAAAATCCAATGTGAGACGTAATTAAGACGATTGACGAAGTCTAAAGAAACGAATTGCTTATCAAAGGACAGCGAAGAAAGGTCCAAGCTGTAGATAAAGACCCCTTTGCCAATTGACAACCCCCAATATTGGGAATTAGGATATATGCTCCGTACAACACTTGTTTATTTTATTTAAAAAAAAAAATTCCTAAACTGCCCACCTCTATTAAACAATAAACAATGATTAATATTCCAACTACTGTATCTTTTTTGGTGTTTGTTTAATTTAGGTTTAGTTTTTGAGAGTAGTATAATTACTCATTACTATTTTGAGTTTTTAACTAACTTTTTTCGTTGATACTAATTTTTTAAAATATGTGCTACGTCATGTCTTTTACGCTTAAATAAATTATTCGAATTTACGTACATTAAACTTCTTTTTATGAAGAGAAAGTACAATATAGTTGTACAAATTTATACTCCAATAAAAATAAATTATTAAAATGTACTTTATTAGACACAAGTTTTGCAAACGAATACATTTTTGAGAAGAATTTACAAATATTATATCTAGAATCAAATAATCAAATTTATGTTGGGTCTGAATTTTAATTAGATTCCTATCTCCAAAGTATCCATAGACCACCCGATAGTGGAGAATAACATCCAACCATAAGGTTGTAAGATGATCTACTTTCAGTAAGCTGAACTTAGCTTGGTTCTAAACGGACCGAGTAGGAAATATATATAGTGTACTCCGATACTCTTCTAAAGTCTACCCGGTTCGAGTTAACGTTGTAAACATGTATAGAGTATGTGGAATGGTAAGGAAAATTCTGTCTACAAAGTGTCCTTTGTAGTGAAGAAAGAACCTTCAACCTTAAAAATGTAAGGCAGTCTACTTGTCCACTAAGACCTTGTTCTCTTCAACGTACTTATAGGACCTTATTTTCATACTCGTAGGGAATATCAAAGAGTTGTTTTTCGTTTGTGATAAAGTTTAATTACGGAGTATAAAAAGGCTTATTAAAGAGCCAATCACAACACTTTTTTACAAATTGGTTGAATGTATATACGTACTTGGATTTTATAAAATTTGAATAAGTATCACAGAATAATAATTTATATTATTAATAAAAACATAAAAACATAGTATTAATACAAACTTTTATATAAAGCGGTCATCTTACACAAAAGACCACCTTGGTAATGGAGCCAATTAGTTAAGTACTGTAACTAATTAGTTAAACATTGAAAGTAATTAGTTAAACATTGGAACTAATTAGTTAGCACTGTAATTAATTAGTTAAGCAATAAAACCGATTAGTTAAGCAATTAAAGTTGTCTTTCCAGTAAGACGGACTTACACAAAAGTTGTGGATTAATTAATATAAGAACTAAATAATAATTGCTTTATTGATTTAAATCTATTAATATTTGCAATCAACTATTATCAATATTTTAATGATTAAAATTTTAATAATAATCATATCTAATAAACTTTAAATAAAGTCTAATAGAATTTAATAAGGCCCTATAGAGTCTTATAAGTTTCTATAAAGTCCTATAAATTCCTATATAAGTTGAATAGAACATACCCTAAGCCGAACTTAACTTGGATCGAAATAGAACAGAAAAAAGTATCTAGAACATAGTGTAGTGCCCAAGTTTCAAGAAGAAAAAAAAAAAAAAAAAAAAAGTAGGCAAACACCGACGACCTTATCTTGATTGAATAATAATACTTGACTACTTGTAGTCGAAATTGAAATGGGCAACATCACCAATTCACCATTATTCTTAGATCCCAAGCAATAAACACGTGAAACAAATCCTAGAAAAGCAAGTTTACAAAATAAAAAGCAACCCCACCCAAAACACGAGTTTTGGAGTACTCCACCAACTTGTTCCCCCCTTAATCACCTAATTAATTAATTAATTAATTAATTAATTAAATTCAAACCTAATTTAATCCCACTTATATTTGTTATCTCTCCTCTCTCATCAACACTATATATATTCTCCTCATTCATTCTCCCTATTCCTCTCCTTCTTTCCATTACCATTATAAACCTTCTCAATTTTAAACCATTTATAACAGTAATTATTTTTTAAGTGTTTTTATTCAACAAAATTAAATGGGTTCCGAGAAGGTAATTAAGTCTAATTTCAATCAAACGTGCAATCGATTTAGCCAATTTTTGAAAGAGAGGAGGTCTTTTGGACAACTTGATGCTTTTAAAACTCTTGCTAATTCATCATCGGAGATTGATATCAAAGGTATGTATTTAAGCTTGTTTATCAATCTCGATATTATTAGTTCTAAATTTCTAATTAAGTAGTGTGATTTGTTAAGAATATTGATACAAACATTTTTTTGTTAATGGGTATTTTTAATTAATTGTTTTTTATTTGTTGATTGATTGTGTAGGAGTTAAAGATGGTGGAATAAATGTGTTTGCAAAGAATATGGAGAAAGAGAGGGTGTCATTGGAGCTCTTTCCTCTGATGAGTTCATTGGTTCCAACCGACTCCAGGTAAATTAGCTGACAATTTTATTTTTTATTTTTTATTGTTTACATTACTTTTGGATAATTATGATTTATGATTAGGATTTTTAAATTTTAAAACAAAATAAATTAATTGTTCAATCTAATATTTTCAATGAATTCTTTTATGTTTATAGCATTACTCTGTTTTAGCTACCAAATTCAAGGAACTCAAAGATTTTTGTAAAAAAACATATAAATTATAAATGGGACACAAGCTCTCAGTTTTAACCACTAGATTAATACTCTATTGATATAATTCTTACGGAGTATATAGATTCATGATTATTTATCTTAATATGTCATTATCTAATATCTTGTTCATATAAGATGTATCTGATTTATGTTGCCGCATGAGTTTGAATTCATTTTTTCTTTTAATTTTCAATAAAATGAATAATATTTATTGAGAGAAAATAATTAGATCCAAAGTTACTAATTAAATTTGATTTATCAACCACAAAATAAATGTGACTCCTTAGAAAAGGAAACAATAAGGTAGGTGACTTTTTAAAAAGTTGGAGTACTAAAGTTGGTTTTATCATGGTGCATGTGCATATATTTTCTATTTTGAGATTATTTGATTAATTATATGCTTAATTACATGTTTTAGACTAGCAATAATTGGAGTACTAGTACTATTTAATACTTGTATAAACTTGTAACAAAGCTAACCCTTAAAATTGTATTTTTATTCAGGAAATCCTCAATTTCAAATGAGGAGTCTAAGAACACTGCATCTACACCAAGTATGAGTATGACTATATTTTATGGTGGAAGAGTAGTCGTTTTTGATGAATTTCCCCAGGACAAGGCTCTAGAAATCATGTCTCTAGCTAAGAATGGGACGATGAGTTCTCACTCCCAAATTGAAATTGAATCTCAAACTCCTAACAATATTGTACCAACTCATCTTACACAAGGCGTTGTTTCTAAAGGAATGTGTAGTTTGTACGATCTGCCTATTGCAAGGAGAGTCTCCCTCCACCGATTCATGGAAAAGAGAAAACATAGGATTGCTGCAAGTGCGCCATACCAACTTCAGCATTTATCATCGAAAAAGGTTGATTCCCACACACAAAAATCCGACATAATGAGAAGTTTGTATGAGCACTGAGCAGCAACAACTTGAGTTAAAGTTGTAGAATTCAAAAATATATCTCATATACTACTAGCTTGTTAATTAGTTAAAAGATCAATTCTTGAGAGATTATGCATGTATACCTTTTTCTATTATTATTATTATTATTATTATTATTATTTTTTTTTTTTTTTTTTTTTTTTTCAAATCATTTTAGAATGTACGTAATTATTATTATTATTATTATTATTATTATTATTATTATTATTTCTTAGGTTGTCATGATGGGTTGAAGTGATTTCTACGCAATTAGTTAGGTATGTAGTATTTCCATGTCACTCCATATATTTATTTAATATTTTTTTATTGAAATGGTTGTATTTTTCTATTGAAGCTAATACTTGTGATTTGTAAATAAATTTGAGGTAAACCGATGTTCAAATATGTGAGGTTAACGATAGCTTTTCAAAATACAAAATCTTTTTATGATTATTTTAAAAAGAATTAAAAATAACGAAACAAAATCGAAGAATTCAACCAAGATAATTTATATACCAACTCATTATGGGGTATTTTGAATTCTTTTACCTTTTACAGCGAACATTGGAATATCGAGGTTCATACATAGGCGAAGGACTAGTTCACCGTGTGAAATCCTATTTTGCACTACCAAGCACTAGTAATGAGAAATTATAGGAGTAATGTGAAGGGCTAGCAAACATTTTGTTCTCTCTTACGACCTAGTCACCTCCAGTAGTCTACAATCTTATTGTAAAATAACCCTACACAAATTTGAAACTTTAACCTATAACAAATTAACTTTTAAAAGCAATCAATGTCAAATTTGTTCCACCTAAGTACAATCAACTGTTTGAATCAAATGGTAAGAGAGTTGTACGTTTTAACTTAACCATAGTATCATGTCCACCCTTAAAAATGCTTCAATGTTTAATGGGAAATATTTTCCTCAATTACGGTATGTCATTACTCAAATCCAAATTAGTCAAAATCTTTGGATTATCGGATGAGGTATCTATGAAAAAGAAAAAAAAAAAAAGACTCTGCATGTCCTAAACACGGTACAAAACCATTTTACTAAGAATAGTCTCAAAAGAATAGGTCAGTCTCTAGAATCAATAGACTTAAGTGGGAGTTAGAATTATTGTACCTTAAATGTCTCAACTTTTGTAGGTAAAAAAAGGTTGAGACTCCATCTCCACTCGTTGGTAATTTGGTATACCTTCTGTTGGGGATCGAGAGCAATAACCCATGAAAATCCACATTTTCATACTATTATGTTCAACCGCAAAAATGGCCGGAAATCTGAAATAGCCGACCAAAAATTACTGTTTGTCAACAAATTACGTTATAATGGGTAGTGTGGTGACAAATAATGTTGCTACAAATTGTTGCTACAGATCGTTACTACATTTTGGTGGCCCAGTAGCCTCAAGGCCAAGTAAAGATGCTTTCCCACTCTCCCAGATCTGCAAACTCATTTTCAGAATAAAGAGGATTCATTTTGCTTGAGTACAGATTTTTGGAGCCAGTAACAGCTCACGCGTGAAAGTTATGAATTTGGAAATAAAGCAAGTTTCCACAACTCAGACTCAACTGAGCCCACAATCACCTTGCACGATTGGTAACAACAGCATACATTGGCATGATGGCACTACATCACTTCCGAAGGTAAAAATCCGAAGGATAAAACCGATCCGAAGGTAAAAATCCGAAGGATAAAACCGAGCCGAAGGTAAAAATCCGAAGGATAAATCCGAGCCGAAGGTAAAAATCCGAAGGATAAAACCGAGCCGAAGTTAAAAATCCGAAGGTAAAAAGCCGCTCCGAGATTACAACTCGAACCGATGTTACAATCCGAGCCGATTTTAGAAGCACGTTCT
The DNA here is from genome assembly GCF_020520425.1 of Spinacia oleracea. Classification (NCBI taxonomy): domain Eukaryota; kingdom Viridiplantae; phylum Streptophyta; class Magnoliopsida; order Caryophyllales; family Amaranthaceae; genus Spinacia; species Spinacia oleracea. The sequence goes on from NC_079487.1 coordinate 131,258,097, forward strand.
TGAACAGATCTTCGGATTTGAAGAGCGAGGTTAAAAATCGCTCCGAGATTACAACTCGAATCGACGTTACAATCCGAGCCGAAGTAAAGAAATCGCTCCGAGATTACAACTCGAACCGATGTTACAATCCGAGCCGATTTTAGAAGCACGTTCTTGAACAGATCTTCGGATTTGAAGAGCGAGGTTAAAAATCGCTCCGAGATTACAACTCGAATCGACGTTACAATCCGAGCCGAAGTAAAGAAATCGCTCCGAGATTACAACTCGAACCGATGTTACAATCCGAGCCGATTTTAGAAGCACGTTCTTGAACAGATCTCCGGATTTGAAGAACGAGGTTAAAAATCGCTCCGAGATTACAACTCGAATCGACGTTACAATCCGAGCCGAGGTAAAGAAACCGCTCCGAGATTACAACTCGAACCGATGTTACAATCCGAGCCGATTTTAGAAGCACGTTCTTGAACAGATCTCCGGATTTGAAGAACGAGGTTAAAAATCGCTCCGAGATTACAACTCGAATCGACGTTACAATCCGAGCCGAGGTAAAGAAACCGCTCCGAGATTACAACTCGAACCGATGTTACAATCCGAGCCGATTTTAGAAGCACGTTCTTAAATAGATCTTCGGATTTGAAGAGCGAGGTTAAAAATCGCTCCGAGATTACAACTCGAATCGACGTTACAATCCGAGCCGAAGTAAAAAAACCGCTCCGAGATTACAACTCGAACAGATGTTACAATCCGAGCCGATTTTAGAAGCACGTTCTTAAACAGATCTCCGGATTTGAAGAACGAGGTTAAAAATCGCTCAAAGATTACAACTCGAATCGATGTTACAATCCGAGCCGAAGGAAAAAAGCCGCTCCGAGATTACAACTCGAACCGATGTTACAATCCGAGCCGATTTTAGAAGCACGTTCTTAAATAGATCTTCGGATTTGAAGAGCGAGGTTAAAAATCGCTCCGAGATTACAACTCGAATCGACGTTACAATCCGAGCCGAAGTAAAAAAACCGCTCCGAGATTACAACTCGAACAGATGTTACAATCCGAGCCGATTTTAGAAGCACGTTCTTAAACAGATCTCCGGATTTGAAGAACGAGGTTAAAAATCGCTCAAAGATTACAACTCGAATCGATGTTACAATCCGAGCCGAAGGAAAAAAGCCGCTCCGAGATTACAACTCGAACCGATGTTACAATCCGAGCCGATTTTAGAAGCACGTTCTTGAACAGATCTCCGGATTTGAAGAACGAGGTTAAAAATCGCTCCGAGATTACAACTCGAATCGACGTTACAATCCGAGCCGAGGTAAAGAAACCGCTCCGAGATTACAACTCGAACCGATGTTACAATCCGAGCCGATTTTAGAAGCACGTTCTTAAATAGATCTTCGGATTTGAAGAGCGAGGTTAAAAATCGCTCCGAGATTACAACTCGAATCGACGTTACAATCCGAGCCGAAGTAAAGAAATCGCTCCGAGATTACAACTCGAACCGATGTTACAATCCGAGCCGATTTTAGAAGCACGTTCTTAAACAGATCTCCGGATTTGAAGAGCGAGGTGAAAAATCGCTCCGAGATTACAACTCGAATCGATGTTACAGTCCGAGATGAAGGTAAAATCCGAAGGTAAAAATCCGAAGGTAAAACCCGAGCCGAGATTACAACTCGAACCGATGTTACAATCCGAGCCGAGGTTAAAATTCTGAGCTGAAATCAACTTTCACTTGGAAGTGATCAAAATCAAAACCCAACCCATTTTTCAAATAGAATTGGGTCTGGGGGGCATTTGTTGGGGTGTTAAAATGGGCCCACCATTTTAACCTAAAAGCCAATAAAATCCACTCAAGCCCAATATCCCTTACAAGGCCTCAAAGGCCCAACAAAGGCACTATATATACCCCTCAAAGGGCAAGGTAAAGGGGCGATTCTCTAACCCTAGAGAAGCCACCCTACTCTCTCTCCCCTAAACACCTCATTTTATACATCAATTGTACTGACTTGAGCGTCGGAGGCTCCGCCTCGGGGACCCCCCCTTGGCCCGGAGTTCATCTTGCAGGCACCGTACGTGATCGGAACTCAAGACATCAAGGACGCTCCTTCCATCGTTTCAACCCCGGAACACCTTCAAATAAAAGGCAAAGGAAGCTACAATAGTTTGAAAGAGTAGTCTTAGATTAAGCACTGATCACCAAGTTTGACAATTGACATTTGACTGATAAGTTACAAACTGATAACCAAACAAAATCAATTCTTTTAACAATATCAAATAAATATGAATTTCTGATAGATAGTACGAGAAAGCCCAAGATTTGCGACCGCGATTCCGTAATAACGGATGAGAGTACTTTTTAGCTTGTGATTAAGAATTGAGGTGTTGCGTGGTTGACATAACAGAACAATAAGGAGAAGAGAAGTCGAACTTCCTAGTAATTGCAATTTGCAAGGTATTGAATTTTTTAGTTGACAAATTTGGTAAAATGGAGAAGTGAAACTTCGTAAGAATTTCAACTTCCTACAGAATGAAGGAAACTTACGAAATAGTTCTCTTGAATTTGTAATCAATGTGTAATTCTATTTTATTTATGAATCAAACAACACCTAAAACTAAAATCAATGCTTCTTGATCACTAATATAATTAATTAATTAATTAATTAAGCCTTGATGTCAAAATTAATTCTTATAGTTTTGGAAAAGTAGATCTAATTCCATGGACATGTTTGAGTTTATTCCTCTCTGTTTCATTTGAATGTGAATATAATTCAATCTTAACCACCAGACCGAGACCTCATTGGTTTATTCCTCTCTATTTCATTTGAATGTGAATATAATTCAAATGCGGTTCTGTGTTTGAATAAGTTAATGACATTGCATAGTAGCTTTTCAGCTCGAACTCTAACACGAGCTAGTGTCGAGGGTCAAACGTCTTTTTTTAGCCTTGTCCCTAAGATGGATTGTTAAAAGGGATACAATGAAGAAACATTTTGGATGTAGTTTTTTTCATAATTATTTTCCCTTATAATTCTTTTTATATTAAATAAGCTTTTCAAAGATGATATCAGATATAAGATCATATGTCAAAGAAAAGTAAGGAAAATACCGGCAATAATACAAACACAACAAAATAGTAATGGTATTGTAACGTGACATGCATATTGAATTTAGTAACGGGTCTAAGACAAAATGTTATTAAAGACCATATGTTGCAATTCCCTAAAAAAAGTCAGTATGTTACAATTAATTTCTTGACGGATTTACCAAAGGATTCTAAAATCTCTGGTTAATTGCATGCATTATATTGCAGATCTCGTGTACATGAACACACATTTTGCGACAAGAAACAAAATGAGAGTTTGATGGGTTAATACTTCATATGTTTATTTTTTAAGTACACCATTTTGAATTTCGACCACTTATGTATTCAATTATCTATTGCAGAGTTTATCATAAATATTATAAACAATTGATGTTTTAGAAAATACAATCCAACTTTCTTTTAGATATGCTGATCTAAGTGGGATATATGATATTTTTTTTTCCTTTTGATACAAGGTACTTGAATGTTGTATTATTAGAAGATAAATACAAAAGTCCAAATGTTGCAATTAAAAGATATGAAGTTACATAATGCATACGTATGAGAGAAGATTTTTTAATGCTAGAGAGAGCCAAAAAGTACAAGACGACAAATGATGTAGACGAGATTCGATCTGATGTCTTAGGTACCACGCTTTCATGACTTTACCAATTAAACTAGTAGTTGACATCTACTTAAATTTTTCTAATACATATATTTTATACTTTAAAAAAAAACCCAAAGATGAAATGTTATATTTTTTTGATAATAGCTCTTCTTTCTAAATGTGTCATTTGCATTAACACATAAATTTAAAAAACTCGTACAACTTGTAAAATTATTGGTAAATCGTGTAGGTGAAAAGCGCAAATACGATGGTGCAGGGGTGTGCACAGTGCTCTTGGTGCACTGGTGTCCAAACGACATGCAATAAATATAAAACGCGGATATCTTGTTGAATCCGGAGAAGAAAAGAACAAACGTTGTTTTTTTGATAAGAAAAACACTACTACAAAAATGGGCAAAGAGACCCTAAAGAAAAGACCCATTGGTTGAGATAATGGGTCTCTTTAATATAAAAGACCCAATATTTGAGATAACGGGTCTCTAATGAATGAAATAAGACAACCTAAACTAAATTAAGAATAGCAAGAGACCCGTTATTTGATTTAACGGGTCTCTAATTTACCATAGGGCCCACATTCTCTCCACCGAAAATAAAAAGGGAGAACTAAAAGACCCGTTATTTAAAGCAACGGGTCTCTCCATGCGGAGCCACGGATTTAAAAAGAAGGAGAAAAGGAAGAGACCCCTTATTTGTTTACCGGGTCTTTTGCTCTTCCTTCTTCAAATCTCCCCACAAATTAAATGGCAATAAATAAGGTCTTTTCCATCTCTCTTCCTCCATACCACACCTCTCGATCTGAGAGACCAAAGTGTAGAAAATCTCCGCGATGTTGGAGAATCCAAGGTTCAACGCTTCAAAATATTCTCAGATCTAAACCAGAAGAAATTATGGCATATGCTAATTTTCAACCTCGAAGAGTTCATCGCTCTAGCTATTTTACAGGTCTGTAAATTTTAGCTTGAATCTCTGATTTTCTGATGTTTTTTTTCGATTTTGTTTGAACTTCATGGTTATTTTGCTGCAATTGTGTTGCGTTTTTTTCTTGTTTGTTATGGATTTCACGGAATTTAGGGTTTTTTTTTTAATTGTACGGTTATGTGTTGTGAGATTAGGGTTTTGAGGGATCGACCTTGAAGAGGATTTGAGCGAAATTAGCAGAATGGTTTAAATGTTTTTAAAGGTAATTGAGGAACTAGTCAGAATACGAGTAAATTAGGTTAGTTTGTCTATTTCTTCAGCGAAATTAGTACTGTGTGAATGCCAGAACTATTGTTATAATGTGATTAGTCATGCTTAATTTTGTTAGTTTTTTTGTTTTATTTGAAGTCTACCAATTCCGTATTGCTATTGGTTCTACAAATGATGGATTTGTACCCAGCTTGAATCATTTATGTGAATCATTTTGGTTATAGTAGTCTTCTACTGTTGATATTGTAGGCAGTTGTGTATTCTATGCTTGTATCGTAAATCTATGTCTCTGGAGTAAAATAATTAGTAGTAGAGATGATCAATAAGATACCGTCTTGTTTTGGTTGTTACTGCAGAGAACATAGCTTTTTGAATATGCAAAGTTTCTTGGGAACTCTCAGTTTTCTCTGCTTCAACTCCAGTCATACAAACTTGTATATGCGCACATGTTGGCCGAGGTTGGAAGGATTTCGGATTCATTGAAGTATGTACTGGAGCCTCTTTTTTTTTTTAATTGAATTTTTTTTTATCTTTTTGCTTTGCTTTAGCATAATTCAGATACTGTCAAGCTGTTTACAAATCTCTCAAAATTGGACGATCACCGGAAGAAGATACATTGAAACAGTTATTATCATCTCTCGAAGAGAGGATTAGGACACACCAACAGGTTTTCCCTCATGTTTCTCTAGTTAAGAAGTCCAGCGTGCTGTATAATGTTTTTAAACATTTTTGTATGTTTTCAGAGTGGATATGCAGCTAACTTGGCTCCAGGAAAGATAGTGGTTAAATTGCTCAACTTTTTTGATAGTACAGTTCATCGCATTGCTCAACTTTTTTGATAGTACAGTTCATCGCATTGTTGATAGTACTGGTTAAATGTGTTTCCCAAGACTGTTGTGACTCACGAATAATCTGCCGTAGGTGATTTTGATCTACTTACCTCTTGATTTGTTTGAGTTTTCAATTAAATAGCTATCTCGACCTCTATTTTGGTGTTTTAGTTCCAAAACTCTTTCAGAATAGGCATTTGTTTTTATTTTGGCTCCTCCAAGTCTTATTTTGTGTTTCCTCGTTTCATGAACAAGTGATCGGGCTGCTGATGAGTCTCAGAGCAATCAAGTGAAAAGAAAGAAGATGCTGACCAAATAAGTAATGGTATTGGGAGCGCTGCGGTGCAAGTTTTCCAGGTACAATCCGATGTTCTTCTCAGACATGAATTTAGTAAGCAAGTACAAGAGACAGATTATTTCTGAACCACATATACTTGCAATTGCATTTGTGTCGTTGCTTCAGGTTAAAAATTGTTTGAATGTATGTTGGGTGAAAAGGAAGAATAATAAGAAGAAAAAGGCTAACACAAGCAAGCAAAAACAAAAATACAGTAAGT